>NC_069380.1:202674285-203924285 GCF_027475565.1 Acinonyx jubatus
AAGAGAATGCCATTTCTGGAGGGGCCAAGATGGCAGAACAGCATGGAAGCTTTTTTGCATCTCGTGTCCATGAAATACAGCCAGATCAACATTAAACCATCCTGCACACCTAGAAAACTTATTTGAGGATTAACAGCAATCTGCACAACCTGAACCACAGAACTCATCAGGTACATGGTGGGGAGAGGTGAACTAGGGGAGAGAGAAGCTGCGGAGGGCAGGAAGCTATTTTTGCTTGTAGAGAGAGGACAGAGATGGGGGGAGAGTACGGGAAAAGCACCCCCGCCAAAAGCAGCTGGAGAGAAAGTGGAAAAGTGGAAACAGCCACAGGGACTGAACTAAAAAGGGAGAAAGGAAAAAAGAGAGGGTTTAAATTCCATTAAGACCCTATAAGCAGGAGGAGCACAGAGTCTGAAACTCCAGCACTCAATAACTGGTGGTGTGCTGGTGGGAAAGGCGAATCCCCAGGAGCAGAGAGTGAAGTCCAGGGGTCCTCGGGCCACACAGGGAGAGGCAACACACCTACTGGGAGGACATTTGGTAGAGGCTATGAAGACACCTGGTCCCAGCAGACCTCAGAGATCAACCACATTCACTGGTGTTGTAACAAGGATGTTAAGGGTGAAGCCTGGTGCCAGATGTGTGTTGTGACTTACAATAATCCTTGAAACAGTGTGGCTACAAAATCATGTGAACTTTTACTGGGGCGGGCCGGCAGCCAGCCATAGTCTCTGGGCATCGGCAGCAGCATGTCCCATGAACATTCCTGGGGGCGGCCGGCACCTGGCCATTGCTTGGTGAGACCCTGCCCCAGAGGATCTGAGCAGGTCAAAGCCACAGTCCCTCAGAAGTGAGGGGTTGGGAAACACAGCCGCATATGAGATAAAACTCAGGAGGGAAATGGGGTACCTGGGTGGCTCAGTTGGTTAAGCATCTGACTTCAGCTCAGGTCACCATGACTTCAGCTCATGAACCATCATGAGATCGAGCCCTGCGTTGGGCTCTGTGCTGACAGCTCGGAGCCTGGAGCCTGCTTCAGATTCTGTGTCTCCCTCTCTCTCTGACCCTCCCCTACTCATGCTCTGTCTCTCTCTCTCTCTGTCAAAAATAAATAAACATTAAAAATTTTATAAAAAAACTCAGGAGGGAAGTGCCACCTGGCAACCTGATGGCTAGGTCATGGACAGTGTAAAAGTGGGGAGTAGACAGACTGGAGACAAAGGACAGGTGAGCAATTGCTGACTGGGGAGAACAGAGTTCCAATACTAGAGACTGGGTACCTGGGTGACGCCATTTTCACCCTTCCCATGCATGCACATACACACCTACAAGCACCACAACAATCCACCCCAGTAAGCTAAGTAGCACCATCTAGTGGAGAACGGAGCTGTTACACTAAGCCCCACCCAACTGGGCCAACCTTGCTCTTCAGGAACACCACAAGTCTCTCCGCCTGCTTAGTTTACAGACTATAAAGTGCTTCATGATTTGACTTCTAGGGGAAAACGATGTAATTTCAATCATATTTCAGTCTGTTCACTGGTCCATCTATTCAATTTTTTTTCTTTTCTGTTTATTTTCTTTTTCTTGAATACAAAAAGTAAAAATTGTATTTTTATTTTCAATTTTTATTAAAAACAATTTAATTTTTTGCTCCTATATTTTTTGCATTTTTGTAAATTTTTCAACTTCTATTTTACCTCCTTCATTTCATTTCATTTTATTCTATTTCATTGTATTCATTTTTCCAATTTTCAAGCATTTTCCTTTTTTTTTCTCTTTTCCCTTTTTTCTCTAATCTATCAACCTCCTTTCAACAACCAGACCAAAATACACCTAGGATCTAGCATCATTTATTTGATTTTTGCGTGTGTATGTGTGTGGTTTTTAATTCTTTAATTTTATTTTTTTTACCTTATTAATTCCTTTTCTTCCTTCAAAATGACAAAATGAAGGAATTCACCCCAAAAGAAAGAGCAGGAAGAAACAACAGCCAGGAACTTAATCAGCACAAATACAAGCAAGATGTCTGAACAAGAATTTAGAATCACAATAAGAATACTAGCTGAGGTTGAAAACAGATTAGAATCCCTTTCTGTGGAGATAGAAGAAGTAAAAGCTAGTCAGGATGAAATAAAAAATGCTATAATTGAGCTGTAATCTTGAATTGATGCCACAGCAGCAAGGATGGATGAGGCAGAGCAGTGAATCAGCAATACAGAGAACAAACTTATGGAGAATAACGAAGCAGAAAAAAAAGAGGGAGACCAAGGCAAAAGGGCATGATTTAAGAATTAGAGAAATCAGTGACTCATTAAAAAGGAAGAACATCAGAATTACAGGGGTCCCAGAAGATGAAGAGAGAGAAAAGGGGGTAGAAGTGTTATGTGAGCAAATCATAGTGAAAAACTTCCCTAACCTGGGGAAAGACACAGACATCAAAATCCAGGAAGCATGGAGAACTCCCATTAGATTCAGCAAAACCCGACCATCAACAAGGTCTATCATAATCAAATTCACAAAATACTCAGGCAAGTATGAAAACAGCAAGGGAAAAAAGTCCTTAACCTACAAAGGAAGACAGACAGGTTTGCAGCAGACCTATCCACAGAAACTTGGCAGACCAGAAAAGAGTGACAGGATATATTCAATGTGCTGAATCACAAAAATATGCACCCAAGAATTTTATCCAGCAAGGCTGTCATTCAAAATAGAAAGAGAGATAAAAAGTTTCCCAGACAAACCAAAACTAAAGGAGTTTGTGAGCACTAAACTCGCCCTGCAAGAAGTTTTAAGGGGCACTCTCTGAAGGGAGAAAAGACAGAAAAAAAAAGACCAAAAGCAATAAAGACTGGAAAGGACCAGAGAATACCACCAGAAACTCCAACTCTACAAGCAACATAATGGCAATAAATGCATATCTTTTAGTACTCACTCTAAACGTCAATGGACTCAATGCTCCAATCAAAAGATACAGGGAAACAGAATGAATAAGAAAACAAGATCCATCTATATGCTGTTTATAAGAGACCAACTTTAGACCTAAAGACACCTTCAGATTGAAAGTAAGCAGATGGAGAACCATCTATCGTGCTAATGGCCATCAAAAGAAAGCTGGAGTAGCTATACTTATATCAGACAATCTAGACTTTAAAATAAAGACTGTACCAAGAGATGAAGAGGGACATTATATCATAATTAAGGGGTCTATCCACCAAGAAGACCTAACAATTGTAAATATTTATGGTCCAAATATGAAAGCACCCAAATATATAAATCAATTAATCACAAACATAAAGAAACTCATTGATAATAATACCATAATAGTAGGGTACTTCAACACTCCACTTACAGCAATGGACAGATCATCTAAGCACAAAATCAACAAGGAAACAATGGCTGTGAATGACACACTGGACCACATGGACTTAACAGATATATTCAGAAGATTTCATCCTAAGCAATGGAATATGTATTCTTCTCCAGTGCACATGGAACGTTCTCCAGAATCGATCACATACTGGGACACAAATCAGCCCTCAACAAGTACAAAAAGATCGAGATCATACCATGCATATTTTCAGACCACAGCACTATGAAACTCGAAATCAACCACAAGAAAAAATTTGGAAAGATAACAAATACTTGGAGACTAAAGAACATCCTACTAAAGAATGAATGGGCTAACCAAGAAGTTAAAGAGGAAATTAAAAAGTACATGAAAGCCAATGAAAATGATAACACCACAGCCCCAAACCTCTGGGATGCAGCAAAGGCAGTCATAAGAGGAAAGTATATAGCAATCCAGACCTTCCTAAAGAAGGCAGAAAGATCTCAACTACACAAGCTAACCTTATGCCTTAAGGAGCTGGAAAAAGAATAGCAAATAAAACCCAAAACCAGCAGAAGACAGGAAGCTGGTTATTTGAAGAATTAACAAAATTGATAAACCCCTAGCCAGTTTGATCAAAAAGAAAAAGGAAAGGACCCAAATAAATAAAATCAAGAATGAAAGAGATCAAAACTAACACAGCAGAAATAAAAACAATAATAAAATATTATGAGCAATTATATGCTAATAAAATGGGCAATATGGAAGAAATGGACAAATTTCTAGAAACATATACACTACCAAAACTGAAACAGGAAGAAATAGAAAATTTTGAACAGATTCATAACCAGTAAAGAGACTCTTAAATATGGAAAACAAACAGAAGGTTACTGGAGGGGTTGTGGGAGAGGGCATGGGCTACATGGGTAAGGGGCATTAAGGAATCTACTCCTGAAATCATTGTTGCAGTATATGCTAACTAACTTGGATGTAAATTTAAAAAATAAATTAAAAATAAACAAATAAGTATAAGTAAAATAAAAAACAATTATTGTTTTGATTAGAATTATAATAATGCTTGAATTAACTTTAAGATAATTAACATCTTTTTAATATCAAGTTTTTTGATAAAAGAACATGTTCAATTATAAATTTTTCAATAAAAATTTATATTTAAATTTTTTTCACGTCTGATTTACACAGTCATGATGTTTATTCCATACTATATTTGCTCATCTAATATCAATTGTAAATGGAATTGTATTTTCCATTATGTCTTCTAACTGCTTGTGGTTTTCATATTTTAAAAATATTGATTTTTGTATATTAATATATGCTAATATTCTATTAGATTATAAAATATTAGGAGCACATATCACCATTAGGTGATAGTTTCACCTATTATTTCCAGTTGTAACATTTTGCTTTTTTTTTCTTCCCTCTAATTGCATTGGTTAATAGCTCAAGTGCAAGGTTAAAATAGCAATGGATGTTAGTGGATATGTTTATCATTTGGTCATAGTATATTTTTTAATGTGATCTGCTAATATTTCATGTGGGACTTTTATATGGACATTAATAACTGAGTTAACATGTAGTCTTTAAAAAAGAGAGAGAGAGAGAGAGAATGCCATTTCTACCCTAACAGTAACAGGCCAGATAACCAATGAAATCATAGTTTATTAAAAATTCATCAGAGAGATAAATATGGGGGGAAATATATAATGAATTAATAAAATCCAGAAACTTATAAACCTCTCTCTGGAGTGAAGAGACCCAACGGTTTTCTTTCATCCTAAGTGAAGGAGTGGAAAAGGAGAAACCTGCAGAGAAATAGGTAAAAAGAAAACTGCTGAACTTTTAAAACAATTTTGATTTTGTAGACCAAGTGTGGTAGTTTAGAATCCTTGATAGTTTAGAATCCTTAGGAGAGAGTATGCCCACCTTCAATACTTCCTCATGGGCCTTCACAGAGTGATCATGAGAAATACTGGGGCTAGGTTAGGAATGCTGAAAGAAACCTTCAAGCACTGGGGTTTTATGATGATTGATACAAGGCAGCAGGCACCTAATTTTAGTGGAAGGGCAGGAATGCTGAGAAAGATCTGCTCCTCTAAGGTACAGTGTGAAGGACCTCATGAACTCTGAGGGCAGGAAAGGAGAAGGGAAACAAGTTCTATGAGTTCTCGGGGCCTAACACTGAGTTAGAGACAGTGATAACTTATGACTGGGAGAGGGGCAAGAAAGATGAAAGGGACTCTCCTCTGAGGTGTAATCATAGGCAGTTTCTTGCAGTCTTGAGGCAGCAGAGGAGGAATGAACTGAACTCTTTAGGTACTTGGGATTCCCAGTGAGTACCAAGCAATGACTGATTTTGGATGGGGGCAGAGGCAAGAATGTTGAAGAACATCCCTCTGAGATGCAGACAACCAGGACCTGAGGAAGGCTGAAGGCAAAGCAGGAGAATGGAAACAGATCCTCTAGACGCATGTCTGGTAAAAAGAAAATTCTGATCCCTTGAACAAATTATTATTGAAGTCTGTGGTGAAATAAATCCAACTAAAGAAATAGCCAAGCCAAGATTCAATTCAATTACAGATGAGATTGACTCATCTCCCCACAACTTACCTCCTCTTTTTAGTGGACTGACAAAAGGAATGTGCCCTTTTCTGGGTATAACTATTATTTTCCTCAGCTTCTGTATCAAACCATCAATCACACACACACAAAGTGACTTGTTCTAAAGGGAGAAAACAGTCAATTAAAACCTTATCCAACGGTGGTCCAATACTAGAATTATCAGAGGGATTTTAAAATAACAATAATAAATATATTAAGAAATTTCATGTACAAGGTGGGTAATGTGTGAACAGATGGGGAATTATAGCATAAAAATGAAAACTATAAAAAGGAGCCAGATGATAATCCTAAAAATGAAAAAAAAAAAGATGAAGAATTATTTTGATGGGCTTATTAGCATACTGAACACATCACATGAATCAGTGAATTACAAGATAATTGAAATTATCCAAATTAAAAAAGAAAGAGAAAACATTTTTTAAAAAGGGGAATCAGAAACTCCAGTAACTGTGAAACACTATCATATAGGCTATCATTTGCATAGCTGGAGTCCCAGAACAAAAACAACAACAGAGAAAAAGAAATATCATAAGTAATGAGTGAGAATTTTCCAAAATTGATGGAAGACATCAACTTAAGAAGTTCAGAGAAATCCTAGAAGAGTAAATACAAAGAAAACCACAACTGGGCATATCATAATCGTATGGCTGAAACCTAAAGGATAAAGATAAAATCTTGATATCAGAGGAAGGAAAGAAATATTACATACAATGAACAATGATGAGAATGATGCCTACCCTGTTATCAGGAAAAAAAAATGAAAGGGGTGAGCAATGTAATGGTATCTTAAAGTTCTTGGAGAAAAAAGAAAAACTGTTAACTTAGAATTCTATACCCTGTAAAAATGTCCTTTAAAAATGAAGTCAATGTGGACCCTGAGAAACTTAACAGAAGACCATGGGGAAGGGGAAGGAAAAAAAAAGTTAGAAAAGTTAGAGAGGGAGAGAGCCAAACCATAAGAGACTCTTAAAAACTGAGAATAAACTGAGAGTTGATTGGGGGGAGGGAGGGAGGGGAGGGTGGGTGATGGGCATTGAGGAGGGCACCTGTTGGCATGAGCACTGGGTGTTGTATGGAAACCAATTTGACAATAAATTTCATATTAAAAATAAATAAATAAAATAAAATAAAAATGAAGTGAAAAAATACACTTCTCCAATGAAGACATCCAGATGACCAACCAACACATGAAAAAATGCTCAACATCACTCATCATCAGGGAAACACAAATCAAAACCACAATGAGATATCATCTCACACCAGTTAAAATGGCTAACTTTAACAACTCAGGCAACAACAGATGTTGGCAAGGATGCAGAGAAAGAGGATCTCTTTTGCACTGCTGGTGGGAATGCAAACTGGTGCATCCACTCTGGAAAACAGTATGGAAGTTCCACAAAAAATTAAAAATAGAACTACCCTACAACCCAGCAATTGCACTACTAGGTATTTATCTAAGGGATACAGGTGTGCTGTTTGGAAGGGGCACATGCACCCCAATGTTTATAGCCATGCTATCGACAATAGCCAAACTATGGAAAGAGCCCACATGGCCATCAATGCATGAATGGACAGAGATGTGATATATATACACAATGGAGTATTACTTGGCAATCAAAAAGAATGAAATCTTGCCATTTGCAACAACATGGATGGAACTTGAGGGTAATATGCTAAGCAAAATTAGATAAAGACAAATATACCTTCACTCATATGAAGAACTTAAGATACAAAACAGATGAACATAAGGGAAGGGAAGCAAAAATAATATAAAAACAGGGAGGGGCACAAAACATAAGAGACTCTTAAATATAAAGAACAAAGAAAGGGTTGCTGGAGGGTTGTGGGAGGGGGGTGGGATAAATGGGTAAGGGGCATTAAGAAATTACCTGAAATCATTGTTGCATTATATGCTAACTTGGATGTAAATTTTAAAATTAATTAATTAATTAATTAGAATTGAAGTCAAAATAAAGACATTTAGAAGCAGGCAAAAACTGAAAGGATTCATCTTATCTACCATAGACTTGCACTGTAAGAAATATTAAATACTAATGGTCTGTGGAGGAGGGGAGTCAGTAATTTTTTTCTTTTTACTTATTGTATAGATTCAATTGCTGTGTCTTCAAGTTCAGTGATCAGTTCTGCAATATCAAGACTCCCACCTACGATATTTTTCACTTCAAAAAATGTAGTTTTAATCCCTGAAAGTCCAATTTAGGTCTTTTTAACATCTTCTGGCTGTACCTAACATATACAATATTTACTCCAGTTTCTTGAACGTAGGAAGTATAGTTATAGTAATTGTTTACTGTCTTGGTTTATGAATTCTTTTGTGACACATCTGGATTGAATAGATTATTTTTCACCTCCTTATGGATAATACCTTGCTTCTTTGCATGCTGATAATTCTTGTTGAATCCTAGACATTATGAATTTTATCTTGTTGGATGCAGTATATCTTTGCATTTCTATAAATATTGTTGAGGCTTATTCTGGACTGCTATTAAGCTACTTAGAACCAGTGTGATACATTCAGGTCTTGCTTGTGAGGGTTGTTAGGAGGAACAAAGCAGCATTTATTTTATGGTTGATTTTGCCACTATTGAGGCAAAACGTTTTTGAGAATTCTACCTATCATCCAGAATTATGGGGTTTCCCACAGTGGCTGATGTCTTCTGCAAGTCCTGGGAATTATTACCTCTAATTCTTTCTTGGTGGTTCTTTCTCCAGCCTCAAGTAGCTTCCTCACCCTCATGCACAGATCAGTGCTCAGCTGAAAACACACAGAAGATTCTGCAGATTCCCAGAGATTTTTCTCCCTTTCTCTGCATAACTCTCTCCTCTGTGACACTTTCCCTATGAACTATGGCTTCCTTGACCTCCCCAGATTCCTTGCTTCACCCTCTCAACTCAAGAAGACCACCAGGCTTTCTCTGGGTTCTCTCTTCCTTGTGGCCTGGGAAATCTGCAGCCAATAACCTGGGAAAATTATAGATCTCATCTATTAGTTAAGGGAATCACTACCATTCATTGCCTAATGTTCAATATCTTAAAAACTGTTCTTTCATATATTTTATTAAGTTATTTGTTGCTTGGACAGGAAAGCAAATCTTGTCGCTCTCAATTTACCCTCCATCTTGGCTAGAAACAGAAATCTTTATATCATGCTTTTAAAAATATTCTAGATCTATGTAGTCTGTATATTATGACTGAAATGCTGTTTTTTTTCCTGAGACCCAGTAAGTAAAAATCCTTTTCATTCCTGTATGATGTCAAATTTAGAATACAACATGAACTGTGAAGGAAGCAAAACCATCCATAAGTGGGAGCACACACACACAAAAAGAAGGTCATATGAAAGGACATTGACTGTATGATATTCACCCTTATTTGCCTACATCCTTGTCCATTTTCATATTCTTCTCTGACATGACTTACTTTTAGGACCAGATGTTCCTGTATTCCCTGTGATTACTTTCTACTCTGATGAGGGAGAGTAGCATGAGATGTCTAAAAACGCTTTTATATACCAAACATGTATCAAATTTGCAAACTTTCTTTCATCTAGGTAAGGCAGCCTTGCCTACTTTCTCTAAAATTTCTCTACAAGTGAAGAAACAGAAACATATGCAACACATATAATTATCTATCAATTTCATACTAAATTAATGTCTATACTTTAGCCTTCAGCTGGAAATGTAATTTAAGAATTTAATTAACTGAAATTAATCTTTGATGTCCCTCTTTTGGACATCCTTCACTTCAGATGAACAGATTGGACATAATCAATGATTATGAAGTGATTAATATATAAAATAACATTCTGTCTTCCTAGGTACACTGAAAAGAGGCAACATGAGTAGCTTATAAATCCTTCTATTATTTGCAGTATAGAGAATAGGCCACCAGCTGGTGTTCAAATAACTAAATTGTTTTACTGAAAATTCAGAATAGAGGGATTGGCTAGAGGTGAATGTTGAATTATGATTATATGATTCAGTGCTATGTTCAGAGGTTGTTGCTTTGAGAAGAGTGGTTATAAAGCTCCAATGACTAAACATCTTAATTTAAAACTCATATTACATGTTTCATGCCAATGAAATAAAAAGGAAAATTCATGACATCTCTGATAAAATATTTTTCTATTGCTTCCATTTCACATAATAAAAAATATACTAACAGCATTCATGAAGTATTTACTCTTCAAAAAAATTTTTTTAAACAAGTAAAATTATTTATTTAAAGTACACTTCTCTTAAAAAATGTTTTTTAACTGAATATTGAGCTTTTTTACGTTTCTTTTTATTTTATTTTTGAGAGAAAGAGAGAGACAGAGTGTGAGCAGGCGGTGGGGTGGGGGGCAGGGGTGGGCAGAGAGAGAGGGAGACACAGAATCCAAAGCAGGCTGCAGGCTCTGAGCTGTAAGAGATCATGACTCGAGCTGAAGTCAGGCACTTAACCAACTGAGCCACTCAGCACCCCTTAAAATGTTTCTTTAAGCACATTAAAAAGTGCTCTTTATCCGTCCTCTGTAAAATAATTCAATTTTATAAGAAGTAAATCTAAAAGATTATTCCTCTTTACACACTTATTTTTCTCTTAGGAAAAAAGTCCAGTACAGGTATAAAACTGACTTTAATCGTTATCAAGCCTATTTGCCCCTGTTGGCAACATGAATGGTGACATGTTGACAAATATGCATTTTGAAAAGTTGAAGAATTTAAAATCAGAAGGTTTCACTTACAGGTGACCAATTATGTACTATTAGCTGACAAAGACAAAGTCTGCTATAGGATAGTTGTCCTCTATTTAAATGTATATAATCATGGCTTTTTCATTTAAGATTATGTGAGTTTGTAAAATATAATGAAAAGATCCAATCCCCAACCTCAATAATCTCTTATTTTTACTTTTAAGTATTTACTTAAAATATAAACTATTTGGTGCCTGATTTTAAAAATAAACAAAATATAAAGGCTAGCCCAGAGACAATGTGGCCCTACTTGAGAACCAGCTGGCAGCTCTGAGCATTATTAAAAGCTCCAACGGTCTTGGTGGCCTTTTAAGAAGAAGTCTCATATACTGAACACTAGGTATTCTTTAATTTAAATAAACATCAATATTTAGTTCTGAAATTTGAGGACACAGTTCACAAAATAAAATCACAGTAGTGTTTTCTTCTGTTACAGTGACACAGTATATCAATTCCTCCATATTAAGCCTACCTTTCCAGATAAGTAGAAATTACATTTGCAAAATCCAGAATGAAATTACCAGAAAATGTAAAACTCCTATTTGAAAAATATTTCATAATATCACATCTAAGTTGCACAGAAGACCCCAGTGATCACTAGGAAATCTACCACAGTCCAGTTTTTCCAACCCAAGGAAGTCCAAACTTTGGGTAACAATAGGACCACTTTCTGCTGCTATTCTGAAACATATTTGATTAAAATGAAACTTACAAGTAGCAGACATTCCAAGATTAGAGTTTATTTGTGTATCCCATGCATACTGGCAATGCCTAGATTTGTCAAAAACTCCCAGACAAATTATTTTTGGGTAAAGCACCTGTTTGGTAACTTGGTGATCCTTAAATTTGTATCCACTGCAAATATAACTATAGCTGACTCTGGAGTTTCTTGAATTTTCTTTAAAATCATTTTTAACTGATTCATTTGTTCCTTGGCATGCTCTTTGGTGCTTTCCACATGAGAAGTCATAAGGCAAAGTTCATTTCCCAACACAGTTGCATACACACACAAAACGTTTTTCATCATTTTTGTATTTGGAAAAGGGATATCTTGGATTTTAAATTTCACTCTCGATTTCTTCAACATTATAGCTGTGAAATATCCTTCTTCGTGACCCATAATAATCACATCACTACTTGCTCTCTTCTTTAGGTAGCTACAATATGGGGGAATAACCTCCTGTACAAATATCAAATATTATAAATATTTGAAAATCAAATATTTCAAACATTTGTAAAAATCAAATGCATAATACCTTCAGATGTGCTGGTTTTAGAACTAATGGAATCAGTTGTTTCTTTATTCATTAGGTCAACACAGGACTTTGACTTGGCTGGGGTCTGAGTGTGGCTTTCCAAAGCGCCCTCCTCCACAGGAGCTCAAAGTACAAGTTCAGCGCTCTCTCCATCTCCCAGTCATTCTCCACCAGATAGCACTGAGCCACGGTGGTGTCACAGCTCATGACTGAGGCAAACTCCACACAGAGAGGTTCACACGTATAAGTCCACACAAAGAGGTCCACACATAGAAGCCACTTCTTTGCCTCGGCCTCACCTTTTGCCTCATCTGCCTTCAGATGGCCCCTCCATTGGGCCCCTCCATTTACTTGCTGTGGGCAGACCCCTCTTCAAAATATTTTTACATTAACCATTTTTGAAGAAGAATGGCACATTTTAAATATCCCCTTAAATAGTTTTTTTTTTTTTTTTTTTTTTTTAAGTCAGACAGTATAATATAGTCTCTGTCAACTGTTTGGGTCTTTTAAAGCAAAATCAAGTTCCAAAATGAGATTATTTAGATAAATTCAGGCAATCCTTTCCTCTGTAGCATTTGAAGACAAAAAAAAAACCCTTGTAGAAACTGAATAATCTTTGACTTCTATATTAAAGAAATTGATTGAATGTTGTACCTCTGAAATTCTTCACATCACTCACTTTTTAACCATATTCTCTCTTTGACCTCTGCATTTGGGAGGACAGTCTGGCCTGCTGGTAGTGTCAGATTAGGATTTCAGAGCCTTTGATCTGGAATGCTAGTTTTCTAGTTCAGAGTTTTCAACTTCCATTCAGCTTTGACACATGAAGGATGATGTTCCCATGCATAACACAAGGCATTTTCTTCTCTTCATCTTTCTCTTAATACTGGAGGGCAAGTGCAATAAAGTGACTTTATTATGGAATTAAACTTGAATCTTATGAAATTTATTTTAAAGTAAATCATCACCACAGTAGCGAATAACTTGATGTATAGTAGTCTCCAAGTAGTCTACTAGGCAGACTCTCCCAGAGGTACCAGAATAGAAGGGCTCACAGACCAAATTAGGATAACTGAATCATACAGTTAGATGAATCAACTGAAAACACACAGCAAGAAGCAAGAGGAGAGGGGGCAAACTGGCAGAGTAAGAGGACCCTAAGCTCACCTCATCCCACAAATACAACTAGATAACACTCACCTCAGTGTAATAACCTAGAAAACACCCTGAACACTGGCAGAACAAACTCCACAACTAAAGGCAGAGAAGAAGCCACATCAAAGACGGTAAGAAGGGCAGATACATGGTGGGGAGTGAAACTGTGGTCATCCACACAGTGAGAGGAGGCAGTTGTGGATGTACAGACAAGCAAGAAACAGACTATCAAACCAAGGAGCTCACATGACGAAGAGGAATCCCTATAACATTTGGTTTTACAAAACTACATGCCATGTATGCCAGATTTCTAGAGTTCTAACAACCAGTGAGACTTAAGGCCTGAAATTTTAAGTATCAGAGGGTGCAGCTCTGGAGAGTCCAGAGGGTGATAGAAAGCTGAGGTCCTGCCCTTAGCATAACAAACAGCCTGTAGAATTACAGCACAGAAGCAACAGGTTGAAAAACACTGGGGGCAAACAAGAGGGGAAGTTATTTACATATCTCAGAGAATGTTCCAGAGGGGCAGAGTTCATGGAGGGACTTCTCCAGGAACAAAGAAGCTGTCAGGTGACATCTCCCTCTCCATCCCCTTGCATAAACACATGACGACCTGCAGGAATCAGCACAATGCCCACATTCACTACCTAAATGGCTTATGCCAAGCCCTGCCCCCCACCCAGCACTTTGGCAGATCCCAGTAACCCTTGCCTCCCTCAGTCCAGTCTCTGTGGGTATCCTCCCCCAGAATACCAGTGCAAACCTTGCCAACACCTCCTCTCCTCACCCTATTTTCTAGACCCTCAGTCCCAGTGGCAGGGGTGGTAGTAGTGGGCCCTGTGGAAGCCCAAGGTGCACCTTGTTAAAATTGTGCACCCCACCCTGGCTGGGGACTATAGCAGGCAAAGAGAGCCTCTGAAGACAACTGGACTGAAATAAAAAGTGGCCAGGACACAACAGCTGAGTGCACACAACATGCATAGATTTAGCTAAAGTGCCAGTTTATACTGAACAGGGGTCATTGCACTGCAGGGCACTACAGAACCTCTTCTTCATAAGGCCTTTACATTTAAGACCAGGAAATGTAGCTGAACTCCCTAACACAGAGAAACAGACACAGAGAATTAGACAAAATGAGAAAACATAGGAATGTATCCCAAATGAAAGAACAAGACAAAACCACAGCAAGAGACCTAAGCAAAATGGATATAAGTAATATGCCTGATGGAGAACTTAAGGTAATGATTATGAAGATATTCACTGAACTTAAGAAAAAAAGTGGAGATATCAGTGAGAACTTTAACAAAGAAAAAACATAAAAAAGAACCAATCAGAAATGTAGAACATAATGAATGAAATTAAAAATACACCAGATGATTTGGGTAGTAGATATTTTAATAATATTTGTTCTTCCAATCCATGAACATGGAATGTCTTTCCAATCTTTCCAATTCTTTGTGTGACCTTCAATATGTTTCATCAGTGTTTCATCAGTTTTCAGACTAAGTCTTTCACCTCTTTGGTTAGGTTTATTCTAAGCATCTTATTGTTTTTGGTGCAATTGTAAATGGGACAAATTTAAAGCAATTTCTATCAAACTACCAACAGCATTTTTCACAGAGCTAGAACAAATAATCCCACAATTTTCATGGAACCACAAAAGACCCACATAGCCAAAGCAATCTTGAAAATGAAAAGCAAAACTGGAGGCATCATAATTCCAGAATTCAAGTAATAATACAAAGCTGTAGTGATCAAAATAGTATGGTACTAGCACAGAAAATAGGCACATAGATCAATGTAACAGAATAGAAAACCCAGAAATGAACCCACAACTATATGGTCAATTAATCTTTGACAAAGTAGGAAAGAATATCCAATGAAAAAAGACAGTCTCTTCAACAAATGGTGCTGGGAAAACTGGACAACAACAAGCAAAGGAATGAAACCAGATCACTTTCTTACACCAAACACAAAAATAAAATCAAAATGAATTAAAGACATAAATGTGAGACCTGAAACCAAAAAAAAAAATCCTAGAAAAGAACACAGGTAGTAATGTCCTTGACATCAGCCACAAACACTTTTCTAGATACGTCTCCTGAGACAAGGGAAACAAAAGTAAAAACAGACTATCAGGATATCATCAAAATAAAAACCTTCTGCACTGCAAAGGAAACAATCAACAAACTAAAAGACAAGCTACAGAGTGGGAGAAGATAGCATCAAATGACATACCTTCTAAAAGGTTAATATCCAAAATATATAAAGAACTTATACAACTCAACACCAAAAAAAAAAAAAAAAAAAAAAAAGAACCCAATAATACAATTAAAAAATGGGCAGAGAACATGAATAGACATTTATCCAAAGAAGACATACAGATGTCCAACAGACACATGAACAGATGCTCAACAGTATCAGGGAAATACAAATCAAAACTACAATGAGATATCACCTAACACCTCTCAGAATGGCTAAAATAAAAACACAATAAGCAACAAATGTTGGTACTGATGTGAAGAAAGGGGAACTCTCGTGCACTGTTGGTGGAAATGCAAACTGGTGCAGCCATTCTGGAAAACAGTATGGAGTTTCCCCAAAAATTTAAAAATAGAACTACCCTACAACCCAGCAATTGCACTACTAGTTATTTACCCAAAGGACACAAAAGTACTAATTCAAAAGGATACATGTACCCCAATGTTTATAGCACATTATCTGCAATAGTCAAATTATCAAAATAGCCCAAGGGACTACTGACTGATGAATGGATAATGAAGATGTAGAATGTACAAACAATGGAATATCATTAAGCCATAAAAAGAATGAAATCTTGCCATTTGCAATGACATGAATGGAGCTAGAGAGTATTATGCTAAGCAAAATAAGCCAAAGAAAGATACATACCATATGATTTCACTCATATGTGGAATTTAAGAAACAAAACAAAGGAGCAAATGGGAAAAAAAGATATGGAGAGGCAAACCAAGAAACAAACTCTTAACTACAGGGAACAAACTGATGGTTGCCAGAGGGAAGGTAGGTAAGAGGATGGGTTACATATATAGATGGGGATTAAGGAGAGCATTTGTGATGAGCATTGGGTATTGTATGGAAGTGCTGAATCACTATATTGTATACCTGAAATTAACATTACACTGTATGTTAACTGGAATTTAAATAAAAACTTAAAAAACACACTAGATGTTATGAATAAATAGCAGGCTAGATGAAGCAGAGGAATAAATTAGTAACTTGGAGGGCAGAGTAATGGAAAGTAAGCTAAGCAAGTGAGAGAAAAACAAATTATGCAAAATGAGAATAGGTTTAGGAAACTCAGCAACACCATCAAGAGTAATAACATTCTATAGGGATCCCAGAAGAAGAAAAAAAGAGAAAAGGGGGCAGAATATTAATTTGAAGACATAATTGCTGAAATCTTCCAAAATTTGGAAAAGGAAACAGATATCCAGATCCAGGAAGCATAGAAAGCCCCAAACAAAATCAACCCAAGGAGCCCTACACCAAGACACATAGTAATATAAATGGAAAAAGTAGTGATAAAGAGACAATTTCAAAAGCATCAAGAGAAAAGGAGACAGTTATATACAAGAAAAAATCCTAAGGCTCTTGGCTGACTTTTCAACAGAGACTTTGAAGGTAAGAAGGGAGTAGCAGGATATTTTCAAACTGCTGAAAGGAAAAAATACGCAGCCAAGAATACTCTGCCCAGCAAGGCTATCATTCAGAATAGAAGAAGAGATAGTTTCTCACACAAACAACAGCTAAAGAAGTTCAGACCACTAAACCAGCCATATAAGAAATGTTAAAGGAGATTCTTTGAGTGGAAAGGAAAGACCATTAGTAAGAGTAAGAAAAGTAGGAAACGCAAAAGCATTAAAAAAAGCGTATCTTTACAAATCATTCAAGAGACTCACAAAATGAAAGGATGTAAGTATGACACCATATACCAAAAACGTTGGGGATGGGCAGTAAAGAATGGGTTCAAACTTAAGTGACCATCAACTTAATACAGACTGCTATATGCAGAAGATGTCATATACAAACCTAATGGTAACACAAATCAAAAACCAGTAATTGAAACTCTAAACAAAAGGAATCTAAGTATATCAGTAAAAAAAGCCAGCAAACCATGAGTAAGTTAGCAAGAAAAAAGGTAATCAGAGAAGAACTACAAAAAAACCACAAAACAAGTAAAAAACATGGCAATAAATACATATTTACCAATAATTACTCTGAATGTAAGTGAACTAGACACTCCAATCAAAAGACACAAGGTGACAGAATGGATTTAAAAAAAAAAGACCCATCTATATGCTGCCTATAAGAGACTCATTTCAGACCTAAAGACACATGCAGATTGAAAGTGAGAGAATGAAGAAACATTCATCACACCAATGTATGTCAAAAGAAAGCTGGGGTAGCAATAATTATATGGGACAAAACAGACTTTAAAACATACGCTGTAATAAGAGACAAAGAAGGACACTATATAATAATAAAGGGGACAATCTAACAAAGATATAACAATTGTAAATATTTATGTACCAAACATGGGAGTGTCTGAATACAAGAAACAGTTAATAACAAACATAAAAGAACGAATCGATAATAATACAATAATAGTAGGGGACTTTAACACCCCACTTACATCAATGAACAGATCATCCAAACAGAAATTCAATAAGGAAACAGAGGATTTGAATGACATACTAGATTGGATGGATTTAAGAGATATATTCAAAACATTCCATCCTAAAACAGCACAATACACACTCCTTTCAAGTGTACATCAAACATTGGACAGAACAGATCACATATGAGACTACAAAACAAGTCTCAACAAAAACGAAAAAAAACCAAAATCATACTATGCCTCTTTTCTGAACACAATGCTTTAAAAATAGAAACAACCAAAAGAAAAAAAATCTAGATAGATCACAAATACATGGAAGTTAAATAACATGCTATTAAACAATGAATGAGTCAGCCAATAAATCAAAGAATAAATGAAAAATTACATGGAAGCATATGAAAACACAGTGGTCCAAAATCTTTGGGATGCAGCAAAAGTAGTTCTAAAAGCAATACAGACCTATCTCAAGAAGCAAGAAAAATCTCAAATAAACCTAATTTTACACCAAAAGGAGCTAGAAAATGAAGAACAAACAAAACCCAAAACAAGCAGAAAGAAGGAAATACTAAAGATTAGAGCAGAAATAAGTGATATGGAAATTTTAAAAAACAATAGATCAATGAAACTTTGAAAAGATCTTTGGAAAGATCAACCAAATAGATAAACCTTTAGCCAGACTCATTTTATTTATTTTTAATTCTTTTAACGTTTATTTATTATTGAGAGACAGAGAGACACAGAATGTAAGCAGGGGAGGGATAGAGAGAGGTAGAATCTGAAGCAGGCTCCAGGCTCCGAGCTGTCAGCACAGAGCCCAACACGGGGCTCGAACTCACAAACTGCAAGAATATGAACTGAGCCAAAGTCGGTCACCCAACCAACTTAACCACCCAGGCGCCCCAGCCAGACTCATTTTAAAAAAGAGAGAGAGAAAAAGAGAGAGGGGACTCAAACAAAATTAAAAATGAAAGAGAAGAAATAAGAACCAAAACCACAGAAATAAAAAGAATTTTAAGAGAATATTATCAAAAATTATATGCCAACAAATTGAACAACCTAGAAGAAATGGATAAATTCCTGGAAACATATAACCTCCCAAATCTGAATCAGGAACATTATAGGAAGAAATAGAAAATTTGAACAGACCAATTATCTGCAATGAAATTAAATCAATAATCAAAAAACTGCCAACAAACAAAATTGCAGGACCAAATGGCTTTACAGGTGAATTCTACCAAACATTGAAAGAAGAGTTGATACCTATTCTTCTCAAGCTATCCCAAAAAAGAGAAGAGAAAGGAAAGCTTCCAAATTCATTCTATGAGGCCAGCATTACCCTGACACCAAAACCAGATAAAGATACCACAAAAAAAAGAGAACTACAGGACAATATCTCTGATGAACATAGATGCAAAAATCCTCAACAAGATACTCACAAACTGAATCCAACAATACATTAAAAAAAATCATTCACCATGATCAAGTGGAATTTAATCTTTGGATGCAAGGGTGGTTCGACTTGCAAATCAATCAACATGATACATCACATCAATAGAAGAAATGATAAAAACTACATGATCATTTCCATAGATACAAAAAAATGATTTGACAAAGTACAACATCCATTCATGATAAAAACTCTCAAGAAAAAGTAGGTTTAGAGGGAACATACCTCACCATAATAAAGGCCTTATATGAAAAACCTGCAGCTAACATCATGCTCAATGGTGAAAAACTGAGAGCTTTTCCCTCAAGATCAGCAACAAGGATATCTATTCTCATCACTTTTATTCAACATAGTACTAGAACTCCTAGCCACAGCAATTAGACAAGAAAATGAAATAAAAGTCATCAAAATTGGTAAGGAAGAAGTAAAACTTTCACTATTTGCAGATGACATGATACTATATATAGAAAACCCTAAAGATTCTACCAAAAAAATGACTAGAACAATAAATGAATTCACTGAGTTTGCAGGATACAAAATCAATGTACAGAAATCTGTTGTGTTCCTATAGACTACAATGAAACAGTAGAAAGAGAAATTAAGAAAACAATCCCATTGACAAATACACAGAAAATAATAAAATATCTAGTAATAAACTTAACCAAATAGGAGAAAAAGATCTGTACTCTGAAAACTATAAAACACTGAAGAATTGTTTTATAATTTCTTAAAACAAGAAAGAAATTGAAGACGACACAAAGAAATGGAAAGACATTCTATGCTCATGGATTGGAAGAACAAATACTGTTAAAATGTCTATTCTACCCAAAGCACTCTACACATTTAACTCAATCCCTATGAAAATACCAACAGCATTTTTCACAGAACGAAAACAAACAATCCCAGAATTTGTATGGAACCACAAAGGACCCTAAATAGCCAAAGCAATCTTGAAAAACAAAATGGAAGTTATCACAATTCGAGACTTCAAGTTATATTACAAAGCTGTAGTGATCAAAACAGTATGGTACTGGCACAAAAACAGACATATAGATCAATGGATAGAATAGAATAGAATAGAATAGAATAGAATAGAATAGAATAGAATAGAATAGAATAGAAAGCAAGAATAAAGAATGTGAAAAAGTCTTTTCAACAAATGGTGTTCTGGAAACTGTTCAGTTACATGCAAAAGAATAAAACTGGACTATTTTCTTACACCATACAAAAAATAAACTTGAAGTGGATTGAGGACCTATATGTGAGACCTGAAACCATAAAAACCATAAAAGGAAGGACAGGCAGTAACTTGAGGCAAGAAAAATAAAAGCAAAAATAAACTACTGGGGCTACATCAAAATAAAAAGCTTCTCTACAGCAAAGGAAACCATCAACAAAACTTGAAGACAACCTACTGAATTGAGAGAAGATATTTTCAAATGACACATCTCAAAAAGTGTTAGTATCCAAAATATATAAAGAATTTCTACAACTCAACACCAAAGAAAACAAATAATCCAATTAAAATACAGCCAGTCATTTCTCCAAAGAAGACATACAGATGTCCAACAGACACATGAAAAGATGCTCAACATCACTCATCATCGGGGAAATGCAAACCAAAACAACAATGAGATATCACCTCACACCTCTCAGAATGGCTAAAATCAAAAACACAAGAAATAACAAGTATTGGTGAGGATGTGAGGAAAAAGGAATCCTCAGGCATTGTTTGTGGAAATGCAAACTGGTGGAAAACAGTCACTGTGGAAAATAGTATGGAGGTTCCTCAAAAAATTAAAAATAAAACGACCCTATGATCTAGTAATCACACTCCTGGGTATTTACCCAAAGAATACAAAAACACTAATCTGAAGGGATATATGCACCCCCACGTTTACTGCAGCATTATTTATAATAGCCAAACTCTAGAAGCAGCCCAAGTATCCATCGATAGATAATGGATAAAGAAGATATGGTGTGTATGTGTGTGTGTGTGTGTGTATGTATATACACATACAATGGAATATTAAGCCATAAAAAAAAAAACAATGAAATCTTGCCATTTACAACAACATGGATGGAACTGGAGAGTATAAATGCTAGCAAAATAAGACAGAGAAAGACAAATACCATATAATTTCACTCATATATGGAATTTAAGAAACAAAACAGCAAACAAAGGGAAAAAAGAGAGAGAGAAACCAAAAACAATCTCTTAATTATAGAGAACTTACAGATGGTTACCAGAGGGGAGGTGGGTGAGAGGATGGGTGAAACAGGTGAAGGGGATTAGGAGCACACTTATCTTGATGAGCACTGAGTAATATATGGAACTGCTGAATCACTATATTGTACACCTGAAACAACAAAACACTGTATGCTAACTACACTGGAATTAAAATTTAAAATGTTTAAATTAAAAAAAAGAAGAGGAAAGAAATGAGGTTGGTTAATACACTTAGAAGAGACTTCAAGCAGGAGAAAGGTACCATGCTACCTGAATCCTGTGTTACACAATGTTCCTATGTTCTCTTTGTCTTCCCCCCCCCCCCCGCCACCCGCCATTATCTCCCTCCCCCAACCTCTCTTTCTTCCCCTCCCTCCCCTCTCACTTGCTGGCTTGCTACCCCCCTCTCATTCTTTGTTATATCAGCCTTCTCTGCTTACAATACAGTTATAAGGACCAGAGTTAAAGGTGAGAAAAGTGACTCAGCAGATGGAAGGTACCTGGAGCCAGCACTCACTTGCTGATTTAGACATCTAGAAGCAAATATTCCTGGTCAGTAGCAGCCCCAGCAAAGGATATTTGTGGCCAAATTGGATGTCAATAATGGATGGCCAATTTAAGGACATAACTCTTGAATATTCCATACCTCATGAATGTCAAGTGCCTATTTGTTCCTTCCATCCCTCCCTATATTTGTTCAGTACACATAAACACTACTTAATTTATTTATGCCTAACATGTCCCACAAGTTACATGCTTTAGTTTTAAGAAAGACTATTCTTAAACAGTGCAGTAAATATAAACACGATTATCAAAATAACTATAATCATTAACACACCAGTGGATTATTCTTGTATTTTAAAAATATTGAGGGGCACTTGGGTGGCTCAGTCGGTTAAGCATCTGACTTCAGTCAGGTTGTGATCTCATGGTTTGTGAGTTCGAGCCCCATGTCCACTGTTAGTACAGAGCCTGCCTGGGATTTTCTCTCTCCCTCTCTGACCCTCCCCCACTTGCTCTCTCTCAAAATAAATAAACTTAAAAAAACAAAAATAAAAATGTTAACTGATCACCCATCATGTACTAATGACTGTTTTGGGTGCTGGAGATAAGACAATCACTAAAAGAAAACTAAAATTCTTACCCTTTCAGAGCTTACATTTTAGTGAAGATGCATGGTTAAGGAATACTACATCACATGTGCATGGGTATGGATATCTGCATATGCATTTACACAAGTGTATGTGTGAATACTTTTACATGCAAGCACGTGTGTGTTGCACACACTTAAATTTTTATTAACCCAGTTTGACAAAGTGACAAGTCTAGGAAGTATTTGGGTATTGAGGCTAACAATGAATTACATTATACTTTCTCAGTGTGCTGTGTTCCAATGAATATAGAATACATGAGTGAGTACTGGCTCTGTCACTTACTATCTGGGTGTCTACGGACAAATCACTTAATCTTGATGAACCTTGCACCGTGTATATACAGTATCTCTAAAGGCTTAATGAGATAAAATGAGGAACATGGTGGATACACTAGAAAACCATGCACAAATATAAGGGATTCTTCCATAGTATTACCCTGACTTTGTGAAGTAAGTAGTACTGATATTTATTGATATTTAGTGGTGATTTTTTTCCTATGGTCCCAAACTAGTAGGTTTGATTTTTTTTTTTTTTGGCTTATACTCTACTCTCTAGGTTTAAATTTATATTTTTCTGTACCCAAATCTTCAGGTTTAATTCTCTGCTCTTTAATAAAGATATGAAAACACATGGAAGTGCAGGTGGTAAAATTACATAAAGAAATGTATCATTTTGCTTCATTAAGTCCCACTTCTGGTTTTCATCAATGGTTGGTAACCACCAAAGTTGCAATGAAAATTACTAAACCTGTGCTCACTCTATCTTCTCAACTTCACTCCTCCATTCCATTTCCCCCACATTCTCCTATAACCTTTCTATTTGAAACCTGTAAGAATGCTGTGCTCCATACTGAAAATTTTTAGCAACCCCAGGATTTACTTGCATCATTGTGTAAAAAGGCATAACCTTTTGGTGCCACATAAATGACAGCAAGCAAAGCAGTACTGTCTTAATTCATTAGCATTCACTTTGCAGCACTAGACTCCTAATTAAGAGCTTCGTAAGTATTCATATTTATTCAGGCTATTCTACACTGTATTTGCTATATTTGGTTAGAAACATTTAGACACATTAACTGTTCTTCCAGTCAGAACAAATACTTCCTGTATTTGTGGATAAGCCAATTGATAACTGTCCTTTGTCAAAAGCAAAATACAAAAACATATTCTGTTCCCATTTTCAATTTTCCTTTATTTCCTTACATAAGTCATTGTATTTAGATTAGACAAAGAAAAGTGATTATTCTAAGAGTGAACTTTTGAATTGGTATTGTTAGCTTCTTCCAGTGAGGATAACATCCTCAAGTTATGCTGGTAAATACATTATAGAAAACTATAAACCTGAGAAGTTTGTACCTGTGATAAAGAAAGTGATCAGATGAGGGAAGGGTGACTTGAAGCCTCACCACCTGAAAAATGGTTGAAGAGCTGATGGATTATTACTTCAGAAGAAGGATTTTATGGGCTGGGGAACAGCTTTTGTTAGAACATAAGAGAGAAGTTTGATTTACCCTATGTTGTCTCAAAAGACACAACCAGGACCGATATGTAGAAATTAAAAGAAATTTTAGTTCAAAAAAGGAAGACCTGATCAACAATTATATTTATTCAAAAACAACATGATTTGGAATTCCACAGGGCAGTGGGGCCACCACTAGAATATTCACATGTATTCTGAATACCATACAGATCAGAGACAATGAATACAACCCCTGATCACCCAGTGCACCTGTGTGGCTCAGTCAGAAAGCAACTGGTTCTTGATTTCAGCTCAGTTTGTCATGACCTCGTGGGATTGAGCCCCATTTTGGGCTCCACACTGTCAGTACAGGGCCTTCTTGGGATTCTCTGTCTCCCTCTCTCTGCCCCTCCCCCACTAGCACTCATGTACTCTCTCTCAAAATAAATAAACCAAAAAAAAAAAAAACACCCTCTGATATCCCATGCTTACACCATGACTAAAACAGAATAATACTTCAATTTCAATGTAACTAAGGTAAACATTCAGAAGCCAGAAGAACCACCTCTGGAGTCCCCTGTAGAGCAGCAAGTGGGCACTTGACATGTGGAATACAGACATAATCATCTTCCAAAAGATGAAGCCCCACCTCAAGGCAGAAATGCTGAAAATAAATCTGCTATCTGGATGTTCAGAGTTCTGGTTATGGAGAATTGAAAGGGAGGGCCTTGAAAGTGGATGCAATCAGCTTGGGAGTTGCACCCCTTCTCAAGAAGAGTGGAACAACTTGGAAGTGGAAATGGCCTTGTATTCTCATGGATTTGGGGAATAGGGGAAAGAAGGAAATAAGTAGTAGAAAGTAAAGGTTTTACAAAAACAAAATAGAAACATCAGAAGGCAGCATTATCCTCTCTCCTTTGGCCACAAAAGAATGTAGTAGACATTAATTTAAGAACCTGCACTTCATCATACCAACAGAAGAGGGGACTCTTGTGCTAACAAATCTAAAAAGTCACCAAACTTAAAACTTGCTGGCCTAGGAAAATGTAAGACATTCCAAAATTAACAGAAAATAGAAGACATCATCCATACTAAAGGTTATTGTAAAGAAAAAAAAAAAAAAGAAAATAAAACATTTTAGATGAAAATAATTCCCCAAAACAACCACAAAACAGAAAAAGTATAACCAAAATATGCCAGTCTAAATTAAATACCCTTAAACAACCATTTTCTGTTAAAAAAAAAAAAACCCTCAAAGAACATATTTATTTAAAAGTTCAAAATAAAAATCAACATAAAAACAGGAAGGTGTAAAATGAGAGTTGACTGAACTCAGAAACAAAATTGAAAATAAAGAAAAAATCACCTATAAAGTAAAAGACCAAATTGGAAGACATCACAGGAAATATAGATTAGACTGAGGATGTAATAAGGGACATAAGCAAAAATTAAAACAAATGAAATAAATAAAATAACAGATAAAAAGGATCAAAAGGATAGAGAAGATGGGAAAGAAATCTAAAGATCATTAATGAAAATAACAGTACCAAGATGACCACAGAAACAAAAACATAAACACAGAACATGTAAAATACATAATATTTAATATATAACATATAATATTAAAAGTATTAAATAAGGAACATTAAAAATATATAGACAACATAGAAAAGAAATGCAATAAATATATAACACACAGTAAATGTTACTTAAATATATAATAATTAAATCAATAAATAAAAATGAACTAACTCATCTATTAAATAAAAAGCATTTTCAGATTGGCTTATGTAGCAAAACCCAACCGCTAAACAAACCCAAGGGTTAAATAAACAGACCCACTTAACACAAACAGATTCAGAAAAGCTAGACCAGGGGCACCTGGGTGGCTCAGTGAGTTGAGCATCCAACTTTAGCTCAGGTCATGATCTCACCACTGGTGGGTTTGAGCCCTACATCGGGCTCTGTGCTGACAGCTCAGAGCCTGGAGCCTGCTTTGGATTCTGTGTCTCCCTCTCCCTCTGCCCCTCCCTCACTCATGCTGTCTCTCTCTGCCTCTTAAAAATGTATAAACGTTAAAAAAAATAATAATTAAAAAAAAAAAAAGAAAAGCTAGACCAGATAAATCCAAGTGAATAAGAAATCTTGACATTCCACACAGGATACTTTAGGCTTAAAAATATTAAATAAGACAAGAAGCTTACTTCATAATGCTAAAGGATCTAATTCACAGTGAAGAAACAATGGCTATCAATATATATTCACCATATAATGCAGTAACTTCCTTAACAACGTATAAATTACAGAAAACACAAGACAAAACTATAATAATAATGGGTTTAATACTTCACTCTCACTGAAAAAAAAAAGATCAAAAAAAGAATTAAAAACATTAAAATATAGATAACATTAAATAAAGTTAATAATGTTTAAATAAACATTAAAGATAAAGTGGATCTTACTGACACATGTAAAAAAAGAACATACTTTCTTCTCGATACACATAAAGCATTCAGTAAATTGGACCACCTATAACTCACCAAAAACTGTTGTACATTTCATAAAATGAAATTAATATCACATTCTCTGATTATAAAATAACTAGAAATTAATTAAAAACAGAAAACAAAGACTTTTCAATGAAATACCCTTCAATAAAAATGTTTAAACCTTCTATTAAATAATTCTTTAAAAATACAGAAATAAAAATCTAAATTTCTAAATTTCTAAAGAAGCATAATAAAATCTCTACATTAAAGAATCTATGGAATACAATAAAAGCAGTGACAGAAGAAAATGTATAGCCTTAAACACTTATCAATAAACGAAAATAATCAAATGAAAGAATAAATGAAAGAATAAAAATAATCAAATTCCCAACAAAGAAAGTTAGAATAAGTACAGTAAAATAAACCTGAAGTATAAGAACAAAAATAACTGCAGATATTAATGAGGTATAAAAAAGGATAACAAAATGCTGCATAAATCAAAATACTAGTTCTTGGAAAAATAAGCAATAATACAAAGTATTAACTCTTCAAGGCGGGGGGAGGGGGTGGGTAGGAGAAAGCATACAAATACAAAATAAGGCATGATAAGGAAAAATTTATCTTGAAACAGGATTTATTTTAAAATCATAAGACAGTAGTTTATAAATACCTATGCAAATAAACTGGAAAAAATCTAGATAAAATAAATAATTTCTTAGGAAAAACTGAATCCTATAGAGAAAGATTAAACAAACCAATTTCCATAGAATAAGTAGAGAACATTAGCAAAAAACTTTACTGTAATAAAGGAATCAGAACCAGATGTTTTCACAGAATAATTCTACCAAAATATCAAAATCACATGTTCTCTCAATACTACCTAAACTGTCTCAGAGAATAGAAAAAAGAAAAATTTTATAATTATTTTTATGAAGCAAGTATAACACTAATACATCAATTTAATAAAGATATTATATATTTTTTAAATTCTTATGAATTCATTTCTAACTACTGAAGCAAAAAACTAATCCTAAACAAATATTAGCAAAAGATATTAACACAATATGGAAATAACACAGTATGAGGCAAGAGAGATTTATCCCAAAATTGTAAGGATGGTTCAATATTTAATTCATTTCACCCTGTAAGTAATTTAAGAAGAATCATGATTATCACCATAGAAACTAAAAAGGCCTCTGACAAAATTTGACACCTATCCCTCATTTTTAAAAAGCACTTAATAAAATAATATTTTTTGCATATGTTCTTAACATGATTATTAAACATCACTCCCAAAGCCAGTATCTTACATAATAGGAAACTTCTAACAAGAAGCATTCCCACCAGGATGAGGAACAAGGTAAGGAAGAACGTCCATTGTCTTAGTATTATTTAACATTATACTGGCAGTATTAGCAATGCAAAAGCAAATAGAAGATTAAGCATTGTAAAAAAAAGTAAAACTTCCTGTTTGCAGATCATATGACTGTAAATCTGGAAAATCCAAGGAATTATTAATAAGAAACTAAGTCAAATAATAAAGTATAAGGATATCAATTTAATACACAAAATCAACAATTTTCATATATACAAATAATCATGTAGAAGACATAATGTTATAATAGCAACAATAAAGATAAAATTATTAAAAATAAACTTAACAAGAAATGTGCAAAGTGTACCTAGGGAAAATTTAAAAACACACCTGTTTTGAATAAATGGAAACACATCTATTTTCTTGGAAAGGAGACAACATCCTATGTAGTTTCTCTCCAAAGTATTACATATGTATATGTACGTGTGTGTGTGTGTGTGTGTGTGTGTGTGTGTGTGTGTGTGTGTATACATCCCATTCCCAATATACAAGGTTTTTTGGGGTTTGTTTAACAAAGATAATATTAAAGGTTATATGAACAGTAAGTATTTAAGAATATTTTGGAAAACCTTTCAAAAGAGACATGATGAAGCCATGCCCTATCAGATATTAGAACACATGAAAAGTCCTTTATAAGTTTAATAGTATGGCATTAGAGCATATAGAGAAGAAGACTGAAAAAACAAAACAGGCCATACTCAATTACGTAAAGAAATCTAGTGTTGAATGAATATGGTAGCTCAAAATACTGAGGAAAATATGGGCACTTTAATAAATTATTGTGTAACAATTATATCAATTTAGAAAAAGATAAAATTGGATTCACACTTCACAATATACTTGAATAAATTCCAAATAGATAGAAGATTTATATGTAAAATATGAAATAACACAAGTACAAGAAGAAATATGGGTATATTTCTTTATAACCTGTTTGTGGGTAAGGCATTTTTTAACTATGAAACAAAATGTAGATACAAAAAAAAAAGAGTGTTAATAAATTAGACATTAAAAAGTTTTGCACGGGAAAAATACAAGATCAGAAGACAAATGATAAACTGGGTAAAAACATTTGTATCATCCAAGATTCACCATCCTGGTATCTGAAGAGTCCTTTAAAAGCACTGGGTGTTGTATGGAAACCAATCTGACAATAAATTTCATATATTGAAAAAAAATTTTTGAGGGAAAAAAAGTCCAATAGAAAATGGGCAAAAGACATGATCAGAAAGCTCACAGAAAAAATACTCAAATGGTTCTTAAATAATGTTCATAATAACCTAGAAAAATCAGGCTGATTAATACTGGCCTATACAGTTATAATGAATCAAACAATTTATTAGTAGTTCCTATACTTTCTACTTCATTTAGTAATTAGCCTAGATTTTTTACTTAATTACAGGTTGTTTTCACATCAAAGAAAAAAGCACACATGACCCCAGAATTGGCTACTGACACTCAGCAACATGTAGTGAAACTATCCAAGAAAAAAATTCAAGAGTCTAGATGGATGTTTGAAATTTTATTGCCATCCACCCCACGGTTCCATCACCCTCTCTCCCAGTCTTAGCAACCAATGATCTATTTTGTGTCTCTACAAACTTGCCTATTCTGAATATTTCATATATATGAACTCATATAATATGTGGTCCTTTGTGAGTGGCTTCTTTCACTTACCATGTTTTCAAGATCCATCCATATTAGCACTCTTTTATTGCTAAATAATATTCCATTGTATGGATATACAGAATTTTATCCATTTATCAGATGATGGGTATTTGGATTGTTTTCACTTTTTGACTACTATGAATAATGTTGCTATGAACATTTATATACAAGTTTTTGTATGCACATTTTCATTTCTCTTAGGTATATACCTAGGACTAAAATTGCTGGTTCATATAGTAACTAACACCATCTTTAACATACTGAGAAACAGCCAAATCATTTTCCAAAGTTATTACGCTAACCAAAAAGGTATGTTTTTCTATTTTTACACATCCTCCCTAACCTTGTTAGTAACTGTCTTTTTTATTACAGTCATCCAAGTGGGTGTGAAACGGTATCTCATTGTGATTTTGATCTGTATTTCTTTGATGGCTAATGATGTTGAGTATTTTTTCATATGCTTATTGGTCATTTGTTTATTCTTTTGGAGAAACATCTTTAGATTCTTTTCTGATTTTTTTTTAAAGTGAAGTATAGTTGACATATTAGTTTCAGATGCACACCAGTGATTCAACAATTATGTACATTACAAAATGCTCACTAAGGAAGTATAGTTATCAAGAAAACTACTATGCTTTTAGAATACACTTTAGAAAATGCTACTGAAAATCGAATCTAATCAAAACTGTACAAGTTAAATTCAAATAGCTGTTTTTGAGAGGGAGGCAACAAATTCTTTCTGTATGAGGCAATTGTGCCACCTTCTGGAAATCTAGAGACAGCACTGTCACATTTTTCAGAATTTAATAGTCTTCTGTTATAGCAACATCTGACAAACAAGCTAAGACTTTGTGCTTTACAAGGTAGAAAACAGAAAATGGCCTTCAATGTACTCTGGTGTAAAACTGATAGTGCTAATCATGGCAAACAGAAAAATTAAGTATTCCTTTGCCAACTTTTTAACTAAAATTTCTATAGTCTGTGGGGAAAAAAATCAAGAGCCTTACATTCTCCTGGAGTTATTTTACTAGATCTGTTACATTTTATAAGCTTTCTTAAGTAAATGGGGATTTTTACAGCAGGTTTTTCTTATGAGACTAAAAATAAAAACTCAAGGACCCTTGGGTGGCTCAGTCGGTTAAGCATCCAATTCAGCTCAGGTCATGATCTCACGGTTCTTGAGTTTGAGCCCCGCATTGGGCTTTGTGCTGACAGCTCAGAACCTGGAGCCTGCTTTAGATTCTGTGTTTACCTCTCTCTCTCTCAAAAATAAACACTAAAAAAATTTTTAAATAAATAAAAATAAAAACTCGTTTTGATAATGGTGTTGTGCTGTACATCGAAACTTATTTATTGGACAAACTATTTTAGAGCACTTTTTTGTACAACTGACAGTCTTTAGTGCTTCAAAATATTAATTTATTTAAGTCTTTTAAGAACTTTATGAAGTAGGTATTATCTTCATTTTACAATTAGGGAAACTCAGCCATATAGAAGAAATGTGCCCACGATCACACAGTAATATAGTTAGGGTGTGAACTCAGACCAATCTGGTTTTAAGGTCTATGCACTTCATGACTTAGTTATGCTACTTCTAACATTCTTATACAACTGTGTAGAAAGAATAATCAACTGTAATATTTTAAATTTAAATATATTTAATTTGTTGAGACTGTAGCAAGGGTCAGACCTGAAATGTTATGAAAAGTTGCTGAGGACTTCTTCCAAGGATCAAAGAATGTGAAGGCAAATATAATTTCCTTGAGAGGAAAAAAAGAAGTCCTCATACTTTATAGTAAAAATGAAATAATACAGAAAATCAAGGGGAAATAAGACATGAGAACTCTTCTCAATGTATAGTAATGATCAATATAGTCCAGCTACTGTGTATACATAATGCTAGAAACTTTTTGACAAATAAACACTGATCTAGAAATTATAAGGTGTTTAAGAGACAGTATAAAAACCACTAAGAATTTTGCTTACTTTCAGATAGAATGTAGGTCACAAATGATCGTTACAGCAATAAGAAAACAGAATAAAATGAAAATTATACTTTAAGCCATCAAAGAGCAGTAAGTACAAAAAGTCTAAATAAATTCCAAGGATAAAACAGGTCTCTTTAGTGCTCAAAGAACTGTTGCTTTTATGGGACCAACTGCCTATTCTGGGTACGTGTGGGTGGAACAGCAGGTCTGTCAAAAATTTTGTTGGATAAGAAAAATACCACTGACACTTTTTTTAAATGTTTATTTTTGACAGAGAGAAAACACAAGTGGGGGAGGGGGAGAGAGAGAGGGAGACAGAGAATCCCAAGCAGGCTCCACACTGTCAACACAAAGCCCAATGTGGGGCTCAAACCCGTAAACTGCAAGATCATGGCCTGAACTGAAGTCCGATGCTCAACCGACTGAGCCATCTAAGCACCTCCCAACACTGACACTTTTCATGACACTATGTTTGATATACCAAATTGCAAATGTAAGAACTCCAAATGTGAAAATAAACTGTTGAGCCCTCAACAGGAATTCTGGGAAAAGACAAGAGAGCAGATCTGAAAAGCAGAAAAATGTCTTGATTTTGTTCAGGCCAAGAAAGAAGTCATCTCAGAAAAGAAAACTCCAGGGGAAAAAAAATCACTAAATTCTCTGTCTATATCTTTGGCTAAACTTTGTGTGAAAGACCAACTTAAGGTGCTCATTTGGAGAAAAAAGATAAACTGAATGTGGAACTGTTGCCCAAGAAACAGAGTTTGCAATTTACGTTTAACCATGTTAATTGTTTAAACAACAGAAATAACACTTACCGGAAAAAAATAGCAGAAGCTAGAGTCTCAACAACTTATCATTCATATTAATACAAATTCTGCAAGATACAAAAGAAATGAAAATGGCACCCATTCCTTTAATAAAAGAAAACCAACCTTTAAAACCAGCCCTTCCAGATATGGAATTGGCAGACAAGATTTTTTTTTAATTTTTCTAAGTTTATTTATTTATTTTGAGAGAGAGAGAGTAGGGGAGGGAAAGAGGGAGAGACAGAATCCCAAGCAGGCTCCACGCTGTCAACAGAGAGCCAGACACGGGGCTTGAACTCACAAACCATGAGATCATGACCTGAGCCAAAACCAAGAGTTGGACGCTTAATGACTGAGCCACCCAGGTGCCCCAGACAGGATTTTAAAGGAGCTATTACAACCACTCTCACTGATGTAAAGGAACATATGCCCTCAATGAAAAAAAAAAAAAAAAAGGAAATCTGAGAAAAAGAGAATTAAAAAAAAAAGAACCAAAAGGAAACTATAGAACCAATAAAATAATAAATTATAATCAATCACAAGATTGATTTAACAAAACATAGATAAAAATAAGAGTTTGAAAACCTGAAGATAAATCAATTGAAATTATCCAAACTGAATAACAGAGAAAAAAAACACCACTGAAAACAATGAGCAAAGCCTCAGAAACAGGTTAAAATAATAACGAATTATGTTAACGCATGTGTTACACAATATAGACCCAAGGAGGAAAAATGAATGGGGAGGAAAATATATTTGAAGAAACAGTGACCAAAAACTTCACAAACTTGGTGAATGACATGAATTTCAATATTCAATATGCCTAGTAACTCCCAAGATGGATAATAATAAACAAGGCCATATCTAGGCACACTGTAGTTAAACTGCTGGAAGCCAAGATAAAAAGTAAACATGAAAGAAGAAAAAAAAGGGGTAAATTACATGCAAGAGAATAAAGATGCAATTATTAAATAACTTTTTATCAGAAATTACAAAGCTTAGAAGAGAACAAAAAACCATCTTGAGAGGGCTGAAAGAATAAAAATGTCAACCAAGTATTTTATATATCTTTAAAAAATATAAGACCACTTTCATTATTTTGTAAAATGTTTCTTCTTTTAATTTCCTTATAATATATATGGACTGTTTTAGCAAAATCTATTAACACTGTCTTCTGGGATTTATAACATGTGCCGGTATAATGCATTTAACAGCTGTAGCAAAGAGTGGTGAGAAGAATAAAACTTACACAGTTACACCATTTCTACATATTATACAAATTGGAACAATGTTAACTATAAGAAAACTTTCAAAAGCTAAGGGAATACACTGCAATCACTAGAGCAACCTCTAAAAAATTCAGAGACATGCTAAAAAAAGCTAACAGAAAAACTTAAATTGATTTCTAAAACATACTGAAATATCCAAAACAGAAAGAATAGACACAATAGTAAAGAGGGGATAAACAAATAATAAAATGATAGATCTGAAACCAATCCTATCCATAATTACATTAGATGTAAATGACCTAAACCTTCTAATTAAAATGTAGGTATTGCCAGAATGGAAAAAGAAAAAGCAAAATTTGCTATATTCTATCTGCAAGAGACACACTTAAAATTTAAAGACAGATTTAGGTTGAAGGATATACCATGAGAACAGCATTTCGTTTTTTAAATCCTGAAGGGGTTATATTAATATTAGAGAATGGGTTTCAAACCCAATGAGTGTTATCGGCAAAAAGACCATTATTAATAATGATAGAAGGATCGATTCATCAGGAAAATAAAAGTCATATATGTATGTGCACCTTAAACCATCATCAAAACTCAGTAAGCAAAAGCTGACAGTTAAAAGGAAAAATAGGCAATTCTATAATCATACTTAAGAATTTTTTTTCCAATATATGAAATTTATTGTCAAATTGGTTCCCATACAACACCCAGTGCTCATCCCAAAAGGTGCCCTCCTCAATACCCATCACCCACCCTCCCACCCCATACTTAAGAATTTTAATGACTATTGGTAACTGATACAACTATATAAAAATCAATATGGGGCACCCAGTTGGCTCAGTCAGTGGAGCATGTGACTCCTGATCTCAGTTTAGCAGGTTTGAGCCCCATGTTACATGTAGAGATTAAACATAAAATCTTTACGAAAAATCAATGTAGCCAATATAGAATCTGAAAATTATCAATGGTTTTGAGCTAATAGATAGCTATAAAATATTCTACCTAACAACTACAGAATAGAAACTCTTTTCAAGTTCATGTAGCATATTCACCAGAATAGACCATAAAGCTGGGCCACAAAGCAAGACTCAACAAATTTAAAAAGATTGAAATTTTAGAGTGTGCTCTCTGAAAAAAGAGATTTAATTACATGTCAATAGCAAATATTGACAAATTACCAAATATATAGGTAATAGATATTAAACAACACTAAAACAATACTACTAAATAATCCATGGATTGAAAAGTAATCTCAAGGCATTAGAATACATTTTAACTGCATAATAATAAATACAAAATATTTCAAAATGTGTTCATGCTGCTATAGAGGGCTTAGGAGAAAATAGATAGCTTTAAATGATTAAAAAAAAAATGAGAATCAATGACCTAAATTTCTATCTTAAATAATAGAAATGAAAAAAAGGAACTAGAAAAGAGAAAATGAAAGTTCAAAAAAATTGTAAAGCAGAAAAAGAGAAGTTAGAGCATAAATCAATGAAATCCAGAATAAATCAATAAAAACCAAAAGGTGTTTGAGAATAAAATTTCAGCCAGACTGCTCAAGAAGAAAAATGACATAAGTTACCAATATCAGAAACCAATGAGGTGACAAACTACAAATAATAAAAGGAAATACTGGCATAATAACATAAGGAATTCCATGGAATATCTCCCTAGACAAACTGGAGAAAATTATTTTTAAACAAAAACCATTTAAAGACTCTGTAAATGGTCCCCAAAGCATACAGTAAATGAAGAAGCATTTTTTAAAAGTCCACTAAAACTCAATAAGAACATCAAGTGTCTGGGATTTGAGCCAAGACTCACTGCCTCCTTCCCTCCCCTAACTCAGCAAGATGGAAACGCCAATCTAGACTGTGGCAGCCAAGTTGGAGAAATATCATACTACCTAAGTTGGAGAAATATCTTCCCAGGAGCAGGATGTTAGCATTTCCCATCCAGCCCCTGATTACCATGCTGCTGAAACCAAGTTCTGGATGAGTGTACCCAAGACACAAGAGTTACCTTTTTTGGAGTAGCACCCACTCATAAGTTGTAGGCTATATCTTGGGTCCAGTGCCACTAATACTACTACACTTTTTTTTTTTAACACTAACCCTAATGCTAACCCAAATACTATGCTCTTTTTATTACAATCTTAAAATTCCTCACTTCCAATGTGACAGGAAAGCTGTAACATTTCCTCTGCAAAGTGCAATTTGTGAGGAAGTCTTATGAACATGTCTTAATGGAATGTTTTCTCTAGGAGGATGGAATACAATTTGACTTTAGAACCTTATGAGCCTTCAAAGTTATCTGAAATAGCAAGAACTTCCAGGAAAGTTATTTTCACTTAATTAGCATTAAATATGATACCAAGTTAATTTCTACTGTCTCAGGAGAAAACCCAGAAGTTGTATGACCATAATATTAAATGCAATTCCAAAGAATATTCCAGCCTATAAGCAATATATTTATTAAGAATACATAAAAACTTCTGATAACCAGTTAAGGACCCTTGAAAAGAACCTATAGAAAATTTGGCAAATTTGGTATTTTCCACCAGGGCAATCTCTGAACTGAAAAGAGAAATCACAAGGAATGACAGAGGTACAAACTTGTTTTTTCTAGAATTTAATATTTTAAAAAAGAAAAATATAAAAGTTATCAAAAAAATCTTAAAGGGTTCATTTTAAGGCTAAATACTAGCACTGAAAGTTTTTTTCTTGTAATTGATTTAAGGTAAAAAGTAAAAATTATGTAAAAAACATAGCAGCTACAGCTGTTCCAACATAAAGCCCACCTGCAAAAAGGCAGGACAAAATGAGCTGACTGAGAAAATATCCACATCATGACCTCAGTAACAGGTTTCAAATGGTTTCAGTTCTCAAGGTCTAAAAGAAGGATCATCTTGCATGCTTAGACTCTACTTCTTCAAGAATCCACTGAATGCCATTCAAAAAACCAGTTAGAGTTTCAGCCTCTGTATCCTGGACCTATGAGCAGATAAGAGAGATCACTGTAAGAAACTGAGTCCAAAATCTTATGATTAAAAGAAACATTTTTCTAGATACTAACAAAAGAATACAGTTTAAAAAATCCCAATAAACTTTGGGTGAGTCATTCAAATTTTGTCTTCTATGTAACTTAGATAAAAAAAATATGATCTTCTCTTATGTCTATAATTTATTACCAATATAAGGCTTATTACGTATCTTAGAACTCAGCTTTGGGAATGGGAAGAACTATCATTTCAATGACTTGTTTGTATCAGAAAAAAAAAAATTCTCCAAAATATCCACTTTGAAAACTAAAACATTTTTGAAAGAATCCAGCTACTCAGATGATAAATGTGATATCCAGTTGCAAAAACGTGTCTTTGAGACTGCCACTCTTCTTGGGGCGCCTGGGTGGCTCAGTCGGTTAAGCGTCAGACTTCGGCTCAGGTCATGATCTTGCGGTTCGTGAGTTCAAGCCCCGCGTTGTGCTCTGTGCTGACAGCTCAGAACCTGGAGCCTGTTTCAGATTCTGTGTCTCCCTCTCTCTCTCTGACCCTCTCCCCGTTCATGCTCTGTCTCTCTATGTCTCAAAAATAAATAAACGTTAAAAAAAAATTTTTTTAAAAGACTGCCACTCTTCTTAATGGTAAACTAAAACTCCCACCACCCAGGAAGGGACGCCTTTATCAGTTGTTTTCGAACTGTGTTCCAAAGAGTCTTCAGGGCTCCGTGGAAGGTGTAGGGGGAGGAAGGAAGAAAATCCTGTAACTTTTTAAGCATAAGTATTTCCAATTTTAATTTTTCTTTATTTTACCTAGGAGCTTTCATGTAAGGTTTCATTGAAGAAAGGGTTCCATGAGTAAAATAAAATTTGGAAAGCAAGAAATAGTAAGAACTTGTATTTTTGATGACCGTTAGAGCATATTACATTCATGTTTAAAAAAAACATGACACCAACGTCAAAAAAAAAAAAAAAACAATGGCCAACTGATTTACTGTATCTATGGTAGGAAAGGCAAGTAGAGAACAAATTGATCAGGTGAAACAGTGATACCAACTGACTATCTCCCACTGATTAAGCTATTAAAACTAACTTTAGAATGTGATTTCATTAAAGAGAATGAGTAGGAAAGAATAAAATCAAATAGAGAATAGTGAAAAATAAAAATAAGATTTTTCTCACCAGAGAAAGTAAGACCTTACCATCCATGGGTGGTTCAGAAGATTTAGACGCAGCTCATGAGCCAAATAAAAACAAGGCATTCTTTTTACATCTGCTTGAGAAATACAAGATAAAACCAGCATAGGTCTTCCTGAAGATCCAAAAGCTGGATCTGTCATTGCCATAATACGAGAAAATTCATCTTGCCATTCATGTCCTAGAGAATGTAGTCAAACCCTTAATTTGCATTACTTATAGTGATTTTTAAAATAAACAAAACAAGGAAATAAAAAAAAATTACCAGGATCCAAACATAATAAAGTGCCTATATTGCTGTTTATTTACAGCTGTTCATTTATGATCTATCATAAAATTACATTAAGTAGTCTTCAAGGATAGGAATTTTGGTAATATTAGAGGGCAAAAATAGTCACAGTACCATTCAGATGTCTTTACAATTTGAAAATAAAAATACTTTGATATAGATATTTTCCTCTCACAAATTTTGTAGCTAAAACTACCCTTTCTTTCAAAGGCCTTAGTTTAAACAATTTAAACATATAGTTGAATCCAGCTCTTTATTAAAACTAGCAATCTTTGCCTTTCTTTGGAGTGTATAAATCATTGACATTGTGAGGTAGTCAAAATTCTAAAAGGTCTCCCAATGATTCACACCATTGTACACATTCATGTATAATCTCTTATCCTTTAAGTGTGGGAGGAATCTAGAATCAGTGATGGGATATCACTGCCCTGAGCAGACTGCATGATAAGACAAATATGACTTCAAGAATGAGAGATTATCCTCAGTGAAGCTGACCTAAGAGAAGAGATGAAGTTCTCTTGGTGAGAAAGATTCTGTATTGGCTGGATCTGAAGACAAGAGGGAGTCACAAGGCAAGAAATGAAGATAGCTTCTAAAAGCTGATTCAGCCCCAGCTGACAGTCAGTAAGAAAACAGCTCAGTCCTACAACAGTAAGGAACGGAATTCAGCCAGTAATTTCAGTGAGTTAGGAAGCAGATTTTTCCCCAGAGCCACCAGAAAGTGATGCAACCCATCTCACCCTGATTTCAGCCTGTAAAACCCTAAGCTGAGAACCCAACCATGCTGTGCAAACTTCTGATATAGAGAACTATAGGCTAATAAACAGGTGTTGTTTTAAGCCACTAGGTTGGAGAGAATTTGTTATATATTAATAGAAAATGAATGAACATTATAATGTGATTATCAACAGGGTCCATTTAAATCTATCATAGATCTCTTAGATTTTTTTACTTGTCCCATTTGTTCTTTGTTCCTTTATCCTACCTTCTTTGGACTGTGTTTTGTAATGATTCCATTTTACCTTAACTACCGACTTATTTAATTGTACCTCTCTCACACATTTTTTAGTGGTTGCTCAAGGATTTACAATGTACATTTTTAACTTGTAACAGTCTACTTAGTATTATACAACTTTACATATAGGAGAACCTTGTACCGGTGAATTTCCATTTGTTCTCTTCCACGCTGTTTGTATTATTATATATCTTAAAAATATCATATAGCCACAATACATTATTTTTTTTTATTTTTTAATGTTTTTTTTTTTTTTTATTTTTGAGAGAGAGAAAGACAGCATGCAAGCAGAGGAGGGGCAAAGAGAAAGGGAGACACAGAATCTGAAGCAGGCTCCAGGCTCTGAGCTGTCAGCACAGAGCCCGACGTGGGGCTCGAACTCACGAGTCATGAGATCATGACCTGAGCCGAATTCGGACGTTCAACTGACTGAGCCACCCAGGTGCCCCCACGATAACTGTTATTATTTTTCCTTCACATAATTATAAAAAAGTTAAATTAAGGGAAAGTATATATATGGATATATATATGGACATATATATATGGACATATATATATAGACATATATACATATGGATATATATATATGGAAACAGTGTAGCCATCCCAGGGCTCCTCTTCTTTTTTTTTTTTAAGATCCAATTTTCTATCTGGTATCACAGTCTTCTGCTTGAAGAGCTTTCTTTAATATTTCTTGTAATGCAAATCTGCAGATAATGAACTTTCTCAGGTTTTGTCTGAAAGTCTTGATTCTGTCTTCATTTTTGAAAGGTACCTTTGCTGGATGTAAGATTTTTCCTGCTTTACAATACTTCCCTTCACTGCCTTCAGCAATTCTTTCAGGAATTCTGTGTCTTTATCTTTGGCCCTCTCTATGTATGCTTCCTTTTGCTTTCACTGCCTTCAAGATAATCTCTTAGTCTTTGGTTTTCATCAGTTTGGCTATAATGTATCTAGATGTATTTTTTACTTATGTATTTTATTTATTTATTTATTTGGAGTTCTCTGAGTATCTTGGATCTATGGTCTGTTGTCTTTTAGTTATTTTGAAATACATTTGGCCATTATCTGTTCAAAAATTTCTTTTTCCTTATTTTATTTCTTCATGTTTTGGGAAGATCAGTTACACATGAGTTAGATCAGGGATTGGCAATACTACATTCTATGGATCTATTTTTATAAATATAAATTTTTTCTAAAACAGTCATACCCATTCACTATAAATTCCCTATGGCTACTTTTGCACTTTAACAGCCGAGCCGAGTTAACTGTGAGAGATCATATGGCTTATTATACACCTAAAATATTTACTATGTGGCCTCTTAAGAAAAAGTAGGCTGACCCCTCAGTTGTTTCCCTTGATGGGTTCCTCCAGTTCTTAGATGCTCCCCACTCCTCTTTTCTCTATGTTTTAATTTGGATAATTTCAATTAATTTATCTTCAGGTTCACCAAAGGTTTATTTCCTTAAATCTATTAAGGAAACTGTTCACCTGTTTCCCGTTCACCTGTTATATATTCACATTTAGCATTCCCATTTTATGTTTTCATAACTTCCTCCTCCTCTGCTGAAAATCCCTATCTGTTCACACATATTTTCCACTTTTTTCCACTAGATCCTTTAACATATTAATCATAGTTATTTCAATGTCCCTGAGAGTGGCAACATCTGGGTCATCTCTGGGTCTGATTCCACTGATTGCTTTGTCTCTGGACAATGGGTCATTTTTTATTTTTTTGTGTCTTATAATTTTTAATTTAATGTTAAATGTTTTATGTAAAAGAACAGTAGAGACTGAGGTAAAGAAAATCTATTCCCAGACATGGGCATGCTGCTTCTTCTGTTATGTGACTAATGCAGTGGTTGAGTCCAACCAGTCAGTAGTTGAGCTGGACTTAGCTTTTGCTGCTGTGGTTAACTTCAGTGCATCATAAACTTTAAATTCTTTCGGCAGTTGAGTGGCTACTGCTACCTTGTTCTGAGTGAGGACAATGTATTATATATTCATGCCCTAACTTATTCACAAAAGATTTTGGAGAAAAATTATAATACTCGCTTGTGACCCAGTAATACTCTGATTTTATGCCTAAATAACAATGTGAAGGGCAATTATTCTGAATACGTAGTGAGTGTTAACTAATCTACTTAATTAAATACTCCACCCCACACATCTATCTGGACAACTGAAACAAAGGTAAAAATTTTTCAGTTATCTGCATAAATTATTTGAACAGAACCAGAAGCAGACAAAACATCAATAACAAGTGCAGAAGCATACAGCAAAGAAATACTATGTAATTATAGTATCAAACTTTGATATGCATCAGAATTCTGTAAGTGCTCATTAAAAAAACAGATACCCAAGAACCAACCCAAATCTATGAATTAAAATCCATCAGAGTAGGAATCAGGCAGGTATGTTTTTAACAAGCTCCCCAAGTGATCGTAATGCACATCAAAGTTTGAAAGCCCACTATTAACAGTAATGGTCACAGAATCACATTTATTAAATTAACCATCATATTCTTAAAAAGTCACAGTAAAGCCTAAAAATGTCTTATTTGCTTTGCAAAAAAAGAAAAAAAAGAAACGTGCTCTTAAAAAGAAAATAAGATAATGCTTACTTTTATGAGCTTCAGCGTTTGCAACATAGATGAACCCATCAACAACTTCACACACCTTCTGAATTTGTGGAATTACACTATACCGGCTTCCTTGCTGATCATCTCCTTCATTCTGTAGACTGAACATCTTGTTAACAGCACTTGTATGTTCTTCTCTTGCTCTATCTCTTTCCTTTCTATAAGAAAAATGTAAATATAAAACATAAACAGACACTAAACAAGCACCATCCCTCTAAAGTATTGAAGTCCTGATGCCTCAGGTAGGCCACCAAGTAGGCAGCCTTACCTGGTAGTGGAATATAATATCAGGATGTTGAATTTATGTTGGTTGCTCAACTGAAAACTGACTCCTGATCCAATACCTAAAGAAGAAAATTTCAGTTATCAAAACAAGTCATTAATAAATATAGAAAAACATCAGATTGAAAAAAATTACCCAGTGCAAGCAAAATGAGCAACTAAAAAGTCCATGACAAGTTACACACAGCTTTGGAATAAAATGAAATGTTTATGTTGAAGAAAAGATGCCGTATGCAATTTTCATTTATATGGCAATAAAACTATGGATAAAAAACAAAGAACTGCTAGGCTTAGAGCTTTCCCTTCTGTATCATATCAGTAGCAGCTGCATCATAACAGCTACTATCTATCCTCAAGATTCATTTACCAATTTTTATGTTTCTCATTAGTCATATACTCCATGTATACATTCAGTGAAATGGCTTTTTTCTCCTTCTGAAAATGTTTTTAAATTGATGGGGAGTCGGGGCACCTGGGTGGCTCAGTAGGTTGAGCGTCTGACCTCGGCTCAGGTCATGATCTCACAGCTCCTGAGTTTGAGCCCCGCATCAGGCTCTGCTGACAGCTCAGAGCCTGGAGCCTGTTTCAGATTTTGTGTCTCCCTCTCTCTCTGCCCCTAACCCACTCACACTGTCTCGGTCTCTCTCAAAAATAAATAAACATTAAGAAAAAAAATTTTTTTTAAATATATATATATATACATATAAATTGATGGGGACTCACCAGTATCACCTCAGAAAATTGAGGAAATATGCAGATAGTGAAATTTGGAATTAGACTTGGGTTATAATCTGCATTTGCCACACATTGTCATATTTTGTAAGCCAAAGTTTTGACATCAAAATAGAGAAATACATACTTCCTAGAGATACTGTAAGCATTAAATGAGACTGTATATGTAAAACTCCTAGCTAAACACTAGCTTCTTACTACCTTTACCTGAATCATTCAACATTGTCATTTGTCCTTCTTTCTTAACATCTTCCCTTCTTTGGATGTGTTAACACTCAGGAGCTGATTCTCCTCTTGCATTATGAAAAGATCCCTCTTTCTTCTATGGCTCTATTTCTTTTTGCTATGTAAATGTCCTTTTAGATCTATTTCTCTCCATCCTCACCCCCTCCTTTTAGTCTAAATTATCATACCTATCACCTGGACTTTTGCAATCACTTTTTACCAGTCTCCTACATCCACTTTTGTCCCCTACTGTCCACTCTTCTGACAGCAACTGGAGAGATGGCTTGAAAATGCCTATCTAATTATTTCTCTTTCCTTCAAAGCCATCGCTCTTCAAAAACAACTTAATATAATCTCACGTTTACTTACCTCTTTAGGACAACTCCACCTTTCATATTATCGATCCATGAATTACAGCCAATCTAGTTACTTAAATAAACCCGCCATGCCATCCTATGTCACCATTCCAGGCAACACATAGGTAGAGATCCTGGTGGCTGAGACTGCAAGCATGACCCTAGTCCCCTGGCCACCAGGTCTGGTACACAAATTCCCCAAAGAGATCCCCAAAGAGATCCCCAAAGAGATCCCCAAAGAGATCAAAGAAACAAATTCTACTATATCTCTGATTTTTGTTTTTCTCAGTTTAATTTCCAGAGATTACCCTCTCAATACATCTAACCTCAGCCCAGTATGATCTCCATGCTGTTCTGTACCACCTTGCCAATGACCCATCCCTCTATTCTTCCCTGATCTTGTGGCATTTGAGGCATAATTGGATTGGCATTTTCAAAACAAACACTTCTGCTGTTGTCTGAAGAATAAAATTAACATTTCATCATCAACAAATTTCCCCATATCCCCAACCTCTTCTTAAAGTGTTCCACCTCACAGCCTTATCTGAAACTGGCCTGCCCTTAAATGCTGCTTTTCTTGCAGAAGACTCTCAATTAACAAAATTGCTTATCCTCTCATATCTCAGGACAAAGAGGTGGAGTCAATGTTCTCTTTACTCCTCACTTCCATGTCCTATTACTCACCAGCTCTCTTTGAAACTTCATCTCTTTTTGGACACACCATTCAGCTGCAGGACCATCTCCCCTTCCTCAGCCTCATCATTTATGATATCCATGACATTTAGGATGTTATTTATTACATTTGACAACCCCTTCCTCTAAACATTCACTGAAGATTTCAGCACCTGGTTCACAATATTCCTCTCTATACTCAAAAACTCTCAAGTCTACACAGACACCCTATGATTTCCCAATCTTGATTTCTAACCCAGATCTTACTCTTAAGATCTGGATGCATAGAGTAATCCACAAAGTCATTTGTTCATTCATTCATCAAATATACATGTTGACAGTCTATTACATGCCTGACAGCCAAGAATAAAGCTAGCCTGCCCTAATGCAGCTTCCACACAAGTGGATTGCTTATAGCGGGCATCTCTACTTATATCTCCCAGAGTTATCAAAGTCAGCATACTCCAAAGAGTGGCTGTCATTCTCCCTATATAGATCTCTATAAAGTTTCTCCTCCTCCTCCTGTGTTTCCTTATCCTAGTGAATGGCACCATCATCCAATATGAAAACCACATCAGAAATACTGCCAATACATAATCAGTCAACACTGTATCCTTCATACTTTCTTCACAATATTATAGTGGTTTCTTAATGAGTCTCCACATCTTTATAGCCTCTTCTAATCAATTTTCCACTTAGAAGCCAGATCTTTCTCAAATACAATCTTGATCATCTCGCTCTTCTGCTTAAAATCTTTCGACAGCTCCCAAATGCTTAAGCATGACATACAGGTGTCTTCTCACCTAGTCCCACTGTAGACACATAGAGCTACTTCAAAAGGTCACATGTATCCAGAATTTTGTGCTTTTAGAAATGTAGTGCTCACTGCTCATAATACTTTTACCCTTATTTTAATGGCCTCTTTTAATTCATCTTAATGACTCAAATAAGGCATCATGTTCAACATGGAGCCTTCTTTGACCCTTATCTTTCTACCCAGGAGGCTAATTATACCATACACGCATCACCTTCATACTTGTCTGTGCCCTTACCTAAACTAAGTATCTTCAGGACAAAGATTGCTGATGTTTGTTTTAAATCTCTGCACCTTTAGTATCTAATAAGTGCTCTCGATAAATGAATGAGGAAAGCATAAGCTAAATTATATTGTTAGGTATGTTTATTATATCTCCTGCATGCCAACTAACTTATCGTTTTCATAGAAAGAAGAGGAAAGTATCAATTGAGGTCTTTTTAAAAATTCCAATATATAGCAAAGTACTTTGCACACAGTAGATGCTGAATGATTTTTGCTGTTAACATTCTTTTAACATATGGTAAATACTGTACAAACATCTTGATAACATATAACTTACTTTCATATAATCTTACATTCTGGATTACACAAACTTGAGAAAATAAAGGAAAGCTCACCTCTTATAAAAAAGTAAATCAATTCTTTCAACCCACTGGGACCAAGGAGGGGGCTCCTATTCACCAAATTACTATTATTTCATTACATCAAAGATGTAATTAATTAAAAATTAATTTATTATTCAACATAAGTATCCAGTTCAAAGTGCTTTAGTTATTATATACTATAGATTAACATGAAAATTACCATCAATCTGCCTCTGAGGCAAGCCAGCTGTTGGGCAAAGCTCCTGAGAAGACATCAAGCTCAACACCAAAGATGTATTCAGTTCTTCCAAACCTGGTCCAAACATAGCAAATCGTGGTTCATTCTGAATGATCAATGAGTGTAAAAATGACGTGACAGCTCCATACATAGGACGGCTAGATTTCAAGGATCTTCTTGTATATGGACAGCACATTTTATAGCTATATAAAATTGTCACAATTAGAAAATCAGGACAGAAAAAAATCTAGGCAGTTATTCATTCAACAATATATAGTTTATTGAGAACCTGCTAGACACAAGAGATATAGTAATTATGTAGTTAGAATCCTCATGGAGGGACATGGAGGACAGATACCATTATAATATGTATGCTGAATGCCAGACAGGAAAAAACAAAGGCGCTCTGGGAGTAGAAGTGGTCCAGAAGCTGAAAAAGTTTTCCCCAGGAAGTAGTTACTTACTTTCTAATCTTTCATTTAGATTTTTCTCATGGAATACTTGGTCTAACACTTGTTACAGCTGTAAAAAATTCACTACATAGAGTAGTGATTCTCAGCCTTTTTTTGTCATTATGACTCTCAGGCATTTTTGTCATTACAACTGGGGGGTCAGCGGGTGGTGCTACTGGTATCTAGTGGACAGAGGTAAAGGATGCTGCTAAACATCCTACAGTGCACAGGACAACTGGTCTAAACACCTGGTCTGAAATGTCAGTAGTGCCAAGATTGAAAAAACCGCACACTAAAGATAAACTACGTGGATAGTTAGCATAAGTATCTCTAGATGTAAAAAAAAAAAAAAAAAAAGAAAAAAGAAAAAAATCACTAAGTCCACCAATATAACCAAATTTCTTTTTTTTTAATTTTTTTTCCATGCTTACTTATTTTTGAGAGAGAGAGAGAGAGAGCGAGCATGAGTGGCCCAGGGCAGAGAGAGAGGGATACACACAATCCAAAGTAGGCTCCAGGCTCTGAGCTGTCAGCACAGAGCCCAACGTGGGGCTCGAACCCATGAACCTTAAGATCGTAACTTGAGCCGAAGTCAGACACTTAACCAACTGAGCCACCCAGGTGCCCCTAACCAAATTTCTTAAGTACTCTTATGAACAGCCTCTAATGGACCAGTTTAAAAAGTGTTACATATACACAGAAGCTCAAATGTTCCTTATGGATAACCTAGCCAGCTAAGAATCATGTGAAAAAAACAACTGTTTCTTTCAATAGCTATAAATTTCTAAATTAGCAATTCTACATGTTAGCAAAAATTAAAACATAGTACCCAAATAAAAATAAAACCTAAATCCCTTTACCTAAATCAAGCTGGTTGAGACAGTCACTAACCTAACAAGATAATGATCTTTATTTAGGAACCTTGTAATTCAAGAAGGAAAAAAAAAAATCTACTTTGAGGCTAGGTAGATCTAGCCAAATTACCACTTTATTTATATAAGCCACTTATAGTCTAAATTTAAGTTTTTTTCATCTGCATTATTTAAGCAATAACAATTAACCCAGGGTTGTATGGATCAGAAATTAATTTATAGATTTAAGAAACAAAACAAATGAACAAAACAAAAGAGACCAAAAAAAACAAAAACAGACTTAAATACGGAGAACAAACTGGTAGTTGACAGATGAGAGGTTGGTAGGGAGACGAGTGATATAAAAGGTGTTAAGAGTACACATATCAAGATGAGCCCTGAAAAGTGCATAGAATTGTTGAATCATTATATTATACACCTATAACTAACATAACACTGTATGTTAATTATACTTCAATAAAAAAAAAAACAACACTTTATATGATCATGAATGGTAGTTACTATGACTATTCCTGGGGAAAATTTGGTTCCACAGCATGATATACTTGGTTGTGGGACAATGTAGAAATAACAACTAGCTAGTGAGAGTACAGTAGCACTTACTGAAATTATATATAACATAACACATACATTTTAATCAAGTAGCTTCACAAGACTTAGCATCTGCATTAGAATAAGGAAAGATATGAATACCTTAAATATGAAAAAAATACTATAGCTAGTAAAATCTTTACCTAAAACACAAATATCTTTTAATTTTATTTACCATGCCTTAAATGTGGGGCCCTCAATAAAGGAGGTTATATCCAGACCCAATGACATTATATGTTTAATGCAGCATGATAGGATTCCAACCAGAACAGTCTCTTATAAGCTATATGACCTTAGGCAAATCCATAACCATTTTGAACCTCAATTCCACATCCGTAACACAAGGATACTACCTTCTTTATTGCGTGAAAATCACGTTAAGTAAACATACAAAGGGCACCCCTCATAGAATCCAATGCATTACAATTGTTCAAGAACATTAGTTCTCTCAGCTACATGATATTTAAAAGTGTCAGTGCTTTTGGATGATAACAAAATCTTACTTCCCGGAATCTTGAGAATGTTGTTCTTTCCTGCTAAAGAACTGGTCTCTCATTGCTGATCATTCTTTCTTTGGACACAGAAAAGTATTTATCATTTAACAAAATAACAAGTATTCTATAGATAATGAAAATTTTAACAAGTGTTTTACTTCTTGGCATATGAACTATCTACAATTATTCAAATAGTCTAGAGTCAGGGACCACAGGCAAATAACAACATGTGAAAAACGAAAGGGTCCTATGAAGGAAGTCATTTAACTTAATCCTCAATTTAGTGGCAGAGCCAAGACCAATTTACACTATTGACTTGTAATATAGTCAAATATAGTATCTTCTTTTTAATTCATAAAACTAGATACTCACACTGCCATGTAGTCAAAAAATGCACCATCAGTGACCTCAGATATAGGCTTTTTTAAGATTTCTAGATCTGGAAGAGACTTCCAGTCAACGGAAGACCAAGAAGGAAGATCCCGCAGCAGAAAATATCTCCACAGAATTGGATCTCGTACAGTTTCATTCCAATAATGGCTGGTACTTCCCAACTGACACAGATCATGAGGTGAAAGAAATGACAAAATATATAGCTGTACGTCAATCTGAAATGGAAACAGCAAACAGGTAAAAGGCATGAAAAACGTATCTTGGAAAATTGTTTTCTGATAATAAATTATAAAATTTATTTTATTATACTAGGAAACCAAAGGTCAACCAAAGAGTTTGTCTTTTTAATGATTATATCATGATAAATTACAAAACTTGTAAAGAATTATACTAGATAACCAAAGATCGGTGTGTCAGTATTCTTAATAATGAAATCTACTATCTGGAAGTTAATTTCCTGCCACCAAAAGAGAAACGTAACTGAACACTTAATTTTTGACACACCGAAACATTCATTTTTCAAGCAAAATAACCAGATTCTTAATTTCTCACGGATATTTTGCCACACCGTTCACTTGAACAAACTACTTAAGGAAATAATCTAGCCTTCAACATAAAATCTTTATGAAGCTGACAAACTTCTGATCTTGTCATTAGAGCAAATCAAAGAATAAATCTGTCATCTGAGTTCCTCCATAAAATCTATTATTTCCAAGAACCTCTACAAAAGGGAGACCCTTGGAGGCATTCTAAGCCTGCAGTTTTCAATTTCTGATAGATGTCACAGGCAGGTGTCAAGAGTTCAGCCGAGATACAGAGTTTAATAATTTCGAAGAAATTTTTCGTCTCTCCATTTTCCCATCTGCCTGAAGAGTTTAACAATAAATGAGGTGTATAATTCTTGTGGCCTGTCGCGCCTCGAGGCGCCTGTAACTTCTTCTCAATGAAGTGTGAGGGTCGGTGCTTGAAACGCGCGGTGGGAGAAGAGCCACAGCGTCATAGCCGAATGTTTCCGGGGGGGGGGGGTCCCCCAGGGGTTCTGGACCCTGAACCTGAGGTGAGAGCCACTGAGAACACAGTCGCTGAAGGCTTCCCCAGGCTACCCACAAAGTCTGGCGTGGTCTCCTCTTTTCCTGAATGACGTCAGGGCGTTCCAGTACCAAAACTCGCTTTGGGGGGTTGAAGACGTGAGGATGACACGGCCGGTTAGTGGGGCGCCCCCACTGCGGTGAGTTCCGCCGCGACCATCGGTCCCGCGGCGGAGGACCAAAGGTCAACGCCTCGGCGTCTCTGCTCTACCGTTATTCCCTGGTGACGACACGGCCCGGAATGGCTGCAGGACGGGACAGACCCAGGCCCGGGCGCGGCGAGGCCCCCAAGGCCGCCCAAGCGGGGCGCCCCTCCCGGCCCGGCCCCGCGGTCCTCCGCGTCCGGTGGCCGCCACTCACCGGCAGCCGCGTCAGGGTACTGGCCTCCTCGTCCGCCTCCTCTTGGGAGGCCCTCGGCGCTGCCCTCTCCTTGCCCACCGACTGCCAGAAGTTCCTCCAGCCGCTGAGGATGGCGGCCTCCAGCCGGCTCCAGTCGCTGTGGTGCGGCGGCGGGGCGCTGCCTCCGCTGCGGGGCTCGCTTCCCGCCATGGCCGCCGACGCCGCACGTGACGCGCCGCAGGGTCACGCGCTGCCCGTCCTCCTCCGGGCGGCTCGCCACCCGCCCCGCACCTCCCGTCTCGCCCCAGCCACGTCTCGCCGCGGGCAGCCTCCGCACCCGGAAGGGAATCGAGATGTGGCCCAGTGAGGTGCCGTCTCGAGTGGAGCCCGAAGCACCGCTCACTGCCCCATTCACTTCAGACCTCAGCCTTGCTAACCGCACTCGGTCCCATGAAATCTCTCGGCCCTTTGTAACTTGGTTACTTCACCCAAAGACGTTCTGTCTGGGACCCGTTTACACTTCATCTGGGCCTAGGTGATCCCTATTTATTCAATAGATTGCCCTCCTCCGCTGTCTTAGGCATAATAACCAGTTGCTTCCTTCTCAGCACTGCCGTGCCAGGCGTGGAGGTTTTTTCTAATTGTTTTTCAGTCTCCGATTTACTGTTTGTGTTCTTGGGGATTGGCAGAAATGAGAGTAGAGAGGTGGCCAGGGGCCTAATCATGAAAGACCTTATGCCAAGGTGAGGAGTCTGTATTCTCTACTTAAAAATATAGGTACATTTAAAAATTCCTGAAGGTAGGCATCTCACAAAAGGGCAGCAACATAGGGCCAGAATAAGAGAAGCCAGATACAGTACTGTTGAAATCCTGCTAGTGTTGTTGTTTTTTTATCTGTAAAACAGTTATCCATTTTACTCACCTTGTCCAGCCTTACTTTGAAAGGTCTTTAAGAAACTATGCCATAGGCCACATTACAAGGTAATAAACAACAAAAATTCAATTGAGTGATTTAAAAGATCAAATTGTCTTTATTGCCCAATTCATGAATATGGAAGCATCCCATCTAGCAAAAAGAAAGGAGCTCTCTTGAGCTGCAGGAAAAGGAAGGTTTTTAAAAGGCAGAAGTGGGGCGGTGGTGGTGCCCGGCTGGCTGAGTCAGTGGAGCATGAGACCCTCGATCTTGGGTGTAGAGAATAAACAAAAATCATTAAAGGCAAAAAAAAAAAAAAAATGGAAAAAAAGGAAATTATTGGCAAAAAGTACACTGTTGTAGACAAGGTCACCCTCCTAAGGGGAATGGAAGAGGTCTATCAGTAAATTTCCTAGTGCTGACCAGGGATTCCTTGTTGACTGGTTAAAGGTTACATTCCTCAGGTGGCTGAAACTGCAGGTAGGTTACGTATTATGGTTTTGGTTTGCTGAAGTGGGGCCCTTAAAATAAGAGATTCCATCTGGGGCCTGTGGTTTTCTTTTCAACAAGAGTAACCTATTATATTGAACTGACTATGGTCTCTATTGATAAGGACACAAATAACTACCGTGTCATTCATTTTCAAATAGATTACTTCAATCTAATCCAAAAAATACTTTGCTCAAAAGCTAGATCTCGGTTCCTTAAAGGATTATTTCAATCTAAAGTAATAAATACATAATTTTAAGACTCTAGGACAGAGCGCGAGTGGGGGAGGACCAGAGAGAGAGGGAGACAGAATCCAAAGCAGGTCCCAGGCTCTGAGCTGTCAGCACAGAGCCCGACGCAGGGCTCGAACCCACTAACAGTGAGATCATAACCTGGGCTTGAACCCATTAAGGGTGAGATCATAACCTGAGCTGAAGCCAGACGCTCAACTGACTGAGCCACACAGGCACCCCATGGGTTATAATTTTTTAATTGTGAAAATTATTAGAGTTAATAATGTAATCCCATGTGTCCACTAGCTGATTCAAGTTACCAGTTTATCTTGCTCCATCACCGTCTCCACCCAACGCACACATCCCCAAATCGAGATTATTCTTAAGCAAATCCCAGATATATCATTTCATCCCTAAATATCTCAGTATATGTCTCTAAAAATTAAGGTAACTTTTAAGAAACATTGTACCATTATCACTGTACCATTAACACCTAACTTTCTTTAAAATCACCAAATACTTGGGCAGGGCTTAACTTCCTCACCTGCCTCAAATATATATACTTATTTAATTTATATTTTGCAATTGGCTTTTTTAAATCATGACCCAAACAAGATCCACATGTTACATTTGGTAGACATGTTCCTAAAACTTGTTCATTCTATAGGTTCCCTCTCCTTTATTTTTCCTGGCAACTGTTAAAAGAAACTAGGTTGGTCTTTCTGGACGTCAGGACATTCTGGACTTTCTTGGAAGGCATGATCAAATTTCGATAGGTTTTATAAAATATTTCTAAGTGGTATTGTGTACTCAAATTGTCATTCTCATTTTCTAATGTTCAAACTGATCAATGGTTTCTAATTTCTGATCCATTTATTATCAAGTTCATCATAAGCTTTTCATCTCAAGGATTTAGGAGTTATCAATGATTATTGTTTACAAGTTTTAAAGTATTACTATTCTAATTTTATGATCTCTTTGATTAGATGATTAAATAAAAGTTGTCCCTCATCAACCATTTGATTGTCCTGCCCATGATATAGACTCAGCCTTATCTCCAGGGAGCTGTGGTTTTTTTTTTTTTTTTTTTTTTTTTTTTTTTAAGTTTAGTTATATATGGGGTTGGGGGAGAGGCAGAGAGAGAGGGAGAGATTGAATCCCAAGGGGCTCAAACTCACAAACTGTGAGATCATTACCTGAGCTGAAAGCAAAAGTCAGATGCTTAACCAACAGAGCCACCCAGGTGCCCCAGAACCCTGGTTCATTTTAATGGGAAATGGTATTTGGACATTATTTGGTGGTCTTTATGTAGAGAAAATAAGAGTTCATGCTGTTAATTTCTATTCAACTTCAGAATTACAGAATTTTTACTTACCTTCTTTGATTCCACTTTAGTCTCTTTTCCCTTACACTGAAAATCCACATTTCTAATGATATCAGCAGAGTTATTAATACTATAATTACTGAGGAGTTTGATTTCTTCACAGCCCTTGGGGATATCCACTAGGGGAATGCAAATTATTGTTCTTTAAAAATAATTGAAATATTCCTGTGTAGTTAAGCCACCAACCTGAAGCACAATACAGCTGATTTGTTGTATTTTGCTTTGGAATTTTAGGAGTTGCTTTTAATTTTGATGTAATCTTGCTTTGTAAAAATGTAGTACATGCTCCAAAGTCAAATGTACAAAACTTAAGGTATATTCAGAGAAGTCTAGCTTCCATCCTGGTCCCCTCCATCTGGTACCTCTCTCCATACCTCCCACCAGAAGTACTTTTTTTTTTTTTTAATTTTTAAATTAAAAAAAAATGTATATATATACACATATATGTATACATATGCACATATATGTATACATATATGTGTATATATATACATTATATACATACATATGTATATAATATATATAATGTACATATATATGTATATAATGTACATATAATATACATATGTATATATGTATATAATGTATATATAATGTATATATATTATATATAATATACATATATATAAGCAAACAAGGTTATACACACATATTTATTCCCTTTCTTAAATAGTACTATATACTCTTTTCCACCTTGTTTTTCACTTCAGATGACTCCATAGCATTATACAGAAATATTTGCTTTTGCTTCTTATAGCTACATACCATTCAATCATGTGGATTTCCCAGCTTAATCTATTTTTTAAACAGGATATTAAGGATATTAGATGACTAGTATTTCATTAAATGCCTCTGACTTGTCAGTTCAGTGTGACCTAAAGGTACTAGAAGCCAAGTCAATCAAGCTGATAGGTAAATGTTGATGTTGGTATACAGGGATATATATATATACATTGTGAGACTGGGGCTGAAAAATTTCTGAAAATTGTAGGTTTCCTTCTAGCCATATCTAAAACAAACATTTGTCTATCTAGCCAGTAATTTCTTCTCTGAAACTTGCTTTCCATTTAGAAAGGTCAGCACCACTTGAACTGACAAGGCAGTGAGTGAGTGCTCACTGGCCAGAACAAGAGTTTGTCTCTCAATTATCCTGGCTGATAAGTATATTTTCAGCATGATGAACTGATACACAAAACTAGACTTAAAGAAAATAATAAAAACTAGTCTTTTGAGCTCTTAGGATGTGCTAAGCATTAAACTAAGCAACTTCGAACATTAATTCATTTAATCCCTAATAACCTGTGATGTAGGTACTAATAGTGCTCCTTTGTTAAATAATAGGATATTGAGGTACAGAAAGTTTAAGTAATTTATGTGAAGCCACAAAGCTAGGACACAACAGGGCTAATATTTAACCTCAGATCTCTGGCTCCAGAGCCCATATTCCTAACCAGTATACTATACTGTATGAAATTTATTAGAACCATAAGAAATAATGTTCAGATGTCAAAGTAAACTGAGACAATGAAAGTTTTCATTCTGATACAACACTCAGATATAAAAGAAAATAAAGACCAAGATACAAATATGGGAGTATGGTTTTATTAAAAAAAAATTATATGCTCCAAAACATTTTACTTGGAAATCTTCACTACAAGTAAGAGAACAAAAAACAATAAAGAACTTCAGCATGAATACATATCACATACTTATTTATGGATACAGTAAATGCATTTTAATACAATACTTCCTAACATGTTATCTCATACCGTGTTAAAAATAATACAAGGAAGTGACACTAGAGAACTACAGAATCCTGGATTCTGTTGCAGATAAGGTATCCTTATTAGAGCCAAAAAAGGAGCCCTCGTAGGTGGCAAGAGAAAAGTGCCAAGCCATCCAAAACTAGCATGTTATCCAGTTGTGTGTTTTTAAGAATGCCATTAAAATGAAGCTGAGAATACGTTTAGATACAGTTCCCACTTCAAAGAACATCACAGAACCCACAAGTGGGAGGGTAAAGATAGGAATGTAATTTTATTGTGGAGTTTTAGCCACAACCCTCACTCACTTCACTCTACTGTATGCAAAGGTATGAGGGAAAGTCTTGTCATGATTTGAAACTTAATCAGCATCAAACAATTCATAATAGCCAGGAACGCTATAAATGCCACAAAGCAGATAGGCCTTTAAGTTTCAAAGCTTACTTTGAAACTTAACTACTTAACATAAAAAAATTCACACTGCAAAAGAAACACACAAATTTAAGGATTATAAAAAAAAAAAATCCTTTAACAGTTTTAGTAACAATCAGAGAACTCAAAATGGAGAGAAACCCCCCATGTAATAACACAACAAGGCCTTTAGGTTCTCACTCACTCATTAGTAAAGCCCACACTGGAAAACGTCTTAAATGTAATCAAAGGAAAAAGGTCTTACGTAGTGACTGACTCGTTCCTTAATTCTGTATCGGAACTTCCATAAGAAAGAAACTTTATGGATGTACTGAATGTGCAGCAAGGCATTTAACCAAAGGGAGAGAATTTGAAGACGCTAATGCTAACGTAGATAAGCATGCCTTCCCAACCACCATACATAAAACAGCACTCCTCTCCAGAGTCACACAAGCCCTTTTACCCTGCTTTATTCTTCATAGCACTAACCACTTAATACACGATACGTTTATTTCTTAAAATGTGTTAACTTCCTCCACTGGAATATAAACCCCCAGAAATGATGTTTTACAAAGCTATATCATCAATACCTAAGATGAAACCTGGCATGTAGTAGGCACATAATAATTGTTGATGAGGGAATTATAGTGCCTTGCTGATGTAGAGTGTTTGTTATCTTGAAGATACTTCACTTAAATGAAATAAAATTTACTTAGGTTTAACACATACATACAAAAATCTGTTGTTCATTGTTTTGTAATACACCCTAGTAAAAAGCACTGTAAGTGTTATGGTCTACAGATCATTCTCCAATTATGTGGGGGATGGAAAAGTTGTACAAAAAGCACCCAGTAGCACCCTCATAACTACACCAGCCAGTGAGAGACCCAAGTGGTTCCCAAGGGTCGTAAAGGCGAAATGGAAGTTCCCATTTTCTGAAGAGAAAGTTATGGTTTTCTCAGGTTCCAAATCTACATAATACTTTACTTCTCTGAGAACTAATTTCTTATTTGCCTTATTAACCACTGGTGTAGAGGGCATGGCAGTTTGGAATCCAATAGCAGCAACCCTTTTGTGCAGAGTTCGGCACTTAAGAACCGTGTCTCTTATTAATTAAAAAAAAAAAAAAAAAAAAAGGCAAAAAACCCCACAAAACAAAACCAAAAAACATTACTAAGGGCCTACCATTCATTAAGCACAATGTATTCAGATACATTTTTTAAATATGGAGTTCACCAGCACATAAGGAAAAGAACTATAAAGCAGTGTTACCTGTTTGATAACATGGGAAGGAACATTAAGGGAGCAGAAGCAAAGGAACATTTGACTGAAAAGGGCTGAAAAAACCTTATGGATCCAGTATCACTGGAGCTGAGTCCTAAAGCACAAGTATTCACCTGGCCACAAAGAAGGGCAAAGCATTCCCGGCAGAAGTAATGAGATCTGCAGAGTACTGAGGGGAGCCCAATGGGAAAGGAACTGAAGTATTTGCAATTGATCATCATGCTCCAAAAGGTGGGGGTAAGGGGGCGTGTGGTTCTAAAACCATACTAAAAATGATCTAAATTTTTATACTTAGAAAGCACAAAGGTATTTTTGTAGTAAAACTGGTTAAAAAGCTATATTAAATAAAAATCTCTGTTGCATAAGGATAAGCAAGGAGACAGGGGCAGGGATAGGGAGAGATTTTCCTTATACCAAGATGTTCTATCAGAATGTTTATCAAAAAGCAGCCTGGGTTGTAAATGCTAAGGAACACTGAACTAGAACATGATAACATGGGATGCACTGCAGAGAGAAAACTGGGGAGGTAGACAGAAACTAGATTGTGGCATTCTTTGTTGCCTTGCTCTGTGAAAGACCAAAAAAAAGAAAAAAAGAAAAAAAAAAAAAGAAAGAAAGAAAGAAAGAAAGAACATGAACCAAAAAGGATTTTAAACAAAAGATCAAAAGATGAGGGTTAGTTGTTTGGACATACTGAATTACCAAAATTGTGTGAGTGAAGATATTTAATAGGCAGTTAGAAAGAAGGCTCAGAGAGCAGGAGAAGCTGGGATTTGAGTTGCAAGTCTAGAAGTCAGCCTAACATTATAGCTGTCACAAGCAGCCAGGGCTATGAATGACATCACCTAAGAGTATTTAAAGTTAAAAAAAAAAAAAAAAGAGCGAGAGTGAGATTGGGAGGGAGGGAGAGAAGGAAAGGGGGGGGGAGGGGAAAAAGAAAACAGACCTTCAGGGAAGACCAATATCTAAGGGGCAAGCAGAAAAAAAAAAGAAGCTCCAGGGGAAATGAGGAGAGGTGGAGATCAGCTTTAGACAGGAAGCAGGTGACCTCTTTTCTTCTAAAAATGGGGAAAATGAGTACAGCAAAGCCGGGAAATAGAAATTAAACTCCTCATAGTCTGAATTTTCTGTAAGAGCGGACCAAGCGCCATATACTAAGGGAGGAGATAGAGGACATGAAAAAAGTAGTGAGGTTTAGATTAGCCACCAAGAGAAAAGGAGAGGAGCCACAGCAGGAACAAACAAGAGGCTTATACTGAGGGCTCTTCTAAAGTCGAAGGTGAGACACTCATAGGGATTACACCTTGAAGGGTTACATGAACTTCACATGGGACACAGCATTCCAGAAAAGGTGGGTGACAGGATAAATTCAATGGTGAGATGTGCAGAATGGTTACACTGAAGGACAAGAGGACAACGGACTTGAAGGGGCTGTGGAGAGCACTTCAACTGGTGACCCTTATAAAGCTGAAGCTGGAGGAAAGGAAGAAAATCTGAAACGGGCTGATGGTTTAGGAGAAAGAGGAACAGTCAAGAGGAGAAGGCTGTAAAGAAGCTAGAGATAGAATAGAAATACAGGGGGGCACCTGGGTGGCTCAGTCGGTTAAGCGTCCAACTTCAGCTCAGGTCACGATCTCGGGGTCCATGGGTTCGAGCCCCATGTCTGGCTCTGGGCTGATGGCTCAGAGCCTGGAGCCTGCTTCTGATTCTGTCTCCCTCTCTCTCTGCCCCTCCCCCGTTCATGCTCTGTCTCTCTCTGTCTCAAAAATAAATAAACGTTAAAAAAAAAAAAAAAAGAATAGAAATACAGGGAAAGAAAAATCAACAAAAATGAGGAAGTGAAAAAGCTGGAAAGATAGGAATTGTTATCGGTTACTGCAATTTAAGATTTCAGAAAGAGAACACAAGATGGTGATTTTCATTCAAGGTGTAGCCATGGGAGTAAGCTCCTGGAATGTGATGAAGTCACTGGCACAGAAGTCAAGGATATCAGCAAGGTATTAGACAGATCATCCCAAGATGACAAGAGGAGTTGAGGTAGACAGAAATACCGTAAGCAAGATAGAAAGTTAGGTTCTCTGGCCATCTCTATTATTAAAGACAAAAATATTAAAATTTCAATATATCCAAAAAGGTGTGCTCTAAACACATATGAGCTAATGATGGACTAACCTAAATTGGTTTCACCTTCATTACTCATTTGATAAGCCATCCATTTTCTTTTAAAACAGGAAAATCATTTGAAAATGGTTATATAATGCCCAATAGCATAAAAATTTTTAATTCTATTAGTAACACATGGTGAAAAAAAATCAAACAATTCTCTTGTGGCATTGCATTATTTACCTTATTCTGGAAATGGGAGTCTAAATACTGTAATCTTCTACTTTGCCCATTTTTTATCCATCTAAAGCAATGAGGTGACTTGATTTTAATCGCTGAAGCGTAGCTTCAAGATAGACCTAAAAATAATCTGAAGATATTTAAAGTGGTCAATTTTATGTCACAATATTAAAAAAAGAAACCTAAAGTAATAAAAAAATTCTAAGAAGCTAAACTGGATTACTACTTAGTATTAGTTACAGGATGGCTGAATTAAAATTACATGCCATCTTAGAAATTAAAGAATTGTTCCTTCATAGATTTAAAAATATGTAATGAAAGATGGCGATGGCATTTAAAAATAGGTAACCCTGCTGGTTATCTTTACATAGTGTAACATTCTTAAGCTCAGTGTCAATATGTCTTCTTTCCTGGAACTTTTTCCATTTCACGGGTTGTTTTGTTCTTCTGTTTCAAAAAGAATAGCTGAACTTACTGGTTGGTATGATGCTGAAAGAAGTTTAAAATTTGTTTTGCATTTGCTGTATTCCATTCTTGTTCTTTCAGGGGTCCTTCGCACACAGATACATACTTTTTCAAAATTTTTTCTCCTACTTCTCGGAAATCCAAGGGTTCTTTCTGTGTCATGTAGCTTGCTCCGGAAACACCACTATCCACTTCATGATTTTCTGGCTGTTGATCTGCACAATGCTTCAATCCCCAGTAACACATTTCTCCGCTGTACATCATAGCCAGCAAATGAATGTCACTAAATATTCCTGGGAAAATCATTTAGGTTGAGAGATTAGAATTTAAATATTTAAAAAGAAACCTTGGTTATTAAAACTCTAATAAATTCCTTTTATGTCATTAAGTGTTTTTCCTTCTCATTTCAGTTACACTAGAAAAGCCAAATGATCACTAATATAATCCTCATTTAATTGGCATTTCTATCTCTATTTTACCTATAAAAGAGGTCCATCACTCCCAACCCCCCAAAAAACAGTTTGTCAGAGATTTTTTTTAAAGAATCATTTAGGTCACTGTGTTCTTAAGTTCTAAAATTGGGTAAATTATCACTAAGATCTGGCCACAAAAATATTTTGAATTCATGTAGAACTTTTAAAATTAATATTAAGGATTATTCAGAATTATGTTTAATATTGGCTAGTAAAATATTAAAAAATAATTAGATGGGAATGCAAGCTGGTACAGCCACTCTGGAAAACAGTATGGAGGTTCCTCAAAAAACTAAAAATAGAACTACCCTACGACCCAGTAATTACACTACTAGGCATTTATCCAAGGGATACAGGTGTGCTGTTTTGAAGGGACACATGCACCCCCATGATTATAGCAGCACTATCAACAATAGCCAAAGTATGGAAAGAGCCCAAATGTCCATCAATGGATGAATGGATAAAGAAGTGGTATATATATACAATGGAGTATTACTCGGCAATCAAAAAGAATGAAATCTTGCCATTGTAACTACATGGATGGAACTAAAGGGTATTATGCTAAGCGAAATTAGTCAGAGAAAGAAAAATCATATGACTTCACTCATATGAGGACTTTAAGAGACAAAACAGATGAACATAAGGGAAGGGAAACAAAAATAATATAAAAACAGGGAGGGGGACAAAACAGAAGAGACTCATAAATACGGAGAACAAACTGAGGGTTACTGGAGGGGTTGTGGGAGGGGGGGATGAGCTAAATGGGTAAGGGGCACTAAGGAATCTACTCCTGAAATCACTGTTGCACCATATGCTAACCAATTTGGATGCAAATTTTTTTTATTTAAAATAAATAAATAAATAAATAGCCCCTGGGTGGCTAGTCGGTTAAGCATCTGACTTCAGCTCACAACATGATCTCCCAGTCCATGAGTTCGAGCCCTGCATCAGGCCCTGTGCTGACAGCTCAGAGCCTGGAGCCCACTTTGGATTCTGTGTCTCCCTCTCTCTCTGTCCCTACCCTGCTCGTGCTTTGTCTCTCTCTGTCTCAAAAATAAATAAACATTAAAAAATTTAAAAAAATAAATAAATAGGGGCGCCTGGGTGGCGCAGTCGGTTAAGTGTTCGACTTCAGCCAGGTCACGATCTCGTGGTCCGTGAGTTCGAGCATCGTGTCAGGCTCTGGGCTAATGGCTCGGAGCCTGGAGCCTGTTTCTGATTCTGTGTCTCCCTCTCTCTCTGCCCCTCCCCTGTTCATGCTCTGTCTCTCTCTGTCCCAAAAATAAATAAATGTTGAAAAAATAAATAAATAAATAAATAAATAAATAAATAAGTAAGTAAATAAAATAAAATAAAATAAAATAAAATCTCTAAGATCCTTCCTAAATCTAAAATAAAATTTTCACACTTACAGAATACTAAGAACTAATTTTCAAAACCATACTATGTATAAAAATATACAGACTTAAGTATACAAAAACTATGTCAAAACACTTACATTGTTTTCATTTTTGAATAAATGTTTTAAGTGAAGGAAAAAAAATAATTAGAACCTCTCTGATGGGGTATCAGGAGTAATTCAGCCAGGTAGGCTTCCTGGCTCCTAAGCTACATCTTGAGAGAGATGAAGTAGGGAGGAACAAACTGCTTTAGATGAGAACAAGAAGCCAACACCAGAAGAGGACCTAGCCCTGTGGCAAAAGTGCTATGGAGTGGATGTTGTTTTCTTTTTTTTTTTCCTGGAAAAAAGAGACCCTATCTGTCCCTTTTGATTCTCCTGTGGAAGAAGTAGTGGAAGCTAGGGGCTAATGCAATCAAATTATGATTTAAGAGAAGACACTAGTACCACAAACATCCTGAAGAGAAAATTCCAGGCCGTAAGAGTATACTACCCTATGACTAGAAATGAGAGAATAAGAGAAATTGGTGACTCTTGCTACTTTCTTTGGTTCTAAATAGGCTTTCGTGCCCATCCCTACTTTTTCTTTTACATCAATCCATATTGGTGGGTGAGGAGATTTTAGAAAGGCCACTGTCAATGCAGCTAATCAGTTTACTAGTTATCCGCAAGAAATACTTCCTACAAATAAACCAAAACACCATGTTTGTCAAAACAGGCCCACTGGAGGAGCATTTGGTATTTGCAATTTTTAGGACAGCTACGTGCCTGAATTAACTGAAAATAACAACTTTCAGTAGTTTAAATCATGCTGCTTTTTTCTAAGCAGTGTTTTCAAATAAAATGGAAAAACCTACAAAAGCTAACAAAGAAAAAAGGATCATTAAAATATACTTATAAAATTGAAATATAGAATTTTCCCTAAGTTTTCTTCTTCTCCGTATTTGATTTCTCCCCACCAAAATTTCAGATGAAGTAAAAAGAAAGTTTACACGTATAATCTAATGTCACTTGCCAGCTATGTGACCTTCAACACATCTTCTGGCTTATCATGACATCAGTTCCTCCACTTATAAAGAGATGGCAAAAATAAGTGGTTCTTCCCTCCCACACCTCAGTCTAAAACCCAAATGATGCTCTATATCCAGTTCCTAATATTTTCAGGTGGATAGATATGACAGGAACTAACATTTGCCACCTAGTATTTATTCTTCCCTTCTTTCTTAGTTAAGAGACAATTTTACTTGGGATGGCAATGTATCAGGTGAAGGGCTATACTGTAATCCCAGGTTCCCTTGTACCTGTTTGAAGCCATGTGATTAAATTATTGCCAGTGAAATGTAGGTGGAAGTTTTAAGTGTCAGGAACTTTTAAGAAGGTTATTCCAAAGGAGCAGTGTTGACTGAAAGAGACATCTTTTTGCCATTCCTATAGACTGAAACACAGGTGAGACGAAAAGACCTCCAGAAGCATGTTGAGACAGAGAATGCAATATCCTCAACAGAGGTGCATGTTGCACAACTCTGGGAAGTACTATTTACATGTATTCTGTATAAATGCCTCCCTCTGAAGCTGTAAGGCTGTAGTTCTGAAGATGATGGAGGAAAAAGGTAGGACGCTGATAGGAATCACCATAATCAGCTCTGGTTTTGGTTGTTGTTTTTTTTTCTCAGTGTTTATTTATTTTTGAGAGAGAGTGCGAGTGAGGGAAGGGCAGAGACAGAGAGAGAGACACACAGAATCTGACGCAGGCTCCAGGCTCCAAGTTGAGCTGTCAGCACAGAACCTGACATGGGGCTTGAACCCAGGAACCGCGAGATCATGACCTGAGCAGAAGTCGGATGTTCAACTGACTAAGCCACCCATGTGCCCCGTAAGACCATTTTTATGTGAAAGAGCAGTAAATTTCTACTTGTTTAAAAGTTACTTCCGGGGCAGCTGGGTGGCTCAGTCGGATAGGATCCAACTCTTGATTTAGGCTCAGGTCATGATTTCAAGGTTTGTGAGTTCGAGGCCCAAGTCGGGCTCTAGGCTGACAGTGCAGAGTCTGCTTAGGATTCTCTCTCTCCCATTCTCTCTGCCCCTCCCCAGCTGCGTGCATGGCTCTCTCTATCTCTCTCTCAAAATAAATAAACTTAAAAAAAGTTATTTCCAGTCTGTTTCAAGTAGCCGAATCTAGTGCCTAATTGGGCTAATTGGGGATACGAAATAAAAGCAGCATGATATATAATTCTTTCAAAGTTACTATAAAGGGAATAGCAGTATTTTTTATTTTTTACATGAGAAGATATTTAAAAGCCCTTTATTATTTTTTGGTATATAATGTACCTTGAAATTCATTTAAATCAGAGTAAAGTCTAGTAAACGTAAAAATTAAGGAAAAAAAACCTTTAAAACAGGAAACTGCAAAAAGAGATCACATTACCTTCACTCAGTAATTTAGCTGTGTCTAAGTCTTGGAAAGAAACTCCTTCATTTAACTGGATAGGACACCGGTAATTTAACATCTGTAGCAAGTAACTGATTCCATCAATAAGATACTAAATGAAAATCAAAGCCAAAGAATTATAAGTATTATATGAAGAACTGTAGAAACCTCAAACGTTAATTTCCCCCCATTCTTTACTTAAGAGAAAATTGACTAGTTTGTAAATGTATCTTGTGGTTATTATATCACAATGGTAGAAGGACCCACCCCATCCCAAAACTTTTATAAATACAACCTTCCAAATGCTCCAATTAGCAAAAGAGTATGGGAGATAAAAAAAGAAAGAACTAACCAAGAACACATGACTCAGTAATATATTTGTCAAAGATGTTAACAGAGGAAGAAAAAGATAAAATAACAATTAATTGTTCAAAAACAATTTATTAAAACATGTGCTTGTTATAATTTAAGAAATACTATGAACAAAATTTTACATCAAGGGTAACCTCTCATTTCTAGGCCCGCATAAACTATGTATACAACCAACTCAAGTTTGAATTCTTAGTAAAACAATATAAGACAGGTTCTTTGGATTTACAGATTTGGTCAGAAGAGTCAAGACGAATCAGAGGGCTACAGTGTTCTACAGTAGGGTCACGAGGTTCTTTATGAGTTATCTGCTGACAGAGAGAGGGTCACAGCCAAGTTTGTTTCCTTCAGGCCATAAATATGCTTAGAAATTAATACAGACAGTCTATATTCTATTTAAAAAAAAAAATCCCAAACTTAAAAACAGCATGTAAACTTCCCAGTTTACAAAGGCTTTCACATGTTATCTTATTTAATCTTCACAATAATTCCCATATGCTTAAGAATACATAGCTAGTAAGTTGAAACCTGGAGTGCAAACCCAGACCCTTTGATTCCACTACTCTTCGTACTACACCAATGACAGCTTTTTGAAACCTGTAAAGTCAACAGTCTAAAATGTATAAGGAACACCTTTTTACCTTTTTAAGCAAACTGGATTTTCTTGTGAGCCACTCTCTCCTTTTGGTCAGAGAATGACAATACATATAGAGTAGAGCACCTCTTCTCCAAGAGAGGCATTCCAGAAGTTCATCCCCAAGCAAATCGCAGGGCTGAAATACAACAAAGACTTAGCTAAAAAAAGAAACCTCACATCTGTAAAAATAAAAATGAAATTCCAAAATATTGAGCAATTCAAAACACTTTCATTTCACAAAATTTGCCCTTTACTTGGCTACTTATTATTCATGAATGCCTTACTTTGTTTGAATCAATTATAAGTTTAGAAATCTATTGCTACGTGAAAATACTCCAATTTACAATTTTTTAGAAAATAATATTTAAGTATTTTAGTAGTCATTTCTAATATATCTGAAATATAAGTATTCCATAATCTGATTAAAAAGATAACTTTTCACTCAATAAATCATGCTGGGAACACTGGACAGCTACATGAAAAAGAATGAAACTGGATTACTTTCCTACACCATACACAAAAATAAACTCAAAATAAAATAAAGACCTAAACGTAAGACTTGAAACCACAAAACGCCTAGAAGAAAACATAGGCAGTAATTTCTTTGATATTGGCCTTAGCAATATTTTTTTAGGTATTTTTCTTGAGGCAAAGGAAACAAAAGAAATAAACTACTGAGACTACATCAAAACAAAAAGCTTCTGCACAGCAAAGGAAACCATCAACAAATGAAAATGCAACCTACTGAATGGAAGATGTTTGCAAATAACATAATGATATACCTGATAAGGGGTTAATATCCAAAACATATAAAGAATCTATATAGCTTAACACCAAAAAAACCCAAATAATCCAATCAAAAAGCAAACAGAGGACGTGAATAGACATTTTTCAAACGAAGGTATATAGAGATGGCCAACGGACACATGAAAAGATGCTCAACATTACTAATTATCAGGGAAATGCAAATCAAAATCACAATGAGATATCACCTTGCACCTGTCAGAATGGCTAGAATCAAAAGGACAAGAAATAATAAGTGTTGGTAAGGATGTGGAGAAAAAGGAACCCTTGTATGCTACTGGTAGGAATGTAAATTGGTGCAGCCACTGAGAAAACAGTATGAATGTTCCTCAACAATTAAAAATAGAATTACTGTATGATCAAGTAATTCCACTAATGGGTATTTACCCAAAACAAAAAGACTAATTTAAAAAAATATATGCACTCCAACGTTTATTGCAGCATTATTTATAATAGCCAAGATATGGAAATAACCCAAATGTCCATTAATAGATATATGGATAAAAAAGATGTGGTAAATACAAAGGGTTATTATTCAGCCATAAAAAAGAAAAGATCTTGCCATTTGTGATAACATAGATAGACCTACATGGTATCGTGCTAGGAAAAAATAAATCAGACAGAGAAAGACAAATACCACGTGATTTCACTTATGTGTGAAATCTAAAAAATAAAACAAATGGATAAACAAACAAAAAGCAGAATCAGACTCATAAATACAGAGAACAAACTGATGGTTGCCAGAGGAATGGGCAAAACAGGTGAAGGAGAGAGAGTGGGATATACAGGCTCCCAGTTATGGAATGAGTAAATCACAGGGAAAATGGGTACAATGGTATTGTAATTGCCTTGGAAGATGTAGCTACACTTATGAACATAGCATAACATACGAAATTGTTGAATCCCTATACCATACACTTGAAACTAATGTAACATTGTATGTCAACAACAGTTCAATAAAAAATAAGTGTTAAAAAAGGGTAACTTTTTAGAAATCTGTTACTTGAAACAAGATGACACTTGTAGTACTGTTAGAATAAAATAATGAAAAAATATATATATAAGGTTTTAATATATCAAACTTTTACTGTGTTGTATCATTTAAAACTTGGGATTATTTGTTCCCACAGTTAACATCCCCTGATAAACACATAGAGAAAAAAAAAAAATCTGGGTAAAGAGAGCCAGCAGGCAGTTAAAGATAATAAATTATTTGCTTGCAAGAATAGCCAGGGCTAGACAAAAATCGTGGAATCATCTAAATAGAGATGACAATAAAAAGCATGTGAACAGGTTGTCAAGCAGACAGAATAGAGAAAATCAGAGGATTAAGATATCCTTGGTGAGGGTGTATCTTTCCAGGATGGGAGAAAGGGCAGATGTTTGGGGAAGAACAAGAGCCAGGCTCTGAGGGCCTCAGAGGGATGGGGTGATCAATAGGAAGAAAAGCAGCAAATGCCCAGGAGGAAAAAGACTGTAAAAAGGACAAGAGATGTGTTAATTAGATCCCTCAGGACCTTCAATCTGCAGAAGTAAAGGGAGCAGAAATAGCAAATATCTGTCTTTAGAAAATGATCAGGCACCAGTAATTCCAATACAATTCCATTATGCAAATATTCTGAAACATATATGTGATACTTTAGTTGTGATGTTGGTCTGAGGTGTTAAAGTCTCATACATCCCTCCTTTAATCTTCATTTTAAACAGAGACAAAGACACATTCCAGAAGAAGAAATGACAGACTCTAAAGAGCAAAACAGGAAGAAACAGCATTCCACCATAATTCACAGGAGTACAAAACTTACTTTTGGATGCATATTATTTTCTTTAATTAAAATTTCTGGTTCTGAAAGAAAACTGATCAGCTCTTTTACTTTCTGTGAAGAGTCCTCAGGAAAATCTTCATCTACTAGTTTGTTCTCCTCAAAATATGTCATGTCCAAAATGGCCTGCAGTAAAACAAACAAAAGTATCCATTAATGATTGAAATGTGAATAACTTACATTTTAACCTAACATATACAGATGCTTTATTAGACAATTAAATTTGAAAAGTGGGAAAAATGTCTAGCTGTACACATAGTCTCTGATGGGCTTCATAGGAAACCTCATAGGTATTTTAGTAAAATATTGAATTAATGATAATCTTGCTTCTCTCAAAAAAAGTAAATAAAGAAGACTTTAAGCTAATCATATATGACATTAATTACGAAAAATATATTATGTTCCTTGCAATTTACACATACATACTTCTTGAACATTTTCTAAATGCCTGCTATATCAATTTAAGATCACTACCTCTAGTTTTATATATTGAACCTTCAAATAGTTTATTTGTTTCTTCAAATGCAGACCTAGCATTTGGGGAATATGTATTCTGCCACCCAATAAAGGCAGTATATAGCCAACATTATGCAATTTAAACACTAAATCCCTAGCATTCCTAAATATAAGATGCTCTGTTCAAGTACCTTAAAACTACACAATCTTTTCTCTCTTTTTTTTTAATCTACTGGACTAAGACTAAGGAAACTGAGTTCTTCCACTAATCACCCAACTAACCAAGAACAGTCAATTTTATTGGTAAAATAAAGAAACTGCTTTTCAAAGTTCCTTGCTTTGAGGATAGAATGAATTAACATATGTACAACACACAGAATATTAATTATACAGGGCTACTTAAGTGCTAAGTGTTCTTGTGTTGAAGGCCTAAGTCAGGAAGAGCAAATCATTATCCTACAGATAGTAACTTTGATTCAGAACCATAATTAGGGTCTAAGGGGGCCTGGGGAATTCAAATCTGTATCTCTAGGTCTTTCATCTTATCTTTAGAAATAAATTCAAATGTTTAGAGGGTAGAAGTTAATTAAGATGGAGGGATGGGGGAAGCTTCCCTCTTCCCTTGAACACAGCTAGATAAATATCCAGTCATTCTGAACACCCAAGAAATCAACTGACTGAAAAAATAACACTACAAGTAAAATTGTGGAGGGTAGAATCTGCAGAGAGTTGATTTGGGAGAGATAAGAACTGAGGGTGCTCCAGAGGAGAGGGAGCCCTGCTAAAAAAAAAAGACTACTGCAAAGTATTATAAGGAGTGGAGTACAACAAGTTTTAGAAGTCCACCACTACCAAGGTCGTGCCTGGCTTAGCAGTATTCCCGTGGGGAAGGAGGGTGGAGACCCTGCAGAAGACAGTGTGGTCTGAGGATTCTCTGGTTGCTGGGGGAGAAATAGATCCCCTGCTTGGAGTGCACTTGGGAGTGGAAGCAAGGCCTTCTAGGGGACAGAAGAAAGGGTGGTGCTAACGTGCTACACGATTCCCAGGCATAGGAGCAGGGACACTGACTGAGGACAGCGAGTCTTGACGCCAGTTTTCTGCTCCACTTTGCCATGAACTCAAAACCACTGTGCGGTCCTGCAAACACTTTCCTGGGACAGTTGGCAAGGGGCAACAGCTTGGCGAGACCCTCCCCCAGAGGATCAGCACAGGGCCCTACTGCACAAGTCCCTAAAATTCGGAGTTTAGAAATCAAGCCACACACCTGAGATAAAACAGCTCAGACACAGACAGCATGAAGACAGGGATTTGATGAAAGCCAGGGACACAAGAGAAGTGATTTTCTGTGAGGACTACATGAAAAGTGGTAGGCACAAGCTCCCTGCCTTGGGGATGGGAGAGCCAGGCGAAGCCATTTTGCACTCCGTGCCCCCCCCCCCCCCCCATCAGTACTGAGCAACCTCAGTGAGCTAAAGAGCACCACCAAGTGGAGACCGGGTGCTTACACTAAGCCCTGCCCCCTGCACCTTGCATATGCATCTCTACATGGGCAAGTAGTGAGAACCAGTGCAACAAACATACTGGGTCACAAATCTGCCCTCAACAAACACAAAAAGATCTAGATCATTCCATGCATATTTTCAAACCACAAAGCTATGAAACCTGAAGTCAACCACAAGAAAATATTTGGAAAGACCATAGATACATGGAGGTTAAAGAACATCCTACTGAAGAATGAATGGGTAAATCAGAAAATTAAAGAAGAAATAAAGAAGTACATGGAAGCAAATGAAAATATAAACATGATAGTCCAAAACCTTTGGGACACAGCAAAGGCAGTCCTAAGAGGGAAGTATATTCAATACAGGCCTACCTCAAGAAGCAAGAAAAGTCTCAAAGACACAACCTAACCTTACATGTAAAGAAGCTAAAAAAGAACAGAAAATAAAGCCTAAAGCCAGCAGAAGAAGGGAAATAATAAAGACTAGAGCAGAAATAAATGAAGTAGAAACAAACAAACAAACAAAACCCAGCAGAACAGATCAACGAAACTAAGAGCTGATTCTTTGAATGTATTAATAAAATTGATAACCCCCTAGCCAGACTTATCAAAAAGAAAAGAGAAAGAACCTAGATAAATAAAATCAGGAATGAAAGAGGAGAGATCATAACCAACACCACAGAAATACAAATAACCGTAAGAGAGTATTAGGAAAAATTATGTCAATCAACTCGGTAATCTGGAAGAAATGGACACATTCCTAGAAACATAAAAACTACCAAAACTGAAACAGGAAGAAATAGAAAATTTGAACAAACCCATAACCAGCAAAGAAATTGATCAGTAATCAAAAATCTCCTGGGGTGCATGGATTGCTCAGTTGTTTAAGCATTGGACTCTTGATTTCAGCTCTGTCATGATCTCATGGTTTGTGGGTTCAAGCCCCACGCTGACAGAGCGGATCCTATGTGAGATTCTGTCTGTCCATCCCCTGCTAGCTCTCTCTCTCAAAATAAATAAATAAACTTAAAAAAAAAAAAATCTCCCAACAGGGGCGCTGGGTGGCTCAGTCTGTTGAGCGTCCAACTCTTGATTTCACCTCAGGTCATGATCCCAGGGTTGTGGGATTGAGCCCCATGTCGGACTCCACACTGAACATCATGAACATCAAGCTTGCTTAAGATTCTCCCTCTCTCTCTCTCTCTCTCTCCCCCCCACCCTGCCTGTGTCAACCATCCATGCTCTCGAAAGGAAGGAAGGAAGGAAGGAAGGAAGGAAGGAAGGAAGGAAGGAAGGAAAGAAGGAAGGATCTCCCAATAAAAGTACAGGGCCAGATGGCTTCCCAGAGGAATTGTACCAGATATTTAAAGAGTTACTACCTATTCTTCTTAACCTGTTCCAACAAATAGCAATGGAAGGAAAAGTTCCAAACTCCTTCTATGCAGCTACCATTACCTTGACTCCAAAGCCAGACAAAGACCCAATAAAAAGGAAAATTACAGGTCAATATCCCTGATAAGCATGGATGCAAAAATTCTCAATAAGATACTAGCAAATAGAATTCAACAGTACATGAAAAAAATTATTCACCACAATAAAGTGGGATTTATTCCTGGGCTACAGAGCTTGTTTGGTATCCGCAAATCATTCAATATGATACGCCACATTAATAAAAGAAAGGATAAAAACTGTATGATCCCTCTTAATAGATGCAGAAAAGCATTTGACAAAATACAGCATCCATTCTTGATAAAAACCCTCAACAAGTAGGAATAAATGGAACATACCTCAACATCATAAAGGCCATATACAAAAGACTCACAGCTAATATCATCCTCAAATGGGGAAAAACTGAGAGCTTTTCCTGTATGGTCAGGAACAAGACAGATGCCCACTGTCACCATTACTATTTGTCATAATACTGGAAGTCTTAGCCTCAGCAATCAGACAACAAAAAGAAATAAAAGGCATCCAAATCGGCAAGGAAGAAGTCAAACTTTCACTATTTACAGACAGCATGTTACTCTATGTAGAAAACCCAAAGATTCCACCAAAATATTGCTAGAATACATGAATTCAGCAAAGTCTCAGGATATAAAGTCAATGTACAGAAATCTGTTGCATTTCTATATACCAATAATGAAGCAGCAGAAAGAAAAGTCAAGGAATCAATCCCATTTACAAATGCACCAAAAATCATAAGATACCTAGGAACAAACCTAACCAGTAAAACTGTGTAACAGTAAAACTGTGTAACATTTACGAAGGAAATTGAAGAGGACCCCGCCCCCACCCACTGCAAAAAGGAAAATATTCCATGTTCATGGATTGGAAGAACACTGTTAAAATGTCCATACTACCCAAAGCAATGTACACATTTAATGCAATCTCTATCAAAATACCATTAGCATTTTTCACAGAGCTAGAACAATCCTAAAATTTGTATGGAACGACAAAAGACTCCAAATGGCCAAAGCAATCATAAAAAAGAAAAGCAAAGCTGGAAGCATCATAGTTCCGGACTTTAAGCTATATTACAAAACTGTAGTCATCAAGACAGTATGGTACTGGCACAAAAACAGACACACAGATCAATGGAACAGAACAGAAAGTCCAGAAATGGATCTACAACTACATGGTCAAGTAATCCTCAACAAAGAAGGAAAGAATACCTGATGGAAAAAAGGCAGACTCTTCAACAAAAATGTTGGGAAAACTGGACAGCAACATGTAGAAAATTGAATTTGCACCCCTGACACCATATGCAAAAATTCAAATTTATAAAAGACCTAAATATGAGAGAGGAAACCATCAAAATTCTAGAGGAGAACACAGGCAGCAACCTCTCTGACCTAGGCTGGAGCAATTTCTTACCAGACACATCACTGAGGGCAATGAAAACATGAAAAAATAAATTAGTAGTTCATTAAGATAAAAAGCTTCTGCACAGCAAAGGAAATAGTCAACAAAACTAAAAGGCAGCCTATATAATAGGAGAAGATATTTGCAAATGGCATATCTGATAACAGGTTAGTACTCACAATATATAAAGAACTTATCAAACTCAACACCCAAAAAACAAATAATCCAGTGAAGAAATGGGCAAAAGACATGAACATATTTTCACAGAAGACATACAGATGGCTAACAGACACATGAAAAGATGCTCTTCATCACTCATCATTAGGGAAATATCAATCAAAATCATGATAAGATACCGAATTAATAATACAAGAAACAACAGGTATTGGCAGGGATACGGAGAAAGGGGAACCCTCTTACCCTGTTAGTAGGAATGCAAACTGGTGTAGCCACTCTGGAAAACAGTTCGGAGGTCCCTCAAAAAATTAAAACTAGAACTACCCCACGATCCAGCAATTGCACTACTAGGTATTTACCCAAAGGATACAAAACTATAGAATCAAAGAGGCACATGCTCCCCAATATTTATAGCAGCATTATCAACTATACCCAAAGTGTGGAAAGAGCCCAAATGTCCATCAACTGAGAATGGATAAAGAAGACGTGGTGCGTGTCTGTGTGTGTGTGTGTGTGTGTGTGTGTGTGTGTACGTGTGTGTACATGGAATATTACTCGGTGATCAAAAAGAATGAAATCTTGCTATTTGCAACAACATGGATGGAACTAAAGTATATTATGCTAAGCAAAATAGGTCAGCCAGAGAAAGAATAACACCATATGATTTTACTCATATGTGGAATTAAGAAACAAAAGAGATGAACATAGGGGAGGTGGGGAAACACCGAAAACAGAAAGGGTAACAACGCACAAGAGGCTGTGAAAGAGAACAAACAGGGTTGATGGAGGGAGGTGAGTGGGGGATGGGCTAGATGGGTGATGGGTATTCAGGAGGTCACTTGTTATGATGAGTACTGGGTGTTGTAAGGGATGAATCACTGAATTCTACTCCTGAAACCAGTTATTACACTGTATGTGAAGTAACTAGAATTTAAATAAAAATCTGAAGAGAAAAAAAATGTTTACAACTCTCTCACTGAAAGAAATGAAACAAGCAGGGAGTCTTCCAAAGGGAAAGAAAGCCAGGCAGAGCTCTGCCAAGTAACAGCAGCCCTTTGCATTTTATGAGTAGTTGTTATAGGTTCAGTCGACCATGATATCTGAAGGCGGAAACCAGCTTTATGTACCTCCCAATAAGAAGTAGAGTGCCAGGCCCCTAAATGCTATACATGTGTACTTTGAAAGCTTAACTATGTTTACTCTACTCTTCATAACCACTTCGTCTTCATTATCAAGTGAAGCATATAAGGCACTCTGTCAACCATAAAGTGCTATAAGAACGTTAGTTACTATAATGAAATTGTTTCTTAATGTCAACTTGCCTCAGCAGTGTTTGAGAAAACCAAACTAGGTCTTCCCCATACAGAGACCTGAATTTGAAAGGAAAGTAAAAAAAAAAAAAAAAAAAGCAGCAGGGGGGAGACTGGGGTGCAGAAAAATTTTTTACAGTTGCATGACAATAGCAGGAGAGTCATGTGGAGGATCCCAAAAAAAGATGAATTTCAGGGAAAAAAATAATCAGGGACCTTACAGAGACCTTTATTCCCTCTGAATAACTTTCAAAAGCTTGGAAATTGCATGTACTAGTGTTTTGCTCAATGAAATATAAAGGGAAGCAATTCTGCTATCTACAAGATTTTTTTCCTTAACAATACATTAAATAATAAATCTTCTTTCTATAGTTTCAAAGTTTCAAGTCTATATGTTTTATACATAAAGGGGTTTTTCTGACCAAAATTAAACACTTTATTTTTTTTTTTTTTAGGTTTATTTAATTTTGAGAGTGAGGGCGAGCAAGCATAAGCATGCGTGTGGGGGTGGGGCAGATAAAGAGGGACAGAGAGAGAATCCAAGGCAGGCTCCCCACTGTCAGCATAGAGCCCCATGTGGGGCTCAATCCCACAAAATGTGAGATCGTGACCTGAGCTGAAACCAAGAGTTGTACCCTTAACCAACTAAGCCACTCAGGTGCCCTAACACTTTTTTTTTTTTTTTTTTTTTAAGATTTTATTTTTAAGCAATCTGTACACCCAATGTGGGGCTCAAACTTACAACTTCAAGATTAGGGGTCACATGCTCTACCAACTGAGCCAGCCAGGCGCCCCCAAAATCAAACACTTTAAATAGAGAATAAATTGGTTTCACTACACCTAAACTTTGGGGTCAGAGTCAATCATCTTATATAGGCAATCTGTCCCCATATCATCTCAGAAACCATATCTGTTTCAGTACCTGTGTGTAAAGTTCTAGAAGATTTGATGGGTTTGAACATTCTTTGTCTTCTCCACACAGAAGTTTCAATTTTTCTAGAGCTGCAGAAGCCCGAATTAAAAAGTGATCTGTAAGAGATAAAAACATGAATTTCATATAGTTTCAAGGTGTTCTTTAAACAAAAAAAAATGGTGTATCTGAAATCATATTATGTTACAGCATGAAGACGCAGCATGGTAGTAATATCTTATGTAAACCATGAAGTACATCATAATGCCTAATCCTACTTAAATTCATCACAGTAATTTATTCTCAATAGCTAGACTGAACTTCTCCAGGTTCAGTTGCCATTTCTTAAATGCAATTTGTATGTTCATTTTCATAGTGCTGCTTTTATGATGTTGACATACTCAAAATATTTAAATAATAAATTGAAAACTTGTATTCGAATGGTACAAACAATATACATAAATCTACAGAAAGGGCTTCCACTAAAAACTTATAATTTCATAAATGTATTTCCTAAAAGAACATGACTGATTAAATCAAGTGCGCCAAAAATGTAAGCTCTGAGCAATTTTAACTTTATCCTGTTTATGTATTTATGTATGTAAATAGCTGTTATAATCAAAATTACATAATCTAAAAAATTACATAATCCATCTGCATATTTTATTCCTTTAAAAACCTGTAAGTGGAACAAATTACCTAATTCTTTCAAAGAAAGGAGTATTCTAATATGCCCTCTAAAAACAATTCACCCTCTCTCCCCTCTACATTGTCCAATTTCTTTTTTTTTTAATTTTTTTTAAGTTTCCTTATTTATTTTGAGAGAGAGGGATAGCGCAAGTGGGGGAGAGGCAGAGAGAGGGAGACAGAGAATCCCAAGCAGGCTCCACACTGTCAGCTTGGAGCCCAATGAGGGGCTCGAACTCAAACCATGAGATTATGACCCGAGCGGAAACCAAGAGTCGGATGCTTAACCAACTGAGCCACCCAGGCGCCCCATGTTGTCTAATTTCTTCCCTGTCTCCAGTATCATATTCCCTTTGTTTTCATGGTTTCACTTTTTTCTTATAGATTTTTCCTCCCTAACCTGCCAAGTGTCCATACCAAGGTGCTATTTATCTACCCTTCTGCACCATCTCATGTAGTCAAATTTAGACATGCCTACCATCAAGACTTCAAAGTCCCTGAATTTGCCCTTTCTGTGCTTCCCTTCAGAAATATGTATCCTTTCCAACACTAGCCAACAGACAGAAAATGTGGAACTTACTGCAGGCCCATCTGATCCAGCTTTAGCACTTATACAAATAGTAAGTTGTTTAGTATTGGAGTGAAAGCAACACCAGCTTCATTATGTCTGCTGGCAACCATACGATGACCTTAAGTTTTTCCAAGTGAGGACTAGCCTGTATCTAAACCAGATTCTGATTGATTTAAGATCCACTATTTTTTTGCTTTGAAAGCTACTTCTTTAGCACTGCTTTCCAATCTCTCAGCCCAGAAGTAGCATCTCCCAACCTGGGGGGAAAAAATTCCACTGTGAATGGAACATGGCACTCTATATGTGCTTTAGAAACTGAGTTGACATTTTCTTCTTAATTTGCAAGATTATTTTAAATGTAAAGACTTGTACTGAATTCACTAAACCATTGCTGAAGGAGTATCTCACATGAGTTCCTGAGTACAGGGGAGAGGGGATAATGGCTCACATTTTAGCAAACTTTTATAAAATGTAACATTTTTACTAGAACCATTCAAAGTGACAACTGGCAAGGCAAAGACAAGTGACTCTTACATAACCTCTGGAAAAAGTCCCTCTCATGGCATATTTCTATATACTCAACATATTGTGCTTGTACAATGAGAAATAAAGAACAAAAATTGACCAGAAATAAAGAGAGCAATCTTAGAATAATGTCTAGTTGCATCTCATCTCATTTGAAGTAGAAAACAGAAAACTATCAATTCCTATAATGTAATACAAATATGTAGCTGTTACAGGAAAGGACACATTTTGAGTGAATATTATTTTTGTTGTGTGGAAAAGAATGCCAAGTTCAGTTCAAATATCTGCAACCATGTTTTAATTTAATTTCATAAAATAAGAAAATGTTGCCATTAATACTCATTAATAGCTCATAACGAAGATCACTATTATTTTACTTTTAGTAAACCTTCACAACTTTAAAGTCTCCCAAAAGGGGTGCCTGGCTAGTTACTGGGTGGAGCATATGACTCTTTATCTTGGGATTGTAAATTTGAGCCCCATGCTGGGTGCAGAGATTACTTAAAACTAAAATCTTTAAAAATTAAAAAATCAAATAATGTCTCTCAACAAGGACATACATCACTTTACTTTTTAAATTTTTTTGATGTTTATTTATTTTTGAGAGAGAGAGAGAGTGACCAGGGGAGGGAGCAGAGAGAGAAAGGGAGACAAAGGATCTGAAGCGGGCCCCTTGCTGAGAGTGGAGAGCCCAATGGTGTCTCGAACCCACCAACCATGAGATCATGACCTGAGCCAAGGTAGGATGATTAACCAGCTGAGCCACTTCTGCGCCCCACCACTTTACTTTTACTTCCACCCCTTATTCTAGTCTGGAGTAAAGAACTCTTCCATGGAAAAATGAGAATGACTTTTGGGCTCAGTGATAAGTGAATAAAAAACATTCTTTGATCTCTTTAGTCTGGTTTAAGTGGAGCTGGTGTGGGGTGAAGATCACTGTATAGCTTATTTAGAGGTAATCTGGATACACTTCCAGGTAATAGCCACTACGGTGGATAAACTATTCATGTGAATCCTGGGATTCACTTACCACAAACCAAAAAAGAAGTCAGCTTCAGGGTGGTCTGTGGATTTTGAAAAACATACTCTAAGAAAAGATAATCAAGCAAATAATCTTTATTGAACTTGAGCCATTTCATTGTGGACCCTATTCAATAAATTCACCAACAATCAATAATCTGGCAAAATGTTCCACTACTATTTTCCTATAAGTCTGATGACAATTAGTCAGACCACCAGAATTTAAAAGCCTATCTGTATTACTAAATGCTCAAAACTCAAAAATAAAATAATGTAGAACCTATAAGGAGCTGAGATGTAATAAGACAATTAAACTTAAAAGTCGCAGTAATTCTCTAAGCCAGTCTTTCCTAAGGAAAACACTTGGACCTTTCCAAACAAGTGTTCTAACACTAACAGAGCCGTGGTGAGAACTGAGGCGATGTATAGAAAAGAATCGTCCAAACTATACGAATGCAAAGCTCTTCTGTATTGTTTACAGTTGGATTTAGTATCCAAAACAGAAGACGAAAATTTATAAGGCAGCAATTAAAAAGTTTAACTGTTACACATGCCTAGCTATCTTTACTGCACCCCAATCATTACTTATCAGCGTACTATCAGTCAGCTTTAACTACTCATTTAAACTTTTGTACTTTTATCCAGATTCTACTCTTTTCCCAATCGCTATAGGCATAAAGACGAGCAGCACTGATTTGACTGACATGTAAGCGGTTTTCATGGGTTATGAAAAACGCAGTGTAGACGCAAATGCTTTGGCTTAAGGCAACGTGAGTTTCTGGAGGTGGACAATCGACGGTGCAGCGAGGGTCACAAGTGCAACACCTTCGGTAGCTCTGGCCTGGGATCTACACCGAGCACAGGCCGCGGCCTCCAGCCCGTACCGCGGTCGAGTGCCAGCTATGAACTACGGCCAGCCCGCCCGCCCCACTCTCCTCCGCTCCCTCACCATCTTCGCCGGCGGCTTCGCTAAGCTGCTGTATGTGAGCCTGAGCCAGGTCCCCGAGCTCTTCCACTCGCCTTACCACACTGGAACCTGCGGCCGCCATGGCCACGACGGGCGGGCGCGCCCCAGCCACGTGACTTTGCCGGGCCGCGGTCACCTGATTCCCCGGCTTGGGCGGGGCGTAAGGGCGGAGCTCACCCGGTTGGTGGGAGGGAACCCCAGCTCGGCAACAGGGCCGGTCCAGGCCCGTAAAGGTTGCTGCGGTTTATATTTTTTTCGTCTCCGGTTACTTCCTCTCCTTCCCACAATCCTGAGCGGTAGGGATACTTTAGGGGCTGGCATGACATCAGGGCACGCCTCTCTCCCGCCCCCTCCTCTAAACCAATCGGGAGCGGCCCACACCCTCAGGTTGGTCCAATAGGAAGCCAGCTTTCTCTGAGGGGGCGCTGGGAGGAGAGCGTGGCAGCTACTGGCTGGTGGTGGTTGACTGGCCTTGCTCTTGTGTTTCTGGCCCCTGTCCGATTTTGGCCTTTGTAGCGAGAGCGTTGCCTAAAATCAAATGACTATAATCTCCTAGTCAGAAATGGTAAAGACTGACAGCCCCCTTGTAGCACATCTAAGTCTTTGAGAGGAGAGGTTATTGTGCATCTGGGAGGGGAGCTCCCAGCGCTAGTGTGTGTTTCTAGTCTAGGTGTTGGAGTGTCGCTTTTCCAAATCTTAATTTTAGCTCCTGAGTTTGTTTTATTTCTTTCTGATCTGCTTTGGCTAGCCCGTATTAATGTACTTTAACCATCTCGCGTCCAGTGGTACCAAAATTTTGCATTTACAAGAAGTTCTATTGCCATACAGCTCAACACCCTCAAAGTGCTCATAGTGTGTGAAGTTTACCCTCTCATGTGAGTTTCAAAGTACTTCGTTAACAAGTCTAATTTCTACTTTGCATTCCCTATATTCTTGCCTCTTATCAAATCTTAACTCAAGTTTTTTTCAGTTTGACACAGCACATCTTGAATGATCTCCATCCTATCGTACTTTTTATGAAAGATAGTTTTATATCTAATAGGAAACATTAAAAATAGGGAAATAGTATGTTGTAATTTATAAGCGATGGACCACAAAGGCTTCCCAGCTGACCTTTATAACAACAGTTTCTTCCTCCAAGTCACCCTAAGTATAGAGGACACACAGGAATCACGTATTAATTTTGTTTCCTCAGTGCCTTCTATAGTGCCTGGCACATTATAAGTATTCAGAAAGTGCTTATTAGTTAAACAAAAATCCCACGTTATCTTCTCATTATATTACTTTCTAATCAGGAAGCTAAAGGCCAGGAAGTTTGCATCATATGATCAATGTGGGCTAAAGAATCAAAATTCTAAGGGCACCTTGGTGGCTCAGTTGGTTAAGTGTCCAACTCTTGATTTTGGCTCAGGTCATGATCTCACGGGTCATGAGTCTGAGTTCAAGCCCCACTTTGGGTTCTGTGCTGACAGTGTGGAGCCTGCTTGGGATTCTCTGTTCCTCTCTCTGCACCACTCATGCTTACACACATGTGAACTCTCTCTCTCTCTCTCAAAATAAATAAGCTTTGAAAAAAAAAAATTGAAACTCTAATAAGCATTTCACACCTCAAAAAAGCCAAACCTTACTCAGTGTATATTTTAAATAAAATTTACAATTTCAGTAATTCATTAAACAACCATGGACTTTCAGTAGGAAGCATAGTTGAAACTGGAAATTATTTGCTCAACTGATAGTCATGTGTGCATGTCTTCAGAGAGATTTGGAAGGGATTTGAGAGCACATAGTACAACCCTTCATATCCAGATGAAGAAACTGGAAAGAATTTGTCTATGAACTGCTCCAAACCCTAGAGTACATGATTCTGTGATTTGTCCAAGACTATACCAAAGTAAGCACCTGAAGAAGACTGTCTCATGGTAAACAGAGACAGCCAGCCCTCACCAAGAAAGGCACTGAAGAAAGTGCTTAAAGCCAGAGAAATCCTGCCTTAAAAAAAATGTGAGTAATTTTCTCCAATTTTACAGTTTGTTATTTTTACTTTAAAAACTCACATAAATATAATAAAAATATAATGCTAGATTTAAAAAACTTTTCAGAGAAATTAGTAAGTCATCATGAATCTACCAAAAAATATCTTCTAAAATAAATAATTGATCTATTTGTACCATTGTCCTCATCACTGATATATAATTGGATAAAATCCAATTAACTGAGAAGAAATAAATTAAATTAAATTTACAAGCAGGAAGACCTTGTGCTTTCTGCAATGTCTCTCTAGTTCCCTCTATTGACAATATTTAACATTGTATGAGTTTACCAAAAAAAAAAACATTTAAAGGGCCCATATATTTTTCATAAAAATGGCAAAAAGCATAAATTTAGAGCTAAGGAGAAATAAATCTATAACCAGCACAGTGGAGAAGAATATATCTGGCACAGTGAATAGCACATGCAATGACTCTGACTTTGGAAAATGCTTGACAGCTTGGAGGAATGGAAGGAGGCCAAAGGTTCCTAGTGTGGGGGGGGGGGGGGTTAGTGAAACAAGGGGAGGATTAATAGCACAGGTGGAGGTTATCTCTTGAAGTGGATGCCTCACTCACAACCATGGAAATGAACTCCAAAACCTGGAGTAAGCTCCCACTGGCCATGTCTATATTAACTGACCTTGTCTTCTGGCCATGACCAAATTATTTATTCAATTATGTAATCATTAATTCAATGTTTAATGAACACCTACTGGATGCCAGGCATAGGTGTATGGTAATAAATAAGACAGAGTAGCCTTTGTGGAGATAGATCAAATTGGGGATAATAGATAGATCCAGGGGTAAAAATTTAACAGAAGCCAAGCCAATCAAATTCTTTCCCCTGGTAATTTGAAATACTGAAGAGAGAAGCACAGAGACAAGACTAATCATATTAATGTCAGCAGTCCAGAGAGAATTCTGCTGCTGTGGAGTTTCCTGGGGAAGGACTTGGTTTATCTCCCTAAGTCTTGGTTGCTCAACGTTTCCTCGATAGTTTCCAGCATCTTTATCCTGAAACTAATTAGTGCCAGTTCCTGTTGTCTGAAATCAAAAAACAATAATACAGAATGGGTATAGGTTGGTAGGGGCATGTCAGACAGGGCTTCTGGTACCACGTTAAAGATTGTAGACTTTATCTTACGTGGGACAAGAAGCTATTGAAGCTTGCTTACAAGCAAGGAAGCGATATGATCAGATTGTATTTTAAGGACCTTACTCTGGTTGCTGTGAAGAGAATGGAATGACAGAGTGTGAAAGAGAAGTGGGTAGTTCACCTGGGAGACCATTTAGTTCTCTGGATGAGAAATAAAGTAATTCATACTAGAATAGGGACAGTGGAAATGGAAAGCAGTGATTCAATTGGATACACTATAGTAGTAGAATCAGTAGGATTTGGGGAAGGGATTGGACATGAGAGGTGCAGGGGAAAGATATCAAGGATGGGTCCAGGTTTTTGCCAAGAGCTACTTGGCCAAGGGCAGTGACATTTACTGATTCAGATGAATCTGAAGGAGGAGCAGATCGGTGAAGGAGAGCAAGAATTGAGTCTTGATTTCTAGAGGTCTTTATGCAAACCCAAGCTGAATAAAACTTTTATCTAATGTAACTTTTTACATTCATCTAACTGGCAATCCAATTTTTTCCTTTTAATTTTTATTTAGTTGTGTTTTTTTTTTTTTAATTTGAGAGAGAGAAGAGAGACACAGCGTAGGGGAGAGGAGCGGGGGGGGAGGGGGAGAGGAGGGAGAGGGGGGGAGAGAGAGAGAGAGAGAGAGAGAGAGAGAGAGAGAGAATCATAATCAGGCTCCATGTTGCAGGGAGTATGGCCAGAGTCGCAAAAGATGAGTCTGCAAACAAAGTGCAGTTAAGTGAAGGTCCTCACACTCAGTGGGAATGAGGCCCCAACTCCAGAATGAAGCCTCTCTTTATTAGGATAATTGCTAAAGACTAAGTGCATAAAGTCAACTAAGCAAGTGAAGTAATCAACTTAATGATTTTGCTTTTCAAGGTTGAATTTTGGGATAATTGTTTTTTATGATACTAGGAAGGGCCAGGTGTGAAGGAGGATCTGGCCCTGGACAATGTTAATGGCTCAAGGCGTTCCTTAGTAGCCACAGCTGTGTTCAGCTATGTAACCATGTCCTAAGGCCTTGCACCTTCTCCAGCCTTTCCCTTTCGAAGTCTTTTCCTTTGATGCTTCTCTCACTGCATCTACCATAGCTCCACACTGAGCTGTTTAAAAAAAAAAATTGAAGGGGCACCTGGGTAGCTCAGATGGTTGAACGTCCAACTCTTGATTTTGGCTCAGGTCATGATCTCATGGTTTGTGAGTTTGAGCCCTGCACTGGGCTCTGCGCTGACAGTGCAAAGCCTGCTTGGGATTCTCTCTCTCTCTCTCTCTCTCTCTCTCTCTCTCTCTCCCTCTCTCTCTCTCTGCCCATCTCCTACTCACACACACACACACACACACACTCTCTGTCTTAAATAAATAAACATTTAAAAAAATATACTTATTTAGTTATCTCTAACCCAACATGGGGCTTCAATTCTTAACCCCAGGATCAAGAGTCACATGCTCAACTGACTGAGCCAGCCGGGAGCCCCTAGCAATTCAGTCTTGAGTTTTACATCTGTCGAGAAAGACAAAAAAAAAGGGGGAGAGAGAAAATTCCCCTATAGGTATAATGTTAACTAAGCTGCTCTATGTGAAAGAACTTAGGACATGATAATTAGAGACATCCTGAATAAGAACTTTATATAGTTTAAGCTCTAGAATAAATGGTCCTGAAACAGAATGGAATGTTCTGTCATTAAATGTTGCATCATTTGGGTTTTAGGTCTCATTTTATCTTACAAGAAATTACTTATCCTCCTCCACTCCCCAAGGTAATTAATCATTTTCCATATTTCATGGGCAGCCTGTTTTACTATTTCCTTTAGTATCTTTAATGATATTCATATTACTTGAAAAATGTATCTGCCAGATAAACTAATGCTAATAAGTATGCGCTACTGCTGCAATGTCACGTAATTTCCAAGTTCTATGTTTTTTTTCAGGGACATGACATTTAAAGATAAAGTATATTACTAGAAGTTCACTGGAATCTTGAGACTCTTAATACTCCTAAAACAAAGTAATAGAACACATTGAAACCTTACAAATAATTGCTATTCAACTTGCAAAGAATCTATTAAAAACTATACTTGATTTATATTACTAGTTTTTAATCCCTAATAATTAAACGTGTTTAAACCATACCCACACGAAACATGGATTTCAACTGACAAATCAGCCACACTAGCTTCTTAATATCCTAAAGTATTTACCTTAAGGAAAAGCGTTATATTAGGTAGAATAATTTTGACTACAGTTCTCAGAAAACTCAATTACAACCTAAACAATAAGGAAATAATATGGTTTGGAAAATCCCAGAGGTAGGACAGGCTTCAGTGCTGACTTCAACCAACAGCCTAGCTCCATTTCTCTGCAAGTCTCCTGGCTCTGCCGTTTTTTGTGTGCTGGCTTTATCCTCAGCCTGACCTCAAAAAGGCCGCAGCCCTTGTAGGCCTCATATCTAAGGAAACTACTGTCAAAGGAAGTCAAAGGAAGACAGAGGCAGCTGCTGCTAGAAGCTTTCACAGAATTATAAAAAGAAGAACTTCCCCAGAATTCAAATCAAACATTTCCTCATATTTCATTGGTCCAATCTGGTCACATGTCTGGTCTAGAACCAATTGCAAACACAAGATTAAAATTACTCTTATACTGACTAGGTCTGTATCAGTCAGGGTTCTCCAGAGAAACTGAATCAATGAGGGAAAGGGTAATCTATATCTACATCTACATATCTACCACAAAGATAATCTCTTTAAAGTCAACTGATTAGATGCTAATCACACCTACAAAATATTTTACAGGGCACCTGGGTGGATCTGGCAGTTAAGAAGCTTCCAACTTTTGATATCTGCTCAGGTCATCATCTTGTTTGAGGTCATGATCTCACAGTTCAGGAGTTTGAGGCCGGAATCGGCTCTGTCCTGACAGCGTGGAGCCTGCTTTGGATCCTCTCCCTCCCTCTCTCTGCCCTCCCCTCTCTCTCCCCCTCTGTCTCTCTCTGTCTCTCTCAAAATAAATAAACATTTGGGGGGAAAAATACTTCACAGCAACACCTAGATTACTACCTGATTAGGTAACTGAATACTCTAGCCTACCTAGTTTGACACATAAAACTATCACAAGTTCTATTTCTGAACTTGTGAGGAGTGTGTTGAAGAAGGGTAGAAATGCAAACCTGTACAAAATTGGGATTCTATGAGGAGAAAAAGGAGTGAATGTCAACCAGGCAAGCAAAAACCTCCACTAGTGGCATGGATCATAAATAAGTCCCACTACCTCTGTGATCTCTTTGGGAATGCCAAAAATGGTGACTTATATTTATAATGATGAGAATTTTCTCATGTTGAAATTGTGACCATCCTAGAGAGTCGAGTTTGGTAAGTGAGTTTATAGGCAGTGTAATGTTTGGAGAGGAAGACACACATTACAGAGAGTTTTTTTTCAATTAGACATTGCATTAGTGAATTAGAATTAGATTAATCATGAGTTATAAACAAAACCACAGAAGCTTAAGATAGATGCTCATTTTTCTCTCAGATTCAAGAAGTCTGGGAATGTTTAGTCCAGAGTTGTAGAAGGACTTCATGGTGTCAGGGTGCAAGATTTCTTCCATCTTATTGCTCTGTCACAAGTGTTTACTTTCTAAGGTTTCCTCTTGATCTGAGGTGGTTTGTGGAAGTCTACCCTTTGTAATCATATTCCAGCCAACAGAAAGGAATAAAGGCAGATCATGTTCCTTCCTTTAAAGGGCATTTCTTGGAAGCTGCACTGCCCATTTCCACTTACATCCTACTAGCCAGAACTTAGTCATATGGCCATACCAGACTAGAAGAAACTAGAAAATGTAGGCTTTGTTCCCAAGAGCCCATATGGCTTCTAGGGTAACCAGTGAGACTAGATTTTTATGAGACACAGGATTTTCAATGCTGAACAGTTGGTTGCCATAGTTCTATTACTCTGGAAGGAAAGGAGAATGGATATTTTCCAACACTGGGACCACAATCAACTGGGGCTTTTTTGGTTGTAACCAATAAGAAATTAGACCTAAAATAATGGCATAAGCTAATATATATATTATATATATAATATATATACATATATAATATATATACATATATATAATTTATAAATATAAATATATATAATTTATAAATACATGTGTGTGTATATATATGTATATATATATATACACATATATATGTGTATATATATGTGTGTGTGTGTGTGTATATATATATATATATATATATATATATATATATATATTGACTGGTGTAACTGAAAAACAGAGGCCAAAATAAAATCATTAGAACCAGGTCTCTCACGAACTGCCTATCCCCCTTGTCCCTCTGTTGGCTCCATTCTCAAACAGGTGGTACCAAAGGCTGGCAGCAACATTGGGTTCCCAACCTCACGTTAGAAACCCATCAAAAAGAAGAGCAGTATCTTCTCTTAAAAACCAGAACCAAATCTAAGAGCCTGGTCCTCACGCGCCTGAATTTGATCAGGTGTTAATCCTTGAGCCCATTACTCTCCCCAGGGCATGACTGTCCCTTGGAGCAGGTGGGTCCACTCACTGCCCTCCCCTCCCCCAAACTATGAGACCTGAAAACAGAGAAAGGGAGTTTTATTTTAGAAACTGTCAGTACTAGGAAAAGAGTGGCTGGAGGCTGCCAAGTAGCAAAAATGCAAATGTACGCTACAGACAGCCATGCCCACAATGGCTGAAAAGCAGAGAGATTCAGACCACTGCTAGAAAGAAAATCTTGCCCTTTCACAAGCAACGCATGCACAGGAAGTCTAGATGATGCCATAAAACGGTCTTAAACAACCTCTTCTGTCTGGCTTTTGTAAGGGTTAAATTGTACTATAGGGCTAATGCTTAGCTTGAAAGATAACAACTTTGTTCTGACACTAAAGGTCAAAAGATAACAGCCTTGCTTTTACTCTTGTAAATCATACTTCATACTCTTGTGAATTAGGCTTTACCAATGAAGGAAACAAAAGCTCAAAAAAGAGCATCAGAGACAAGGTCAAGGAGATCCACTGGTTGCAATTTAGCGGCAGAAAGTCTAAAATAATCACCTCATTCGATAACTGTTTCTGACTCATCTGGCAACTGTTTCTAACTCATCTGGGAACTGTTTATCTGTTCTGTTCCCAGATAATGATAAAACGATGTGATCGGCTTTAAAAACTCTTTACCCCGGCTGTTGGGGGCCACACTCTTATCAAGAGTGTTGGTCCCGATCGGTCTGCCTTGCCTCTCATTGTAATAAACTTTGTTGCAACTGTCACTGGTGCCCGTAGCATTCTGTTTCAGGAGTCGTGTGGATGCAACACTACCTAGTCCTCATGGTCTTTATTAATCTACTACTTATTCCCAGTCAATGAGTTTTAACCAGTTTTCCTAAGTGGATACAGGAGATTAAAAACTTCAGATTCTTCAAGTCCCCGACAGAAAATTATCCAAAGGGCTAATACACATTTGTCTAGTTAATCTGACCACATTTTATACTTTAGTACCAGTGGTATTATGCAGATAGTCTCTGCTGGTTTCTGCAGTCATACCAAAACCCCTCTTCCATACCCACTCATATATCCTGCATAATATATTTTACGAGTGTGTATGATGTTAATATAACATATCATCTATTTTTTTTCTAATTCAGATTCTGTAAGGCAAAAACACATTTTGAAAAAAAAAAACAAAACATTTTGGTCCATACAGCATGACTTTTAGCTCACATAGTAAGTCAGAATGGTAGTGGGATCAGATAAGAACTACTTTACTGTTCAAATAAATGATATTTGTGTAGCACTTTTAACTTCCCAGAGAATTCTTGCACCTTATCTAAATCTCAACAACTCTGTGAAACAAATAGATGTAAGTATTATTTTCCACATTTCACAGGTAAAAACCTGAAGCTCAGAAAAAGTTACATGACTTGCTTAAGTTAGCACAACGAGCTAGTGGCAGATTAGAGATCTGAACCTCCTTCCTCTTGGCCCCTAGATCTCTGATCATTCCACACGTGTGCTACCACCCTCATCTTCTTCCCCATCTTTCCACTTTCCAAAGCTTCTTTACCACTGGCCCTTCTGGGGGATGCTCTATATTATACTAGTTACCAACTGCACCTTTGGACTATGTATGAGAGACCTGGGTTCAAATACCATTTCATCTTCTTACTTCTCACATCCTTTCGGCCCTGTTTAACATTTCTCACTCTCATGACTTTGGCTACCATGTATACAATGTATATAATGACACCTAAACCTATCTCCAACCTAAACACCTTCACGGAGCTTCATACTTCCATATACTCATATATGAAACTGCTTACTGGGCATTTTCAAGTGCAAATGCCATAGACGTTTAAAATTTTAAACGTCCAAACCTGGAATCATCATTTCCTATCCTTTCTGTGATCCCTCAGTTCTTATCTTGGAATCATCCTTGAATCCTATTACTCACTCCATTCCAATCTCATCCCATCAGACACAAAGTTCTGAATAGTTTACCACTTTTCCATTTCCAGGTAGAGGTGAGCAACTCTCCAAGCCAAAGTTTTGATTAATATCTTCAATTTTATTAAGAGGATGATTGACCCATTGTGGTAGGTAGAGCAATGGCCCCACAAAGATATCCACATCCTAATTTCTGGAACCTGCGAATGTTACCTGGCAAAGGAAAATTAAGGTTGCAGATGGAATTGAGATTGCTAATCAACCGAATTTAAAATAGAGATTATCTGAGTGAGCTCACTGTAATCACAAGGGCCAAAATTGGAAGAGGGAGGCAGAAGACAGAGGGAGGCCATATGAGAAGGATTTGACTCGCCTTTGCCAACTTTGGAGAGGGAGAAAGGGGCTTATGAGAAGGAATATGGGTAACCTCCAGAAGCTGTAAAAGGCAAGGAAACTGATTCTCCCCTAAAGCCTCCATTAGGTTTATATTAATTTGTCACAGATTGCCACCAAATCAGTGGCTTAAAACAACACACATTTATAATTCCAAAACCAGTTTCAACATGTGTCAACAGAGCCATATTCCCTTTGGAAGCTCTAGGGAAGAATCTATTTCCTGTTTTTCTCCAGCTTCTAGAATTGTATCTTTTATATTCCTTAACTCATGGCCCCTTCATCTGTCTTCAGAGCTAGTAATGTGGCAGATTCAAATCTTTTTGTGCTTTTATCACATCACCTTCTTTCTAAAGTCAAATCTCCTTACATCCCATTCTTGCTAAGAATCCATCTTCTAACTGTTTGCTGCCAACTCTTAAAAGACTTGCTACAGGGGCACCTGCGTGGCTCAGTCGGTTGAGCGTCTGACTTCGGCTTGGGTCATGATCTCACTGCTCTTGAGTTCGAGCCCTGCGTCAAGCTCTGTGCTGACAGCTCAGAGCCTGGAGCCTGCTTCTGATTCTGTGTCTCCCTCTCTCTCTGCCCCTAACCCACTCGCATTCTGTCTCTCTCTCAAAAATAAATAATACTAATAAAAAAGACTTGTTAGAAATTATTCATGCCTAAAGAACCACCAACTTTTCTATTACTATTGTACAGACCAGAGCTGCCCAATAGAACTTTCTGTGATAATGGATATGGTCTATACTCATGCTGTATTTCATAGAAATTGAATCATATAATATATGGTATTCTGTGGCTAGCTTCTTTCACTTAGCACAACATCTTCAAGGTTCATCAATTTTTGGAGCATATATCAGTACTTCATTCCTTTTTATTACCAAATAAGATTCCATTGTTTGGATTTACCACATTTTGTTTATCTATTCATCAGTTGACATGAATTTGGGTTGTTTTCAGCTTTGGCAATTAGTATCGCTATAAATATTTCTATGCAAGTTTTTGGCTGACCATATATTTTCATTTTTTTAGGGTAAGAAATGAATGGCTGTCACATGGCGACTCTATGTTTAGTTAATATTTGACCAGCTGCCAAATTGTTTCCAATTTTCCTTTCCCACTAGTACATAAGGGTTCCATTTTCTTCACATTCTCACCAACATTTGTTATTATTTCACTTTTTGATTCTAGCCTACCTGGTGTAAGTGGTATTGTATTGAATTTTTGATGTGGATTTCCCTAATTAATAATGGCATTGAGCATCTTTTCATGGGTTTATTGGCCAGTTGTATGTCCTTGGAAAAAATGTCTATCCAGATCCATTGTGCATTTTTAAAATGGGCTTTTATCATTTTTATTATTGACTTGCGAGAGTTCTTTATATATTCTAGATATAAATCCCTTATGAGATGTATGGTTTGCAAATATTTCCTATTCCATATGTCATTTTTCACTTTTTAAAAAAATGTTCATTTATTTTTGAGAGAGAGAAAGAGAGAGGAGAGAGAGAGAGAACAAGCAGGGGAGGGGCAGAGAGAGAGGAGGACAGAGGATCTGAAGTGGGCTCCGTGCTGACAGGATGCAGGGCTTGAACCTGCAAACCACGGGATCATGAGCTGAGCTGAAGTCGGCAGCCGAACCAAGTGAGCCACCCAGGTGCCCCATCATTTTTCACTTTCTTAGTGGTGTCCTTTTTCTTTTGCTGCTCATGCTTTTTGTGTCATATCTAAGAATCCCCCACCAAATCTGAGATCATGAAATTTATTTCTGTGTCTTCTAAGAGTTTTATAGTTTGGCACATTTACTTAGGTCTTTGATCCATTTTGTGTTAATTTTTGCATATGGTGTGAGGAAAGGATCCAACTTTATTCCTTTGCATACTTTGCATGTGGATATCCAGTTGTCTCCACATTATTTCTTGCCCATTGAATAGACTTGGCACCCTTGTTGGAAATCAGTTGGTATGTTTGTTGATCTAGTTATTCTATCCATTATTTAAAGTTGAATATTGAAGTCTCTATTTCTCCCTTCATTTCTGTATTTTACTCCATGTATTTGATGCTTTGATTCTAGATGCATACATATTTATAATTGTAATATCTTCCTAATGGATTTTCATTTTATCGTGATTTGATGGGTACACTTATGAATGATCTGGCTATGGGCAATACCTCTGTTCCTTTTCCTGCACCTCTCAACTGAAAGGATGTAAAAATAAGCCTTCTCTTACATGCAGAGAGTCTAGTTTTATTATTAATAGGATTGACTTTTATTTTTTATTTTTTTTTAATTTCTAATGTTTATTTATTTCTGAGAGACACAGAGTGTGAGCAGGGGAGGGGAAGAGAGAGAGGGAGACAGAATCCAAAGCAGACTCCAGGCTCTGAGCTGTCAGCACAGAGCCCGATGCAGAGCTCGAACTCATGGACCGTGAGATCATGACCTGAGCTGAAGTCAGATGCCCAACTGACTGAGTCACCCAGGTGCCCCAATGATTGACTTCTAATAGATAATTGGCATAGCTATTCAATTGTTATCAGAAAGGAGAGCCACAGATTACTTATTCTAAAACACAAAAGATATTATTTTATATTCTATCCATTATATTGTTTTGAACAGCAATAATGTGACTCTCTTGTTTCCAAATCATTAGATTCTAACAACCTTTTTTAGGCAAAGTCCAAAAAATATTTCTTACAAACACTAGACTTCTAGTCCCTTGAAAGAAGAGAATATATCTCATTCCTTCTTATACTTCTCCTGTATAGAAGAGAGCTTGCTGTAGAACAAATGTCTGATGATTTGAAATTTTAGAATGTTTTTGTCACCTCTTTGGGAACAGATATCTACACAGATATTCAAAAAAGAAGGTGGAGGTGATATGCCTTTCTATCCACAATGAAATAAAAATGAGTATTAATTATAAGAGCATAAGGAATAAAGTAAAAATCACCTGAAAAAGAATTTACTATTGAATTTTCTATAAATATTCTTCCAGGCATCTATGCATAAACAAAAGCAAATTTTTCCATAGAATCATACTGTCATTGGGCTTTAACCTGATTTTTTGACTTGTCAATGTCTTGAAGATATTGAAATGTGTCATTCTTTTTTTTTTTTAAACGTTTATTTATTTTTGAGACAGAGAGAGGCAGAGCATGAACGGGGGAGGGGCAGAGAGAGAGGGAGACACAGGATTGTAAACAGGCTCCAGGCTCTGAGCTGTCAGCACAGAGCCTGACGCGGGGCTCGAACCCACAGACTGTGAGATCATGACCTGAGCTGAAGTCGGACGCTCAACCGACTGAGCCACCCAGGCGCCCCCATCAAATAAATATTAGGAGCACATTAGTTAATACAATGCACTGTTTCCAAAAATCTATGAAAATAACACATAAAAGAAGTAAATTAAGAGATACTTTGCATTATAAAATAATACATTTACATATTTATGTAAAATTTCAAATTTATGTCTTTCAAATACATTAGAGGAAAATATCTGAAGGAATTTGTTTCTCATATATTAACAAACCATTGTATAAAATGGAGCATGCATACATTTTTTTACTGATTCAAATGATCTAGTTAAGAACTATTACTAGTTAAACCAGTCAAACAACCTTTGAAAAACAAGTTTCCAGATGCCCCTGTTTATCAATGTGGAGGAGTAAATGAATACTCTATCAGCTGTGAGGGCAGGATGTCCTATATCTCAGTAATGAGAGATGATACTAATAAATAGTATTTTAGGATAATTTAAGCAAAAATCCCTCAAGCAGGGATGCCTGGGTGGCTTGTTGGTTAAATGTCCAACTCTTGATTTTGACTCAGTCATGATCTCACAGTTTGGGGGATCCAGCCCCGCACTGGGCTCTGGACTGAGGGCACGGAGCCTGCTTAGGATTCTCTCTCTCTCTGTCTCTCAAATTAAATAAATAAACTTCAAAAGAAATCTTTAAAAATCCCTCAGAGAATGGCAATTTAGAAAGTTTACAATCTAACTTTGACAAGTTGCATTCATTTGATAGAAAGGGGATATGCAGTATATATATGTATGTAAACATACACATAAATGAATGTATGTATGCACATATATCTAAAACATAACATGATATACATATATACACACATACATAAAATAATACAAAAGAAACTTTCCTATTGCCTCTCTGGAATCAGACCTTTTGTTTAAAAGCTTTGAATTCAGAAAATGGGGCACTTGGGTGGCTCAGTTCGTTGGGCGACCAACTTCAGCTCAGGTGACGATCTCACAGTTTGTGGGTTCAAGCCATGTGTCGGGCTCTGTGCTGACAGCTCAGAGACTGGAGCCTACTTCAGATTCTGTGTCTTCGCCTCTCTGCCCCTCCCCTGCTCACGCTCTGTATCTGTCTCTCAATAATAAATAAACATTAAATAAAATAAAATAAAAAATAAAAGCTTTGAATTCAATTCAATTCTCTCAACTTTTGGGGCACCTGGGAGGCTCAGCTGGTTAAATGTCAGACTTCAGCTCAGGTCATGGTCTCCCAGTTCTGTGAGTTTGAGTCCCGTGTCTGGCTTTATGTTGACAGTGTGAAGCCTGCTCCGGATTCTCTGTCTCCCTCTCTCTGCCCCTCCCCACTGTGTGCACTAGCTCCCTCTCTCTCAAAAAATAAACCTTAAAAAAAAAAAAAAATCTCAACTTTCAAGAATGTGTAAATTAAGCTGTACAATATTACACAAAGAATAGTTTCCAGAATATATTAGCCACAAACTGTCCTCCAAAGCAAGAGGGAACTATTCTCATAATTCAGAAAAATTCAGATATTAAAAAAAAATTGGGTTTTACACAGACTAAAACTGAAATGACTTTGGAACCAGGAGGGAAATCTGTATAGAAGAACTTTTCTATAATTTGTTCAAATTCAAGAAACTCATATTTTAAAAAGGATAAAACACAGCCATAGAGCTGTAAAAAAAATAGTACAGTGTCTTGACCATAATGAGGCTGATTTTTTTTCCCGCAAGAATTAAAGTCACATGGAGTACAAGCCTGAAATGTGTGTCTTCTCTTCAGTCAGAAGCAACAGAGTGAGACCAGCCAAGAAGAGTGAGTCATATGACCACAGTTAGACAAAGTTGCCAAAGTTGTTTTCCATTTCATATGTCCTTTAGAAGGGCAAAAGTGGAAAAGCAGACCCAATTGTGAATGTTAGCTTTTCCACATTCAAAAAGCTACAGTAGGACAGCTACTATATGCTGATTAGGACTAGTAATGGGACTTAAGTTCTAATACCTGAATTTCCCCTCTATTCAACTTCTTAAAATATGTTGAAAACATAGAGCATTACTAACATAATTTCTCCTAATGTAATTGGATAGTCTAACTTGGCATCCTGTTCTCTCACTGATTTTGATTAAAATAATAATATTCATAAGGAAAAAAAGAGTTAAAAGAATACCATGAAAGGGCAAATGCTTTTATGGACAGACTTGAAACTGGATGGTTGATTGTGTGCTTGTTAAAGAAGCTAAAGTCTCATTTAATTTCCTTGTGTGCTTTGCTTTGGTTCAAAAGAGCCATAAGCCCAGGATTTGTTCAGCACTTAAAACTTTTACTGAGTTTCCACTTGGTCCTTCCAGTCTGCTAAACGCATAGATGGTTCTGTAAATATCTTGGGGCGCCTGGATGGCTCAGTCGGTTGAGCGTCCGACTTTGGCTCAGGTCATGATCTAGCAGTCTGTGAGTTCGAGCCCCGCGTCCGCTCTGTGGTGACAGCTCAGAGCCTGGAGCCTGCTTTGGGTTCTGTGTCTCCCTCTCTCTCTCTAACCCCTCCCCTGCTCATACTCTGTCTCGGTCAAAAATAAACAAACATTTAAAAAAATTAAAAAAAAAAAAAGAAATCCGACTTGGCTCATGTCCTCAAGGGGTTGGTCAAAAGATAAGGCTTTAAGAGAATGTATGTACCATACCAATCCACAACTGCAACTTGAATAATGCCTAACATTTAATTGTTCCGTGTTTATAACGGGGCCAGAAGCTTTGAATGATTAATCTCATGTAAACCTTATGACAATTCTGACATTTAAGATTTTCAGGTAAGGACACTTAGGCCTAGATAAATTATGTAACCTAAGGACAGTCAAAAGGATATACACCTGAATGTTTGCATCTGTTGAGTAATCTCTGGAGTTTCTGGGACTCCAGTGCCAGAAAGATCTTGCAAAATACAGACTTGGATGATGGGAGAAGGGAAAGAAGGAAGAGAAGGCCCTAGAGGCCCAGTCCTAACCTTGTCTCTTGTCCACGGGCAATCTTGACCAGGCTTTCCTGGTCACACCTAATGGCATTTGGCTTGTGGCAGATTCTTACTCCAAACGTGCTCTACTCAAGTCAGGGCCAAGGGTGGAGAGAGGGGACTGATACATGGACGAAATGAAAGCTGTCCGGGAGTGGGGAACAGATGTAGGGGACCTCTAGGGGGTAGCCCACACACGTGCCGCCCACACACGTGCTGGACACTGACTTGGAAAAGCAACAGGCTCCGAGAGAGACCCTGCGCTGCCCCAATGCTAGGCCAACAATTACCAAAGACTTTGGCGAAGGCCGACTCCCACGCCTCCTCAAAGCTAACAGGCCGACAAGGGGCTGTCTAGGCAAGTGCGTGCATGGGGCACAGCTGCCCGGAACCCGCGGGCGCTGGGAAAAGACTCCTCGGCCGAAGGACTGGGGTACTTCCCCCGCGACCCGCGCTAGCAACGCAGGCTTACGCTCCCAGCCCGGCCCCTCCCAGCCTCGCGTCTCTATAAACTTGCAGCCTCAGAGGGCACAGGAGGCAGGAGGACGTCAGCGACGCGCGGTCGAGCCTCCAGCCCGCCCCCCGCGCGCCTGCCTCTCGCTCCCTTCCCCTTGACGCGGCGACGGTCCGGCAGCGCTCCGACACATTCACGCGCGCGCTGCAGCTCGCTGTCTCCTCCCAGCCCAGCCCCGAACATGGCGGCTCTCAAACGCCTCTCCGCCTGGCCCTGGCGCTGCGCCTCCACCTGCCGCTCCGGCGGCATCTGGTCCAAGGTAAAGTGCAAGCGAAGAAGGCCACGCTCCGCCAGAGAGCAGACGAAACCCCGCGTGTGCCCATGTCCTCTCCCCTGCCCGCACCCACGCTGTCCAACCTACAAGTTAGCATCCGTGGCGCCGGGTCCAGAGGCACCGAGACGCACCGACGCCTGCCTTGCCTCTCTGCTCCTTCGGGTGGCTGCCTTTGCGCGGTTCTGCAGCCGATTCCCCGAGCCAGGCGAGACCAGGCGTAGAGGCACGCCAAGGGGCTGCAAGCGGGCGGGACGGCGTTTGGCAGCGGCGAGACGCCCTTCAGGGCACAATCGCGTCCTCAGAGGGGCACCGGGAGGGCGCGCGTGTCTACGGTGGGGTAGGGGTGACGGCAGCAGGGGGCAGGTTTGCACCCCGCACAGGATTTGAGGGCTGGGGGGCCTCTAGAGGCCCAGAATCCAGGGCTGGTTAGCACGAGTTGGCCGCGGAGGGGGCGGATGCCGGGTGCCTTGGAGGTGGAATGCCGTCTCCTCCCTGTCCTCCCTTTTTTGGCTGCGCCGCACAGCACCGCGGCGGTGGGAAAGGGAACCCGGACTGGAGCGCACGCCTGGGCATCTTCCCTGTCCAGCGGAGAAGCCTGTAGCGCTCCGGCCCTCCGTGGCTCGCGCGGGGTCTTGGGGCGCCGGCATCCGCGTTGGAGGATTTCCGTTTTCAAACCCTTAGAAAATCTTGTTCCGCCCTTACTGCCAATTCGCCAACAAGTGGTATCCTGAGACAGTCTTCGCGGCGATTGTTAGTTGATAGGTTTTTTTTGTTTTTTGTTTTTTTTTTTTTTTTGCCTTGCCCAAGCTCAGGTGGAATTCCTGTTCCGAGTTCCCTGAGGCCAGTACTGGCCCAGAAGTGAGTGGAGTGTAGCGCATCTCTGCTACCATCGTAACCGCGGAACCTCTTCCTTGCAAGAGAACAACAACGAAAAGGGACCTTTTTAACTTAGTAGCGTATTAAATGATAGTTTTGTACTTGAAAAACCTACCTTGCACACGGTGTACTCACAGACTGTCCCGCCCCATTACTGTTTCCCGAATCCAGTCTCTTGACAACAGTGAACTCAGGGGCCACTAAGCCTCTTAGGTAAATGCTAGGGGGTGATGTAGAACTGGAACATTTTACTCATAAATGCCTCTTAGGAAAGGAAGCTTTTTGGTAATTGCAGGTAGCTTTGGGTTTATAAAGCATTATTAGAAGGGCACTTGAGTAACCTTCAGTCACATTGCTGCAGGTGGTTTTGAAACTAATGCATGCCAGGACACTGTGATACCCTGCCTGGAGGTTAAAAACATTTGCCTGGAGGTTAAAAACATTTGCTCTTTAGCCAGTTACTTATTTGCCTAAGTGTAATTTACTCACTTTCCATATTTAGTTATAGCGTTAAACCACTTCTGAAGCCCAGCAAACCTCTTCTCAGGTGGCAGTTACAAATTAGAGGCTTTGTGGGGTGCCTGGGTGGCTAAGGCAGTTAAGCCTCCTACTCTTGTCTCTTGATTTTATTTTGTTTTAAATTTTAACGTTTATTTATTTTTGAGACAGAGAGCATGAGCAGTTGGAGGAGAGGGAGACACATAATCCAGAGCAGGATCCAGGCTCTGAGCTATCCACACAAAGCCCCATGTGGGGCTTGAACTCATGGACCATAAGATCATGACCTGAGCAGAAGTCAGACACTCAACCAACTGAGCCACCCAGGTGCCTCTCTTGTCTCTTGATTTTAGCTCAGTGTCATGGTATCAGGATTGCCCCTCCCCTTCCCTTGGGCTCCGTGCTGACAAATCAGAGCTTGCTTGGAATTCTCTGTGCCTCTCCCCCTGCTCTTGCTCAGGCTCTCTCTCTCTCAAAATAAATAAACCAACATTAAAAAAAAAAATTAGAGGCTGTACCTCATTAAAAATTCATATGAGGGTCCAAAGTTTCTTCCTTTCCAGTTTGATTGTCATAGATCCAAGTGCCTGCATGCAGATGTTTCTTCAGGCTTGGCACTTGGCATTACGATTATTTAGTCCTTGAATTCTCATCTCTAACTTCCCTTAAACTTTAACACTTGGGTGCTTGTTTAACTTTTCAAATGTATACGTTGACTGCTTAACAAGACGAAAGTTTCTGGTTGTCAGGAACAGTATCATATACCTTATTCTCCAACACTTTTTTAAAACATTTTTAAATGTTTATTTATTTTTGAGAGAGAGAAAGAGCATGAGCAGGGAAGGGCAGAAGAGGGAGACAGAGGATCCAAAGTGAGCTCTGCAGTGACAGCAGGGAGGCCCGATGTGGGGCTCGAACCCACCAACGCAAGATCATGACCTGAGTTGAAGTCAGTCGCTCACCTGATATGACCACACAGGCACCCTCCATCCCTTTCAACATTACATACTATCAGGCATAGTATAGACACTCAATACATGTTTAATATATGGATGAAAGAACTCTGTGGACAAACAGAAATAGTAACCTTGAGAACTTTTTTGCTAAACATAACCAACAGCCCAAATGAGATGGTGTGTGTGTTGTGTGTGTGTTTGGCAAGTCTCTCAAACTTGAGTGAGCCTCAGAATTGCCTGGAGGCTTTATCTGAGAGGTTGCAGGGTCCAGCCGGGTGGGTGGGGCTTGAAGCACACTTTGCATAAATGAGTTCCCAGGTGATGTTGATGCTTTGGGTCTGAGGACTACATTTCAGAGCCATTGGCATGGATTTAGATTTGAATAGACTATCTGAAGTTATCTTTCTTCTCCATTACTATTTTAGAGGGAGCATTTAATACTATTTTCCATTTACTGGGGAAAATTATTACTAGAAAAAGGTCCTCAAACTACCATTAATACTTTATTTATCTTTCTTTCTTGAACTTATTTTTTCCCATATCTTCCTTCAATTCCATTCTCCCCTGAGCTGCAGTCCTGGTACAACTTACTGGTCAACTCCACCTGGATGTCACTTAGTGCTTCAAGCTCTTTCTGACCCAAAATGACCCAGCCACAAAGTGGCTTTTTCCTCCCTTGTTTTGTTTTGTTTTGTTTTCATTATGGCTAACCGTACCAGTATCCATCCAGTGTGTAAGATAGAAGTCTTGGTATCCTTCTTTCCTCCCCTCTTCCCTCCACCTCCAGTTGATAAGCGATGCCATGTGTGTACCTTTCCTGAAATTTCTGTGGGTCTGTCCTTGGTACTCTTTCCCAGCAACCATCTATTCCTTACGGCTCCCTGATCGGATATTACAGTTGTATTTAAGTTTTTGTAATTATTTAATGACTATTAGCCTGAGTAGTTTATAAGTTTCATCCGCGCAGGGACTATGCCAGAGTATTTTCTTTTTCTTTTTCTTTTTTTTTTAAGATTTATTTATTTTGAGAGAAAGAGAGAGCATGGGGGAGGGGCAGAGAGAGGGAGAGAGAGACAGTCCCAAGCAGGCTCCATACTGTCATCTCAGAGCCCAATGTGGGGCTTAAACCCATGAACCATGAGATAATGACCTGAACCAAAACCAAGAGCCAGGTGCTTACCCAACTGAGCCACCCAGGTGCCCCCTGAGTAGTTTTCTGTTTAATCCTGTATTCCAGTATTTAGTATGTTTGATGCAAAATGGATATTTTTTTGATCAAATGGGTGAATGAAAGAATGATTTCCTCTGCCACTTTCATGTCTCAGGCTTTCATAGGAGTTGTGACATCTCTGTTTCAAAAGCTTTGCTGTCCCTTCCTCATTGAAGGATGAAGTTGAAATTCTAGTATGGTCCTTAAAGCCTTCCACAACCTGTCTCAGTCTCCTTTTCTAGCCTTATCTTCACAAGCTTCTCTCCATGGGACCTGATCCCACATGTCCTTGAGCAAACACAGTGAGAGCCTTATATCTCCATGCCTTTACTCCTGCTTCTTCTCTTTCTGGATTCCCCATCCTCATTAGTATTTTAACTCTTGGCAAGCTCCTCGTGCTTTCTGATATACCAGGCAGAATGCATCACTCCTTCACCTGTGCTCCTTTAAAGTGCTGGGCATCAATCCATCATTGGAATAGAACATGTATGTTCCCTCAGAAACAGTATGCTCCTGCTTTAGAGAATTGCCTAATGTCAGTAATTCCCTGTGAGCTCCTTGCAAGTTATTTATTCATGTTATAAGTATGTAACTGGTAGTGTTTAGTTTAAGGTGAACATTCTACCTTTTGACAGATACTTGTCCCGTAATGGACCATCATCAAAGCATTTCACACTAAACGCATTAAAGCATTTCAACACGTCATCACCTCTGCTTGGCCGTGGTACGCTATGCTCCTTGCCAAGTGTGTGTGTTTAGCCACCCACGTATTACTGTCTTTTCCTCCCAAGAGGGCCCTCTTCATCTCTCTCCATATGACTTCTGTTCCCCACTTCTGTGGATCAAACTTTCATACTGAAGTGGGCAGTATCAGTCTTCCTGTGTCTGATTTATTTAACTGTAAGGTGACAAGGTCAGTATCACCTGGGTGTACAGTTCCATATCATTAAGATAAGATAATTTTAAGATAAAAAAGCAATATGCTGTGTTGAGTTTCCCTTAAAGGACTTCAAAATGAAGTGCATTTTTTTGAAGTTCTGGAGCATTGAATGACAAGAAAAAAAGAAATTTAGGCACAAGAAGTATTGGTAGAAGTGGTAAGAAAGGAAGGAGATTCTGAGTTGGGAAGTCATGAGATGAAATTTAGGCTCAACTGTGAAATCCGCTTTCAGATTCTAAATGCAAGAATTTGAACCAGAGGACAAAGAGTGATGGTGGAGAGGATTTTAAAAAGACAAATAGATTAAATAGAAAAAAATTTGTAGTGTAAGAATTTTGATTATTTCTTGCACTTCAGTACTTTGATCTTTTGCAGTACAGTCATTTTTATTTCCTTCCTCCAGTAGCAATAGCAGAAACTAGTGGCAACATAAAGTGAAATTTTGCAGAAGGTGGGAGAGTGGAAAAGCAAAATGAAATACACTAGGTGAATATAAAGGAAGACCTTGGTGAAAAAAATCATCCTCAGAATAAATAGATGTTGAAGCTGAACAGTTCATCGCTCTTTGTTCTTTTGGTAACCTCTGCAAAGTTGAAGGCTATTAGCAGATGGTACTTGGGTCTTTTTACCTCATTGTTCTAGAATTTTAGAAGACATGTCAATTTATGAGCAGCATAGAGCTTCACTTTGAATTCAGTTACCTAAGAAAAAAGGCACCTCTCCTGCTTAGTCTTAGAGGGTGTTAGCAGTGATGCTCCTTGACTCCCAAAGGCTGGGGGTATGGGAGAGAATGTGGGCAGGGAGAAGCCTGTTCAGAAAACAAACCCAGAGGCTTTCCCTAGGATGCTGCTCCCCCCCCCCCCCCCCCCCCCCAAGGCTTGAAGCCTTAAAGATACACAGGAAACATTCTGGTGCAACTGGTTTCAGACACCGTGCTTCCTCTTTGCCTCCCTACCTGCATGCATGCTTCTAGCTTGCCTGGTAATCTTTGAATACTTAGAATGGCAAATTTGACTACAAATAAAATAAACGTGTTCAAGTAATCTTAAAGCTAGGACCCATTTTTCAAACCCTCAACAAAAATGGTGTGGATTAATTTGCTCTAGCATGGGTCATGCTAAAAAAATTCTTTGTCAAATCAGTAATATGTACACACATGTGTGTATGAGTAGGGTACAGCAGGGAGGTTAAAAATGAAAACTGGGGTGCCTGGGTGGCTCAGTCGGCTGGCTAAGCGTCTGACTTCAGCTCAGGTCATGATCTCATGACGGTTCATGAGTTCGAGCCCTGCGTCGGGCTCTATGCTGACAGCTCAGAGCCTGGAGCCTGCTTCGGGTTCTGTGTTTCCCTCTCTGTCTCTGTCCCCCTGGCTCCCCGCCCCAATCTCTCTTTCAAAAATAGATAAACTTAAAAAAAAATTTTAAATGAGAACTAAACTCCAATCAATGACAAGTTAATCTTCTCCAAAAGAAGCAAACATCCCCAGGGTATCTTCTGTAGTCCAAGCCCAGGACTGAGGCCAGGCTGAGTGTTTCTGCTATACCATTACTTAATCCTCACTGTATCCTTGAGAAACAACTGTCATCCTTTTGTAAATTTAAAATCCACCCCCCCCCCCGATTTTGCAATTTTCTCAGTGTCATGCAATTGTGGTTGAACTGGAATTTGAAGCAAGGGTATTTTTGACCCCGGGATTACTGGAGTGTGGCCCATTAAGCCACGCTATTGATTTCTCAGCAAGTAGATATCAACTGTCAATGTAACAGATAGCAAAAGTCAACAAACATTCACCGAATGTGTGAAAAATGAAAAAAACAAAGTTGGACATAAATTCTTAAGTATATTGAGCCATTCTCCCATTCCCTGCAAACATTGAGCATCTATTTGTGTTTAGCTTATCATTATCTGGATAAATGTGAGACACTTGAGTATTTTCTAAAATACTTCTGAGATATTTTTTTTCAAGGTGTGGGGCAAGTGTTTCAATAATTTCTGACTAATGAAGATACTAGTTTTCAGCTGAAACAGAGGAACAGAAGACCTGTCAAGTCTGTTTATGGTTTTGTTTCTCCTTGTGAACCCCAAAAGTGTCCTGGATCTGTAGGAGAAATGACTTTTCTTTTGACTTCCTCTCTATAGGATTCATGTTTCTTAGTCTATAGATAAGTAGTTCAGGGTGACCTCTCCCCTAGACTGCTTAGGTGTAGATGAATTCTTTTATTTTCTTCCTCCTCCTCCTGCTGAGACCCTGACTCTTCACCAGTACCCCCACTTTTTTTTTTGTAAGAGATAGGATTAGCATTAATTTATATATTTCATGTTTTTACACTTTTTCCCCAATTTTACTGAGATATAATGGACAAACAACACTAAGTTTAAGGTGTACAGAGCAATGACTTGACTTGTCCTTCACTGTTTAGTGAAGATAATGACAGTAGAGTTCCTTGTGAAAAAATAGGGTATTCATAATGATTTGTTGTCTCTAAATAATGAAATAGAGTAAGATTAGGGCTTTTATTTTATTTTTTTTAATGTTTATTTATTTTTGAGACTGAGAGAGACAGAGCATGAACGGGCGAGGGGCAGAGAGAGAGGGAGACACAGAATCGGAAACAGGCTCCAGGCTCTGAGCCATCAGCCCAGAGCCCGACGCGGGGCTCGAACTCACGGAGTGTGAGATCGTGACCTGAGCTGAAGTCGGACGCTTAACCGACTGAGCCACCCAGGCACCCCAAGATTAGGGCTTTTAAAAAACAGGGAAAGGAGCATATTGTGGTAGAAGGACTCTGATGAAGGCCAAAACCTGGGATCTGGTCTTGCTGTAACACAGTGTTGGGTACATTACAATTACAAAATCTTACTCAGCTTCAGAAACTTGACCTGTAAATAGAATTGGTGAGATTAGAATACCTGTGTCTTTTTCTTTTTTCTATTTTCAAGGAGACATTCTTAACTTTATTTTGTGATTCATCTGTTGGCCTCTTTATTGAGGCTATTGAACTTTTCATTTCCAGGATTTAAAAAAAATATTCGGTGTTCAAATAGAATCCAATAAACCCTTGCTGCTGAGGATGGGACAGAGAAGTAAGCTGTCTGTCTGCAGCTCAGCCTATTTCCTTTCTAGCTCTGCCTCCTTTTATTTTTGGCATTTGGGTGGTGTGCCAGGTCGTACCCCCTGTGTTTGCCTGACCTGGCTGAAGGTTGAATTTAAAGGGACAAAAGTCATCTGTGTAACCTTTGCAGATCTTATTTGGCTTTCAGTATAGTTCTCTTAAAGGCAATAGGCTTTTGTAGTAATTGACACGTTTTATGAAAGAAGTTTATAGAGGAAGAAAAGAATGCTAGAAACTTACTAATGCCATTACCTTGACCCCATAGGTCGTCTGTCAAAGACTGGTAAGGCAGTGTGTGTGAGTTTACAACACTTATGGACCTTTTAACATGGCAGCATATGAGGAGTCAAGAGCCATGCTCTTTACTCCTTCTCTTTTTAGGTTGAATGTATAATAAGAAATAAAGGATAAGTGACATTGATTACGAACGATTACAACACAGTGAACTCTGATTTTTCTCCGTCCATACTGTGTATGAAGCATAAAGAGAGTAACCGTTTGAAACTGATTGTGAATATTCACTAGATAACCCGTTTTGCACCGAATAGATCACTGTGGTAAGACTAGGTACGCCTCCCTCATAGGTCATAGTCTCATATTTTTTGCAGCATCTGTAAACTCCAAGCACCATAGGGGGATGGATCTTTTTGTGTGCTGGTCATTACTTGTCCTCTTAGGAGGCATTCGCTGACCTAAGACTGGGTCAGGGCCCTACTACGTATTTGTATATGGGTTATACCATACCTGATCTCCAGGGAAGCAGTCATGTCTTAGCATTTACTGGATGGAAGTAAGCACCATAGTAGTTGGCACATAGTAAGCTCTCAATGAATATTTGTTGACCGAATGGAAGGTTAGCTCACTATCAGAAACTGATGCTTGATGACATCATTATTGTGAATCTGAGTCCCAGTGTATGGGCTATCAACTTTCAGTGTTTTGGGTGGCCACAAATGACACAGAATTTTCCTTTATATAATGGAATGCATCCATCATGATCACAAAGGAAGTCCATTGATAGTGTGTGGATAGGGTATGTCCTTTCTACTCTTACAGTGAATTATTTGCAGCCCCACTCTTTCTTTCAAAGAGCAGATAGTGAAATTATCATTGCATATATAAAAAGTGAATGTATATGCAAAGATATGTCTAAATGATTATTCACTTAAAAATCTTTAAAAATATTTTAGGGATGTGTTGGCTACTTTTCAACCAGTACACATCGCCATACCAAATTTTATACAGATCCAGTGGAAGCTGTAAAAGACATCCCTGATGGTGCAACGATTCTGGTTGGTGGTGAGTAATAGTATTGTTTTCCTTTTTGTGATGGTAACATTCTTAAGTTTTTAGCAAAGCAGGGAAATCAAAGTGGCAAAGCTATGTAGATTAAAAATGCCAATTATTTTATTATTAATTCATTATTTTATTTTTATTATTCATAATAAATTCAGCATGTTATGTAATTATTAGTTAAAGGTTTATTAAGTTATAGTACTTAATGTTGTACGTTTTATTTCTTTTTGTGTTTTTTTTTCTATTATTTTGAAAAGCTGAAGCTTAAAATGGATGTCTTATTAGTAGCTTTGAAAACATTCCTAGATCCTTTGGAATTCTGTTTAACTTAAAACATCTGCATTGATCTCGTCATCCCTTAGCTAGCCACTCCTTTGGTTATTCCTCATTTTAGGAGATAGGTGCATTTATGCTTTCTATCTATTATTGAGGCCTCTGAGTTCTATTGCTTCACCTTGCTTGGAATGTCTTTTAGAACCACGGTCTCACACTCATTAAACTTGCTGCCTGATTCTTGTGATTTTTTTTTTTTTTTTTTTTTTTTTTTTTAATTTCTAGGCCTTGGTTGTAGGCTAGCCTTATTTTTAGGGCTGCTCTTCATTCATTCATCCATTCAACTGATCAGTCATTGAATGTCAATTTTAAACCTAATACTATTTGACAAATTGTGGAAGATACAAAGAAGTAAAAGTCATTAGTCTAGGCTTCTGATTCTGCAAAACTCTACTGAGGCATATAAAACAAACATGCTTGAATAAGTAGCTACATAAAGGTTGAATTCTAAACTCTAGATATGCAGTAAAGTATAAGATATGCAATGTGTAACCATCGTGTAACCATATTAGCAGGTTGCATTTGTCTTTATTCTTAAGGTTCAAAGATTTGACGGTGATGTCTGGTGCTACACAATGGTCCAGAACATTTGGATACAGCTGTGTAGCCATTTATTGAGTTGCTGAGATATGTCTATATTTCACTTAGTAGATCTAATAATGTGCTTTGCATTTTTTTTCTTTTTTAAGGGAAAAGAGTAACATGTAGATTTCTCTGAAAGAACATTATCCTCTTCACAAATCATTTGTCTTTTTCACTTACTATAGGTTTTGGGTTATGTGGGATTCCAGAGAACCTTATAGGAGCTTTACTAAAGACTGGAGTAAAAGGGCTGACTGCAGTCAGCAACAATGCAGGGTAAGTGTGCATTTTTAAAACAATTGGCTTGAAACAAATGACAGTTCTCTATAATATTTATACAAAGTTTAAGAATGAAATGAAAATTTTCCTCATTTTATGAGCAACATGCTCAAGTATCAAAAGATAGTTTTTAACAAGCTCAAGAGTTAGAGGTTACATTTCTTCAAATATTTTTGGTACCATTCTTCATAATCATAAGTAAAGCAGACTTGCATAAATGTGTCTCTTAATCTGATGTGCTTTTATTTTTCTAAATTTCAAATATATTATTAAAGATATGTATTTTCAAATTGAATCTTTCATTTTATAATTCAGAGATGTCCCTTTATATTTTGTTATTATAGATCATTCTGTTATAGTGGAAGATTTCAAGTGGTTTGAAATATGTTTCAAGTCTTTCCTTTGGTTATACCATATTCTAGATGATATGTAAGGTTATCATTAATCATTAAAAATGTTGCTGGTCTTGGTAGAAGGAGGAGGATACGCAGCCAGCACTTAAGACAGTAGGGTCTCAATCAAAGTGGTCAACAATAAGCCATCACATTTTAATAATGGCATGCACATTAAGATATGTTATGAAGAAAAAAAGTATTTTTATATAAAGCAATAAGTTATCAGTTTTCTTTCAACAGTGAAAGACTTGGAAGAAAAAAACTGAAAAATTAACTAAATTTGCAGTTTAGCCTAGTACCATAAATGCAATTTAGAATAAATTGTACCAATTGTTTAAGACAGGAGACAGATCCTACATTTGTGCTCATGTTTTCTTTGCTGAGTTTATTTATGCTCTTGTTTTCATCTAGAAGGTTCTCCCACCTTTTCTCTGCATATCCACATCTTTCCCATTTTTCAGGATCCAACTCAGGTTGTACATCCTCAAAGAAACCTTATCCAATTAAAGAACTTCTCTAGACTTACTGATTTTGCCCCTTTCTGGGGCATTTCTTTGTATACTGAATTGTATTTATTCCCTGAGGTATATTACAGACTGATCTTTTGCTTAAAGTAGTTTTTTCTTCCGTACTATGCTGAGCCTGAGGCACAGAGTCACTAAGTGCTGGAACTGGATGGGTTTGTAGAGGCTATCTGTTCTAGTTCCCTCATTTAACAGAGGAAACTCATTTGTAAATAGGGAAGTGACTTGTTCATGATCACTTGATATTTCTTAAACCCGTCCCATGCCCTGTGAACTTACTTTGTACTTATTAAAATACTTTTGACTATCAGTACTTTGTTGGGTGTTCCAGCTAGCTCAGTGCTTACAAGAAATGGTATAAATCAGTGTAAATTCTTGATGCAGAGTAAGTACTGATAACCACACAAATCTTGAACATGAAGAAGGCACTTTGTATATCCTCATTGGCAGTTGATTCTCTCAATTAGGTAGGTTTAAATCCTAGAGGCCTATGGCAACGAGGGCTTTGTTTTGGCCATTAGAGTCAGACAAATAAGGAAAACTTAGCATTGCTCTGTTGGAAAACCAAAGATAGTTTGAAATGTTGAGTAAATGGAGAGAACTTAGAAGTAATAACTTCTCTCTCATTTAGAAAAAGGCTTTTTATGGAAGGATCTGCCCACATTGGAAGTCTTTCAAAGGTCAGGACTCCTGATTGTTTTTATTTTGTTTTTAGTTATGAAAGGGACCTGTTGCCATGAGGTACCACTAACCTCCCTTGGTATGTAGCATTAACTGTTAGTCTTGATGAGATAAATTTTCCCCCTCATGATCACTTAGATGAATCAGTACTTTGATATGGATTGATTAGGAAGGTAGGAAAAATTGAAAACATGCTTTTCATTATTTTTTAAAAGACTTTGATATATGAATTACAAGCCTGTATGAGCAAAAAGTTTTACAATAAACTGTATATCAACCAATTCAAAAGTAAGGGAAGATTAGGTGTGTTATATTAATCACACTCATTTCCTCACGACAAGATTATTTTATTATTATTTTTTTTAAGTTTATTCTGAGAGATAGAGAGAAGGAGGGCATGTGCACGAGCATGAGTGGAGGGAACAGAGAGACACAGACAGAGACAGAATCCCAAGCAGCCTTGTGAGATGGTGACCTGAGCCAAAATCAAGAGTGGGATGCTTGAATGAAATATGGCCCTTTGTAGCAACGTAGATGGAACTGGAGAGTGTGATGCTAAGTGAAATAAGCCATAGAGAGAAAGACAGATACCATATGTTTTCACTCTTATGTGGATCCTGAGAAACTTAACAGAAACCCATAGGGGAGGGGAAGAAAAAAAAAAAAAAGAGGTTAGAGTGGGAGAGAGCCAAAGCATAAGAGATTCTTAAAAACTCAGAAGAAACTGAGGGTTGATGGGGGGTGGGAGGGAGAGGAGGGTAGGTGATGGGCATTGAAGAGGGCATCTTTTGGGATGAGCACTGGGTGTTGTATGGAAACCAATTTGACAATAAATTTCGTATATTAAAAAAAAGAGTGGGATGCTTAACTGAGCCACCCAGGTGCCCCATGACGATTATTTTAGATTGCACTTCTCGCGGGTGGGAATTTAGACAACTCCAAGGACAGTCCAGCTTATGTGCAGAAGCCGAGTAAATACTGTCTGAAGATATATATGCCCCTGTGCTTGTGGTTATAATACTGTTGCTTATATGTGGTATTATAGTAGTCAGGTATAGGAACTCTGTGAGGGCCCAATGAGCAGTTTTTCACTCTAAATAAAATTTCTGTTTCTGCACCAGTGATTTTGAACCAGAAAGTAAAGGCAGGTGGCTCCTTCACAGTGGCCACTTTATTATTTGTTGAGGCAGCTGCAGCTTTGTAGGGCTCAATGGAGAGAGAATGTGCCATCTTGTCTGATTATAAGCATTCCTCTATGATTTGATTATTTTGTCTGGGAAGGGCTAACCACTTCCTGGAATGTATACTTGAACTTCTCTGCTTGGCTCATGGAAGGGAATGTTCACTTGTTCCATATAACTGTGTCATAAACTAATGTTTTGTCCAAATATAGCATTGTCTTCTCTTTTGATATTCTTGATACTATCAAAGTAAAAACTGTAATTGAGATTTAAGTATGCCTAAAATGAGAGCAAAGAAGAGAAATACAGCTTGGTAAATGGTTGCAAATTCATTTTTATTAGAGTTTTGTTTTGGCAAGAATTTCCAATTAATGAGATTTCAGAAAATTAAAATTCAGAAAATGAAATTTTTTTTTTAAATGTTTATTTATTTTTGAGACAGAGGGAGACAGCATGAACGGGGGAGGAGCAGAGAGAGAGAGGGAGACACAGAATCTGAAGCAGGCTCCAGGCTCTGAGCTGTCAGCACAGAGCCCGATGTGGGGCTCGAACTCACGGACCATGAGATCGTGACCTGGGCCGAAGTCGGACGCTTAACTGACTGAGCCACCCAGGCGCCCCCAGAAAATGAAATTTTAGATTCAAAGAATAAAAAATACTTTTGGAACATTTATGTCTTCCATGAAACACATGAATGTATCTACTGAATTCTTGGTTTTAGACTTTTTTTTAACCACTGAAATGTTTGAAACCCGAGTTTGTTGTACTATAGGAGGAAGGTCAAATCTCTCTCTCCTTAGGTATGCTAGAAAAATGTTGGGTTCTAAAGGCAAGCAAGATAATCTCTTTTAAATTCCATCAAAATGACCTTTAATATCAGAGAGCTGCGAGGTGTCTTAATACACAGGTTTCTCTACTAGGAATGGTATATTTCTCATTTGCAAAAGACAACATGTGTATTTCTTTTCTCTTTATATTGTAAAGGTCTTGCCTTTTTCATTTTTATATTGTCAGCGTCTGAGACACAGGAAGAAGGGATGTATGTTTGCTGAATTGGGGAGTTAGAAAGTACGTGGAAGGAAGACACTCTTACTATAAGCTATCTAACAGCATTTTTTGAGGTATATGCACTAACTCTATACCTGGTCAGGGGTAGCCTGGGCTGAGCATTTTATGCTCAGTTTATTCTTTGATGCCATGCCAGGTTGTTAATCCAGGAAGAAAGCAAAGGCCAAATATACATAGTTCCCAGAGCCAAGATCAACAAATACAGAGAATTCATCTCCAGACAGAGCCAAGTTCAAACGTGTAATGGGTTGAAAAGCCAAACAGAGAGCCATGAGAGAGTGGCTAGAAAAATTTCCGCAGTCAGTGAATTGGGCAAGTACATTCTAGTTTATCATATGGACCTATATAGTTGAAGGGAATTTTGGGTATTTAAAACTACAGAAAGCAAATGGACTATATTCACCTTCATGGATTATTTTATTGTTACAACTTTATTTAGAGAGGGCTCCAGGGGATATCGATGGTGCTCTGATACTGGGTAATTGAAGAGAGTTTACCAAAGGGACTCTCTCTAAAGGAGAGGTTAAGGTTGAGGGAAAGCGACATGAGTATTGAATTTCCCTGGAGTTAATAACAGAAGAACTGTTACCACCAGCCTTAGGTCTGAAGAATGAGGGGAAGGGGCTGCCAGGACCTGGGAGAAAGCTTTATGGAGACGGCTATCCAATGTGCTGCAGCTTGCCAGGGAGAGAGTCAGGGTAATATAAATCCCGATATCCTTCTCTTCTTACCTGGTCAGAAGCCAGAGGGCAGGGGAGCCCCCTGATTCAGTCTAGAGTCAGCCATCCTGGCACAGGGAAGGCAGGAGATCAGAGAATGGGTCTGGACAGATATAGAAAATATCCAGCATAAGGACTTGGTGATTTTCATTTTTATTAGAGATGAGCTAGTAAGGAGGGGGAAAGTGAAATCAAGCAATAAATTTATTCAATAAACATTCTGTGTTTATGTAGTACCTTCTGTGTGTTGCATTGGCTTTCAGGTGCTTGGGAGTACAGCAGTGAATGAGACACCAAGTTCCCTGCATTTGTGGACCTTACATGCCAATGGGGAGAGGCAGACAATAAATAGGAAACATAACAAACAAGCAAATTTTCCAGTATGTTAGAAGGTTATAGTGCTGTGGGAAAAAAAAAGAAAAAGAGCAAGAAAGGGGGACTGGGAGCGTGAAAATAGATCCGCAGTTTTCAGTATAAAATCAGGCAATCAGCAGCACCTGGGTGGTTGTGTCGGTTAAACTGATTAAATTGGTTAAATGTCATCAGACTCTTGGTTTGGGCTCCAAGTTTGAGTCCCATTTCTGGCTCCGTGTTGATAATGCAGAGGCTGCTTGGGATTCTCTCTCTCTCCCCATTTCTCCGCTCCTTCCCCGCTCACCCTCTCCCTTTTCTTTCTCTCAAAATAAATAAACATTTAAAAATTAAAAAAAAAAAAACAAAAAACCAAGGGAGGGACTCATTGAGGTGACAGTTGACCAGAGACTTGAAAGAAGTGAGGGGGGAACCTTGTGTTACCTGGGGAGGAGTTTGTGAGTCAGGGAAAGGCCAGCACAAAGGCCTTGGGCAGTATGCCTGGGGTTTTGAGGGATAGTGAGGAGGTCAGCAGAAGAAAAGGGAGCAAGAAGGAAATGGGAGGAATGAGGTCTGAGACTAAAGGGCATCCCATCTTACGAGGCCTTGCAGGCCACTCTAGAGATCTCTGCTTTCACATAAATATATGAATGCCATTGCAGCATTTAAGACGGAGCAGTAATGTGATCTGACATACTTTGTTTTTATAGTTATGTTTTTGGCCACCATTTTGTGAGTGGATTACAGGGTGCGGGGGTAGAAGCAGGGAAGGTTGCTGCAGGATTGAGACAGCAGATGGTGCAGGTCATGGAGGAGGAAGTGGGAAATGCTTGGATTCTGGATGGGATTTGAAAGTAGAGTCAGGATTTTCCAATATAGTTGATGTAGAGTATGAAAGAGAAGTGACAGGTCATTACTTTTGTACAGAAGATCTGTTAGGATGGGGCAGGCTGCAGGTGGAACTGAATGTAGGGGAATGGAATTATTAACCTGAAGAAGTGAAGGCCCGGTTAGGTAGTAGGGGGCAAACAGGGAGAATGCATTGTGTGTGAGTGTGGGGAAGAACTACCTTTCCAAGAGACAGGGAATCTGAGGTGTTTGGCGCCCCCTAGTGCCAATCGCATTATTAGTCTTGAGGGGATCGGCTCCGTATCTCAAAAGTACACTCTTGAAAATACTTCTTTAGGCTTTAGTTTTCTTTTGAATCAAGCGAGAATAAATCACGTAACTATTCTTTTATGCTCCTGGTGCATCGGAAATGTTATCAGATTCATTACTGGAGGCTAGAACTGTAAACTCGTTTAGCAAATGGTTACTTGGACTACTTTGAGGGATTCAGTGTGTCCGGGCTGCCTGGTGGAGATTAGAGGCTTGGAAATGCAACATGCTGAGAATTAGGAGTCAGCTGAGCAGGATGGGCACTTGTGAGCATGAGGAGTGGGGGGATGGGTGAGTGAAGTGGAGGTGGGAGAAAAGGAGGTTGTTAGAAGAAACGTCAGTGGTTTGTCACACAAGGAACCGTACGTACTTATCCCTGTCCTAGTCAAACAAGGGGATGTCACTAGGGATCAGTAGACTAATTTCACACCAGTCCATTCTCCCACTATGTTCCATTGCCAGAGTCAGAATTCTGGGGTGGGTCTGTATCTACACCAAGTCTGTGAGTGATTTTACCCTAATTATCCCTTGATTTGTCTCTTTTTCTCCACTTCTGTTGTTGCTACCTTAGTTCAGAACCCCGTCTTTGCTTGTTTGGATTATTTGGAGCCTTTTAACTGATCTCCCTGCCTTTTTTGTTTGTTTGTTTTTTGTTTTTTTAAATCACTGAACCTCTCTGATTGTATACCCTGTCATTTTCCACTGAAAATTATTCACAAGGTCTCCCATCTCCTTCAGGATGCAATCCTAATTCCTTGGTGTGACTCATGTGACAGGTCACAAGCTGGCCTGCCATGCACCTCTCTTGCTCACTGCCGCTTTCGATCCATACTGTGGTCGCGTTCAGCATGCAGCCGGTCACACCACTGTGCACCTTTGCAAAGCTGCCCATCTGCCTCTTTGGCTCATCACTTCCACACCTCTACTCCTCTCTCAAAGACTTTTTTCTTCAAGTCTGTTCCAGCGTCACTTTCCGTAAGCTTATTCTGACCTCTTACTCCTCTCTGTTGGGTAACCTTCAGTGTTCTCATCACACTTGATGTAGACCTCTCTTAGCATATCTCTCCCTCTATTGTAATCATAGGGTTACTTGTTTTTTCTTGATATCTTAGAGTTTCCCCTGGCCCAGGACCCACATAGCCCTGGGGTGCAGGAACAACTTGGTAAATGACTGTTGGATGAGTGAGCCACGTAGAAGACCCACGCTCCATAGGGGAGAGGCCATCGGAGCACTAAGGGGATTAGGAGGGAGAGATCATGAATGAAGTCTTCTGTTTCTGGGAGGAACTCTGGCTTTATCACGATATTCGTTCTTTAAAGTGGCTTTATTGTAGCATAATACAGAGTAACGTAGAAAAGTGCTTATATCACAGGTGTAAAGTTTGAAGAATTTTTATAGGCTGCAGACCCATGTAACCAACCCCCAGCTTCTTTAAATGGAACATGACCAGTATACCAGAAAGCCCTCCTCATGCTTCTTCTAGTCACTTTTCCTTTCCCACCACTGAACTTAACCGTTATCCTACTTCTGATCTTATACATTAGTTTTGTCTGACTTTGAACTTCATATAGAAGGACTAATTCAGTAAGTACTCTTTTGTGGTTCTTTTGCTTGACATTTTGTCTATCTGTGAGAGTCATCCATTGTTGCCAGGGGTTGTAGATGATTCATTCTCCTTGCTCTGTGGCATTACAACATGTGGCGATACCAGTTTGTCTGTTCTGCTGTTGGGTAATATTGAGGAGGCTCCAGTTTTTTGGCCATCAGGAACAGTGCTACTGTTTTTGTTGTTTGATGAACGTAAGTGTGCATTGCTGTTGGATATAGACCCAGGAGGGGAATTGCTGACATAGCATATCCCTATGTTCAACATTAATAGAAACTGCTAATAATTTTTCAAAAGTGGTTGGGGGACGCCTGAGTGGCTCAGTTGGTTAAGTACCCGACACTTGATCTCTGTTCAGGTCATGATCTCACGGTTTGTGAGGTCAAGCCCTATGTCAGGCTCTGTACTGACAGCATGGAGCCTGCTTGGGATTCTGTCTCTCCCTCTCTCTGCCCCTTCCCTGCTTGCAATATCTTTCTCTTTCTCTCTCTCAAAATAAATAAATCAACTTAAAAAAAAAAAGTGGTTGGATCAGTTTACATTCCCCTCCTCATATGTGAGAGTTCTGGGTGTTTCACATTCTTTCCAACACTTGGTATTTCCTTTTTTTACATTTAGCCATTCTTTCATGTTTACAGTGGTTCTCATTGTGGTTTTTACCATAGTTCTTATAAAAATAGTTTTATAGCTTAAGTTTAAGCATTCTTCATTATCTTAGAAATGTTTATCTAGTGGTTAGAGCAGTTTTGAAACACTTGAAGAGAGGGATAAGGCGACTAAAAACAGGAAAGTATTCATTCGGTTATTAATCTGTCTTGTCACATTGACTTTGCTTGAAATTCTAGGTGTATTTTGCTTTGAAAAAGAATAGACATAAATAAGAAAGGCATAAACTTAGAGACCTTCACTTAATGAAAAAGCCAATACTATACGCACCATTTCTTTTTTTTTTTTTCAACGTTTATTTATTTTTGGGACAGAGAGAGACAGAGCATGAACGGGCGAGGGGCAGAGAGAGAGGGAGACACAGAATTGGAAACAGGCTCCGGGCTCTGAGCCATCAGCCCAGAGCCCGACGCGGGGCTCGAACCCACGGACCGCGAGATCGTGACCTGGCTGAAGTCGGACGCTCAACCGACTGCGCCACCCTATACACACCATTTCTAAGAAGAAATTGTACTCCAGTGTCAGTTATAGGCTCATATGTGGTAACTAAATGTACCACTCTGGTGAGTGATGTTCATAATAGGGTAGGCTATGCATGTGTGGGGTCAAGGGTATTTGGGAAATCTCTGTACCTTCCTCTCAGTGTAGTTATAAACCTAATACTGCGCTAAAAAAGATAAAGTCTTAAATAAAATTTAAAAGAATAAATTGAACTCCAACCTTAGAAATATTTTTTTTTTTTAGTTTATGTATTTATTTTGAGAGAGAGAGAATGAGCAGGGGAGGGGCAGAGAGAGAGGGGGACAGAGGATCTGAAGCGGGGTCTGTGCTGACAGCAGAGAGCCAATGCAGGGCTCCAACTTGCGAACTGTGAAATCATGACCTGAGCCAAAGTCAGACGCTTAAGCCACGGAGCCACCCAGACACCCCTGAACTCTAACCTTAATAGAAATATTAAACCATATTATATAAAACTTACTAGATAATGGATAACAGCGTTATTCTTGCTGCCTATAATCTTTTCACTGGTTTGTGATTAATTTCCTGATTTTTTTGGTATTGCTATTAAAAATGTTTAAGTGTTTAAATCTTCTTGACCTAAATATCTGTGATATAGGGAAAATGTTCATAGTTATTTATAATTTGGGTCCAAATTTCAAGAGTATGCTGTTCTTCCTTTTAAATATGAGAATGCCTTGCTCGCTTTTTAGGACAGAATGAATTTCTCCATTTGGAGCTAGTGCAGATCAGGAGCGTGGCGTTGCTTTGCTTTTACATTTGCCTTCAAAGTGTAAGGCAAGATCCAGTTCATCTCTGCTTGTCTTCTACCCTGGCATCACTTTGGAGCAGTGGAAAGAATGAAAGGTGCAGGGTAGACTTGTAGGATTGGTGTGGCTTTGGATACTGGCTGTGTCACCCAAGATCTTGCCAGAAATCACTTAAAGGTTTAGAGCTTTAGTTTCCTCAGCTGTAAAATAAGAAAAGAATAGCCACCTTGCAAGGTTCTTTGGGTGGTGGGGGACTGAGAGAATATGCGTGAAATGCCCGGCAGGAGGGAATCCTTTAAATTAATAACATTTCATGTTTGTGAAGTCTGGGATATTAGTGTTGTCTCTGATATTCCTTTGATTGCAAGCTGCTTGCATTTTTCTTCTAGGGTTGACAACTTTGGCTTGGGCCTTTTACTCCGATCCAAGCAGATAAAACGCATGGTGTCTTCGTATGTTGGAGAAAATGCAGAATTTGAACGACAGTACTTGAGTGGTGAATTGGAAGTAGAGCTGACACCTCAGGTAAGAAAATTTCTCTGCTTCTCTTACACAGCAGTAACTTATTTTAAAATTTACCTTTTCCCCTTTGGGAATTTTCCTTTGCAAGAGAGGTAAGGCAGAGAGGATTCAGTTTTGCCAGACCAAGGAAATTTGTTTGTAGGTCACACCTGTTGATGTCTAGACTATTATTTTCTGTTGCTGTGCATGGAAAAAAAAAAAAAAAAAAAAAGGGAGGTATTTCTAGTAAAAATATCTAGGCTCCAGGATAAATTTTTAAGTTCAGCACTATGATATACATTGTGCTGGAAGCCTGCAGTAGGACTTGCTGAGATGCTGAGACATCAGGAAAGTGGAGCCCATGGAGGGTAGAACTGGGTATGTCCCAGAATAAGTGCGGGAATCAGGGCCCGGGTCTCCAGGGAATTGATGTCAATTACCAAACAAGCCAGTTACTGCAGTTAATCTAGCAAGTCTCCACTCCCTTCTTACACTACGTCTTAACTGCTTGAAGAGTTTGTCATAGAGGAAACTTTTTGAAGTCATTTGGGTAAAACAGGGCTCTACAGGTTACATATGCATTTGTCATCTTTTTTTTTTTAAGTTTATTTATTTATTTTGAGAGACAAAGGGTGGGTCGGGGAGGGGCAGATAGAGGGAGAGAGAGAGAATCCCAAGCAGGCTCTGCAGCATCAGCACAGAGCTCAATGTGGGACTCAAACCCACAAACCTCAAGATCATGACCTGAGCCAAAGTTGGACACTTAACCGACTGAGCCACCCAGGTGCCCCTAGGCACTTGTCTTCTAATTTGACATCATCTGCCTTCATCTCTGAAATTGAACCCACCACTCTGCTTTATTTTTGTCAACAGAATCATTATTACCGCTAACTTCACTACATTGGTAATGATGTGATCTAGCAGAATTAAAAAAATCAATAATTAACTCTTAGTATATGCTTGTCTAGAGACAGCAATGCAGGGGAGAACCGTCTTGTACCTGAGGCTATACAACATTACGCGGGTCACGTTCTGTCACTCTGCAGTGTTGTTGGGAGCGGTGTTTGTCACAGCCTCCCACTGTGCCTGGCATTTATCTGGTTTTCCTTTAAAATGAAAATAACAAAAGGTATCCTGTCTTAGTCTGCTTGCACTGCTGTAACAAACTAGGTGGCTCATGCAAGAGAAAGTGATTTCTCATTGTTCTGGCAGGTAGGAAGTACAAGATCAAGGTACAGGCTGATGTGATTCTTGGTAGAGGGGAGGAGGGCGGGGAGAGACAGAGGACACACACTTGCAAATGAGGACTCTGGGCTCTCTTATTATAAAGACACTAATACTATTGGATCAGGGCCCTATCCTTATGACTTCCTTTAACCTTAATGACCTCCATAAAGGCCGTGTCTCCAGATACAGTCACATGGGGGTTAGGGCTTCAACATACGCATTTGCGGGGGACACAATTCAGTTGATAGCATATACTTTTCCTCTTCACGTTGTAGGTTGAGATCCCTTTTCCTCTGGGTTGTGGAGCCCTTGAAAATAATTTCAATTACTTCTTTTATCTTTTGCATTACCCCTTATTTTGTCAGAGGGCATGTACATGGGTGTTCCTTAGTATTTCTTTTATATTCTTTAAGCTGAAAGAGGTCGGTGTCTCTCTGCCCACTTTGTGCCAGGTACACAGACATCGGCTCTGGCACCTTGTTTTGCAGCCTGTGAGCCAGAAAAGCGTTGATAAAGTGGTAGGGGTGAGGACTCCCTTCGGGGTTTGGATGCAGGGGGCTGGTGGTACCTGCAGAGAGCCTGTATGTAGAAATTGTCCACTTTTAGGCTCTTGCCCAGATGGACAGAGAGAAGGAATAAAGGTATTCAAGAAGGGTGGACATAAAAAATACTTTATGGTAGGGGCTGTTATTATGGTTGTTTTGATGGTTTAATTTTGTGAATGTTATTAACTTAAAACAAAATGGAGTTATCTCTGTCCATTAAATGGAATGGAGAAACAGTTATCTGGAAGATTTTCAGTTGTGCCTCAAATCCTACCTTCCCCAGATTATCCCACCTACTTCAATGACTCAATGTCTGAAGTCCCAACTTTTAGTGCCTGCTTTGAGTTTAGTATTTGAAGGCCCCAGCTAAAGTAGAAATTGTTTTCACAGATAAAGTAGAAATTTGTTTTCCATATTAACATATTGTCATTAATACCTAAATCAATTCTTACTACTGAATGGCCAGTCAGTTATCTAGCATGAATATGATGTAGCTAGACCATAACAATAGGTTTCAGTGTTAGGGAGGGTATCAGGAAATATTCAGGGCCAGAGTTATTCCCCTGTGGGGAAAATTGGGTGGAAAAGTAGTTGGGGGAAGGAGGGAGCTAGGGAAATCAGGTTTAAATCTCTGGTACCTAGGAATGTGATAAAGATCAAAAGAGGGTACAAGAAACTTTGCATACAGCTGTTTCTACTCGGAGGTAGAATTTAAAGTACTCTTAGCTTTTAAAAACCAAATTACTAGGGCATGTGGGTGGCTCAGTCAGTTAAGTGTCCGACTTGGGCTCAGGTCATGATCTCATAGTTTGTGATTTCGAGCCCCACATTGGTCTCTGTGTTGTCAGCACAGAACTCATTTCAGATCTTCCGTTTTCCTCTCTCTCTGCCCCTCCCCTGCTTGCTGTCTCCCTCTCTCTCTCAAAAATAAATAAACAAACAAACAGAAAAACCAACAAATTACCTATATGTTGTATAATCTTTGCTTAACTTCGGATTTTTTCTTCATTAGATAATGTGTTAGATGAAATGCTTATAAGAATGTTTTGGAATAAAACAAAGTGAACATATTATTATATAATAATGGCATTGTTATCAATGATAAGATTCAGGCTATACCTGCATATGGCACACAGTAAAACACAACATTTAAATACATGTTTTTCAATAAATATAAATTATATACTTCAGGCTTAAAAATTGATTTTACAGATAGACTGATGTAGATTATGATGTCAGGAGAGCAGTGGGCGCCAGAAAGCTGAGATCCTGATTATACAAACAAGCAGTTACATTTGAATGTGGGTTAAGAATTGAGAGATTGTTGGGGGCACCTGGGTGGCTCAGTCGGTCGAGTGTCCGACTTGGGCTCAGGTCATGATCTCGCCATCCATGAGTTCAAGCCCCGTGTCAGGCTTTGTGCTGACAGCTCAGAGCCTGGAGCCTGCTGCAGATTTTGTCTCCCTCTCTCTCTGCCCCTCCCCCACTCACGCTGTCTCTCAAAAATGAATAAATGTTAAAAAAAAAAAGAATTGAGAGATTGTTGTCTAGACGTGCAGTACTTGTTTTAAATTAATATAGCATACAGTGTTTGTGAAATACAGCAATATACAATGCTCGGTCCGATTTAGAATGATAAACTTCTAGAGAGAGGAACCATGTCTGTACGTGTTTCTGTATCCACATACAGAAGTGTGCTTAATGAACTTTTTATGGTGTGCCGATTGCTCACTTGTAGGGCACGCTTGCGGAGCGGATTCGTGCAGGTGGGGCTGGAGTTCCTGCCTTTTACACCAGCACCGGGTACGGGACCCTGGTGCAACAAGGAGGGTCACCGATCAAATACAACAAGGATGGCAGCATTGCTATTGCCAGTAAGCCAAGAGAGGTAAGAAGGACTCTGGTCCAGGTAGCGCTGGGACTCTCTTTCAGTGTAGGATTCCAACTGGACTTAGTGGGTAGATAAGGATTGAATCACTTAGGTGTGAGAAGACACTGTCCTTCATTTATGTGAATAGCTAGGTAACATTTCTAGCTAAAACTGAGCATCCTCTAGTAATTAAAATCACATAGAGAAACTCGAATAAATAAATGAGAAGAAAAGAAACTGTAATCTATATAAGATGTGTGAGCCAAGATTAGTTTTCTGATAAGTTTTAACAAATGTAAGAGCATTTATAACTTCTGACTATGCGTATGTGGAAGATAGAGTAGATGTGTGATATATATCATAGCAAACTCTTCATGCTCAAGCCCCTACTGAATGTGGATGAAGGAATTAAAAAAAAAAAAAGACATCGTATGTTTGCATGCAATATTGAAAAGTAGGGGGCAGTTGTAATTACATAATAGAACATTTGTACCGTCTCCTTTATCCTTCATTTTGTATAGTGGACATACGGAGCTGATGGAGTACTTCAGTTATATTTACAGTGCTGGGTAGGATGGAGTACGCTAGGTAGCTTCACTCACATACTAGAAAAGAATGGAACTCTAGATATAGAAATTTGAGATACTTAGATTTGAGCCAGTTTTAAAAATTACACAGGCCGGTATTCCATTACTGTATTTTCAGTACCTCTTGCTTCTCTCTGGCCACATGGCTCAAGAGCAGTAACACAGGTTTGCAGAAATGCTCAGCTTAGCTCTAAGGAAGTGACAACTTGGTAAATCAAGGGACCTCTTATCACTTACGGCGATTTTTATAAACATTTTTTTTTTTTTTTTTGCTTATAGGGATGTTAGCTCTGCACCTCCATATTTTGAGAGAAGATAAAAGGTCGTTGAACATGCCCCTTGCTGTTCACTGTTTGTCTCTAGCAGTGTCCTCCATCTGGAGCTTTGCCTTTCTGCTTAGAATGACCTATATTGACTCAAAGTTTTGATTAACATTTTTTTTTTATATTCTATCTTGCTCCTTTACTACCTAATTAGGTTTAAAAAGTTTTTGACAAAGTAAGACAGGAGCCTAATTATTAAAATGGATCTTAGTGATGTAGATAATGATGCTCAGAAATTGGGTTAATACTTTGAGAGTTTGCTAGAAGTTACAGCATTAACTCGCCTTGGGAAAACCTAGGATAGACTAGAGTCTGTCCTGAATGCCTGGGTTCATTGTTGCCTGGAGTCAGGTGCACAAACGTAATAGTTTTGTACTTTTGTCTCAATTACCTAGGAATGTGACAAATAATTTCTTGAAATGATTCTTGTTAGCTCTTTACTTCCCCTACTTGTGGTAGAAAGAGGAGGTGAGTAAATGCCTTAATTCAGTGACATTTATTAAGGTCCTACTCTTTGCCAGGCACTAGCCTAAGTATGGTAGAAAAGGCGATGATCTAGACCCAGGCCCCCTCTAGTGGAAGAACTGACAAGGAATGAATTAACAAACACGTAATGTCAGTGATGAAAGTGCTGTGAAGAAAAATCCCGTAGTGTAAGGGCAGAGAGAATGGTCAGTGGCCAGGGAGGTTGTGTTCCAGATTGGGTCCAGGGAAACCTCTCTGAGGAAGTGACAGTTGGTAGATACAGCAATAAAACAAGAGAATGAGTCGGGCAAGGATTATAGGGTTGTGCTCTGGTCAGAAGGAGGAGAGAAGACAAGGTCCTGCAGCAGGATAGCCCAGTTTGTGGAACAGCAGGACAGTGAGACCGGAACAGCATAAATGAGGCAGAGAGTGGTAGAATGGGAGGCTGAAACGAGGCTGCAGCCAGATCGTGAGTTTGGGTTTTACTGAGTGCAATGAGAGGTTCCGAAGTGGGAGAGTAATGTAGTCCAAGTTCCATTTTGGAAGCATCACTGTGGCTGCTGGGTAGTTTTCTGGTAGGGGTACAAGAGCAGAAGCAGTGAGAGAGCTTAAGAGACTGTTGTATCCATCCAGGTGGGAGTGGAAGTTGTTTAGACTGAGGTGAAATGGTGGAACTTGTGGGGAAGGGGTTGGAATCTAGACATACGTTGATGGCAGAGCTAGTAGGATTTACCAATGGATTGGTTGTGGGCTATGAGGAAAGACAAGAACCAAGCCTGCTGCTTTTTGAGATGGGTGAAGTACGGGGGTGATCAAAGAGCCCTGTCTGGGACTGGGTGCGTTTGACATGTCCTTTAGGCTCCAGCAGAAGCTGGTCGGTAGTCTCTAGCTTGGGGAGGGTTTAGAGCTGGGATAGGGGATTGGAGCCATCAGCGTGTAGTAGTTAAATCTGTGGAACTGGATGAGCGTCTAGGGCTGGAGTGCAGGTAGAGAAAACCTCTTTTGCATTTGAAGGGTGGGAAGAGTGAAAAGAGAAGCAAAGAAGGGGAAAGTATCTAGTCTGTGAAGAGAAAATCAAGGGGAGTGTGGCAACTTGAAAGACAAGGGAGATCTTACAAAGTGGGGAGTGATCAGCACTGTCCCATTGAGAAGAGGTGGTGTAACAGGAGGGGGCATTGAGCCCTGGTGACCTTAAAGAATGATTTTTCTAGGGGTGCCTGGCTGGCTTAGTCAGAAGAGCATGTGACTCTTGATCTCGGAGTCATGAGTTCCTACATTAGGTGTAAAGATTACTTAAATAAACAAACAAACTTGAAAAAAAAAGATTTTTCTGGAAGGGAGGATTTTTCTGGAATGATAGAAATTTGATCAGAGTGGATTTGAGAAAGGGCTGAAAAAAGAGGAAGTGGCGACCGGGCACACAGAACTCTTTCAAGTGAGTGTAATAGTGTGGCAAAACCAATCCCTTCCCTGTTTTAAAATTTTAGAATGTCAGCACTCAGTAACTGCTGGTTTGTAGACCCATCAGGAAATTGTATAATTCGAATAGGGGAAAAAAAGTCGGTTTTTTCACATTGCCCTGGGTTAGCATATATTTAGATCTGTATGTAGGTTTCCAGATCTGTATGCAACATACTCTCATCTATTATCATTAGTGTTTACAGTAATGACTTTGAAATACACAAGGCTCTTGAAAAAGCTGTATGTTGATGTGCAGTTTATAAATAGCTTTTGTATGATTTATCTAAGTTTCATATTAATAAGATCCTCCATCAGTGATCCCCTAAATTCATTAATATTTTCTAGCAGAAAGTGGGATAAAGCCTCTAAAGAAGCTGTTGATTAAGAAGGGATTTCTGCTTTAAACCATAAAGAAAAGTAACTATACAGAACTTTCTCCTGAAGTTTTCTGTGATATGCATGCAGTTTGTCCACTAGAGGGCGTAGTATGAGCGAGAATGGAGCTCTGCCTTCCTATGGCTCCAATCCCGTGTAGGATGGGGCACAGCATTGACGTTGTTTCTTCTTTTCTTTGTTTCAATTCCCAGAGCTAAACACCCAAGAAGAAAAAAGGAACAAAATGCCATGGCATAGTTTTACTTTATGCTGCTGCTTCCCGCTCCCCTTTCCATGTGTAGTAGAATTAAAAGGCAATACAATACAGAAGTCAATAGCATTCCATTAAATAGTAACGATAGAAAAGGAGGTGTAATAGAATAACATAGAACTTTCATAGTAGCATAAAAACACCATGAAGTACCTATGAATAAACCTAAAAAACGTATACAAAGTTTTTTGGGGGGAAGAATTATCAAGCAATTCAAACAAGTAAAAGGAGATTTCAAAAAATATAGGTGTGTATTTAACTCACGGGTGGAAAGATGTGGCACGTCCGTTCTCCAATGTCATCTACAGGTTCTAGGAATTCCAATTAATATCTCAACAGATGGTTATAGATTAATTAGAGATGAATGGATTTTTATAACTATTTTATGTACAAAATACATTGACGATTTTATGAGGCTTATATAGTTTTTTTTCCTGGGGTGGAGGAAATGTTCAATGTATATAACTTATGCACATAAATAATGAGTGCTAACACAGTCTGTGCCTTTGGCATATAGAACTTGCAGTTCCTCCAGTTTACTAAGCTCTCTCTTGCTGCTGAGTCTCTGCTCATGCTGTTCCCAGTTCCCCTTCCACCACTTTGATCAAATCCTAATTGCCTACCACTCCTCACCCTTGAGTCCTCAGTTCAGATTGTCCTCCCTCTGAGAAACCTTCCCTGACTAGGCTCGTATCCTTATTATCTGCTTCTATCAGAGCACATACCACAGCCAAACAAGACTTCTGCAAATATCTGACAGTGCCCTCTTTGTCTCCTGCAGGTGAGGGAGTTTAATGGCCAGCATTTTATTTTGGAGGAAGCAATTACGGGAGATTTTGCTTTGGTGAAAGCCTGGAAGGCAGACCAAGCAGGAAATGTGATTTTCAGGTAGTATGATGGTTTTATGCAAAGCAATGCAATTAATGCAAAGTTGCATTTCAGCAACTTTACATTTCCTGAATTATGTTTACAAAATAGATACCTTGGTGTGTTTGGTGTTTACAAATTCATTTAAAAAGTGGCTTACAATCAAACCAACCCACAGGTCAGTGTGTGTGTGTGTGTGTGTGTGTGTGTGTATATACACACTGATGTATCTGTGTGTGCAAGGCAACTGCTTTTGCTGAGATGTGGTGTGCTTCTGGGAATCTGTTCTGATTGGCTGGTGCCCACATTGAATGGCATTTGAATCTATATACCCTTGTATATAGTTACATACAAACGATTTTTCCATGTGTGTTTTAGTTGCCAGGAAAGGTACAGTGTTGAGACATGCTTAACAAATGTGACAAAAACACACAATTGTATTTAATTTTGATATTGTTATTGATATGCATTGTCTTAAACAGCCTATGTGATTTTGATATTCTGGAAAGATACTGCTCCTAACCATTTAGATCAGCTCTTTTCCAGTCCTGTTGGTGTCTACTAGGAAATACGTATGTAGGTTCTAATGGAAAGTTGATTAATCTTGATAATCCTGAACTTTCATTCTTGTTATCTGGGTAGCCACAGATATTAAGCCACAGGCCTAATAGATTTCAAGATCTTTTGATTACCCTAAGCATACTAAATACTAAGTATTTAGTATCTTGGATTTGTACATTATATGGTTGTATTTTGAAAATTGTACCACTTTTGAATATACATAAGCAAATTTTCCAAGATGTGTGGTCTTGAAGACTTCACTTGTTAGGTTACAGAAATAGTTTCTTTTTTATAATATGGTCATTTACTGTTTTAGCGGTTTTTTATCTTTACCAAATGCAACACTGGTGTGATCACAATTAAATTCTCAGTGACCACTCTCATGTCATTTTTGTTGATTTTTGAAGACCTTATATGATATTAATACTATATTTGATTTTTTTTATAACTTGTTTTATTTTTTATTTTTTAAAATTTACATCCAAATTAGTTAGCGTATAGTGCAACAATGATTTCAGGAGTAGATTCCTTAGTGCCCCTTATTCATTTAGCCCATCCCCCCCCACCACTCCAGTAATGCTGTTTCTTCTCCATATTTATGAGTCTCTTATGTTTTGTCCCCCTCCCTGTTTTTAAATTATTTTTTTTCCCTTCCCTTTATGTTCATCTGTTTTGTTTCTTAAAGTCCTCATATGAGTGAAGTCATATGACATTTGTCTTTCTCTGACTAATTTCTCTTAGCATCATACCCTCCAGTTCCATCCACGTAATTGCAAATGGCAAGATTTCATTCTTTTTGATTGTCGAGTAATACTCCATTGTATATATATACCACATCTTCTTTATCCATTCATCCATCGATGGACATTTAATGGGCTCTTTCCATACTTTGGCTATTGTGGATAGTGCTGCTATAAATATGGGGATGCATGTGTCCCTTCAAAACAGCACACCTGTGTACCGTGCATAAATGCCTAGTAGTGCAATTGCTGGGTTTTAGGGTAGTTCTATTTTTAGTTTTTTGAGGAACTTCCATACTGTTTTCCAGAGTAGCTGCACCAGCTTGTATTCCCATATATTTGATTCCTTGAATTCAACCAGTTAATTTTGGAAGTTACACATTTTGCATCCTATCTTATTTGACACCTTGGTAAAATGTTTGCAAAGTTTAGTTGCTTTTTTAAAAAGATTAATGAAATTGGGGCATCTAGGGGGCTCAGTCGGTTAAGTATCCGACTCTTGATTTCGCCTCAGGTCATGATCTCAGAGTTTGTGAGTTCTGGCCCCATGCGCTGTCAGTGCAGAGCCTAGTTGGGATTCTCCCTCTCTCACCCCCTCTCTCTTGTGCTTTCTCTCTCTCTTTCTCTCAAAACAAATAAACTTTAAAAAAATTAAAGAAGATATTAATGAAATTGTATAGAAGCAAATGGAAATGAATGATTTAAAATATTTCCATGCGTTTGTCCTGTGATTCACTGCCTGGCTCTACTATCTTAAAGACTGCACAAGGGCTGTTCTGAGCATTTATTTATGCCTGTGGCTCTTGAGATTTGATATGAGATGAGACTGCCTATCCGTAATAGTCAAGTGACTTAGATTCTTAGGATACTGGCTTCCAGGATGACCCTCTTGTTTAGTGGGACAACTGGTAAGAGGTCTGTCTAGGCCATTGGTAGAACAGCCCTGCATGCCTTTGCCTCTGGCCACACTGCTCTTGGAGCTTTCAGTGCTGTTTGGATGTCTAGTGGAATCCAACACAGCAACTTGTGGAAGTACCCAAGGACCTCTCTCTCTGGGACATGCCTGAGTTTATATTTATCCTTGAATCCCAGTGAGATAAACATTGGTGGCCTAAAAGAGCTAGTAAAAGAGAGCTGTAACTCATTTCCCTTTATGAAATGAGTTTTTCTACCAACTTACCTTCTCTGAAACAAAAAATACATTAAATTTTTTATGGATAGTGGTGGTGCATTAAGTTAAGAACTTGGGAATGCAAAACCGTCAGCAAAATTGGCACTTTCTTGAAGTTTTTACACCTCAGGGTCTGACGTGGGTGTTGTACTTCAAAAATTTCATTAGAAATTGGTTCCCCGGAATGATCTTTGTAGATGATTCACACATTACCAGTGAATGTTTCATTTAAATTCAGCAGTAAGTTTCTCTTTAATAGAGAATATAATTACTGTACCTTCTCATATAAAGCACTTGCTACTTTTCTTAATATTTTAACAAGACCAAGTTTAGTGAAATCCATAACTATAGAAACAAAGTGGCATCTCAGTTAAAAGATTCAGGCAAATCGTTTGAAATAGAGTAGATTTATTAATATCTATTTTATCTTTCTGTGTATAATCATATGTTGAACATGAAAAATAATCCCTCTTCTCCTCAACTCCATAAAAGCTATATAACTGAATGAAGTGGCCATTAAATTGTTTTTATTTATAAAATAGTTTTAATACTTATGGAAAATCTGATACATTCTTTTAAAATTCACAGAGTTTTATAGAAATTATTTTAACTTATAATGAAAGCTGAGAGAGGCTCTTCTTATTTTTGGTCTTCTTTCCCCACTTTCCCCCACTCCTAATATAGGAAAAGTGCAAGGAATTTCAACTTGCCGATGTGCAAAGCGGCAGAAACCACAGTGGTGGAGGTAAGAGAAGAGGTTTTTTCTGCTTTCCAGAGGTTACTTTTTAAACTTGATGTTATGTATTAGCTCAGAAAATGTACAGCAGTTCATTTGTTTTCTGGAGGATAAACAATGACAAGTTTAAAATTTTGGATATCGAAGAATTCTATTTCAATGTATAGTAGTTGAAATTTTACTGTAACATCAACTTTCTGGTTAGCTAGGGTCTCACTAGAATGCTCTCTTTGAGATCAAGCTATGAGACTGACCAGCTTGTAAAAGTGCTTTGGTTCTTGAGTGAAATAGACCATGTTGGGTAAAATTGCAAGATGAATTTTTATATACAGAATCCCAAAAATATAGTAAGTTGTGTCAGAAGTTCATTATCTTAGATACTGTGAATTCTTTAAGGAAGAAAGAGGGGGTAGTACAAATAATTGTTTTGTTGTGGCTCTGTTTCGAACAGTTGAATTAGGGAACTGACTGACTCTTCTTTGGACATCTCAAGGTGTGGGAGACCGTTGCTAGCGTTAACGCTCTGTGACAGAAATAGGTACTTACACCCATTTTGTTGGGTATAATGACCCATTTTATTTACATGTATTTGAACCTGAGAGGAGACTTTGTAATGATTCTTAACTTGAGGCTTTGAGAATCGCCTTGGAGCCAAATTTGCACAAAAGTTTGAGATAGTTTTTCCTTGGGAGAGCTTTATAGGAACCCATCGTGGGATCTGGAAATGAGAATATATGTTCTGGGTTTTTCTCATGATGGTAGTGTATGTGGCATCTTTTGACTTCTGCATACATTTGGCCAAGATGGTATTTCATGGAATCAGTACAGTGGTATTTTTAAAAAATCAAATGTTAGAATTCAGTTCATCTCTTGGAAAGTGAAGTGTATTATTTTTATTTTTAAAGTTCTGGAGGATGTGGTACCTTCAACCCAGGCCTGGTGGTTTCTTTGCAATGTCTTCAGTATATATTCTGCATTTAAAATGGACAATGTGGTTGACTCTGTGTAATCTGTTTTTTTATTTATGGAATCATCTTAATGATCTGTCTGTGACACAGATACATAATATTACTGAATAAAAGCCTATATATAACATAGCTTAAAATAATTGGTAGTTTAGCCCTCTCTTCATTTTATATATTTCTATAAAACTTCCTGCAACAGTGTTCCTTCTCTGAATACCAGGAGATATTATACATTGTCCTGGGTGAAGTTCTTTTTCTTTTTTTTTTCTTCCTTTATAATCTGATTCTTTTCAGCCAGTCTTCTTCTAAGAACAGAAAATGACCCTCTAGTGTCTGAGAATCACTGTAAATATTAGAAAAGAGAGGTTTTCTTTGGTTTTGTTCTGTTTTGTTTTTGGCATAAGGAAAAGGGAGATAAAATCCTTTAACTGATCCTGAAAATATGATAAACGCTAGCCTCCCTTGCCTGGGAACAGACGTCTCTGATCTATCACTGCACACATTTCTGCTAGACTCAGACTCACATTGGGATACTTTTCAATAATGGTGCTGTAGACAGCCACTCCCAATTGACTCTACCTGCAATGACCAACATGGTAGCCACTAGCCATATGTGACATTTAAAATTTAAATTAATTAAGATTAAACAAGATAAAAATTCATTTTCTCTTTGGTAGCTGCATATAACTAGCAACTACTGTTTTGATCAACATAGATATCTGTGAAAAGTTTTATTGCACAGGGTTATTTATAATGATCAAGATGAAATCTAATTTGTCCTTCTAGTTTAGGAATCTAAGCAAAACAGCTTTTATTTATTTATTTTTAATATGAAATTTATTGTCAAATTGGTTTCCATACAACACCCAGTGCTCATCCCAACAGGTGCCCTCCTCAGTACCCATCACCCACCCTCCCCTCCCTCCCACCCCCCATAAACCCTCAGTTTGTTCCCAGTTTTTAGGAGCCTCTTATGTTTTGGCTCCCTCCCTCTCTAACCATTTTTTTCTCCTTCCCCTCCCCCCATGGTCTTCTGTTAAGTTTCTCAGGATCCACATAGGAGTGAAAACATATGGAATCTGTCCTTCTCTGTATGACTTATTTCACTTAGCATAACACTCTCCAGTTCCATCCGTGTTGCTACAAAAGGCCATATTTCGTTCTTTCTCATTAAGCAAAACAGCTTGTAGATAATGGATTATTATAAGCCTATCTCCTCGGCATGCTCGACAGTAGAAGTCCACATGCTCATAAGTTGAATTGGAAGAACTGTGTTCTCAAAAGAGGAAAATAATTTGGACTTGGGGATGGTGAGTAGATTGGGTATTTTCTGATATGAAAAGTCCATTTTGATTTTGTGATTTTTGTATTGTTCTGAGTCTAGTGAGTACTCTGGCCTCCAGCTCCAACTCCTCAGAGTTCTGTGTACTCTGTTCACTTGCACTGACCTCCAGGATTCTGTAATTCTTCTCTAGTCCTGTCCTACTTTATTTTATGGTGATCATAGTGGGATGGGTGATTACAAGCTGGCCACTGAATGAAGTGCTGTATTTAACAGGAATCCTCAGAGATCATAAATTACCCATATTTTTTCTTGCCTGCTAGTTATTAACAACAATAATAGCTACTGTTAATCAAATATTTATTATGTATTAGTCACTGCTGTACTCTTTACGTTATTATTTTTGTAATCCTCAAGATAGTCCTATAAGGTAGGAACCATTTTTATCCTTATTTTACAGATGAGGACTTTAAAGCACAGACAGGTTAAGTGTGCGACCTGATGTCACACAGCTAGGTGGAACTAGAACAGAGCAATAGAGATATTGATTCCAGGGTGTCTGCTCTTTTCCATTATTTTATGAAATACTCTCAAACTGTCATAAATGGATGGTTTTTCAAACTTGTGAAAGATGCTGAATCTCTGGAAATAGACCATTTCAATGTTAACTCTTAGAATCGAGCAGAGTATTTTGGCTAATTTCTTCCTCTATTCTGTTCTTCCTTGCCAGTTATTCTGATCGTGGTCCTTTTTTCCTCCACTACCATATACCTTGGAGCTGGCTTTAGAAAAGCCTCACCCTGTGGTCAGTAGCTGTATGGGGTGCATTCAGTCTTCTCTTAGACTCAGTTCATTCTATTTTGTAGCCTCTTTGAACCTTGCAACTTTTCACAGATTTCCCTAAATATGGTGATTGAATGTCTGTTCTGGTACTTGCAGACAGTCAGAAGCTATTTCTTAGAGCTCTCAGCTCGTGTCCTGTCTCTTATGGAGGAGGAAATCGAGGACTCTTCAGCAGCAGCTTCAGCATCTGGGTTAGAGCCTCTCTTCCGAAGCCCCGTGTCGCTCCACATGGCTGCATCTCTGCAGCCTTTATCCCTGTTTCCATCCTGTAACTTGAGTTTTAAGGAGGGCAGAACTATAACTGTCTATAATATTAATGATGGTTCCCTTAGACCGCTCAAAATTGTTTTTTGGACTTAGAAGCAGGGTGGTCTTCTTGCTTTTTGTTTGTTTGTTTCTTCTTTCATTAATTTACGGTAAATATTTTATGTGAAGAAGCAAACCAGTGTGTTTATCTCAAATTAAAGAGAGTATCAAATTTGCCTTCAATATGAATTCTTTCTACTTTCTCTAAAAGGGGAATAGTCCTCTTTTTCAGAAAAGTTTCCCCTTTCACATGTGTTCTGCACAAGCTTGTGAGTTATATAAAGCCAGTGAGGTGACCAAGTAGGTCATTTTCCCCTTTACTACAATCCATATGAATATTGCATTCATATTTCTTAAAACCTGTAACCACTTGCATACTTCACCACCAAGTTGTGGTATAGTGAATGCTGGCTGTGTCCCTCCCCCTCACCCCGTAAGGAACTGGGTAGCTACTGGGAAAAATAGTGCACGTGGGTGCACATATTGGCACACATGCCAGAAAGATGTTTCTCTTTTGGGCCCAGACAGTGTTATTTCTGGACCTCCTTCTCTTTGAGTGGGTGAAGTCGTCTTCCCTGATAAACTTCACACGTTTAAGTGCAAAACCAGCCAGGGAATGACTCTTGGTGTTACATTCTGCGTGTGTAATAGAAGTGAGGACTGTCGCGTCTTCCTGAGGGAACTCATTTGGCTTTTGGAAGGGTCTCGCTATCCCCTCAATTCCCTGTGATCCCTCTGCCAGTCTCCCCGGTGCTTAGCCCACCACCCCGCGTTTTTTCTTGGAAGTGACCTGTCTCTGCATTTTTTTTCAAAAGCAGCTTATAATAGAAAACTCAGGGGGAGCGTTTGGAGTGCTTCACTCAGGAGACTGGTAAGCTTTTGTCTCCTGCGAGCAGCCTGGCGTGCCTGCTCTGTCAGAAAAGGTCGTCTGACTCAGCCACCGAAGGCTCTTCAAGCTGCCTGAGACCAAAATAGCCCAGCTGGTTTCGTCAGGGTTGTGCCATGGCTGGTGTTAGGTTTATACAGGGCCTCTTCTATTTTAGCTCATTTCAGCTTTTAGTGAAAATAGTATATTTATTATCACGACTTGAATAAAATTATTTTTTTTTGTTCACATCATGGCGTATTTCTATATTTGCTTATGAAAGAATTGCTTATATTCTAGAATACTTGATGTGTACAAATATTGTAGATGTGTAGCCTGTGTGGGTTATGAAGTATAATAATAAATTGAATACCTGTGAACCCACCCAAGGTAAGAATTAGCGGATTGCTCATATTCCTTTTCGTCTGCCTGCATCCACTGCGGCCATAACCGTTGCCAGGGATATTGTGTTTATCAGTTCCTTGCTTTTAAAAAAAATGTTCTAAGTCGTAAGGTATGGACATATTGAAACTTATTTCCCAGAGTGCTATCCTAAGACTTGTGTCAGAAGAGGCAGGCTTTGGGAACTGTGACTTCTGCGTTCTGTCCTAATGGCTGGCACGTGCCATCTCTCCTTAGGAGATTAACTAGAGGAAAAGATTAGAGGCACATCTGCCATCCTGCCCAGCAGACACACTGGTGGGTGAGGAAGGGCAGAGAGTGATTGCAGTATAAAGGATATTAAAAAACGTTTGTTTTTGATGTTTATTATGAAGGACAATGAACATATATACAGCAGTAAACAGAAGAGTATAGTGAAGCCCCCCCCCCCCCCCCCCCCCGAGCTCATCCCTCAGCTGCAGTGACGCTCATGCTTGCCTCCTCTACATCCCCATCTCCCCTTTTCTCCTCCTTTCTTATCTGGGAAGAACCACCAGATTTTATACCTCAACCACATTCTAAAGAGAGTTCAAAAAAGTTCCTAAATCCTAGGGTGCCAGGCACTTTTCTAGGTTCTGGAAGCACAGCAGTGAACAAAACCAAAAAACCCCTGCCCTCACAGAGCTTACGTTCTGATGCTTAAGACGTGACAGGCAATACCCAAGGGACACAGGCAGTGTGCTATCTATTGATAAACGTTAAGGAGAAAAGACAACCAAAAAGCATGAAAAGAAACCTGAAATGCCAGGAGACGAAACTGAAGTTTTAGAGAAGGTGGGCAGTAAAAGGCCGCAGTGAGCTGACTCCTGAGTAGAGACTCCCCAGGAAGTCAGGGCACCAGCTCTGCAGCCCTGTGAGGAGGAGCCGTCTAGGCAGTAGGGGGAGCACATTCCTGGTGGGTTTGAAGACCAGGGAAGACCTACTCTCTCTTGTTCAGTGCTGGACGGCAGGCAGCCCAAGGAGCCTTGTATGAGGGCAGCTTTCTTGAGAGCAACGGCAGTCTCCTTCAGAGGCTATGTGAAATAGGATTTGTATATTTAGTTCGTTTCATAATAGTCCCTAAGAGATGATTAGGCCTAAATCTGACCTTAAAACTCTGAGATGGGGGCGCCTGGGTGGCTCAGTCGGTTAAGCGTCTGACTTCGGCTCAGGTCATGATCTCGTGGTCCGTGAGTTCGAGCCCCGCGTCGGGCTCTGTGCTGACAGCTCAGAGCCTGGAGCCTGTTTCCGATTCTGTGTCTCCCTCTCTCTGACCCTCCCCTGTTCATGCTCTGTCTCTCCCTGTCTCAAAAATAAATAAACGTTAAAAAAACAAAACAAAACAAAACTCTGAGATGAATGGAAGATGATTTTGCGATTGGAACCTCTTGGCTCTTATGACTCTCTGGCCCTGTTTGCAGAACTTTGCATTTGATAACACCCCGTGAATTATCTTAGCAGAAGTGATCAAACTGGTTGATAATTCACCCCGTGAATTATCTTAGCAGAAGTGATCAAATAAGTGATCAAACAATAGAAGGTGGGAACACAGTGGATTTTAATGACATGACTTAATCACTTCAGTGGATTCTGTGAACATTTAATCTCCACCAAGCAGGCCAATTAATGTATCCGTGGTTTAGAGACTTTGGTTATCTTCCTTCCTGCTTTAGAGAACACAGAAATGCCCCAGGGATAAACATAAGTCCTTTCCTCCTAAGTGTCTTTTCTTCTTAATCTTGACATTGCAAATGCCTTATGATATTACAGCTTCTAAAGCAGTGAAACTCACAATTTTTACAAGAAATAGTAAAAAGAAAAAACATGGGTATAAATAGAAAAAATTAAAACTTCTCTTCACATAAGACAAGCACTTCTAATCAGTTAAGAGACCTCATTAGACAGATTCAGTTTCAAGCACACACATCCATACCCAGGCAACTACTGGTCATGCCTGTATGGAATTCATTCACACACACAATTCTCTGATTGACCTATGGAAATGTGATATTTATGAGAACTTGGCTGGAATGTCAAATTTGACAGTCACTGTGTGATGCATAATATGCTAAGTATTTTTCACTACCCTTAAGTATTTACCTGGTAAAGCCCTGGTTCAGTTAGTTAACTAGAATGAGGACAGCAAGAAATTATTCCAGTCCTCCTTACTTCATCTACATAGGCCAGTTGAGTTGAACATTCGACACAAGTTCTTTTTAAAAGGTGAGAGGAGGTAAGAGAGCTGTTTGATACAATACAAAAAGAACAAATACCTTCTTTCCTCCAACCCCCCCATGAACCCTGGTGACCCTTGATCCTAAGGCAGAATGCAGTCACTTGCCCACGTGTTAACTTTCGGGATGGATGTGGTAAGCAATGGATATCATTTACATTGATTTTTGTTGTTAGACCTGTTAATTTATATCTTTTATTTTACATTTCTTTTTCTTACAGGTTTTTAGTGACAAGATTTTATTCATGCTCTATATTTCATTTTATAATTATTACTAAATCACTCTGAAAGAGGTATCTGTAAGTTTCTTATGCTACAAATTCAGCCAGATAAACAGTGCTTTGACAGATAATTTCCTCACACCACTAAACTAACTGAAGTGATTGACTTTACTTATTTCAGAGTATTAAAGTATTTAAAGATCATTCGTGGCTATTAAAGGCCATTGAATTTTCATGAAATGCTACATTGGTTTGAAAATATTTGAATGCTAATGAAGATGTATTTAATGAAGACAAAGTGTATTAATGAAGACGAGTTGAGTATTTTGGCAAAATAACCTTCTCAGCAGTAGAATTACTATTACATTAATATCTGCTGTTTCTACCAAGGAAACAGTAAATATTAAAAAAGTATGGATTTGATGAATGCCTGGTGTTAACTTCACTTTTTTTTTTTTTGCACACTCTTATAGATTACTAAATACAATTCTTAGACTAATGACCATTTACATCCAGAATAATAGCAGAATAGAAACATGGTTTATTGATGATAAAAATATATTAAATCAAGTGCTAATCCTGACATTTTATTTCTTGTTGCTTGGTAACAATGCAGCAGCTATGTGAGAGAGTTCCATTATCTCGGGTACAATGGACTTCACTGCATTGTGGGGTAGCAGTACCAATTACAGCAAGTCATTTGTGTGCCATTATCCTTACAAAATTTAGGTGCTGTTTTTTATTGTCGGTGCAGAGATCCTGAAAGTCATTTAATAACACATTCCGTTTTTTTTTTTTTTTTGATGGGCTGGTGAATTTTATTCTATTTTTAGGTTTTTGAGTTTGTATCTATTTATAATTTTTGAGGCTTCACAAATTTGCATTTTGTCAATGTGTATCAACTGTATAAACTTAGGCTTTTACATTTTATTATAAAGGTATGTACATTATAAGGGAAGCTTCATTAATTCTTGGTGAGCATCTTTTATCCATGACCACTTAAGGAGGGGAGGAAAAACTATCTGGGCAGAATTTTTTGCCTCATGAAAAATCATCAGAGTATATTCCTCATCCTTCTCTAATGTAAAAAATTCCTAGTTTAGTACCTGCTTCAGGAAAAGGAAACCTGTGGAACCGCTATGATTCATTTTAAATGAAAGGCTGATTTACGTTGTGTGTAGCCATATATGTTCTATATACTATTAGTTCACAGTAATTATTTATTTATTTATTAAAAAAAATTTTTTTTTCAACGTTTTTTTTTAATTTATTTTTGGGACAGAGAGAGACAGAGCATGAACGGGCGAGGGGCAGAGAGAGAGGGAGACACAGAATCGGAAACAGGCTCCAGGCTCTGAGCCATCAGCCCAGAGCCCGACGCGGGGCTCGAACTCACGGACCGCGAGATCGTGACCTGGCTGAAGTCGGACGCTTAACCGACTGCGCCACCCAGGCGCCCCCACAGTAATTATTTAAAAGGATTGCAAAACTATAGCCCATGGCCTGTTTTTGTACCACATAAAGTTAAGAATGTTTTTATATTTTTATTTATTTAATTTATTTTTTTTTAATTTATTTTTTAAGTAATTTCCGCACCCATTGTGGGGCTCAAGCGTACAACCCTGAGATCAAGAGTCACATGCTCTATTGGCTGAGCCAGCCAGGTGCCCCAAGAATGTTTTTATATTTTTAAAGGGCTATTTAAAAAAAAAGAATATGTGACAGAGTCCACAAAGCCTAAAATATTAACTGGACTTCACAGAAAAAGTTTGCAGACCCTTAATTTAACAGTATAATTTCTATTTTTGTAGTCCAAATATATTAAATGTCACTCTGTTATTTCTTAAAAGACCAATGAGCTCAAATAGAACTGAAACAATAGCAAGTGGTTTGAGAAGAATCAATAAAAAATTAAATCACAAGAATTTGTGTAGTAATGAAATGAATGTGCAATTTGGCAGACCCTTTGGGGAGCAACCATAAAGAAAGGAAGATCAGATACAACAGCTTGTGTATCCATCCGCAGTTGGTGGCATTTCTTTAAAATCCCAGTGCCTTTGTCAGTAAATCTGACTTTAATATTAGCATGAATTGATGGACTGATTTTATTAGAAGCATTTTGCCTTTTCCTGCCTGTTTAACTTGTTTCGTACTTGAGGACTAGTTTCTTGGGTACACAGATGCACAGCCAGGTGAATGTCGGTACCTCAGGACTTCTGCCACCTGAGCCATGTCTCCCATGTGGGTACAGCTCCTGCTGGCTGGCAGGAGCTGCGGTTTCCAGGAGCTGTGGAAGTGGTCTGGAGTTGCAGTTGTTCTGTGTTCCTGTCATTTGGAGGGGCCCTATAGCTCTCCTCTGGAGCTATACCCTCCGCATCCTGCAGAGAGGGAGGAGGAAGGAGAGGAGCAGGGAGGCTTTGGGCCTGATGAGCCTGATTTTCTCAGCCTTCTGAACTGTGGCTTTTAAAGTTCCTGTTTTCAGTCAGAAACAGATTTATCTGGTTATTCCTTATTTGTTGGTAAGGTAATGGAAATCAGGAAGCCATGTGCTTTCTTGTATAGCACGAGTCCTCTGAAGCAAAAGAAAAGGCTGGAACCAGCCTAATGTATTTTAGTGACAAGAGGCAAAAGTCAATTATTTTAGCTAGATTTTCTTAACTCTTCTTTCTTGTAAGCAGAAGCTAAACTCTGTACTTAAGCACCATTTCTGCAGTAGCATGCATTTTATATCCCTTTCTGTTTGTATAATGCTTTTTCAAAGCACTTCCAGATACATTAACCCATTTGATCCTCTTAATCACCAAGTGACATAGGAGAAGAAGCAGTTTTATTATAATGTTACAAATGAGAAAACTGAGACATGAGTAGGTTCCTGGGAGTAGATCACTAGGAAGTTGAATGGTCTTAATGAAAAGGACACTTGGAAGATTTGGTCCTGACTTTGCATGCTCCATCTGCCTCTGGCAAGACATAATAGTACTAAGGCTTTATTTTTGAGATGCTCATCAATAAGAAGAATTGTAAAATTGAAAACGTAGGTAGGTAGATATGTGGGATTTTACAGAAGGTTGGACTTAAGTGCAAATGAAAGGGTCATGCTTGTAGCTTGGGTACTGTGTGTAGAATGGATTTTACGATGGCATAAAGGGAGACAGGGTGACCAGTAAGGAGACAGTTGCATTGATCCATGCATGAGGTGATGGTGGAGTATAGGTGGGGAAGGCTGATAGAATCGAGGTAAACAGTATTTTGGAAGAGGAATCTTTCAGACTTGCTGACGCATTGGATATGATGTGCTGGTTAGAGCAAAGGCAGAGATTAACTCCTTAGCCTGACTCGAGCAATGTTGTATCGAGTATCCTCTGGAAGGGAGTTTTACTATTGGGAATAATCTACATATATTTGAGAAATCAGTCATGGAATAGAAAAGGCCATTTAGGGAAAGAAGCCCTGGGACTAAGCCCTTAGGAGTCTCACTATATTTCTTTATCTTTTTTTTTTTTTTTTTTTTTATAAACAGACTCTGAGATTAAGAATTGTATATTTGTTTCTCACTAGCATTGTGACCTTGGACAAATTACTTTAGAATCCCAGCTTCTTGGGGCGCCTGGGTGGCTCAGTCAGTTAAGCCTCTGATTTTGTCTCAGGTCATGATCTTGCAGTTTCTGAGTTCAATCCCCGCATTGGGCTCTGTGCTGACAGCTCAGAGCCTGGAGCCTGCTTTGGATTCTGTGTCTCGTCCTCTCTCTGCCCCTCCCATATTCATGCTCTGTCTCTCTCTGTCTCTCGATAATAAATAAACGTTTAAAAAAAAGAAAAAAAAAAGAATCCCAGCTTCTTTATAGTATCTCCTGTCTGCCCATTTCATGGGTCTATTTTGATCACCAGTGGGACAGGGCATTTGAATATGTTTTGTAAAGCTCTCAAGTGCTTTGATCCCTCCTGCTGCTTTAGTTAATAAACCTCAGATGACTGCTGTTGTTCTCATTGACCCAGGGATGATGGCTTTAGAACTCTATGCAGTGGGTGACACCTGGCATGGCTCACCCTCCCTACCCTTTCCATGTCTTCCAAAATTCTTGAGTTGCAAGGGAACGAAAATTCCATAACACTCCCAATTTCTAAAATCTTAGTGAGTTAACAAAAAAAAACTAACCTAAATTATGCTTCAAATATATTGTTAGCTTTAATCATCAGTAAATTACCTGATATTTAAGGTTCATTAAAGTCGATCTAAATATGTTGATCCTTTCATTCAAAAACTATGATGACTCTTAAGAGGAACACCCACCATGGACACCTTGAAGAAAGGAAGGTTCTTACGAATCTGTCATTTCATTAGCTTAAGTTGCATATGCTCAAATATTGATGACCTCTCTTAGCTGTCATGTTTTAAATGGATCACTAGTTAATGACCTACTTGTCTTGTTGTACTTTTGTTCAAAAGATTCAGATATTTTGGTTTGGGTTGAAAACTGAAGTTTGTTCCCTGAGGAAACTTGCTTGTGCAGACTCTCCATCTTGACTTCTTTTGAATGAAAGTAACATTTGTTATTCTTTTGGGAGCAAGAGAAACAAAAGGAATAAAGAGGGACTCAGATATTCATGGATGATTTATGTTCAACCATGGACACACCACTGCCTGCAAACATTAGAGGGACAAAATGTTCAAAGTAGATTTTTTCCATATTCCTTAGGATGGAGCACACTGTTACATATAAATAAATTAGGCTGCAGGTATGTTTTCGCTGCTTCCTTATGAAAGCTCTGCCTTACTGAATTTTCACAAACTCATGAAAAAAGTATGCTTTATTTTGTTTGTTTTTAGATGAAAAGGTTTGAAACAGTTGGTTAATTTGGGAGAAATCATGAAAGATTAGAAAACAAGAATGATTGAACTATTAGAAAGTAGTGGTTTTCTACTCTGAGGTGCATTCCATGAAGAAACCAGGACCACTCATGCCCAAGAATATAGGTCACTTCTTCCACTCAGCTTCTGAATCTTGACATTGGGACACTAGTGGTTCTGTCACTGAATAACTAAGTCCACATTTCATTGCTTTGAAGAGAATATTAAACCCAAATCCCATGGGAGGGAAGTTAAACAGGAATGTGACGAACCTAGTACCTTTTATGTGCTTTCCTGTGAAAAGGAGCTGTGTTATTCATTTAAAGAAGCTATTTTAGTTTCTTTAATAATTGGGGGGAAAGGATACAAGTTTTGCCTTGTATTGTGAAAAGTTCTTTTCAGTTTAGAATTTCATTTTAACTTTTGGAAAAGCTCAGCTGGCATAGACAAAACTCAGGGAAGAAAAATTCATCATTACCAAACTCAGACAAATACAGGTTGACTATAAAAAGCTACAGGATTAAGGCTGTTGAACTTGGAAGTTTTGGTCTAATTTAAATTTCTCTCAGTTTGAGGAATTTACAACCCTCATTCATTTTGAGAATTGGCATCTCAGAAGTGGAACTAGACCTTTAGAAATATAGGAAGTATGAAATAGAATTTTAAAAGCAATTCCATAAATCAACACTTGCTATAAAAAGTATTTTAGCTGCTGATTTATTAATAGATTTTTTTCCCCCGATGCTTTTGGCATTATGTTTTTACCCAAAAGGTTTTGTTTATTTTTCTTCTTGTTTCATATATTTTTTTAAAGTTTATTCATTTTGAGAGAGAGAGAGAGAGAGAGAGAGAGAGAGAAAGAGTGTGTGTGTGTGTGTGTGTGTGTGTGTGTGTGTGAGAGAGAGAGAGCAGGGGAGAGAGGGAGAGAATCCCAAGTAGGCTCTGTGCTGTGGGCATGGAGCCCTCCATGGGGCTCAGTCCCACAAACTATGAGATCATAACCTGAGTTGAAACCAAGAGTTGGACGCTTAACTGACGAGACACCCAGGCGCCCTTGTTGGTTCCTATTTTTAATGTACAAAATAGCATTTTACAAGTAGACTGATGAGAGCTAGGTTTTATAAGGATATAGGAAAATAGAATGGAAAACTTTTGTTCAAGAAATTTATTCCTAGGAAGTAGAAGGGACAGTATAATGGTCTAAGTACAATGAATACAGCTAAAGTATGCCCTACACAGAGTGCAGTAGACTCTATAATTGAAATATTTTCAACAATGACAATAGCAGGTGAAGGAGTTGTAGCCTTGTAATAATAAAAATAGCAATGACACCAGAAGCAAGTACTATTTATACTATGCACTTAAGTGCAAAGCACTTTACGTCACCCATTGTAATTATCCAATGAATTAAGTGTTATTATCCTTATTTTATAAAGGGAGAAAATGAGGATAGGGAAAAACTTTATGATGACAAAGCCAGTAAGGGGGACAGTTAAGATCTAAACAAATTTCTTTCTGCCTCCAGAGCGTATATACTTAACCAGAAGCAAAGGATAGAAGGTGTATTTTAAGGTGCATTTGCTTTATACTTTGCAGTATTACCACTTTTATAATTTACTACCTCCATACTGGCAGAATCTTAGATCTTTATTTAGCAAATTGAATTTTTCAGTTAACTAAATGTAGCTGTAGGACAGAGGTAATACGTCCATGAACACAAAATTAGAAATCATTCAGTAACATTAACCTCTTAAAGCTTATAAAATAACCCCCTAAAAGCTATAAAATGAGAGCCTTCACACTTGGGAAGCTAGAATGGTTTTTCTCCAATTAAAAATGAGGTGAAACATGTTATATAGTAGTTTGATTCTGAGAAATTTTAGGACTCTATGTAATAAATATTGGCAATGATTAAAGAATACAGAAGTTCCCCCTCCCCCCATCCACGGTTTCACTTTGCACGGTTTCAGTTACCTGTAGTCAGTTGTAGTTCAGAAGTGGATGACCCACCTTCTGATGGTCAATAGTAGCCTAATGCTACTTCAAAATGCCTACATCATTCATTTCACTAGAAGGGTGAGTACAGTACATTAACATATTTTAAGAGACAGACTACATTCACATAACCTGTATTACAGTATTTTGTTATAGTGCTGTTTGATTATTGGTATTAATCTCTTACTATGCCTAATTTATAAATTAAACTTTTTCATAGGTAAGCATGTATAGAAAAAAACATAGTGTACATTTGGTTTGGTGCTATTGTCAGTTTCAGGTATCCACCGGGGGTCTTGAAGCATATCCCTCATGGATAAGAAGGGACGACTGTGGGCACTTCCAGTTTCTGGTCTGGCATCTAAGGAGCCTAGAAGTCACCAAGCCTGTCCTCACAATAAGAAAAAACTGAACAAACTGAAAATCAACAGTGCTTCTTAGAGAACTATCAGGGAATTGAGGTTGTGAGGGAAACCATTGCCTCCAAAATTAGGCAGACAGATAGGCTGATCCAGAGAATCACAGCATACTGGAGAACAAGCCCAGGAGCAGAAATCTCTGTGGGAACCAACACTGGAGTAGGAAACCCTAAACTCATTGGTGAATTGCTGGAAGCTCAGTGTGGGCAAGCTTGAGAGTGAAAAACTTTGGGGTGGCCCCATCTTGGGTAGGTGGGGGGCATACTTTCATGGGTTTTACTGCCAGGATCTCTACCAGATTCTCTCAAGGAAGATTAGAGAGAAATCTCCTTGTGCTTCTGACAGGAGGAGGGGAAAGTTGCCATTTTGAAATACACCCAGAGCATTCTCATTCTCTTCTTCTTAACAGGGTCTGCCTTCAAGAGAAACCTTTTCACCAGAGCCAAACTGACCTGGGGAAAAAGAAATACCCGACTCCAGCTCTCTAGCCTTTCAGGTGGGGGAAGGAGAATATCCAGCCCTGCCCTCCTCTCCTCTTCCTGTCTCACTTAAGTGGGGAGAAAACAAAACTGAGAAGTACTAGTGAAAGTCACGATAGTGGGTGGGGTAGGGGAAGGCTCACTAGAAGACAGACCTAATCATAAAACTGTGGATGCTTCCCTGTCCTCCCCACCTTCACAACGACCACCACACAGTAGAGTTTCTGTATCATAATTGGGAAACACAGCTGAGAGATCTTGTCTTTCACCTTATTTAAAAAGTCTCTAGGGAAATCCGAAGACGACAGAGGAGACAAAAACAAGGACACCACAGAAAAATTTAGCCTCTGATACCTGTAGCTACGGCAAACAGTAAGCACAGCCTAAACCCCAGCTAGATGAGCATAAAACCTCACATTAAGGGCCTATTTGCCTTAATTTGTCTTACTCTATACATGTGTCTGGCTTTCAACAAAAATTAAAGGCATATAAAAGGCAAACAACACAGTTGGAAGAGAGAAAGCAAGCAATTAGAACCAGCCTCAGATATGGTATAAATGTTGGAATTATCAGAATGGGAACTTAGAACAACTATGACTAATAGAATGTTAATGGAAAAAGAGGGCAATGTGTGCAAGAGCTTATGGGTAATATTAAGCTGGGAGATGGAAACTAAGAGAGACTCACAAGGAAATGCTGGAAATCAAGAACACTGTGACAGAAATGAAAAATACCTTTGATGGGCTCATTAATAGAGTAGATACAGACAAGGAAAGAATTAGTGAGCTTGAAGAAATGTCAAGAGAGACTTCCAAAACTAAAATGCATAGACAAAAAAGAATAAAATAGAACAGAATATCCAAGAACTGGGTCAATTATAAAAGGTGTAACTTGTATAGTGGGACTGCTGGATGGAGAAGGAAAAAAGAAAGGAATAGAAGAAATGTTTGAAGCAATAATGACTGCTTCCCCAGATTAATGATCGACCCCAAACCACAGATCCAGAAATCTCAGAGAACACTAAGCAGCATAAGTACAAAAAAAAAAAAAAAAAAAAAAAAAATTACACCTAGGCATATCCTATTCAAACTGCAGAAAATCCAAGACAAAGTCTTGAAAGAAGCCAGGGGAGTAAAACACCCTCTGTATAGAGGAGCAAGAATAAGAATTACATCAGATATCTCTTCAGAACCAAGCAAGCAAGGAAAGAGTGGAGTTAAATACTTAAAGGGTTGAAAACAAAAGGTGACCAACCCAGAATTCTGTATCCAGTGAAATTATCCTTCAAAAGTGAAGGAAAAATGAAAGACTTTCTTAGAGTAACAGAAATTGAGGAAATTGTTGCCAGTATAGACCTGCCTGGCAAGAAATGTTGTAAAAAATTCTTCAGGAAGAAGGAAAATGATATAGGTCAGAAACTTAGGTCAATAGTAAGGAAGGAAAAATATGAGAGAAGGAATAAGTGAAAGTAAAATAAGATCTTTTGTTTTTCTTAATAGATAATCATTTGTTCACAATAATACTAACATTAATGTGACCCATAGTTATAGTTTGTGGGTAAGTAAATGATAGCAATGTACAAGGGACAGAACGGAGAGGTGGGAATACTCTGTTAAAGGGTACTTACACTGCTGTGAAGTGGTATAGTGTTATTTGAAAGAAGACTTGGCTAAGTTGTAAACGTATATTACAAATTCAGGCACAATCACTAGAAAAAGAGAGGATATAATTGATACACTAAGAAAGGAGAAAAAAATGGAATCAGATCGCTTAATTAAAGCCGGAGAAGGCAGAAAAAGAGTAGAACACGAAAAAAGAAAGAACAAGGGCAAGAAATAGAAAATGTAACAACTGTGGTAGATATTAATCCAACTATATCAATAATCACTTTAAAAGTTAGTGATCTAATGTCTCCAGAGGCAAAGGAAACAAAAGCAAAAATGAACTATTGGGACTTCATTAAAATAAAAAGCTTCTGCACAGTGGAGGAAACAATCAACAAAACTAAAAGACAACCTATGGAATGGGAGGAGGTATTTGCAAATGACATATTTGATATAGGGTTAATATCCAAAATCTTGAAATGACTTACCAAACTCAGCACCCCCAAAATAAATAACCCAGTTAAGAAATGGGCAGAAGATATGAACACTTTTCTACAGAAGAGATACAGGTGGCTAACAGACACATGAAAAGATGCTCCACATCACTGATCGTGAGGGAAATACAAACCCAAACCACGATGAGATCCCACCTCACGTCAGAATGGCTAAAATTAACAATATAGGAAACAACAGATGTTGGCAAAGATGTGGAGAAAGAACCCTCTTACACTATTGGTGGGAATGCAGATTGTTGCAGCCACTCTGGAAAACAGTATGGAGGTTCTAAAAATAGACCTGCCCTATGATCCAGTAATTGCACTACTAGGTATTTACCCAAAGGATACAGAAATACTGATTTTGAAAGGATACACGCACTCCAATGTTTATTTTATAGCAGCCTTATCAACAAGAACCAAACTATGAAAAGAGTTCTGTGAAAAGAGCCCAAGTGCCCATCAATTGATGAGTGGATAAAGAGGATGTGGTACGTGTGTGTATGTATGTATGTATGTATGTATGTGTATTTATGTTTTTCACATATATGTATATTTGTACATATGTATACACACACATATACATGCAGTGGAATATTAGCCATGAAAAAGAATGAAATCTGGCCATTTGCTATGACATGGATGGAGCTAGATTATATTAAGCTAAGTGAAATAAGTCAGAGAAAGACAATACTGTATTATTTCATTCATATGGAATTTAAGAAACAAAACAGTTGAACATAGGGGAAGGGCAGGGATAAAACAGAGGGAAGCAAACCATAAGAGACTCTTTATAGAGAACAGGGTTGATGGAGGGAGGTGGGTGGGGAAGGGCTAAATGGGTGATGGGCACTAATGAAGGCACTTGTGATGAGCACTGGGTGTTATATGTAAGTGACGATTCACTAATTTCTATACATGACACCAATTTTACCATATATGTTAACTAGAATGTAAATTAAAACTTGAGATTAAAAAAAGATTGTTGTTTGCACTGTTAAAACAATAATAAAAGTTAGTGGTCTAAATATGCTAATTAAAAGACAGACTCTCAAGAGTGGATTATACAAGACCCAAATATATGTCATCTATGGGAAACCCACTTTTATTTTTTTCCAGCTTTTTTGAGATATAATTGACATAACATTGCATAAATTTAAGGTATACAACCTGTTGATTTGATCCACTTATATATTATAAAATGATTGCTGCTGTAGCATTAGCTAATACTGTGATCACCTCATATAATTACATTTCTTTTTTATGATGAGAACATTGAAGATTTACTCTCTTAGCAACTTTCACATATATAATACAATATTGTTTACTATAAATCACCGTGATAAGCATTAAATTTCCAGAACTTGTACAACGAATTTTGTACACTTTGACTAAAATCTTTCATTTCCCCCATCCAGCATTCTACCTCTGAAAAAAACATTTTTAATATAAGATGCAGAAAGACTAAAAGTAAAAGGGTAGCAAAAGAAAAACTATGACTATGCCAACACTAATCAACCTAACCCTGGAGTAGCTGTTTAACATTAGTCAAGCAGCTGCTCTCAAAGACAGTTTGTCAGTTTCTAACAAAACTGACCATCCGCTTACAATTGAGCTCTGGACGCTAACCTATTCTACTGGTTGGAACTCTTCCTGAAAGAGTCATAAATTGCCTGTTTTTGTTTGTTTCCTTATAGAATGTATAGTGGGCTTGTTTACGTGGTCAATGTGAGCCATTGTTGAGTTTGATACTTGGTTTCCTGTATGTGTCCCAAATATCCAAGCACTGCTTTTCTGGTCCTGTGTGCAGACTTTCATGAGGAAATATAAGTTTTATTCTTTGAAGAAGTTGCTGCTGGATGTGTGACCATGTAGAGATAAAAACAATGCTTCACTTAAGTGGGGAAATGGATAGTCAGCTGGAAATCCATTCTAAGTTCATAGTTAAGTTCATAGCTTGCCAAATCAACAAATTGCCACCTTCAGAGCTGTTTGGAAATAGAGCAAAAGATATAAGTTCACATATGATAGGGATCTGCCACATAAGACACAGTGATTATCTTAGACTGTCTCACAATCTAGTTGATGAGATAGGGCTCACCTAGATATTTAGACCAGTGAGTTCTAAATTTAACGATCAAGATAGTAATTGCTGTGGGATCCTGCCTGCTGTTGTGGGCTGTGGGGTTGTGCCTCTGACCCCACAGGACCTCTTTCTGTTTGTTGGACTAGTTTCTGCAGATATTTGTATATGGTGGATTGTCACTCTTGGCTCACAGTCTAAGGTGTGAATGGGCCAAAACTGGATGTGGAGACCCTTCCTACATGGAACCAAGGGCCTTGAAGGAACAAGGGAATTGGATGTCTCTTGGCTTGATTTCCTTAATTCCTGTTCTTATATATTGTAAGATTATGACCACATTATGTATGTTTTTCATTACACAAAACATTAAGGGTGTTTTTGCAGGTCATTAATATCCCCTCTCCCCAAAAGGCTATTTTCCATAGTTATACTCAAATATGTATTAATAACTCTTTATTGTTAAGTTTTTATGGTGTTTTCCACCTTTCACTATTGTCAATAGTGCTTTAATGAGTATCCTTGTTTTTGTGCATATCTGATTATTTTCTTTGACAAAATTCCGAGAATTATGTATAAATACTGCTAAATTGTTCTCTAGGAAGCTAATTTCAATTATAATCCCATAGTGATATGTAAAAGCATGGCTTTGAACCATTCTTGACAACATGAATATTATACTTAATATTTTTTTGATAATTTGCTAGGTGAAAAATGCTGTCCTTTGGTTTTAATTTGTGTATCTTGGATGACAAGGGAAGTTGAATATTTATTGGCTATTTATATTTCCTTTGTGATTTTATGTGTTGTTGTAGGTAATACTATCGTTATTTTAATGGGAATGTCTCTAGCATTTCATTCCTAGGTGTTCTTGAATCTCCCACTTAGATGAAGAATTATAAAAGAGAGAAGCTGATGTGTACTCTGGAGCTGGGCTCTATGGGTTTGAACCCAGCTTTCTGGGAGGATCTTCCTAGCTGCCCCACCTTGGGGGAAAACTTGATTGGCTCTAGCTAGTAGACCAGAAAAGGAAGAGAATCTTGAACCCATAGCAGTGACTTAATTATGGAAGTAAAGGTGGATAAGGCTCTCAGACGTAGCCGTGACTGGCAGCTATACCCACAGAACCCATTCCTAAAATAAGGTGTGAGTCAAGTGCTCTGTTGATTCACTGTTTTGAGACAGCTCTCTAAAACTTATGCCTGTGATTTCCCACAAAAGCGTCTCATTGCAAATGAGGGCATATATTCTGTTGAGAAAGAGAAGGTAAGAAAAGGCCAGGGGGGATTTCTAACATAATATGATGATTTGGGAATCTTTACCTATGATATTCTCTCCTGAAGGCTACCGAATAGTAAGCCATGGTGTGACTAACATAAATCAACAGGATACTCTCTTACAAAACTATCTCGTTGCAAAAAAAGGACAAAGATTCCTTTTACTAATTTTACTTTCTCCTTTAGTTTACCTAACATCTTTTGACCTACTTATTGATTTATTCCGTGTTGGTGTTAAGAATTTAGCTTGTGATTTTAAAGTCACTCCTATTAAAATAATAGTGGCTTTCCTCACTCCTTCCAGAGACCTTGTCAAAAAATGTTATTTTTTCCACTTCAAATATAGATCTAGTCTACAAATACTGAAGTGATAATTAGGGCTTATGCAAGATTGTTTCATTTTAAAAATTAGCTGCTTTTTTTTTTTTAAAGGAGTTAACTCTCCAAATCTTTCTTGTTCAAGAATATAGCTTTAGAAAGAAGGCATTTTAAAGTCATAACTTACATAAATGATTTAAGTAAGAAATGTGTGAGAGGAAAAGTGATAAACATTACTCATTGACCCCTTTTGTGTTACTGTATATATTTCTTATGAACACATGTCAGCATGTATCATTATTATAGTTTTAGCACATAGCATATGGCACCCTTCTAAAATTAGAATATATTCAAATTTCCCAGTGGCCTTTACTAGGCCCCTAGAAAATCCAGGTGCACAACCAAAAATTAGTAACGGTGAGAGAATGTAATTGCGAAGTTGTTAAAATTTTCTTTTCTAGAGAGAAGCCACAGTAATCAAAAACTGCCCTAGCAGCATTGGTTCAGGTGAACTCTCCTGTGAGTTTTTTGAAATATGAAGGAAATCGCATTTCTTTTTGGTTCAGGATAGCTGTTGCCATTTCTGATAGCTTTTCCAAAGTGAGGTTCCTCATTTCATGAAGTAAAAGTCTCAGACTTCTTTCCGCCGCTCCCATTCCTGCATGCCCTAAATCTCTTCACAAGTACCCTCTTGCCACATCCCCCCAGACCACAATATCTCCTGACTCCAGCACTTTGCCCTTACCATTTCTTCTGCCCAGAATGCCCTCCCCATCCTTTTTGTTTGTTTGTTTCTGCCTTCTGAGGGGAGCTTTTCCTCTGTTACAGCATTTATCACCACGTGGTACTGTGATTAGCTGTTTGCCTATCTCCTCCATTAGATTGGGAGCACTTCGTGGGACCTTGTCCTACTCATCTTTGTATCCCCAGCATCTGGCACAATGCCTGGCACATAATAGATGATCATTAAATGCTCTTTGATTCACTGAGCCAGCAATTTTAAAATATAAGCATCGCTTTGCCGTTTTAGAAATGTTCTGCCCATTCTACTTGATTGGCGTCATTATCCTGCCATGGTCTAAGGAAGCAAAAATGTCTTATACTCAGTGGTTCTTCCTGACAGCTTTATATTTGAGGCCTTTGTCAGACCCTGAATTGAGAGACTTGATAATCTGCTGCCAGCTGTTCTATAATTCCTTTCCTTATTACTGTGACTAGCTTCCTCTGACTTCCCTGGGATCATTTTATCTCAAGGTGTGCCTTTTAATGCTGGCTGGAATAGATAGTGTGTTTCATTCAATAGGCTTTTATTACTCAGTTAAAGCAGAAGAAGCCATATGGTAGTTAACTAGATATGCAGAGGGTTATCAAATGGTGGCAAATAAACTGGCCTTGTAAAAGCAATGGCCTGTTGACTCAGGCAAGAACTGGCATAGCAGATATGCAAGTACAGAAGAGTATTGAAGGTCTGGAATTAAAATCATGTGTTGCATAAGAGGGGAATGATGTAGTGTTCGACAACCTAGAGTAATTAAAAAGATCCATTAATTTGCATACTTTAAGGTCTTTTTATAGCATATTGAGGAACAAATGTAGACTTACAACATGTAAGGGCTGGAAGGAATACTAGGCATTATTTAAAACTCAACTTTCACATTTTAGAGATGAAATGAGCTTAAATGGTACACATAAGAACACAGTGTTAGATGACATTAGGGTTAAAACCAGAATCCGCATCTTCTGACCCCAAATCCAGTGCTCTGTATTATACTCTGTTGTCTCAGTTTTTTAAGTGTAGGTGAAATACATGGCATTGGAGTCAAATGGCAAAGTTGCTCCCTTACAAAGTACTGGCATCAACAAATTACTGTTTTCCATCGCCCATAGCCACTTGTCTTTAGTGGCGGAAATTCTGAAAGACCAGGGTGCGTCTTTTAATTGTCATTCTTCATTTTTCAAATATGGCATTCAGTTTTAGGGATGAGCTGTATATGCCATAAAAGACATTTTAGATGTGAGACTTCAGCTTCATTCACCGTAGGTCTTTCGGTCATTGCTGTGAATGATGACCTCAGAGTCTGGACCGACCCGCTTTCCTAGTGATGACCAGAGACTGAAATTCAGTTTGTGGGGAAAAACTGGAGCCAAGCGATGCCAGCCACAAAACCGTTCGTGTGTACCTGCTATTTGTATGAAGGGAACAGCCATTTGCTCTTACTGTTAACATCACAGCTGAGAATGTTTGAATATGTTTGAATTTCCTTAGGACGTAAAGATCTAGTTTCGGAAATTGTACTGTGAGCGGTGGGAAGGGCATCTTGTTTTGAAGTTTATTTTTGCATTGTATACTTGTATACATTATATACAAGTATACAAGTATATTATTATACTTGTATACTTGTATACATTGTATACCTTATACTAAATCAGGAAAAAGAAACATGGCATTTTAATGTTCTTAATGAAATTAAGAAGATTCCACATCGGTTACTGCTTTATAGAAATGAAATGTACAGAGAACATTTAAAAGGTAAAATGAAGAAAGAAAGCTCTTGTTCTATCCCACATGGTGAAGGGTTTTAAATTTAGGAATTATTGAGTCATCCACAAGGTGAATCCTAGTTGCAATTTCTGTTAGATTAAGCAGCCATTAGCTGTGTTCTGGAAATGCTAGAGATTAACCCAATTCTAGTTAGCAGTTTATGTGTTAAATACTGGATTCTTACATTATGAAAGCAGTTTTTTGGTGGCTGTAAAAACCCAACACAGACTTTCTTTCTCTTCCTGTTTCTCCATAACTCTCTTCATTGAAAAATGTTCCTAGTTTAATTCTTTTAATTACATCATGTCTCCCTGTTTTCCTTGGGGTATGTGATAATGGTGTAATTTTTTTTCCTTAGTGTTGTAGATAAGACTGGTGCTTTGAATGAACATGTTAGAAGTGTTTTAATTCCTTTGGGTAGATGTACTCCTTTTAATTACTTCTCTGGATTTGCTACAGCCCTAATAAAATTTCCTTTCAGAAGAAGACATGACAAATAAAATTTGGATATTTGTAATACTGCCTGAATGTTATTAAATCACATACTTAGTGAAGATTGACATTTTTGGTCAATTAAAAAAAAAATGCTAGCAAAATACCAGCACGGACTAGACTGTTTGGATATAGTATTAGAGTCAGTAGAAATGAAAATAATACTTACCATAAACTGCTTTTAAATTTGTCTTTTGAGGGGCGTCTGGGTGGCTCAGTTGGTGAAGCGTCCAACTTCCGCTCAGATTGTGATCTGGCGGCTTGTGGGTTTCGAGCCCTACATTGGGCTCTCTGCTGTCAGCGCAGAGTGCGCTTCAGATCCTCTGTCGCCATCTCTCTCTGCCCCTTCCCCATTCACATTCTGTCTCTCTCAAAAATAAATAAACCTTTAAAAAAATAATAAATTTAAAAAAAAATAGTCTTCTCCATTTCAAAAACTATTGGGATAGTTCATGAAGAAAGTAATATTACTACTTTTTTTGGATCAATATGGCATATTTTGCTGCTAATCATAGTTTTAGTAAATTAATCTTCTTCTAAAAAGTTCTTCTTCTAAAAAGTTCAAGCTGCTACACCTGTTTTCCTTCTCATCCCATGTTTCAAATGAGACATCATAGAGAGGAAGGATTGTTTTTGTTTTGCAATGAGGGACATCAGGTTGAAGGTGGTTATGAGCTCTGAGGTTGGACAGCAAGGGGAGAAAGGAAGATTCTTCTGGGTTTTTTGGGTATAGTCTTTGTGCCTGTGCTTAGGTAAGCCCTTTTATATTTCCTCTTCAAACAATTATTAGACCAGGTATTCTTTTGCAACATTTGTACCCTGCTGAATATCATTTTTTATTTTCCTAACCAGTAGAGACCATTTTCTATCTTAATAGTATCAGCTCTTTTTTCTGGCCTTGTATCATTCCCCAATTTGATCAATGCACTGTTTAATTTTTACCCATTGTGTTCTAGAAATGATAATAAAGTAGCTTAGAAGACACAGAATATATACAAACATAACATCAATTAAAAAGGTGCTAGGGGCACCTGGGTGGCTCAGTCAACTAAGCATGTGACTCTTGATCTCATTTTAGGTTTTGATCTCAGGGTTGTGAGCTCAAGCCCCGGGTTGGGCTCCAACTGGATGTGGAGCCTACGTTAAAAAAAAAAAAAACAAAACAACAACAAAAAAAAGCACAGCTATAAGAAGAAAGAAAAGCAATGGTAGGGCTTTAAAATGGAGGTGGAATTGGACTGAAAAATCATACTGTCATGGCAAACATGAATGAGTACAAGATGTCAAGTAAAAATATAGTACATACCATATAAAAGAAACTAATCAGATCAGGCGGACTACAACTATTCTTACTATGAAAACTAGACAGAATTTTATCTTAGGCATTGTGTTTTAATTGCAAGAAAGAACTCATTTGATTATAAGAGGGAGAAACTGACTCTTTGTAACTATGGTGTAAAGCTATTGGTTTGCCCCAGGGGAGACTCTCCTTGGAGCATTAAGAATGTTTGGACCCCCTTGAACATTAAAAAAAAACAAAAAACAAAAAAACCCACAACAAACGGGGTGCCTGAGTGGCTCAGTCGGTTCAGCTCAGGCCATGATCTCCTCGTTTGTGAGTTTGAGCCCCGCATCGGGCTCTGTACTGACATCTCAGAACCTGGAGCCTGCTTCAGATTCTCTGTCGGAACTCTTTCTCTGCCCCTCCCCTGCTCATGCTCTGTCTCTCAAAAGTAAATAAACATTAAATAAATTTTTAAAAAAGAATGTTTGGACCCCTTGAATATTGTTTTTCTCACCCAGACTTTTGCAACATACTTGGAAGTCCTAAGCCTGAGATTGTCTTCTCTTACAGAGATGGAATTGTATCTGTTCAGAATTGCCTGTTGCACCCAGACCCTTTCCTCTTACCACAGTGGACTCAGAATGTGCTCCGTGTTTTCATTGTGAAGGCCTTGATAAAGATGTTGAACAGGATAGGACCAAAGACCTCAGCCCATTAGATTAGGGCTTCTCTTCTGATCTGGGGTCTAGCTGACACTGAAGAGTAGGAGCAGGGGCCGGGAGGGTGGTGTTTATGGACCAAACACCTGAAATCTCATGAAGGATTTTGTAGTTTGTGTGGCTTTCATTGGATTCATAAAGAACTACACATTTCCCCCAGAGTTAAAACTACAGCATTAGAGATGTCTAAGGATTTCTCAGGCCGGCAAATACTTCTGTGACTCTTCAAGTACTTCTCTACTATTTGCACATCAAAGCAGGCTTCCTATCTATTTTCTTCATTGCTGTATCTAGTATGTGCTTAATTCGTATTTGTTGATTTTAAGTGAATGTATCCAAGTCCTATTTCCCTGCTGAGTCTATAAAACTTTTGTGACGAACTTGGTTAGGTTCTTTGTGAAATCACACTCTGCTTTTCTCCTCTCCAGTGTGCTAGCCTGATCTGCAAGTTAATGAAGTTCATTCTGCATGGTGTGGTCTGGGGGGAACTTGTACTGCTGTCTCACAATAGTCTTTTCTCTGTTTAATGACCTTACAGACTATCTGTGCAATAATCCATTTTGGAATACTGTTGTGAATTGAGCCCCTCTTTCGGAAAGAAGTCTATATGCTTCTCTCCACCTGCTGACACTGCTACCATTTTTCACTTGGCTGTAATTCTCTGCCCATATTTTCAGGCCCTTTAAGAATCCTGGGTTATAATTTTTGTGAGTCTGCAGCCTAGTATTAGTTCAGAGAATCTATCTATCTATCTCTTCTTGGAATTCAATTCCTCCTTAGCCCTGTTAGTACTGCCCTTTCCTTCTCCTTACTGGGGAAGTCAGGAGCAAAATGGAATTGAACTACGGCACTTTTTTTCTGTCGTCTCTCAAGCAGTGGTGATTATCATTTCTGAATTCTCCATCAGCAACAGCAAAATCATCCCAGAAACCACTTTCATCATCTGTAACATTTTGGACATGACTCGTTTCATTCCGATTTGTACCTTTTGACACACCTCTCAAAGTTTCATGTGACTCCCATTGCTCTAGACCACACTGGTCTCTCTTTTGTATGAGCCCTTGTAAGATATGAGGAAACACATATCTAGCCATGTTATACCTCTTACACTCTTCTTTATATGCTGTTCTCTTCATTATCAAGGCGATCCGTTTTTGTATTATCAGAATGGGGGTTTCAAAAGCCTCATAAGTCTCTTTGTCTTCTAGAGTTTCTGACCACTTGATTCTGCTTTTTTTTTTCCTCTCAACTTTTTCCAGTCTGCTTTTCTTCAAAGACCAGGACACATTTCTGCTTATGTCCAGGATTCACTTCCCAGGCCACCGCAAATTCCAATTTTACATTGTCACTTTCTCTCAGGGATTCCATCATTTCTACTTTACCAAGCTTATCCTTATTCGTTACCCTTATCTGGTAGAGGTTCAGAATCATGATTTCTCTCACTTGTTCATTCTAAAATACAGAACTTGTCAGAAGGCATTATAGAAATTTTCAGAGGAATGTGATGATCAGAGATATTCAAATAATTAGTGTCTCTCATGATATGACTGTCTTATTTCTGAGCCAGTTTTGACATTCCTACTAAAAATACATCCTCTACATCTTTAGTTTGGAGAACACTGTGATTATATGGCCATTAGTGCGATATTCTATATCTTTTTAAACTCACAGTAAATATACCACATTTCATCACTAGGTCTGTGGCTTCCCAGGCATGTGCATATTTTTCTTGACATAACATGTTCTGTGAGCTTATTTTCACTGGGCATTGAAGAGTATCTATTGGTATGAGATTCAGTCAACAAGGTTTCAGTCATGGCTGCACAATCATATTTACCACTGTCATTAAGGTTGAAAATTCATTAATAGCCTAGCTACTCATCTTTTCAGTCTGTGCATTTATATATAGATATCTAAGACCATTTGTAATTTGTTCCAGGTCCTTTTAGCTTCCATGCCATTTTATCTTATATTTTTTGTACTAATCTTATCATCTATTAGCATGAAGCTTAATACAATATGCACCTTCTTGCTCCTTTGGATTTTTTAATTGTTTTTTTTTTTTAATTGTTTTTGTTTGTTTGTTTGATTTGCTCCTTTGGATTCTTGGGAAGTATGCCCTGCATAAAAAAAAGGGAAGTACCTCCCTTTTTCTCCACATTTTCTCTTCATCTGACCCAGAGACATCCAGAGCACCTCTGCATCTAACTTGTAATGTTTTCTCTTATGGCTCATTGCCTCCCTCTTCCATTTTTCTAGTCTTCCACAGGTTTTCCTAATTTGGGATCACTTCGTGTTTTTCATGATTCTAGACATTAATGCTTGTTGTTGTTGGCTTTTTTTCTTTCTTGCCAGAAGAAATTCATCCTAACCTGTTTTGAAAGTTAAAATGACTCCAGAAAAACACCTTCAGTGTGATCCCTCCCCTTCAGCCCTCACCTAGTATCAAACAGCCCTCACCTAGTATCACTGTGAGGTTTGCAGCGTAGGGCCCAATTTTTTTGTGGCTGTCACAGATTCAGGTTGCCACTAAAATAAAATAAATACATGAGAAAGTTATTGCCTTGTAGCTCCTCTGTTCCCTTACCTGAGATATAAGTAATATTTGCCAAGTGAAAACAAAGACATTGTCACCCAAGGATGAGTTCTTATCCTTGTCTGAGCTTTAAAATAAAAGTTTTCAGAATTATAAAGTAGAAAGGGTATAGGGCAGAGAAAGCAACCTTTTAAAACAAAGTTCAAATCAATAATAATTAACATTTCCTAGCCTCTATTTTCCTGCTAATGACTGAAGACATGTACTAATTAGAGAGCCTCAAGTGTCTGGGTTTCTAGATGAACCAGATGGTGCTGCCTAAGAACTATGCTTAGCGCCAGCCAGAGGTCTGGGTTGTTCTTAACTACCTTTCCTCCATCTTGAGCATATTTAAACTTAAATATGCTCACTGCTTTGCACTGAGACTTTTTCTTTGTTCTTTATTTTCTGTCTTCCCCACTTCTGATTTCAGGAGGAACATTTCTGCCATTGTTAGTGAGTGTTCTTGTGAGCTTTTTACTTTTTTTCTTTACAGCCTCATTTTATTCATCTCTTTCTTTTCAGATTTCTTTTAGCTCTTATGTTATCACCTGATCTCACTGGACTTGTTTCCCCCACTTTGGTTCTTCCTTACTGTTCTTTCTCAAAATCACACAAAGCCTGCACAGAAGGCTTCAGTCCCTTCGATAGCTAGCATTAAGATAGTTCTGCCTCTTCAGTTTTTTAAAACTCTTTTCACAGATTGTCTGAAAACATATGTTTTCTTCTTTTGGTTTGTACTTCAAATATTTTCTTCCTTTGCTATTAACTCTGCTAACCAACTCTAAGAAAGCTTTGAGTTTTGTATAGAAATTTTCAGTACTGTGGAGTGTTGATATTGTTTTGACAAATGTTGTACTTGCATTTTCTACAATATGAAAATCACTTCTATTAGGATGACAAAGCATAGAACTGATGACACTCAACCAGATTCCTGCTTTTCATCAGTTGTTTTACCAGAACACGTTCTTTCATCCTATTTGTTGTGAAAGTCATGATGTCGTTACCCTTGGTAAAGAAACTTTGTCTTACCTTGATGTTTTTTTGTCAAAACTTTCTTTATTGGAATCAGAAGAAAAGTGACTGGTTCCCATCAGCATTTCTAGCTTAAGTGATAAGTGTTATATTTTCCTTTACGTTTCTTGTTCCTGCTGAAGGATAAAGGCTGGGAGACCAATTAGGAAGCTGCTACAATAATTCAAGCACAAGATATGAGGGTCTGGACTTTTGGAACAGCATTAGCTGTGGAGAATAATTGGCATTATCTTTAAAAAAGTAGACAAAAGAGTTTCCTTAATTCATTTCATAAAGTTATAAGTGCTTTTAGAGTTTAGAAATCACAGTTTTGTTTTGTTTTTGTTTTTTGAGTCTCCCTGGTTTTTGTTTTTTTTTTTTTTTTTAATGTGTCCTTTTGGTACATGTCTAACTAATTAAGGAATTTATGACATCCTCCATTTATGTATTCTCTGGTTTGGGAAACTAATTACTTAGTGTCCATTGTATCTTTAAAAAACTAAGTTTTTCACCCCTTGATTATCAAAATAAAATGAAAAGAAATAACTTGTACTGTTACTCAGATAATAATTATTAACATTTCTGTGTATTTCCTTTCTGTTTTTTGTGGGTAGAGAGACAATTATGCCAAAGAGCATATCTTTAAATAGTTATTTATACAAAATCTTACTTTTTATGAAACATTAACTTATGACATGTCATTAAGTATTATGAAAGCATAATATTGATATATCATGTGGATGTACCCTATATATTTTACCGTTATCCTGTTGTTGACGATTTAGGTTGTTTCCAGCTCATTCTTATTGTAACAAGTGGTATGGCCAATATTTTATTGAATACTAAGTCCTCATATATATCCTCAGGGTTAATGGGTTAATGTATAAAAAAATTGTTTAAGTCCCGAAACTCTTTGAAGGCTTGAATTGAATAAGTGTAAAGATGTGAATTAGCCCTAACGGCTAAAAGTTCCAAGTACTTGAAGAAGTTGCATAATGCTTAGCTGCTCTGCATTTCCGGTATCTACTCCTCTTTACCTAGTCACCACCCTGAGTGGGAACTACTGGAGCATAGAGAAGTTTTTGAGGGAAGGTACAGATAACAGTGATGGGGAGTCCCCTAGCCTCCCTCTAACTCATTTTCAGATGAATGCAGTTGTGCATCTCTACCCATTATTTCAGCTTGGATGCCCATATGTATATTGACTCCTCCTTGGAGTTTTTGTTTGATTTTCATTAAGATCCTTCTAATTATCATTAAAGGTAGCTTTTATCTACCACGTTCTGTTTTTCTCAGCTATTTGGGAGCAGTGCATAATAACCAAAATGATTCTTGTGATTCCTGGTATGCTTTCATTGGAGGAGGAGTGTGGCGTGGGCATACAGGGTAGAATAGCATAAAGAGTGCTACTTGACCTCAAAGACCTCTGGAGAGTTCAGTTCTTAGTTCAGGAGGCACGTTTCATACAGGTCACTTTGCGCAAGTTAGTTCATTTAAGGAAATCGTTCTTTGCTTTGGATATGACATCTACTAACTGAGCACCCAACAGTCTTCAAGGTAATATTTTTTCTTGGCACCAGAAAGATAGTTCTTTGACCCCAACAACATTGACCTTAGTTTGACCTTAGTTTTTCTTGATCGTGGTTATTCTGAGGTTCTTTTTATGTTGACGTAAAGATACTGTTTCATTTGTCCTTTTTTTCCCCCAGCTGACATCTATTTTTTTAATGTTTATTTATTTTTATTTTTTCTAAATACAGTTTATTGTCAAATTAGTTAATATACAGTGTATACAATTTGCCCTTCATTTGTCCTTTTTAAAATGAATTATAAAGTAGCAGACTAACTAGGAGCATTCCATGCTGCTATATAATGCCCTTTTGCTCTGTAAATGACTAATTCTAATCACATTGAGCATTTCTAGTCATTAGTTAATATTTTCCTTTTTGAATTTCCATATTGAAATTAATGATCTGTCTTTAAGTAAAATTATTTCAGCAATTGCAGTTCTATCACGATCCTAGGATGCTAATAACAAATAATTAAAAACTGTTACAGATAGCATTTGTATCTGTATTTAAAAAGCTTTTCAATTGACCAAGCAGATGTTGTTACAGATTTTTGTCTTTGATATGATAAATCTCCCATTAATTTTGAAAATCAGGGTTTAAGGGATGTGCTTTCAAGTTTTCCATAGTTGAGCTGCAATTTGTGAAAGTTCAAGCAGCTGTACTGGGAAACCATTTGACAACTTTGTAACTGAGGCTCTTTTAGGCAGAGACTAAGTTCTGGAGCTTTATGTTCTGTATTTTATGTTCAGACACATGTATTTGAATTTCTTCTTTTTTGTGGGTCCAGAAGTGTCTGTGTGTAGTGTATTCTCTCTCTTTTGTATACATGCATATATATGTATGTGTATACATATATGTTCTCTTTTACATACATACACACATATATATGCACGCACATCTACATACATACACATGTGTGTGTATGTGTATTTTACATTGTATATCCAACCTAAGTTGAAGATACAGATGCATGGACTTTTTTCAAAATGAAAAATTTTTCAGTTTAAGCTCTCACTAATTAATTTATTTTCTCTTGGCCTAGGTTGAAGAAATTGTGGATATTGGATCATTTGCCCCAGAAGACATCCATATTCCTAAGATTTATGTACATCGCCTTATAAAGGGAGAAAAATATGAGAAAAGGATTGAGGTAATTGCATTAGTTTCTTTGTTAGAATTTATGAATCTGATTATCAGAGATTATGTGCCCCTGGGGCCATTCCAGATGATAGGAAATTAAAGCTGAATGGAAAGTCCTGCTTTGGATCTTAGTAGGAGCTTCGCATGTGTCCATCCTAAGGGGACATGATCATCTATGTTATTGTCCAGCCCATTAGTGCCTTGTGTTTACGAAAGTGTGTATCACCAAGTTACATGATTCTCTAGGCTGTGTCTTCCAGGCTTCTGTAACTGTCCTAATTTATTACACTGCATAGTTTTGGCTGGCTGTTCTACAGGGTAGGGAAGGCTTTAGCCCTGCTGGACTCTTAGTGTTTGATTATTCAGAAATGTCTATCAATCTTAAAGTTGTTTTGCAGTGTATAAAGTCCAGAAAGTCATTCCCCTCAGTGTTGGGCTCTGGGCAGCTGCTGGATATGAGATCATGGCAAGGGGTAGGCATCAGGGGCATTGGAGATGTTCTAAGGCTACTGAGAGCATGAAGAATACTCAGCTGGACCAAAATTGGTATCAAAATTCATAATTATCTAGGGGTCAGCAACAGAATAGGCATGCAGTGGGAGATACTGGGGAATCAGAGATACCCTCTACCTTGCATCAAACAGAAAGACATTTTGCAATCTAAAACTAAGTTCAAGGGACTAAGAAGAGAGGATGTGGGACATTTGCAAATAGCAACCAGAGTCTATGTCAAGAAGATTTAGTAATGGAAATAGTTTCCTGGCTGGTTTTTGGAGATTTTTATGATTTCTGTGATGCGCTTGTAGCAAAACCAGTCCAGACTCTTCAGGTGGAAATACGCAATTGGCAATAGCGACACCTGGTAAACACATTCTGACAGCCCGGCAAAAACAGAGTCCCAAGGTCTGTTCCTTGTTCTTTGCTCTGGCTCAATCCTTGAGCACCTGAGAAGAATTCAGTTGTAGAAGTCTTAAGACTAATAGTAGTAGCAGTCAGTGTGATGGCAACAGAGGGATTACTTGCTTCAAAAAGACAGAACAGCTACATCTTTCTCTTCAAACAGATCTGGCCTCTTTCACTTTCTAAAAAATTATTTCTGTCATCAAATACCACCCATGTTATTCTTTAAAAAAAAAACAAAACTCTCTGTTGTAGATTTGCCTCATAGTTTTAGTAAAGGGAAGAGACCTACGTTTTTTTCCAGTAAAATTTTAGATTTCGGCAGTGATAAAATACAGGGTATACCTCAATCATGAATAATTTCTGTTTATTTTAAAGCGTTTATCAGTCCGGAAAGAGGAAGATGTAAAAGCCAAATCCGGTAAACCTGGAGATAATGTAAGGGAACGTATCATCAAGCGGGCAGCTCTTGAATTTGAAGATGGCATGTATGGTATCCTTTATCTTTCTGGAACTGGGCAGAGACCTAGCCTTCACTTTTTCTTGTCTTTTTTTAAAATTGCTTTTAATGTTTATTTTTTTATTTTGAAATAAAGGGAGAGAGAGAGAGTGCACGTGTGCAGGTGAGGGATGGAGAGAGGGAGAGAGAAAATCCCAAGTAGGCTCAGTGCTGTTAGCACAGAGCCCAAGGTGGGGCTGGAACCCATGAACCATGAGATCATGACCTGAGCTGAAACCAAGAGTCAGACCTTTAACCAACTGATCCACTCAGGAGCACCTCCCTCACTTTTTCTATATTCATCACGTGCCTAGGCCTCCTACATAGTGATTGTTTTCTAGTCCATTGTAATTTTTAAAAACAATGGATAAATTTTTACAAAATGTGGCATATAACCTAAAGATATCAAGGTATATGAAATTAGAATTATGATCTGTTTGCCTTCTTAAAGCAAAATGGCAACTAAAATTTGCTTAGCTTTTTTCTAATATACAATGGATTTCAGTACAATTTGGCATTTGGCTAAAGGTTATTGGGAAAAGAGATTACCCAAGATGAAGGTTTCAAATCTCTGAAGTACTAGTTATAACAGTGCTATTTACTTTTTCTGTGTTCTGACATTTGCATACTCATTGAAACATAAGATTCAACTTCTTAACAACCGCTTGTTTCCTTTGCAAAGATCCCATGAGCGTACCCTTTTATGTCTAATGCTTTGTAAGGGTATTCAATGGACAGTACAAATTCTGCTTTAGATACTTTGTCAAAAAAAGAGATAGGTTGAGATAATGTAGTACAATTATTATTCAGATTAAAAAAATTTTCTTGATGTTTATTTTTGAGAGAGAGAGAGAGAGAGAGCGAGAGTGCAAGCAGGGGAGGGGCAGAGAGAGAGGGAGACACAGAATCCAAAGCAGATTTCAGGCTTTGAGCTGTCAGCACAGAGCCCTACATGGGGCTTGAACCCACAAACCACAAGATCATGACCTGAGCTGAAGTTGGATACTCAACTGATTGAGCCACCCAGGTGTCCCTTATTATTCATATTTTGGATGTGAGAGCCTCTTCACCATTTTGCTAGTTTTCAGTACATCAAACATTGAACTATATAATTCATATAACAAGTAATGCATATAAATACAAATAGTGTTTGATAAAATTAGTATTTGTTGAATGGCCTTATTTAAAGGCCTAGGACAGGAGGAACTAGAAACATGACAAGAGTCTACATTCTGCGAGCTTCCCTGTCCATGAATATCATCTTTCAGACTGATACTGACTGGGAAAACTTTCTTTTTACCCCAACCACCTCATTTTTCTCTGTTTTCCAGTTTATGCCCTGTGTTATGGTGAGAGTTCACATAGGAGAGTGGAATATAATAGTGCCTCCTTTTCAGCTCCTCTATCAGCAGGATATAGAGCCAACCAAGTTAACTTAGCAGGTAAAAGCTAGGCCCTGGGATTTCTTTCTTTCTTTTTTTTTTTTTTTAATTTTTTTTTTTTTAACGTTTATTTATTTTTGAGACAGAGACAGAGCATGAACAGGGGAGGGGCAGAGAGAGAGGGAGACACAGAATCTGAAACAGGCTGCAGGCTCTGAGCGGTCAGCACAGAGCCCGACGCGGGGCTTGAACTCATGGACCGTGAGATCATGACCTGAGCCATGAGATCATGACCTGAGCTTAACCGACCAAGCCACCCAGGCGCCCCATAGGCCCTGGGATTTCTTCTCCTCTCCAGCCATTTGGTTACCCATTGATATTTAAATACTTACTGTATGATAACACTAATTTTGGATACTAATGGCTTCTAGGTGTTCTTTATTCACCATTACTCTATTACCTATGAAAAATATTTGCAAGTCAGTTCATATAAATGGTCTTCCCATATCATCTGCTCTTTCTCAACCCAGAGTACATAGACCTCTTTACCCCTGGCATTTGACCCACTAAAAAGTATTGAAGAATACTCCTCCTGTGTCACATTCGGAAAAAATTATAGAATACAATGAAAGCATTTACGTAGAAGCATTGTAATGTAGGTTGCCCTTATCTGAAAATACTCACTCCTAATGGAAATAATATCTCAATGTGGTCTGTACATCACTGTGAGAAATAAAGTACAAACTATGCTAGCTTGTGATTTGTAGATGAGTTAAGTAGCTATTGTCATAGCTTCATCGATTTCCTGTGTCTGTGAGCAGTGACCTGGTTCATGGAGTCATCCTGCCCCCCTCGCAGTCTGTAACACGGCAGCACATACAAACTTTATTTTTTCCGGCTCTGATTCACAAAGATCTCACTGTTACTGGAATCTCATCAGAGTGCTGTCATCCTCTGCACTAATTCTGGCTTGCGTGTGGTGGTCGAGGAGAGCATGGACAGCAGTTCAGGCAGAGTGTGTGTATCTCTGATCTGAGGAGCCTGCTTGTGTTGAGAGGCAAGATTAAATCTACACCATCACATACAAATCAGGACCCAGTTTTGGTCGTTTGAGGAAGAAGATTCAACACTCAGCTACTCTTTATATGGTCTCAATTATATTCGCTAAAACTTACACGCCTCCCCCTTCCTTTATGTCCTAGAGAAGATTCACTTACCAATGAATGTTATCTCAGTGACCCAAAGGAATAGTTACAGTTTTGGGCAGACATTGGTATTGTCAGAAAACTTCTTTTTAGTTTAAAAATGATAGCCTTTTTTGAGAATATTAAATCATTATTTTTAGTTGGAGTTTTAAATAGTGAAAATTGCTTTTAAACAAAGGTCAAGCCATGTTTAATAATATATCAGTCATAATAAGTAGTAATAACATCAGTTCAAGTTTGCTAAGCACATTAATGAATATAAAATATGCCTTACAATAAAAATGACCTCTTGGCTAGTCTTCTGAAGCCACTACTTTGTTATCTTTATGGGAAAGCATATTAATGTTATTGAAATTAGAAATTTTCTTTTTTTAAAAAATTAGAGGGGCGCCTGGGTGGCTCAGTCGGTTGGGCGTCCGACTTCGGCTCAGGTCATGATCTCGCGGTCTGTGAGTTCGAGCCCCGCGTCGGGCTCTGTGCTGACAGCTCAGCGCCTGGAGCCTGTTTCGGATTCTGTGTCTCCCTCTCTCTCTGACCTTCCCCGATTCATGCTCTGTCTCTCTCTGTCTCAAAAATGAATAAACGTAAAAAAAAAAAAAATTAGAAAATAGTGCCTCAAGGATGATGGGAGAATGTAGTCAGTGATTATATTCAGAGCAAGTGCCTTTAGAATTGAGAAGTTCAGATTTATATATGTAGGAGATTTGTGGCATAATCTCTTTACCTGTTTTGCAGTGGACCTTAACATCTTTTTTCCTCAGCTAATTTGGGCATAGGAATCCCGCTTCTGGCCAGCAACTTTATCAGCCCAAATATCACAGTTCATCTGCAAAGTGAAAATGGAATCCTGGGTTTGGTAAGACCAAAATTAAAGTTTTCTTTATCCAGTCTCGATGGAGAGTGAAGTAGTCTATACAATGAAATCTTCTGAGAGTTGTTAGCTTAAAGTTCCCCACCTTATTTTTTATATTTTTAACATCATAATAAAATATTTCCCCCCATAAAACAGCGGTAATTGTGAGCATGTAGTGTTGTATTTCATGTAGGAGATGGTAGTTCCCTGACTATGTGAGCTTTCTGACTGCTCCTCTTATGTTAGCTTGTCATTGTCTACCTCCCCTAGTGTACCTGCCTCAGAGAGACCTCACAGTGTCCAGTTTAGATAACTATTTCTAACTTTTGTGTGGTTGGACAAGATAATGAAGGTCATTAAAAATTCTGTATTATTATAATGATCAATAAGATTCTGGATGAGTAACTGAAAAGTAAGGTTTTTACTTGAGGAACAGGGACATTTTTTGACAGTTGATGAATTTCAAAAATTCCTCTCACCTAATTGTCATTTCAAGGTCAGGTTGTTCGAAAGGGAAGAATTTTTCTCTTCCTCAAGATTAATCTTCCAGATGAGCTCAATATTCTCATAGAATTCGTGCATACTTTTTATTCAATATTATATTAAGAAATACTTTTGCTTCCTGGATGACATTTTTTTAAAAATAATATTAACTGTGGCAGAGGTTATTTATAGTTTGGCCGATTTATAAGATTTTTAATCTTCTGTTCTCAGTAGATCTTAACTGTTAGTGCAATAAAAACTGTCCATACGTAAGATGTATATCCAGTCTTTAAAACATGAATAATGATCATGAGCATACGGTTGACATGATCGAGGCAGTAATCTTGACCAATTTCAAAAGCACAAAACTTACATGAGTCTGAATAAAAGCAGATTCATATTACCATCAAAGACTCACATGTCTTCAAAATGTGATTATTTATAGAGTGACCAGTTCTCTCATTTTGAAGACAAGGTGTATCTTACCAATAGTCAATGTTTGAAGGAAAATTTACATAGTCCTAAAACATTAGTTGCCACTTCAGTTTATTTAAATGATATATGTTTGGTCCCTCTTTTTGGAAGTATGTTAGAATTTCCTCATTTTTGGTTCTGTCTTGTGCCTTTTTTCCCTATTTCTATTTCCTCATCTTTTGTTTACTATATATTATGTTATGAAACTACTCACCGGATTGAAGTAATGTAGAGGTGCCTTGTAAAAATACATACAAAATTAAAAAGCAAAATTGAGAGTAACCAGGCAAAGGAAAAATAAAAGCTTCACAACTTAGGTGTTGTGAGAGCTAAGGTTAGGACTCCAAATTCGGGTTGTTAGATGCTGTATACCAAAAAATATGAAACTTTGCCTCTCCAGATCCTTCCAGTCCAGTAGGCAGCCATTTTGTTTATAGTCACTGATTACTACCAGGAAGATTTATGGATAACATTGGTTGCATAATAGGTACTAAATAATTACTTTTTGTTTTACTGACCTATATTTCTAATAGCTTAACATTTCTTTCAAACTTTGGTAATTTTTAGGAAATAGTTTTTGTTTATCACAGTTATTAGTGTAGGAAAGACTAATCAGTAGAAGAAACAGCCATGAAAACATTGGAATTATTTTTAAAAGGTTCACCTCGAGTCTTTTGATAGTAATTTCCCAACGTTTTTAGAGAAGTAATTTATATTACAATGTTAGTGTATGATTCAGTGAAGAACTTCTTTTACTAATTGAACTTGTGCTTTGACAGGGTCCATATCCGCTACAAAATGAAGTTGATGCAGATCTAATCAATGCAGGTAAACTCCTTCATTACGTGATTTTCCAATGCTGTTAATTTAGGGGTTTTTTTGGCAAATAAGAGTAAGGAGTTGGGCTTGATTCTTTATCTTTTCTTGGAGAGTGCTCCACTGTGTTTTTCACTGAGGAGGGGAGAGAGGACTTCCTAATCTTTTCTTTGTCTAGTGTGCTTATCGTCTCTTGTTTAGGGAAGAATAAGATAAGGGAGAAATTGTAGGTGGGGCAATATAGTGGCAAGAGCTTTGGTGGATAGATCAGTCAGGGTCCTGGCTATATGTATAGAGCACTCCCAAATAGGGTAACGAATAGAATTAAAGGAAAGAACAGTTTACAAGGGTATGAACAAGACTGAGGGAAACCAGGAAAGGATGGTGAAACACCACAGGGAGTTATTGTCACCCCGAGGCCTTAAGGGACAGTAGTGGGAGAGGGCCACTTAATAGGAGCAATGGTCTTGGATAGAGAAACAGCCATCTTGCAGAAATCTGGGTGAGGGATGGGGGCTCTTCTGCTGGATCTTCTGCTTGTGCCTTCCATTGGCCAATCCTAGGTTGAAATGTGTCTGCCTTTTTATGATGGGATGACAAGTGGATCCATTTAGGCAAAAGGAAAGATCTGGCACACTGGGGTTTTTGTTCTGAGCAATATTTACTGTCCCCCTAGTTGTCATTGGAGTAGGAGAGCATTCTTCAAGAGTTCAAGGGTGCTGAATGATGTACTCTGCCACTCAGTGTGACCCAGTGATGTGAGTAATGGAGTTTTTTTGAACTGGGACTCAACGTGTCTTTATTCCCACATGCATATGCTTTGCCTTTTTTTTGTTTTGTTTTGTTTTAATTTGACTGTGACATAGAGTTGCATGTGGTAGCAGCCTAGAGGAGAAAAAACAAGCCAGACCATCTGGTCATTGTCACTGCCCATGCTTGAGGTAACACTGCCACCCTGTTGGGGCTGAAGATTATCCTTAGATTGGGGCTGCTCATAAGAAGCTGATTTTTATATCCTAGCATGATTTTCTTTGCCCTTTTACTCTTATTCACTCTACCCCCACAAAAGTATTATTTCACATTCAAAAATAGTACATGTAAATCTCAGAAGAGAAGCAGTATTAGCTGAACATAAAGGCCAGCTGCCAAGCAGAATTGATGTTTGATACTTAGAATTTTTGGAAGTAAAACTGCTTCTGGTTGAATAGTTGAATTAGCTAACACGACTCAACCCTGAAAGGCCCACTGTGATAAAGCAATGACATTTAACTAAGGCTGTAATTTAATTGTACTGTACCCTTTAGCAATAGCTCATTGATCTGTGAAAATATTTGCTGCTTGGTTTAATTAATTTATGATGTTAGTGAGTTATTTGCAAAATGAATAACTCCCATTTTCCAAATTTTAGGCCTTAGTTCATAAAACCCACTTCCCTTGGAAAAGTAGTTAATCTTCTCAGTGACTATTGGACAGTAGCCCTATTTCTGATTCCATGAGCTTAAGAGTAGCTCAACCCTAATGAAGCCACTAGTTTTATTATTTAACTTCTGAAATACATTGTATAATCTTTGACTTCTTTGTAAAACAATAATTCATTGCTTTTGGGAAGCCAAGCTGCAAATCAGTTTAATGATATTTCAGCTCCTTCATCGAAGTTCTTTTTGGGATTTATGTTGCTTTTGATTTTGGAGCTGCCTAATTTAGGGAGGAAATAGTTTGAGCTAAAGAACCCAGAATATATATTTGTGGTCTCCTCAACTCTTCAGATTTGGAAGTTACCTGCAAGAGCCATTGTTTGTGTTAGTTTGAAAGGATTTTTACAGAAATCCTTTGGAATGAATACCAAGAGTTACATTTCTGGGTGTAATCAGTGTATTAAAATTTTTAGATAACTATTTCTAAGGATCCCTTTTTCTAAATAATGACTTCATGGGTTATGTAAAAATGGATTGCCACTTGCATAGCACTGTTTGGTTTGTGGCATACTTTCTCACACGTGTTATATACCATTTGAGCCTTAAGTAAAAACTTATTGTACAGATTGGGAAACTGGGGCGCAGAAAAGTGATGCGATGTGTTCAAGATCCCATTGCTAGGGACTGGACTCACACACAGCCTGCTGTCCTGGCCCCTGGCCTTTTCCTCTACACATTGAGTTGAACCCACTCCTAACCTGAGTTTTACAAAGGTTCAGAAGGCAGTGCTGACAGCAGCATTTCAGAGGTCCTGTTAAGATTTGCAATATTCCAATGCAATTGTGCAACTTTCAATCAGTCTCATGTTTTAGCTTTCTTTTTTTTTTAATTAAAAAAAGTTTAACATTTATTTTTGAGAGAGACAGAGCATGAGTGGGGGAGGGGCAGAGAGAAAGAGGGAGACACAGAATCTGAAGCTGTCTCCAGGCTCTGAGCTGTCAGTATAGAACCCAATGTGGAGCTCAAACCCATAGACCATGAGATCATGACCTGAGCAGAAGTCAGATGCTTAACCGATGGAGCCACCCAGGTGCCCCTTAGCTTTCATATGAATGTACATTTCACATTCTTCTCTACTTCTTAATTGTTTTCTTATTTTAATCAATTTAAAAATTTTCCTTTATTAAGTTTACTTTTTGAGAGAGAGACAGCGTGAGTAGGGGGAGGGTCAGAGAGAGAGGGAGAGAGAGAATCCCACACAGGCTCTGTGAAGGGCTTGAACCTGCAAAACTGTGAGATCATGATCTGAGCCAGGACCAACAGTCAGACACTTAACTGACTGAGCCACCCAGGCACCCCGAGTTTTCTTATTTTAGTATCAGATAATGTTTTAAATGACTTACCTTTGATTAAAACTCCTTTAGAAAGAACCACCATGTTAACCCCATGGCCTATAAATATCCTTGGCCCCTGTCATGTGCTTCTAGGGCAGTGGTTCTGAATGAGCAAGTGGGGGATTTTATTCCCCTGGGGACATTGACAATGTCTGAAGACATTTTCGATTGCCAGTATTATTGGCAAGTAGTAGAGGCCAGGAATGCTATTAATTATCCTACAATAATGTAACAGCTCCCCTCAAAGAGTTACCCAGTTCCAGATGTCAATAGTGCCTTCTCTTGAGGTCCTCGTGCCACAGCTGAAGAATCATAGGCCTGCAGACTAAGGAACCAATAGTACAGCGTTCAAGATGTATCTAATGGCTGGGACTGCCCTCTCCAGCTTCATCTTCCACTACACCCTTCAAGGACTTCTGTGTCCACCCATACTGGACTAATGGGTCTATTCTTTTTTTTTTTTTTTTTTAACGTTTATTTATTTTTGAGAGACAGAGACAGAGCATGAGCAGGGGAGGGGTAGAGGGAGAGGGAGTTACAGAATCTGAAGCAGCTCCAGGCTCTGAGCTGTTAGCACAGAGCCCAACGCGGGGCTTGAACTCATGAACTGCAAGATCGTGACCTGAGCTGAAGTCGGATGCTTAACCGACTGAGCCACCCAGGCGCCCCCAAGTGGTCTATTCTGATCATGCCTCATGCTTTCCCTTCTCCATGCCTTTGCTCTTCCTGCATGCATCATCAGATTCATTTGTTCTGTCCCCTTCTTTCTTCATCCCCATCTCCTTATCAGTAATTTCCTATTGAAATGTGTTACACTTGTCCTTCAAGCTCCAGTTCATTTGTCCTCTCCAAATCCTCAGAAATGCCCCTGCTTTGAACCTGTAACACATCTAGTGTCTTTCATTTTGCCTTATAATTATTCGTGTATATTTGTCTCTGTAGCTGAATAGTATATTCCTTTTGCTTTGAGTGGTGGTTCTCGAAGTGTGGTCCCCAGACCTACAGCATCAGCATCAGCATCACCAGAAACTTGTTAGAAACAGATTCTCAGGACTCATCACAAGCCCACTGAATTATAAACTCTGGGAGTTTAGCTCAGAGATCTGCCTTCCATGTGATTCTAATTGGTGTTAAAGTTTGAGAACCATTAGCTTACGACGTCTGTGTTTTGGTTTGTAACACCATTCAAGGCACATAGCAGACATTTTACTTGATATTGAATAAACACGTTAAATCATGAGCCCAAGGACTCAGTAACTGTGAAATTGAATAACTGTGTTTGCCCAAATATTACAAAAGGATCTAGACAAATGCAGAGAAAAACTGGAGGAAACAGAAGTCAATAAGGAATAGGCAAATAAGAAAGTTCTTTTCCTTTAAAATATTGATTGTATTGTTGATAACAGTTACTTATTGACCAAATTTGGACATTGTATTTGGAAAGCATGGATTCAACTTTAGGATATCTATTTTTACTTAGATATTAGATATTTAAAAATACTGACAACTAACTTGGCTTCCAGAGAATGTAATTTATAAGATTGCAGAATGTATTAGCAGGTGCCTGACAATAACTATATTTTATGAGAGTTGTTTTCTGGGCTCTTAAATAAAACTATGCTTCATAAATCACATGGGGAGAGCCAAGACTCTCTCACTGATCTCCAACTTTCCTGTGAGCGATAAATAATGCCTTCTACGTACTGTCAGCTGGTGGAGATTGCCCTTTGGAAGTCATTGTGATTTAGCACGTGAAGAACAAAGAATTGAGATTTTTATGTTTCTCTGCTTTTTTGTCCTATACATTCTTGCCCCTTGCACCTCATAGGACTGGTCAGGAACCAAATATACTGGATATGGAAGTTGTGTTAGGATCAAGTTTAGTTGTATCATGCCTATCCTGAAGCTTAGCGTTCCCAGGCTGGCGGTATAACTCTGCCACATAAGCCAGTTGCTGAGTAGCATTTATCCCTAGAGGGGCGATGGCATTATCTCTTTTACAAGTAGGTTCGGAGTGAGGAATATAATAGTAGTGACAATAATGAAGCTTGTGTTTATGGAGTCCTTTCTCTGTGCCAGGTACCAGAGTAAGGACTTTGCATACCTTATTTCATTTAATCCTCCAAATCCTAAACCAAAAAGCCCCTCCTGACCACACCAGAAAGTATTCTCCAAAGATTTTCATCTTACAGTATTTTGAAAGATGTGAAAATGTTTCCCTTGTTTAGAATCAGATTCCTTTTGGGAATAAATATTTCAGCACGATATAGACTGTTTCTCTCTACTCAAGCTCAAATAGAGAGGGATATTGATGGAGAATTTAACTTTCAGGCAAGGCTTGAGAAGCTGAGGGTACAGCTGTGTTGCACAGCTGGGCATGATCTGACCACCCTAGTCCTGTTGTGTCTGGGAGCTTTTCTCTTTTCCAACCCGGTATCATAACTTTTCTTCCCCTTCTATTTGACTGCTTTATTACACTGGGATAATGCATGAGGTGTTCTCATACAGTTGACTTCTATTTGGCAAAATGGCATGTGAGTCCTTTTCTGGTTGAGGCCAGATTCTTCTCCTGGGCACCGTACTCACAGGAAATAGAGCACAAAAAGAAAGCAGCTGTGAAATACAAGTCAGGTGATACTGTTGGTTGTGTGAGGACAGGATGAACTTGAAGATCCTTTTCAGCTCTTTAATTATGAGGTGTACATTTTGATTGAGATCTTTCCAAGAGGACCTCTTAGAAGTTACCCTTAAAAAAAAAAACAGTTACCGTTAAATACATGAGCCAGTATTAGGATGTTATTCCCTGATCTCATCAAAGTCCTATGATTTTAACAGAAACTTAGAGGAACAAGAGAGTTGAAATATGAGGCAGAGAGAGATTAAAAGAAGAGATTCAGGCCTGATGATGTTAAGGAATTAGGTGGGGGGAACCTTACTTTCTAGGTTATTTATTGTTTTTTTTTTTTAAGAAATATCTGAGGAGCATCTCTTGTGTCATTTCCTTCCAAGTTGTATATCTTTGCACACAATCTCTTTGCTCCAGTGACTTAGAGTGTTGCTAGATGCATCCCAGGGGCTCCTTTTTCCCTCACGATCATCAGCATTTAGCAGGGGCTTGTGGAGGGAGTGGGGGTTGGGGAGAGGCAGAAATGGTTAGAGGTGATAGGGGGTGCTTTGTAGAGAATTACAAAAACAATAAGAAAATTCAAAGTTGGTCTTTCTATTATCACCATGCAAGGGCAAATCTGAACAATACTTGTGACAAAATACTCCTCTTCACAGGGTGACAGTTCCCAGTGGATCTCCCACAACCCCACTGCCACTGCTGTTTGGTTAAAGAGGTCTTAGTTCTTTAGGAAATGGAGAAAGTATAGACCTCTCTCTACATGATTTCCACTCTTAGAAATCTAATAGCCTTTTCTTTCCTTTGTTTCCTTTCTTGTGTATGTGTGTTTAGGCAAGGAAACAGTTACTGTTCTTCCAGGAGCCTCTTACTTCTCCAGTGATGAATCATTTGCAATGATTAGAGGGTATGTAACAACGGAGCCCCTCGTGTTTCACATGGCGTGGAATGAACTGAGTCATCCTCTGAGCGTGTTAGCAAGACTCCGAAACATAGCCACGTCTCCCAGCCAGCAAATGTTCATGGGCTCGTTCAGTTGCACCAAGATGTGAAATTATTCACATTGAATGTTGGGAATTGGAACATTCAGCTCACAGTTATTAAAAGAACCCCCCCCAAATGGAATTTATATCTGTGTGCTGAGTATACCAAAGTAAATATTTTTAAAGTTCTTTGTAAGGATCCTAACATTTTCTACAAAATTGTTTTCATTTTCTAGCTAGCGTTTGCCTTCAAATCAAGCCACATTCTCCCTTACTGAAGGAAACAGACTCACTGTGTACACCTGTTTTTTATTTGTTTTTGGAGACAATATAGGCTATAATTTTTTTAAAAGAACTCTTAATGGTTATTTCTCTATATCAGCTTGAGCTGGTTGATTTTGAAATCAGGTGTTGGGTAGGAGAAAGCAAATTTATTTTGGTGGCTATAGAATTATTTTAATTGCTGGCAGTTTCAAGCAAATGGGACATAAAGTTTACAAAGTTTGCTTTATATTTCCTTTTTTCTCTCTCAGGGGCCATGTGAATCTAACAATGCTAGGAGCAATGCAGGTTTCCAAATATGGTGACCTGGCTAACTGGATGATACCTGTAAGTACACATTTTTCTTCTGACGTACACTTGGGTCAGAGTAGTTATTTTTGAAATACTAAGAAAAGTCTTGTTGAATTGCTATGAGAGCACAATATAATTATTACAAAAATGAAACATTTTCATAACATTTAATATTTTGGTCAAATTTTGGTAAAACAGCTACTGAGAACTATTTGGCTTTGCCTGTTTGCTAGAGGACTAAAAAGGCAGGATCAGGGCTAAAACACAATTTTCCATGAGGAACAGAGAATTGGGGAAGATTGAAAATAAATGGGCTGGGGCGCCTGGGTGGCTCAGTCGGTTAAATGTCCGACTTCGGCTCAGGTCACGATCTTGCGGTCCGTGAGTTCGAGCCCTGCTTCGGCCTCTGTGCTGACTGCTCAGAGCCTGGAGCCTGTTTCAGATTCTGTCTCTATCTCTCTCTGACCCTCCCCCGTTCATGCTCTGTCTCTCTCTGTCTCAAAAATAAATAAACGTTAAAAAAATTTTTTTTTAAGAAAAAAATAAAAAAAATAAAAATAAATGGGCTAATTCTGATAAAAATAAGAAATACAAATATTATAGCTAAGTTTTTATAACTAGAAAGAGCAAAAATAAATTTATTAATTTTATGTTAATTCTGTATTTTCTCATTCATAGTGATTAAAAAAAAAAACCCTCCCAATTGGTCATGTGACCTCATAGGTAATCAGTCACATTGTCTTCTCTTATGGAATTCAAAACTTGTGATATTTAAACATGTATTTGAAATGCAAAGTTTTATTTACTAATCACCTAAATCAGGGAAGAAAGCATAGAATTAGCTTTGGAAAAAGGACTATAATCAGTTGACTTAATTTATGAGTGTGGTTTGTCACATACCAGGTTGTTGCTTTGTGATGTGTTTGTGGGAACAATAATGAGTGCATGTCCATGATTATGAACTCATTTTGGCTGGTTGCTCAGGTTACTCTTTCTGGATGTGTACTTCAGGATTTCTGTGTGTTTTTCTATATCATCAGCTACAAGGAATTTGTTTAAGTAACTGATGCTGGTGTTCTATGCTTTGAGAGTTTTTCTGAAATCACTTAGATATTTTCCTCTAGTAATCTTTGAGGAGGTGGATTAATATAGTTGATGACAGTGTTAGAGATTGTCTTTAGCTCTTTTGATCTAATATACTGTGAAATATTATTTTAAGGTTTGAATAATTAAGACCCTGGTTCTCAAACTTGGTTGCATATTAAAATCACCTGAGTATTTTAAAAACTATTGATGCCTGGATCCCACTCCCAGAGGTTTCAATTTAATTAATGGGGGATGTAGCCTAGGCACTGGGCATTTTAAAAGCAACTTTGATGATTACCATCTGTAGCCAGGTTTGCGAACCAGCATATTAAAGAATGATCGTAAATCACAGTTAGACTGTAAGGCAGAGAGGCACCGAGCTGGCTCATTCGGTAGAGCATGTGACTCTTTTTTTTTTTTAATTTTTTTTTTAACCTTTATTTATTTTTGAGACAGAGAGAGACAAACCATGAACGGGGGAGGGTCAGAGAGAGGGAGACACAGAATCTGAAACAGGCTCCAGGCTCTGAGCTGTCAGCACAGAGCCTGATGTGGGGCTCGAACTCACGGACTGTGAAATCACGACCTGAGCCGGAGTCAGACGCTTAACCAACTGAGCCACCCAGGCGCCCCTGAGCATGTGACTCTTGATCTTGGGGTTGTGAGTTTGAGCCCCACGTTGGGGAATAGCGTTTACTTAAAGTGATACAAAATAATTAAAAGTAATTAAAAAATAAAATGTAAGGGAGAAACATCATTGAACTACTGATATTAGGGAGTATATTGTTATTTTAGCTTAAAAATGTTCATCATTCTAAATCAGCCATGGTTATAAGAGTTGGCAGCTTTTGGAGGCTTCAGAGAAATCAGGGAGGATCTCCTGAATATTGTACAGTGAATCAGATTGACAGTTTATGGGAATACTTACTTGTGTAGAAAATCAAAATACATTTCTGTTCTCAAATTTTTAGAAAAAGGCCACATGGGATAGTTAGAAGGAGCATAAAAAAGTAAGCTCTGGGTTCTAGCCCTGACTCTACCCAGTAATTAAGGTGTGACCTTGAACATGTCAATTAAACTCTTTGGGTTAAAGCATCCCTATCTATAAAATGAAGAATTGAGATTAGCTAATTTCTGGTGTCTCATTGGGCTCTCCTAGCTCCATGGATGAGAGCAAGGGCCTCGGAGTGAGATAGACCTGCGTTGAAATCCAATTTTTGTCATTTGCTAGCAGTGTAACTGAGGCAGTTGCCTACTTTTTCTTCATCTGTAAAATGAGAAGGATATAATACTACCTACTCTATAGGATTATATAAAGGAATAAATGATATAGTATATACATAGTACATATCATAGAGCTTGACAACATAGTACAAGCTAAATAAATGGGTTGTTATTATTTGACAAGAAGGAAAAGTTGGAGGTACCTGGCAGAGAAGGGAATAGAATTAGTTACTATGAACAGAAACAATAGAGTGTTAAATATGTCTGTATCTCTAAGTCTAGAGATAACAAGTTTGAAACAAAATTTAACAAGTTTGAAATCAATTTGCACAGTGATCCCGAGTATGGAGCAGAAATATGTTCAACACATTATTGTCTTTAAGGAACGTAGGCATCTTTAAAAAGTCAGTGTATGTCTTGTTTATATTATGGTTTGGCACCCAGTGAGGCTGGAAGCTCGCACAGAGTATACCTTATGTAGTTGTCATTTGTAGGAAAGATTTTTCAACACGTATCACGTTTTTATATATCCTGTGAAGATTCCTGTGAGTGATTAAAAAAAAATCAGTGTTTGTTAACTTTATAAATAGTCTTAATACAATTGGAGCTCATGCATTTCCAAATGACTGGACCTAGTGGGGCAGTGATGGAGAACTCTGGAGTTCTGAAGGAACAGAAACTAAGCATAAAAAATGTTCTTGTGTCTGGTTCCACTCATTTGGTAATAGAAATGGTAATGTCATTTCTGACGAGCTTTTCTTTTTTTCCTTTAATAACTCATAATCACTTCTTGGATTCTTATAAAGATATCTTATAAAGATAAAGATGTGATGCATAGTGTATGTTTTTGATTCTTTTGAATGCAGAAGAGTTTAAGAGTCAAGACCATGAACTTTAGTTTGTAATAAATTTGATTTGAATTTTAGTTCTCCCTCTAACAAATACAATTTGGAGTACATATTTTTTTTAGGATTAATTGAAAAGAAAATTAAAGTGGCCACTAAAAGAATTCCACTAAATAGTGGCTATTACTGTTATCTCTTTCATTCCTCTATTGCTTAACATTGAAGAGGGAATATTTGCCTTAAATTACACTGATGTAAGCAAGACTATATTTTACAGTAACTAGTACTACCTGCTTAGCCTCAGTTCATGTTCAGGTGCCCAAAATTAAGCCCTTTGAGGACATATTTCTGGCTCTTATTGGTTATGGATAAGGTACAGTCTATCCTTCTTATAGTTTCAGGGAGCAATCTATTTCTATTTGTCTCAAAGATTTATGTTGATTATTAAAATTTAGATATATTTTTATTGCAAGATCTGGCAGTTAAGAAGCTGAAAAGTTCAGCTTTATTATATCATTTTTCATTTGCTTTTATCTTTTTAGTGAGTTGAATAATCTTTCAATGGTTGTAAAGCGTTGAGATTCTCTGCATCATGGCATCCCCATCCATCATCACGATGTCAGATTACAATAAACATTAAGCTTTTAAGGCAGGCAAATTGTATGGATGCTATTTGTCTTATCCTTTAATAGCTTTTTAGTATGCAGTGTTGATCTCCTGTACACAGATTTTGAAAAATTCTGCCCTGAGCATCTGAAGAGAGAAAATGCGACAGAATAGTAGTTGGCTCCTTCGAGTTCCCTGATTATTGTGATGATGGTAAAACCACAGGCAAGCTACGAAAATGTGGACAGATGTGCAGCCCGTTGAATCTGCATTCAGAACCTCTCTGGCTTTCCTAGTGCCTATTTTTAGAAAACAGCTGCCATAGATTATTGACTTGTGAAGGGAAGCAGGTGTGTACCAGCAGCGATGGGAGCTGGTTGTTGAAAGCCTGCAAGAGGGGCTTGCCGGACAGCGCTGCTGTGTGTGAGCGAAATGACAGCCGAGGGCTTGTTGCTTCTGTGTGGGGAGAAGTGAAATGAGGGATTTTTTTCTTTTTTTTTAATGAGGGATTCTTAGGGCAAAGGAGAACAGGATGTTTTATGTTTGTTTTTCCCTCACATTTTTAACTTTCTTTATGCATTTTAAAAGAAGAAATACAAATTGGTGTACTCATGTATGCTACATGTCTGAGTGCATAAAATTGGTTTCATAATTCTAGTTGTGTCTTTTTTAAATAAGCTAACTCTCCAGTCTTCTGACTTGTACAACTAAGGCATTTTGTGTTCGAGATTTAAACAATGTTATGTCAATTATATCTCATTACAGCTGGCAAAAAGTTTAAAAGTTAAAAAAAAGATTCAATCTGGTGGTTTAATTGCATCAAGTGTAGTCCAAATATTAAATCCATAGATACAGATATAAAAATATAAAGATTAAAGTAAGAATAAAGATATAAACTTACAGATATAGATATGGATTTAACGCATATTTGTCTTATTTATTTTGCCCTGAGGCTCAGGAAACTACAAACTATGGGTAAGGAAAATGGTGGAGAAAATATGTATGTGTGGCATTATGCTTTTATATAATTATTCAGTAATGCTTTTGCCATATCAGTGTAATGAGGTGAAAGGTATACAGAACCTTGGAATTAGACAGATCTATGCTTAATTAAATACTGGTTCTGTCACTTACTGGTGGTATGGCAGATCATTTTATCTTGGTATACTCTTTTATAAAATGATAATGTTTAACTCATATGCTTGTGATGGGGATTAAATTAGTTCATTCAACAAATATTTATTAGGCACGTATTAAGGGGCATGACTGTTCTTGCCTCTTAAAGATGCGGCAGTTAACAGAACAGATGAAGTTCTCTGTGTTCAGGTAGCTGATGTTCTAGTGGGGGTCAGCACATATGGCCCATGTGCCAGATCTGGCCCACTGCCTCTTTTTGAAATGGAGTTTTACAGGAACACAGCCACATCTGTTGATTTATGTATTACCTGTAGATGCTTTCATGCTGCAACAGCAGAGTTGAGTAGTTGCAACAGAGACTGTATGCCTGTCAGTCTAAAACATTTACCATTTCACACTTTATGGAAGAGTTTGCCAACTCCTGCCGTAGATCATTGGTTTGAAACCTTTCTTTTCTAATATAAGCATGTGATGCTATAAATTTCTAAATACTATTAGTGAGATCCACAAATTTTTATATATAGTGTTTTCATTTTCATTTTCTCTTCAAAATATTTACTAATCTCTCGTGTGATTTTTTTTTTCTGTGACTTAATGGTTATTTGGAAGTATGTCATTTAATTTCAGGTATGTGATGATCCATTAACACAAAACTTTGTGTTGATCTCTAGTTTAATTATCTTGAGGTCAGAAGACATACTTTATATAGTTTCCATCCTTTTGAATTTGAGATTTATTTATGGCCTAAAATATAGTCTATCTTAGTGATAGACTTAGGGACTGTTCCAGCTATATTAGAAAAGAATGTGTATTCTGCTCTTGTTGGGGAGAGTGTCCTATAAGTCAGTAAGGTCCAGTTGGTAGATAGCATTCATGTTTTCTATGTCCTGTTGGTTTACTGAGAGAGGAGTAATGTAATATTGAGCTATAATTGTGCATTTGTTAATTTCCAACTCAGTTGTGTCACCTTTTGCTTGTAGATTTTAGAGCTCCATTATTAGTTGTATTAGTACACAGTTAAAATTGTTATGCTCTTTTAACAAATTAACTTCTATTGTTATATTGTACTTTATCTCTGGTAATATTTCTTATTCTGAAGTCTACTGTCTGACATTAATATATTCACTCTGCATGGTATATTTTTTTCCATTTTTCTACCTGCAACCTATTAATGTCTTCAAGTGAGTTTTGTAGTTAATATAGTTAGGTTTTGTTCTTTTACCCAGTTTTATAATCTGTGACCTTTAATTCGAGATTTAGGCCATTTACATTTATGTGATTATCAACCTGGTTGGGCTTAAATCTGTCAGCACAATTTTTTTTTCTCCTCATTTGTCCATCTGAGTTTTTATTTCTCCATTCTTTTAGATCAGCTAAGTATTTTTTATGATTCCATTTTATCTTCACTATTGATTTCTTTTTTTTCCCCAGTGGGTCCTCAAGGATTTACAATACACATCTTTTATTTATCACAGTCTACTTTAAGTATTATCTTATTATCACTTTACATATAATGTAAGAACCATACAACTGTAAACTTTTCTTCTCTGCCCTTATCCTATTTGCTGCTGTTGGTCATATATTTTATTCTGCGTGTGTTTTAAACCTCATGATATTTTATTATTATTTTTATTCCAAATAGCCAATTCTCTTTTAAAGAGATTGAAAATAAGAAAAAAAGTGTGTTTTTTATATTTTTATTATATAATATAATTTATATATAAAAGTTATATATTTTGCATATTTCCCCACATATTGCTCTTTCCTGCACTTTTCCATTACATTGATCCAAATTGCCATCTGATGTTGTTTTCCTCCCCCTTAAAGGACATCCTTTGATGTTTCTTACAGTGCAAATCTTAAGGATGTCACTCCAGTTGATTCTTTCAATATTTGCTTTTCAACTTTGTTAAATTTAGTTGAGAGAAGCCTCTAGTTTCAGTGTAATTAGCCCCACTACTAAAGTTATTTCCTTTTGAGGGCTCTACCATGTATTATGAGGCCTTTCCCCTCTGGCTAGTAGGAATGTGAATTGTTCCCAAACCTGCATGAGTTCTGGACATTTTTTGCTTAATATTTCCTAGTGGTTCTTTTCCAGGCCTTGACTAATTTTTTCTCCTATATACACACATCAGTACTCTACCAAAGGCTTGAGATGAATCCTTTCTGCAAATCTGTGAGCTCTTTCTCTGTGTAGCAACCTCTGTTCTGATATTTTGAGATACATAGTCAAATTCTAGTTGACTTGGTCTCTCTGAACCCAGCAGGACTACAGGATCCCACCTGAGTCTCTCTCCCTGCATTGGGTTCCTCTCTCCAGGCAGTCGGCTGGGGCAATTATTGGCCCACCTCATTGGCTTTCCTTCTGTGAGAGATGACAGTCCTGTACTGCCTTTTTGCTAATATCTGAAAGCTACTTTTTCCTGTATTGTTTAATACCATTAATAATATTTTTGAACTTATGTCTTTATATATTTCTTGGATGATTTTCTTAGTATAAATCCCCAGAAGTAGAATACCTTGGCCAACTTTTTAGGGTTTTGATGCTTAATGAATTATGGTCCAGAAAAACTATCCCAATTCACACTCATACTGTTTTCATTCTCTTACCAAAGCTGGTATTTTTTTCTATTGTTTCATTTTTCATTTCTTTAAAAACTGCCATCTGTGACTGTTTAAAGAGCCAGCAGAACCTTACTCCTCTGAAGGAGCCCTTACTCCTCCTCTCTTTTGTTCTGGAGGCCTTCCTTTTGGCTTTTAGCAGTTATTACCTCTTATCCAATATTGCTCCAATGCTGCTATCTTTGCTAATTTTAAAGATCACATTGATGATGGCTGTTCTCAGTGTTTGTGAATGTGTCTTAACAGACCAGCTGTGAGAAGTGTGTGTGTGTGTGTGTGTGTTTTCTGTATCCAATATGTTGAACAAGCTCTACATGTGGGATGAAATAAAAACAGAGCTATTTTTATCTCCTGTGGTGTCTTTAACTTTATTTAGTTAGGGAAGCTTTCCTTCTGAAATGATATTTCAGCTCATTCTCCAATAATATAATAACTGTCACTGGATCAGTTTAATTCACCAATTCTGTTTTGATTCGAGAATTACAGTCCAGTTAAAAATAGTGACCATTGCTTTAGGATACATTTAAAACCAGTACATCTCCTCTTTCTCTGGCTCTCCAACTATAGACAGGACTGGCTACCTGCCTTTGGGAAAGGTTGTGTGGTGTTCTTCGGCTTCTTTCTTCACTCGTCTCCTCCCCCAATTCACTGTTTGGCACCTACCTAGGTAGAAATTCAGGAGAATGGGAAAAGAGGAAATAGGGTGGGAAAGGTCTTAAGTGGCTAGTAATGCTATGAGCTGGTTCCCTGCTCTCTGGCCTTGCAGACAAAGCTGATTCCTTTTTCTGTGTGTGTGTGTGGGGGGGGGGGGTGGTCTTTGGAGACCCCTTTCTGGGTCAGCATCCATCCTGAAGAACAGTGGCTGGATGCTTCCCTTGCAGCTCCTGGTTTTCCTGTGGTCCATTTCACACATCCTCCCTCGCGTAGCATCCTGTTGAGAAAGTGTTAAAGCATCTTTAGTCTGGCCTTCTTATGACCCACACCTGGGAAGCTCTCACTCATTTCTTGTCCACTTTTGGTGGTAGTCATGTAGTTACTTCCCCCAAACAGTCACTTCAACTTTCTCTAGTAGAAGTTAGGTGTGCCATTCCCTAGTGGTGTCCTGACTCTTCTCCTGGAGGCAAGGTGCTCTGAAGTTGTCATACAAGCTATGTGGTCAGTTGAATGAGGGGCAGGTATACACCTGACCCTGTCCTTGGTTGCTGGGGCAGAGGGAGTGGGACCACACCATGCTTTTCTTCGAAGTCCTTCACACACAGTTCTCTGCTATGGCCTGCTGTACCCCATGATCTTGCCAGGCATCCCAAGAATCTTGGAATTTGTTATTGACCATTTTCTCTGTAAATTCTGCTTCTGAGATCTATCTTACATGCTGGTATCTCCTAACTGTCACACTTGTATATCCATCAAAACAAGATAAAAGAAGTCCCAGTTTACTATCTGGTTACTACCACAGTTTCCTTCCTCTGAGCTCATATTCAGCTAAGCCTTCATACATGCAGGGATTTCTTCCATCGTGTACATTAAGGTGGTCCTCCAGCTTACTCTGTTTCCCAGCTGCCCTAGACAGAAGAGAGGACCATGGGAGAACCTAGCCAAGCTCTGTTTATTCTAACTGGGGAATAAAAACTGCACTGACCCCTCGTTGGCAGGGGAGGAGAAGAGGAAGTGGAAGGGGGAGAGAGGAGTGTTCAAAACAAAAAACAAAACAAAACTACTCTGACCCAGCAGATGGACCTTTACTTCCCATGCCAATTTAAAGACCCATTTAATGTTTGCAGAATTTCCAAGAGCAAAGAATGATTCCTTCTGGTACAGCAATTTAATAAATGAGCATACATTTTTAAAAAGACAAGTTAATATTAGTGAAATTTATTAGAAACATAAGCTGTTTATTATTGCTCTTTACTTGGGTACTATATTTAGTTATTTAAAAATACTTTTTATCTGTGACTATCTGGAAAACACGTTGAAAATTAATCCCTAGTTTTGTTGTTTACATCCAGTATTTTTCAGACTAAAAGTATATTTATAGACTAACCTATTTGATACATTAGTTTTATAAGGAATTTTCCTCTTACTTGGAGGATATTGTTGGTGGTTAAAAGCTATGATTAAAGTTTAAAAGCCACAGCTAAATTATAAATCTAACATTTTTAGAAGGAAGGAACTAATAGCTATTAAGTACATGCCATTGGCCAGGTACCATTTATTTGTATATTTATTGTAATTTAATCCTTATAGAATATTGACAATTAAATATATGTTATTATAGATAAAGAGACAGATCAGGAGTTAACTATTCGAGTTTACATCTGTAACCAAGTTACAAAGTGGGGATTTGATCATAGTTTCCTTTGATCTATGTATTATGTATTCTACCACAAGGTTCATTTGGGAAGTGCATTAACTAATGCCTTTCATGATGGAAATAAAACTACAAAGTAAATAAATAACAAACAAAAACAAAAACAAAAACTGCAAAGTAAATAAATATACTTACAGCATTTATGTAAACTTGATTAAAGAAATTATTGTTTCATTGTGTGGGATAAAACCTATTGCAACAGGAAGGATGCATGTTGTATATATGATATTAATTCAAGCTGGGGTTTTGAAAGGTGCTGCATTGAGCATTTGCATGTTCTGTTTTCTGTGTATTATCATACTTTAAGCTCTCACTCAATCTCTGAAGTCTCCACTACCTAATCACATATAAATAACATAAATCTCACGTATGAAGTATTTTATCCATTTTATTTACCATTTTGTTTTTTATAATGTACCAACTGAGGAGTCCTTTGGAAGAGTCCAGGTTTTCTACTAGGATTTTTATAGTTTTAGTTTTAATATTTCTTAAATGGAAAAGTTGAAACATAACTGTAGAAACATTGGAATCATTGCAAACAGAAATCCTAAATAGAGGTTAAGAAAAATTAAGATCAGAAAGGAGCAATAGCAAATTCATTGGCAAATCAGCTAACTCAGCCTAGGTCCCAGCCCCCAGTGTCAATCTTGTAAGTAGGCAAAGAGATGTGAGAATGTGAAATAGATTTTTCTTTTTGGAAGTACCAATTCTCAGGGATCTTAAATATATTTTGTCTTTTTATTGCTGTCTGAGTCTTTTTTGGCTCTGGAGGAAGGAAATATTTCCCTCCTTGCTATGATGCATATGATGTGTTTGTGAACAACTGCTTAGTCCTAAGAACTTTGTGTACTGGAACTCCTCTATGTATTCAAACCAGAGACTGAAAAGAAGATGAGCTAAACCTCTGACTGGTTCTGAGCCATGTTGCTACCGAGCCTCCCCGCAGCTCTTGTAAGAATTTGACCATATACCCTCCATATTCTTTGGTGTCAGAAAGCGGATTAATATGCATAGAATGGGAGTTTGGTTGTCATCTTCTCCTCCTCCTCCTCCTCCTCTCTCCTTCTCTTTACAGAGAGAATGAGCAATGAATAAGTTTGATATTTTCAATTATTATCCCTTTGGCTAGTGATGTATTTGTATGACTCAACAGCCCCTTCTCATTAAACAGCCCACTTAAAAGAAAGGGGTGAAACATTAAAAATGATAGATGATGTCTTTTAGAAACCCATTATTAGTAATTTCATAAATAGTGGTGCTGCTGATATAACTTAGCAGGGAATAAAGCTAAAAGGCTGAAGACAATATGACCCTGCCACCAAAGGCAAATGAATCTCGAAGACTAAATTTTACTAAATAACTGGATTTGGCATTTCTAGTTGATGAAATCTTTACTTCTTACTTTACTCTTTTGGTTTAGAAATAATTTTTGGTCGGCACTTTTATTAACAAAAAATTTTTATTAGAGAAAATATCAAAATATATACAAATATAGAATAGTAAAATGCACATATCCAGTTTATACAATTATCCATTTGTGGCCAATCTTGTTTCATCTATACTCCTATTCACTTTCCTCTTTGCCCCAGATTATTTTGAGGCAAATCCCACATATATTATTCTATACCCTGATATTTTAGTATCTCTAAAAGGTAAGGATTCCTTTTATGAACCACAAATCTGTTATCTCATTAATGGTAAGGAATTAAGAATATAATTTTAACATCCAGCTATACAGCACCCTAATTTTACTGATGGAGAACTTGAATCCAGAAAAATGAAGTGACCTTACTCAGGTCGTAAAATTAGTAACTAAACCGATCCTAGAGCTTGTCTCTCCTGTCTTATAGTCTAATAATTGTTTCCATGACCTGAGGAAAAGTTTGCTTTTGAAATACAACATCCAAATATAAAGAACCTTCCATTTTTCTTTCAAATACACTTTGATGCATCTTTTTGTCTCTGTGAAGTGTCTTAACCTTTCTAGACCTCAGCTCTTTATTTTTAAGGTGTGGTGAATGAGATGGGTTTTACCAACAAATTCAATAGGAGTTTTTTGTTTGTTTGTTTTTGGTATTAGGCATACTAGTCACTGTGAGTAGAGTGGTGAACAAACTCAGTACAGTCTTCCTCCTTTTGAATAATCTTTTTTCTGTAGTGAATATGGTAAAAATAGGGGTGAATGATGGTACTGTGCAAACCCTTCTGTACACTAAACATTAAATATGTTGACTTAAGAATACTTAATAGACTTAACTATTGTAATTCTGGTCCAGGATTATGGCAGATTTTATCATTTATTCAAGTCTCATTTTACCTCTTTCATTATACTTATTCCTAATTATATTTTAGTTTCTGCCAATGTTTCAAGCTGGGTATTTCATTTCAGTTTCTAAGTGGTCTTGCTAATACAAAGGAAAACTATTGGTTTTTGTGTATTTATCTTGTATTTATTCACTTTTAAAATTCTCTTATTAGTATATATATATTTTTAGAATTCTCTTAGACATTCTATGCAGGTTTGGATAAACTACATCCTGTGCAGTTGAACGTTTAACCAACTGAGCCACCCAGATGCCCCATGATTCCATAATTTTTTAGAAAGACTTCCAGCTTTTGATCATGTTAGCACTGGCATGTGTATTGATAAGACCCTCAGGAACAGTGCCAGATCAGATCATGGCTATTGATCTGATAGAGAACTATAAGAACTAGATAGAGCAGTTGGCTTCTAATTGGAGGTCATAAGATATAACAACATATCTTTAAACCCTAGAGTTAGTTACCTTGGTAAATTCACATTGTGAAAGGCACATGGAGTTGAGACTGAGTGAATATCAGTTTCCCATCTCACATCTTATCCTCTTTTTATACCTCCCCTATCTAAATAGAATGCCAGGCAAAATCAGCGGCATTTTACATGGAGTTTTCCTTCTCCTTTCTTTATCCTCCTCAGTCAATATAATTGCATTTCCCTAAGTAAAAGACAGGTAGTGTTTTTTAACTTTATTGTACCCAATAAATTCAACAAAAATTGGATGGAAAACAGATTACTGACTTTTTTATAGTTGGGTAAATATGTTTTGCATGAAGGCCTGGTACAGAATTCTTTGAGGGAGACTCATAATCTCTAAACCAGGGATATGAGATTTGACATGTTTTAGCCATTTGTTATCTGTTTTGCATTTTTTGGGATTATAGTTATAACCTCTTTAATATTAGTATTGGATAAGGAATTTCTGGTTGGTGTGTCGTTACTATGATTTAGGTCTTTTGTTTTGGTAAAGATCATGTGCTTATTATCAAATACTAAGGGGCAAATAAATGCACATTAGCATGAAAACAAATAGCATATCATCTAAATAATCAGACCCCAAAAAGCTAACCCACAAATAAAATAGGAATAGCTCCTTTATTTTTTTTTTCAATTTTTTTTTCAACGTTTATTTATTTTTGGGACAGAGAGAGACAGAGCATGAACGGGGGAGGGGCAGAGAGAGAGGGAGACACAGAATCGGAAACAGGCTCCAGGCTCTGAGCCATCAGCCCAGAGCCTGATGCGGGGCTCGAACTCACGGACCGCGAGATCGTGACCTGGCTAAAGTCGGACGCTTAACCGACTGCGCCACCCAGGCGCCCCAGGAATAGCTCCTTTAAAAAAATCACTTTTCTTACTCTCAGAACTGTATGAAAAATAAATGTGTTACTTTGGCACTGAGAAACTTTATTGGTTATCATATTTCCATCTTGAATGTAACTTCTCATAACCATGTAGTTTTTAGGAAATTTAATTTTTTAAATCATAGCTTTCAGGTTGCTAAAAAGATACACATTTTGTTTAGAAGCACATTTAGAAAGTTTTGTAATTTCAATCCTAAGGGATCTGACTATATTTTTATAAGTTGTTTAAACTGAAGCTACATAGGGCTTGCTGTCTGCTTCTTAACTAAATCTATTAACACCATCCAGCACATTAGGAACAATAAGAAAGAAAAATAGTGCAATAAATTCAACATAATGGATATTTTTAAATAGAAAACATCTTCTATGGGGATTCAATTACCTCTTTCTGGAAACTAGGGAAAGATTTTATCCAGTTCTTTTTCTGACTTGTTCTATAACTTTAGGTAATTTATTTAACTTTTTCTTGTTGGTCTTTCTCTCTTTGGAAAGGAAAGCTTGAATTTTATCTCCTTACTTTCTGCAAGCACTGTTTAGGTAATGAGGAATTATCTTCATAAAATTGTATTTATGAAAAGATGCTCAGTATGGAAAAAGTAAACCATAATGAGAAAAATGAAATAACAATAGCAAAAGATAGAAATGATAGCTTATATAACAAAGGTCCAGTCTGTATTCTTAATTTTTACAAACTTGTAATAATATGGTTGCAGAACATTGTATTAAAAGGTTTCCATTACCATGTTTGATTTTTTTAAAAAAGTACTTTCTCAGAAATCTAAGCTATCAGTAGGACAAGCTAATCAAAATGATAACTTGGATAGTAAAGTCTTTTTATTGGGAAAAATAAAATATATCAAGGGAAACTGTTAACAAAATGAAAAGGCAGTCTACAAAGTGGGAGAAAGTATTTGTAAATTATGTATCTGATAGGGGGTTAGTAGCCAAAATATATAAACAACCTCTACAACTCAATAGCAAATAAATAAATAAATAAATAAATAAATAAATAAATAAATGTCTGATTACAAATGGGCAGAAGTTTGAATAGATATTTTTCCAAAGAAGACATACAAGTGGCCAACACACATGTGAAAAGATGCTCAACATCAGTAATCATCAGGGAAATGCAAATCAAAACCACGGTGAGATACTGCCTCATATTTGTTAGTATGACTGCTATCAAAAGGACAAGAAATAACAAGTGTTGGCAAGGATGTGGAGGAAAAGGAGCCCTTGTGCACTGTTGTTGGGAATGCAGACTGGTGCAGCCACTATAGAAAACAGTATGGAGATTCCTCAAAACATTAAAAATGGAACTGCCATATAAATGAGCAGATCTTTCTGTGTATTTAAATGACGAAAACAAAAACACTAACTCAAAAAGATGTATGTACCCCCATGTTAACTGCAACTTTATTTACAGTGGCTAAGATATGGAAACAACCTAAGTGTCAATCGATGGGTGAATGGGTAAAGAAATTGTGGTATAGATACCATATTATTCAGCCATAAAATATGAAATCTTGCTGTTTGTGATAACATGGGTGGACCTTGAGGGCATTATGCTAAATGAAATAAGTGAGACAGGAAAAACACAGATACTGTATAATCTTTCTTATATGTGGAACTGAAAGAAAGAAAGAGGGAGGATGGGAGGGAGGAAGGAAGGAGGGAGGGAGGGAAGGAAGGAAGGAAGGAAGGAAGGAAGGAAGGAAGGAAGGAAGGAAGGAAGGAAGGAAGGAAGGGAAAGGGAGAGAGAGAAACAAAAAGCAATCTAATAGATGCAAAGAACAGATTGGTGGTTGCCAGAGGTGGTTGATGGGACTATGAGAAATGGGTGAGGAGGGTCAAAAGGTAAAAATAAAAAGTAAAATTTAAAAAACAGTAACAGCAACAACAACAGGAAAAGCCCACATATGCAGTTCTCAGAACCATCTTAATCTTTATCCAGGTACTAATGTGACTTTCTTTATGCTAGTATACTCCGTATTGGTTAAGTGTTGGGTTCTGCAAAGAAATAACGTTCACTTACAACAGGAAAACAGATTGTAGCCAGAAACAAAGCACAGATTCATTTAACTCTCATAAATTTACTTGTTTTTAGGGAGTTAGTATTTGCAGAGTTTTTTTAGCAATAAGCTGGAAGAGCTATTAGGAGAGGTCCTCACAGAGGGAAATCTGAGAACTTAATCTCCGTTTTGTTTTTATTTTGATGAAGAAATAAAAACCACAGGAACGAACCACATACTGAGATTTAAAAAAAAAAAAAAACTGTGTTTTGGAATAACTAGATTTACAGAAAAGTTTCTGAGACAGCACAAAGAGTTTTCGTATTCTCTCACCCAAGTTCCCTCATTATTACAATCATCTGCTACCTTGGTACATTTGTCAAAACTAAGAAACACACGTTGATATGTTACTGTTTTGGGATGGGGGTCATTTGTCTTTTTTTTGTTGTTGTTAATTGTGGTAAGAACACTTAACATGAGATCTACCCTCTTAAAATTTTAGCTGCACAATACAGTATTATTAACTCTAGGCACAGTTTTGTGCAGCAGATCTCTACTCTAGAATTTTCTCATCCTGTATAACTCAAACTCTGTACTCGTTGAACTATACTCAGCTCTGCATTTCCCACTCTCCCTAGTCCCTGGCAACCATGGTTCTACTCTCTGCTATTATGAGTTTGACTATTTGGACATCTCATGTAAGTGGAATCATGGAGTATTTGTTCTTCTGTGACTGGCTTATTGTACTTAGTGTAGTATCTTCTAGGTTTGTCCATGTTGTAGTATATGGCAGGCTTTCCTTCTTTTTAAAGGCTGAATAATTTTCTGTTGTGTGTGCATACCACATTGTCTTTATTCATTCGTCAATGGACATTTATGATGTTTTCTATCTTGGCTGTTGTGAATAATGCTTCAGTGAACATGGGAATGCAGATATCCCTTTGATATCCTGATTTCAGTTTTTCTGGATATATACTCAGGAGTGGGATAGCTAAATGACATGGTGGTAATATTTTTAAATTTGGAGAAAACTACCCTACTATTTTTTGTGAGCAGCTATACCATTTTACATTCCCACCAGTAGTGTACAAGGTTCCAGTTTGTTTATATCCTTGTCAACACTCATCTTTTTGGTTTTTGTGGGGTTTTTTTTGTTTTTGTTTTTGTTTTTGTTTTTGTTTGGATAATAGGTATGAGGTGATACTTCATTGTGGTTTTGATTTGCATTTTTTGATGACTAGTGATATTGAGCATCATTTCATACAATTGTTGGTCATTTGTATGTCTTCTTTGGAGAAAATATCTTTTCAAGTCCTTTGTCCATTTGTTAGTTGGGTTATTTGAATTTTTGCTATTGTAGGAGTTACATATTTTGGGCATTAACTCCCTATTAGATGTATGGTTTTCAAATATTTCCTCTCATTCCTTAGGTTGCTTTTTCATTTTGTTGTTTCCTTTGCTGCGAAGAAGCTTTCTTGTTTAATGTAGCCCCACTTGTCTATTTTTGCTTTTGTCCCCTTTTGTTACACTTTATAAGATTCCAATTTTATTCTTTTCCATGTGGATAATCCAGTTTTTCCAATACCATTCACTGAAGAGTCTGCCTTTTCCTTGTTGTGTATTCTTGGCACCCATGCTGAAGATCAGTTGGCTGTACAAATCAGTTGGATTTATTTGGTGTTTCTACACTGTTCCATTGCTCTCTCTGTTTTTAATGCCAATATCATACTGTCTTAGTTACTATAGTTTTGTAATATATTTTGAAATCAGGGAGGGATTTCAGGAGAACAAATTCAGCTTTGTTCTTTCTCAAGATTGCTTTGGGACTTCCAATTCATGAACAGGGCATGCCTTTCCATTTATTTGTGTCTTTAATTTGTTTCATCATCAATGTTTTATAGTTTTCAGTGTATAAATCTTTCAGGTACATTACTATCAATTTTTTTTATTAGCGTTCTCTTTTCTAGGATACAATTCAGTGTACCACATTACATTTAATTGTCCCATTTCCCTAGTCTCCTCTGGGAGAAGACAGTTTCTTCTGAGAGAAAGACTTCTCTGTGAAGTTTTCTGTCTTTCCTTGTTTTTCATGACTTTGATAGTTTTGAGAAGTATTGGCCAGATGTCCTGTAGAATGTGCCCCAGTCTTGTCTTACACATCTCCATCAGAACTCCTGGGTGACCAGGTGCATTGTCAGTGAGCAGTGATATTTTAGAAGGAACCTTTTTCTTTCTTTCTTTTTTCTCTTCTGTGTAGTAGGTCTTAAAAGTAGGCTTAAAATACATAGTAAACCATGTTGCAAACAGATGTGTTATCATCCAGGCTGTGTTGCTCCATTTATAGAACACGGGCAGAATAGATTTAGCATAATTCTTAAGGGCCCTAGGATTTTTGAAATTGGTAAATGAGCATTGGCTTCAACTTAAATTCACAAGCTGTGTTAGCCCCTAAGAAGAGAGTCAGTCTGTCCTTTGAAGCTGTAAAGCCAGGCATTGGCTTTTTCTCTCTAGCTTTGAAAGTACTAGATGGCATCTTCTTCCAAGAGAAGGCTGTTTCATCTACATTGACTGTTGTTTAGTGTAGCCACTTTCATTTTTTATCTTTAGCTAGATCTGGATTGTTGCAGCTTCTACATCAGCACTTGCTGCTTCACCTTGCACTTTGATGTTACGAAGACAGCTTCTTTCCTTAAGTCTCATGAACCAACCTCTGTTAGCATCGAACTTTTCTCCTGCAGGTTCATCACCTCTCCCAGCCTTCATAGAATGGAAGAGAGATAGGGCCTTATTCTGGGTTAGGTTTTCGCTTAAGAGGAATGTTGTGGCTGGTTTGATCTTTTATCCAGACCACTAAAACATTGTCCATATCAGCAGTAAGGCTGTTTTACTTTCATATTTGTGTGTTCACTGGACTAGCACTTTTAATTTCCTTCAAGACCTTTTTCTTTGCATTCACATCTTGGCTAACTGGCACAAGAGGCCTAGCTTTTGTCCTGTCTCAGCTTTCAACGTACTTTCCTCACTAAGCTAATCATTTCTAGCTTTTGAGTTAGAGTGACAGATGTGTGACTCTTGTTTTCACTTGATCACTTAGAGGCCATTGTGGAGTTATTAATTGTCTTCGTTTCAATATTGTGGTGTCTCGGAATAAGGAGACCTAAGGAGAGGAAGAGAGATGGGGGAATGGCTAGCTGGTGGAACGGTCAGAACACCTACAGCATTAAATAAGGCCATTATCTCATGTGGGTAGGACTCATGGCACCTCAAAAACAATTACAACAGTAACATCAAAGATTATAGATCACCATAACAATAATGCAAAAGTTTGAAGTATTGCAAGAATTACCAAAATGTAAAACAGACACAAGCTGAGAATGCTGTTGGAAAAATGGCTCCAGTAGATTTGTTCAATGCAGGCCTGACATGCACCTTCACTATGTAAAAAACACATCATGTGAAAAGTGCAGTAAAATGAGGTATGCTTGTACTAACCATACTCACACAGTTTTGAATAATAAAGATAAACTGCTTCCCTGAGGTTAGAGGAAAAAAGCAACTCCTTCCTGAATAGCTCTGTGTCAAGGTGATTATCAAGAGACTATTTCCTTCTAAATACTGGGCCTAAGAAACAGCATTCTTGGGAATAAAAATAATTTTTAGCAGGTAGACCCCAGCTCCAAGTGTTTGCCACGCGTGAGTTCCAGGTGAATGTGAATGAAGTCATGTCTGCCACCGGGTGTTGTAACCATAAAAGCAATGAAATTCTTCTCACTTACTGTGGCTCTTGCTACTCTCCAGAGAATGTACTAGATTTAAAACACCCCTCAACTGAGGCTCCATATAAAGTGTGTCTGAAATAATCAAGTTTTTTTACTCACACGTTGGTTTTTCATACTGTTTTGTCATGTATGTAATATCATCTCTAGTCTTATGGACAAGTAGTTATCACGACATCAACTTATGCAGTTTAGGGAGTTAAAACACTGGCATATCAAGGAATGAGTTACAGTTTATTTGTTTCTATTTCTACCTCTTCTGCTCTTTCTCTGTATTGTACTTCAAAAGAATAGTTTTTTATTCTTTATTTGATTCTCAGTATTTTGATTTTTACATTACCACTATCTTCCCCAAAAGGTTTTTTTTTTGTTACTTGTCTTTAAAACACTTCACTTTTCATTAAAAAAAAATTTTTTTTAACATTTATTTATTTTTGAGAGACTGAGAGACAGAGCAGGAGCAGGAGAGGGGCAGAGAAAGAGGGAGACACAGAATCCGAGGGAATCTCCAGGCTCTGAGCTGTCAGCAGAGAACCTGATGCGGGGCTCAAACTCACGAACCGTGAGATCATGATCTGGGCCCATGTCAGATGCTTAACTGACTGAGCCACCCAGGCGCCCCTCACTTTTCATTTTTATTCTCAGCATTATTTTTCATCTGTCATCCCTCTTTCTCTCTCTTTTTTTTAGTCATCTAAGAGCTGGCTCTGGCATAGTTGGCTTGAAAAGATAGAAGGTAGAAATTAATGCTCCTGTAATATCACCTTTTATATATCTTTCAAGAATACTAACTTTGGGCAAATTCCTTGAAGTAGCTCTCTTGACCTATTTTAGAGTTTGAAAAAGTGTTTTGTTTCCACCTGATTCTCCCCAGTTCAAGGGGGAGCCAATTCGCCTTTTATGTACTTTCAGATCCAGGGTCCTCAAAGGAAAAATTGTGCTTTTGATTTCTGATGCCTAAGATATTAGGACCACTCTCCCCACCCACCCACACAGGGGCATGGCTCCTTAGCTTTCTCTATCCCTAGAGGGGGGTCATTCTCACAAAGATGCTGTGCTTCTCCCTTTCCGGGTCAGACCTCATACTGGTCCTAGGATTGAAATCTCTGTGGAATGATGTTGCCCATGGTTACCTTAGTCCTGAGGTGGAGTATGCTTTCTGAGAAAACCAGAGGTGAGACTTTTCTTCACATGTCAGAGGCATCCGGTCCCCATGTTACGGATCAGGTCTTGCCCAGGAGGAAAAAACTTAAAAGACTCTTCACTAATGACCAAAGGGTTATCAGTTCGCTATGAATGTTCATAGCTGTTAGCTCCCAGGAGGTATGTGGCAGTCATTGAACTGGGTCATCAGCTGAATCTGGAGGACATCTTGGGGATAAACAGAGTACTTATTAATAGAGTCAAAATGGTCTTATGTTCTTCCATCTAACCCTCTAATGCTTGCTTAATAGGGCATCCACATTTAATATACATAGCATACTCTTTCACAACTGCTCTTAAGTGGTTTTTTGTTTTGTTTTTTACTTTTAAATGATCTTTTACATAATTTTTTTTTATCTTTGCTACTGTGGATTAAAACCACGGTAATTATTTTGATGTATTCCTTAATAATGTTCCTTCAGTCACTATATGTCTCTCTGGGAGTTCCATCCAGCTGTGAGAGATGGCAGTGTAATTACAATAACTCTGTAACTCTATGCCTTACAGCTTGCAGATGGTGGGAGGAGGCGATTGAGCAAGCATGCTTCACCCCACGGTTCTTGTTCGCACACCTTCCCCTTCATCCCAACTAACCCACGTCCCATTTCAAGAATCAGAAAGTAAAATTTCTGAGAATACCCATTTTCTATTTCCCAAAGAAATAGTAATAGTTTTGTATTCCATGTGAATGAGTTATGAAGGAATTGACATACTTCATCACTTGAAGGTAAATAAAAATGATTGTTACCTTTTAATTTGTATTTTAGCGGACCTATTTGTTGTGATTATCTAGAGATCTCCTAAAAATAATATACGCCTTTGAAATAAATTCTGTGTGATAGTAAATGAAATCTGTTTTCCTATCATTATAACATTAGTTTGAACCAACCATATGAAATTCCTGTGTTTGTAGGTGACACATGGTCACATGTGGCAATTTCATGTGATTCTAAAACCATTCTGTCAGTGACCCAAGGGAAGGAAGAATTGTTAATGCAGAAAATAATTTATCCTTGGATTTTAAATATTGCACTTATTCTGTTTCTGGATAATGTACAAGACAAGAAGCTCCAGTACTTAGTTGTATTTAATAAATTCAGTTAAATAACTTATTTATATGTAATAATCCTTTATCATTGTAAGTAAAAGTAGATTCCCTTATATGTATCCTAGAGCACTTGCTCAAGTTCTTTCCATCGATGTCTTCTGTAGGAGGCCTGATAAAGCAAGGTGAACTCACTTAACCAGGTTGTTTGATGTTTTCATCTCTGTAGAATTACCAATTGACTCTGTGAAAACTGAAATTATAGCTTCAAAGCAGAGCTAAGAATAACACAGTTTTTCTCCAATCCATTTTATTAATCCAAAAAGTAGAATGGACTGTTAGTCTATCTGATCTTGTACAAAGAAGTTAACCTATCCAAAGTGCCTCATTTATAACCAGAAGAAACCTAGTCACACATTTCTTATAACTTAGGAAAAGAAAATAGGACAGTTTCATACTTCTAACTATTCACCTAATAAATGCTTACTAATCTCCTATACAAAGGTGGAGTTAACGACTTGCAATCAATTTTATATGCTTGCAATTTATTTCTTCACTTGGAGTGATGAGGTTTCATAAGTGAACTATGGAGACCCTACTGAGTGGTATTTATATTTTTACAAAATGGGAAATTCAGAGTAGTTAATAGCTAGAAACAGAACTCACTTTTTCTATTTGAGTTTAATTGATTTCTTTAGTGTTAGAGGCACTGATTAATCTGCATAGATGTGCTCAATCAGAACAGCAGGTAGTCATAGCCAGATAGGGTCTTGGAGGCCCGCTGTTGTATTTTCAGTTGCTAGATGGTGGTGGAGTTGGGGAGAGCTTGCTCAGAGAGGGGATAGCATGCCTCTCATAAGGAAGAATTTAAGTTATAACTACCTGTATGGCCCGGCCACTACCTGCCAGTGGAACACCAACCCTGATCTTAATGCAGATCACTTGGCAGATTCTACAATAGGGATAAGGAAGGATGCTGTGAGAGCACCCAAGAGAGGTCCCTGATCACACCTAGTTGGTGGGCTAGGGTAGAGGCATGTGGATACTTCCTCGAAGAAGTAGTCGTGATTTGACACACAAAGAGTAAGCTGGTGTACACTTTATAGAAGGAGGGTGGGACCTTATGGCATAGCATGAAGCCATGTGCTGTGCACAAGCAACTCACTATTCCTGGCACAGAAACAGGATACTAGAGTGTGAGGAAATGAGTGAGGGTTGAGGCCAGGTTGTCACAGGCCTTGTATCCCAACTGAAGTGCTTGAACTCCATCCTGGCACACTGGGGAACTAGTGAAAGGTTTTAGCAGAGGAGTAACATAAAACGTTCATTTGAGAGAGATTATTTTCATGTGGGTTGGAAAGGTTTGGGAGGGATAACGCTGGACATAGGCTGGCAGTAGAGATGTTATTGCAACACTCAGGGAGAAATCACAAGAATCTTGGGTGAGAAAAGTTCAAGTTCAAGAAATACTGGAAAAATTGGAGTTCTTTGTAATTGAATGGCTGATTGCACATAGATAACGAAGGACAGGCAAGAGATAAGGAAGTTTCTGGTTGGACCTTGATGTGGATGATTGGCCAGTAACTGAGATCAGGACTTAGTAGGTAAATAAGATTTGCTTTGATAAAAATACTTAATTTAACATGGACCATACTGAGCTGAGGTATGTAATAATTAACATAAAGAAGTTTTTGTTTCTTACACAGATTCGAGATTAGTATCTCTGATTGGCAAGAAGCTCTCTTCTATGCAGTAATTTGGGGACTGACATTCCTTCCATCTGTGGCTCTACTATTTTCAACAGATAGTTTGCAGAAAGGGGAAGAACATGGACCATAGTTCTTGGAAGTTTTGAGAGAGAGAGAGAAAGAGAAAGAGAGAGAAAGGATCTGAAGAGTGTCGTGTGCTTCCAGCCTAGAGCCCAGTGAGATCATGACTGAGCCAAAGTCAAACACTTAACCAGCTGAGCCACCCAGGCACCCAAATTCTTGCAAGCATTTATAGTCCAACTCTGGAATTATTATTTGTCACTTTCACCCACTTTCTGTTGGCCAGAACCTATTCACATGACCAACCCTAACCTCAAGGAAGGCTGGAAAAAGTAGCCTAACTGAGCCCAGGAACAAGAGGAAATTATTTGGGGGATCAGTTGACAGATTGTGCCACATGATGACTGGGAAGCTTTTGGATATTGAAGTCTGAGACTCAGAGGAAGGATTTGAGCTGAAAATGCTTTAGGAGCATTTTCTTATGATATAAACTCTGCTTACTCATATCATATATCATATATATATATATATATATATATATATATATATATATATATATATCACATCTTATATCATAAGAGCAGATGAAGTCACTCTCAGAGAAAATGACAGGTGCAGTAGGCCAAGGACAGAGCTTTTAAGTTGGCAACACACAAAGCTGGGATGGGAAAAAGGGTGCTAAAAAGGAGCTTGACAAACCCTGAAGTAGGAGGACCAGGGGAATATTGTATCATGGAAACCCGTGAGTAGAGCATTTCAAGAAGTTGGTGAAAAATAGTGTAAAATGTAGTCGATAGGTCCAGGAATATAGTAAAGTAAACCCACAAGGCATCAGATGGTTAAATGTTAGAGACCTGATTGAGTAATTCTCATTTCAAAGGCACAGTCAAGGCAGAAACCAGATTTTAGTGCATTGAGGTATCAACAGAGAGGAGCTAGAGAAGGGCTGGGGATGGAAAAATCAGAGCAAGGGGGTAGTTGATGAAACAAAGTCCCCGAGAGAACAGGAATAAGAGAGCTTACTAAAATGAAGTTTTGAGTTTGTCCAAGTGCTGCTTTTTGACATGCTCTTCTTTTTAGCCCATACAATGATTGATAACTGATATTTGTTAGGGGCAATTTTGTTACTTTACCTGGCAATAGAGACTGTAATTATATTTCTAGCTCCATATTAGCTGGTTTACATGATCACTCCACCCGTCCTGGGAAATACAATTAATCCTTGAAAGGAAAATCACATTTTTCTTGGTTTTGAATACAAAGTATAGAACATAAAAGAGAAATATTACTACTGTAACTTTGTTATAAGTAGGCAAAACTAAGACAAATTATGTATCTTTTATTTTCTCTAAAACCGAGTTATAACCTCTCCTTTATGTTTAAACAAATACTGATATTATATTTATTTTCCCTCACTCCTATACTCTTTAGCAAGGAGCATTTTTAGAGGTCCTTTTCTTTCTTAGAACATTTTTTTTTAATAATGGGGAAGTGAGACAGAAATAAAGAGGCTTACATTTGGATTGAGGTGCGTACTTAATGTTCTGGTGTTTAATATTGAGCAGCAAGCCCTAGTTTTATTAATAAATCACTCTACAGTTATCTTTCCCTTTTCTTCCAGTCAATTAACATTTTCCAGTGAGGCACATAGCATTAATTTAAAAGGTTTTAAAAATTGTTTCTGTATATTGTACATTTGTTTCTCACTTAAGAACAGAATATAGGCGACAAATCTGCAAATCAGCCATTACTACGTATATATGTGTATATATACACACATATACACACACACACACACTAATGGTAAAGGTGGCAAGAATCATTTTCAGTATGTTTTATATTGTGTTTTAAACAGCATTTCACACAACTGTTCACTGTATTTGTTTTACCTTTTTGTAAAAACCTTAAAACATCACCAAATGTCACATGTAGAACTTGAATTACTGTATTTTTGGGAGTGCAATTTAATATTTGTACTTTGTTGCATTGAGGTTTATTTTTTAATGTTATATTATTAACATTTCTTTTACTTTCTTTCAAATTCTCATATTAGGGAATAGGATTAAAGTAAGTAAAATATATTCAAAATACTGCTTTCAGTTTAAATCTATTTTCTAGAAAAAAGGTAGATAACCATATTCATTCTTCTTCTATTCCTAATTCCTATTTTGGTACCCAGTTTATAATAGATTTTGAGCAAACATTCATGAATTGAGGATAATACTTGAGCTAGTGTCTTCTCAGAAAAGTTCTGTAAGTGTGTCATAATATAGCATGCAGCATTTCTAAGTCATCATACTGCTGTGTTCTTCGCATACTTGATACCGGAGCCAGTCTTCAACTGCACAAAGATGAGTCGGCCATGAAATGAGTATCCAGCAATCATCTCTCCATTATGATAGCCAGAATACATTTCAGAACTCAAGTTGCACCATTCAAGAAATGTATGTTTGCTGATGAGATTTTTAAGAAAGCCGTACTTTGTGTCACCCTGGCCCCGTGCTTCAATCATGCCCAGAGTCTCTTCTTCAGCATGGGCCTGTTTTTCTCAGAGAATCACTTTCCCTCTTGTGATTTATTTAAAGGTACATTTTTAGCTTCATAACTTCACTGCTTAGCAGCTTCTTGTTTTGTATGTCGAATAGGATGTTGGATTTGGGGGAGGGAGCTAGAGATGGCAGTGAGGTCTGTATCTCATCTGTGTAAAATGGCAAGCTTGTGTTGGACATTTGGATACAGAAGTAAATTTCAGTATCTTGCCTAGTCCCCTCCTTCAAGGAGCAGTGGTGAAACGTCCCCCTCAAAGGCCTGCTCCCTCCTCTGTTGTGTAGCTGAATCAGTTAGCTCTTTTTTTTAAAAATATAATTTATTAAATTATATTAGTCAAGTTGGCTAACATATAGTGTATACAGTGTGCTCTTGGTTTTGGAGGTAGATTCCCATGATTCATCGCTTACATACAACACCCAGTGCTCATCCCAACAAGTGCCCTCCTCAATGCCCATCGCCCCTTTCCTCCTTTCCTCTGCCCCCATCAACTCTCAGTCTGATCTCTGTATTTAAGAGTCTCTTATGGTTTGCCTCCCTCTCTTTTTGAAACTATTTTTTCCCCTTCCCTTCCCCATGGCCTTCTGTTAAGTTTCTCAAGTTGCACATATGAGTAAAAACATGGTATCTGTCTTTTCTTTGACTGACTTATTTCACTTAGCATAATACCCTCCAGTTCCATCCATGTTGTTGCAAATGGCAGGATTTCATTCTTATTGCCAAGTAGTATTCTATTGTTATATAAACCACATCTTTTTTTTATTCTTTCTTTTTAAAAAATTTTTTTTTTAATTTTTTAAATTTACATCCAAATTAGTTATCATATAGTGCAACAATAATTTCAGCAGTAGATTCCTTAGTACCCCTTATCCATTTAGCCCATCCCTCCTCCCACAACCCCTCCAGTAACCCTCTGCATGTTCTCCATATTTAAGAGCCTCTTATGTTTTGTCCCCCTCCTGGTTTTTATATTATTTTTGCTTCCCTTCCCTTATGTTCATCTGCCCTGTATCTTTAAGTCCTCATATGAGTGAAGTCATATGATATTTGTCTTTCTCTGACTAATTTCGCTTAGCATAATACCCTCCAGTTCCATCCACATAGTTGCAAATGGCAAGATTTCATTCTTTTTGATTGCCAAGTAATACTCCATTGTGTGTGTGTGTGTGTGTGTGTGTGTGTGTGTGTGTGTGTGTGTATCACATCTTCTTTATCCATTCATCCATTGATGGACATTTGGGCTCTTTCCATACTTTGGCTATTGTTGATAGTGCTGCTAATAAACATTGGGGTGCATGTGCCCCTTCAAAACAGCGTACCCTTGCATAAATACCTAGTAGTGCAATTACTGGGTCATAGGGTAGTTCTATTTTTAACTTTTTGAGGAACCTCCATACTGTTTTCCAGAGTGGCTGCACCAGCTTGCATTCCCACTAGCAGTGCAAAAGAGATCCTCTTTCTCCACATCCTCACCAACATCTGTTGTTGCCTAAGTTGTTAATGTTAGCCATTCTGACAGGTGTAAGGTGGTATCTCATTGTGGTATAAACCACATCTTTATCCATTCATCAGTTGATGGACATTTAGGCTCTTTCCATGATTTGGCTATTGTTGAGAGCCCTGCTATAAACATTGGGGGTACATGTACCCCTATTCATCAGCACTCCTGTATCCTTCAGATAAATTTCCAGTAGTGCTATTTCTGGGTCATAGGGTAGTTTTATTTTTAATTTTTTGAGGAACCTCCATGTTGTGAAACAGTTCTAATTCTACACTCAGTTCTATCCCCTCTATAAAATTCATTTGGTCACCACATCATTATATTAGTCACACGAGCTGCTGTAACAAATAGGGCTCCCAAATTCAGTGGCTTAGCGCCCTATGCATTTATTTTTCACTTATATTGAATGGTGCAGCGTGTTTCTGGGTAAGTGGGCTCTGCTGCACGCAGTCATTGAAGGACCCTGAAGGAAGCTTAGCATCTTCCAAGGTCGCCTTGGATGCCAGTGTCCAGATTCCAGAAGGCAAAAGGGCATGAGGGATTTCATGTGAGAAGTGTTTACGGGCCAGAGGCTGGAAACCACAGATATCGTCTCCCTCCTTCCACTGTCTAGAGTTCAGGCACATGGCCACCCCTCCCTGCAGTACAGAACCAGGAAACGCAAGTAATTGAGTCCCAAAAGAGTGGCTGCTAAGGTGGGTTGAAGAACGGTGATGAATTTCCCACTTGCATTGGAGAGCATGTCTCATATAACCCTGTTTCTTTCTGCCGGTATAGATAGAACGAATTGTTTTCATTTAGTAATTGACTCTGTCTCAGAAATCATCTGGGAGTTGAAATGGAAGGAAATATGTTATTTTCTTTTTCCAATACAATGAACTTACTTTAAAAAATAGGAAAGCCAAATATTTGAAGGTTTACCTGTTAACTTGCTAGAAATGCTTTCTATTAGGCGACGCTGCTGTTCTTTTTGCCATCTGGTAAGACTGCTGTTGTGAAACATCTCTTCTGTGAAATCCCCCTGAGCTGCCTGCCTCTTCCTGCCTCTGCTTCCCCAGCCAGGCACAGTTAGCACTTGTATCCTCGAGTGCTCTGCTAGGACCTGAACATGCCCATGTTAGTTTAACCCATTCGCTCCTCACTCACCCAAGCACCTATAATGAAAAAAAGGTTGAAATTCACTGATACAATTATATACTAGATAGCAAGGATGCAGGGAAGAGATTAGCACTAGGCTCTTGGGGATGAGGGAACCGTGGTACTGCTTCTTGTAGAGGAAGGAAGTTTGGTCCAAGTCCCCATAATTACTCCTAATGCTCTTCCTCCCTCAGATGATGAAATTTATGAGGAAAAAAGGCCTGTTATGATAATCTCTAACTCTGGTACCCAGAACAGTGCCAGGCTCATACTAGACACTCAGTAAACCGAATAGACTAGATGACGAGATAAGTCAATGAATTTGTAAATTTTATTTACTCCATAATTTTCCATGCATTATCTCATGCACTCCTCATAACACCTTTATGATTGGGTGGATAGATATTCTTAGTCTTGGTTTATAGATAATGGATTCAGAGACAATTCAAGAGAATTTGCCAATGTTGTACAGTGGGTTAATAGAATAGATCTTAGGTATTCTGCACCAAATCTAGTGTATTCTTCACTCTTGGAAACAGATATTTCAGTATCAAAATAGTGCTTTGAAATTTGTAGCATGTGCTGCTTTGAAGATAAAACATCAGAATCTCATTGAGTGATAAAGGCTACTCCTTTACATTGAGTCCACAAGACTGTTTCTTTTCTGAGTTTCTTTTTTTCCAGTTTTATTGAGAAATAGTTGACATACATCACTGTATAAGGCATATAGCACAATGATTTGATGTGCACATATTGTGAAATGAGTACCACAGTACTTTCAGACTAACATCCATCATTTATAGACACAGTAAAGAAAGGAGAAAAGAAAAAAAAAAACGTTGTGATAAGAACACTCAGGATTTACACTCTTAACAACTTTCCTATATATCATACAGCAGTATTAGTTATAGTCATCATGTGTACCTTACATCTCTAGTACTTATTTATCTTATAATTGGAAGTTTGCCCTTTTGACCACCTTCCTTCTGTTCCCCCTTCACCCACACCCATTTATTAATTTTTTAAAATTTACATCCAAGTTAGTTACCATATAGTACAGTAACAATTTCAGGAGTAGATTCCAATGATTCATCCCCTATGTATAACACCCAGTGCTCATCCCAACAAGTGCCCTCCTTTTTAAAAAAAAAAATTTTTTTTTTCTTAACGTTTATTTATTACTGAGAGACACAGAGAGAGATAGAGCATGAGCATGGGAGGGGCAGAGAAAGGAAGAGACACAGAATCTGAAGCAGGATCCAGGCTCTGAGCTGTCAGCACAGAGCCTCATGCGGGGCTTGAACTCACAAACCGCGAGATCATGACCTGAGCTGAAGTCGGACGCTCAACCGACTGAGCCACCCAGGTGGCGCCCCCCAACAAGTGCCCTCCTTAATTCTCCTTTCCCATTTAGCCCATTCCCTCACCCACAAACCCCTCCATTAACCCTCAGTTTGTTGTCTATATTTAAGAGTCTCTTATGATTTGTCCTCCTCCTTGTTTTTATATTATTTTTGCTTCCATTCTCTTATGTTCATCTGTTTGTGTCTTAAATTCCTTAAATTCCACACATGAGTGAAGTCATATGATATTTGTCTTTCTCTGACTAATTTCGCTTAGCATAAATACCCTCTAGTTCCATCCTTGTTGTTGCAAATGGCAAGATTTCATTCTTTTTGATTGCCGAGTAATACTCCATTGTGTGTGTGTGTGTGTGTGTGTGTGTGTGTGTGTGTGTGTGTGTGTACACACACATACATACGCCATGTCTTCTTTATCCATTCATCTGTTGATGGACATTTGGGCCCTTTCCATACTTTGGCTATTGTCGATAGCACTGCTATAAACATTAGGGTGCATGTGTCCCTTCAAAACAGCACACCTGTATCCCTTGAATAAATACCTAGTAGTGCAATTGCTGGGTCATAGGGTAGTTCTATTTTTAACTTTTTGAGGAACCTCCATACTGTTTTCCAGAGTGGCTGCAGCAGTTTGCATTCCCATGAGCAATGCAGAAGAGATCCTCTTTCTCTACATCCTCACCAACATCTGTTGTTGTTGCCTGAATTGTTAATTTTAGCCATTCTGACAGGTGTGAGGTGGTATCTCATTGTGGTTTTGCTTTGTATTTCCTGATGATGAATGATGTTGAGCATTTTTTCATGTGTCTGTTCGCCATCTGGATGTCTTCTTTGGAGAAGCGTCTATTCATGTCTTTTGCCCATTTCTTCACTGGATTATTTGATAAGTTCTTTATAGATTTTGGATACTAACCCTTTATCTGATGTCATTTGCAAATATCTTCTCCCATTCTGTTGGTAGCTTTTTAGTTTTGCTTATTGTTTCCTTTACTGTGCAGAAGTTTTTTATCTTTTTTTTTTAACTTTTTTTTAACATTTATTTGTTTTTGAGAGACAGAGCGTGAGCGGGGGAGGGACAGAGAGAGAGGGAGACACAGAATCCAAAGCAGGCTCCAGGCTCTGAGCTGTCAGCACAGAGCCTGATGCAGGGCTCGAACTCACAAACCGTGAGATCATGACCTGACCCGAAGTTGGACAGCAGAAGCTTTTTATATTGATGAGATCCTAAGAAATGTTCTTTTTAAGACAAAGAGACGGTTCTTCTACCATGTTCTATAGCTCTTTATATCCCTGCCAGCACAGTTTTTGTACTCAGTAGGTGCTCTATAAATATTTCTTAAATAATTGACAATGATTAAAAATGTCTAAATCAGATTCACCTGAATTGGACATGCTTTTTGTAACAGACTGGCATAAGCTTTTACCTATAATCATTGTTGCACAGGTGAGAAATTTTGCCTCTGGTATATTCTAATTCAAGGATTCTTTTTTTTTTTTTTTTTTAATTCAAGAAGTTTTTAACATGCTAGCTTGGTTTCTGGTTTTCTTTGCCTTCTTCATTCTACTAACACTTATACCGTTACAGTCTTCCTAAGGACACTATCTGGAAGCTGAGACTTGCTGGATGTTCTTATCACAACAGATTAATACATTTTGTAATGGACTTTCTTTAGTGTCTTTTGATGCTCTAAAAATCTCAAGCTTCCTTAGTGTTGGACTTAATGATAGACATTCATTGCTTCTGTCTCCAAATTACTCATACTTCATCCCATAATAGTAGAGAAAATATATTTCTCTACAGAAATGTTATTCATATTTCATCCCATAAGGTATTGGTGTTCTCTACAGAAGTATTATGAAAATAATATACCTAATTTATTAAAACTGCAGCTAACTAAGGATGATGGCATGGCTCACTGAAGTATAATATTACACATTTCCACATAGATATTGTTTCACTTCAAACTTACATGTCTGAAGACGGACTGACTTTGTACCTTCTGCGTCTTTCCTGCTCTCCATCTCCGCTCCCCGCTGCCACCCTCCAGCCATTGCCAGCTGCTACCCATCTCATTTAGTGGCAGGCTCCAAATCACGAAGACATCCTGACCACTTGATCCTTTCCTTTACATAATGCACATCGAATTCATGTTCGTGCAGTGTTACACTGACCTCTAAAATGTTCTTGATATCAGAGGATTTGAGCCCTCTGTGTTTTAAAGCCAGGTATGAGTACATTGCCTAATCTCCTTGTAGCTATGAAATTTTGGGGAAGGAGCTAAGAGTTTACCATCAAATCAGCAAGAGGACTCGGATTAAAGATAAAATTTTAAGGAGGTTTTGATGTTAGATGACATTTCTCTTCCATGTACTTGAGGAAGAATTTATTTCATCATCTCTGGAAACACCTGCTTTTTCGCAAACTCTGTAACCAGGAGACAGAACAGACAGTGGGAAATATTCAGAGTGTACGGCGTGCAGAAGGTGGCTGGTAAATGTTTAATGAATGAGGAGATGGACAGGTGAACAAAAATAGAATAGGAACGGCAAGAGGCCCTGAACTCTGCTTCTGTTTTGTTTTGCTTGACAGCAATATATTTTTTGTTTTGTTTGGCTTATTTTTCTAAGAGTGAGATAAATGCCAAGTTTAGAAAGACAGACCCACCTTTTCATATTAATCATTACTAGGGAAACACCATGAGTGTCTTAACCTACTACGTAATGGCATTTTAATCTGCAGGAAATCCAAGAGAGTGCTTTAGAAAGTGTTTGTAATTGAAGACTCAGTGGTGCCGATTTTGTGTTTAAAAAGAAAGTGGATGTCAGGGGTATGTGGATTTCAGTCTGTTATTACTATAATCATAATAAAGTGCCAGAATTCTGAAAAGGTTCTTAATATTTTTCTCATCCACTGATTGTCTTATTGCTAATATATCAGCAACAAAATAATGTTAGCCACAATGTAATAAAACTGACATCATGATATTTGTCTGGAAGTTATCTTTCAATCACAGAATAATACAGTAACAGAATATTAATATTGTAAAGCTTCTAGTACTAAGCAGTAAAGATCAATGAGGTTTTCTCGCTCATTTATTCCAGTGACTTATTCTTACCAGTTATTTTTATTCTGCCACATACTAAAGGATTGAAAGAGAATTACATCTTATTTCCCACTTCTGTTTTGTAGGGGAAGATGGTGAAAGGAATGGGAGGGGCTATGGATCTCGTGTCCAGTGCTAAGACCAAAGTGGTGGTCACCATGGAGCATTCTGCAAAGGTAATGTGTGCCGCTTTTGGAAATTCACAGTATGCCAAGATCCTGTACATACTCCAGGTCATGCAATCATGTTTTTTTATTGTTTTCTCAGGATCATCCAAATTGATAGCTTTTATATTTTAGAGAGAAAGGCTGCAAATAAAAGTAGTTACTTATTGTCATTCAGCTAGACAGTTCTTTAACTTTGAGTGAAACAAACAGGGGGGTGTTCTTTATTTACTTTGCTTACACAATAAAAGTTAAAGCCATAAAGTCTTCAAACTCAGTGAAAATATGTCAGGGCAGATGTTTTGATTTAGGTTTAAAGATGATTATAATGGTTGCTCTGTGCTTGCAAAATGAAAAATACAACAGAATGTGGCCTTTTAACAACAGTTATTTTCAAATGCATGGTGTGGTCTCTTACCAAAGCTGTGAGATGCCATTTTGGGAAGGGTTAGAAAGTGGTGGACTTGGTGATAAAGAGTATCCTTATTCTGTAAAGTATGATACCTTTATTTTGATGTATCATTGAATATTTGCTGAGTGCTGATTATAATGTTAGCTTCTATAATTTGGCAATGACCAAAACTACTCAAAGATCATTGACCTCGTGGAGCTTACATTTGGTGGTGGTGGTCGTGGTGATGATGATGATATATCATCATCATCCTACAATAATGATAACTACCATTTATCGAGCTTCCTGTATTCCGACAGTATATTAAGCCCTCTCTGTGTATTTGCATGTATAAGCTTAATGAACTTAATCCAGGTATTTTCTTATGGTTTCAAAAACAGCTTCAGAGAGGTTAAGTAACTTGCCTGAGGTCACTAAACTAGTGGCACTGAGATTAGAACTAGGTATCTATGATTCCAAAGCCTAGTGTTCTAACTATAGAGCAATCAGTACAACTTTGTTCCTTGTTCCCAGCTCAGTGTCTTTAAACTAACTGAGCTTAATTGCTTTCCTAAGCTGAGTCCGTGGGTTTCTGATGATTTGCAAAATTGATCCTGGGTGGTACTCCCTTCATTATCTATGCCCTTTGTTCATTCTCCTTTTTTTTTTTTTTTAAATAATTCTTAGGGTTTGTTTTTTTTTAATGTTTATTTATTTACTTAGAGAGGGAGAGCATGTGAGTGAGCAGGAGAGGGGCAGAAGAGATAGAGGGAGAGAGAGAATCCCAAGTGGTCTGCACTGTTTGCATGGAGCCCAGTGCAGGACTTGAACTCACGAACCATGAGATCATGACCTGAGCTGAAATCAAGAGTCAGATGTTTAACTGACGGAGCCAAGTGCCCCTGATTCTTAGGTTTAAAACAAAATCTACCTGTTCTCACCTTGAGACCTGTTAATTTGAATGGAAGTGTTAGTTCATCTGCCCTGTTTTAATTTAGAGATGCAGCATCAGCATCTTGGGAGAGCACGGAGCTTGCTTCCCATGAGGGAGTTCTGTTAGAGAGTGATATGTGCCATGAAATTGTTCTGTTGTGAAAAGTGTAATAAATATGAAAATATCCTAAATTGGTTTGTAAACAGTGGAAACGAGGCAGTAGAGCGTAAATACGGAACAATAGAAATGAAACCCACACAGGTGACTTCTGAGAGATGCCTTGTGAAAGCATCCAAAATACTTCGTTTCAGAGACAAAAGGATGCCAAGCATGCAAATCAAATCCACATCTTTTCTGGAACATAATGTCTATTTGGATAAATAGACATTTCTGACTTCCCTTTTGTTATTACTTTAATGTTGGTGCACAGATGCTGAAGTCCAACTCATTTTAGATTTTTTTCATGCATTTGTTTTCAAAGTGTTAGGCCTGTATTTAACAAACTCTTTTTCTCTCTCTTTTTGTTTTTCCAAAGTCTTTTGTCTCAGCCAAAATTTCTGAAAGAGGAAAAGAAATCATCCTTTAAACTTTTCATTAGAAATCCCTAACTAAAGCTTTTCATAGAAGCAGACATTTTTCCTGTTTTCTTCTTTCTAGGCAAAGTTTTCTTGGTGTCTGACTACCTTTGTTCTTAGGCTTCTCTTCATCTCTTGACGTGGCCTTCTTCTGCCCTCTAAGAATGGCAAGAAAATGAAGGAAAGTAGTAGCAGTATGAGTCCTTATTAGCTACAAGGCCCTGCGCTTGGCATTGTACATACTTCATGTCGTTAGCTTCTCAGGGACCCTTTTCAGTAAGACTGGGATGTGGGCAGGTTAAGAAACTTGTCCAGGTGTATGATAGAGTTCGGAGTCTCACTCAGTTCATGTGTTCATCACACCACACCACACCGCATCCTCACCAGAGCCATCTCCGCACCAGGATTTAAAACCAGCCCTTTTCTGAAAGCTTCAGGTTGCACAAGGATCACTCTCCCTTTTTAAATTTTCCCTAAGGCTCTCCTTGCTTTGGTGAGTCAAAGCAGAATACTTGTTATTCTTTATGCCTGGAATGCTCTTCCACTGATACCTGCATGGCTTGCTCCCTCAGTTCACGCACGTCTCTGCTCAATATCACAGAAGCATTTCCCTGACTGTTCTATAAAACAGAAGTCCCCCCTCTCCTGACCTTCATCCCCCTTTTCATTGGAATGTAAGTTCCATGAGGGCAGAGACTCCATCAATTATAACAGGTGAAGAGAATCATGTCTGATGCCCATTAGGACTCAATAAATACTTGTTGAATTTATTAATTCTTCAAATAATAATACTTTGAACATGTAGAGCACCTTTAAGTTTTTCAAAGCAGTTGCAAGATTACTGCCTCCACATTTTATCATTATGATACTCTTGTGAGGTAGGTCTCATTGTTTCCCTTGCAAAGAAAAACAAACAATTTCCTAGAGGTTAAATATTCTGATAGAAGTCAAGTTGAAAATTTGGAGCAAAAGCAAGCCAAGAACCCATGTATCCTGCCTTTGGGCCTCCGTTTTTGTTTTTTTGGGTTTTTTTTTTTTTAATAACCTTTTTTGTCTGGCAGGTACCATCACCGCTAACAACATAAAAGAAAGTACTTTGTTCTCAATATTGTGTACTGGATATATTTCCTAAGGGTAAAACTTTCAAAGCACAAAAGCAGGGAAATTCGGTCATAGTTGTCATTTATTGGAAACAAGCAAAGCTTGGGTACCTATTTTAGAGAACATAAACGAAAGCTCTATTTCTAAAAGAGGTTTAGATTTTATTTTTATTACAGTAGGAGGTCTGGATTCTGAAGGGATAAAGGGAATCGTCATTGTTATGACATTGGGAATAAATCTTTGTGAATATCTTTCGATAACGTCTAATCTATATCTGATAGCAAAGGTATCATGTAGAAATCTTGAATGTAGTTTTACATTGTCTTTATTTTTTGTGGGGAGGAATTATAAAAAGTAAATGAGATTTCTTAGTCCTATTTATTTTATACCCAATGTGTTACCAAAAGCCAACAAATGTGAAAGATTTTTTTAAACAAAAAATTCTTCCCTGGGAAACATTCTTAGAATACTTTTCAACAGCATTGAAAAGTATCCCAAGGTAAATAAAGTATTTCTTTGTTGGGATAATTTATAATTAACACAGTTTCAGCTGGTGTAATATTTTTTCATTTGTAAAAGCTTGTCAATATTTTATAACTTGCTAATGAGACTATTTTGTGGCTAGGATCTGTTTAGAAAAAAAATTTACCTTAAAAAAATAGAAATGCTTACATGGTTTTGCCTTTTTATTTCTTCATTAATGATAGAAATGCCTGCCAAAAAAAAAATGTTATAATGGGGGGAAAAAAAGCAGAACACAGTCCAACTAAAGCTCTTTAAAATGTCTTATAGAATTTAATTAAGCTAATAACTTTAAATTCTGAGACTTTGTCCGTGGCTCTTCAAAGGAAAACTGACTCACAGAGAAGCTTTCTGAGGTACCACAACAATTCATGAATGGAAAGAGAAAATCATTCCTGTTCATACCTGGGCTGTGCCATCCTTAGGCTGGAGATCATAGGATGCAGTCTTTGGAGAGAAAATAAAAGGCCATGATAAAGATTTTTATATTACATTTCAGAAAAATGGCCTTGTATTCTAAGATCTCAAAGCCCCGAAGGCTGTTTTCAGAAAAAATGCCTTGCTATATGTATCATCTCATTTGGTTAGTCTTCCCCTTGAGAATGTGCCTGTAGCCGCAAACAGTTATTACATCCACATAGAAACACCATTTGTAATAGCAACTGTTCTCAGAGCTAGCTGAGTCTTTCTGTTCGAGTCCTTTGTGGATTGTTGGAATCCCTAGCAAATAGGTGCTGTGTAAAGGCCAAAATATCCCATGATTATGAATTCAGTGTGAGTAAGATCATCTTGTCCTTTTACCCTTCATACCTTGATTGTCTTTCATTAGCCAGTCCCATATTTCTTTTCTGTGTAGCTCACCAGTCATAATGGTGATTGGACAGTCATGTGTTTTGTGATACAGCATTCCTGAATAGTTTGTATTTGTGGTGTGTGTGGGGTGTGTGTGTGTGTGTGTGTGTGTGTGTGTGTGTGTGTGTGTGTATAGAAGCTTTTTCACCTGGTTTAAGAATTGAGACCAGTGGGAAGAAGAAAAGGCAAGTGGCAGTGACATTCAGGCTTTTATGATGTTTTGGCAAAAGCCCAAAGAGAGATCTGTGATAGGTTTCATTGTGCTTCCAAAGTACTGAATATTCTCTTACAAAGTTCAGCCTACATAGCCCATCTTTTCAGCAAGTTACTGGAAGCCCTGAAGCTTTAAGAGGGAGCAGGCATAATTCACTCTGCTTCTCACCTGACTTATAAATGTGTGTGTTTCATTCTGCAGTCTTGAGATGTCTTGCTTCTCCCTTTGATCATGCCTTTATTTATCTCCCCAAAGTCTTGTAAGTCCCTTCACATACTTCTGCTCGCTGTGCTTCTCCTAGTGAGCTCACCGATGTTGGGAATGTGTAAGTACATATCTTGGGACTAGAAAGCAGCCTGTAGTGGTCCTTAGATACTCAGTCACATGGTATTTTACAGCTCTAGCTCTGTTGGAGTTCCTTCAGTTGGAATTATAATATTCAGACAGCAAGTCCTGAAGAACAGGGAGAGTGTTGCCATTTGAATGTGGTGCTTGTGTGGTGGTGTGTATTTTGGGTAGCATGAATGAAGGCTTAAAGACTTGGTCCTTTAAGGAACAACCAACTTCTAGAATTTGCTTTCTCTTGTACTTGGTCATTAGGGCTTTCCCCAAAGAAGTTTCCTAAAAGAAGAAATATGTTGCAGCCACATTTAAAATAAGCACTTAACAGAAAAGATGAGCAATAGCGTTTTATGTAAAGCAAAATCTTATTACATGCACGCTCTGTTGCCTCAGGTGAATAAATGCTGACATCAAATGCAAAAATCATCATGTTGTGAAACAGAGAGCTTGTTATTTGGGATTAAGTTTATTGTGATAACATGAAGCTTACTGTAGTGATAACCAGGGGGATTTATTATCACTTAACCAGACTCGTTACTGAAGAATTTAGGTCCAGGATTTTACACAAATATCAAAAGAATTAAAGAGAGATCACCACGAAGCAAGTAATACAAAGTACTATGGCCCTAAGTCACTTAAAAAGAAAAAGGTAAATTCCTCGGTGTTGCCATGAGGCCTATAAGTGATCAAGGGGGGGAAAGAGAAAAAGTGGAGAGGCAGGTAGAGGAAGAGATTTAGCGATTCATCAAGGTTTTGATGAAGTTCACAAATAAGGACCGAGTGAAATCAGGAGCCCTCGGGACTAGTCAAAGCATTTTTAAAAAAAAATTTTTCTTTCAACGTTTATTTATTTTTGGGACAGAGAGGGACAGAGCATGAACGGGGGAGGGGCAGAGAGAGAGGGAGACACAGAATCGGAAACAGGCTCCAGGCTCTGAGCCATCAGCCCAGAGCCCGACGCGGGGCTCGAACTCACGGACCGCAAGATCGTGACCCGGCTGCAGTCGGACGCTTAACCGACTGCGCCACCCAGGCGCCCCTAGTCAAAGCATTTTTAATGCTGTACTTGGTATCTGTTCCTCTGCCTTTTCTGGCATTTCTTCTTGGGGAAGAAAGAAAGAAGCAGAATGGTAAGGATGAAGCAGACCTCACGGACCCTAAATATTTGTGTGTAGATTCTACCTCTCCTAGTTTATGACACTTTCAGAACATTCTGTGTGATTCCTACGGTGACCAGGTGAGGAAGACAAGGCAACCATACAGAAAACTACAGCACAAAGAATTGAAGGCATCAAATGACCATTAAATGGCAGATAATAAGATGAAAAAAAATGGCTCTTTAGACTCTTCGTACAGTGTTCTTTGCTGCCACACACACTACACTGCCTCTCTTTTTTAGGATTTAATTTTAAATGCTGAAAACTCAGCAATCGTTCCTCCTTTGTGAATCGTTAATCTATGCAGCCGCCATGCCACATTGGAAGGCTCAGCCGGGCATGGTTAGAATAGAGCCCTGAAGTGGGAGTTAGTTATATGTTGGCTTCATAGCTAACCTATTGTTGAATACTGAAATTGTGACATTCTTTAATCTCTTGCCTCTCATTTTCTCTTTTTCCTTTATCTGTGTTATGTGCTAGAGCTAAATGTGAATGGAGTCATCTAGCTACATTATTCTCACTGCAAGAATACACCCGGTGCCAGTTTCCTAGGCCAGCCGTATGGTGTGTCCCCAAAAACGTCTTGTGGTTTCATTAGTTTTGTGGGTCTCAGCAATTGGGTTTAGGCCATTTTCTGCATAATCACATGTCTAACTTCTTATAGGAACATAAGAGCTAAAGAATTCCCTGGTAGACTGTGGAACTGTCAAATAGGTTTTGTGTAAACAAATGGTAGCTAACATTTATTGAGCGCTTGCAAAGTGCTGGACACTTGGATCTCATTGAACCGTTGCGGTAGCCCCATGGGGGGAGGGCTGCTGGGGAAGCCCAGGCCCAGGAACTTTGCACAGCCCGGGAGGAGCAGAGCCAGACTTTACCCTCAGGCCCTTTGGCTCCAGCCCACACTCTTAACCATACGCTATCCTGTTTATATAGCAGATAGTCCATGAAAGGTCTCTGTTAGTCCTGTCAGTTGAAATTCCTGATTCCTCCTAAAATGGAGTCCGTTGTTCATTAAAATCCAAGTAGTTTTGCTCACACCAGATGTGGATCTTGCTCAAATAATGAGAACAAAGTAAGAGCTCCCTGCAGAAAATGTTCTTCAGAGGCCCACAGATTGCTCCCTTTGTACCCAGGCAGGCCTGGAATTCACTGTGACATGCCTTATTTGAGTTATATTCAATGTAAGGAGACCTGACAACTTTACAAGCTTGAATATTCATCATTAATTTCAGCTCCTTAATTAAGCTTCTGTGACACGTGCAAACTTCCTTTGAAACTGGGAAGGAAAGTAGAGCATTAAAAATGAAGTGAAAATGAGGTTTTATTTCTACAATTATAAATTTTCTTATACAGTAAGATCCAGAAGCATATAACTTGTTATTAAAGGCGTAATGTGTATCCATTTTGTATGTATTTGGCACTCATTTTGATTAAATTAAAATAGTAGGGTTTGTCTTTTTTTGAAATCCATCTGGGATTTCCAGTAGACCTTTCATTTTCCTCCCATTCATTTATTCAAAAAATAGTACTTTTTGTGCCATGCACTGGGTGAAGTACACTAAAGCCTTTTAATTACTGGTGCATTGGAGAGTTGAAAGTTTATTGCGAGGAACAAAATCTTTTTAATTAAACCTAGTTATCTGAAATTCCTTGCCTATGACTGTACACTAGATCTGACAGAAATTGGAGAGAGATATAAGCCAGATAGCAGGTGCTTATTTTAGTGGTAAAACAGTAAGATGTCGAAAGATGATTATGACATCATGTGTGGTGTTTTAATTTATTATTTTATTTATTTATTTATTTATTTATTTATTTATTTATTTATTCGTTTGTTTGTTTGTTTATTTTTGGTAAGAGCATGAGCCAGGGAGAAGGGCAGAGAGAGACAGAGAATCTTAAGCAGGGCTCCATGTCATGACTGTGAGATCACAACCCAAGCTGAAATCAAGAGTTGGATGCTTAACCAACTGAGCCACCATGTAGGGTGGCTTTAGGCCCCAAAAAGAATCAATAGAAGCATTTTTCCATTTTTTAGTAGAAGATCTAGAATATGATGAAGTAGCTTTCATCCTCAAGGGAAATACAAATTAGGATCCTGTTGCTTGATACTTAGAAAGGAGCTTAATGATAATTATAATCAGATCATCAGAGCTAATGTTTCAATTGTGTTTCCGTACAGGTGCCCAGAGGCCATGTCTACATTGGGATGTAGGCTGGAGGAAGGGGTATAATGGGTGAAAACCTGCTTTCCATTCTTTTTTTGAGTATAGTTGACACACAGTGTTATATTAGTTTCAGGTGTTTAGCATAGCGATTCAGCAGATTTGTACATGATGCTGTGATCCCCAGAAGGGTAGCTGCTATCTGACCCAATACATCACTGTTACAATATCATTGACGATATTCCTTGTGCCGTGTCTCTTATTCCCACGACTTACTCATTCCATAACTGGAAGCATCTATCTCCCTCTCTGTTTCACCAGCCTTGCCCAGCACACCACCCCCTCCCCTCTGGCAATCATCAGTTTTCTCTGTATTTATAGGTCTCGTTCTGTTTTCTGTTTGTTTATTCAGGTTTGTTTGTTTTTTGTATTCCACTTATGAGTAAAATGAGTAAAATATGCTGTTTGTCTTTCTCAGTCTGACTTATTTCACTTAGCATAATACTCTCTAGGTCCATTTGTGTTGTCTCAAATGGCATGATCTCATTATTTTTATGGCTGCATAATATTCCTGTGTGTGTGTGTGTGTGTGTGTGTGTGTGTGTGTGCGCGCGCGCGCGCGTGCGCCCACATCTTCCTTATCCATTCATCTATTGATGAACATTTAGGTTGCTTCCATATCTTGTAAATAAGGCTACAGTAAACATAGGGGTTCATACATCTCTCTGAATTCGTGGTTTTGTTTTCTTTGTATAAATACTCTGCTTTCTATTCTTACTCCCTTTTTATTTTATGTTTGAAGAAAGGGTACAGTAGTTAAAAGAAAAAATACAGATTTAGGACAGCTCATACATTTTACTTATGAGCAAACTGAGGCTCAGACAAACTCCAGGAACAGCAAACAGCGGTATGAGAAAGTAAATAAAACCATGATATACTATACTGCCTGGCTCAGCGATGAACAGTTTTACATGGTCATTGAGGCAGAATGGTGTAAATTCTAACCATTGAGTTAACTACAGTTTGCAGCCTGGCTCTAATGAAGAAGTGCAGATGACAATGGAGGACAGGGTTTTATAAGAGAGTTAAGTCTTCATGTACCACAATAAGAAGTTAGTACATAGTGTCTAAAATCAATTAATCAAGAAACAAATAGCATGGAACCTAGTTTGTAAAAAAGAAGAGGTAATAGGAAAATGTATAGATACAAAAGAAAATGCTAGAAAAAAAAATTGATTCCTGTTGAGAGCAGGTCCAAAAGTAAGTAAAGGAGGCTAGGCATTGGTGTTTTCATGTATGTTTTACTTTTCTAACAAAATTAATTTTAAGAAGGGTATTACACATTCGCATCTCGTACATGCTTCTTATCCTTGGTGAATAATAGTTCGTGTTTGTCGAGGAGACCATTCCCTGAAAAGGAAAAGGAAGCAGGATACTAGAAGTAAAATTTCTCTTACGTTATATATAAGGACTGAGACTTGAGAGTTTAAATTTATGACAAGGTGTTTCCCAACTAAATCATTTCTGGCTTTTGCTATCCATTTGGTATTCTCCCTAAATTATGTTAGGAACAGAAGCTATCCCCAGAAAGAAAGCAAAAGCGTGACTGTGCAAAGATTTTGAAACAGCCTGTACTTAGGAGATGCTTTCTCTGATAGTTCCTGTGTGTCCTATCATTATTCCACTTCTAAGTAAGAATTGGTCCCTAACTACTCTTTTGATGTTCCTTCTTTTTAAAACAGGGAAATACACATAAAATCATGGAGAAATGTACATTGCCACTGACTGGAAAGCAGTGCGTCAACCGCATCATTACTGAAAAGGTACAGTGCCTCTTTTCATTTCCTCTAATGTCAGCCAGCACTTTTTTTTTTATTTATAAGAATTCTTAGATTTTTTTTCATCACCCTCTAAAAGGGTATGTTGGTAGTCATAGGATTAAGTTAATCTGTGGGTAGACTGAATAGGAAAATTCGTCAATTTAATGTTTCTATATGTAGAATCCTTGACGTGCACCTCTCTGGTGTGTATACCATGCAGCATATACACAATTGCACTACTGTCCTTGGTAACTTTGGCAGTATATATAATCAAAGAGAAGTTTTATTCATCCTTTTACTTGGACTATTAACATGTCTAAGATGGATGATGTATATAAAGTTAAGAATATATTAATCATTCCTACCTTTCTTTGCTTTCCCACTCACAAGTACAAATTGTTTGATTTCATTTTAGGAAACTGTCAAAATTGGGGTTTTCATCATTTGGGTTCAAAGGCCCACAGTGAGCCAAGAAATCTATTCTGTGGTTCTTGCATGCTTTCAGCTCTTTTATAAAAAGAACTTCAGAACACATGAGCCATTTTACTGCTTTTCTAGATTTTTTCTTCTTAGATGGAAAATGTTGGTAATGGTGTGACTGAAAGCTGCTCACATCTGAGAGAAGCCTCATTGGCAGTTGTCTACAGTCATCTTTCTGACCCAGACTTGAACCTAGAATGTTGGAATGACATAATTCTCCTAAGTGAGCTAGGAGGGTGCCGTTTTCTTGATTCAGCGTCTTGATGAAACCAAAAAACAAAATTATCTGTATCAGGGTTGGTTTGTTTGGATGCTGTTCTTTTTGCAAGAGCCACAGGGACAGCATCTTGGCATTAGTCTGGTTTGCTGCCTCTCACTGAAGTGTGGTAAGAAGCACCCTAATGCAGCCCTTTGAAGTAGGTTCAGAGGTTCATAGTACTTGACAGATCCACATTTTACTTTTTAAACATTTTTTAAAATGTTTATTTATTTGGAGAGAGAGAAAGAGAGCAAATGCATGAGCGGGGGAGGGGCAGAGAGAGATGTGGAGAGAGAGAGGATCCCAAGCAGGCTCCACGCTGTCAGTGCAGAGCCTGACGCAGGGCTCAGTCTCATGAACCGTAAGATCATGACCTGAGCCGAAATCAAGAGTCAGATGTTTAACCAACTGAGCCACCTGGGGGCCCCCACATTTTAAAGAGCATTGTATTGTAAATGTTGCCTTCCCCTAGGACTGTTTATGTGGGGTTCCATAAAGATGACTTGTAGAGAATAGAAATTGGATAAAACTACAGAATATTTTATTTCACCATTCATTCCCTGAGTCTTACCGCTTCTTGAACCCCTACAAAATTGTGGTGACAGGACTTACTGAAAAGATTCTGTTACTTTGAAAATAACGACAAAGCAGTCCTCAATCTTGTTTTCTTTAATGAAGTGGTAGACCTTCTAAGGATAATTCCACCAACATTTTCCCATTGATCTTCCTCTTCTCCTAAGTAAGCCCTCTCCCCCATCCCCACTACATGTGCTCTCTGGGCTAGTTCTTACCAGTTCACTGCTCTTAGCTGCAATACGTTCCACTCGACTCTGCCTCCCCAAATCCTATCCATCCTTTAGGCCTCATGCAATTTTCCTCTTGATCACGAAGAGGTTTCTGGCCATCTTCGCACTCCTGCCTGTGCCTCATCCTCAGTCGTGCACCATTCATTTGGACACCTGTCATCTCATACCTACATTTCCTTATGATATAACAGACTATTATTTAACTTTACTGCCATTTATAAAAACTTGTATCTATCCTTTCGCCCCGTTCACATTGTTGTCTTATACATTTATTCATTTAATAAGGATTTTGCGAGCATCTTGTCTGAACTAGAGTATTACCAGCAGTGTGCTACAGAAAAGAGATCAGTCTCCGCCCCCAGGGAGCACATTCAGGAGGGCTGGACAGCGTGCATCTGGCAGTACCCGAGGCTAGGGTAATAAATGTGAGAAGAGCCATGCCAGATGAGGAGTTAGGAACACAGGAGACAGGAAGTCTGCCTAACAACCTGGGGAGAGTGTCAGGAGAGGTTCGAATGGTATCAAATACAGACTTGTAATGGGTTTTGCAAGGCATTTCACAGACTCTACCTTTTCTCCTCCAATCTCAGTTTCTCTCTTTCCACTTTTAAATTCTCCCCACTTCATCTGTTAAAATGCTGTGAATGGTGTTGCCTTCCCTACCCTCCATGTTCTTCTGGGACTCTGCACATCTTGTTTCCCTCCCTAGAATGTTCTTCTCACCCTTCCCATCTAGCTAATTCCTGCTCATTTTTTTTTATGTCTCAACTATATGTTTCTTTCTTTGGCAAGTCTTTCCTTTCTCTCCACAAGTCTTCTGGGTGCTTCCCTGAATCCTAGTACGTACCCTGATTCAGCACTGACCACTGTATTGAAATAACCTCTCAGCTCTGCCTGTCTCACTCGTCAATGTTTATCCAGTACTTTGCATGATGTTTGCTCATACGCAGCGAATGCTTGTTGAATAAATGTAGTACACTTCTCTTGATGGAGAAAATTGATAGATTCAGTGATGAGTCTTGAAAGGTAAGTAGGAGTTTTACAAGTTAGAATAAGACCAAAGAGGCCCTTCTGGGCTAAGGAAAGGAAATAGGCAGAGTTGTGGAGCTATTAAGAATAAACAGCCAACCCAAGGACCTGCCAGCGGAGCAATGTAGAGTGAGGGCAGGACTGGACTCTGAAGGTTACAGTTGAAAAGACAGTGAAGGGCTAAATTGTAAAGGAATGTGAGCACCTTGTTAAGAAATTTGAGTTTTATCTGGAAGGCAGTTGGGAGCCCTTCAATGATTTTATTTTTTATTTTTAGACTTTTTTTTGATTTTATTTTTTTTAATTTACATCCAAATTAGTTAGCATATAGTGCAACAATGATTTCAGGAGTACATTCCTTAATTCCCCTTACCCATTTACCACATCCCCCCACCCACAACCCCTCCAGTAACCCTCTGTTTGTTCTACAAATTTAAGAGCCTCTTATGTTTTGTCCCCCTCCTGGTTTTTATATTATTTTTCTTTCCCTTCCCTTTATGTTCATCTGTTTTGTCTCTTAAAGTCCTCATATGAGTGAAGTCATATGATATTTGTCTTTCTCTGACTAATTTCGCTTAGCATAATACCCTCCAGTTCCATCCACATAGTTGCAAATGGCAAGATTTCATTCTTTTTGATTGCCAGGTAATACTCCATTGTGTATATATACCACATCTTCTTTATCCATTCATCCATCGATGGCCATTTGGGCTCTTTCCAAACTTTGGCTATTGTTTGATAGTGCTGCTAGAAACATGGGGGTGCATGTACCCTTTCGAAACAGCACACCTGTATCCCTTGCATAAATACCTAGTAGTGCAATTGCTGGGTCACAGGGTAGTTCTATTTTTAATTTTTTGAGGAACCTCCATACTGTGTTCCAGAGTGGCTGCACCAGCTTGCGTTGCCACCAACAATGTAAAAGAGATCCTCTTTCTCCACATCCTCGCCAACATCTGTTGTTGCCTGAGTTGGTAAGGTTAGCCATTCTGACAGGTGTAAGGTGGTATCTCATTGTAGTTTTGATTTGTATTTCCCTGATGATGAATGATGTTGTGCATTTTTTCATGTGTCAGTTGGCCTTCTGGATGTCTTCTTTGGAGAGGTGTCTATTCATGTCTTTTGCCCATTTCTTCACTGGATTAGTTGTTTTTTGGGTGTTGAGTTTGATAAGTTCTTTATAGATTTTGGATACTAACCCTTTATCAGATACGTCATTTGCAAATATCTTTTCCCATTCTGTCAGTTGCCTTTTAGTTTTGCTGATTGTTTCCTTCACTGTGCAGAAGATTTTTATTTTGATGAGGTCCCAGTAGTTCATTTTTGGTTTTGTTTCCCTTGCCTCCAGAGACGTGTTGAGTAAGAAGTTGCTGAGGGCAAGATCAAAGAGGTTTTAGCCTGCTTTCTCCTCGAGGATTTTGATGGCTTCCTGTCTTACATTGAAGTCTTTCATCCATTTTGGGTTTATTTTTGTGTATGGTGTAAGAAAGTGGTCCAGGTTCATTCTTCTGCATGTCGCTGTCCAGTTTTCCCAGCACCACTTGCTGAAGAGACTGTCTTTATTCCATTGGATATTCATTCCTGCTTTGTCAAAGATGAGTTGGCCATACGTTTGTGGGTCCATGTCTGGGTTCTCTATTCTGTTCCATTGATCTGAGTGTCTGTTCTTGTGCCAGTACCATACTGTCTTGATGATTATAGCTTTGTAATATAGCTTGAAGTCTGGGATTGTGATGCCTCCTGCTTTGGTTTTCTTTTTCAAGATTGCTTTGGCTATTCGGGGTCTTTTTGGTTCCATAAAATTTTAGGATTGTTTGTTCTAGCTCTGTGAAGAATGCTGGTGTTATTTTGATAGGGATTGCGTTGACTATGTAGATTGCTTTGGGTAGTGTCGACATTTTAACAATATCTGTTCTTCCTATCCAGGAACATGAAATCTTTGTCCTTTTTTTTTTTTTTTTTGTCTTCTTCAATTTCTTTCATAAGCTGTCTGTAGTTTTCAGCGTATAGATTTTTCACCTCTTTGGTTAGATTTATTCCTAGGTATTTTATGGTTTTTCGTGCAACTGTAAATGGGATCGAGTCCTTGATTTCTCTTTCTGTTGCTTCATTGTTGGTGAATAGGAATGCAGCCGATTTCTGTGCATTGATTTTATATCCTGCAACTTTGCTGAATTCATGAATCAGTTCTAGCAGTTTTTTGGTGGAATCTTTTGGGTTTTCCATATAGAGTATCATGTCACCTTTGAAGAGTGAAAGTTTGACCTCCTCCTGGCCGATTTGGTTGCCTTTTATTTCTTTGTGTTGTCTGATTGCAGAGAGTAAGACTTCCAATATTAAGTTGAATAACAGTGGCGAGAGTGGACATCCCTGTCTTGTTCCTGACCTTAGGGGGAAAGCTCTCAGTTTTTCCCCATTGAGGATGATATTAACATTGGGTCGTTCATATATGGCTTTTATGATCTTGAGGTATGAACCTTCTATTCCCTACTTTCTTGAGGGTTTTTATTAAGAAAGGATGCTGTATTTTGTCAAATGCTTTCTCTGCATCTATTGAGAGGATCATATGGTTCTTGTCTTTTCTTTTATTGATGTGATGAATCACATTAATTGTTTTGTGGATATTGAACCAGCCCTGCATCCCAGGTATAAATCCCACTTGGTCGTGGTGAATAATTTTTTTAATGTATTGTTGGAGCCGGTTGGCTAATATCTTGTTGAGGATTTTTGCATCCATGTTCATCAGAGAAATTGGTCTATAGTTCTCCTTTTTAGTGGAGTCTCTGTCTGGTTTTCGAATCGAGGTAATGCTGGCCTCATAGGAAGAGTTTGGAAGTTTTCCTTCCATTTCTGTTTTTTGGAACAGCTTCAAGAGGATAGGTGTTAACTCTTCCTTAAATGTTTAGTAGAATTCCCCTGGAAGGCCATCTTGTTTGGGGGAGATTTTTGATTACTAATTCGATTTCTTGACTGTTATGGGTCTGTTCAAATTTTCTATTTCTTCCTGTTTCAGTTTTGGTAGTGTATACATTTCTAGGAATTTGTCCATTTCTTTCAGATTGCCCATTTTATTGGCGTATCATTGGTCATAATATTCTCTTATTATTGTTTGTATTTCTGCTGTATTGGTTGTGATCTCTCCTCTTTCATTCTTGATTTTTTTATTTAGATCCTTTCCTTTTTCTTTTTGATCAAACTGGCTAGTGGTTTATCAATTTTGTTAATTCTTTCAAAGAACCAGTTTCTGGTTTCATTGATCTATTCTACTGTTTTTTTTGGTTTCGATAGCATTAATTTCTTCTCTAATCTTTATTATCTCCTGTCTTCTGCTGGTTTTGGGTTTTAATTGATGTTCTTTTTCCAGCTCCTTAAGGTGTAAGGTTAGGTTGTGTATCTGAGATCTTTTCTTCCTTCTTTAGGAAGGCCTGGATTGCCATATACTTTCCTCTTATGACTGCCTTTGCTGCGTCCCAGAGGTTTTGGATTGTGGTGTTATCATTTTCATTGGCTTCCGTATACTTTTTAATTTCTTCTTTAACTTCTTGGTTGGCCCATTCATTCCTTAGTAGGAATGAATTCATTCCTTAGTAGGATGTTCTTTACTCTCCCAGTATGTGTTACCTTTCCAAATTTTTTCTTGTGGTTGATTTCAGGTTTCATAGCATTGTGGTCTGAAAATATGCATGGTATGATCTCGATCTTTTTGTACTTGCTGAGGGCTGATTTGTGTCCCAGTATGTGGTCTATTCTGGAGAATGTTCGATGTGCACTGGAGTAGAATGTATATTCTGCTGCTTTAGGATGAAATGCTCCAAATATATCTGTTAAATCCATCTGGTCCAGTGTGTCATTCAAAGCCATTGTTTCCTTGTTGATTTTTTGATTAGATCATCTGTCCGTTGCTGTGAGTGGGGAGTTGAAGTCTCCTACTATTATAGTATTACTATCAATGAGTTTCTTTATGTTTGTGATTAATTGATTTCTATATTTGGGTGCTCTCACATTTGGTGCATAAATGTTTACAATTATTAGTTCTTCTTGGTGGATAGACCCGTTAATTATGATATAATGCCCTGCTTCATCTCTTGATACAGTCTTTATTTTAAAGTCTAGATTGTCTGATATAAGTATGGCTACTCTGGGTTTCTTTTGTTGACCATTAGCATGATAGATGGTTCTCCATCCCCTTACTTTCAATCTGAAGGTGTCTTTAGGTCTAAAGTGGGTCTCTTGTAAACAGCATATAGATGGATCTTGTTTTCTTATCCATTCTGTTACCCTATGTCTTTTGATTGGAGCATTGGGTCCATTGACATTTAGAGTGAGTACTGAAAGATATGAATTTATTGCCATTATGTTGCTTGTAGAAGCCCTTCAATGATTTTAGATGGATTAGATTTGCATGTTAGAAAGAATGCTGTAGCTTTTATGCAGAGTAGGGGGAGAAGAGATGAGACAGAGTTCAGTTAGAAGATTCGTTCAGTGATTTAGGCCAGAAGCGTCACGGTTCTAAACCACAGGTTAGAAGGAGAGATTCGAGAGACCCAGATGGACTCAACCTAGCTAGATGATGAATTGGACAAGGCTGCTAAGACAGAGGTGCTTCCTAAGTTTTCCTAATGAAGCCCAGACGGTAGGAAGAGACAGGGAGGAGCGGTGGGAGGCAGTAAAAGATTGGGTTCAGCTTTGACACACCCAGTTTGATATTCTTGAACATGTTAACATCCTGAACGTCCAGTCAGATTTCTGATAAACAGAGATGTGGATGTGGAGCTCAGAAGGAAAGTCAGTATTGGACCAAACTTGTGGAAGTCATTAACCTAGCAAAGGATAATTGAAGCCTTTAGCGTAGATGACATTGGATAGATAAAAATGGGCAAAGGGAAAGACAGCTGTGGGAACCCCGAGGAAGGGAACGGTGCACATTTACCCCTGTGGCTCTGTACATAGTAGGTGCTCTAATGCATATTTGTTGAATGACTGAATGAGAATGCGGTGCCATTAGGGCAATAAATGTGTTCAGCCTGCCATTGCAGATATGCCCCTAGAATTCCATTTTCAACTTCTAAAGAAATTCCATTAGTTTGTCTTTTGAAAGAGGCTTTGGAGATTTTTGACCCTGATTTCCTAGTTTTGTACTGCTAGAATGAGGTTATGAAAGATGCTTTCTTCGCCAGCAGCTGGGCTATGATTAACTGCTTTATCTATAATGTGGTCTCCATTTTTATCAAGGTTTTGTTTATACTTTATACTGCTAAATGGAAATCTTCCTAAATATTTCAAAAGTAAATTTCCTTCATTTTAATAATAGATGCTTGGCTTTCTAGTATATGACCTTGAGAGCTAATTAGAGTTTGATAAAGGTGTTAAAAGTTTTCTAAAAGCAGTAAGTAGATTTGCCGTAGATTTTCTCTCCCTGATCACTGAAGGCTTATATTCATGACACTACAGTTATCTTTTCCCCAAATCCCTTCCCTTCCTGTTCTTAATAATATAATCTAGAGACTCTTTTTTTTTTAATTTGTTTTATTTTGATAAATTTACAGTTGTTCATAATGCAGGGAAAAGAAAATCAGTATGAATAATGCTCCAGACACATTTTCTACAAAGCAAAAGTGTCCATTAAAAAAATTTTTTTTAATTGTCATTTTGGAATTAAATAAGCTAATGTAGCATACAGACATTCCTAAATGACCATTTTCTTCCTTCTCAAAACACATATTTTTACTGAAAAAACAGGTTTTTTTATTTTTTAGGAACATAAAAATGTGCAAACAAAAAGGAACTTTTCTGGAATATTTCCTCTAAAATTTAAATCATCTTTTCCAGTAAAATCAACCAGGTAATCTGTAAATTCATCAAACATAAACATAGAATTCAGGTATCATGTCCTCTTAATGTTTTGCTCAAGGGGGAAAAATCAGTTAACGGGAGACTAATAACCGTTTTAGGGCTTTGATTTGAGTTCACACACAAGTGACAATAAGTTAAGCTATTAAGGAGAAAGAACATGCATGTATACGGTGCCCCTGTTATGCCTCAGGCATGATGCCAGGTGCCCAGATAATGTTTGTTATATTTGTCCTGTATAACAATCTTGGGAAGTAGGGTTTTTTGATATCCATGTACACATGCAAAGGCAGGTTCACCAAAGATCACTTAGCTAGTGTGTGGCAGAGCCGAAATTCCAGTCCAGCTCGAAAGCCAGGGTTCTTTCCTCTACAGGTTGCTGTGTCTTCATATTAGCCTCCTATCCACAAGAGTGTTTAAAATGAAAATTTTGGGTTTGAGTTCCAAACTAGCTGAAAATAAAGATCAGCTTGTGAATAATAGTTGAATGTAAGGTAAACCTGGAAGAGGGGAAGGATATGAGGAGCATAATTTTTAAGTCAGAGAGAGAGGAAACTAGTAGTGAAAGCCAAGAGAGGGAACAGTGCCTTTTGCTTGTAGATCCAGCAAGTGAAAGAGGGAAGCAGTTTTGGGCTCTTATAGTTAGAGCTGCCCATCCATAGACCATCTAATCTGCCTTGAGACAAGTGAGCCTCCTGGCATCGGAAGCCTCTCAGCAAAGCTGACCATCTCAGAAGAATGGAAGAATTCCTGAGCGGGAGGTTATATTAAATGACTTTGTCAGTCCCTTCCACTCAGGTTGTCATATTGCTAAGTGTAACAAATGGCAGGTATCCTAAGTCAGGTACAACAAGTTGAGTCTTCGTGCTGAGGTCATACTGTACCAATGGGCATTACCATCACCTGGCATTACCAACCACAATGTTGTAAAGAAACATTAAGGTGAGGTTAGCCTTCTCATGCTTGTCCTAAACACGAGCATCTTCATTTGATTTTCATACCAAGGCGGAGATTCTCATGCTGTCCTCTTGGACCTGTGTGTCTTTGCAGGACTTAAAAGGGAAAGTTGTAATATTTACCTGGGCGGGGGGGGGGGGGTCTTTCAGGATCAGGACAGCTATCCCTTTGTAATTACTCATAACCACTTCGAAGTGCTTTCTTTTATTTCCTGTAACTCTTTACCTAGCAGCATTGATCAGCTCTCCCCCACCATCCTTGTACATTCACCTTCCAAATATCTTCTCCCTCCCTCTCTTTCTTCATTCCTTTTTTCCTTCAAATCATCATTATTCTTCTAACTGAAATTTTGACCAGAAGTGTTAGACCTAACTAAAGGAAAGTAGTTAAACAAAACAAAACAAAACAAACAAAAACCCAAAACTGGTTACAGTAGTAGCATGTGCCATCAGTAGTCAACATTCATTTATCTTCTGACATCAACAGTGCTCCACAACTAATTGCCGATTAGAGAGCTGGCATTTATTCTCACCAAAATATAACCATTAGAGTTGACACTTTCTCATTGCTGATTTTCAGAGTCTTTTGTCCTCGGTCTTGTCTCTCCTTTAAGGACTTGAGAGGTTGTTTCTGTTTTGTGTTGTAAAATAATTACTGTGATGGAAATTGTCATTGTCGTTTTCTTGATTCCGACAGGCTGTGTTTGACGTGGACAACAAGAAAGGACTGACTCTGATTGAACTCTGGGAAGGCCTGACCGTGGATGACATCAAAAAGAGCACTGGGTGTGATTTTGCAGTAAGTGTTTCTGTGAATAAATCCAGCCACTTGTCCTATATCATGAGCTTGATTAATGGGTGTTTACAGGACATGAACCATTAATTTGTGATCATTTTTGGAGTTGACCTTTACAGAGAACAGGAGTGAAGGGAAGGGTGCCTCCAGATGAGAGCAGGTGGGAGCAGGAACGGGCTCTGACTCACGGCCACCCTTTGGCTCAGGAGTCAGAAGCAGGAGGGGGAGGAACCACCAGGGACTGCTGGAAACAGAAGGTGGAGCTTGAACACAAAGCTACTTTCTGTAAAGTCCCTTGCAAATCTTCTGTTCTTGGGTTACCTATCAGAGCTGTGGCTAGACTACGTTAACTCCAAGATGTGAGCCACACATGGAGAAATGATGCTCCCTTATTTTTAAATCCACCTATGACTTAGGGCTTTCTCTTTTATTAACTTCGATGCTTGATTATTCCATCCATTGAACATGTTGGAACGTTGAGCTCTGACACTGAGTTACGGTCACAAAATAGGTATACCCTGCATTTAAAGAAAAACGTAGTGCATAAAAACTCAGACTTACAAAGCACATAATACACCAGAGGAGTGTAATTAAAGAAATCCCAAATCACTTTTCAAAACAAAAAAAATAATATTATAATATAGTCACCCTTTAATGTAAGTGCTTGTTCATAAATCACTGATCACCCATCTAATGGGGGTCGAGAGGATGGTTCAGTCTGTTTGCAGTTAATCAAAATAAAGGAGAAATGTCTCTGAAAAGCTGAAGGAAAAGAATTTTCTTTTCACATACATTTTAAGAAGGGATTTACTAGTTAAAATGAAATACAGTTATAATGGGGAAGAAATGTTGCAGCTACCCATCCTGGGGAAAGTAATTTAACAAAACCTATTTGATAAATCAGGCATATATTTCATACGCTTCTTCCTAAGGTACTACATGCTTGGCTGGTACCTGTTAATGCATAACAAATTTCTATAAAAACAATTTTGCTGCATAATTCATTATCCACATATAACTTTTTATGGTACTGTCTGAGGGTCTTTGTCTATTAACCTTTTTTGAATTTGCCTTTGGAAAAAAGAAGTCTGTCAGCAATACCTAGCACAAAAAAACCAAAAAACAACAACAACAAAAATACCCACATTTTTAATTAGCTTTTTAGTAACCTTAGGGAGAATAAATGAGATCTGCTTATACTTTTCACTGTTTAGAATCCCTTACTTCAGTGGTAAAAGCAAATAATTCTTCTTACCTATCAGCTGTTCTTTGTATTTTTTCCCCATTGTGGGTAAGTTAACCTCTTCTTCAGGTAATATTTTCGAATCCACATGATTTTCATTTCTTTGCCACGAAAGAGGATATACAAAGAAAGGGCCCTTGTTGTTATCTGCTTTTTTTTTTTCCATTTATGTAGTTAAGTCAGGATGAAAAAGGTGTTTTAGTGTTTTTGCTTTTTGCTTTTGCTTTTTGCTTTTTGTTTTTAAGTGCTAGTTTCCCTGTGTTGATGCACTGAAAAATATCTCTGTGGTTTCTTATTTAACACCATATCACCCTCTTTCTCTTTTGACATTGACATGTAATCTTATTTCCTCCAAATTAGGCTATTGAGATAAGATGTGAATTTGCATATTAGTGTTGTTGTGAAAATGAAAAGGTGTGTAGTATCAGCTGAACCATCTCAACAAAAGAGCTAGCTTTTGAGGATCTGATGATCAGTGGCATCTCTTCAGACCCTGATGGGTGAAATCACATGTAGCAGATTGTTTTTCTGTAATGCTAGGGACTAGAATGCTCTAATTAATATGTTCTGTGTAATAGCTGGGTTATCAATAAAATACATACAATAATAAAATTATATTGAGGGTAACATTTCTTTATTTGATCATTCAAATTAAATTAATAATTAAATAATTCAAATTCAAATTTGATAATTCAAATAAAGTGTTTCACATCATAATTTAGAAGATATTCCATGTGGTTATTAATGGATAGGTACCATTTTACTCTCTATAACTTTATACAAGTTAGTCAAAATTCCTTTTTGAGAAAAGGCCCACTCAGTCTTCAATGTATACCTGGAAATAAACATTTTAGAAGGGAATAGTTAGACAACCAAGTTGTTGCATAATAAAGAAAAAAGGGTGAAAACCTAGGTCTGAGTAATTTTGAAAATGTGTTGGCTAACAATTTTCTCCTATTAAAGCTGTGACAAGCTAATGAAAATGTCAGATTCCTGTATTTCACTCAGTGTGTTCCTGCCAGTTACTTGATGGGCCAAAGTAGAAAGAAAAGGGAAAAGTGATATGCCATCACTTAAATTGCATTATCTCCGAAGTCTCTTTTTCCACTGAGTAGTTAATTCAAATGGTTATTCATTTCTCTCTTTTCTAATGCATGCTTGTGTTACATAAAATATTTTTTTCTTTACCATATATGTCTGTGGACCTTTTTTGAAACAACATTATTTCCTTCTGTTTTTATTTTTTTAATTAGATTTAAGAAAAATTGAATCCATATTTGAAAATCACATGGTAAAATAAACTTACAGAGGTAAAATAAACTTCCAGTCAACCATGATTATTTATTGAACGCCCATTTGTGTCCCACATTGAGCTATGAAATGTGAATAAAATAGAACAAATTGGTGTAGTGCCTACTCCCAAGGGTCTTGGTCTTATTCTACAGGCAGGACTACATCTAAACCACCATGGGCAAAAATTAAGTAAGAATACAGCTTATTTATATGTTTGCAGTGAAATTTGGAAGAGGCCAGGTGTACATATTCTTTGCTAAGTTGAATAAATTTATACTCCGTATCTATTATGAACTGGCATTATACCAGAATTAAATTGTATACCATTGGGATTTCAATGGACTGGGAAAACAAATTGTTGGCTTATATTCTACACCTAAATCATATAGTCTTGTGTTACCTGTAGATCACCTTGGCAGGATGATCTGCTTCAGCCTGCATGGGCTTAAAATGTTGATGAGACTGAGCAAGAACAGGATGAAAAATGGTGATTTAGTAGGTGTTTTTCATTACAAAAATAGGCGGGCCAAGTCAGTCTACATAAAGCTTCATCTCTTTCTTTCTTCATATAAGTCAGAGTCCACATCGAGGATATAAATGACATTAAGAGCTCAAAATAGGGTCAGTATGCCAAGGAAAGTGATCAGATGTTTAGGTTATAAAATTAAGGTGTCCAGTTTCCTTTTAAAGGAAATGCTATAAAGCATCTATTGGAAATGATCTGTTTCCCGAAAAATAGAGTTTCATTTCATTAAATTATTTCTACAGATGCTCTGTTGTTTAAAAAAAGAAAATGGGTTGTTTGTGAGACACACTTTCTAAATACTCAGAGCCCATATGTCTTTTGTTCTTTTCAGTAGAGTTGAAGATCTATGCACATGTGGGCTGTGATTTTTGACTATTTATTATATGTCTATTATTTTGTCTATTATTATATATCTGCTCTTGGAACTGGCAGGTCTGAATGAGCTGTCATTTATTTTAAGCTGTATACCAAGCCATACCGATCCTTTTTACTCTGATCGTGTCATTCTTTTAGTAGAAAAATGGAAAAGGGGGCATTAGCTCTTGACATTGTGAAGAGCTAATACAGAAACAATTTATAAATGAACTAAAAATATTTAACCTCATCAAAGCCAAATAATTGTCTACTCCTATTGTTAATACTGTTTTAACCTCTATTAAAACCTTTCTTCTAATTCTTTAAGGCTTATTTAATCCATTTATTCATTCATTTTTTCATTAATTTAACAAAATATTAACTGTTTATTCTGGAAGGCTAGGCCCACTTCAATCGCTTCATTCTTGAAGAGCTCAAAAATCATCTAGGTTTTAATATGCCCCCACTGTGCTTTCCATGGGGACTGTTACTTAATAGGACTCCATGGATATTTGCCAGACTGAATGAAGACATCTGAACCTGACATTGCCTTGAAAGATCAGTCAAAATTAAGCCAAATCACTTACATTTAACTTTATTCTTCCACCAGCTCTACCATTAAATGTAGACCTGTCCTCATTTTTCTCTGCTTCAAGTCTTCTAGGAATGCATGTATTGTTCTGTATATTGAACATAAACCTAGTCAACATTTAATATTTTTAATGCTATTACCTCCTTTTTAAAAATAACTTGGAGTCTTTTTACTGCCTTCATATCATTTGCATTCTGATTATGATATTTCTGATAAAATTCATCATCGATCATGTATCTCTTCATTAATATGGGCCCAGTTAATCCAAAGACTACATTGTGTCAACGAAATTGGGAATTGACTAGACTTATTTTGAGCATTCTGAGACTTGTGCCTTACTCTGTGTCTCTGTTTTGGGTACTCTCAGAGGCATCAATCTCAGAGCTCAGTGATCCATTCCGAGAGCTTGGTTTTCTGGACCCTTTTCGTCTCTGTCTGTTCCTCCACCCTCTTGCTGTTGCCAGTCTTACTGATGCTTAATTTAGGAACTGTAATGTGCAAGAAGGTTGAGAACTATATACCCACAACGTAAACAGGAAAGCGTTTTCTGTCTCGTTGGTTTAGAATGGAAAATAATGAGAAGACTCTAGGTGATGTCTGTGGCAAGGCCGTTTGTTGCCAACATTATTCAGGTTTGGAAATTCAGAAAAGAGATGTTGATGCCATGAGGTTTTGTACAATTTGGTCATTTTTTCTTCTCTTTCTTTTACCAGGTTTCACCAAAACTCATACCAATGCAGCAGATCACAACTTGAAATGTGGAATAGACATTTCTCCCAGGTTGTGTGTTTCTCATTTTAACCACATAGGATTTCATTGAAAGGACATCAGTAATCATAATTGTATATCTAAGAAGCAGTTTTGACTAGTTTTCTTCCAGCATTTTACACTGTAGCAGCCATGTAGTCTTTATTCTCTCTAGTGTGCTATAAAGTTTTAATGAAAGACAAATATATATATATATATATATAATATAAATGATTATCTTACTTGTTTTATGATTGCTTTGAAGGCTTATCTTTACAATTGGTGCTCACATTGGATTTATCTTTACCTTTTGTGATCTGTATACAAAATTGTACCAAGATGGGCCCTTAGGAAGACTTTCACTGATGTGCTGTCCCTCCCAACTAAATCATGACGTATAGAAAACAAGAATGAGGGAGATAAAGAACTCCACCCAGAGTATACCCAAGGCAGCATTGCACTAGTGCTGAATGATAACATCTGTGTGAATTTTGAGTAGGAGAAATGCTGTCTTAATGATTATGTTTTTCTTTTGGCCTCCTCTGACTTTTCTTTTAGAGCCTCTGATTTTGTGATTGCATCTTGTTTCCCTAAAGCATCCCTTCTCCTCCCACACTTTCTACAACTAAATCGATGTTCAGTAAGGCAAACAGGAACATTTCTGTGTGGGAGAAGTAACTGGTTCATGGGAGAGACCAGAGTGTGTAGGGTCTGCTGGTGCTGATGTCTCACCAACAAGTTGCCTTTATAAACCAAGCAACCATTTGTGCTTTGCCAAAGACGAAGGTTTATTATGAGAAGAGGGCTATAAACCTAACTGATCTAGTCAGTTTTCTCGTTTTAAAATAATGCAGTATTTCTGTGTATCCAGAGGGGTCCTTAAGAGGCTTTCTCTATGTGATTGAGGTACAGTGGGCTACTCCTTCAAGACTTCCTTTTAAGCCACAAGGGGCTATGGGATAATTTATCATGAATCCTGTCACAGTGACAACAGAGTTTAAAATATTTTTTTCTTTCTTTTCAGGATCTCTTATTTTTGTTCAGAAAAACTTATTTTTTTTTTATTTTTAATGTTTATTTCTGAGAGAGAATGAGAGAGAGACAGAGAGAGAGAGAGCACACAAGCAGAGGAGGGGCAGAGAGAGGGAGACACAGAATCCAAAGCAGCTCCAGGCTCTGAGCTCTCATCACAGAGCCTGACATGAAGCTCGAGCTCACGAACCGTGAGATCATGACCTGAGCCAAATTCGGATGCTCAATTGACTGAGTCACCCAGGCACCCCTGTTCAGAAAAGTTTCTAAATATTGAATGCCTTTTTCTACAGAGCACTATTCTTTCTTCTGCCAAGGCTACTTCCTTGAACAAACTACTTTTAATTCAGCTTTATCCAAATAAAGGAAATACTGATAAGTAAATCTAGGATTTGAAGAGCAGGGAACTTTGAGTGTTAGAAAATAAACATGGTAGGGGTGCCTGGGTGGCTCAGTCAGTTAAGCATCTGACTCTAGATTTCAGCTCAGGTCTTGATCTCGCAGTTCATCAGATCAAGCCCCACGTGGGGCTCTGTGCTGACAGCATGGAACCTGCTTAGGAATCTCTCTCGTCTCTCTCTGCCCCTCTCCTGATCACATATGTGTGTCTGTGCGCATGCATGCTCGCTCTCTCTCTCTCTCTCTCTCTCTCTCTCCCTCCCTCTCTCTCCCCCTCTCAGATAAACGTAAGAAAAGAAAAGAAACATGGTAGAGTGGGTTTTGTAAGGAACTTTTCCTCAGAAGTATCCTCCCTACCAAATAGTCACCCTGTGGGCATCCCAGGCATCCTAGGTATCAAATGGGAGAAATAGACCAGGTACCCTGAAGACAGGTCAGACAGCTGTTCTCCAGGCAGATGTAGGCATAGTACAGTGCAATATATCATTCCTCTGGCACCAGATATATATAGGAACTGATGTGTATTTTTAGGTGATAGTTAGCATCGAAGCTCCCTTTCTGTTTAGGTACAACTACAATTGTGTCATGTATGGTATTAGAGGAGAGAGGCTTTTTTTTGTATCATGCTCTCTATCTAAAAGAGTCTTGCTGGCTGCGGGATTGAAAGCATACTGTCCCAATAGTGGTAAAAAGGCCTCTTCTTGGAATTTGTGAGGTCCAGAGAATAATACATATCTTAGAATTATAATTTGGTAAAATGTATGTTATTGACAGTTGCTATATTTGCAGGCTTAGTTGCTTATTATTCTATTTCATTACTTTAAGATAATGTGATTCTAAGAGTGCCCCCAACTTTGAATGGTAAAACCTAAGTAGGTGACTTTATATTCTTGATTAAAGGGTGCCATGGATAAAAACACAATAAGAAATACAGTAAATATCCTGAATTGATATAGATCAGTGTGATTGTCTTCTTTCTTGTTTGGGAATGGTGTGACCAATCATGGGAATAATACACTAGAGATTGCTGGAAAGACCCAACAATAAATAGTTTATATACTTTATGGCTTCTAATCAAGTTGTTGCTTTTCTTTCTATCTTACCAAAGAGCACATACTGTTTTTTATGAAAGAACAAATGAAATTTTTACCTAAATGAATTCTGATTTTTTTACTCCTTGTCAGAACCAGTCATTTATCTATAAATATTGATTACCAGGCTTCATGTATTAATATGTATTTTTTTGCTTTTATCTTACATTCTTTTAGGACATATATGAATGAATGAATGAATGAATGAATGAATGAATGAATGAATGAATTAGCTTCCCAGTGGCGTGTTGAGTTTGCTTGCATTTTGAAGTGGCTCTAGTATAGTCTGCCCAGCATCTGTGTTGTTCCTCTGGTGACAGACTCATGCCCTGGCCAAGGGGTTGGGTGTGTGCCCAGAATATGCCTGTTTTGATAGCTCTTCTTTGTCCACAGTGTTCATACACTGCGGCGGGGGGGGGGGGGGGGGGGGGGGGGGGGCTATGAGCCAGGATATACCAGTAAGGTCATTTCTCCCATGTTTAAAAACTGGAGATGAAAGAGAAGCTAATTTTCCTATTCCTTTCTGGTCACTAAGCCATAAGAATGTGAGTCTGGCACCAACACCCCATTTTCCCCCTTCACTCACACACACATACATACTTACACACATGCACACCCTAGCAGCTGAGTTCCAGTTGGACAAAACAAGCTGAAACACAAGCACACTGAGTTGTAAGTAAGGAGATTCCTAGTGGTATTTGCGTTCTTGGTTCTCGATGTGCCTAAGGCTACCTTCCCTCCAGCCGTGCTTGTACATGAGCCCACAAGTCTCCCATTTCCCTTCGGCTGGGTCTTTGTGGGTCTTTTCATCTGCAACCAAAGTGTGAACTCAAACAGCTTTTGTAATTCATGAATCTCGGGAGGGATCGGGTCTCCTACAGAAGTTATGCAGAATATGAGTAAAACTGCTGCAGCTGGTCCCAGAAAACACATATAAGAGCATTTATAGGTATTACCAGTGGGTAGGAAGGTTGTGGGTAGAGGTTCTTTTTCTGACAATGTCAGTATATTCAACATAGCTTTGAAAATTATTCCAATGGAAATATAAGCAGAGATTTATTCAGTGGATGGGTTTCTTAGTACTAATCTTTTCCAACCAGACTATGATCTTCAGTTTCTTAAACTTACTTTCAGATTTTCCCATCTTTAAAATAAGCAGAATGTACTGCTTTTCAGCACGGTTCTATAAGGCATAGTTAATATATCTGTAAAATGAACACATAACAGTGTATAAATCAATACATTGAAACATGTTGCCAAAATACTGACAGATCATTTTTAAATGCCATGTCATAATATTACCATGGGACAGAATTGTTCCCATCCTTTTATTCTTTAATATCTACACTGCTTTCCCACCTAAGACTGTACTAAATATCAAAGTAGGTTTAAGCATAAATATCACTAAGTGTCACGTGATCTGAATGCATGTCTGTATGGCATACACTTGAATTCTCTTACTTCCATTATGTTAGACACGTCTGTGTAAAATCATCCAAAGACACCCTTTATGGACCCTGTAGCAAGTCCCATGAGAGTGATACCTATACCAATCCAGGTAACTGATGAGACAGCTCCTTCCCTCAAAACCATAATCAAACAAAAAATATATTTGGTTTTAGAGGTTAAATGTGCTTGATTAATCATGGTCATTATTACCTTTAATGAGGTGCCACTCCAGATGGCCACTTGGAAATTACCTCAGGCAATTATCCTGGCCCTTCTGTAGCATAACCCACCATGTGTCCCTAGGAAACCCTCCCATTTCCCCTGACAAACTGCAGGACCCAACACAGTCATTTTCTTTCTTTGGCTCATTCCTAGGCATTCTATCTCTTACCCTTTAAAATTTTCAAGAAGAAATCAGACACCAGTCTGATACAGATATAGATACAGTTATAGATACAGAGATATGGATTCACACACACACACACACACACACACACACACACACACACACACACTGTGATGTTCCACTTGAAGCCCTTCTCTCTTGATCTGGGGACAGGAGGTAGCATCTCCCACCTAGCCTTCTTGGAGTTAGAGTGCCCCAACGGATCCTTCCAGATTTTCTCCATAAATATTCCTCTAATCTCCAGTTTCCAACCCTTGTAGGTGCTCAATGTGGGTAAGGGTTTAAGAGTTGTCTAACTGGTTCTAAGCCAGATACTGCTTCATAATGCGTGTATAATGGCCTCACTGGAACGTAGTATGTATCGTGTATGTGTTTAACGCCTTATATATTTGTATAACAACTTGTTCATGGTAGGCTTCCAAATACGATATTAAACCAATTTACTGGTTGAAAACCTGAGGTGGTAGTCCTGCAGGCTTGAGGATTTCCCTCAGCTAAGTAATTAAGCAAGTCTTCTAAGGAAGAGTTAGAGAAAGAAAGGGAAAGGTACAAGAGGTAGAATCTAAAAACTGCAACAAAGGAATATAGAGACCTGTGATAATCATCTACATTTGTTTAGCATTTCGTAATTTACAAAACACCTAGAATATGCTAGCTGGCTTCTTTTATTCTCCCAGTAATCTTCCAGGGAGACATTATTACCTCCATTAAAATTAACTTCATTAGTCAGAGAGAAGTAATGTCCATCAATTCTTTAATCAAATTAGCCTTTCAAAGCTAATGTTGGGTTTTGCCAAGGTAGTTAATGAGATGTGAATTAAATCCTCTGAATAGAACTAGATTTGTTGCTCTCTGGTAAGCTATAAAACAGAGTACAAAACCTTTAAACCTAATGGGACAGATCTTGAAGCTTTGTTCCCCTGTCCACACAGCTCTTGTGTACAACCCAGTTTGAGAGGAAATGGGTAGTTGCCAAAATAAAAAGGATAATGGCACCCACCAGGCAAAATGTCCCTGTGGAAGACTTGAAATTACTGAGTTTGCTCATCTGAAAGGCTTTGTGTAGGCAACTGCAGGTAAGAATGCTCAACTGATATCAACAGGAGGGGCTGATGGGCATTGCTTCATTTCTGTGACTAAAGTCCTTTTTGAAATTTGGTTTCCTTTATATTAAGCTAACACATGTTCAAAGTCAGAGTTGTGGCTCAGACCCATTCAGTTGAACTCCAGGAATAAGGTTGACATTGGCAACCTGAAAATAAATATTATTGGTGACACGGAGAAAGCATCACTCAGTGAGATCTAGTGCCATTCACTGGGGAAGAAAGGGTCCATGAGAAGAAAATTGGTCACAGTACTGGAGCCTGTGGAGTTTTGGGGGGTATAGGGGTGGGAAAGCATTAGGGCCATCAAGACACATACAGGATGAGAACATTTGTTACTATCTTGTTTCTTAGAATATAAGATACCATCAATTTTTTTTATCGTAGTAAGAATATTTACCATGAGATCTACCCTCTTAACAAATTATTGTTAACTATAGGTGCAGTGTAATACAGTAGATCTCTAAATTTACTCATCTTACGTAATTGACACTTAATACCCGTTAAACAGCAACTCATGTCCCCCTAGCCCCAGTCCCTGACAGCCACCATTCTACTCTGTTGCTATGAGTTTGTTTTAGATACTTCCATCTAAATGTAATCGTGCAATATTTGTTCTGTGACTAGCTTATTTCACTTAGCATAATGTCCTCTAGATTTATCTGTTTTGTTGCACATGGCAGGATTTCCTTCTTTTTATGAATGAATAGTATTTCATTGTATGTGTATAACATATTCCCTTTATCAATCTATCTGTCAGTGGACATTTAGGTGCTGGATCATAGGTTATTTTTAATTTTTTTGAGGAGTCTCCATACTGCTTTTCATAGCAGCTGCAACATTTTACATTCCCACCAACAATATACAAGGGTTCTAATATATTCACATCCTCATCAACACTTGTTCTTTTTTTTAATAGTAGTTATCTTATTAAGCTATTATTGAGGTGATGCTTTATTATGATTTTGATTTGCATTTCCTTGAGTAGTGATGATGAGCATCTTTTCATATACCTGTTGGTAATTTGTATCTTTTCTTTGGAAAAATGTCTATTTCAGTCCTTTGCCTATTTTTTAATTGAGTTATTTGAATTTTTACTATCGAGTTGTGGAGTTCCTTATAATATGCAGCCCCACTAGTCAATTTTTGCTTTTGTTACTTGTGCTCTTGGTGTCATATCTAAAAAGTCATTGCCATAACCATTGTTCAGAAGATCTTCCCCTATGTTTTCTTCTAGGAGTTTTATAGATTCATAAAACTAGTTTTATAGATTTATGGATTTAAATCTTGAATGGAGCTGATCTTTGTGTATGGTGTGAGATACAGGTCCAATTTTGTTCTTTTGCATATGGATATCGAGTTTTCCCAACACCATTTGTTGAGTGAGACTGTCCTTTCTCCATTGTGTATTCCTGGCACCCCTGTTGAAGATCAGTTGACTATATTTGCATGGATTTATTTCTGGGCTATTATATTCTGTCGGTCTAAATATCCGAAGGCAACATCTATTCTATTTCATTTTATTTTTTTAAATGTTTATTTATTTTTGAGAGAGAGAGTGCACACAGGCGAGGGGCAGAGAGAGAGAATCCCAAGCAGGCTCCACATTGTCCATGCAGAGCTCAATGTGAGGCTTGAACTCATGAACATTGAGATCATGACCTGAGCTGAGATAAAGAGTCAGACACCTAACTGAGGCACCCAGACGCTCCAGAGAGAGCACGAACACCATCAGTTTTAAAATGCACTATGATTGCTTTTTATCGTTTATAAAATGTTATTGTATACATATTAAGAATTTTTAGACTTCAGTCTCAGATAAGTTTGCCTAGTATTTCCTTTTTGTATTTAGAAAACAGAAGGGCTGTTAATGGAGGCTTTATTCAGCTGATAGACATCATGAGCAGTAAACGGCCCAAGGAAATCCACCTGCCTTGAAGTTTGTGTATTTACAGTCTAGGTGCTTCTTACTGATAAGGGTTTGGATTGTCCAGGGGACAGGTTGGGGTGTTGAGTCAGGTCAGAAGAAGGATGAGAGGGAGCTGAGGTGCCTGCCTCAGCTTCTTCCAGAGCAGTTCGGCTACCAAAAGCTGAAGGAGCCAAGGCAATGGTAGGATACTGTCATTTGTGAAATGCATTCCAATTTCAAAGATGTTAAAGTGTGGGAAATCCTTCATTTTAGAAGCAGTGGATTGGAAGGGGTTGTCTAAGGCCTTTCTCAGTGAGCATAATGTCTGCTTTATGGATAGGAAAGAGTTGGTGATTATATTAGTGCATGTGTAAATGGTGTTTAAAACAGTTCTTCGAAGCAGTCTAAGTGCTTATTATGTAATCTTTCAGTCATGATTTGCCTTCCAGGTAACTCTCTCTGTCTTTCTATCCTCCCCCCCCCCAACTTTTATCCTTTCCATAAACATTATTTCTGTCTTAAGTAAACATAAGTTTACTCTAAATGTGAAATGTTTTTATTATTGTAAATAAAGGCATTTAATTTATAACAGTTACCCAGATACACACATGTAGAAGACCAAAGTATTTGAGGAGTCACTTAAGTCCATAGTATCAAACTCTACATGAGATTGCCAAAGAGAGAACAATGGCATTTAAGATGAAATTGCTATAGAATAAATGTTTCTGTCCCCCCTCCCCAGCCAAAATTCATATGTTGAAACCTCAAACCCCATTATAGGGCCTTTGAAAAGAAATTAGGTTTAGAGGAAGTGAAGCAGGTGGATCCTTCATGGTGGGATGAGTGCCTTTTTAAGAAAGGGGAAACACAAGAGCCCATTTTCTCTCTGCCATATGAGGATGCAAGAAGCCAGCCATCTTCAAATGATGAGAAGGGCCCTCACCAGACACAGAATCTGCCAGCAACTTGATCTTGGACTTTCCAGCCTCCAGTACTGTGAAAAATAAATGTTTCATGTTTAAGCCACCCAGTCTGTGGTATTTGTTATAGCAGCCTGAACTAAGACACATGTGATCAACATGGAAAGTGCTCAGGAAGACAATTTAAAAAGACTCAAACTATGGGGAAAAAATAAAGTACATGGAATATTTAACTTGAACTGCAGAAGCTCAAGGAGTTATTTAATAACTTAAGTACTGTGTATAACTGGTGAAGGATGCCCTAGGTCAAGGAAAGGAGAAGAAAAGGAGGAGCGAGGAATTTAATTTAGACATTAACCACATTTCCTGACAGTGAGATTTTAAAGAACAGGAATTAAATTACTTACCATATTATTTGCCCATTCATTTATTTATTGGTGGGAGTTGGAGGGAGAGAACAGAGGAAATATTGTGTAGTCTGATTTAAAGGCAGTCTTAAATCTAGTTTCCTGAAATCTTGATATTCAAGGAAATTTCTGTGGGTTTTATAGTCTGGATTCTCTTTGTAGACTTACCAACTCTCATTATCCCAAGAAATGTATTGGCATATGCTCAGCAAACTAGTTGCTCAATAAATTTTTAGTGATGGAGTACACAGAGTGGATGAATTATTGGAAAATAATTTTTCCAATGACACAGGATCATACATTTCTAACTCCAAATAATAGCAAATAAATATACAACTGGTTTGGGGATATGACAGTAATCATTTGGGGATCTTTTACATTTCTTATGCTCTCCCTCCTTTTAATTTTTTTTTTTTTTCTGTTCTTCTTTCAATAGGTGGTTTTGAGCACTTTATCAGGTAGGGTCCAATCAGTAGACACTTTACATGGTAAATTGAACAGAGAAATTCTAACGTAAAGAATTATTAACTGTAACAGGGAATTTGAGAATTGAGGAATTAGCTAGTTAGAAGAAAAGAGAAGTCTCTACAACATGTGAATAGTGGATTTAAGGAACAGCCGTAACCCTGGGTTTGAGATGGAACCTCTGAGGAAGAGGCTTACAGGACTGAGATCAGACCTTGTGGGAAAGTGCATAGCTATGGCTCACAGATGGCAGAGAAGTCGCTCTGGTGCCATGCCAGCAGAACTTGCTAGAAATCTGCCTTTGAGGAGCCAGAGGAAGCTGTCCTTAAGGGGAATGCCACAGAGATGACAGGGATGTTGTTCACAGGGAAGTGTCCTGTGTCACTCCCTGAAGTAGGGCTGGGGGAAGCTGCAGGCACTGGCCCCACTGGCCACCCCACACTGCAGGCGTCAGGAACTAGGTAAGCCAGTTGTATCACAGTTTTTGGATTCTGGAGAAGCTTTGTTTACTGCAGGGGCCTGGACAGTGGGAAAAGAGTGAGCTGCAGGGCACTGACAAGAGAAGTACATCATACCAGGAGGAAAAACCTCTTCCTCTTCAAGTGTCTCTTACAAACTTTGTATTGACAAAGCTTAACGTCATCCTAGTTGGCAAAGGAATACTATTTGCAGGGCCCGCTCCCATTATCTTGGAGAAGACAACGATGGGTGAATTTGGAGCTGAAAGGCAATAAATTCATAACTGACATAAGTACCTGCTGAGAGCCAGCAGTGCAGTAGGTTCTAGGGATAGAGCACTGAATGTAGAGAAATAGCTCTTAATCAAATAATCACACGTAAGAGTAAATTTATAATTGTGCTGAGTTTCCCTTTTCTGTGGAGGAAAAGTATGTGTACCATGGGAGACTGTTTAGAGGGATCTTGAAATTAGATTTCATACTTGCCTGCCTCTGTTCACATCCTAAAATATACCACAGATTGTTCAATAAAATGTGTAAACGTGTTTGGAAAAAAGAAGCTAAAGTGACTCTTAACAATCAAAACCAAAACAAACTCCACAAAAAACAGAGAGCTAAAGTAACTCATAAATTGGTATGATCTGTACAAAATCAGAAGGAATTCTGCCACAAATAATGCAGTACTCTTGGTAAGGAGCAGCTGGAAGACAAAAATCAGTCATTGCTTATGCTTGGTTTAAGAAAATCTGAGTTTAAAATTTCAGTGTGATAATATTTATTGAAAAGTTATGAACTGGGGCGCCTGGGTGGCTCAGTTGGTTAAGCATCTGACTTTAGCTCAGGTCATGATCTCACGGTTTGTGAGTTCGAGCCCCTCATCGGGCTCTGTGCTTTGGATTTTATCTCCTTCTCTCTCTGCCCCTCCCCACGTATGCTCTGTTTCTCTGTCTCTCAAAAATAAATAAATGTAAAAAAAAAAAAAGAAAAAAAAAGTTATGAACCAAAACAATTCTGGACCAGAGTAAACGGCATACCACTCAATAGCTACTGTAGTCATTTGATTATAGATGTTTTATTGTGGAAGGATATGACATGGATGTAATATGTTCTGAAAAGGGGTCAATTGAAATACTGTGGTGACTCAGGAAATGCAGCAACGAGAATCTTGCTGACCAGACTGAACCAGCTGTGTTCTCCAGAAAAGAAGCAATTGTGAAATGACCTCATTGTCATCTATAGTATCACAGAGAAGCAGAAATGTTCCAAGAACAGCTGAGCTTGTGGTAGAAGTGGACATCTTTACAAAAGTTAACTCAGGCATAAACTTAAAAGTCATTTTTTATGGGAGGAAAAAAAATGAGGGTTTAAAGTCAGAGTCCTATACATAGAGTAGATGCATATGTTTATCTCCTATGATTTTCCATTTAATAAGGAAACATCTTTTTCATTTTATCAAGACCATAGTAAAAAGGTTAATCTACCTATATATATAGAACAGGGTTGTATAGTCTAGAAAAAGAGTAACTATATTAAAAATAACTCAGTGAGACTATCCAAGAAATATACCTGCCTGATTGATCATGTTCTGAAAGCACAGATTTTTTTTTTTCATCAGTGCAAGAAGAAAGCACGTGAATCTTTGCCCCATGTTCTACTTATGTTCTCTAGCTTAAACAATCTTATGACTTGACCTCATGAGGAAAAGTATTAATTCATGGGTGGAGTTATTTGGCAAGGATTTGGTTTAAAATACTCTGGTAAGCAGCACCTTAATAGCTCAGCCAGTTGAGTGTCCAAACCTTTTTTTTTTTTTTTTTTGGTTTTGCTTTTATTTATTTATTTTTAAATATTTATTTGGAGAGAGACAGAGAGTGCTTGCAAGCAGGGGTAGGGGCAGTGAGAGAGGGAGAGAGAGAATCCCAAGCAGGCTCTGGGCTATGAGCACAACGTGGGGCTCCACGCAGGCCTCAGTCCCATGACCGTGAGATCATAACCCAGTCTGAAATCAAGAGTCAGACACACCTGACTGAGCCACCCAGGCACCCTGCGTCTGAGTTTTATTTTGACTTAGGTCATGATCCTGGGGTCATGGGGTCAAGCTCCACACTGAGCACGAACCCTGCTTGAGAGTCCCTCTCTCTGCCTCTGCTCCTCCCCCACTCAGGTGCGCTCACTTGCTCCCTCTAATAAAAAAAATTTTTTTTAATTAAAATAAAATACTCTGGCAAAAATAATAAAAATTGGGAAAGAGATGACAGATGGCAAAATTTTGGCAATTACTGAAGCTGAGCATGATGGGTACATGAGAATTCATTATACTATTCACTTAATTATATGGAACTTTTCATATTAAAAAGGCTTTCAAAGGAAGTATATAAATGAATATCCATTTCAGTATCTTTATAATAACTACAGTTCTTTTTAAAAAAAATTTTTTTTAATGTTTATTTATTTTTGAGACAGAGACAGAGCATGAATGGGGGAGGGTCAGAGAGAGAGGGAGACACAGAATCGAAAAGCAGGCTCCAGGCTGCGAACTGTCAGCACACAGCCTGACACGGGGCTTGAGCTCATGGACTGCGAGATCGTGTCCTGAGCCGAAGTCGGACACTTAACCGACAGAGCCACCCAGGCGCCCCTATCATAACTACAGTTCTGAATAAGGAGATTTAGTGATGGTCTCTTGGATTTTGGATGAGAAATTTAATCAAGAGGAACTGGAGTCTCAATGGAGGAGACAATATGAGGATGGATTTTTAAAAATTGTTTTCTTTTATTCTTCCAATCACCAATAATGCAGATCTCAGTGCTTAATTGAATTAAAACAAGTGCAAAAAGCATGAAAAGACAATCAACATCATTAGCCATCAGGGGAATGCAAATTGAAACCGCAATGAGGTACCACTACACATGTATCAGAATAACTACAATAAAAACCAGTGACGACACCAAATGCTGAGGATGTGGACATACTAAACCAGTCCTACGTTGTTGTTGGGAATGTAAAATAATATAGCCATTCCGGAAAACAGTTGGGCAGTTTCTTTTAAAACTAAACATGCAATTACCATATGGCCTAGCAAATACTGTTGGGCATTTATCCCAGAAAATTAAAAACTTATGTTCATACAAAAACCCATACATGAATGTCTATAAGTTTTATTCATAAAAGCCAAAAACTGGAACCAGCTAAGATGTCCTTCAGTGGGTGAATGGTAAAACAAGCCGGCAAATCCCAAATATGGAATACTACTTAGCATTAAAAAGGAATGAACACGTGACAGCTAGGGTGTATCTCCAGGAAATTATGCTGAATGAAAAGTCAATACCAAAAGATTATATACTATATCATTTCCCTTCTGTAACATATTTGAAATGATGCAATTTTAGGAATGTAGAGCAGAATAGAAGTTACCAAGGCTTAGGGACCTAGGAGGAAGAGTGGAAAGGAGGTGGGTATGGTCATAACAGGATCACTTGAGGGGTCCAGGTGGTGATGGAACTGTATTTTACCTGTGGTGGTGGCTCTACGGACTATGACATATGTGATAAAATGATATAGAACCAAATATACACAAACACCCATACACAAATGAGCACAAGTAAAACTGGAGAAATGCGAATAAGATTGATGGATTGCATTGTCATTAGCCTGGATGCAATATTGTAAGACGGTTTTGTAAGAGGATGTCATTGGAGGAAAACATGTACCAGGGACTTGGACGTCTCGATATTATTTATTCAAACTGAATGAGAAATTAAAATCATTTCAGTAAAAATTTCAAAGAAAACATAAGTGCAAAAATAACTAAATGTTCAAAGACTGCCTTTTTAATTTGCTCAAAACCTTGGTGAATGTTCTGTATTTTTTTCCATTCAGAATAAAGAAAAAGTTGTTATCATCCTATTAATAATAGGAAGTAGTGATTTACTTTGTTTTATCTAGGAATGTCACCCATTGGATGTCTCTGACCAAGTTTCTTAATTTCGTTGAGTCTTGTTTTCTACTATGTAAATGGACATATTTTCCTCACAGGGCTGTTGTTGGTATTAAAAATATATTTTAAGTGCCTGGTGCATAGTAGCCACTCAGAAATTTCCCCTTCATTTTTCATTTTTAGATTTTTTTTTTATGACCCCTGCTTTTCTCTTTGGGCTTTCTTTTGTCTGTGGAAATTTTCTTATGTGTTTATGTGTCCTCTGGAACATGAAAAATATTTATGTACAATAAACTCTTTGTGTAAGAAAATTGAGTTTGGAGAGAAAGTTTAAAATCCGTGGCCACTGAAAGGGCGGGCCTACGCCAGCCGACTCCATCTTGTTCTGTGTCCTTCACCTTGACCACACCTCCTCCCCTTGAGTAACCCCCCCTCACCTGCCTAACTGGACTCGGACCCTTCCCCAGGACCCTTCCCCAGCCAATCGGCTGAGGCCATAGCCATTACCTCACCAACTGCCCCCAGGCCCCAATAGAACCTTTGTCCTTTTGAAACTCGCTCTCTTTCCCTGGTATCTCACCGCTGCGTCGGTGCAGGTAGGGGATTGAGCTCGAGCTAGCTCGAATAAAGGCTCTTTGCTTTTGCATCGGACTTGGCTCCCTAGTGGTCTTTGGGGATCACGAATTCTGGGCATAACAGCCACAAAAGAGATACTGGATTATCTGTGGTCTTCAATGATCTGTTCTCTTCCTGGCCAGGTATAGCATATGAAATCAAGAATTACTGGCATTGAAATTAAATGGCAACTTAAAATGTTGAACAATTAAGCCATTAAAGTTGAATGTAAATTTGCATGATGGTCTCTCATCAGTTTGCATTTATCACCAAGGACACCTGTTGATTTAAAAATGTAAAAGTACTCACTGAGAATTTGTTCTGGCCTTGTAATTAAAACTGATCAAAAACCAGCATTGCACCATCGGTAATTATGTGCATTCTGAGTCCACATACTTCTGTGAAGCAAACAATGAAAAAGCAAAAATGAGACCTCTTTTGAAGGTAAAATGAAAAAATTACTCTTTTAAAAAGCAAGCAAGGAACATTCTTCTTCTAGTAATGATGGTATAGACTGCCATAGATAAAACTGGCCACAGAAGGCAACCAGGAAAGCTGAATACCCTCACCGCCCCACCACCACCACTGCCAAACAAAAAAAAAATGCTGAGGTTATCAAAGAGTATACAATGCACCATAATTTTCTGGAGCAAAAAAGCAGTACAGTGCAGTTAGTCTTAACATTCGTAAGCTTTGACATTCCATGGCATTTTCCCCTTTGAGGTATTTGCTAATTTATAAGATTTGTGGGTCCAGAGCACTGAGAAAGTAAATATAAAATGACAGCCTAGGAGTCTGAAAAGCTTTGAAGAGCTAACAGTGCCTCATGAAGTTGGAGAGCCAAAAATTAGAAATCAGGGCCAGCTGAAGAGGAAAAGTCCTAGTGATGCGGTTTGGAGTGATGGGGTCCCAAGACAACAGGATGGGCAAGGAAGAATTCTTGAGACGTCTTTGGTGCAAAAAAAAAGTGATTTTATTAAAGCATGGGGACAGGACATGTGGTCAGAAAGCTGCACTGGGGTTATGAAGAGTGACTGATTATATGCTTGGGAGTTGGAGGTGGGGGCCTTAAAAGCAAGGGAAAGTTTCCAAAAGGACTTTCGTATGCTAAAGAAGACTCATAAGCTACTGGAGGCTACTGTTGAAGTAAAGTTACTTTTCCCTCTAGCAAAGCATTAACATTAAGACAGTAGGGAGTTCCTGGAGGAATGTTTTACTCTGCCAGCCTCAAGTGTTGCTCAATGGGCTGCTGCTTATAAAGACACTTACTTTTATCTACGCTTTTTGGGTTTTTTTTTTTTGTTTTGTTTTGCTTTTGTTCCCCACATCACCATGGAGGGGAAGGTGATGTTAGGGCTTCAGAAAATGTCTATGGTTTCCAGAGATTAGGCTATTGATAAGATTGCCTTTTTTTTTTTTTTTTTGTAATTTACTAAGACATTTGTAAACCGATGGAGACTCCTGTCCAGCTTGACTGTGTGATCTCTATCAGTAAACCATTGGTTTTTCCATTTCCTTTGTTCTTGGGCAGCTGGGGAGTGTCTGAGGAATGACACACACATCTCACCTGGGGGAAGGGGTGTTGTTGCCTTGTGCTTTGCCCTCATCTTGCCTTCGGCTCCCTCATCACCAGTAAATACCTTAAAATTCCAATTAGTTCCCCAGAAGGGCTATACCTAAGAAGTAAGAATGGATGAGAAATAAACAAGCCTTTGTAAGGACAAAAACCCATCTTCAAAACATTTCAGTCCCTGAGTGAAATAAGGTGATCTGACTATTCAGCAGAAAGAAAAAACTGCTCTCAAGAGGACCTCAGAAAGAGCCTCAAATTATTGCCACAAGTTTTAACAGACCAGTAATCCAGATGTTGGAATCGTTGGACACAGGCTTAAAAAAAGATTAATATATTCAGAAAAGTAGACGATGAGATTGAGAATTTAACCAGAGAAATTCTAACATTTATGAATTAAAATTAAGAATTCAATAGATGAGTGTAAGAACAGATGAAAATGATGAGGTTTTGGGGGGGTGATAGTGGGGTTCAGAGGGTCCAGAGCTGATGGCCAAGAAAGAATTCTTGAAGCTGTCTTTGGTGCAAAAGGTGATTTTATTAAAGCACGGGAAGGAAGAACTGCCCTGGGACCATGAGGAGACTGGTTTTATGAGGGGAGGGAGGTAGAGTCCAGGGGAAGTTTCCAGTGAGGTTTTCATATGCTCAAGAAGACTCCCAGGATACTGGAGGCCTGGCTATTGTCAAGTTAAGGTTGTTTTTCCCTCTAGAAAAGCATTAACATTAAGACTGTAAGGGGTTTCAGAAGAAACATTTTACTCTGCCAGCCTCAAGTATTTGTCAATGGGCTGCAGATTATAAGGAAATTGAGTTTTATCTGCCATTTCCTCCTGCCTTTGTTTCCCACTTCACTATGGAAGGGGTGATGGAAACTTAGGTCCTGCAGGACTATGATCCTTATCAGTTAACCATTTGTTTTTCCCCTTTTCTTTGTTCTTGGGCAGCCAGGAGTGCCCAAGGAATATCACACAAATCCCACCTGGTCGTGGAGGGAGGGGGATGTTTGTGACCTGTCAGCTTGCCTTATGCTCCCTCATCAAGAAGGTGAAAGAGAAGATCAGTAAACTGGAAGATAGAACAAGATAAAGTATCTAGACTGCAGCAGAGAAGGAATAAAAGGATAAGAAAAATACTAAAAAGTGTATAAGAGACCTATGAAACACAGTAAAAAGATCTAATATCTGAAAAAGGTTGAAGAGAGAGAATGGGGCTAAAGTTTTAATGGGCAAGATATTGGTCGAGACTATCCCAAGAGGGTCAGAAGTACTTAAACCACAGGTTTAAAGAAGGTCCACTGAACCTAACAGGATTAAAAACAAACAAAAAAAAAAACCCAGGCATATGAGCGGCCAGTCACTAAACGTCAAAGACAGAGAAATCTTAAAAGCAACCCGAGGAACAAATGACAAATTATTTTTAAAAGAGGAAGAATAGGGGCACCTGGGTGGCTCAGTTGGTTGAACGTCCGACTTCAGCTCAGGGCATGATCTCGCGGGCCTGAGTTCGAGCTCCGTGTCGGACTCTGTGCTGACAGCTCCGAGCCTGGAGCCTGTTTCAGATTCTGTGTCTCCCTCTCTCTCTCTCTCTGACCCTCCCCCGTTCATGCTCTGTCTCTGTCTCAAAAATAAATAAACGTTAAAAAGGGAAGAATAAATTGGAGAGTGAATTCTTTAAAAAAAAAAACAAAAAACCAATGTATTAGGTTCCGGGACCCAGTTCCACGGTGTGTGTGCGCGTGCGTGCGCGGGGGGGGGGGGGGGGTGGGGGGGGGGTGGGGGATAGGGAAGGGGTTCCCACACAACACAAAGAATTCAACTCAATTCATCTCAGTTCTGACACTATCTTTCTGGACATAACATTAGATTGTACGGGTTAAAGGTTGCTTCAAAACTGCTTCCACCCTCCTATGTCAGATACCAGTCACAAACCCAAACTTCTACCAGTACATCTGACTGGCTGTAAATCAGAGGTTCCCAAGATCCCCCTCGTTGGGTTCAATTAGTTTGCTAGAGCAGCTCACAGAACTCAGGGAAATCGTTTATTTACTAGATAACCAGTTTATTATAAAAGGATATACCTCAAGAGCAACCAGAAGGAAAAGACACATGGAATAAGGGGAATGAGCTTCCATGCCTTCTTGAGGTACACCACTCTCCCAGCATCGCCAAGTGTTCACCAACCCCAGAGGCTCTACAAACCCTGTTCTTTTGGGGTGTTTATGGAGGCTTCATTATATAGATTAAATCCTTGGCCATTGGCAATTACTTTGACCTCCAGCCCTCTTCCCCTCCCCAGGGGTCTGAGAACCCTCTAATGATGTGGTTGGTTCTTCAGCTTAGCATTGTATTGTTATGCCCAGAATTCGTGATCCCCAAAGACCACTAGGGAGCCAAGTCCGATGCAAAAGCAAAGAGCCTTTATTCGAGCTAGCTCGAGCTCAATCCCCTACCTGCACCGACGCAGCGGTGAGATACCAGGGAAAGAGAGCGAGTTTCAAAAGGACAAAGGTTCTATTGGGGCCTGGGGGCAGTTGGTGAGGTAATGGCTATGGCCTCAGCCGATTGGCTGGGGAAGGGTCCTGGGGAAGGGTCCGAGTCCAGTTAGGCAGGTGAGGGGGGGTTACTCAAGGGGAGGAGGTGTGGTCAAGGTGAAGGACACAGAACAAGATGGAGTCGGCTGGCGTAGGCCCGCCCTTTCAGTATCATATGAAAATGTCTCCCAGAGCTAGGCCATTCAAGTTTGTAGGCTTCCATTCAATCCAGTCAGGTTTCAAAAGCAGGAGTGGTCTCAGTAATAAATGGCTTCACCGTTCAACTTCCCATTTAGCAAGTCCAATTCATATTGTTTGAAGGGCAGATTTATATATATAATATTTATATAAATATATATAATGGGATACTACTTAGCCATAAAAATAGAATGAAATCTTGCCATTTGCAACAATATGGATGGATCTAGAGGGTATAATGCTAAGCAAAATAAGTCAGAGAAATACAAATACCGTATGATTTCATTCATGTGGAATTTAAGAAACAAAATGAATGAAAAAAAGAAAAAAAGATATAAAAAAGACCCAGATTCTTAAACATTGAGAACCAAATGGTGGTTGCCACAGGAGAGGCAGGTGGGCAGATGGTGGAATGGGTAAAGGGAATTAAGAGTACACTTATGGTGATGAGCACTAAGTAACACATAAAATTGTTGAATCATTATATTGTACACCTATAAATAATATAACAGTGTCTGTTAATTGTACTTGAATTAAATAAGTTTTTTTAAAAAGATATATAAAGTTTGAAAGTAAAATGGTAGTGTTTCAATTAGGGTTTATTCAATGAAGCAGAACCACTAGGAGAAAAAAGGAATAAGACTTGCATAGGAATTAAAATTTATATAGTTAATGTGGGAGTTAATGTAGAATTTTCTGAAAAGACGTTACCTCTCTGTCTTGTGGTGGCCTAAAGTAGGCTAGCAGGGCAGGCATTTGGGAAGAAAAGCTGAATGTGAAGCTGGGGAAAATGAGGACAACATGGAATTCAAGCAGATAAACTAGAACCCTTGTTTGCATTTCTCCTCCAACTTTGAGCACAAGTGTGGCCTGGAGAAGCCAACATCCTTCCCCCTGGAGTGACATACACACCTGATTCAGGACTTGGAGAAGCTGAAGGACAACATGGAACAAAACCTACAAAAGCTTCAGTCCTGGCCATTGATCATACCAACAACTGAGTCAACAGATCAGTAGCAATGTCTATAACTTTTGCTATATTTCTGCTTCCAAATTGCATGGAAAATTCTTTTGTTGCTAATCCAGAGCCAGTTTTGGTCATAGATCAGGTCCCTTGGTAACTTGGTGCTCACGGTCAAGTACTCAGCCTCTACTAGGGCCTTTAGAAAGCCAGAAACTATTTTTCCAAAAAAGGCTTTCTCATCCTCTGGAGTTGTGCAGAGGATGGGAAGTTTGTTCCGAAACCCTAAAGGTTTGTACTGTTATTGGCTTACAGAGAAGGAGCCTGCAAAAAATACCATACAGTATGCTCATCTGTTACCATTGCATCAAACGCCACTGAATCTTTGTCATGTAACTCAAGCAGCACAGCAGCTTGCATAGCACCCAGGGCAAGCTACAAAGCATTTTTATTTTGGCTCCCACTGAAAACTGGCAAACTTTTGGGTTACTTGGTAAACAGGTATGAGGAGCATGCCCAAATTAGTTATATGTTGCCTCAGAAATCCAGAGATTTATGTGTGTGTGTGTGGTGCCCCTTTTCCAGTGGTGGGATGGACCAGATGCCACCTTGTCTATCACTTTGGAAGAAATATCTTGACAAACCCCTGATAACTGTATAAATTTCACCAAGGTGGCAGGTCCCTGAATGTTTGGGGAATTTATTCCCTACCCTCTGGCACACATACAGCTTACCAAGGTATCTGAATCAGATTCAATCAGACATTATCATCAATGCGATGGTCCAGTGTGATGTCCTATTCAATGGAGAGGTAATCACAGTCACTACAGACTATATTATAATACAGGACTGGAGAATTGATAGTTTCTCTGAGGTAAGAAAGGGAAGATCTATTGTGAGCTCTGTGAACTAAAAAAATAAAACAGAACAACAGCAACAACAAAAACCCTGCTTCAGATGATCTTTATTCAGAGATACAGACGAAAAAGCATTTGCCCGATCAGTAGTTGCACTCCAGGTGCCAGAGGTTGTATTGATTTACTCCCGCAACAAAACCACATCTGGAACAACAGCTACAATTGGAGTCACCATCTGATTAAGATAATCTGTTGTCTTTCTCCAAGATCTATCTGTTGTCTGCACAAGCCAAATAAGTTGAATGGCAATGTAGCGCAAATCACTATCACTGCATCATTTGGTCACCCCATGCCTTACTTTCTATAAGCACTCAATTATAGGTGTCTAAGAGTGATCATTTGAATGACTGTTCTGCTATTGCCTGCCATGTACCATCAGTGTTCCCTTTTCCTCCGGAAAACACAACCATTAATGTCTTTAAGCGTAATGAAATCAAAAAACCATTTCCAGATTTGCCAGAACTAATTTAGAAAACCCATCCTTATAGTTCTATTCTCCTAGAACTACTTCTGGTACCAATTTCTGTGTCAATTAGGGGAGCAGAGCCATATTGAGTGATAAGGAATAAAGAATTTATTATAGGAATTAGAATGGGAACAAAGGGGGAGCTGGTGAAGAATCCTATAGAAGACTGTTACCTCTGCATCTGGTAATGAGTGTGGAGTCACTGTAGGTCAGCAGAGTCAGTAATCAAGACCATCTGGACATTAAACAGCAAAGAGAAAGGACAAACTGGCAACTATGAGGACAAAGTGGAATCTGCACCTGTCTCTTACCATTTCCAATCTGATAATATCATTGGCCTGCAGAAGAAGCTTACACCTGTCATTGTGGAGCTACAAATACATCTGGTCCAGGACTCAAAACTTAAGAGAGGAAATCCAGCAGCTCCTGGAGGCCTGGCCACTTCTCCACACTGTAATGTGAACCAGCAGATCAGTGACAACTTCACAAGCTACAACGTACCTCATATTATACACCAGCTTTCAGAATGTAATGTCAGCTGCCTCACTTTCATTTTCCCAGCCTCACACAAATTTCTCTTGTTGCTAACCCAGAAGCATGCAGGGAAAGAAATTATGGGAAATATACTTCCAGTTTAGCTAAATAGAAACTTGACACAGATGGTCTGGAACCAGAGATGGTTGTTGAAGAAGGGAGACTCAAGGTGGTGAGACTAGTTAACATATTTTAACCATTAGAATAAAAGTAATTGGAACATATAATTATTAGTAAATAAGAATATTAATACTAGTGCACTCATAGAGAATATATTATAAAGGAAATACCCAAAGGCTTGCTTGAGGAATGTGCAGAAAAAGGAGGAGCTAGGGAAAGTCTTCAATCTGTTAATTAGACTGGAAGAATGATATAACCAGAGACCAAAATATGGAAGGAAGGAAGAGGGGAGAATTATGGGATATTATATTTGCCAAGGTAGAGATGACCTCTAGGTATTTAAAAACATAGAATTAAATAAAGTTGCAAGGTAAATAGCTCTGAGACGATTAATATATTAATAACTTAAATTTTGTGACAAGTATATAAAACCATGATCTAAGTTACAAGGAACATACACAAGGAGATGGTGTATCTATCTTTGGATAAAGATACAGATGTGAACATATAGCTGAGTGTTAGATACCTCCTATATGTCCAATGACACTACCTTATCCTTAGAGTTTCATTAACTTTGCTTTAAGCCCCTATTCTCATCAAATGGAAATGCTGATGTACTCTCCAAGGTTTCTTCAAATTCCAGGTGGTTTACATTCTCATGGTCAGCTCTTGCTGTAATTTCTTGTTCCTTCTGAGCTCTTCATTTCACTCATGCCTCATATTCACCTGCTGTTCTCTTCTGTTGGTACATTCATGGAATATAGCTTGCTTTCTTTAATTTCCCCATATCTCCACCCACATAAGTAATTTTTGTGTGTAAAGATTAACCTTAAGTTCGGGATGACAGAGAAGAGATGTTTAGCAATATTGAATGGTCATCTGGCTATCCCTGCCCCCAGAAGTCTCTCTGAATGTGGTATTGCTCTGGAGGTCCCTCCTACCATTATGATGATCAGCTCCTTCTTCCTTTCATTCCCCTCCCATCCCCATTTTTTGCTCTATCTTCAAATTCCTTTTTATTTTGGGTTTGTGGAACAGTTTGGTTCTCTCTTTGCCTATTTGTTTCCTTCCAGATTGTTATCTAGGGACCTCATGTTTTATTCCCAAACTAGTTGATCAAGGTATTTGACCAAGCAAAAAGCCATCTTCTCCCCTAAGGGTCAATAGAGCCACTATAATCAATTATGGTTTAAATAGCAAATATAAGGTAATGCATAGGTAGGTAGGTAGATAGATAGATAAGGAAAAAAGCCAGAAAGAAAGAGAGGAAGGGAAACAGGGAAAAAGAGCTGGTTATCTACTTATTCCTCTCACCTTTCCTCCTCTTCTTAAATATAGAATTTGTTGTTTCTTCCTTCCTGAAAATGTCAATACTGATAAACATAAATCGTAAGCCTTTAACAATAAACCAAATAAGGGAACTTGCCCTAAAAACAAGTCTGCAAGTTGCAGGTGATTTACTTGAATGGGGTAAAGGTCCATTTCACCATTGCCCAGTCTACAGAAAGACACAAAATGTCATGAAAGAATTTAAGAGTGAAATTCAGTTCTCAGGTTAAATCCCTGGATCTTGTATTTCAAAGCCTGGAAAGTAAACAAATTACTATAGGAAACAGCTTCTTTTAGGTGAGCACTACTGAGGTTTGTAATGACAAATACAACATGTAGGTGTGGAGGGAGTGGTTATCCTAGAATGGAATAAGTGTTATTGAGCATTTTTTTCATATGTCTCTTAGCCATCTGGATGTCTTCTTTGGAAAAGTGTCTGCTCGTGTCTTCTGCCCATTTCTTCACTGGGTTATTTGGTTTTTGGGTGTTGGGTTTATTAAGTTCTTTGTAGATTTTGGATACTAACCCTTTATCTGATATGTCATTTGCAAATATCTTCTCCTATTTTATTTTTATTTTTGATTTGGTTATTTGTAGATTTAGATACTCAGACACATCCTTGAAAATCATTCAGTTCTAAATACAGTGTCTTGTCCTACCCTACCTATGACTTTTTTCTCTGTTACTTCCCACAGACTCCTATAGTAATTAAGGAGCCACTTGTTTGCAGTCTATAGACACTCTATGCTTGCCCCTGTTTGGGTATAAATTATCATGCATTTTCTTTTTTTTTTTAATTTTTTTTTTAACGTTTATTTATTTTTGAGACAGAGAGAGACAGACCATGAACAGGGGAGGGGCAGAGAGAGAGGGAGACACAGAATCTGAAACAGGCTCCAGGCTCTGAGCGGTCAGCACAGAGCCCGATGCGGGGCTTGAACTCACTGACCGTGAGATCATGACCTGAGCCGAAGTCGGATGCTTAACCGACCAAGCCACCCAGGCACCCCTATCATGCATTTTCACTACCTCTCTTCCTTTTCACTTACCTGTAATCTACTCCAGATTAAGACCCAGATACAGTCCCATCTAAGGCCCAGATACAGTCCCATCTCTTTCAAGTAGCCTGCTCAGTTTAATACAGAGCACTCTACTAGTCTCATTACTGAATTCCTACGGTATTTTCAATTAGTCTCACACAGAAAATAATTTTTCCCTAGGCCTTGTTTTTCTTTTAGAGACCCTATAATGCTCCCCTCCCCCCCTCCAACACAATCAGGGTGCATAATGTGGTGATCAATCTTAATTGGTCAATAGACTGATAACAGAATGATTAGCTTCTGAGACAATTTGACCATTCTCCAATATAGACTGAAGTTTAGCTTTGGACAACATTAAAGCAGTGGAATTTTCCAGTGAAATTCCATTTTTAACCAGTGTTTTTTTCAAGGAGTGACAGTTAAATTTTTAGATAGGAAGGATTCTAGAGAAATAAACAGAGAGCTATGCAAACTGTGAAATTCCACAAGTGTGTTGACATCTCTGTGCTTGGTAGAATGGGCCCTGATTAGACTTATTACCACCATTGTTCTGGAAAGTAACAGTTCTCCCTGTAGCATTGAAAACGGAAGAGGGGAGGTGCAGGAAGCATGATATAATGAAACAGTTCAAATGGAGGCTAAGGGATATAGTAACTTCCCCTTCTGGTTTTGTCCATAACTTACCTGCTCTGTGACCATTAGCATGTGCCCAAATCTTGGAAGCCTGTTTTCCTCTTCTCTTAATAAAAACAGAGACATCCACTATCCTCTAAAAGCAAGCTCCCTATACACAATAGAAGATGCCTTTGACAATGGACTAGAAAGCCTCTCAGACTCTTAACAGTGGTCATTCCAAACAAAACAAAAAACAATCTAGGGTCAGGGAGAAGGAAATTAATTTAGTAGCATGAGTAAGTATAAAATTAATCTTTAAAATTACAGATTCAGAATTGTAAAATATAGATGCTCCTACAGTTTCTACAAAAACTAGTTTACAATTATATAGTGTCACATTTTTTTCTTTTCCAAGTGAGTCTTGAGAAAGCTTTTTACATTAGAGAGAGAGCAAAGCCTTGGCAGTGAGGAGAAGTTCAAAGCTAGAAGTATGTAATGGCTTGGATGCAAATCTCACTAGATTTGACTGCCATTTTCAGGTTTTGATACTTAATGGGGACCTGAATGTAATTATGCAATTTTTTGTGTGTCTATATTCCCATGTATTAAGTGGGAAAAATATTTTATGAAAGATTTAAAAGATTACAAAGTCAAATGTCTACAGGGACCAGAGAGTTAAAGGAAATGGATAAAATGAGCTATAGTAATAGGGTAATGAGTAAGTAATAGGGAGTGATGGGGAGTGTAGCACATTAGAGAGATCAGGCCCAGCTTAAACAAGCTAACTGGCATTAGGCAAGCCAATTTCTAGGCACAATAATATAATGTCATTTGCTTTTTCAAGTATATTTGATATGTGGATCTTTAGATTTGGGGTATTTAATTTAAAATTGTTGATCATTGTGCAGATCAAACAAAGCCTGTCTGTGGGTCACTATGTGAACTCTAACCTTAGAGTATACCATCAAAAGAGAACGTTAAGAGAAGATCATACGTGATTCTGTCTTCAGTTCCTCATTTTAAACCATAGAAACCAAACTTCAAGAGACCAGCTGGCCAGTAAACATTTTATGTTTTCAACAAATATGCCAAACATTATGCTAGAAACTGGAAACATTCAGTGAACAGGACAGACACAGTCTCTAATATCATGGAACTGTTCAGCTAGACCAAGGAACCTGCATCTCAGATAGTCAAGACCCTCAACAGCCAACTTGATTCCTTCCAAATCCATCCCCACCTCCCACAGTACAGAACCTGATGTTGTTACAGGCTGCATGAGGCACTCTCGGTCACTGGAGTGTTCAGATAATCAGAAATACCTGCAAAGGAAATTAAGCTGTGTTGCTGCCTCTTTCTTCACTACTTTATCAAGAAAGATATGAGTAAATGGTAGAAAAAATGTATTGAAATAATTGAAAAAGTTTTTGTTTTTTGGGTTTTTTTTTTGTTTTTTTTTTTAGTACTTGATCGAAATGGCATTCATAATTTTAGCTTACATGATAATTTCCTAATGTGATATGGCTTTGATGTTTTAAGTAAATCTTTGGGAAATTAAAATTCTTTTGGAAATAAGGATTGTGTTAGCACTCGTTGAGTAGTTGATGAGAGAGCAGAACAACTAACACCATACTGGTACTCATATGGTCTTGATCCCTTTCCACTTAAATTAACTTTTGCTCATGCTGTTCTCTCTCTTCCTCTCTGGAATGTCTTTCTACATGTTTAAATCCTGCCTATCCTTCAAGGTCTAGCTCAATGGTGTCTCTTCAGTAAAGTGGGTTATCTCTTTCTCTGCTAAATCCTCATTCATGTTTATTTCTTATTCCAGTAACATAATGAGTTTCTTAAAGGCATAGATAAATAAGTGATTTTTTTTTTGCCTCAAATTATTGAGTGCTTTCTCCTGTTGTTTAGAATAATTGTATAATCTTAAATTTTGTGTTTACTTATAAATCTGTTCTGCTGGAGTTCTGCTAGGGAGATGACATAAATACAATAAAAATTATGTTAAGTCCCCTATAGCACTATTAAGGGCATACACAATATCCCCCTCTCATAGGTTGGAATGAAAACAAAATCTGTTTGGAGTGGGGAAATAGAAAGGGCCAGGAGAGGAGATCACTGTTTCAGATCTATATGGGAAAAATGTTTGTTTGTTTAATATTTATTTATTTATTTAGAAACACACAGAGAGAAAGAGAGAGAGAGAGAGAGAGAGAGAGAGAGAGAGAGAGAGAGAGAGAGAATCCCAAGCAGGCTCAGTGCTGTCAGCACAGGGCCCAACACAGGACTCAATCCCATGAACCATGAGATCATGACCTGAGCTGAAATCAAGAGTTGGTTGCTCAACCTACTGAGCCACCCAGGCACCAGGGAAAAAAAAATTTTGTATGTGGTAGGGTAGAGAAAATTAAATAATAATTTAATATTAAATATGAATTAAATATTAGTTACTTCAGTTTAGGCAATTCCAGACATAAGTCATTTACTCTTTTTGTTGCAGAAGGATCTTCCTTTTGCTTCTCAGCACTTTTATGTCATTATTCCATCTTCTCTTTCCTTGTAAAAATTTGCAGAACTAAGTTTGTATTAGGGTCCTATTCTAGGTAAGCAGAATATTTGGAGAAAGACAGAAACTATTGCCCTATTCATACCTACTCATGTCACAATACGCCCATTCCTTCATAACAGCAGAGCAAGTATTGCATGAAGAAAGGACAGAAAACACAGCACGGAGGGTGGGGAAGGGAACTTTTGGAAAGAAGCTGTTGGAATAACAAAACATCATAGACATATAAGCACTATATAATTTGTGAAACGCAGCTCATGGCCCTATTTCTCCTAGAAAATGTAAAAATTAGATTCTTCAAAAATAGCAAAACTAAGGTCAAAGAAAAATTATGAGCACGATCTTGCAGAGAAACCTGGACTAGTTCTGAGGTTAAATTAATACAAGGGAGGCGATGGCCAGTATCACTATGTAACTTCACAGGTATGTGACAGAATAAAAGACTAATATAAGACCAAAAAATGAGGAACTTCTAGCAGCTGAGAGAACTATGGCTATTCATTTGAAGGGATATTTGGGGTTCCCTGGGAAACTTTGACCATGAAGTTCTATTGGAGTCAGAAAGAGAACTAGGCTTAAAGACAGAGCCAATGGACAGGCCTGGGGAATATGGGGGATCTGGCACGTAGACACAGCTGCAGACACAGCTGCAGGTTCGGACTGAGATAAAACACAACACACTTTTTCAGGAGAGCTCTAGAATATAGCTAGATTTTCTAGAGGCACTGAGCTTTATTTGAAAGATTGTTTGCCTGATGATCCCTCAGGAACCTTGCATTCTTATCTTAGCTCCTGTGTACCTGTGATCACAGATGAATCTCTGTTCCCTATGAAAACTGGCTAATGACCTAAATCCAACCTCCATTTTGAATAAAGCATTTGTAGAAAGAAATGGATTTTGGTCTCTCTCCTAGACTCTTCCTCTACCCCCATTCTCATATTCCTCACCTCTGGATTGGCTAAATGTACTCTGGTGTAATAATTATTTCCATTTAGTAGGCGTCTGTTATGCATCAGATATTGGTGGGAGATATCCTACTTATCTTATTTCATATTTTTTCATCAATCCTACAAACTTGAAGAAGCAGAGGCTCAGAAAAGTTCATGGAATTGCTCAAGACTGGTTAGTAAATGGCAAAGATAGAATTTGACCCCAGACATGTTTAGTTCCAAAGCCTGTCATAAGCTTGAGAAAGGAGTAGGAGTTCATATACCCTAAATAATTAAAACTATCACCTTAGCTGGCTAATCCTCAGCTGTACCAATAACAAGTCACAAATAGTGGTCAGGCAGCTGGTTTCTAAACACTGCATGGGAGTTTCAAATGAAATACTGTTGTTATGCAGATTGCCTGGCTTAGGAACAAAAAGCAAACAAAATCCAAAGCTTTAGCAACGACTTTGAGGATAAAAAGCTTTTAAAAAGGGGCACATGATTGTTTAAAAATGCTATTGAATGAGTTTCTAAGGATGGTCATTGTTATTTTTTAAAAGAAAAACTTTGTGTTCTTTTAAGAAGCATGAGACTGATAGCAATTTCAAGAGGGTTGGTAGGAGTCTGGTTCCACTAACTTTCCAAAATGTGAGCAGCAATGTCATAGGAAGCCCAGGTTAAGAGCTCTCCTAGAAAAGGCTGTTCATTTGTTTGTTCATTTACTCATTGAATATTCTTTTACATTTTTAAATTATTTTTAAATTTTTATTCATTTACTTTGAGAGAGAGAGAGGACAGAGGAGGGGCAGAGAGAGAGAGAATCCCAAGCAGGTTCCGCACTGTCAGTGCAGAGCTTGATGTGGGGCTCAAACTCATAAACCGTGAGATCATGACCTGAGCCAAAATCAGGAGTTGGATGCCAACCAACTGAGCCACTCAGGCACCCATCTTTTTCATTTCTAAAATGTTGAAATACACAGAGGAGTGTATAAAACACCATGTAATGACTTTTAAGAATGCTTATAAATCAAGGACCCAAGTAATACAAGGAATATAACATTACCAGTTCATGCCCTCTGAGTGCCTTGTCCCATCATGTTTCACTGAAAAGGTACCTTTTGAGTAATGACCCATAGGAGGTGAAGGAGAGAGCTATGTATTTCTAAGGCAAGAGCATTCTAGGCAGAGGGAGAGAACCTTTAAAGGCTCTGAGGCAGCAGCAACTCTGGTGTGTTCAAGGACAATGGGAGTCCAGTTGCACTGGAATAAAGATAGTGAGAAAGAGCATCATGAAATAAAGCCAGAGACAAAGTGGGGAGCTCAATTATGTGGGGCCCGATCATGTGAGCCTTGCAGGTCTATTGGGACTTTGTGTTTTATTCTGACTGATATAGGAGCAATTGGAGAGTTTTGAGCAGAGAAGCGTCATCAACTGATTTACATTTTAAACCAATCAGTCTGGCTGAGGGAAGAAGCAGAAAGACATTTTAGAAAGCTTATCGCAACAATCCAAGCAAAAGATGATGTTGGTTTAGCTTAGGGTGGTGGCGATGGAAGTGGCGAGAAGTGTCAAAATATCTATGTAGTCTGAACAGGATGTGCTTACATTTCTATTATCACTTACATATGCTTAAATATGTTCACTTCTATGTGCTTACACTTCTCAGTTTCCATGCTTTCTATGCCTTCTTGCATCATAGATATGTGATCACTTTCCTTCTTCCTTGAGAATTTCCTTCTGTGAAAGTCTGTTGGCAAACATTTTTTTCTTCTTTTCTGAAAATGAACTAATTTCTCCCTTATCTTGGTTGTCAAGCATTTTCTCTGCATGTTGAAGATATCATTCCACTCTCCTATAGCTGCCATGGTGTCTGGTAGTCAAAATGTGCCTCCTTTGATGGTATTCATCTTTTTCTCTCTGACCTTAAATCTCTCAGTGGTCTTTGTTGTTGGGCAGTGTCTCTATGGTATGACTAGATATGAATTTCTTTGTATTTATCCTGCTTGGGATTCCTTAAGATTCCAATATCCATGAATCAGTGTCCTTTTTCGGTTGTAGAAAACGCCAGCCATTATCTCTTCAAATCTTGCCCCAGTCTCTTCCTTTTTGTCCTCTTTCTGCACCTCTAGTTATATGTAGGTTACACTTCCTACTTCATCTTCTCTGCCCCATAGTTGCTCGTTCATACTCTGCCTCTCTTTTGTGTGTGCTACATATTGAAATGTTTTGTTTGACCTCTTTTCCAGTTTACAGTGACTTTGTTCACATGTATCTAATCTGCTGATAAATCCATTTATTAAATTGTTTATTGCAATAATTAGATTTATTATTTCTGAAGGTGCTCTCTCATTGTTGTTCAAATCTCTTACATCATATTTTATTTTATTTTATTTTATTTTATTTTATTTTATTTTATTTTATTTTTTTAGATGATTTGAATGTTTAATGGCATCAAACTATGAGAGCTGGTTGTATTCTTCAGTCACAATAGAAATGCCCTTGACTGTCTGCAAAACTCCATAACTTTAGACCCCTTCTGTCTTGGACTGGGCTTGGCTAGGCATACCTCATGGTTTCTTCTATGACTCATTTTTCCCGTGTTCCCACCTCGCTAATAGATGCTTGCTTCCTCAGACTTGTTTGATGCATATTAATACTATGTAAGTAGCACTTTATATACTGTTTCATGAAGCCTAGGATCTCTCTCTTCTCATCCAGTTTGTGCTGGCTTTTATGGTTTGACTCTAAGAGATCTATCATATTTCCCTACTTATCTATCCATGGGCAGAGGTAGGTGAACAGGGCAGAGCGTGCATCATAGCCCCCTCTTACAAATAACAGTTACAGTAAATTTGAACTCTTCCCTTGCCCTGTTCAACATAGGAACATTTCTAGGTTGTCAATGGCAATATCAAAAAGCCATACCTGGAATTAAACACAATATTTCTGGTATGGTTTGATGGACTTGCAGAAACTACAATCTGTCCACTCATTTTTCTCAGGCATTATATTCTAGTAATGTACCCTAGGATAGAATTTGTTTTCTCAGCAACAAAATTGCGTTGTTGATTTCTCTTGAGCCTCAAATTAACTCTCTTAAATTATCTTTTATTTATGCTTATAACTTGTTTTATTTTTTATTTTTTTAGATTTACATCCAAATTAGTTAGCATATAGTGCAACAGTGATTTCAGGAGTAGATTCCTTAATGCCCCTTACCCATTTAGCCCATCCCTCCTCTCACCACCCCTCCAGTAACCTTTAGTTTGTTCTCCATATTTATGAGTCTCTTGTATTTTGTCCCCCTCCCTATTTTTATATGATTTTTGTTTCCCTTCCCTTATGTTCATCTGTTTTGTCTCTTAAAGTCCTTATATGAGTGAGGTCATATGATTTTTGTCTTTCTCTGACTGACCAATTTCACTTAGCATAATACCCTCCAGTTCCATCCACGTAGTTGCAAATGGCAAGATTTCATTCTTTTTGATTGTCGAGTAATACTCCACTGTGTATATAGACCACCTCTTCTTTATCCATTCATCCATTGATGGCCATTTGGGCTCTTTCCATACTTTGGCTATTGTCGATAGTGCTGCTATAAACATTGGGGTGCATGTGTCCCTTCAAAATAGCACACCTGTATCCCTTGGATAAATGCCTACTAGTGCAATTGCTGGGTTGTAGGGTAGTTCTATTTTTCGTTTTTTGAGGAACCTCCATACTGTTTTCCAGAGTGGTTGCACCAGCTTGCATTCCCAATATATCATACTTTATATTTCTTATTTCCTGAGAATATTCTCAAGCTTGTGTTTGATTTGATTTATTGGATTTTTTATTATTTTATAGAGATAGCGAGAGAGCACATGAGCAGGAGAGAGGGGCAGAGGGAGAGAGAAAGAGAGACTCCCAAGCAGGCTCCACACTCTCAGCATGGAACCTAACACAGGGCCCAGTCCCACCACCCTAGGATCATGACCTAAACTGAAATCAAGAGTCAGACACTCAACTGATTGAGCCACCCAGGTGCCTCTGATTTATTTTAAATCACGAGTCTTCTTATTTCATCACTTGAAATTTTAAGAACTCCATTTCTGTTGACTATTACTATGAAGAATTATTTCCTTGGGCATTTTTGGGGTTTTGACTGTGTGCATGACCCTTACAAAAGTATTTGTGGGAATTTTCAGAGAGAATTCTTTCAGAGAGGACTTGAAGAGAGGAGCATGAAGCATTGAGTCTGGAACCTTTTTAAAATAAAGCCTGTTTCATATTTTTGAGGACTCCCCTAGATAATGTTTTTAATTAGTAGACTTTATTTTTTACGGCATTTTGAAGTTCACAGCAAAAATGAATGATAAGTACAGAGTTCTCAGCATATCCCCTCTCCCACCACACGCAACCTCCCGACTATCTACATCCTGCACCTGTGTGGTACATTTGTTACCCCTCCTTAGTGAATTTAAATTTAGCTTGTAGATTGTCATAATGGCCAGCTTTTGTTTATAACTTTTTAGGGACATTTTCCCCATCTTTGTTCAGCACCAAAGCAACTTTCTTTGAAGTGTCCTCTGATTAAAGTCCCCGTCTGGCAGGTTCTGAGTATGGCTTCTGTTCCTGTACCAGTGAGGCTGTGCAAACTGAAGTTTAAGTTTGCCAGGTTTAGCAAACGCTCTCAGTGTTTTCTCAGAAGAAAAGTGATTTCTTCTTATAAGGAAAGCCTTTTTTTTTTTTAATTTACATTTTAGTTAGTTAACTACAGTGTAGTATTGGTTTCAGGAGTAGAATTCAGTGATTCATTACTTACATCCAACACCCAGGACTCATCACAAGTGCCCTCCTTAGTGCCCATTACCCATCTAGCTCATCTCCCACCTACTTCTTTCCAGCAACCCATAGTTTTTTCTTGTAGTTTGCTTCCTAGTAGGAAAATCCCCACAATCTTGCAAGGTCTTCAGTGCAATTAATGAAGCTTAACAAATATTTTCTTCGGTCTTCATAGTTGTTTTCAGTTGGATACCTGACCAAACATCTGATCAGAAACAGAAGTCCATTCATTTTTTCTCTCAATCAACAAACAATATTTGAACATCTATGAACATCTACTACCATGCTGGATATTTGAGGGAGGCAGTTAATGCCTTGTATGTTATTCCCGTCCTTGACGAGCTTGCAATCAAGTACAGGAGGAAGTGCATAAAGACTACTTAAAGTAAACTTTTGCTGAATGGTTGAGGAGTTCAGTATTGTGTATAATGCAGTATCCCTGTGCTTTCCTCAAATGCAGTTGGAGTAATTAAGAACTCAGCACTGTAGCAAGAGACCTGTGAATCATTACTCTATACCAACACCCCCCCCCTTTTTTTTCCTGGAGACAACAGAGCTCCACTAGAAGGGGACTCAGGAATAACTGGGTGGACTGAAGAACAGAACTGGGGTGGCTATGGGGGTTCTAAGGATATTGCCACTGGCTTAAATTCTGATTTTTTGGGCCATTAAAGTGCTGATATGTTCTGTTCTCTCCTGTCATCTGAACCTGCTTCTCTTTTGTGAACCCTGAGTATACCCTTCTGGGGGAACCTGCTATCACCAAAATTGTAAAGGAGATCTTATAGATGTCACTTCCAGTACTAATCATAACAATGGGTATCACTCATGGGGTCATTATTTTACAGATCATATGAGCATAAAATAGTTCTATGAACATTGAAAAACCCACAGAGTACCTGCACCTGCAATAAGATTTAGAGTTCACTTGACACTTTTAGGTATTCTTTTCTTTTCTTTTCTTTTCTTTTCTTTTCTTTTCTTTTCTTTTCTTTTCTTTTCTTTTCTTTTCTTTTCTTTCTTCCTTCCTTCCTTCCTTCCTTCCTTCCTTCCTTCCTTCCTTCCTTCCTTCTTTCCTCTCTAGAGAGCACATGTGCATGTGTGTCCAGGGGGAAGGAGGACAGAGGGAGAGAGAGAGAGAGAGAGAGAGAGAGAGAGAATCTTAAGTCTCAAGCAGGCTCCACACCCAGTGCAGAGCATACTGCTGGACTCCATCTCACGACTGTGAGATTATGACCTGAGCCAAAATCAAGAGTCGGACACTTAACCGACTGAGCCACCCAGGCGCCCCTATTTTCTTAATCCCAGGAAAATACTTAATGCATTTTCATGATTAGGATGTTCGATTTTATTTATATAGCATAGAAAAAATCCAACAAATCAACTTTAAACAGTGACATATTTGATACCATATCTTTATTTACATAGCATTCTGGGAACAGCAGATCTGAAAGGCAAATCAAGGTTAATGTTCTGGCAATCAGCTGAAGTTAATTGATGGAGACATTTCAGAGTAAAATAAAATTATCTTGACAGCTTTTCATTAGGATAACAGCCTGACAGTCAAGGACTACCTAATTTTTTCTCTAATCACGACAAATTATTATTAATAGCAGCTTACACATGTATTACATCTTGAGAGACAGATCCCTGCAGACTTTAGAGCATCGATTGTGAAGTGTCCTCCTTGCATTAGCTAGATCCTGGACATTCCTAAAGTAATGATATAAGAGTAGTTTATTCCAAATAAAGTTCAAAAAGTGTTGAACTTCTTAAATTTAGACCATAAGGCAAAGATCTAAAAATATGAGGAGTGTTAAAAAGTAATATTCCAGAAACTTTCACCAAATAATTGTAGCCCACATGAGTAATTTTTCTTTTTGAGAGAATGACTCACTGATCAGAAAATTTTGCTTTACTCACAGAATATACATTGCATACTTGATGTGAATAAATCTTTTATGGCTTTGGAATGGCTCACAAAGTCATAAGATGAAGGGGAGGAAGGAAACTCTTTTCATTTGGACACATTTTCTGGGATACACTTGGGAGTAGTTCCCCAACTTTCTGTTCAGAATTTGATGGCGTTCATTCCCCTAAGCCTTGAGATCATGCGTTTGTGTATTGATGAGTGCTGAAAGAAAGGGGAGAACATGGAAGATAAAATCCTGGGTGGCAGCCGGAGAAGCGTCATCTGTATGTCCACCTGAGAATTCAAGAAACCTCTAGAAGAGTAGTTTGCAGAGAAGAGCCTGGTGAGAGGCCATCCAGGTACAGTGAAACTGAACACAAAGTTGGGAATTCTTGAGAAAAGGCAAACAGGCCTGCCCCTAACATTTATGTGGCCTGGGAATTTGTAAGTTATAAATCAGTTGACAAACGGTTAAACTTGTTTTATCTTCCTATCTTGAAATGGTACCATGATAGGGGCAGGGCAGGGCATCTCAAAATATGCCATTTGGGAATGCTGACTATTTTGAATTAAAGTTACTTAAGAAATGGCCAGTGCAATAAGGACACTCTGACCCTCCTCTGTCCCCCTGAGAGCAGAAAATAAATTTCCCATGTGAAGGCTACCCTCCTTGCACCTGGAGGGCAAAAGGCATCAGAGATGGGAATTCAGGGTCAAGAAAGCTGTTCAAACAAACCTTGTTACTGCTTCATTAACCTGCCACTCCAAGCCCAAACTTCTTTGTCTTGTCGGTTCCTCACAAATTTATTGTGTCTTTGTCTAAAAGGTATAAAAGCTGCCTGCTGTGGTCACTTCCTTGAGTCTCCTAATTTTATGAGTTCCCCTATGTATGAAATTAAATTTCTTTTTCTCCTCTTAATCAACCTGAGATCAATTTAATTATTAGATCAGCCAAAGAGCCTAGAAGAGAAATTCACATCAATTAAATTTAAAGGCAAAATATATACTATGGCTAATAAATACCACATTTTAAATAAAAAGAAATGAAGCTGAAATTTTAAAATATTTTAAAATATTCTATTTTACTAAATATTCTTATGAAAGTATTTGCAATCATATTGTTCATCTTCCAGCTATTTGCCAATGCAAAGAAACAGTATCCTGCTTCTTGATGTTATGCCTAGATGTACAGATCTAAGGGAACAATGTATTGTTTAATATTGCAAAGGATTCCTCAGCCAAGTACAACTGTTGTGAATATTGCTCCTATCTGTGAATATTTCCGGAATCATGAATTGAAAGACAAGGAAGAGCAAGAAAAAAAGATGTTCAGCACTACTGGGAAATGATGCTTTATTCTGCAGGAATGTATTGCTATCTGAATCTCAGGATACCTGAATGGAAGGATTTGACAAATTAATTTGTCTTAAAATTTTTTTTGACAAGGGGTTTAAGAATTGCAGAATCATTGAATCTGGCTTTTTAGAAGCCGCTGGGAAATACACACATGTTGCGTAAAGAACTTTCACAGATGACCTGTGGGGTCAGGGACAAGTGAAACACGAGGGCACCCAGGAAGAAAGTCTTAGGAGGGCTTGTTCCCTAAAGGTTTGAGTGATAAGGGGCGGTAGATGAGAGCAGAGATGGGGAAAAGGAGTTATTTGGAGGTGCAACTCTTTTGTGAGGTTTCCACACCAATAAACTTTGAAATAGAATTGTAATTGTTCCCGTGGCCCCCTCCAGATTGGAAGTGTATGGTATGTTTCATGGAGTGTTTTTTCTTCATCAATATCTGTCAAGGATTCTTCCAATAACCTGAAACTCTCTTAGAATCTATTAGGAAGCAGTTTCAGAAAAGCTCTCCAGAGCCCACTTCAGCTCCTACAATAAGGTAAGGTAAAAGGAATGGAAACTAACTACCTCAATGATAGGGTAAGCTTTGAAAGTAATTGTTACATCTGGCTCCTGTTTTCTTGTAGATTTTTGTTGTTGTCTCTTTGTTCTTGGCAAGAGGACAGAGGTTAAAGCTGTGACAAAGAATAGCACACATCTACATGACAATGAAAAACTGGGCTTTTATTGACTATTTTTTCATTTCTAAAGACATCAGTCCACAATGTTATGCCCATTTTTAATGACTTCAATTTTTCGGGGCCTGTGACTTTACATCCTAACAACCAGGAAATTTGTGCTTAAAAATGACAATACTAAAAATTTAAAGGACAGGAGAGTTGCTATGGAAGGTATTCTGTGTATATATGATAGGTGCATTTCTCGATTTGAAATGTGAAGTGGTCTCAGAAGAAATACAACTTTATGCTGCAATAATAGTATAAAAAAAACCACTAACCTATGCGAGGACATTATTTGTTGAAGAAACATTCTCATTTATCCAACAATGAGAATATAATCATTTATATTAGAAGTATGGTCAGAAACTGAATTAAAAAGCTGAAAATTCCAGTTGGTGCGCGGCTGGCTTAGTCGGTTAAGCATCTGACTTCGGCTCAGGTCATGATCTCATGGTTCGTGAATTCAAGCCCCGCGACCGGCTCTGTGCCCCTCCCCTGCTCATACTCTGTCTCTCTCAAAAGCAAATAAACATTAAAAAAAAAAAAAGCTGAAAATTCCCATCCTGTGATTTGCATTTTATCAGCTGGTACATAGGCATCAAGTTTGAGAGACAACGAGCACACGCCCCCTTTCAGGACAGGAGGGGGGCTGGTTCACTGACAAATAAGCAACAGTGTAGTGATGGTGTATATGCCAAAATATCAGGGTCTCCTGAGCAAATACATGGTCTCTAACGGGGTTTTTTAGACAAACTGGAATGACATCTGCTATGTTGAAAGGATTGGGCACAAGGAAAAGTGTTTTGAACACAAATGTTCCCTGATACAGGCTGAGTTTATGTAGACACTAGAATTCCCACAGCACTGAGAAAGAAGCCAGAGGGGTTAAAAAAAAAAAGGCAGGTGATCCTGTTGGAAGGACAGCGGTGTTGTTTTGATTCTTTGTTTAATAACTTTTCACTGAAACTGGTTCCTAGACCCATGGCAGGCTTCTTGGAGGCCTTGGACTTCTTTAAAATGTGTTTGCTGGAGTTATCAGATTCAAGAGACTCTGACTTATTGGGCCCACGCCTTTATTATTTAGCAACAGTCATGGAATTAAGTATAAAAGAAACAAAGTCCCAGCTTGACTGTGACTGAACTGTGAAAACATTTTAGGGGAAATTAAAATTGTAGCTGTACCCAAGGAGATGCCCACAAATAACACTACTTTTTTTTAATTAAAATAATGTTTTTAAGTAACCTCTACACCCAACGTGGGGCTTGAACTCATAACCCTGAGAACAAGAGTTGCATGCTCCATCAACTGTACCAGGTAGGCCTCCCAAGATTATTTTTCATTGTAACTCAGCACACAGATTAGGATAACTATTTGTATCACTATTTTATGTTATCGTCTGCACTGAGTTTATGGTTTTCTGCCAAACACTGAAATAGGTAGATTAATTTTTTCCTGGGACAGTAGGTGTCATTTAGCATGCTATTGTTGCTGTGCCTTTAATGACACCCTAAAGACTTGAAAGAGTTAATGTTCCTCCCTTAGTATCAGAAAGTAACTTAAGGCTCCACAAAAATTTAGATTCTCTTTATTATAATTAGAGATAATGAGGATGAATTGCAGAGATAATTGGTGCACAGCGACTGCTAAAGGACAACAAGTGTGGACAACATGCTGTTTGGCAGGACTACATGTTAATACGTGGGGAGCAGCTGACGGGCTCTGAATGCTTTAATGCCTAAATCTGTTCTGTTTCAGGTTTCTACAGTGCCCATCACCTGGGCCCTATTCTTCATGACTATGTGCTCCACACTGGCTGAGTCAAAATTGTTTTGTTTTAAGCTATTCATATCACCTTAGAGAGGCTGGCTCATATGATGACCTTCAATTTTCCTATAAGCCACTGAACATGAAAACATAGCTTAGAGTAAATTAGTTCCTAAGAGGAGAGTATGGCGCCATGAAACTCTTGTTGCGTATTCTTCCCTAAGTGCTGAACTAGGAAGCAATTTTTAAATTTTTTACTCCCTCTGTCAGGGCTATCTCAAGGTAAGCACACTTGCCATGGATCGGTGGTTGGGAGGAGGGTAGGGTGATGTGTGGGGGCTGGCTTGGGCTTTCAGCTAAAAAGACCATGACTTAAAAAGGCAGTTGGCTTGAGAGAAAAGAGAAGGTAGCACTGAAAAAGACCTCGAGATGACAGGGTGTCAATTGCCCACACACCCTCTTGTCTCCAAGATACAGTAATGGAGACTGTTTCCTTCTCTAGTCATATAACCTATCTTCCCTTATCTTTCTAAGATTTTCCTTTAACTGTAGGGCTACCTTTGGTGTTCATGTTACTCTGATTTAACTTGAGTAAATTCATTAAGGAAGAGGAACACGCATGTGTGATATGCCTATCTCCTTGCAATTGTACCTGCCCACCCGTACCGCTTTACTTCAAGACTATGACCCACCAAGCATTTTACCTTCTCAAAGAGCCAGTCTAGAATGTGATATTACCATTTCTTCTTTAAATATTTTGTCATTCACCATTCAGATGCCAACATCTAAATTTATGGCATTTTAGCAGCTAGTGTGTCCCTTTTACATTTCAACAAATGCAAGTGGTTAAAGCTGTCTTTGATGAAAACCAGAGGAGCAGTGTTTAATCCTCTACACTCTACGCTTCCCCAGATGATCTCGAAGATAATTTCAGTTTCAGTTTTCCTAGTTGTCAAATGAGGACAGTTGTATTTGTAAGGATTACTTGAGATGATAGGCCGAGAAGTGCTAAGTGCTATATGAACAGTATTATAAAAATTTAGCTCCAATAGGCATGGAAGAAGGGGATGCCTCTGCATTGGAGAAATATGTTTGGAACTTCATAAAGAGTGAAGTGAAACTGTAGAAAATATTTTATGTATGTTTGTATGTATGTATGTATTTAAAGTGTCTTTAATCAGTTTTATGAATAATAGTAAAAGGACAGCTTCTAGGTAACAAACACCAGTGATTTAGGGCCCAGGGTCATATTCGTTGTTGAGTAAAGTAATCCAAACCTTAGGTTAAAATATGCCATGAACAACTGTGTGTGTGTGTGTGTGTGTGTGTGTGTGTGTGTGTGTGTGTGTGAGAGAGAGAGAGAGAGAGAGAGAGAGAGAAAGAGAAAGAGATTGTCAAAAATAAATACCAATTTCTTTAAACTTTATTTCTTTGTTTAAAGCATAAAGCATTTTCCACATGTCAGTTTACATTATCATTTGGCCATGTGAACTTCCTCCTATCCTGAGTGTCATAGTATTTACAGCCCACATCCTTTATGGGCTGTGGGCTTGTGGGAAGTCCATCTCACTGTTTCCTGACACACTCACACAGGAGGCATAATTGAAGTCTAAACTGCTGAATAGTGCTTTGCTTTTGTTGAGGTTAACTAGACAATGAGAAATGAAGGTTATGAGTTCTTGATCTGCCCTGCCTTGGTTTCCTTGGAAGAACCACAAGATACTTCATGACCTTAGACAATTTACTCCAGATCGTGAAAGTGGCATATTTATCTCTATCATGACTGCTAGGGAACAGGATTTTAATAGTGTTATATCCACAAATCACGTATGTTCAAGAATTTGGTCCCATTGGTAGTTCCATTACTAACGTGAAGACACAATGGGCACTCGTTAGTCACTGAGACAGCTACCACCTTGACCATGCCAACGATCTGCAATTGGTTGGAAATTGTCATGTGACTTGCCATGGGGAACTCTGGCATCTCTTCTCCTCCAAGCCATTAATGGGGTGGTTCTTAACCAGGAATGATTTAACCCTCTCACCCTAGGAGATACTTAGAAATGTCTGGAGACATTTTTGATTGTTGTGACTGGGGAGGGATTGTAGACATCTGGTAGGTAGAGCCAGAAATGTGGCTAAATATCCTACAATACACACAAGACACCTCCTCCTCCCACATATACATCTACACATAACAAAGAATTATCAGGTACAAAATATCAATAGTGCTGAGACTGAGAAATGTTGTGTTTAAAGGTTTCAAGGTAAAGGGTTTCAGAGACAGCTGACAGGGAGAAAGAACCACAAGACTGGGTCTGATCCACTCCACATTATTTGTGAAAAAAAGTCATGTTTGGTGGTGATAAAGTATGATTCAGAACATTCCTGTTCTGAGAACTACGTAAGGCCCCCAACTCTCCTCTTGGGACCACATTAATACTGTTACAGTTCACTGCTGATTCTCTAAAGTAAGGCATTCAATATTTACTTTCCCATTTCTTGATAATCTTTCAGGCAGGAAAGAAATCCAGAGAAATTCATGACATACCATATTCCCATTATATTCCTATTCACCCCCAATCCATATACACAAGGGATTGTAAATTGTTCATATGTGGCAATTAGCATGTCAGCCTTTATGAGGAGGCTTTTAGGAGCTGCATATCATCTGCACACAAAAATATGCAGGTGGAGTGGCAAAGCAGCTGCAAATAACTGATCGACTTCCAAGGATTATGTCAAGATTCATTCATATTAAGTCAACCTGGGATCTGCAATATAGTATAAACTAAACTAATTTAATAAGAGCATCTGTTACGTTCCCTTCCACTGTGCCTTCGGCAGGCGTTCCTTTTTTTTTTTATAATGAGTGAGGTTTTGTTTTTGTGTCTCGTGACAGCACCTCTTCCCTCCAAGAAGCACTGAGCCTTTGCCAACTTCCCAGCCACCTTCTGAATAAATCAACTGTGTTCCATCAGGTGGCAGAGAGGGCATTTTGAATTTTCTGTGGCAGATGGTTTGACACACCTAATTGAAGTAATATATCTTCCAGATAGTCTTGATATGCTATAAGGAAATGTACAGAATGTCACAATGTGACAAATCTCTGCTGGCTGAAAAAGGAAATTTGAGTAAATGTGTTGCACTCAGCATAGACATGGCATTTTTCAAGGGAAAAATAACCCACCTCTAGGTATTCAGCTTTATTAAGGCAGACATTTGTGCCAGTTACATCTAAGAAGGGCATCAAGGGCTCTATTAGCCAATTTGGGAATAGTGTTATAATGAACTGAATAAAGAAGGCCACCTGTTCAAAATAAGGCATAATCCAAGAAAGGAATTGCTTTCAAAAAGCCCAAATAGTGGTACGTAATTTAGAAAACCAAACTCCCTTACTGGCTTTCAAGATTCACAAAATGGGCCTGCATTTTCTTGTAATAGAATCTCACTGCGGCATAATAGGAAAGAACCCAGTGACTTAGAGTTCCAGTTGCTGAGAGAGGTTTCAGGTATGCTAAAACTGATGGTGGAAAAGCCATTCCATGAAGAAAATTTCAGCTTTCACTAAGTGGAGGTTTTATATAGTTAGGTGTGGGTTTCAGGTGGAAGAATTCTTTGCAATGGAGCAAACAGATGGAACAAGACTGCCCTTTTAACAGAAGCTGGATCATGCTTTCTTCAGCCTTGTAAGGTTTTTTTGCAGGGTTGGTGGAGCAGTGAGGAAGCCATTGCTGAGAGAATTGCTACCACAGTACTGGAGCAGCACTGTGGTTCTGAGAACCAGCCGGGAGAAAATGCTATAATGATGCATTACAGGGAAGGAAGAAAGAAGAGGTTTATGAGAGCAGGAGTGACCTGGAGCCTGCAGCCTTGCTAAACCCCCAACTCTGCACTGTCTAGACTGAAATGATTGATAGCTTGTCCCCTTCATCCTGCCTGAGTCTCACAGATTTCACTGGTCTCGCCCTGCCTCAGACATGAATAGAAAGAGCTTCAAGCCACTGTCCTGGGGGCTTGCTACAATTTCTTAAAGGTTTGGTCCTTATTATTCATAAGTAATTATCAGTTTGGAAGCTACTTCCCTGCCTAAGGGCTTGCTGAATAATTTTCAGAATTTCCCGAACAATCTGTATAGGTTCTATATATAGTGCTTTAAAATAAATCTGGTTGCTATTTATCCTCTTTCTCTCTTCAAATGCTCAAATGTCACCATAAAAATGGATTATTTTATCCACAACACCAGGCCCTATTATGCCTTTCTATATCCTTAGCCTGGTTTACTTTGATTTATGGTACTGTTACTATTTGACATCAATTTGTATATCCATTTGTGTATTTTTCTGCTATCCTTCCCTGGACATCCCCATTTCTTCTCTCCACACGCATTATAACACCACGAAAACAGGAACCAGATAAGTCTCTCTTGTTCACTATTGTATCCTCAGCATCTAGACCAATGCCTGGAAAGTAGCAGCTGAATAAGTAAATTCTCTGGGTCATTCCCAAGGTGATTATGACTTTCTGACCTGGACTCTACCTTAGGAATGTGTATGTGTTTCCCATGTGCTTGACATTGTCATGTATGTTGCATGAGTCAAGAGAGGTAGATATAGCAGCAGGTGTTTAAGACCCTTTAATGATCTTTTCGTGGATAGGGGTTTTTCTGACCTCTTCTCTTCTAAATCTTGACCCTGACATGATGGGATTCTCTCTTTCCACCTCAAACATCTGCTCTCTCTGACCTTAATACATCTTTTTGGATCAAGCCTTATGCATCCCTGACTGATTTCCTGAGGCCTGTTCTTCTTTGCCCAAGATTAGAGGCAAATTTCTGATTTCATCACTGCCATCCATTAGACCTACTCTTTCTCGGTCACAAGGACCTTCTTATTGCCAAATCCACTTGATCCTTGTCTAGCTTATTTGCCATCTCAGCAGCACTGATGCTACTCACAACACTTTCCTCTTGAAATATTTTCCTCATTTGGCTTCTGTGCCCCTACCTGTTCCCAATCCTTCTCTTTCCTTAACGGTCACACCACCCCAGTCTCATTTACAGGCCTCTCCACTCTCCAACCATTACAAAGTGGAATCTCTAAGCCAGTGCTTCTCAAATTAATGTGCAAACACTCACACAGGGAACTTGCTAAAAGGAAGATTGTGATTCACTGTGCCTAGGTTGGAGTCTATGGTTCTGCATCTCTAATAGCTCCTGGGTGATGGTCATATGGTTAATCCAAGGCCATCTATACCCAGCGATCAGAGAGGGGTTTTTAGAAAGTAAATTGTGTCATGTCACTCTCCTACCTAGAACTCCTCAGCACTTCCCATTACACATTGAATTAAATCAAGTTATTTATCATAGCTTTTTCATGAGCTGGCCCCCCACCTAACCCTCCAAGTTCACCTCATGCCATTCTTCTGGCTCCCTGTACTCCAGCCACACTACCATCTTCCAGTTCCATAAATATGCCAAGCACTGCAGTTAGGAGTGTGGGCAATGAAAGCAAGACATCCAGGGAGCCACCCCTAGCTCCACCACCACTGTCTTTATGATCGTGGGTGAAGAACTTAGTTTCTCTGCCTCTGTTTCTTCTTCTGTAAAATGGGCATGGTAATATCACCTACCTTATAGGAAAATTGTGAGGTCTAAAAGAGCTAATACGTGCAAACAATTAGAGTAGAGCATGTGAAGAGTGTCTAGTAAATATAAACCATTATTAACTCTTCCTCCTCATTTGTCTTCCTCTTTACCGGCATGTTTTCCTTTTAGTCTTTAAGAGATGCTATTCTTTCTGTCAAGAAATTTTTCCCCTTGCTCTTTGTATTGCTGGCTTCTTCTTATCCTGATGAATGAATCTCTTTTCCTGACCTCAGTTTATGCTGGTGTGGCCTGACCTGAATTCCTAAAATAAAGGGAATCTAGACTCTAGAATATAGACAGTAGAAGTTGTCTTACAGGCTTTTTAGCTCAACTGTCTTATCTTACTGATGCAGAAAGTCATAATAGTATCCTAACCTTGATGACTGAGCTAACATTCCTGACTGTGCCTTGTGCCCTGATGCTGATTCGGTTTGGTATGCTAGTTTAGGAGAAAGTATGCAGAACTCCTTGCTTGTTTCCAGATTCTTCATTGAGCCCCCCACCCTCTTTTTTCCCCAGGGCACCTTGGTCTATTCCACATAAAATTACCTGGGAGTAAAAGAGTTGGTTTATGTCTGGATGTTTTTGGAAGGAGCCAGGGGACAGGAACTTCATAGAAGGACAATTGAGAATGAGGTGATAGGAAGACTAGCTCACTTTGATCACTGGCCAGTTTTCCATAACTTTGAACAATTTCTAGGTGAATGAATGATAGGAGATGTTGGGATGTCTTACTTTTGATATTGTCATTTTCATCTTCCTCCTAATGCAGTTATTTAGGGTGATGAGAATCTACGGCTTAAGAAGGGACTCAGGGTTTGGTATCCTGTCCTCTTCTTTGTCCTAGCCCAAAAAGTGATATGCTGCCACCTTTTCTTCCTTCCAAATCCACCTCTCTACTCTTGCCTGTGCATTATTGCCAAATTAATTTTCCAAGGACTCTTTTTTTGAACCTTCCTGTTCAACAATGTTCAGTTGATCCCCTTCTGCTTATATAGTATATTCCTAACTCTTGACTTGGAGCTTAAGGCCCTCCATATTATAGTTCTCGCCATCTCTTTCGTCCTGAGTCATGCTCCTGTTATGATCCCATCTCTGCTAGAAGTTTGCTTCACTTCGTTCTTCAGATGCTCTTTCCTGACTCCATCCTTTGCTCCAAGTGGTCCTCCTGCATGCAAGATTCTCTATTCATCTCGGTGTGATCAGCAACTCCTTCCAACCCTCTGGTGGTGGGTGATCCACAGAAGGCTACATGGTATGGTATTCTAAGAGTCCCTTCTGAATGTTGAATTTATAAAGAATTATAAAGATCATCCAAAGGGTGGTATTAACTATTAGCAGACAGTAGCTTCAGGGATAGGATCACAGCAGATCTGAAAGGGAAAAAGACCTAGGAACAGGCTAAAACTGCTTAGTCAAGGGAATGAAGAAAGAACCTTTTAATAAAAAAGAAGAGGTCTGCATAAAGCAAAGACAAGAAGGAATTAAAATTAGTAGAGAGTATATCTAGCCCAGGAAGAGAGAACTTGAATGTGAAGGATGAAAGGAAGCCAGCATGTTCTCGAAGGGAGTGGCCCACACTGTGGCAATCTCACCTGAGACTATTTAACTCCATTGACCTATGACTGTCTAACTCATTTCTCTTTGATCCTACCTCACTAACTACACATCTGATTATGAATTCAGGTTCCTTTCTTCTTCTCCCACCCTTTTAGGTATCTTGAGTCCTCGAAGTCTGCCTTCCCTGATTCAACTGAGTTTTGTCACAAGAAAAGAATATATCCTCATACATATTTTGATATACTGATTTATACATTACTCTCTTGTGAATATGGTTACTTGGAGTAAGTTCTCCACTTTCTGATCATCCCTGGCCACCATAAATAAACTGAACTTCTGAATCTACCCACGTGAAGCCCACACCTTGGAGCAGGGTGACTCTGCTGAGTCCTGCCCTTGTGAGTGTATGGCATCCAGGTCTCCTTCTCAGGCTTTTCATTTCTTATCCTCAACAGTACTCATCAGTAACCGTCACTGGCCTTTTGTATGTGCCTGTTTTATGTAACTGCCCAGGCTCCCCCAAGAGGTTGAAATCTCTAATAAAAAGGGCTATATGTCTTAATCCTGAGGACTGGCAGAGTACCTTGACTGACTATAGTCAGTGTGAAACTTATATAGTTACTGCTGGTCTTTCTCCACAAGAATATAACATCCATGTTGTCTGTTTCCTGTTTTCTTCACTGCTATATCTGCAATGCTTAGTAAAGAATATCTGGCACATATTTGGTGTTCAAAAGTATTTGATAAATGAATTGCCTGAGATACCATGTAATTCTATTCCTCTTAGGATTTATTTATTTTAAAACAAGCAAGAAAGTCATTAGGCCTCCCACTTCCTGACACCTCCTTTCCTGCATTGTCAAGGTTGTTTTTTTTTTTTACTACACTATTTATTTATTTATTTATTTATTTATTTATTTATTTATTTTAGTGATTCATCACTTACATATTACTTACATATAACACCCAGTGTTCACCCAAACAAGTGTCCTCCTTAATACTCCTCACCCATTTAGCACATCTCCCCACCCAACACTCCTCCAGCAACCCTCAGTTTGTTCTCTGTGTTTAAGAGTCTCTTATGGTTTGTCTCCCTCTCTGTTTTTGTGTTATTTTTGCTTCCGTTTCCTTATGTTCATCTATTTTGTATCAAATTCCATTTGTCTTTCTCTGACTGATACCCTATGTCTTTTGATTGGAATGTTTAGTTCATTGACATTTAGAGTACATACTGAAAGATATGAATTCAGTGCCATTGTGTTGCCTGTAGTGTTGGTGTTTCTGGGGATGTTCTCTGGTCCTTTCTAGTCTTTGTTGCTTTTGGTCTTGTTTCATTTTGTCTTTTCTCCACTCAAAGAGTCCCCCTTAAAATTTCTTGCAGGGCTGGTTTAGTGGTCACAAACTCCTTTAGTTTTTGTTTGTCTGGGAAACTCTATCTCTCCTTCTGTGTTGAATGACAGCCTTGCTAGATAAAGAATTCTTGGCTGCATATTTTTCTGATTCAGCACGTTGAACATATCCTGCCACTTCTTTCTGGCCTGCCAAGTTTCTGTGAATATTCTGTGAATATGTCTCCTGCGAATCTCTCTGTCTTCCCTTATAGGTTAAGAACTTATTTTTTCTTGCTGCCTTAATAATTCTTTCCTTATCTGTGTATTTTGTGAATTTCACTATGATATGCCTTTGTTATGGTCAGTTTTTGTTGAATATAATGAGAGTACTCTGTGCTTCCTGGATTTTGATGTCTGTGTCCTTCCCCAGATTAGGAATGTTTTCTGGTATAATTTGCTCACATAAACTTTATGCCCCTTTTTCTCTCTCTTCATCTTCTGGGACTCCTATGATTTGGATGTTATTCCTTTTTAATAAGTCACTGAGTTCTCTCAGTCTTGTATTGTGCTTGTTTTCCTCTTTTTTTCTGATTCATTATTCTCCATAATTTTGTCATCTGTATCACTGATTTGCTGCTCTTCTTCATCCAACTTTGCCATCATGGTATCCATTCAAGATTGCATCTCAATTATAGCATTTTTAATTTCTTTCTGACTAGATTTTACTTCCTTTATATCTGCAGAAAGGGATTCTATGCTTTTTTAAACTCCAGCTAGTATTCTTGTTATCATGGTTCTAAATTCTAGTTCAGACATCTTGCTTATATCTGTGTTGATTAAGTCCCTGGTTGTCATTTCTTCCTGACTTTTCTTTTGGAGTGAATTCCTTCCTTTTGTCATTTTGGAGGAAGAAAATATTTTACAAATTAAAAACAAAACAAAAAATCAAAGCTAGATCTTAGGTGTGTTTTGGTCTGTTTGTTGAAAGAAACTTGATAGAATAGAGAAAAAAGGGAAAGGAAAGAAAGAAAAGAAAAAAAAGTAAGAAAAAATTTAAAAATTAAAAAAATATAATAAAATAGAATAAAATTAAGTAAATAAATGAAATAGAATAAAAATTTTAAAAAGAAATAAAGTAAGAAAAAATTTTAAAAATGAAAAAAAAGAAAATAAAAAATAAAATATTCTCTTTTTGTATCCAAGAAAAAGAAAAGAAAGGAAAACAAAAACAAAAACAATTTGAACAAAAAGAGAAGCAAAAAAAAACCTGAACTAATAAATGAACTGTCAAACAGACTGAAACCTGAATGAAGGTACATCCAGTTTCCCCTAGAACTGAAACTATGAAGCACTATATAGTCCATACACTAAGCAGGTGGAGGGACTTGTGCTGGTCTTCTAGGGGATGTGCTTGGAGGGTGCAGTTGGGTGGGGGTTGGTGAAATGGCTCCCTTCATAAGTAAGCTCCCTTAGCTTACTGGGCTGGATCACTGTGGTGCCCATGTGCATGCATGGCAGAGGTGGAAATGATTTCACCCAGCTCCCTAGTCTCTGGCACAAGAAATTTGTGCTCTCACAAACCCAAGATCAAGCACCCCTCCTTTGTCTCAGGCCTCCATCCAATCCCCACCTCTACCCTGTCCATGTCTAAGCTGTCTTCCTTCCAGGCAGCATCTCCATCCAGAGTTTTATCTCAGATGGGGTTATGTTTCAAAATCCCACACTTCAGAGACCCCCGTGGTTTGGATCTACTCTAACTCTCTGGGGGAGGGTCTCACTGAGCAATGGCTGGGTGCTGGCTTGCCCCAGAAAACATTCATGTGATCGCACAACAGCAGAGGTTCAGAGATTGTGGCAAATCACAACAAACAGCCAGCGCCAGGTTTCACTGGATGTTGGCTTCTTTGTTCCAATACCAGCAAATGTGGCTGCTCTCCGGGGTCCACTGGGATCTGTGCCTGCGTGGAGGCCATATGGCCTCTACCAAATGCTCTCCAAGCAGGGGAACTGCTTTTCCCTGTGTGGCACATGGACCTCTCTGACCGCACTGCCTGCTCCTGGGGATTCGCCCTACTTCCTCACCAGAGTACTGCCAGGCACTGAGCTCTGGAACTTCAGACTCTGTGCTCCACCCTTTATAGAATCCTGGTGGTATTGAAACCCTCTCCTTTCTTCCTGTCAGTGATTTTGGGGAATAGATTTCTTGTTCAGTCCCTTGTGAGTGTTTGCACTTCTTTTCTCTTTCTCTCCAGCAGGGGAGTGTTTTTTCTGCACTCTCCTGATGTGCTACACTCTCCCCCTTTCTCTGTCCTCTCTCAGCAAAAACAGCTGCCTACCCTCTGTGGCTTTTCTCTACCCTAGTTCACTTCTCTGCACTGTGTACCTGCTGAGTTCTGTGGCTCAGGTTATGCAGATTATTGTGTTAATCCTCAGGTCAATTTCTAGATGTGCAAAAACGGTTTGGTACCGATCTAGCTGCATTTTAGGGACAAGATAAGCTGAGGGTCTCCATGCTGCTCCACCATCTTCTCTGATCCCTATGCACTGTCAAGGTTTTAAAAGCATTTTTCTGGTTCCTGGTCAAATGTAGTTTATTGTGCACATATGTGTCATGGGCTGTTGTAAGGTCTTTATATATATTCACTTTTTCAATCCTTACGAGCACTCTGAGAGATATGCCAGAGTTATCCTCTTGACGCGTATAAGGAAACAGGCACACGTAGTAAAGTGATAGCTGGCTTCAGAGTTTGTGTTCCTAATCACTAGACCAACTGCCTCTCTGATGGTTATAGCACCTGCCTCTTTATTTGGAAACTATCTAGTTCATGAGGTAATAGTGCATGTTAAGAGGGAGGCCAAAAAAACATGTGGGGAGGAAGCCTTCTTGGTGCATGATTAATAAATCATGTTAATAATGGGAATAGTTTATTTATTCGTAGCATCATGATGAAACAAGCAGATCAAGAATAGATGAGATTATGTCAGACAAAGAGCCCGCTTCCTGCCCTGGAGAGCTGAGAGCATAAAGGCATAAAATACACTATGTAGGCTATGAAAGTAAGACCAACTTGGCTTGGAAAATGACAAAGAATTATAACCCTTCTCCACCAGCAAAGGGCTGCTTCTGTCAGTCTGTATGGTGGAAAGAAACCTAGCCTATAATATGTTCTTACCATGGCCCTCCCCTTCCAGACCAAGATTGCCCTTGCCAGTTGCTGCTGAAGGGGTTCAGGTTCTTCCAGTATTCTTGGAAAATTGCTGTATGCATGCCCACCAAAAGGCTGAAGTCGCTACTGGCTTTGTATGTCCTGGCCTCAGGGAGCCACTTAAATTTGTGTTAAGAGCACACATTTTGGAGCCAGACACTTCAAACATTACTTAATCCTAATTAACCTGGTTAATTAACCACATTTAACCACTGTTCTCTCATATATAAACTAAGTATTTCATAGGTGGGTCCTAACCTAACTCAGGCCATTGACCAGTGCGTAATCAGCACTCTATATACACTCTATTCTCTGGAACATGGCATCAGGCTCTGGGAAGGACAAGGAACTTGTACTACTGGCAGATTGTTAGGCTTCAGCCCCAGGCACTTAGCCTTTGCACTATTTTCTTACCTCTACAATAATACCCAACTTTGCATTACTGAACAGTCACCCTATGTCAGGTGATGTCTGCTCTGTGTTACAGTCTCCAGCAAGACATAGGTGGCAAGCTCAGTTAGAATAAATAATGGAAGGTCTAACAAAAGAACATGCACAGAGGTTTGGGCAGGGTGTAGGGAACCCACAGAGGAATAATGCAGCACCCTTGGACTAGTAAAAATGGGGCCATTACCCCTGGAATGAAAGAATGAGAGAAGCCTATCCAAAGCTGTAGGAATCAAACCTGATCTCAGCTGGAGGGCATTGGGCCTTTGAAGCAACCTTGATGTGAGGGGCTCAGGAAATACAAGCCATGATCTCATTCTCCTCATCCTATGACCTTGTGTTGGGGCTCCATAGTGACCCAACACAACCTGAAGCCAGAGGCCAAGGGAGCCTCTTGCTGTATAGTCCATACAGGCCAAGGTACAGAAGGGTGGGAGTATATGCAGAAAGGCAAACAGAAACTATTTCCTTTCTACAACACACTTGTAAGACAATTATTATTCCAGTTTTTCGTAAAAAGAAACTGATGTGTAAGTAGTGCAATAATTATATATATATATATATATGTGTGTGTGTGTGTGTGTGTATATATGTATACCTTTATACACATATATTGCATATTTGAATAATATATTTTTATTCTTGGTTTTGCTCCAAAAATATGTTTATTATAGAAAATTTGGAAATACAGACCCCTCCCTCCCTCCCTAAAGAGAGTATTAATCAAATAACTTTATCATCAGAGATTTCCTCTGTCAACATATTTGCATATACATTCATCGTCTTTTATGACACATGTACTTCGCTGTATTTCTGTTTATTTCATTTTATGTATGAAGGCATATGTGAAGATTTCAATGTGTCACACACTGGTCTACATGCTTTATAAATATTAACTCAGTAATTCTCATAACAATCTTATGATGTAGGTACTATTATTATGCCCATCATATAAACAAGAGAGGTTAAGTAATTTGTCTAGAGTCACATATCTAGTGAATGGTGGAGTTCAGGTTCAAAATCAGGCATTCTGGTTTGAGTTCCATTCTTTACCGTTCTGCTCTATGGACTGATTTTTATAGATAGATAGATAGATAGATAGAAAAGTTGGAATAGTGTTATACATTCCTGTTTCCTACCTTTGTTTTGTTTCTAACTATGTCTTCAGCATTCATTGGTTTAGCAGGGGTTTTTTTCTTCATTATTCTAATCCTAACCAGGTATGGAAATAAATATTTCAGCAAGGAATAGAATATGCCAGTAACAGCTAAAAACATCAGGTAGAAAAAATGCACTCCCCAGGATGCCTGGGTGGCTCAGTTGGTTGGGTGGCTGACTTTGGCTCAGGTCATGATCTCATGGTTCAAGGTTTATGAGTTTGAGCCCTGCATAGTGCTCTCTGCTGTCAGCGCAGAGTCTGCTATGGGTCCTGTCTCTCCCTCTCTCTCTCTGCCCCTCCCCTGCCCATTCTCTCTCTTTCTCTCTCTCTCTCAAGGATAAACATTAAAAAACAAAAACAAAAACCTCCATACTCCCCAACACACACACACACACACACACACACACACACACACACTGAAGAAGCCAAAGGAAAAAGTTTATGTTTGTAGTCAAATATTGAATCATTTGACATGTAGTTAGCCTTACATGAGTTACTTAAATAAGTCTCAGTTTATTTAATTAGTTCCGTGTGTTTGATTAATTGAATAGGGGCAGAAAGAATTTTTTGGCAATCACTTAGCTGCTATAGGCAATTGATATGTACAAGAGGCTTTGGGAATTTGGGGATATGTAGGACAAGTCCACAAAACTCTCTTACTCGGGGGTTCCTGGGTGATTCAGTCATTAGGCATCAGACTTCAGCTCAGGTCATGATCTCATGGTTCAGTTTGAGCCCCTTGTTGGGCTGTGTGCTGACAGCTCAGAGCCTGGAGCCTGCTTGGGATTCTGTGTCTCCCTTTCTCTCTGCCCCTCTCTGGCTTGCACTGTGTCTCCCTCTGTCTCTCAAAAATAAATAAACATTAAAAAAAACAACAACAACTCTCTTACTTGGTCTAGTTGTAGAGGTAAGATATATATGCGTAGAGGAATGTTATGAACTGAATGTTTATGTCCCCTCCAAATGCATATGTTGAAGTCCCTAACCCCCAATGTGATGGTATTTTGAGATGGGACATTTGGGACATAATTAGTGTTCAGTGAGGTCATGAAGGTGAGGCTTTCATGGTGGTATTAGTGCCCTTGTAAGAAGAGACATCAGAGAGCTTTCTTGCTCTCATTCTCTTTCCCCTGTGCCCTCAAAGAAGAGGTTGAATAAGCACACAGCAATGTGGCAGTCACCTACAAGCCAAAAGAAGAGACCTCTGAATGAAATCTACCTTGACAGCACCTTGATCTTGGACTTCCCAGCCTCCATAACTGTGAGGAGTAAACTTCTGTTGTTTAAGCCACCCAGTCTATGGTATTTTGTGGTCATAACCAAGCAGACTAATACAAGTAAGATAATTTTAAAAAGTAGTTTAAGGCAGTAAGTACTTAGCACTAACCGAAGGACATGATAAATATTTGAGAGGAGAAAGTCATCTAAGGAGCTGTGGTCGTTGGATAAGACTCCCAGGACTCGGGGGGATTGGGGAGGAGGTAGAGGCTGTAGATTCAAGAGGACTTAAAGACCATGCAGATTCTAAACATGTCTACTTATGATTCACATGCTTGGTGTGAACAAACAGAGCTCCTCTCAGGGCTCCATATTTGTCCTTCTCTGTGGCTGGCATATTCTCCCCCTCTGCACATGGTTACTGTCAACAGCCACTTAGCCTCAGGACTCCACTTAAATGTCTCATCCTCAGGAAGCCTGTATTGGCTCCCAGCCTTTGATATGGTCCCAGTTATAGAATTATCTGAACTTCTCCTTCAGGGCCCTTTTCACAGTGATATTTAAATTATTAATTTGTATAATATTTTGTTAATGCTTGTCTGCCTCACTGGAATGCAGGCTCTTTAAGTCCCTGGTTTGGATTTATTTTGCTTCCCTAAACTTCCAGGATTTTGCTTCCAGGATTTTGGTCCTAAATCCTGGAACAGTCTTAGTAGGCATTAGATACTCAATAAATGTTTGTTGATTGACTAAATGGATGAATGGTTATCTACCCTGCCCCCTGCTCCTCCCCCCAATGAGAGAGCCCTTTCTTGCTAGAGCAGTGACATAGTTTAAAGGCTACATCTCTTTTTAGGCCTGAAGTAAGAACTATTTATAATCAAAAGAAATATGTTGTGGTCTCTGAGGCCATGTTTTAAAAATATGCCTTGGGCTGTGGCCTGTCCTGGACTTCTTTACAGCTTTAATTTCTTTCTGATTTATAGAAATATGAGAGGATGGAAGCTCATGGTCAGATGACAAAATGGACTTTTGTGGAATTGATGGCCACAAAATAGCTAAAGGAGAGCTGGGGTGTGGTTCAGATACCCCTTCAAACTTTTGCAACCTGTCAACTTATCACAGACTGAGAAGAACATTTTTAAAAATTATTATTATTAAAGTTTTTAGTTCCTGCTTAAAAATACAAATACAATGGACTAAACTGCAAACATTTTCACTAGGATCCTTTCCAGGTTCTGGAGGTAAAACAATGTCCTCTTTGGGGTCTGAGCCCCTTAATTATTTAGTAAGGGAAGGTGGGGAGCTAAGCCAAGGACATTTCTTCCTTTTCTGTTAGGTTTCTCTGTGAGAGTCCTTTGACTATACTCAGTTTCTCCCATTTCCAGCTTCCTGTGGTATCAGATGTTTAAGAGAAAAGGCAAGATAATGTTTTTAGAGATATTTATCTAATAGTTCAGAAACCCGCACTCTAGCGGCTTTGAAATTAGCTGCTTCTGACCTATTTCAGGGCAAATTTCCATCTTTTCAAGGTGACTGCTGGTGACAATCCTGCTCAGACACTCAGGGTTCCAGTTCCTCTCCCCATACTGTCTCCGCAGAGCATGTGGCCATTCATGGTCATTCCATCTAGATCATGGAGACGAGAAAGCTTGGCATGGTCAAAGCCACTTTCTTCTTTGGACATTTGTTGAACTGTAATCCTTCCCTAATCAGGAATGATCTTCTAGGAGCTAAATATGGCCAAGTTAATATTGTCAGTGGTCAAATGATAAAAACCAAGACTTAGGGGCACCTGGGTGGCTCAGTTGGTTAAGCATCTGACTCCTGATTGCAGCTCAGGTCATGATCTTACAGTTTGTGAGATTGAGCCCCATGTCAGGCCCTACTCTGACAGCATGGAGCCTGCTTGGGATTCTCTCCCTCTCTCTCTGCCCCTCCCCAGCTCACGCATGTGCGTGTGCACGGGTACTAACTCTCTCTCTCTGTGTCTCTCAAAATAAATAAAAATTAAAAAAAAAAAAGACTTAGCATACTTAGAGACTTAGCATACTTAGCATATGCTTAGCATACTTAGCATACTTTAAGAGACCTTTTCTAATACAGAAGTGCCTTGCAACATCTGCCTCAACCTCACAATTACAGGTTGGTTGGTGAACTATGTTTTTACAAAAAATATGCCATGAACAAACATGACCCAAAGCCATCTCACACATCTAAATGCTGCAACATTCCCTTTCTCATTGGTCACTTATTCTATCTGATATTAAATAGCCAGAAAGTAATACTTTTGAAGGCCTATAAGCAACCAAATGGATTTCTCAATACCCATATATTAAATTTATATAGTTTATTTATATAGTCCCTCTGATCTTCACTTTGTTCTCTGTATGCTCTTGCTGCATGCAAAATTTTAACAAGCTTAGGAGTATGGTTTCCCAGTTCATAATATATTAGAAACAATATATCAGAAGGGAAAACTCATTAGAATGAGCAAGAAGTCATGATGATGGTCATATTGTGATGGAGGATGCAGAGAAATGAGAAAAGGCAGTTTCAAGAATTTCAAATAGACAAACATCACAGTAGCCCAGAGCCATTTTGTACAGAAACGTGGCCCTCTTCGCTCATAATGGAAAGCATTTCCGTGGTACAACCCTGCAGGATAAAAGGATGTTCATGGTGTTGACCCTGAATTGTCAAGCAAAATAAAGAGACAAAATCGTGACAGGCAACCTCTGTTTATGAGGCAGATAAGCATTCAATATATGTTAGAAGTATTTTCAAATAAAATAGCTTAAATAAAACACATTCAAAGGCTCTAACGGATAAGTTATGGCTAGCTGGGAAATTCATTTATGTGAAACACCATTTGACATTGTGATAATGTCAAATAAGTGAGGTGCGTTACCTGGTTAAGAGTTGAAGAGTACAGCTAATACAATCTTGATGTCATAGACATACTGAAATACTCATAAGGTAAAACTGCCTCAATAAAATTTAATATTAATGGCTGGAGTTGGTGTTGGGGACAGGAAGGCAAAAAAAAAAAAAAAAAAAAAGAAAGAAAGAAAACAACGAAAAGGTCTCTATCCTATATGCAAAATGTTTGCACCTGACTGGTTACCTCCATTTGGTAAGCTGTGGGGAAGATAAATACTCCACAATCTGTGTAAACTTCAGACAGTCTAATTAACAACAGATTCAAATAACTCAGTTAGCAAATGTTTTCAGTAGAAGAATTGTATTTAAACAACCAAAACCAGGGACAGAGAACCTTAATATCCTAGTGTTTGGCTTACCGTATTAGTATTGTATTTGGGAAACAGAAGGGTACTCGAATGCTGCATGCATTGTTTCAGATTCACCTGGTTTCTCTGTAGGAGACATCAAGGATATTTTCTCCTGCCTTGTTATTAGATTTGTATTTGTCTGGCTTCTTGGATACTATGGAGATAAGTGCTTTGAAATTACCCAGAGAGAAGTGGATTAATTGTTTTGTTTTTCAAATATCTTAGTAAAAGATTTGAAAATTATTATTTGTAAGGTTGTAAGTAGATACTTAATGAAGCATGGCAAATTGAGTATCCCCTCCAGACACACTGAATTAGCACTATGGACCAAAAACCTACAACATAAAAATATTCTAAGCTCAAGTCAGAAGTTCTCAGTGTTCCTCATTTACCTCTGCTTCCCCAAATTCACTCCTGGGACTGACCCATGTTGTCTGTTGAACACATTGTTTTGAATTTGCTCTATTCACAGCTCATGGTGGAGGCTATGAGGTGCTGGTGGGGCATAGGCACTGTCTCACCTATCATCGCTTTAGCACAAGCTTTTCAGAGTCCCAGGGTCTCAGTCATTTCACACCTCTTTCATGAATCCTTCTGCCTGTCCAGTGTGATATGTATCTGTAGTGATGCAAGAATGAAAGTTATTGATGACAGCTTGAGCTCCTCTAAGAAGTCAAGAAAGCCTCTGGAGTACTGTGACAAAGATTTGCTGATGGAAAAAAGTTTTTCCACTCACAAACATCCTACTCAACTCCTGTCTGTCCCAGGTCAGTATTTCTTTCTTTTCTCTGTGCCACAAATTCAGTGGGTACTCCTTCATCTTAGGTCCAAGACTTTACTGGTAATAATGCTTCTCTTTATATCAGTTCTTTTCCTAGCTCTGACACCACTGATGAGAGCCCATTTCTTTTTCTTTATCTGCTTCACCTGCTTTGGGAGGGAGTAGGCTCTTGGAATCTAGTCTCCATGTGATTCTCAGTAATAAGAGAGACCACCTTCTCCTCACTCCAAGTCAGTGACGGCATTGTCCTAGTAGTGAACTTAAATTATTGTGTAGTACCTCAGAATGTGCCCAGCTGGCTTTTACCAATTATTGATGGAGGGATTGTAGCTCAAAATGGTGAACAGAAATAACTACTGAGTAATTTTTAAAAGACATTAGTGTTTAAAGCACTTTCAAATGTTTGATCTATTGTGAACTTCAAAATGGTCCTGTGTGGAAGGTAGTATAGGAATTAGTTGTATCATCCTTATTTTACAGATGAAGAAATTGAGGGAAAGTGACTTATCCGAAGTTACACAATAAGGTATTGGCAGAAGAAAAAATGGACTGAGGACTTCTGGGTCTGCCATACTTTCTACTTCTGGCTGCTGGCTCTCTTGGCCATTGTAGAGCATCATGTAATGCTGCAGTATGACAACAACATTAACAACAGCAAATCAACGTTGTCCCTTAGATGTGAAGGTGATAGTATGGATCCCATGAGAGATAAGTGTGCAGCTATTCATCTTCTTGTCCCTTGTGTGACAATGGCAGACATTTCCAAGCTGTTTGGGATTCATGAGTAATGAAGCCTTGAAATGAGGTGAAACTAACTGGTCCTTCTGGCATGAAGTCTTTGACCTGATTAGCATCAGGATCTGTCTAATCAAGACAATCATGTGAAATGACTAGATTGATAAGCTGCTTTCATTAAAGGGGGAGAGAAAACCAGGAAATGCCTACAACTCTATGATATGCCAAATTAAAAAGATGTTATGTGCCCTTCCTTATTCGAACTCTGATGAAATAAATAAATTTATTTCTATATCTCTTCTCTGGAGCCGAAATTCTGGAATGAAACTGGCAAAGGTAAGGCACAAATGACTGTGTTGCTGGGACTCCTGCCTCCCCTGCTCTCTCTCATGTTCCAAACACATTTCAAAGGAATCTTAACTTCCACACTCCTGCGGTCCTGCTAGCTCAATTAGAGGGGCCAGCCTGGCCTTTTTCACCGTGCCCTGTGGGAATACCCTTTGATATCAGTGGGGATCCTAGGGTTGAATGAGAGAATAGAATGAGAAGCTGGCTTCAGGGGAATATTTGATCGCAGAGTTGGGTCATGGTGAGAGCAGACACCGCCTGTGAGGATAGTTTCATGCCAGCTGAGGAGATCAGCCTCTGCCAGGCTGACTGCGGTGGAACGCAGGCGTTTACCTTAGCTAAACCTTGAATGACTGCCTGTGTATCTTCAGTGAGCATACTCAGGGAGCTGAGAGTTTCAGACAATCATGATGCCAGATCTGCTTTCTGAAGCAGGAGGTTTGTTCAAGTTCTGTATTCAAGCTTCCTGCTGAAAATGTTACAGAGAACAAGTGCACCATACAACAAATCCCAGAACCTGATTCAGTGGCTGAAAACTGTAGCATTGCTTCAAACCCCACCCCAGCTTTATCCTCAGCACCTCATCTCACTTAGATCCTGAGAGTACTGGCCTTTTCTCCTACCATCCATATTGACTGAGAGAATAAAGAGAAGAAATAAAGATGGGGAGAGATGAAGAAACAAAGAGTAAAACGGCACAGAGGGAGGAGGGATGGAACATGAGGCAGGTTTCTGAGTGGCTTGCATACCTGGGGCAAAAACAAATATTAGAACAAGGTCCCATGCAAAACCAAAGACTCTTCTTTCCTTCGTATCCTTGACCTCAGACAACAAAATTTCCTTCAGGAAAGATTTTACCCTCATCCACAAAGACACACTCAAGATTGATCTTGCTACCTCTAGCCCTTGGAACACTATCACTGAGGGCAGTGAGGTTCCTAGGAGTGCTTGATGGAAAAGCAAAGTGCCTATCCCTCAGTGAGCCTCAAAGCCTGCTTTCCTCTCCTCCAATGCTAATAAATGACCATTACAGTATACACAGAGTCACTGTCCATCTGATGTCCACAGTATACACAGAGCCAGCCTCTCTTTGAAGTACTTTAGTAGGAGACAAGACTGGTGCAGAATAAGGAAAAAAGGGAGGAATGGGCTAGATTAGGTGAATCTATCCATCTCTGTTGGTCTAATTTTTCAGAGACAAGAAGATGATTGAAATATGAGAAGAGTAAATAGACACTGTGTCATAAAAAAATTAAGGAAACCAACACTGAAACCCTTCCTGCTAACGAAACAAGTGCTCAAAGTCCTTATAAATATGGCATATGGTTCAATAATTGACACCAAGAAACCTCATATAAAAAGACACAGGAGGAAAACAACAAATTAAAGGTCCATTTCAACTTGAATTGATGTAAAATCATGGCATCTCACTTCCAAAAAAAGGAACTTCACAAATATTTTTGGCTCTCCTGGGCTAGGAGGATTAGTTTTGCCTACATCAAATGGCATTAGTGTCAATCAAATAGTGTCATTCAGAACCATTATCAGGAGATAATGAAGACCATCTCCAATGTGGTCTGAGAGATTTTTGGAAACATTTGCTTCTGTAGCAATGCATGCTGCTCTGTGTGATCCACATGAGTTGTTTCCATTTTCAAAATGTAGTACTCTGCTGGGACAGAATTGAAGGAATAAATTATTTTCTCTAGTTAATGCCTCAGGTCAGACACCTTCCTGAATCAAGTATTGTTACTGGCAGAATTGCCTAAAAACATAATGCATGACTCATGAGCACATATGGCAATGATATTTAAAATGAGGCCTGTGTGTGGAGATCCATTTTTACTTACTGTGCCATTTGCACTAATGAGGGCTTCACAATGAAGACCAATACAGCCTGGGTGGTTCTAGCCACGCCTAAGGGAGGAATGGAGAATCTATTAACAGAAGATCATATTACTTGGTTACTCTTGGTTATAGAAAGGAAAAACTTAGTGTTAACTTTAACTTTTTTCAAATAGAGAAGAATAGAAACATATCAACTTATTTTTGTTTACTGACTTGATAGTTTTTTTCACCATACTCTGTCAGAACCAGGAGGACTTGAGCACAAGGCATGATGGGATGTGACCAAAGTCTGGCTCAGAGAACACTTGGTGTCATTCAGTCCCAGCCAGAATCCATGTGGACACACCAATTCCAGTGGAGCAAATGCCCCCATCCAAAGGGAGTGCACAGTATTGTGAAAATCTCCCAGGCTATACTTGAACACACAGGGGCCAAGTGGCCATCATCATGGCTCTAGAGATGTGGCCATGGGAGTGGAAGACACTGGTTGTCTGGGGAAGCTCATTAACAAGATCCAGGAAGGGCCTCAGAGCCTCCATGAGCAGTCGTTGTCCTCCCAAGGTCTTACCCCAATGGCTGTTGTCATCTCTCTCTGTGCTTCTATTTTGCAACTACCCAGTCCCACAGGATCAGGGCAGGATCAGATCTGATCCAAAGAAGACTTTCCAATGTAACATGACATTGGGGCTGGGGTTAAAATGAAGCAAGTAAGGTGAATCATGCAAGTGCAGACTCAGACTTTGTTTTTGTGTAAAGTTTTAGATTTTATTTGTCATGCATTTGGGGGAATTTTGGGGGAATGCTTTTCTAAAAAGCATTGCATACAAATATTTATTTATGTATTTATATTATCTTTAATGAGCTTTTCAAATATTATTTCTTTTTGAGAGAGAGAGGGGCAGAGAGAGAGGGAGAGAGAGAATCCCAAGCGGGCTCTGTGCTGACAGCACAAAGCCTGGCGTGGGGCTTGATCTTATGAACTGTAGGATCATGTCCTGAGCCAAAATCAAGAGTAAGACACTTAACTGACTGAGCCACCCAGGCGCCCCCAAGAAATTATTTAAAATTATCCTAAGTGCTGAGTTTTATTGACACCCTTAAATGTTTTGCCTGAGCTGAGTGCCTCACTTGCATTACCTTGGTTTCATGTTTTGACCCTTTGTCGTAAAATATGATTTAAATAGTAGCAGCCTAAACTGATGTTTCTTCAGTGGGTGCTCATAGAGTTTAGGGAATAGTATCTCTAAGTGGTACGGGACAGAAACTTACTGCCAGTATACCTAGATGAGATGGTAAGATGGTAATCAACAATCTGTGGCTTTGGTTTCTATTAAGCATTGGCCATCTCCTCAAGGACATTTATATATATGAAATTTAGTTAAAATCAATTGAATTTCTTTAAAAATGGAAACCAAGCCCATTCATGTTCTATGACCCAGGCATGGGTCGATTTAGCATTAAAAGAAAAAAAAAAAAAAAGAAAAGAAAAGGGATCCATTGCTCTTGAATTGAAATTAATCCAGTCATTTTTATTATCCTCTGCTTGCTTGGCAATAAAAAAGCTCTTTTGAAACATAAATATAATACATGGTTCAAAATTAATTTAAGAGTTATTAAATGAGTTAGCACCTAATAAAATAGAAACATGGCAACACGGAACACTTTGATGTAGAGAAATAAGGAATCTATCCTACAGGGCAAGGCAGCTCCGGGTGTCCTTGCTATGCAAGCCTGTCTTCAATCCCGATTGTGATCAGTGGCCATCAGGCCTTCTAAGGGTTGGGCTGGGTCTGGGACAAGTGTGGACCCAATCAAGATTTTTCTTTTTTTGTAATAAACTTTTGCCTTTTACATTTTTCCTAGCCCTTTTGCACCCTATCTTAATCACCGTATATGCTCTAGTCAACAACTTATACTCCAGATGCTTCCTTTGGCTTCCTGTTTCTCCTTCAGTCAGGACTACATTTGATTGCAGGTAATGGAAAGCTCCACTGCATTAGCTTGGTCGAGTCTGGGTTTATTTTCTCACATCCAGAGCAAGGTAGCTCATGGCTGATAAGATTATCTTAATCTGGGTCTGTTGTCACTCCTTAATTGGATCAATTAAAAAAAAAAAAAAGGAGGAAAATAACTATTGGTTAAGCAAATAGGGGAACCTGCCACACACTTCATTAAATCTGAATGCTCAATACTCTGTTCTTAAAACAACTAATTTGGTCCCTAAAAGGCATCAGAAAATCTGTTATAAAAGCTTTAAAACATACCATCTCATTTAATCCGTATAGCATTCTGATGGTAGTTATATGTATTTCACAGAAGAAGAATCAGAAGTCTGATGAAGTTAAATGGCTTTCTTCCAGTCACACAGGGCATGGTAGAGCAAGAATCCAAAGTCTGGTGTTTGGCTTTAAGTCTAACAACTCTTCCTATTGTATTTGTGTGATAAACCGATCTGTGCCTTATATTAATGGCTTTTAGTCTAATAATTGGAATCATATCTCTTTCTTTTAGTGGCCAATACTTCATATCAGAGGAATGATTCTAATCAGGGGAATTTAGGAACTAGATGGCTTTTGAACCAGCAGGCCATAGACCTCAGCTGATGCCGGAGGCCTTGAAGATAATACTGAAATGGGTTTTATAAGACAGGTTGACAAATATCGCTATATTTTTGGTGGATCAATATGAATCAGGACAGAGTGGTAAAAAGCATTGCTTATTCAATCCTTGGTTAAACCTCAACTTCTGAAAGGTTATGAGATCCAACCATTAGCACAAAAAAAATGCTTTTACGATTAGGGGATCACAAACTTACAACTTGGAGGGCATCACGCTAAGTGACCTAAGCCAGACTGAGAAAGACAAATACTGCACAGTATCACTTACATGTGGAATAGAAACAAACAGTTGAACTCATAGAAACAGAGAGGAGAGAAGTGGCTGCTAAGAGCTTGGGGGTTGGCAAAAAGGGTACAAACTTTCAGTTATAAGATGAATAAGGTCTGAGGATCTAATGCATAACATGGTGACTATAGTTAATAACATTGTATTGTATAATTAAAATTAGCTAAGAGAAAGTAGAAGTTAATATTTTCTCTCTCACACGCACATACACGCACATACACGCACACACACACACACACACACACACACACACACACAAAGGTAAACATGTGAGGGGGTAGATGTGTTAATTAACTCCATAGGGGGAATTTTTCAAATGTATGTGCATATCAAATCATCAAATTGTACACTTTAGATATCTTACCATTGTATTTGCTAATTATATATCCATAAAGCTAAAAACAAATTAAAAGAAAAAAGAAAATTGGGACTCCTGGGTGGCTCAGTCAGTTAAGTGTCCGACTCTTGAGTTGGGCTCAGGTCATGATCTCACGGTTCGTGAGGTTGAGCCCTGCATCGAGGTCTGAGCTGACTGCATGGGGCCTGCTTGGGATTCTGTCACTCTCCTTTTCTCTCTGCCCCTCTTGCACGCTCTCAAAATAAATAAAAATAAAACTTTAAAAAAGAACAGAGAAGAAAATCCTCATTACAATGAGACCAGTTATGCAAACATTTATTTTTAGGATATTTGCATGCTTTACTATTACTTGTTTTAATGACTTCAGTTTGTGGAATGAATGTACTCATTTCTCCAAAATACAGAACCTATGATTTAGGTATGTGGCCACCAGATAATATACTGCATTCGAGTTACATTGATGAGTAGAACATGAGAAGTCTCAACCAAAAAAATATTAAATCCTTCATTAAAACAGTTAACCTAAACTAAATAAATATTACATACCCAGTGAAGTGTGTAAATTTTTAGAAGAATTAGGGCTTGGGAAATAATTATGGAGATGGTCTTTTATTGCTAGAGGATCTCAGGATGCCTTTGCTACGTCTCAGAGCATCTCATCTCCTTCCTGGGGTTTACATTTAATTTACATAAAAATCCTTCTAGCTGAGGAAATATGTTTCTGTTTCATGTTTACATGAGATGTAAAATCTCAGCCATGTTTAGGTTTTGTTTTCCAAACATGTCTAAGTATAGCATACATTCTTAAAACAGAAATATTTTTATTAAAAAAAATTTTTTTAATGTTTATTTTTGAGAGAGAGTGCGAGCAGGGGAGGGGCAGAGAGAGAAGAGACATAGGACCCAAATCAGGCTTCAGGCTGTGAGCTGTCAGCACAGAGCCTGAAGCCGGACTCGAACTCGTGAACTGCGAGATCGTGACCCCAAGTTGGTGCTTAACTAACTGAGCCACCCAGGAGCCCTTCTTAAAACAGAAATATTAAGTGGTTTTCAACCCATGTTTTTTGAACTGACTTCATTGCCAATGACATTTTCAATTTGGGTGTTATTGATGATTTTTTTTTTAAATTTTAGGGGATCAACATTGCTAGGAGAGTACTATCCCTGAAAGACAGATTTTTTTTTTCTAAATTACATTTGTTTCTGACAAAAAACTAGAGTCAGTTTCATATTTGGATGGATTTGATCAAATACTAGATATCTTGACTTAAGTGTTTGAGTAAATGTTTATTAACAGAGGTGTTCCAGGAGTAACTATCACTTTAATTTACTATTCTGAATCTTGTTTTTTCCCCTACTTCGCAACCACTGCGTGTGTGTTTCCTAGAGTTCTTGGTTGTTGTTGTTTTACTTCATTTTTCCAGATGATTCTTCCTTCTCCTCCCTATAACCTTTGCTCTGTCCCTGCCTTCCTCTACCACACCATGGACATATTCTAGCCAATTCATTTGCTGTGTTCCCTCTTTCCACACCTGCACTTTTACTACACATCTTCACTGCACATGCAGCTCTCTGCATTATTCTGCAGACTTCTGTGTTTTCCTTTTTCTTGTCTGATGCCCAATAACAAAACAGTATTAAAAACATCTTGGTTTCCTTTTCTCTAGCTTTATTGAGATATAATCAACAAAATTATATGTATTTAAGGTGTATAATGCAATGATTTGATATACATATACATTGTGCAATGATTACCACAATCAGGTAAATTAACACATCCATCCTCTCACATAGTTACCATTTGTGTGTATGTGGTGAGAACATTTAAGATGAACTCTCTTAGCAAATTCCAAGTATCCAATACAGTATTATCAACTATAGTCACCATGCTATACATTAAATCCCTAGAATTTACTTCTCTTATAGCTGAAAGTTTGTACTCTTTGACCAAAATTCTCCCTTTTCCCACAAACCCTGTCCCTGGCAACCACTATTCTGCTTTCCATTTTGATGGGGTCTACTCTTTTTGTTCTACGTATGAGTAAGATCATACTTATTTACATATTTATACTTATTTACATATTTATCTTTCTCTAACGTATTTTACTTAGCATAATATCCTCTAGGTTCATCCATGTTGTTACAAATGGAAGGATTTCCTTCTTTTTACAAACGAAAATATTTCATATATATGTATATTATCATATAATATCATATAAATATGTATATTATCATATAATATGTATATATACATACATGTATATACATGTATATACATATATCTTATATATATATATATATATATATATATATATATATATATATTAATCTATTTTCTTTATCCACTCATCTAAGAACAGACACTTCAGTTGTTTCCATACCTTGGTTATTGTGAATAATGCTGCACTGAGCATGGGAGTGAAGATACCTCTTCAAGACACTGATTTTACTTCCTTTGGATAGGGTGCAAATATCTCTTCAAGATACTGTTTTCATTTCCTTTGGATATATTCCCAGAAGTGAGATTATTGGATCATATGGTAGTTCTATTTTTAATATTTTGAGGAAAATATGGAAAACTTGTTTTCCATAGTGGCTGTACCAATTTACACTCCCACCAATAGTCCACAAGTTTCCCTTTTCTCCATATCCTTGAGAAACATCATGGCTTCTTAATTCTTTATTTTTCAAGTTATATTAAAACAAAATTGTATATTGTCAAAGGATGGCTACTTGTCATTTAAATGAGTAAAAAGGAAAAGGTAAAAAACTAACCAAAAACAGCTCTCTACCTAAGCAATGAATCTTTGTCTTGTTCTATAAATATCTAAAACTTGAATCAATAGGGGTGAGCTGCTCTTTTGGATGCTGATGATTCTCAAAGTGGAATCTTATCGACTGAGTGTTCTGAAGATAAGCTCCTCAGATCCTCCAAAAGTAGTTTAAGTGTATGGGGGCTGGGGAAGTGTATGGGGGCTGGAGAAGTGTATGGGGGCTGGGTGTGTGTTATCACATTAAGCAGCAAAGGCATGGTTACTGAGGATACAAAGAGGCCACAACATGTCCCTCTGAAGGGAATTTATTGCCATTCTTCAGGATAATGTTTTTAATATTAGAGTATTTATTACCGGTGAGGTAATGTTTAAATAAATCAATTTGCCATTTTATTATGCAACTGCAATAGAATCCAGGCCTTCCAGTATTCCTTGAGCTTAAGCTTAGCTCTCACAGCTGGCTTTAAACAATTTCACTGCCATCACTGCCTGGGATTCCTCTTTCTCCCCAGTGTACTGGCATCCTTGATATACATGCAGGCAAAGCCATCCAAGTGACCTAGACCTTTCTAGGTCCAAGGAGCACTTGAGTGGCTCCCTCTGTTCATTTTCCCTGGAACTTGAGATCCACGTGTGTATACTTTTTAGTCATTGAAAGTAGATCCTATTTTTTTGAAAGTTTGCATAAAGGCCAGACGGGTTTTCTCCAAGATTGATATGGAAAAGCTAATGGTCAAAGAGCTTAAGTGTATTTGTCTTGTTTGCATAGTGAAGGTTGATTGGCTTGGGATCCGGGGATACTGATAAAAATAAAAGCCATAAATTCAGCATGTATCGGGATGCAAACAGTGTTCCCATGAAGATCAATATTCCCTCTAGAGGACCATTACGGGAAAGTCCGGAGGACTTTCACCTACAAAACCATCTATGGGACTACCATAACCCTGAACTGAGGTACACTCCCAGTTTAATATAATCAATTAGGAGCCATGGAATGTAAGAATGACATGGACAGATGGGCCTATCACTCCATTCTTTGCCCTTGGAGGCTGCTCAGTTCTCTGGTGTTAGAAAGATATTCTAATAGGAAAACTCCTCAATTCCACATACCTCTAGGAAGGAAATTGACCCATCTTCCCATTTAAATGATAGTTGGAAAGCTTTTACCATTTAACCAATAATCCATTCTCCTAAAAGAATGTCACCCTGGCTATGACCTCTGGATCAGTGGTGTGTCAGGCAACTATTTTTCTTACAATTCCAGTGAACAGAGATCCTCCTGATATAAGATTTCATACTGTTAAAGAGTGAGGTTGTTGTGATCTTTACTAATGCACTTTAATTCCTAAGCTGGTGGAAACTGTGACGGTTAACTTTATGGTCAAATTGGGGAATGGGGTGACCAGACATTTGGGGAAACATTCTGGGTGTGTCTCTGAGGGTGTTTCTGGATGAGATTAACATTTAAAGTGGTAGACTGAGTAAAGCAGATTACCTTTTCTAATGTGGGTGCACCTCATCCAATCAGCTGAAGGACTGCATAGGACAAAAAGGGTGACTCTCCACTGAGTAAAAGAAATTCTTCCTGCCAGATAGCCTTTGAACTAGGACATTGGCTTTTCCTGCATTCAGACTTAACTGAAACATTAGCTTTTCCTGAGCCAGTCTTCAGGCTGGAACTATACCATTGATTCTTCTGGGTCTCCAACTTGCTGACTTACCCTGCAGATCTGGGGACCTGTTGGTTTTTGTAATTACATGAGTCAATTTCTTAAAATAAATAAACTCTCTATATATTATAGGTAAATAATAGAAAGTTTCCCCCACTATCCAAAACTAGAACATTCCTATGGCATCTTTTGTAAGCCCAAATGTTGTAAAGCAAAGAAGCAATTACTATTAATTTATATGGAAAATGTTTTTAGTGTTCCCAAACCAAGAATGAGTAAGAAGTGGTCTAGACTTAGCTGAAAAGGGCCAGTTTAGGGCCCAAGAATCTGGCTATCCCATTGGCTAAGGTCTTTACTAGAACTTCTGTATCCAGAGTAATCCTTGCATGGCTTTCCATTGGTTCCTAGTAGCACTGTACCACCTCTGGTCCTCTCCATCCCATTCAGGGTGCAGTGAACACAGAGGTACCCTGGGCTTACCCTGTGAGGCTGCTCATCCTTCCCAGAAACTGAGGCAACTCTTTCAGACATCCTGCTTCTGTAGGACAGTAGTAAACACCATAAACCCAACTGGGCAGAGACAGTAATCCAATGGCAATAGTGTTCGAGAGCTGTTTTTCAGCAGGCTGGAACATTTTTTCAAAGCCAACTCGATAGCTCCTTTAAAATCGGCTCAGTATAGCATCTCCTGAGTTGTGGAAAAGGGTCCTTCATGTGACTTCATCTAATTTTTCTTTTGTCTAGTGACAGGAAATTTTCTCTTAATTCTTTTCTTTCTCCTTCCTGCTTACATCCTGGCCTTCATTCCAATTTGAAGTCCAACAAGAGTTCTCAGAATTTCCAGTGTGAAGAATCACATTGGGTGTTTGGTAACTATCTGGGTTCTCAGAACCTACCTTCAAGAAATCTGAAGTAAGTCTAGAAATGAGCATTTTAAATAAGAACCAATAAAATTATGATGTAGGAGTCCTCAGCCTATATTCCATGAGAAAAGTTTTAGCCTTTGCTGCTCAAATTTAAGGAGTTATCAGTGATTGTATAATATCTGAATCCATTTTCAGCTTCATTGCTTTTATGTACTTTATTTTTTCCATTTTAGAATTTTAAAAAATGAAACAAAAACAAACTAAATGCAAAGTGTCAGAAAATCTTGCCACTATCTTATCACTATGTTGAATGAATTTTTATGATGTAAAAATATGTATCTAAACATTGCTTCACAAAGTGAACTTTAAACCAGAACTTTCATTGCAACAAAGATTGTATTTAAGCAAAATTTTAAAGAAAAAGAAAATTTTATCATGTTTACCTCTCTGTTATTAAAATTCTACAGAATAAAATATATTTGATAATAGTTAAGATTTAAATGGAATTCGTAGGACTTTTTTCTCCAACCTAAGAGGTTTGTCTCTGTCTTCTGTGCCCCTGTCTCTATATCTTTCTCTCTTATTTTTTTTTTAAATATTTATTTATTTATTTATTTATTTATTTATTTATTTATTTAAGAGAGAGAGAGAGAGAGACTGCAAGCTGGGGAGAAGGGCAGAGAGAGAGAGAGAGAGAGAGAGAGAGAGAGAGAGAGAATCTCAAGCAGGCTCCACCCTGAGCACTGAGCCTGACATGGGGCTTGATCCCATAGCCCTGGGATCATGATCTGAGCTGAAATCAAGAGTCAGACATTCAACTGACTGAGCCACCCAGGCGCCCCTTTCTCTCCTATTTTAATTCAGTGAGAGAGAAAACTATTTTTTCCTATTGGATCAGATTTTCTGCATTCAAAGTGTAAATGAGTCCCATGGTGGAGTTTATCTTCAGGGCACTATAAATATCAAATTGTTAGTTGCTCCAACATATCATAGGGCAAATTTTGCTTTTTAAAAATATTATTCTGATTAAGAAATGAAGAGATTCCTGGAAAATTAGATATTGATTAGATTTAATTTCCCATATAAATAAAAGTTTGTTAATCAAGTGACATTTTAAGTACTCTGAGGATTTGGGATATCTTGAGGAAACTTGTAACCAATTTCTTGGTAAAGTGAGCACCAATTTGTCACATGAATAGCCATCCCTAATTTAGCGGAAGTATACATTTGGTCATCTGTACACTGTATTCTGTTAAAATCAGATACAATGTGCCTGTTTGAATAGCTATGATCAGGTCATAAACAAACGAGACAGAGATGAGTGTGGCTTCTCTGGAGAACAGGAAGGAAATGGATCTTGCTGGAGTGGGTGGGGAAGGAGGAAGGGAATGACACGTTGAGTGTTAAGCACTGAGCTAAGTCTTTATGTCTGGTATCTTATTTAATTATCAAAATCCTACCAGGTAAACATTATTATTATCCTCATTTTATGGATGTAAACAATTTGAGTTTAGGTAACTTGACTAAAGTCACAGAGATGGTAGGTAGCAGACTGGGATTTTAGTCTAGACCTGATTGAAAACCCCATGGTCATTCCATTGCCCAGTGGCTGACTCTCGCATGATGGAGGATAAGGTATAGGATCCGGAATGAGTACACTGAAGGTTTTCATCCTGCCATTTATTCATAGACTCAGCTATTTCCTACTTTAAATATTATATAAGCTTCTTTCAACAGCATTCATCAGCTAATCTCATCAGCCCTGAAAATCACCCACTTTTGTCCACCAAAATACTTAGGGGAACAGATCATCTAGACAAGAAATTGGAAGTGACCTGAAGTGATTATATATAGTTCTATTGCTCTGCCTTAAAACTGTCTGATAAAACAATGGCATAGTTGCATACTGTGTATGGTCTCTGTATTTATTTTGTAATAGCTTTTTGAGGTACAGTTGGTATACAGTAATATTCATATATTTAAATTGTGCAAGTTGATAAGTTTTCACACGCATGAATCCATAATCAAAATCAAGATAATAAACATGTCTATCACCCCTTTGTAATTGCTTCCTCCCACCCCTAGCCCTTTGACATCCCTAGACAACCATGAATCTACTTTTTGTTAGTATTGATTACTTTTATATTTTCTAGAATTTAATATAAAGGAATTGCGTAGGATGTACTCAGTTTTGTCTGGCTTCTTTAACTCAGGATGTATATTTTTAAATGGTTATTTATTTCTGAGAGAGAGAAAGAGCACAAGCAGGGGAGGGGCAGAGAGAGAGGCAGACATAGAATCTGAGGCAGGATGAAGGTTCTGAGCTGTCAGCGCAGAGCCCTGCGTGGGGCTCAAAGTCATGAACCATGAGATCATGACCTGAGTCAAAGTCGGATGCTTAACTGACTAAGCCACTCACGTGCTCCTAACTCAGGATATTTTTGAGATCCATCCATATTGTATCAATCATTCACTTGTATCAATAGTTCATTTCCCTTTTGTTGCTTAACGATAGTCCACTGATATATCACAGTTTATCCATTCACCTGTCAATGGACATTTGTCTCCAGTTTTTGACGATCATAATGAAGTGGCTATGAACATTTGTGAGCAAGTCTTTGTATAAACATATCATTTTATTTCACTACCACTACATACCTAGAAGTGGAATCATTGCATCATATGGGAGATATATTTAGCTTTTAAGAAACTTCCAAAGTTTTTCCGAAATAGTAAGTACCATTTTACACTCCCATTGACAGTATGTGAGAATTCCAATTGCTACACATCCTCAACAAATCTTGATATTATCAGTCTTTTTGAATTTTAGATATTTTAACGTTTATTTATTTTTGAGACAGAGAGAGACAGAGCATGAACGGGGGAGGGGCAGAGAGAGAGGGAGACACAGAATCTGAAACAGGCTCCAGGCTCTGAACTGTCAGCACAGAGCCCCACGCGGGGTTCGAACTCACGGACCGTGAGATCATGACCCGAGCCAAAGTCGGAAGCCCAACCGACTGAGCCACCCAGGTGCCCCATGAATTTTAGATATTTTAATAGATAGGTAGCAGTATCTCAATGGGGCTTAAAGTTGCACTTTCCTAATAAATAATGAGTTTGAACAACTTTTCATGAATTTATTTGTCATTTAAATATATTCTTTGGAAACATGCCTGTTTAAAACTTTTGCTCCCTTTAAAAAATTAAGTCAAGCATGTGTTTTCTTATTATTGTAATAAGAAACTCTTTATATATTCTGTATATAAGGTCCTTGGATACATTTTCTCCAATATGTGACATGCCTTTTAGTGAGCAAACTTCACTCTTAATTTTGGGGAAGTTTCATTTATCAAACTCATACTTTTGGTGTTGTATCTAAGCTATCTTTGTATAGCTCAAAATTACAATGATTTCCTCCTATTTTCTAGAAGTTTTACAGGTTCAGATTTTACATTTAGGTCTATGATCTTTTTTGAGTTATTTTTTGTATGTGCTATGAATATGGATTCAAGTTCTTTTTTCTTTGCTTGCCTCTCTATACCCAGTTGTGCCAATACCATTTGTCAAAAAGAATATTTTTTCTCCAGTTATCATTGCACATTAAAAAAAATCAATTGACCATAAATGTAAGGGCCTATTTCTGGACACTCTATTCTCTTTCACTTATGTGTCTATCCATTTTGATACCAATACCACATTGTCTTTATTGCTGTGGTTTTATAATAAGTCTTGGAATCAGACTGTATAAGTCCTTAAAATTTCCTTTCTTTTACTTTTTCTTTTCTTTTCTTTCTTTTTTTTTAAGTTTCGGCTTTCAGAGATTCTTTGCATTTCCATTCAAGTTTTAGAATCAGCTTGTCAATTTCTACAAAAGGCCTTTTAAAATTTCAATTGTATTTGCATGGTATTTACAGATCACCTTAAGGAGAACTGACATTTTAACAATATTGTCTTATGATCCATGAATATGCTATATCTCTATCTTTTAAGTTGTAAAGACATTTCTCTTAACAATATTTCTTAGTTTCTAGTTTGAAGGACTTGCACATCTTTTGTCAAATGTATCCCTAAGTCTTTAGTATTTTTGATGCTATTATAAATCATAATGTTTTTATTTTATTTTCTTTAAATTTTTTAATGCTTATTTATTTTTGAGAGACAAAGAGGGAGACAGAGCTTGAGCGGGGGAAGCTCAGAGAGAGAGGCAGACACAGAATCCGAAGCAGGCTCCTAGCTCTGAGCTGTTAGCACCAAGCCCAATGCGGGGTTTGAACTCACAGACTGTGAGATCATGACCTGAGCTGGAGTCAAACACTTCACCGACTAAGCCATATTGTTTTTTATTTTCAATTTTAAGTTGTTTGATGCTAATGCATAGAAATAATGTTGGCTTTTATGTATTGCGAACCTCCCCAAACTCGCTGATGAACTCTAGTAGATTTGTTGAGATTTTATAAGCTTTCCAAACAGGTGATCATGTTGTCTGTAAATAAGAACAGTATTACTTCTTTTATAATCTGAGTAGCTATTTATTTTTATTGCCTCATTGAATTGGCTAGGTTAAAGGAATAGAAGTTGTCAAATAGAAGTGGTGACAGTAAACATCCTTAATTTGCTCCTAATATTACAGAGAGAAAGCATTTGGTCTTTCACAATTAAGTGCAATATTGGATGTAGATTTCTTTGTAAATGTCTTTTATCAGGTTGAGGAAGTTTGCTTTTATTGCTAGTATGCTGGGAATTTTTATCAGTAATTGATGTTAGATTTTTGTCAAATACTTTTCTGCATCTCTTAGAATGATATGTTTGATTTTTAAAAATATATTAATAATATTTTAAATTATACCGATTTTCCATTCGTTAAAACAAACTTGCATCCCTAGGGTAAATTTCACTTGATCATGATATTATCTTGTTGATATGTTATTGGATTTTTGTTGATAACATTTTAAGAAAAATTTTTTTATTAAAAAAATTTTTTTTATTCTTTATTTTTGAGAGAGAGAGAGAGAGAGAGAGAGAGAGAGCAAGCAGTGGGGGAACAGAAAGAAAGAGGGAGACACAAAATCTGAAGCAGGCTCCAGGCTCCAAGCTGTCAGCACAGAGCCTGACGCAGGGCTTGAACTCACCAACTGCAAGATCATGACCTGAGCTGAAGTCCAACTGAGCCACCCAGGTGCCCCTGTTAAGAATTTTTTAAATTTAAATTTTAGTTAGTCAACATACAGTGCAATATTGGTTTCAGGAGTAGACTTCAGTGATTCATTACTTACATACAATACCCAGTGCTCACCATAACAGTGCCCTCCTTAATACCCATCACCCACCTAGCCCATTCCCACTGGCCTCCTTCCATCAACTGTCAGTTTGTTCTATATCATTAAGAGTCTCTTGAGGTTTGCTTCCCTCTCTCTTCTTTTCCCCCCTTCCCATATGTTTACCTGTTTTATTTATTTTTTTCAGTATATTTTATTTTTTTATTATTTATTTTTTTAAGTTTATTTTTGGGGGGGGAGAGAGAAAGAGTGAGAATACAAGCTGGGGGGAGCAGAGAGAGAAACACACACACACAATCCAAAGCCAGCTTCAGGCTCTGGGCTGTCTGAGCAGAGCCTGATGTGGGGCTCAAACCCATGAACTGTAAGATTATGACCTGAACCAAAGTCAGATGCTTAACTGATTGAGCCACCCAGTTATACCTCACTTGTTTTGTTTTTTAATTTCCACATATGACTAAAATCATATGGTATTTATCTTTCTCTGACTGACTCATTTCACCTAGCATAATAAGTGAATTCTAGTTCCATCTACATCATTGCAAATGGCAAAATTTCATTCTTTTTGATGGCTAAGTAATACTTCACTGTGTATATATACCACATCTTCTTTATCCATTCATCAGTCGATGGACATTTGGGCTCTCTCCATAGTTTGGCTATTGTTGATAATGCTGCTATAAACATTGGGGTGCGTGTACACCTTCAAATCTGTATTTTTGTATCCTTTGGGTAAATACCTAATAGTGCAATTACAAAGCAGCAGAAAAAGAAATAAAAATATCGATCCCATTTGCAATCGCACTAAAAACAATCAGATACCTAGGAATAAACCTGACTAAAGAGGTAAAAGATCTGTACTCTGAAAATTATAGAAAACTTAAGAAAGAAATTGAAGAGGACACAAAGAAATAGAAAAACATTCCATGCTCATGGATTGGAAGAAAAGCATTGCTAAAATGTCTATACTACCCAAAGCAATCCACACATGTCAAAATACCAAGCATTTTTTGCAAAGCTAGAACAATCATAAAATTTGTATGGAACCACAAAAGACCCTGAATAGCCAAAGAAACCCTGCAAAAAGGAATCTCCACATTTATTTTCTTGAAGGAAATTAGTTTCATTTACATTTAATGTGATTATTGATATGGTTGGATTTAAATATACTATCTTGTTATTTCTTTTCTATTATCTCATCTTTATTTTTTTCTCTATGCTTTCTCTTTGATTAACTGAGAAATTGTAATGATTCTACTTTATCTTCTTTGTTGGTACATTAACTGTAACTCTTTGTATTGGGTATTTTAGTTTTGTTTCAGTTTGTAGTATAGATCTTCAACCTATCACAGTTTACCTTTATGTGATATTTTACATTTAGTATGAGGATATTACAACAGAATACTTCCATTCCCTACTTCTAGGTGTTTTCCTATTGTTAGCAGGCATTTCGCTTACATATATGTCATAAGCTCCACAACACATTGTTATTATTTATGCTTTAAATGGACAATTATTTTTCAGAGAGATTTAAATAATAAGAAAAACATCTTTTTCTGTTTTTCAATGGAGTTACCATTTCCAGTGTTCTTCATTCATTTCATAGATCAGATTTACATCTGGAACCATCTTTTTTCTTTTTGAATGACTTCCTTTAACATTTCTTGTAATACACACCTTTTGGCGATAAATTCTTTCAGCTTTTGGATCTGAAAAAGTCTTCTTTTTGCCTTTATTTGTTTTTTAAATTTATTTATTTTGAACGGGAGAGAGAGAGAGAGAGAACTGGGGAGGGGCAGAGATAGAGGGAGCCTGAGCTAAGCATGGAGCTCAACTCGGGGCTCAATCTTAGGACCTCGAGATCACCACCTGAGCCACTATCAACAGTAGGATGCTTAACTGACTGAGCCACCCAGGCGCCCCTTCACCTTTGTTTTTGAGCTCAAGGTTGATAGCTTTTGTTTTGTTTCTTTCTGTGCTTTAGGATGTTGCTCTACTGCTTTCTGTTTTTTGTTTTGTTTTGTTTTGTTTTTTGTTTTTTGTTTTACCTTTATTTATTTTTGAGAGACAGAGTGAGACAGAGTGCAAGCAGAGGAGGGGCAGACACAGAAGGAGACACAGAATCTGAAGCAGGCTCCAGGCTCCTAGCAAGCGTTCAGCACAGAGTCTGATGTGGGGCTCAAACCCACAAACCATGAGATCATGACCTAAGCTGAAATTGGACACTTAACAAACTGAGTCATCGAGACACCCCTTTTCTGGCTTTTCTTATGGAAAATCTGGAGTAATTCTCATTTTTATTCCTATGTGTATAATACGTATTTGTTTTCCTCTGGCTGCTTTTTAAGATTTCTTTTTTATCACTGTTTTTAAGCAATTTGATTAAGATATGCCTTGGTGTAGTTTTCTTTATGTTTCTTGTACGTGGGGTTCATTGAACATTTTGGACTTGCACATTTAGTTGGAATTGAATATAAAAATATTCTTTCATTGTTTCTTTTTTGTCACTTCTTATTTTTCCTCCGTCATGGAGACTCTAATTACATACAAAATTTGGGAAGCTTAGGGCGCCTGGGTAGCTCAGGGGCACCTGGGTGGCTCAGTCAGTGGAGCATCCAACTCTTTGTCTCAGCTCAGGTCATGATCTCACAATTCATGAGACTGAGCCCCATATTGGGCTCTGCACTGATAATGGGGAAACTTCTTCTCCCTCCACCCCTCCCCTACTTGTGAGTGTGCTTTCTTTCTCTCAAAATAAATAAAAATAAACTTAAAAAAAATAAATAAAGCTTGAGAAGGTTGAAGCTGTCTCAAGGCTTGCTGTGGCTATTCAGCAGTAAAACTAGGGGTAGTATGACTAAGGGACTGGTTTTTAAATTTTATTTAATTTTAATTAATTTATATATAAATTTATGTAGCCATGTGGCCAGCGGCTTAAATATTGGATAGTGCCGACGTGGAGGATGAAAACAGACAATAAGCAGATAGGCAAGAATTGTCTAGTGGTTGTAAATACTATGAAGGAAGATAAATTGTGGTAAGAGGTTGGAAGGAGAGCTGAGATGAAGGTGTGGTGCCTTTTTATGTAAATATTCAGCGAAGGCCTCCCTGAAAAGGTGCACTTGAGCCAAATCCTGTCAAAATAAGGGAGCAAGACCAGTGTTTGTATAGAAGAAAAGAAATTCTGGCAGAAGGAACTTTAAATGCAGAACCCCTGATCGGGGGCATTTTTGATGTGCCCAAGGATCAGCAAGGAGGCCAGTATGAATGGAATAAACTCAAGTGAAGGGAGAGTGATAAAGACAATGTCAAAGAGGTATTGGAGCCCAGAGAGGTGAGCCCTTTGTAGGCCATGGGAAGGGCTTGGAATCTATTCTGATTAAATGCAGAGCTAGTTTATGTGGTGAGCAGAGGGGTGACACGATCTGACTTGCATTTTTAAGAACATTGCTCTTGCTGCTGTGTGAAGAATAAACTGGGGAGAGCAAGGTGGATGGAGAAAGACCAATGGAGAGTCCTTGTAATAACCTGGAGGAGACAGGCTGGCTCCTGGGGGTGTTAGGGGCAAAAGTGTCATGAAGTGGTCACATTCTAGATATATTTTGAAACAGAGTAGATAGGATTTGCTGAGGAATTGCATATGTGGCAGGAAATCAATAGAGGGGTCAGAGATGACCTTTAGTTGTTTGGCTTAAATACTAGAAGGTTGGAATTTTATTTACTGAGAAATGAAAGATTGTATGAGGAAGAGGTTTGCAGGAGGGAAATAGAGCATTTAGTTTTGGACATAAGAAATTTAAGTTGCTTTTTGTGCATGCATATGGAAACTTTGAATTGGTACTTATATATAGGACACTAGCTTTAGTGGAGTGTTTGGTCTCGAACCCAAAAGTGTGGAGGTGGCCTGTGTGTGCATATTTAAAGCCATGGAACCAGGAGCACCTGGGTGGCTCAGTTGGTTAAGTGTCTGGCTCTTGGTTTCGGCTCAGGTTGTGATCTCCCGGTTTGTGGGTGTTGGGCTGTATTGGGCTCCGTGCTGGCAACCCAGAGCCTGCTTGGGATTCTCTGTCTCCCTGTCTCTCTGCACCTCCTTCCCCCTCTCTGTCTCAAAATAAACAAATATACCTTGAGAAAAATAAAGCCATGGAACCAAATGGGATCCCCTAGGCAGTGAGAATTTACAAAGAGGAGAAAAAACTCAAGACTAAGCCTAACTTAACCCGATACTTAACTCGCTTGGACTCTCTTGGCTTCTTTACTATCCGGAATTGTCTGATAACAATGGTAGCCTTTTCATGCAATTCTGTATGTTTTTGATGAAACGTTGATGCAATGGCCTTGTGGGTAAGATTGAGCCAGAAGAGAGGTCACAGATCACCCTCATAATGAAAAAAGCATTTACCTCTTAGACGGAGTAGGTTAGGATTACTAGGAGGGCTAAGAGCTCCTGAATAGGATGAGCCTAAGGAGAATCATTGATCTTTAAGGAAGAAGTACTGTCCTGGACACGGGGACACTGTGTGTGGTTGTGCAAACTGGGCATTATGCATATCTAGGGAGTGCCTTTCCCATCGTGCACATAGACTTTATATTTATTTTGACATTTTCCAGAAGATGGCAGGAAAGAGTCTTAAGGAAGGGATACCTTTTTTTTTTTTTTTTTTACCCAAAGGCACCACATTCTCTAAATGTGATGTGGGTCCTGCCCCCCCGCCCCCCAGTACTGGAGGATGGCAGCCCTCTTGGAAGTCAAAAATTCAAATGTGGAAAGGGGTTCTTCTGATGAAATCTCTTTCATGTTCCAGCCCCACTCCTAGCATGCAGAACACAGATGTGATTAGGGGTAATTCCTCCCCAGTACAGAGGAACACAGTCCGACCTGATAATTTTGATACTAATGCTTTGGTAATTTGACAATTTGTAACTGTCTTTTTATAAACTTCCTGGATCATTGAATCCTCTTTCCTCTCATAAACCACCAGCATACAGGTTGAGAGAGGTACTGTAGGAAAATAGATTGAAGAAAAGACTGAAAACTCACAGATTTGATGTTAGGCCTACTCTGCCCTTAATGGACAAGGTCCTTAGGCAAAGCATTTGACATCATTTAATCTCATTTTCTGCATTTGCAAAATGAGGGAATTGGACGTGCTGATTATCAAATCACTTCTGGTTTTAAGAACGCCAGGATTCTGAAATCTTCCATGAGATTTTATGTAGGGCTGCCCAGTTAATAAGATAATATTATTTTTCATAGTTTTTCCTGAATAATATCAAAGTTGAGAATATGAGGATTTAAATGATATCCCAAATATCCCAGATTTAGAAGAGTGCAACCTGAGACCTGACAATATGGTTCTAGGTAAATGTAGGTTTATGAGGTGTTAGGAAATGCTCACTCTGTCGGTACTATCCTTCATCCCACGTTGTGGAGAAAGAACAGCTGACTTTGAAGGTCAGTCAAAAGTTCTGGGCAGAAGTCTCAACTCTCACTTAACAATCATGACCTTGAGCTACTTATTAAACTTCTCTGACACTTTTTTAATATATAAAATGAGAATGCTAGTGTCCACTGGAAAGCATTATTGAGTAGATTAATCAAGAATATGTTTGTAAGAGCTTTCAGGAAACTGTAATATGTTTTACCTATCCAAGGGGCTATTAGTGTCATATTAAGGACAGTTTTCCATCACAGAGAAGTATCAACAAGTGAAACATACAAACCAGAGGTATTGTTTGATAAAGAGGCTCCCTGCCGCCATAGCATGTTATCGTCCCAACATCCCCAGGAGATGTGTTTCATTTTGCCAGTTTTAAAACTGGTAAGGTAAGGAAGCTGAATTATAGCTAAGTATAGTTCAACTTTATGTTATTTGAAAACAAAATTTTTTAATGTTTATTTTTGAGAGAGAGACAGAGAGACAGAGAGAGACTGTGAGTGGGGGAGGGGCAGAGAGAGAAGGAAACAGAATCTGAAGCAGGCTCCGGGCTCTGAGCTGTCAGCACAGAGCCCGACGCGGGGCTAGGACTCACAGACCGTGAGATCATGACCTGAGCCGAAGTCGGGACACTTAACCGACTGAGCCACCCAGGTGCCCCGATTTTATGTTTGTTATTTTCAAAAGTGGTCATAAGTCTAGGGGAGGGACACTTGATTTTATTTTTTCTTCCTACCACATCATGCCAGAGAAAGATTCCATTTTGATAATTTAATTGTATGTTTTAATTTCTTTTCTCTTATTCCTCTCAGGTTCTCAGTGTTACATTTCCATTCATATTTTAAAGGAAAGGTTTATAATGAGTCCCACACATGAAGTGTGTTATGAAAGAAGCAGACACAGAATGCAGCTTATTCTTGATTCCCATGTAAGGGGAAGAAATACAGCCCTTCTGCTTCCTGCCTGACTTTGGCAAAGTTGGTGAGGTTTATTTTAGATATTGCCAAATGTTTGATCTTTTTATTAATATCTTCTATGCCTACATAGCAGCCATCCCCCAGAACCTCAAAAGCAATTTATAGTCATTATTAGCATTCTCAGTGTCCCTGTGAGACAGGCATGGGGCAGGTGGTGTTATCTGCCTTGTTCATGTGAGAACTGGAAGTCCATGTGTGACCTCCAGGCTGTTCTGAGGATGGTTAGATGACTTAGGAGCCTATCTCAGCTGTTTACCCAGAATTAATACTTTCATCAGCACAATTATTAGCTGGAAAAAAAAATGATCTGGGACCAAGAACAGGAATAGTGGAACTGTATTACTGAAATGCAAACACATTATTTCTTGCTGCCCAATATTAACTCTTCCTTTTACTCAAAAAAGACTTTACATAATTTATATGCATGTATTTATACATGCATGTACCCACTCCATACATGCATGTACCCACTCCATCCATCCATTCATCCATCCATCTATCCATCCATCCACCTATCCCTCCCTCCATCCATCCCTCCATCCATCCATCCATCCATCCATCCCTCCATCCATCCATTCATCCATCCATTCTCAACATAGCATTTATTATATTCCAGACACTCTCCTAGTTCCTAGAGCTCCAAAGCTGAAAATGACTTATTTCTTGCCCTCGAAGGCCTTACAGTCTACTGGAGACAGGTGTATTAATTAACGAATTCTCCAAAATGAAGCAGATTCTCTGACAGTTGCATGTACAGGGAGTAGCGTAGTAAGTAAAACGGAGAAAGTGATTAATTCTATCTGGGGTCGGCTTTCAAGAGAAGATGTTTTGCAAGCAGCATTCCATGAGGTGTAAAACCCAAACAGGTTTTTAAAGTATGCTACTTTACTTTAGAAGCTTTAGAGCTAGGCTATTCAGACTTCAGTGTGCAGAGAATCACCTGCAGGGCTTGTTGAATCATGAATTCCTTGGCCTCCATCTCCAGCAACTCTGATTCATAAGTCTCGGGGCAGGGGGAAGTGTATTTCTAGCAAGCTCCTAGGTCATGCAGCTGCTGCCAACCTATGGGCCACATTTTGAGAACTGCTGCTTCAGAAGGAGACAGAGCTTTGACATCACTGTTTTAACCAGGTGAACCTCATGGATCATTTCTCTAGGACCATAGAATCTAAGAACAACAGAGATCAATGAATAAAAGTTCTCATTATTTTTTCAAAAGAGGCAAATAAATGTGAGCCAGAAATTTTCAGTGATTTGTAGATTACCTAGTCAGTAGCAAAGTTGACTCCACACTGCTTTTCAAACAGTGGTTTCTGATACATTTGCCTCATAGAGCTGGTCTTCTCCATCTCCCAGTTATAGGTTTTGGTCACATTTATAGTATGGAAGTGCTGATGGAAAAGTGGCTTGTGTGGGTGGGTGTGGGCATCCCTGCACAGACCGGCTGCAAAGAAAATACCAGGATGTAGGCAAAGACCAACCTCCATGGCAACAGCTTTCAGAAAGTCCTGTTTCCTCAGTTGTAGAGGCTTTCCAAGAATTTGTTTAGTGCAGCAACTGTGCACAATTCCGGGGCCATTTTCTGTGTATCTCTATTCCAATTGTAAGTGGCTGAACTTTTATGCTTCTTGAAAAGTTTATAGATGTAGCAACTCTTGCTCATTTTGTTCTAGGGTTGGAGAAGTAGGGAAGGCAGCAGAGAAGGACTGAATTAACAGATTTCTGGATTTTTATCACTTTTGGATTATAGCCCTGTTTTTATTTTGTCCATCAATTGCGTAGGAGACCAACCTCATTTCTTAGCTGGGAATGTTGTTCAGCCTTTGATCTAAGGGCTTCTTCAAATCTGGACCTTGTCTTGCTTTTGCGTTCTTTGGGCCCGCACAGTGCCTGGCATGTAGTCAAGCCTCAGGAACTGTTTGCTGAGTGGATGAATGAACTGAGAATGTATGAATGTGCCCACTCAGAGTACTGACTTCTGACCAGAGCAGCAAAACCAGGCTTAGGGTTGGTTTGAGACAAAACCATGAAATGAGTAAAGTTTCTTCAGCACCCACAAACAACAAATCATTTAGGGGCCCTTCCAGGCCTCCTTTGTCACCCTTCCTAAACTTTTCAGGCATAGGGTGCTTCTGTGTGGCTCATGTAGAGAATGAATTTAAAATTTTGTATGTGTTGCCTATTGTTCGATGTGAGCACCGTTAAATTTTTCTAGACTTAGTTTGCTATATCCTAAGATTATGGAAATACTTACTAACCAGCATTTTCTCGCTTCTGTAATCTTGCTTGCTTAACACATCCCTCCCCTTCCCCCTTCCCCCTTCCCCCTTTTTCTCCCGCCACAAGTAAGGGACAAAGCCTTCCCGCCAAAGGACAGACAAAGGACGCCCAATCAGAGAACAACAAATGTCCTTACTTTAAAATCAACTAATCAGGCCCCTCGTAATCTGAAACCTCCCCTATGCTATTTGTCTCTGTCTGTAAAAACGCTGTACCAACCCTGTTTGGGACCTCTTAGCTTCACCGGCAACGAGTGCGCGGAGGTCCAGGTTCGAACCTGCAATAAACGACCCTTGACGCTTGGCTTTGACTTACCACTCTGGTGGTCTCTTGTGGGGGGTTTCGCGACCTCGGGCATTACACTCATTGGTGCTCATGTTGTTTCCAGGGAGCCTTCCATTTGTTTTTGTCGTTGTTCTTTTAAGTATGTGTCTTATTTATTTATTTGTTTAAAAACCCCACATAACAAAATTTATCATCTCAACCATTTTTAAGTGTAGCGTTCACTAGGGTCCGTGTAGTTGTGAAACATATCTCCAGAGCATTTTCATCTTGCAAATCTGAAACTGTATATCCATTAAACAATTCCCCTTTTCTCCAAGCCCCTGGTAACTACCATTGTACTTTCTGCTTCTGTGAATTTGAGGACTTTAGGTATCTCATGTAAGTGGACTCATTTGTATTTATCTTTTTTAACTGGCTTATTTTACTTGGAATAATGTCCTCAAACTTCACCCATGTTGTACCATGTTACAGAATTTCCTTCCTTTTTATGGCTGAATACTGTTCCATTGTATGTGTATACCACATTTTGTTTATTTACTCATCCATCAATGGACATTTGGGTTGCTTCTACCTTTTGGCTACTGTAAATAGTGTTTTCTGTGAGCATGGCTGTGCAAATATCTCTTTGAGATCCTGCTTTCATTTTTTTTTGGATATTTACCCAGAAGTGAAACTACTGGATCATATGGTAGTCCTATTTTTATTTTTGTTTGAGGAACCTCCATCCTGTTTTCCCATAGTGGCTGCACCAATTTATATTCCTGTCAACAGTGCACAAGTGCTCCCTTTTCTCTAGATCCTTGCCATTTCTTGCTATTTTCTGTTTTTGTTGTTGTTGTTGTTGTTTTGTTTTAGTTTTTGTTTTGTTAGTAGCCATCTTAATGGGGGTAAGGCTATGGTATTATGATGTATAATGAGAAATATGTATTTGCTCTTCATCCCCTTTCTGGCACAGAGTTCCTAAAACCTTGGAATTTCCTAATTGATAGGATGAATAAAGGTGTCTTCTTATGTTAATTTGGTGACTTTTGGACCCCACCTAAGAATGAGCTGATGGCCAGGAGAACCAATCCTGTGATTAGAGAGTTGGAACTTTACGTCTTATCCTCCCTATCCCCCTCTGGGGAGGTTCAACCCGTCTGCAGGCTGAACCAATTGCCAGCAGCCATTAATTTAATCAGTTGTGCCTGTGTAATGAAGCCTTCATAAAAACCCAGAAGGATTGGGTTCAGAGAGATTCCAGGGAGAGTCCAGGTTGGTGAACAGGTGGAAGTGTTAGGAGAGTGCTAAGAGCATCTAGGGAGGGCATGATACTCTGAGCCTTTTCCCCATGTCTTGCCCTGTCCTTCTCTGGCTGTCCATGAGTTATATATAATAACTTATCAATATCTTATATATAATATATAATGTACAATAAATCAGTGATCTCATAAGTAAATGTGTCTCTGAGTCCTGTGAGCCACCCTAGAAAATTAATTGGACCCAAGGAAGGGGTGACGGGTATTCTCATTTATGGGCAGGTGGATATAATGGCAATCAACTGGCATCTAAAGTCCAAGGCAGAGTTAGTTGGAACTCCCAATCTATAATCGGTAGGTCAGAAGCCCAGGTGAACATCTGGGCTTCTGACTGGTTTCTGAAGCAGGTGGGGGGCATGGGGGACAGTTAAGGACTGAAGCCCTAACCTGTTGAACCTGGTGCTCTGTTAATAATATTGCTAATTTAATCAATATAATATTAATAAATAATAATAGAATATCTATAATATTAATACTCCTTACTGAGTACTTACTGCACACTAGCTGTGGCTCTATATTAATTTCTATAACAAATGCCACAGAATGGGTGGTTTAAACAACATAAATGTATTTTTTCACAGTTATGGAGGCCAGAAGTCCAAGATCAAGGACTTGGCAAGGTTGGATTCTTCGGAGGGTCTTTCTCCTTGGCTTGTAGATAGCCATCTCCTTCAGGCCTTCTGGTCTTCACATGGCCCTCCCTCTATGTGTGTGTCCTAATCTCTTCTTATAAAGACACCAGTCATATTAGATTCAGGCTCACCCATTTGACCTAATTTTACCTTAATTACCCTTTTTAAAAATGCTGTCTCCAAATACAGTCACATTCTGTACTGAGGTACTGAGAGTTAGGACTTGAACATGTGAATTTTGGGGGGACATAATCTAGTGCCTATATGAAGTCTTACAAAACCCCGTGAAATATGTGCAATTATTATTCCTATTTTACCTATGGAGGCATGAAGCAGTCAAGTAACTTTCCCATGATCAAAGCTAGAAATGGCTTGACCATAATTTGAACAAGGCAGCCTAGTTCAAAGTCTGTGCTGTTACCCACAAAGCTATACTGCTTCTGTTATTTGATTTGTGAATTCTGTGCATGCTACTTTGATAAAAATAGAAACTAATAAAAACGTGAGCAGGGTTTGTTTTAAAATTTTATCCAGAGCCAGTCTTAGGGTTAGAAAAATACTTGCTCATTTTATGCTCTAAGGAACTATAGACCAGTAGCTTATGGGGGTAATTTCTACCCATGCTTTCCTCTGGGGTCAACTTTTTCAAAAGATTTCTTTGGCTGTGATTTTGTCCTCAGGACTTGGTTTCAATAGGGGCTATTTTTACTTGATACCTGGGAGAACTGGGCTCTTTGGATGGAACATCTTCAGGGTGTACATCCTGAGTAGATTGTGGGCATCTAGTCTTCACATTGCCTCCTGTTCATGGGAATCCTGAGGAGTGGTAACCATAGTTACCAAGTGGCTTTGAAGTGACTTGCTCCAAAGGAAATTCTGAGCTGAAGCTAGAAGATTGCATTTGGGAGAGAATGGAAAAGGAAATTAAAAAGAAGGGAGGGAGTCAAGAAGTTGCAGGAGGTGGGGAGGATAGGAAGTGAGCTAAGCTAAACTGGAAAAGAGGAGCAGACTAAGTGGGCCTGCCTTCAAGCTGAGGAAAAAAATCACCAAATCTATCTTAACTGAATTTCATTCTTGCTTTAGGGTTTCCATATTGTATAATTGTTATTACGTTTCATAGGATTTCTGATTCTAACGTTTCTGCTAACGGGGTTTTTATCATCTCCACTCCTCCTATAACTTTTGCAAAGTAAGACAATAATTATTGCTATGTATTGACCCACTAGCATTTGGCAAACGATCTATGCCTCATTCTTCATGTCTTGTGCAGAGGACAAGAAAGCAGACAAAAGGTAGCAAACCTCCTACCAGCTTTTAATGACTCTGGGAATAGTCCAGCCTAATCCTTTAAATCTATGACATAAATAATTAGAGACAGAAGAGGAACAAAACACTGACAGGAGCTCAAAGGAACAAGTGCTGAGGTATAGAACTGTCTAAAATGCCTTTAGACCTTTCATCCCTTAGCTAACACCATCTGTTAACATGCAAGGAAATTCAGAAGTCTCTGGGTGATAGCTGCAGGTATAGAGGTGCCAGATGGAACTATCTTAGCAGCTGCGGAAGTTAGGGAACAATTATTTCACCCTGTATTTTGTGGCCTGAAGAGCTCTCAGTAGATGTGGCAAAAATAATCACAGCCAGATGGTTCTAGGTAGATGTTGCACATGGCCCTTGGACCCTTTGCCTGTTTTCTATCCTCTTGTCCCAATGGATGACCAGTAAGTCTCAGATCTGGTTGGTGAATCAGATCCACTTGGTGAATATAAACTTTAGGGATAAACAACGTTATTGCAACATTACTGGGACCCTAATTGGGGTGGAGTCTTCTGCATCCAGGACACCTTATTTCAGAAACTGCCATGGCATTGATTTTTTACCATCCATGGACTGGTCTTTACTCGTCATATCCTCAGATATCAGCAGTTTTTGAATGGCTCACAGCTAGCCCTGGGCTGTTTCTCTGCCCCATGAGATCAATCTCTTTTCTTGAGTTATGCAACAATTCTGTAGAGTGCTTCTGTATTCTATTTCTAATATTCTTTCTTTAGATCTTGATGGCTGTGGTATACCTTCAGGAACCCTAAGTAGGCTTGCACCCATCTAGGCCTTCACAGATTAAAGCTGGCTTGTCAATCAGGTGTAACCAGCACTGCTCCACTAATATTTCCTTGTTGTTCTTTCTCTCGTTGGAGCAGACAGCCATAAATGCCTTCAGATATGAGAAGCCTTCTCATTTGGATCCTCTATCCTGATTCAACACCAAACACAACCATCCCAGTAAAATTGAATCTAACTGAACAGCAAAGTGATGCTATGTATATCCATTTACGTTGCAAACTTTATATATATATATATATATATATATATATATATATATATTTTTTTTTTTTTTTTTTTTTTTCTTTCTCCCCTAACCCATAGACTGCCTGATGAAGTGTCATAGGATAGAGAGCACAATACAGTGAAGATGCAGTCCCAGCAGCAATTTGAGAGTTGAATGGAACTGGTTCACAAGAGCTGATTTTAAATATGCAGGAATTTCAAGCCAGTAGTTAAAGCTTGAAATCAGCCACTGTGGGAATATTTATACCATGAAAACTGGCAAACACTATAAGTCAGAGCTTTTCTCCCCCAACCCTGGAGAGATGGTTTACCCATGAGAGACTGGGTGAAGGAGAGGAGAAATATGGAAGGAGGCATGTTCTCCAACTTCCAGAGGAAAAAGTTTGTAAATAGGACTGTCAAAAATGCCAAAAAAAAAAAAAAAAAAAATGAGTAAGGCAAATTCTGAAACAAGTCACAGTTCAATTGGTTCTCATAAGGTATAAAAATTACAAATATTTAATGAAATTAAATTAAAAAAATATATAAAACACTGCTGCAATCCAGTAATCTGTGCTTTCTCAAAGACAAAAATGCCTAGTAGTCCCTGAACTCCATTTGTTTGGAGTTGAGTCTGGATAGGACAACTATCGCTTAATTGTATGTTTTGAAAGGTGAAGGACTCTAATGCAAATCTTCCCAGCAGAGAGCTTCACTTTCTGTTGCCTACTTATAGACCCCTTTGAGGTGCTAGTTTACCACATAAAAACAGGGCTTTGTTTCTCAAGGGGTGATGTGAAAGAAGCATTAGTACTAGTAATTCCCAGCTCAAAAATGGGTTCTCCGAAGTTTTTCTCCAGGCCTCAGTCTCAGTGGTTTAATCAGTGTTAACTGTTGATATTTCGAACCTATTGCAAACTTGAACTTCAGCCTTTTCATTGCTTTGTCATCACAGTAAAGATACCTTTCAATTCTATTTCTGCCTGTGTTTCTAGTGCATCAGCCCCTTGAGATTTTGTGCTTATGCTTACAGAGCACGTCACTGAGCTTTCTTCAGTAACAGACACCTGTAGAGGGAGGCAGGGGCCACCTCTGTTAGACAAGCCAAAATCAAGAGCTGGACGCTCAACCGACTACGCCACCCAGGCGCCCCAAAGATTTTATCTTAAGTGTACTGGGAAATCATAAAGAATTTTAGGCAGAGATGTGTTTGAAAAAATTCACCTTGTTTGCCATGTGGAGAATAGATTGGAGTCGGCAAGGAGAGAATGGGGAGACCAAGTAGAATAAAAGTTGACAGATGGTAGTAACTTAGACTGGGACGAAAGGTCAGCGAAGAAGAGGACAGATTAATTATTTAAGAAGTAGAACTGGTCGAATTTGGCGATGGATTGTAGGAGGGAATTGAGGAGAGTGGCATCCATGACAACTCCCCATTTTCTGACTTTTGTTTCTGGATACAGGATGCTGTATTCCCTCAGACTGGACACAGGGGTGAAAGACCAGGTTGGAGGGAAAACAGATGGGTTCAGTTTGGGATAGGTTGATTCTAAGGTGTCTTTAAGGTGTTCAAGTGGGAAAAATACATGACAGAAGTTAAGGAGGCAAGCTAGGAGCTCAGAGGAGAGGTTAGGGCTATAGGTACAAATCCGAGCATCGCTGGTTTGTGAGTAGTCATTAAAGCCTTGGGTGGTAGTGACATTTCCAGAGAAGAAAGCATGGAGTAAGAAGAGGCTGGAGCTGAGTCTTGAGGAATGCTAATGATTCGAGTTTGCCAGAGGAGGCTAAACTCACAAAGGAAGCTGAGGAGGACTGGCTAAAAGGTAAGGGGAAAGTTGGGAGGGTCTGATAGCAACATTGTTTAAAGAAGGCATGGTGGAGTTTTTAAAGAAGGAGCTGTTGATTGGGCAAAATTTTGCTGACAATTCACCTGAGGACTGAAAAATACCTATGCCTTTTAGCAATGTGAAAGTAGTCAATGGTAACCTTAGTAAAAGCCATTCTGGTGAAGGGGTGGGTGTATAATCAGATTAGGGTGGACTGAAGAGTGGGTGGGAAGTGAGGAGAAAGCACTTGGGAAGAAAATTACTTTAAAAAGTTCATCAGTGAAGGGGAGGTGAGACTTACAGTGGTTGTGGAGGGTCATGCAACTCTTCACAGGAGTATTTTGATTTTGTGTTTTAGGATGGGATAGACTTGAGGCTATTTGAAAATTCAGAAAGGAGTAGTTCCTGAGAAGGTAGGGGAAAATAGGATCCACCAAAAAGAGGAGGGACTGATTCAGACAGGAATGAGTACATCCTTTCTTTTATAACAAAAGGAATTAGAAATGTATGAGTATACATATGGCAATGTATGTAGGTTTGTAACGGCACACAGGAGTTTATCTGTGAGCACCTATTTCTCTGTAAAGTAGAAAGGGAGATTGCCCGCTGTGAGGGTAGCTGTGGGCTGTGGGCAGTATATACATGAGTGAATGTGTGTGTGTATGGTGGGTGTGTGTGTAGGTGTGTGTTGATGAGGTATGCTGGAGAAAGGGCCAGAGTTTTTAAGAGAGTGGAAGAGTTTTGAAATAATCATTATGGAGAGTAGGAGACTGAGCTGACTAGATGAACCAGGGAACTACCAGGTGGTGTTGAGACCCACCGTTGAGGTGACCATGAACTTATAATGGTACAAATATATTTCCTTCATTTACTTACTCCGTAATGAATGTTTATTGTTAAAATAAAGTAAATGAATACTTACTGAGTGTTAACACTATTCTAGGTGCTAAGGATATAGTGGCAAACAAAACAAGTCCATTCTATGTCATTAGAGACCCTATGTTTCCACAGAGGAAAATAGGCACAGATTATATAAAGGAGTGCCTCATATGTGTTACGGTAGGTGGTGACAGATGCTATCCAGAAAAATCATAGTTATGGGAGGATATCTGTTGTACGTGGTAGTCAGGGAAGGAGACATTTCAGCAGAGACCTGAATGAAGTAAAGGAGTGAGACTTGTAGATATCTGGACTCAGAAATTTTAGACAAGGAAGACCTCATAAAGGTAAAGATAAATGCAAATGCCCTGAGGCAGGAGGAATATCAGCAATGAGATCAGAGTAGCTGGAGTGCTGTGAAGAGGAGATAAGGCCAGAATAGAAAGTGTGGGCCAAATCACAGAGTGTTCTAGAATATGGAAAAGAATTTGGCTTTTAATCAGAGTGAGATGAGAAGCCACTGGAGGGTTCTGAGTGGAGCATGTGATAGGTCTTGCATGTTCCATGTTGGGATTTTTCTCTAGCAACATGCAGCTGCCTGAGTGCAAATTTGGAGGAAGTTCTGCAGCTGGGCTGGCAAGTACAGAGACCAAGAGGTATTAAGCATAGCATTATTGAACTTGCTGACTGTAGAATCTAACTTGGGTAAGCTCCTTGTGAGCTGGTATGTCTCTATCCACAGCTTGAAACATGCTTCGCTCCCTCCTCGAGCATCTCGGCAAAGCCTGGGGCCTTGGGGATGGGAGAAGCACCATGGGTGTCTGCTGTTAGCCATTCATACACTCACTTGGAAGATCCTGGAGGAATCTAGCATCTAATTTGGGTAAGGAAGGATATAAAGACAGGTAGAGGCCAATGGATAGAGACTTGAGGCTCCATGAGGACAAAGAACGGTCAAACTAACGAGAAGGAAAGGAGATTATGGTTAAGGGTGGGGGGTGTGATTTTATTATTTTAAAGGTAGTGTAACTTCATTCAATACCACGGTCTATGGTGTAAATATGGGAGAGAGTGACTAGGTGAGAAGGTCAAGTAAGGGAGAGGCTAAGTGTTTGTCAAATTGGACATATTATTATATTCTAATATTTAGTTTAAGCTGAATTTTTCCATTAACCACATGCTTAATTTTTTTTTTCCTAAGGAAACCTGGTAACCTTGACAAGCACATTATTGTAAGTAGGGCAGAGCTTAGAGTCCTGTTTAGAATTTTTTAAAAAGAAGATTTCTTAAGTGGTATCCTATTGGAACAACATCAATGAGGGAGGTGTGTTTGGTGCTAGTCAAGTATGAGTGGGTGAGTAAGTAGGTGAGCTCTAATGTTCTTAGCACCGTTAAAGTGGCTCACAGCTGGAAAGTTTGAGAATTGCTAAATTCTTTTACCACACTCACCTAAAAAATGAATTAATTGGGAACACTTAGTGATGTAGACCTGGCTGATTACTGAAACCTCTACAGAGCTTTTTCACAACACATACATCCATTTCCTACCCTGGAACAAATGTTTCAGAATTTTTGAGGGATAAAGCCCATGTGGGCTTTATGTGCCAAGATTGAAAATCACTGGAATAATGCTTAGTGGACAGTTATTACTTTTGCTTGCTTATATCCATGGTTTCTTCTTCTGGTGATGGTGATGCGACTTTACCCCAGGACACCACCCCTAACCTACTCTTGGTCTATGTGCTTTTAGCATAATGGATGCTACCATGGCTCCAGAGACAGCAGGTTCTCCAAGACTGGTTGATCTGAGAATCACATCTCCCTTTCTATAGAGATTGGTTTATGAATGGCACAAGACCTGAGCCAAGGTGATTTTTCTTCCAATCAGAGAAAATTCCAGAACTTTTGCTTTACTTACTGACTCATTCTCTTGACTGTGGGCTTAGACCTGGAAAGATAGAAGCAGGGAGTTGCTGACAGGCATTTTGTCAACATGAAGAAAGCCTCTCTGAAAAGGGAGCAACACAGAGAAAAGCAGAGGCAACATGGAAACAGAGATCAGTCCTGGTGACAATATTTGCAAGATTAAGCCATTGCTGATTTTTATTTTAATTCCAGTATAATTCATATATAGTGTTATTTTTGTTTCAGTGTACACAACAGGGATTCAGGAATTCTTTACTCAGTGCTTATCATGGTAAGTGCCCTCTTAATCCCCTTCACCTATTTCACCCATCCCCCTACCTGCCTTCTCTCTGGCAACCACCAGTTTGTTCTCTATATTTAAAAGAGTTTGTTTTTTTGTTTGTCTCTTTTTTCCTTTGTTTATTTTGTTTCTTAAAATCCACATATTAATGAAATCGTATGATATTTGTCTTTCCCTGACTGACTTATTTTGCTTAGCATTACACCCTCTAGATCTATCCATGTTGTCGCAAATGGAAAGATTTCATTCTTTTTTATGGTTTAGTAATATTCCATTGTATATATACTGCATCTTCTCTATCTATTCATCTATTGATGGACACTTGAGCTGCTTCCATATAAGCCATTCCTGATTTTTGATTATGTGAGTCTATGGTCCTTATGTGCTCAGGTAATTTGATATGTGTTTTCTGTCACTTGCAACTGAAGAGTTTGGTACCTAGAGGTTGGAGTCTTGTCTACAGTGATGCTGAGGCTCTCCCATTTTCTAGATTCTCTCTTCACTCCAAATCATGTGATTTCATCCTTTCAGGTGGCCTTTTTGCCATTCTGGCTCAGGAAATTTACATTCTCAGAATCTGGCTCCCATGGCAGGGAGAAATGAAAACAGAATCAGATCAAGATGGGGAGAACATTGATTCTCTCTAAGATTATGGTCTCTGGTGACCCCTAGACATGCTTAGATTGCTCAGCTCCTCTTTGGTCCTTGGGAACATACCCAGATAATTAAGGGGCAAATGGCCTTAGTCAAAAAGAGCAATTAGGGTTTGAGAATACCAGAAGTAATGGACTAGAACATTATGTCCTGAACTTGGGTTTTAAAATATGACATAAACTAGATATATTAATCTAAGCATTTTTTCCGTGTTGCCATGTTTCTTAAATTGTTCCTCTTGCTGCCTTTTCCCACTGGATGCACAGTTTCATCAGGTTATAAATGGTTTCTGAAATAAAGTACTAAGTACTCCATGTCACAAGGTGAGGGATAACTTTATTTCCTAAAGTAATTTTGAAGAAACCAAGTTTTCATTCCAAGGAATATTAAGAACTATTATAATATTACCTACCTCATTGTGTTCCCTGCATCTGATTTTATCTCGAGTGTTTAGCTCCTGAAATACCAGAAGGACCTAATTAGGAGACACATTTAGTTTTAGTTAGTCTCATATTGTAGATTCCACAAGTCACTTAGGAGAAAAGTAGAATTGTACATACTAGTTCACCTATGGTCTTGCTATGCATCACATAAATAGCTTTCCATTTCCTTGGGATGTCATATTCTATCATTTTCGTGTCTGTAGAAGAAATTACTGTAACAATTTCTGTACCTGGACAGAAAAATGACCAACATTTCATAGTATAAAGTCCAACTGTCTCGTAAATTGAAATGTTAGTCAGTAGATAAAATTTGAAAATGCAGTCCAAAAGAGGGCTTGATATAATTAATGTCCTTTTATTTCTTTTGAAAATAGTATAATCTTATGATTCCTGGGGAAGGTCATGTTTAACTGCTTTGCTCAAATGTCACAATAATTTCAGAATACTGCATAAATACCATTTGGGTATCAGTTTTCTTCCATGAAACAATTTTCCCCAATAACCTGAAACTCCCTCTGAGCCACAACGTCTAACTTTCTTTAATATTAGCATAAAACTCAATTTTAGGGGAAAGAAATAGCAAAGAACAAATGGCACTCAAATCTGGAGAATGTGCGCTTGGTTATGTGCTCTTTTTTCTTCTACTTTGTCATCATTTGTAGCTTAAAAAATAAAAACAAAAAACACCCCAAAATCTTGCTAATATAGAAACATGGGGACACGTTACTTCCTTACTTTCTTAGTACTAAATGTGCCCCAGCTAGGATGGTGCACCATCCACTGGTATGTGGAGACCACCTTCATTTGTCACTGTCAACGGAGTCACACAGAATTCTAGAAAATTCTGAGTATGTCTCAGCATGATTAAACCATCCTGACTTATCCTTTGTGAGCAACAAGACACTTTCAGCTGAAAGCTCAAGGTTATTTCTTGCATTTAAAAATATGGTTCAGGGGCACCTGGGTGGCTCAGTCAGTTAAGCGTCTGACTCCGGCTCAGGTCATGATCTCACGGTCCGTGAGTTCGAGCCCCGCGTCGGGCTCTGGGCTGACAGCTCAGAGGCTGGAGCCTGCTTTGGATTCTGTGTCTCCCTCTCTCTCTGACCCTCCCCCATTCATACTCTGTCTCAAAAATAAATAAATGTTAAAAAAATAAAAATAAATAAAAATATGATTCAGGGAAAGAAATAAGCTGTAATGTGCTATATGAAATGCAAAACCCAGCCAATTAAGTAATATTTTAACATCCAATCCTTTAACATTTAATAAATATAGAAATTATTCTAACACACACACACACCGTGTACCTACTTGAGTTGGTGAAATTCAACAGAAATATATGTACACACCTAGATGCATATCATTGGGAAAGTAAATATCTTGTGTTGTTTAAACAAATAAGTTAGAAGATAATTTCTTACATACCAGAGCCCCCACCTGGAGCTTTATTAGTGTTCTCTTTGGGTCTTAAGCATGTCTGACCTCATCCAGAGTTCTGTAGGAATGGGCTTGCCAGGTGTCCACTTGCATAGATGATGCTGGGGTCCCCTAGGACAGCATACATCTCAAGGAAACTGCCAGAGACTCAAAAGATCATAAAAAGAACAGTACTCTGAATTAGAGGGGAAAGAGCGATTTGAGTACAATATCGAATCTGTCATGAAAATTGCATCCCTACCTAAAAATGGTAAAAAAATCTTCCTTGCCAAAGATTTGGACTTCAGTCTTAGAGTAAATGTGACTTTGAGATTTTTTTAAAAAGCTATGTATTTACCCAAAGAATACAAAAATACTAATTCAATGGGAAATATGCACCTCAGTGTTCATGGCAGCATTATCTACAATAGCCAAATTATCAAAAGAGCCCAAGTGTCCATCAACTGATGAATGGATAAAGAAATGATATGTATATAATATTCTTTTTATGGCTGCATAATATTCCATTGTACTATATAATAATGGGATATTACTCAGCCATAAAAAAGAATGAAATCTTGCCATTTGCAATGACATGGATGGAGCTAGACAGTATTATACTAAGTGAAATAAGTCAGTCAGAGAAAGACAAATACCATATGATTTCACTCATATGTGGAATTTAAGAAACAAAACAAATGAACAAAGGGGAAGAGAGAGAGAGAGAGAGAAAGAGAGAGGCAAACCAAACCAAGAAACAGATTACAGAGAACACACTGATGGTTACCAGAGGGGAGGTGGATGGAGGGATGGGTTAAATAGGTAATGAGGATTAAGGAGGGCACTTGGGATGAACACTGGGTGTTATACAAAGTGTTGAATCACTACATTGTGCACCTGAAACAAATATTACACTGTATGTTAACTAACTGGAATTGAAATAAAAACTTCTAAAAAATGAAAAAAATTCTGGACTCCATTTTAAGAAACACTTAAAAATATGTCAGCTTATGAAAAGGCTATGAAAATTTTCAATTGTGAATTATCACTGTAAAAGAAAAACTTCATTTTTTACTATGGTAACAGATATTTAAAAGTAATTTTTAAAATAAAAATTATTAACAATTTCCTGAAAATAAAAAGCTATTTTGTAATGATCTCAGTTAGTTGTGAAGAGGTCGTCACCTGAAGGTAGTGTTGTTTTATAGCTTATGTTAAATTTTAGCTCAGATGGGAGAAGAGGACATCCTTTATTAGGAAATACTACTGTTGAATATTCAAATATAGAATAGACACAGTAGCTTGGACTAGTGATTGAAACAACCTCCACCTGGAGTGAAGACGCAGGACAAGGCTCAGCCTTCAGAGGACATCAGTGATGTCTCAGTAGCATTGGTGACTTCAGCGGACTGAAGCTGTGCTTTGGCAGGATTCATTTTTGAACCTTCAGCATCCAAAGGTGGCATGGTGCCAGTTGGTGGAAAGTTCTCACGCGAACATCTGGAGTCTGGGTCAGAAGTAAGAAGAGAAAAATGGGAGGTTCAATATGTGATTATAAGAATCCGACAATCAAAAGTACAGAAACCACACAGAATCTTCATAAATAGTGTGTTACTTTGGCACAACTGTGGGGAGAAGAATTACTGTCCTGTAACTGCACTTGGGCACCTGATTTCCCTCCAATGTCGAAGCAGTCTGGGAAATATATCTACCCTTTCATTTAAAAAAAAATTCATCACTTGAATAAAAGACTCATCTCAGTGTCATTTGGACGATGAGAATGTATGTGATTGTCTTTACCAAAATACTTGAATTAGGGGGAATTTTCCCAGAACATCTCACTTGTGAAGACTGAGAACTTTTCATGCTTTTGATTGCCATGGCAACCACCCATGGGAAAGGGGATTGGAAACTAGGGACTTTTACCTGAAGATTAGAAAGTTATCTCAAAGTAATTTTGTTAGAAACAGAGATGGACACACACGTGCTCCTTCTCCATATATCTAAAAGTATATGGGTAGTGCTTTCTGGACACTAGAGCATTAATGGAACATTATTCCATAATTTATATGAGGATATCAACAGCTTATGAAAGAAAATTTTGAAGATAATTCAGTATAAAGAGTGTGTGAAAATAATTGCCTAATCTTTATAATGGTAACATTACAAAATATTAGGCATTCCTTTAAGTATTTCTTTTCAAAGAGGCCCCAATTTCTGTTTGATATAATTTAGTGACTTTTTCACTATAAATTGAAGAGGTCTTAGTAGTTATTAAACTACAGACTATTAAATTCACCTGATTAGAATTGTTTAAATTATCAGTACGATATTTCCTTCTTTAAAAGAATTTTTAAGAAACAAAACAGATGAACATAGGGAAAAAAATAGAGGCAGACCAGAAAACAGACTCTTAACTATCTATAGAGAACAAACTGAGGGTTACTGGAGGGGAGGTGGGTGGGGAGATGTGTTAAATGGGTGATGGGTATTAAGGAGGGCACTTGTGATGAACACTGGGTGTGTATGTAAGTGATGAATCACCAAATTCTGTACCTGAAATTAATATTACACTGTATGTTAACTAACTGGAATTTGAATAAAAACTTGAAAAAAAATAAAAGGATTTTTGTAATCCTGTTTAGTACTGACCATTTAATGAGAAAAATAAATCAAGATTTCAAATGGCTTAAAAGAATGAAAAAATACTGCAATAACATGGGAGTGCAGACATCTCGTGATTTCAGTTCTTTTGTATATATACCTTTGATTTGCAACAACAGGGATGAACGGAGAGGGCATTATGCTAAGCTAAATAAGCTAAACCGAGAAAGACAAACACTGTACGGTTATCACTTATATATGAAATCTTAAAAAAAATGCAATTTCATAGAAACGAGAATAGAAAGGTGGTTGCCAGGGATTGTGGAGGAGTGGGAAATGGAGAGATGTAGGTAGGTCAAAGGGTACAAACTTACAGTTGTAAGCATAAGCACTGAGGATCTAATGTCTACAGAGTACTACAGTTAAAATGCAGTATTGTTTACTTGAAAGTTTCTGAGAGTAGATCTTAAGTGTCATCACATTTTTTTTTTCAACGTTTATTTATTTTTGGGACAGAGAGAGACAGAGCATGAACGGGCGAGGGGCAGAGAGAGAGGGAGACACAGAATCGGAAACAGGCTCCAGGCTCTGAGCCATCAGCCCAGAGCCCAACGCGGGGCTCGAACTCACGGACCGCGAGATCGTGACCTGGCTGAAGTCGGACGCTTAACCGACTGCGCCACCCAGGCGCCCCTCACATTTTTCTTTTAAGAGGATATGTTTTTTTCCATAGGAATAAAGGTATATGATCTCACTTATATACGGAATCTGAAAAAAACTGAACTCAGGAAAACAGAGGGTAGAAAATGGTTGTCAGGGGTGGAGGGCGGGGCAAATGAGGAGGTTTTGCTCAAAAACACACAAAGTTTCAGTTTTGTAGGATGAATAAGTTCCAGAGAGCTATAGTTAATAGTAGTCATTTGCTAAAAGAGTAGATCTTATGTGTTCTCATCACATACATATACAAATGGTAATTATGTGAGATAATGGGTATGTTAATTATCCTGATTATAATCTTTGTAAAGAAATCTCACAATTTGTATGTATATCAAAATGTTACCTTGAATATATACAATTTTTATTTGTCAATTATACCTCAGTAAAGATAGGAACAAAGTTTCAATTACATTTAAAAATGACATTGTTCATGTGGTACTTGAATAACAGAAATATGAATATTAAGAAACAAGTAATAAGCCTCCCATAGAGTAACTAAAATTTCTGATATTTTAAACAAAGTTCATCTGTCACTTATGACTGCTTCAAACATTTTACTGGCAAGCAAGTGTATTCAGCCAATAATGATGTGGAGATTCAGATATGAAAAGAGGGGATTTAAGTGACTTGCTTTTTAAAGAAAACAATGAAACATGGCTTGCAATAATAAAAATCTGGGGTTTGAATTATGGGACTTGCTGGTCCCTCTTTCGTCTGTACAGTTCATTCCAGGGCTTGCTGTATTCCATTTACTTCTCATAAGGAAATTGAAACAGGGTACTGGGATTGAGCAAACATGTCTCAATAAAGCATTAGAGAGCCCAGGAAAATTTAACGTAGAGAAGCAAATGCATTTAATAAAAACGTACTAATTGCTTATCCCTTCTCCATCTTATTGTTCTTTGCCTTTCTTTCTTTTCCATCTATCCTAACTCCCTTGGTCATTGCCTCTGGTCCCATGGCTTCAAATACCACCTACATGCTGACTGACGACTAATATGCACATATGGCTTTGACCTCTCCCAGAAACATTTCCACGTGGATGCCTAAGAGATGTTTCAAGCATTAACATGGTAAAAATGAAACTCCTACTCTGACTGCCCTCATTCCCCTTCCTCCTGAAACCTGCTGCTTAGGCTTTCTTCCTCACTAAGTCAGTGATAATTTCATCCTTCATTTGCCTAGATCAAAACCATTGCAGTTATGCTTCTCTCTGGTCATCGCGAAGGGGACATGATGTCTAACGTGGGGGAGGAAGATGGAAGGCATACGCAGATGGAGAAGGAGGCAATCTCATCTTAGGAAATTCACAGGAAGCCTCAGAGAGTATGTGTTCCAAGGAGACGTTTGACAGTGAAAACTCAGTGCTGGGTGTGACTTTTTTTTTTTTTTTTTTTTTTAACCAAACAGTGCCATATTGGCTTCAGGAGTAGAATTCTAAGAAGAGTCCTGTAGTTTTAGACATCTGCTGCTTTCATCAGGTGTGCGGATGAGGGAGACAAAGCCATGATGAAAGTTATATTCTAAATGAGTAGCCTCCTCCAGGAGGGGTTGTTTCACAATGCTTTAGAGAGTCTGACTCTGAACACACTCAAGTGTTGCCAACGGTGAGGCGCACAGCAATGTCTGTTTTTGGTGACACTGAGAACAAAGCTTCTGATGATGGTCTCACCCACAGTGTGCCCTGCGAAACCCAACACCTGTGACTGTTCAGTCTTCTATTATTGTGGAAATAATTATACTATTCATGGAACACAATAATCTGCAATATTTCTCAGAGGAAAAAGAACACATTCTGCCTCTCAGTTCAATTTCCAGAGCAAAATTCAACAGCTTCACAGGAAAAACAGGAAAAACACACCAAAAGCAAAACACACTGACAACTCACATAAACAGAAAATGGCTATGGATCTCACTGAATATATTTATTTTTAATTTTCCCTCCCACGTGTCTTTTGTATAGATACAGTGTATTTTAAAAGCTGGCATTCAACCTACTATAATTATTCACTGTTCCACGCAGTCGATGATCATTCATTTTCCATGTACCGACAGTGCTTTTGTATGGATATGCTATGATCAATGGAACAAAATTGGAGTTTTCATTTGCCCTGAGATTTAGTAGTTAGGTGCCACTGGAATATAGGATGTGTAAGAGTTTACTTGTGTCTAATCTGATTGGGACTCTGGCTAAATATCAAGCAAAGGAGTACAGGAGCCAAATTTATTTATTTATTTATTTTTGGTTACTTATTATATTAAAAGGGCTAAGCACTTTAGGTCTATTTTTCACTGATCCTCAAAAACAACCCTAAGTAGATAGCACTGTTACTTTAGTACTACGACTACTGTTACTTTTTTTTTATTTAAAAAAAAAAATTTTTTAACGTTTTATTTATTTTCGAGACAGAGCATGAACGGGGGAGGGGCAGAGAGAGAGGGAGACACAGAATCGGAAGCAGGCTCCAGGCTCTGAGCCATCAGCCCAAAGCCTGACGCAGGGCTTGAACTCACGGACCGCGAGATCGTGACCTGAGCTGAAGTCGGCAGCTTAACCCACTGAGCCACCCAGGCACCCCTACTGTTACTTTTTAGATAGTCCTGCTTTATAGGCGAGGACAATAGGTTTCATAGAAATTTAAATGGTTTGCTTGAAGACACACAACTAATAATTGGCAGAGTCAGAATTTGAACCCGTCTCTTCTTTTACTTCAAAGCCTATGTGCTTATGTGCTTGGCTACTGCACTAAGGTGCTTCCCCACCACACACACACACACACACACACACACACACACACACACGGGAAAGAATAAAACAGAGGAGTGACCCAAAGAAATGTAAAGAAAGATGAACTGCCTTCCTTTCTAGGGGGCTTGGAGAACACCCAAGGTGTAGACAGAGGAGGACTAGCGTGACAAAGAGTCAAGTCAGCTTTGACTTCTACTTGAATGTTTTGATGGCTTAAAGCCAGGCCTCAATGAAAGTGGTAAAGAGAATATGGGAAGAAATATAGCTATTTAAAAGAAAATGATTCGTAGCCTATTTCCCAGGACAAAGAGAGCTTGCCATGGTCTTCATGTCTTCTACCATTCTGGCAGAGTTATCGGTGGGGCTAGAAGAAGAACAAAGGAAATGATGCTTCAGCAATTTAACTCATAAAATAGGCTGGAAACCAGAGTCCGTGGATTTACAGTCGGAAAGAAGTGGTTTGGGAGTCTGACATCCTAATGGCCTCAGTATCCTGAGTGAAATATATTTTCATCCTGGTATAATTGAGGATCTGATTACAGTTACTGGCTGTTAGTTATTTCAAGTTTGGTTTGACCGAAATGGAAGAAAATTCCCAAAGTTTGCCATTCATTAACAATGCAAAACTACTTTGGGAACACGTTTCTCTCTTTCAAGGTCAAAATTCTTCTTGCCTTTTTGTTGCCAAAAGGGCCTGTTAGGGGAGAATAACAAAGTTAACAGGATGTCTTTGGCTAATTAATTATAATTTTCTAATAACTCATTTAAAAAGAAGTAATTGGCAAAATCTAAAAATGGCTAACTTGTGTCTGCCTGCCTCTATAAGTAAAACGTTGCATTGTCCTTGTAGGTTGTGAATAAAGAAATAGTTAAGTGCATGTTTAGTATTGATGCTTAAGGAATTACATAAGAGCCTGATGCCAGGATGTATAATGTTTAGGCCAAAAAGGTCTATTTTAAGTATTATGATTAGGGATCACTTGTTCAGAACCAGGATACAAGCAGGAATTAATATTAGTTTCATTGTCATTTTTGTGAAAGTGAAAATTGTTTCCTAAATTAAAGAGCTTATTTGCATAGATATGTTGAATCACACACATAAGAAACAAATGCTTTTTTGTAAAAAAAAAATATATTAATTTCCTAGAGCTGATAACAAATTACTACAGACCTGGTAACTTAAAACAACAGAAATAGGGGCACTTGGATGGCTCAGTTGGTTGAGCATCTGACCCTTGGTTTCTGCTCAGGTCCTGATTTCAGGGTCATGGTATCGAGCCCCATATCAGGCTCCACACTGAGTGTGGAGCCTGCTTGAGATTCTCTCTCTCCTTCTGCCCCCTGCCCCGCTTGCTCTCATGCATGTGCTCTCTCTCTCAAAAAACAAAGAAAAAGAAAAAAAGAGGAAAGAAGAAAGAAAGACAGAAGAAAGAAAGAAAGAAAGAAAGAAAGAAAGAAAGAAAGAAAGAAAGAAAGAAAGAAAGAAAGAAGAAAATAACAGAAATATATTCTGTCTCAGTTCTGGAGGCTGAAAGTCTGAAATCAAGAGGTCAGCAAGGCTATGCTGTCTCTGAAGGCTTTAAGCAAGAATTCTTCCTGCCTCTCTCTCAGCTTATGGTGGTTATCAGCAATCTTTGACATGCCTCGGCTTGCAAATGCATCATTCCAGTCTCTGTTATGGCCATTTCTGCACATGTCTCTCTCTGTGTCCCAATTTCCTTCTTGTTATAAGGACTTGTCATTAGCTTATAGCCTGTCCTAATCCAGTATGACCTTGATGACATCTGAAAAAGACCCTATTTCTAAATGATATCACATTTGCAGGTGCTAGGGGTTGGGACTTACGCATAATTCTGTGGTCAGTGTCTCGAAGCATGATTCTGTTCCTGTTTTGTGCATATCCCTTCTCGTCAGCTTTCTTTCTCAGGTACTCTGAAGGCCAATAACCCATCTTCTCTGAGTTTTTACAAAACAAAAACAAGGAATCAGAAGAACTCATAGAACTCATGGACCAAAAGCAATGGATTAATATTCAGACACCAGAGTCTAGTCAGGAAAACATAAATCACACCAGTAGTTTTAATAGAGAGAATTTAATATAAGGAATCGGAAGATGGGAAAGGCAAAAAAGCAGCAGTGAGGTGACACAGAGGTAGTAGCTGCGGGAAGATCAAAGGGGAATGGTTGGAACTTGTGCTTGGACAAGGGGCTCACAGAGCTGAGACCAAAACCACTGTGGAGATGGTGTTGGGCCATCTGCTTGTATCTTAAGGGTACACTGAGGTTAGTTATGAGTGTGGAAAATATTGGAAGCCAGAATCACCTGCCACTGCCTAGGTGACAAGATGTCGCTGAAATGACACTGATAGCAACAGCAAACATTCAGGAAGGAGCATGTCCCTTCTCCTTCTGCCTGTCACTAGCATCCCCTTAGTACATCTGATTATGCCAGAACCAGACTGGGAGCCATCAAGCACAGGTGAGACACGGTTCAGAGTCCTGGCTGCAGCATCGCAAAGCAGAGTGTGGAAAGATGGGTTTGGAGCTGAGAGATGTAGGCCCAAGTTTGCAGAGCCATTTTTTTTTTTCAGATTTGAAAGATTAGTCAACACTGGAAGCTGGTAGAAAGAGGGTAAAGAGGAAGTCTTAATGAAACTCAGAAAGAAGCAGAGGAAGTGGGGAAGAAAGACTTCTTTCAAGACCAGGAAGTAGAGTAGAATGAATGAAGTTGGTGGATTCCTTACTAACACTGGATATTTTTAGCCCTTGAACTGAAGGTTTTGAACTTAAACACTTTGGTTGGAGATAAAGGCATGTGGGGGAAAACCTTACCTTCTAGTCAAGGAGGAGCTAAAAAGACCCAGGTGGGAATTTCCTCACAACCTGGGGCAGCTGCTGGGACTGCATCGCTGTTTAAATTCCACTAATAGGGAACAAGTGCTATTTATTATATGCTCCTGTTGTATGCACTGAAGGGAATAGAAAAATAAATATGAACACATGTATAACTAATGATATAGCAATCAGTGGATAGGACTTTAGAGAACAAATAATTTATACTCTGTACTGCAGTGTTTCTCAACATATTTATTTCTCATTGTATGTCTGCCCCTTGAAAGTGCCCCTTTCAGACACTTTTTCCTAATTGTTCTCTTCCCATAAAATTTTCATACCATAGATATACTTACTATACATCTGTCTATATAGTGTGGCTGGAGAGACACAAACCATTGTAATGCCAAAGGTTTCCCCTTCCCACACCCTGCAAGAACTAATTTACCCCCTTGAGGGAACACTGCCCCACTGAGAATTTACGCCACAGCGGAAGTCATAGATGCTCCACCCGGAACTCCCTCAATGGTGGTGAACCTCTCCCCCCAGCTGCTTTGGGTGTTGCCCTAGGAGAACTCTCCAGAGGATTGCCCTAGACCCAGTGGAGGTTTTATCCGTCTCAAGATCCCATCAAATCCTCCCCACCTAAAAAAGCTGTACCTACTTACAGTGAGGTACAGAAGGCTGACCTTCTGTTCCCTGCACGGGCTCCTGTAGGCCTCTAGTTGTGCCAAACCGGAAGCTGGCCCCTCAGGCTTAGGCTCCAGAGCAAGCAAGTAAGCTTTTTTCACAGTAAGACGGGGTATGTTTCAGTCCATTGTCTGCGCAGTGCCCTGGGGGTCCGCCGAGAACTCTCGGATGCTTATAGTCCCACAGGACCCAGAGCCAGGCAATCACTTAGTGACCCCTGGGAAGCAGCCGTTAAAAACCAGGGCACCAGGTGTGTCTAAAAGCTCCCCTCAGAGGATATTAGTGTTCTGGAGTGTGGCAGAAGGAAAGCGTGAAGTTGGAGTCCACCAGCTGAAATGAGGCAGAGGGAGAGTATATAGATGTTTCCTGGGGGGAAAAGTAGGAGGGGGGGCGGAGCCTAGGGATAAAAACAAGAAATATTTTAAATGGAATGGAATGGAATAGAATAGAATAGAATAGAATAATAAAGAGGGTGCCTGCTAGCTAGAGTGAGGCCAGGGGAGAGCTTGAAGATATTGCCCACCAGCCGGCAGGCCTCTAGATGAGTGCTAAATTAGATGCCTGCTCCTCAGGCCATCACTTTGAGGTTAACAAATGAGCCTCTTTCACATAACGTCTGGGCATCTAGATCTGCTGCTTCTTTGCCAAGCTGTGGGGAGAGTGAATCCCAGCAGGTGACCCCTATAAGAGCTATTTGTCAGAGAGCTATAGTCTTGTGGGCCTGGTGGATATGGGCCCCAGTGGCTTTTAAAGCTGGATGTGTTGAGGGCTTGCCTCTCAGGTACAGGTCTTAAAAGTTGGGGCTTCCCAATGTGGGGTTCAAACCCTTTTCTTCTCAGGGAGAGAAGCTCCAGGTTCTGAGATCCCCCCTGACTGTGGTAGCCACCTGGGGGTAGGGCCTATGGTGACACTGTGTCCCAGCCTCTCCTACCAGCTTTGATGTGGGCCTTCTGTCCTTTGTCCAATTAGGTATGATCACATAGTTTTTAGGTTCTTTTCAGAGGAAGTTGTTTCATATTTTGCTGCAGGTTCCATTTGTCTGTGGGGAAAGGTGAGCCTAGGGTCCTCCTACATCACCAAATGCAATGAGAATTCCAAGAAGCTCCATCCTAAAGGAAGAGTCCAAGCTAGGTGAGTAGGGATGAGTGAATGAAATATATTTGTGCACATCAGAATGGGAAAAGATGTGGAAATTTTTGGAGATGGTGAAGAGGCTGTGTATTCAAATTAAAGAGTATATCAAAATGAGTGGACATGGTAGCTATTTCAGAGAATGGTCATTCTGTTTTGCAGAGAGATTAGGAAATTTTGAAGTGTTCTGGAGAAAACAAAAGCAATTCAATTTGTTAACATCAGGGAGTGATTTACTGAGAGGTTGCTTACTTACTTACTTGGAGTGAGGGAGGGGAGACAACAGAGGCAGGCACTTCCAGACCCTGATTAAGTGGGAAGGTCAGACACACACATGGAGTAGTCCAAGAGTGACAGAGGGTAGTGTAACAAAATGTAACATTGTATGCTTCCTCTGTGCTGGCTGTAGGATTGTAGAGAAGAGTGTGACTGATGTGGTTGACTGATTATGCAAATCCTGAGTGATAAAGCAGGGCAAAATAGAGATAAAACAGGATTTGGAACTTAAAGCCGTTCATAGTATAAGTCACATTACCTCCTTATAGGCTGTTGGGCTGTAGCAGAATGAGGAGTGGGTGAAAGCAGATAGCTATTTGGACAACCTTTTCAATAGTTCTCTGTCTTCAGAGATCTGACATTTCCAGAGAAAGCAAGCCCAGAGTTTGTCAGATGTTCTGCTTTTGGACGAACGAGCTTCCTGTTGAGTTTTGTTCTCCTTCTTTTTGGCAGAAAAATAAAACTCTGGCTTATAGATTGAGAGAGCCAGTGAGAAAACTTCACTGCAGATCCCTATGGTTAATGGCCCTGAGCATTTGAGGAAACACATTTATTCCAAAGTAGTAGAGGACAAAACAGCCTATTGGAAATAAGAATAACTGAAAGGTAGTGGATCAAAGCAAAGGAACCATGGACATCTAGAAAGGGTGGGGTTAAGGGAGTATAAGATTAAAGAGAGAAAATGATAGTCGATGCAGATTCACCTTGAGGCAGATTCTGCAGTTCTTGCTGATTCTAACTTTTTATTCTTTCTTAAATTTGTCCCCATCTCTCCATACTCATTGCCACTGCCCCTGTTTGGATCACAGTTACCGTTCACCTGGACTATTGCAACACTCTTCCAGCTTGGCTTTACTGCTTCATGCCTTGCCACTCTCAGCCTGACCCCAATTCATCTTTCACTCTGCTGCCAATGAGCTTTCTGAAATATTCATCCATTCATCACACAAATATTTGTGAAACACCTCCCATGAGCTAGGCACTCTACTGGGTGCTGGTCAGACATTGATCCGTTAACCATACATGGTCTCTGCCTTCAAGGGGAATGTCCTTAATGGACAGCTGCAAACAATGAATAGGGTTTTGAAGACCAAGTGTGAGAAGGGTGCCAGCACCACGGGGGTCATAGTGTGGTTGGGAGGAGGGAAGGGGCAGGATCTAAAAGAACCTTAAGAGACCGATGGCTGCAGGTCATGTTAGAGCTTTTAGTTATTAGCTGAAAGCTATAGAAAGGCTGGCCAGATGAAGTTTGTTGATAAGAGGAGATCTGAGTTTTGCGAAGACCATTCTGGCTGCAGAGCTGAGAAGAGTTTGAAGGGTGCTATCTAATTGTATCTCTGCCTTGTCTCCTCTCACACAATCCCTGAGTTTTCAGGTTTAAATCCTGGCCCCTTAGTTTAGTGTTCAAAGGCTTTTAACAGACTGACTCTGCCTCCCTGACCAGTTCCATCAATTGTTGGATTTCTTCTACAGTTTATACATCTGGCTCCCAGTCAGAATTACCTGGGGACATGTTAAAAATTCAGATTCTCAGGACCCATCCCCAGGTATTTTGTTTTATTAGTTACAAGGTTTGACTTGAAAATTAACATTTCTTTTTTTTTTAAGTTTGTTCGTTTATTTTTAATTTTTTTCAATGTTTATTCATTTTTGAGAGAGAGACACAGAGCATGAGTGGGGGAGTGACAGAGACAGAGGAAGACAGAACCTGAAGCAGGCTCCAGGCTTTGAGCTGTCAGCACAGAGCCCGATGTGGGGTTCAAACTCACTAACTGTAAGATCATGATCTGAGCTGATGTCGGACACTTAACCGACTGAGCCACCCAGGTGCCCTGAAAATTAACATTTCTAAACAGTATCACATGCTGACAGTCTAGACCAGGGCTGTCTAAACATAACTTCCTGTGAAAATGGAATTTTCCCTTATCTGTAGTGTCCAATATGGTAGCCATTAGTCACATGGAACTATTGGGCACTTGAAATATGGCTAGTGCAACTGAGAAACTAAATTTTAATTGTAATTAATTTAAATGAATTAATTTAAATAGCCACCTGTGACAAGTGGGTACCAAATCAAACAATCCAGGTCTAGACTCTAGTGTGAGACATTTCCTGAATCATGGCTGTACTCAATCTGTAGTTCCCTACCTAAGGGTCTAGGCACGAGTTCCCCATTCCAGGAATCTGTTCTCCCCTAATCATCCTGTCTTCCCTACATGGTCAGCTTCCATGAAGTTTATGGGTCTCTCCTCCAAGAACATTCCCTTGACCTCTTCAGGGCTGGATTAGATACCCGTCTTCCAGTATCGCAAATTTATGCCTCTTTGTATTCCCAACACCTTGAGGGCTGCCTGGATACAGAACTGTCTGTACATACTTGTTGTATAAGTAAATAAATGAAAAAATAAAGAACACTAAGGTGCAGAATCACTTAACTGAGTCAGGCATAGGTAGATACTGATAATTAGAAGGACTGCAACTTTGCTATATGGAACTCCACAAAGCTGACCTCCAGAGAATTAAACTGTTCATGATCTTTATTTGATAGTGGGGTCGATGTCATGTCTTCAATCTGTTTGTGGTTCGGTTAGCTTTGCAATGTGCAGGTGATGGCATGGTTTGGGGAGAAAAATTTTGGAGCCAGACTACCTGTATTGAAACACTGATTCTGTCACTTACTAGCCGTGTGACCCCAGGGTAGATGTTGTTACTTAACATTTCTTTTACTCAGTTTGGTCATGTACAAAATGGGTTAACCATAGTACCTACCTCTCAGTGTTGTTAATGAATTAATATTTGTAAAGGGCTTAGGACAATATTTGACACACATTAAAGAATTAAGTGTTTGTTAAGTAAATGAAAAGCAAACTTAGCTATTGACTCCATTAATATCCCTAGTTAGTCATCTTGTATCTTGATCAAAAGGGGACTTAGGAGAAATGTAGGTAGTATATATTCTTTCTTCCTTCCTTCCTTCCTTCCTTCCTTCCTTTCTTTCTTTCTTTCTTTCTTTCTTTCTTTCTTTCTTTCTTTCTTTTTTATTGGTTTTGTAGATGTTTTATTTATTATGCCACTTCCCTACTAACTTTTTTAATTTCAGGTTTTTATTTAAATTCCAGTTAGTTAACATCTAGGCATAGGTAGATACTGATAATTAGAAGGACTGCAACTTTGCTGTATGGAACATCTAGTGCAATGTTAGTTTCGGGAGTAGAATTTAGTGATTCATCACCTATATATAACACCCAGTGCTCATCACAAGTGCCCTCCTTAATACCCATCACCCATTTAACCTGTTCCTCCACCCACCTTCCCTCCAGCAACACTCAGTTTGTTCTCAATAGTTAAGAGTCTGTTTTGTGGTTTGCCTCTCTCTTCCCCCCCCCCAATGTTCATCTGTTTCATTTCCTAAATACCACATGTGAGTGAAATCATCTGATATTGGTCTTTCTCTGAGTTATTTCACTTGGCAAAATACATCATTAATAATTAGCAATCACCCATGTCTTCTAGGACTCAATCAGGATGAGAGGGAGAGATAGCATTATGAACATTGAGACAGGTTCATGGTAAAGAGCACTGCTCTAAGAGTCACGACATAGACTGCAGAGTGTGAGGAGTAGGTGAGAAGGAGTTCTGGAAAGGTAAAAAATGAAACAATCAAGTTTTAAATGGAATCTGGGGTGATTTTGATGTAAAGGTAAGCTTTCTGTAAAACACCTCCTTTCAGATATCTTATTACTTTTTCAATCTAAGCCTGAAATAGATTTTGGAAATAGAATGTAAACTTCCACGTCTTCTTTCTCAAAGGATTGCTAATGGGCATTGGATGTTTTCTCATCTACTAAAATTATGACTCTTTCCTACTAGCACCCTTCTTTCTCTTCTGGGGGGAATTTCCTCCTTGGCATTGTAGGTACTCTTGGTGGGGAGGAAGTCAAGGTGTCCTGTCCGCCTCTGGGGGATGGACATGGATCTAACACAGGCTAATCAGACACTTTCCTCTAGGACTTTGAAGTTTGATGGAAAGATATGTGAACTGTCCAATCCAGTCATTCATTACCTTGATACCTAAACTCCATGGTTAAGTAGTTCCTTAAGGCTTTGGGCTTAAGGCTTTGGGTTTGCCCTTATTCCTGAATTGGTTCTGGAATTCTGGCTTATTCAGAATATTAGCTACTAAATACACCTCCAACAAATTCCAGGTTGTGTTTACATTAGCCAAAGTTAGTTTTTGGTGTAAAGGGTCTAAACTGATATGGCTCATATTTACTTAAGTCATGACCTAATGAAATAAATGTTGAACTTCGTAATTTTCCCTCAAAGCACTATGTTTGAGGGTATTCTTTTTGTTGGCTCTGAAGTAGAAAAGAAGTTGCAAGGTTGCAGTGATGGGACTTTTTGAAGTGAAAAGGAGTGCTAAACATTTAGGGATATCAAATAAGAAATACAGACTAAAAAGGGAAATTATGTCCCCAAATCCATCTCTAGAACAGAAGTCTGCAAATATTTTCTGAAAAGGCCAGACAGTAAATAATTTAGACTTTGAGGGCCGTGCAGTCTTGATCAAAACTCTTGAACTCTGCCTTGTATCACAAAAGCAGCTATTGACAATGTGTAAATAAATAAACAAGGCTCTGTGCCAATAAAACTTTATTTACAAATATAGGCAGCAGACAGGATTTGGCTCATGGACCATAGTTTGCTGACAGTTGCCTTGGAATTGTGCCTGGTATATGTCAGGCATTTAATGAATATTCATCAACTGGATGAATGAAAAAAGGGTCAGTCTCTAGGAATGGCACAGTTCCCATCTGATGACTTCTATTTTCTTTGAGTATTAGCAGCAAGAGGTCAGATATTGACAGTGGAATAGAGTTGGGCTTTGAGATCCTTAGAGAAGTTCTGAAATAACGGCTGGTTGGGGACAATGTCTGACTCCAAAATCCAATTCCTGTAGTTGGCTAGGAATAGCTTACTGGAAGGGAAAGGAAAGGAATTAACATCCATTAAGAGTTCGTCATGAAAAGCTCTTTGGAACACTGGAAACAGAATTATCTGAGGTGTTTGTTAATAGATGGGGATTCTCAGGCTCCTCCCCAGACCTTCTGAATCAGAGCCTCTGAATACACTGCTATTTTCATCAAGGTCTTAAAGTGATTCTTATGCAAATTAAGTTTGAGGACCAGTGGCTTGGTTGATATCAGCAACTTAAAATATATTATATAATCTTCACAACAACCTTATGCAATAGATATTATTAGCCCCATTTTATAAATGGAAATACTGGAGCTTAGAGTCACAGAGAGGATTGTGCAGTCACATATATAGTAAGTGAAAGCACAAGGTTTCACATCTGCACTTGTCTGCATTAAAGTCCACGATTCCCCACTATGCTTTTCTGCCTCTAGCAACAACAACAAAACGAAAATATGGATTAAATTCTTCTAGGACGTTATTTGGCTCCATCTGTGAAAAGATTGAAAATACTACTGAGGTTCAGTTTGAAAATGAGATAGCTGAAGATGAAGAATTTTGGACCGAGATTTGAAGACTGTTGTATAAACTAAGGACAGGGGCGCCTGGGTGGCGCAGTCGGTTAAGCGTCCGACTTCAGCCAGGTCACGATCTCGTGGTCCATGAGTTCGAGCCCCGCGTCAGGCTCTGGGCTGATGGCTCAGAGCCTGGAGCCTGTTTCTGATTGTGTCTCCCTCTCTCTCTGCCCCTCGCCCGTTCATGCTCTGTCTCTCTCTGTCCCAAAAATAAATAAACATTGAAAAAAAAATTTAAAAAATAAACTAAGGACAGACAGTCCTATAAAAATGTAGTCCCTGGGATGAGTGGCAGATTTGGAGTAAGAAGGAGTTTCTTTGAAATGTGTCCTATTTTTGTTTTCAGTGTTCTAGCACAACAGAGATATGCTAGAGATATTTTTCTGAGGCTGTTCCTGGAATCAATTTGATGCAAGCTCCTTTTGATGTGTAAAGAGATAAACTAAAATTCACTCATGTTGTGAATAACATCCAGATTGGCTCCTTCTATAATCATGTTGTATCTTATTTTACCATGCATAATATATTTAGTTCCCCTGTGTTTGCCATGCCATCATTTCACAGAATTGTATATTATATAGGCTATGTTTCAGTTCACGTGGGGTGAACTTAACTGCCAGTTGTTTCCAGCTATGTACTACCACCACATTGAACTGGGACTTCTGTGCTAATTCCTTCATGCAGGCCATCCCTTGACCAGCAAGCCAGCTGGAAGCAAATAAGCATAAGTATAATTTTCCTCCATCCAGTGAGGAGCTCTGAGATAGGGCTTGGTGAGATCCAGAAGGTACAAGAAAGGACCATGTGAATCTCCTGGAAATGAGCCATAGTTGGGTACTCTTGCTCTTCCACTGATTGCTAACTTATGCGTATCTGAAGTTGTACAAGTTTGTTGCCTGGCTAACTTTATTCCAAGACTTAAAAGGCTTCTGTTTTTGTTCAATACCTGGAAATACAAGGCAACTATGAGAATTTGAGTATGGAGGAGGATCTGGGATACCAGAGGAGTAGCGATCTATATTAACTGTAAAGAAAATGTGCCTGTTCTGAACAGGCAATATCTATTCCATTTACTTATATAAAAGTAAACTTTAATCAGAAAGACAGAATTTACTGTACAAATTTAATAAAATTTAAAAATAACTCTGATTGCAAATTTGGGTTTATGGGATACCCTTTTGAAGGTCACCTTCCAGTATGATGTGACTCCGCTCTTTTGAAATAGTTGATACGTGCCGAATTGCACCTTAATTAAATTCCCTTATGTGTTGTTGGATTAAAAGCACCATCAGCACTTCATAAACTGTATGTAAATTTTTTAACAGAAATTTGAAACATTGTACACTGGCTTTTATTCAATACCCTCCCCTCTTTCCATAAAACTGCTGTCAGTGGCTGTGTGCCCATTTAATACCAGTCTAGGCAAAGCATAGATGGAAAAAATCACATCTATTACCAAAAAAAAATCATCCAGTATAATATGTTCCCCAATTATTATCCAAGTAGTATATTGTGCGTTATCTATGCCAAGGCTCAGCTTCTTTTAGCATGGAAAATCGAGAAAGGACTAGACAGCCAAAATTATAGTGTTTACAAAGGACAACTTTATGAGCCAGAAAGAAACTGCCCTACATTCCTGCCAATGGCAGGAAAGAATGCCTTCCTCCTAAGCCCAGCCATAAGGTTCCATCTGCCAGGTGATATTGCAGTATCAAGGAACAGATGATTCCATGGTCTGCCCTGATTTTCTTACCCCACAAAGAGTCTAATATATAACATATAACAGGAGGAATGGCTGAGAACTCTTGTACTGAATGAAACCTGCCTGACCAAAGATACTGCAGGGTCAATACCCTGCTGATAAATGTCCTCTGGAAGAAGTAAGAAATTTCACAGTACCTTACTTAAAGGGACATCCAAAAGAGCTGCCAGAATTAGAGCAAGGAGAAAACTCTTGGCTGAAAACAAGTCTTGAGACTCCTCTTGAACTTTTATCCTTAAGAATACAGGTTCTCCATTTTATGAACATCCCATTTGGAATTATTCTGTATATAAGAACAAGTGGCTCACGTCAGGTAGGGGCAGTGGAAGGAATAGTTAGTCTTTGCACTCAATTAGAAACAAAATTTACCAGATCCTAACAGATGTCTGGAAACAACAGACCCCAATCAAGTAGAAGGAATGTAGACAATTTTTAGCAGTGAGAAGTCAAGCACCACAGCAATGATGTTTTGTAAGAAGCAGTAAGAGTTCGCATGGTGGGTACCATGCCATAAAGACTGGAATCTGGGCCAGGACTCCAGATTGCAGGAGAATTCTGGGGAGAAAGATAAAAATCTCTGCACCAAAGGAGTGAAGTTAGGGAGCAGACACAGGAAATAGCACAATAGTTTTCCCAGAGCAGGAAGAATGTCTTGGTAATTTTGGGGCCCCATTTTCTAGCTCAGTGCCTCGGGAATAGGGAGTGCATTTGAAACTGCTGATCACTGTATTCATTCATGAACAACAATTCCCTTTGGTTTCTGTGGCATTAACTTTTTCTGTTATTCTTTAACTCCCTTGGCCATGCCTTTTAAAAACCTCCTTTGAAGGGTTTCTTCTCACTACTTACAGGACATCTCAATGGATATCTCATTGGTACCTCAAATTCAGTGCATCCAAAATACAGACTCTCATCTCTAAACCCGAGGCTTCTCCTGTGTTCCCTGCCTCAGTGAATAGCACCATCATCTTCCCAAAAACTTAAAACACAAGCTTGGTGGCAGCCTTTCCTTTTTCATCTCCCTCAGTGTCTGCGTCCAGTCACCAAATCCAATTGATGTGTCCTTCTAAATAGCTTTCAAAACTACTACCCACTTTTTTTCCTACACTGACTGCACTACCCTATTCAGGCTACCATGATCTTTCACCTACATTATTGCACAACCAGCCACTCTTCTTGCTTTTACCTTTGCCACCATCCAAAGTATTCCCGCTAGTGCAGCCAGGCAGAGCTTCTAAAAACACAAATCTAACCATGCCTTTTTCTCTGATTAAATCCTTCAGTTCTCCATTATTCTTGGATTTCCACATTAAGAATAAAGTCCTGGTTTCTTAAAATGATTATAAAGCTCTTTTTGATCTGGCTTCTGATTACTTCTCCAGCCTCCTCTTTCAACTCCTTTGTCCTTTATGTACCCCTCAGGCCTTTTCCACTTTATTCTAGAAGCATATTGACATGAGCTGTCTATAAAAACTTCAGACCTTTGCACACTGCTGTCTCTGCCTCAGATGCTCTTGCCCTCTTTGTCTGGCTAGCCGCTATTCATTTGTAGGTCACCCTTTATATTTCACCTCTTCTGGAGCATGGTCCATGCTCCAAACACCCCATCATGGAACTTACTAGAGAGTATAGTGATTGCTTTTCCTTTCTTATACTCTCTATTAGAATGTAATCTGCATAAAGGCAGACATGATCCATCTGCCTTGCTTATCATTATATTCCCAGAGCCTAGCCCTGTTTCTGGAACATTATTCTCTTCTAGTGAGTAGTGAATAAATGAGGGTTTATTGAACTCACCTGAAGAAATTTATAGACATGAGGTTTGAAGGGAGAGGTTGAACATAAAAACAAGGCAACACCCCAAAGTTGTAGCCATTACAAGTGTGTGACCTTTTTAAGAGTCCTGGAGGAACTCTGCGGTAGATTAAAAATGGCTAAAAATTCTTTGACTCTTTTCACATGGCAGGGCAAAAGTTTATTTCCCTTCCCTTTGGACCTGGGCTGGCCACTGTCAATTTGACCAATAGAATATGATAGAAATGATGCTCTGCCAGTTGGGACCTGGCATTTGAGAAGACAGGTATCTTTTACGGTACTCTCATGGAATTCTAAGATGCCACGTAAGAAGTTCAACTACTCTAGTGAAGGGACCACAGGGAGAGGCTCTGAGACTGCATGAAGAGAGAGAGGGACCCAGCTGAGCCCAGGCTTGCAGTTTTTCTTGTTAAGGTTTTGGGCATGTGAGTGAAGCTGTTGGAGTCTTCTAGGACTTAAGAAACAGGCTACCAGGCACAAGTGATCCCAGTAAACTCCAAGTGAGAAGAAGAATTGCTCAGCAGAGACTTGCCCATATTCTTGACCCCCAGGATCATGAGATATAGGAAAATGATTTAGGGGTGGTTTGTTATACAGCAGTAGATAACCAGAACATCCAGTGCTTCCTTTTCACTGGCTGTTAGAGATGCAAGGTAGGGAAGGGATTTTCTCAGTTCTGCCATGTTCTCCCTGCAGTAGCTGGGGCTTCAAAGAACTGTCCTTGCAACTTATTTCATTCCATCCCAGATTATGGGGTCAATCAAACCCCTAGGTGGAATGCGTATAATGGCTAAAGGAATTTATATAAGCTGGTCTTTTGTTTTGGCCTAGTAGAATTCTGGTGTACCAACTCCTAATTACTCATGGCTCATTTTCCTGTACCAAGTCATTGCCTGGTATCTCAGTCCTTTAAACAGGTATTTTTTATGATAAAAATCTCAGTCTCCCAAAGACCAAATCTGTGATATCTGCTGCCACATATCTCTTATTTATCTCAGACCTTGTGGTTTCTCTGAGATATAGAACTCTGGAGATTACTTGACCCACCTCTACTTAAAATAATGTGCTTAGTTTGGGGATCCATTTGGACTTCTCTCTCATTCTTGTGCTCTATTTCCCTCTCCAGTTATTACCACCACCTTCACCTCCCCTAAAAAGGTTAAATCTCCAGTTGGTCCCAGTTGACAGTGTGCTTAAGGCTTATTCTCAACTTTGTTTCCAGATTCCTACCCTTTTTATAACAGGGTTATTTCAGTTGTAAGAGACACACATCCAACTAAGTCTCATTTAATCTAAAAGAGAGAATGTATTGTTTTTTTGTATCCAACTAGAGAATGAGAGCATCCTCTAGGGCAACTGGATCATGGGAGTGATCCATGGCATTATCTCCTGATCTCTGGCATCTGCTTCTGTCATTCCCTTTTGCTATAAATGTGTCAGGAAACAAAGCCACAGAATTCAGGACTTCTATCCTTTTAGTAGGAAACAGAGAAGGAAAAAGAGTTTTCATTTTTACCTGATGCTCTGATCATTTTTAGCTGATCATTTCATGTGCCCAAACTAGAGCAGTCATCATAGGGCAAAGCACTATGCCTGCCTGGGTCTGAGCACTGTGCCCAGCACTGTGACTAGAGAGGGGCTTGTTACCAGGTAGGTGCTTGGCACAAGTGAGGCCTCAGAGACAATGGTGTGACTTAAGGAGACCCTCAACTTGTATTTGTAACTCTTGCAGCTGGGATTGTCCAGGAGTGAGCTGGGATGGAATGGATGAGAGGGACTGTGGAGTCATGAGGAATGAACATGGGAGAGCAGGAACAGAGCAAGGCAGGAGTGTGTCCATCTGAATATGTGCCTGAGTTCAGAGCAAGGGAGTATAGGGGAAGAGTAATGTGGATTTTTCCCAGAGAGGCCAGATCTTAACCGTATATCCATTTATAGAGATTTGTTAAGAATGAAACATCAAATATAAGCATTGGAGGACTGGACAAACTTGAGATTGAGCTGTTTATTGCTGGCATTAGAATGGTTATTTCCTCGGGCGCCTGGGTGGCTCAGTCGGTTAAGTGTCCGACTTTGGCTCAGGTTATGATCTTACGGTTCATTGGGTTCAAGCCCCGCATTGGGCTCTGTGCCGACAGCTCAGAGCCTGGAGCCTGCTTCAGATTCTGTGCCCTCCCCCTCTCTCTGCCCCACCCCTGCTTGTGATCTGTCTCTCTGTGTCTTTCAAAAATGAAAAAACATTAAAAAAAAAAAAAAAGGTTATTTCCTGCAGGTGATTCTGTTTTATTTGAATCGTGTTTATTTACTTATACTGTGCCCAAAGGATAATGGCTGCACTTCATTTGAGCTGTTAGCAGACTCAGGAAGGAGGACCCTGACCTGAAATAGAGTATGAATAAAGATAAATATGTTTTTCTTTTTTCAGCCAAAAGCAGCTAAAGAGATGAGAAGCTATTTTCAGATAACTGTAAAATGATGAAGGGAAGGCAAACAGATTTTTTAAAAAATTCTTTTTATAAGAAGGAAATTAAATATTTTGAATAGATAGCCTAATTACCTTATTTAATAATATCTTGTTAACTAAGAAAATAAAGTGAACATGTTTAAATAAATTATGAGTTGAAAAGTTATAAAAATGCCTTTAAAAAACAAAAGCAAAGATATTGCATTTTGCAATGAGTCAGAAACCTTCTGTCTACTTTGTTCGTTAATGTGCATATATTGCATTACTAAATTGATTGTCTAGAATATCCTTGCCACTTTATGGATTAAAGCTTAAGCATCTGTATAAGCCTTCATTGGTAAGACAATTGATTTTAGAGTCACCTATATTAAATCTTGGGATAATGCTATGTTTACACACATTAAAACAAATATTAAGTATGTACATATTAAGGCAAATAATGCTTTACTAACAAATTATTCTGGAACTGTGGTGCCTTTTCTATTTCCTGTCTTAGTTTTGATTCTAAATCTGGTGGACAATTTTGAGATCTGAGATGAGAGAATATTCTTTTCATGGAAGTATTTTTGTCTTTGCAGAAGGCAAGGGCACTATAGTTGGCTGTTTTTCACAAAATGTGGCTTCGTGTTTCTTGATGGCTCCTGTGACAAGTTGACTGTCCAGAGAAATTTGGATTTCACATATGCAGTTCCAGTGAGTGCATTCATCCAGGTTAGACCATATGTCTTGGCTTCATGTTCAAAAAACATGGACTTTATACTCAGGCAGCAAGAGTGGTATAGATTTTACCAATTTTCCAATGCTCACCTGGAAAGCTTAGTTCAAATTGGCTGAAGTGGGAAAACTGTCATAAAGTGAAAAGTGGCTCAAAGAATACAAGAATGTGTTTAAAATGAACACAACAGGTAGTACCTGAGCCACATCTAGAATCCAGTTTATTAAAATGCAGATTGGACTAGAGGAAAATCATTGTAGAGAGCAATTCTCAATATGTGAGAAACTCACAAATCAGTCATCCTGCGGAAGGCACAGGTTGAAAAGTAATTTAAAATATCCATGAGTATACTGGGTTGTATGGACATTTCAAAATTGACTCATGGAAACAGATGATGAAAGGCAATAAGGAGACAAAATGTTTGAGCTGCATATTAGGAGGCAGCTTCTTTGCAGACCATCAGGGGGTAACAAACGGGCAAGATGCAACTGCCTTGATGCAAAGCCATCTCATGAGATAGGTAGATAGAAAAACATGGAGCCATGTCTTGAGAGGGTTCAGGGGGACGTTTGTTTTCTCCCCTTGGTTTGATGATGTTAAAGTGTTGAATAGGGTCCCCTGCAAATTGACGTCTAACTAGAACCTCAGAATATGACCTTATTTAGAAACGTGGTCTTGGCAGACATAATTAGTTAAGGATTTCAAGATGAAATCATCCTGGATTTAAGGTGAGTCCTAAATCCAATGGCTGGTGTCCTTTACCAGATACAGGGAAGATAGTCATGTGAAAACACAGACAGAAATTGGAGTTATGATCCACATACCAAGGAATGCCAGGAGCCTTCAGAAGCTGGAAGAGGCAAGGATCCTTCCCTAGAGACTTCAGAGCAAGCGTGGCCCTGCTCACACTTCTTTTTTTTTAATTAAAAAAATTTTTTTAATGTTTATTTCTGAGAGAGAGAGAGAGAGAGAGTGTCAGAAAGAGAGAGGGAGACACAGAATGCAAAGCAGACTCCAGGTTCGAGCTGTCAGCACAGAGCCTGATGTGGGGCTTGAACCCATGAACCATGAAATCATGACCTGAGCCAAAGTTGGATACTTAACTGACTGAGTCACCCAGGTGCCCCCCCTTTTTTTCTAATTTTGGAAAAATGTTTATTATTTATTTATTTAGAGAGAATCCCAAGCAGGTTCCATGCTATCAGCACAGAGCCCACTGTGGGACTTGATCTCATGAACCATGCGATCATGACCTGAGCTGAAATCAAGAGTCAGACACTCAACAAACTAAGCCACCCAGGCTCCCCTCACACTTCTGATTTCAGATTTCTGGCTCTAGAACAAGGAGGAAGGAAACTCTGGGTTTTATTTTAAACCACCGAGTTTGTAGTAATCTGTTACAGGAGCTCTTGGAAACTAATACAAAGGGGGAGCACTCTGTAAAGCTGTCTGAGACAGTGGCAAGTCCCCATGAAGCCACTGCATCTGGCTACATAGAGGTGGACTTTCTCAGTCTTTGAAAACATCTCATTTGTTAGTAGGGAGGGACCAAGCGCAAATAACCACTGCATGGGTAGGGTGAATCTAACGTACAATCATATTTACAAATATTACATCTGTGTGGGGAGTGGCTTGTGGGAAAACAGTATGTAAATTGTACATCAGTTCTCCAACTGAGAACTGACACGTAGGTACATTTTTATAGAGATTTTAAAAAATATCGGATATGTCTTGTAGCCCAAAATTGTTGAGTGGAAGGGAAGTCTGGCACTGGGAGTCTCAGTATACAAACCTGGTGCAGCAGGAACAGCTACTAGCAGCTAGAGGCTCCCACTAGTGGGAAGCTCTGAAAGTAAGGTGAAGGAACCCAATATGAGTAGAACATGTAGACATATGTAAGATGTTTAACAAAATGCTTAAAATATGGTAAATATGACAGGTGTTTAATAAATGTAAATTCCCATCCTGGTCTCCTTCCCATATTGCTAAGCATAATTAACCCTACAGAATTATATATCCTATATATGAAATACTTTTGGAGCTATTCCCCATGTAGGTCAACGTCAGAGCATGGTCATATCGACACAAGCCAAACCCCAACAGAAATTCTAATGTTTACTTGTCCTTTTCTCTCAATGAGAAGGATACAAATATATGTTTCATGGCAACTATTTTATTTTATTATTTTTTTTAATGTTTATTTTTGAGAGAGAGAGGGAGAGAGCAGGGTCAGGGGAGGGACAGAGAGAGGGAGAAACACAGAACTTGAAGTGGGCTCCAGGCTCTATGTTGTCAGCACAGAGCCCCACGTGGGGCTTGAACTCATGAACTGTGAGATCATGACCTGAGCTGAAGTCGGACACTTAACCAACTGAGCCACCCAGGTGCCCCTCATGGCAACTATTTTAAATTCTCCTATTTGCTTCTATTCTCCTTTCCCCCCAAACTGGAGGTCTCTTATTGTTCTACCTCAAAGAACTTTGTCATCCATGCTATCCAGGCCCTGCTTGGATCTTTGTTCTAAGACCAAATCTTATCTATGCCTCTATGGCCCCATGACATATTCCTGACACTTGGGTGCAGTCAGGTCTCAGGGACTATAGTGCTTCCTTCTGTGTGATCTTCCCGAGAAGCTACATATAGCAGAAATTTCATCTTTTTTCTCCTTGAGGAAAAGGGAAAGAAGAAATAAATCATCAGGCAAAAGGTATCAGGGAAAGACGGCAAACCTTTCCACATCAAATGATTTTATTCAATTATATGCAATCTAATAAAGCTATCTATATTTGACTTTCCTGTGTAGCACATTTTTCTTCCCATCTCATGTCATTTAACTGAATATGGAACCTTCATTTTGAACCTATTAACAAAATTACCTGATGGTGTGTGGTAGGTGCCATGGGCTATGGATGGGGAAATGAAACTAAGATGAAAAACTTGCCCAGAAAAGTATTGCCGAGCAAAAAATGATATGTTGCTACATTTCTGTCCTCAAATGCCATTGGTTTTGCTAACCCTAACCAACTCCTACTGATTCTTTAAGCCCCCTTCCATATTGTACTTCTGCTGTGAACTCTCTTCTGTCTCTCTCAGGGATAATCTATCATTGTGACCCCACATAAATTATTACACAGTTATTTATGTGTGGATGCTTTGTAAACTGTTGGTGTATCTGTCCCCCTGGAAGACCACTAGTCCCTTAGGGATGGGGACCTTTATCCTTAGAGTCAAGCACATATGTAGTAAGCATTCTCTAAATATTTAATATAGTTAGTTATTTTTATACTCAGTTTCTCTATACTTTTCCATGCACTTTCAATAATTTATGATGAAGACTATTGGACCTACCTGATTCATTATAAGAGTACTATCTTAACTCATTGATTATAGATTTTGTCTTCAGTGGGCTTTGACATGTGACCTTTGATCAAATAGTATGATGGAGGAAGGATCCCTTGTGTGGCTGTTTAATTCCATGTTTCAAATAATGACCTTCATTATTTTAAAAGGGATACCCAAGTATCTGCAGCCATAAGTGAGTGGCCTCTCAGAGACAAGAGGAGCTCAGAGATGAGGAGGCTTCGAGGAGCATGGATTCAGTAAAAGCTTATGAGAATGAACTTGAAATATGGCTGTTGGAAAAGGTCAATAGCCTCTGGTTCCTTTACACTTGGGCCTCACCTCCCATCTTTTTCTTGTCGAGTACTGCCCTCATCTAGACTTGGACCAGTCATTTTCGACCAAGAGCTCATTTTGCTTGGTCCTCCAAAACTTTTTTTCTTTTCTTCTCCTTCTTTTTTTTAAATCCAGCGGCTGACTCTGTGAAGTACATTACTAAAATTGGCCAAGATTTTTGCCCTAGAAGACCACGAGGCACAGGAGGGGCGTAGTGAAGAGGAATAATAGGAATTGAGAAACTTCTCTTTGTGAACCTGATGGAATGGAAAGAAGTAGACTCTGGGTCTAGAAAACCATCCTCAGGATGGGCACGGGAAACTGGAAAAAAGTGAGAAATGTGTAGAAGAGCGTCCTGCTTATTGCTGGCCAAAGTGTTGGTTTGCCGTGAATATACGCAGTATGGACATGACTTAATCTCTTATTGAAAAAGTTGTAAATTTGCTTCAAGCTGTATTTTCTTCTTTAGTAGCTTCTTTTTCTCTTTCTTTCTTTCTGTCATTTATTTTTGAGAGAGAGAGAGTGTGTGCGAACAGGGGAGGGGCAGAGAGAGGGAGACACAGAATCCAAAGTAGGCTTCAGGCTCTGAGCTGTCAGCACAGAGCCCAAGGTGGGGCTTGAACTCACAAACCACGAGATCATCACCTGAGCCCAAGTTTGATGCTTAACTGACTGAGCTACCCAGGTGCCCCAGTAGCTTCTAAGTTGCCTGCCACTGTATTATTAATGTGGTTGAGGGCTACCCATTGGCATGCAGGATTGAGTGGTTGAAAGTACTGGCCCCAGAGGTACACACCCTGACTGTTACCAGAGGAGTTAGTCTACAGATGTGTTCTCTTACCTAAAATGATAATAATGCGTTAAGTTTTGATGTTCTCCAGGTGGAAGTATAAAAGTGCAGCTGCTATATTACCATCATCATCATAATGGCAATTATTGTTTCTGTTAACAGTAAGAATCTCAGAAAGCTAAAAGAACTCGAAAAGTGAAATTTAATGGAAGCTGAAATTGCCAGAAGAAAAATTAAGCACATTATCATTTATCTCCCCTTTAATCCTCCTCTGGAGGGAGCAGAGGGACAGAAATTTCAGGTCAAACCTTTTTATCAACAATAGTTACACAGAAAGTGTATCAGACAACTTCTCTTCTTTTCCCTAGAGCTAAAAATCAGGGTGAAACTGTTTTTGGATATTTTATTCCTTCAAAGAACCAGAACCTCTATTGCCTACTCAGAACATTCAGAATCCACAGCTTTGCAAAAGAGATTAGCTTAAAAGAAAACATTATTATCTGGTTTTACAGAGACTTCCAGCTTTGCTTCAAGTCATGTGTTTTTCTTCCCCTCTAAAAAAACAAAAAAACAAAAAAACAAAACATAAAGAATAGAAAAGCAGATATTTAGAAGGTCAAATGCATTGCTAAAGGGAGGATATATGGACTTTCAGTCTAATTTTCCTATTTCCCCAAGGATCCTCTGTTAGCTTGTGGGATAACCAGTGCAGCCACTATCGAATGGGAGTTCTGAAGCTGATGAGGATCACATATGGGGTACAATGAGGCGTATTGTGGAGGAAGCTATTCTTGTCCGGGAGTCAAGAAAGAGCTTCCCCTATGAAATAATAGGTAAGCAGAAACCTGAATGATGAGTAGGAGTTACTGTTCAAAGTGAGGGAACATGATGTGTGACGTTCCCAGGCAGAGGAACTGAGAGAAAACCAATTTGGGTAGACTGTGTGGAATGAGGGATGGGGGGAGAGAGGAGAGGACAGTTTGGGAGGTAAGCAGACTTTGAAGGGGCTCAGAAGGCATTCTAAGGGTTTTGGGCTTCATTCTGTAGTAATGGAAAATGAAGAAAAATAAGGATCAGATTTACATTTTGAAAAGATTCACCCAGCTTCATAACTGATGCAGCCAGTGATCATGGATGGATGCTCAACCATTGGATGGAAGGTCGAGGGGACAGGATAGTAGCATGGTGCTGGGGATCACCTGACAAATAACTTTCAAATTGGAAAGGGAAACATGTACAGTTACAATGAAGAGAGCCTAGAGCTGTCAGTCAACACCTTAACCAAGTGCTAAAATTTAGCATCTCAAAGTGAGGAAATAAGCCAACACATTCAGAATGTGGGACATTCTACAATGTAACTATCTTGAACTTAACAAAAATTCAGTGTCATAGAAAAATGGAGACAATTCTAAAATAAGAATTAAAAGAGATATAACAATGTAATGCAATGAGTTAATCCAGGTAGAGGAAGCAACCACAAAAGACATTCATTGGGCAACTGGGGAATTGGAAATATGGACTGGCTATTATAGGATATCATGGAATTATTTTTAATTTTATTAGACATGGTATTGTGGTAATACAAGACATTCTCCATATTCTTAAGGTGTGTACCCTGAAGTCATAGGGGTAAATTCTAATGTTATTTATAACTTACTTTCGAATAGTATAGATAAAATTTGAATAGTTTTATATTCATAAAAGTATTATATCAAAAGACTGAAATAAAGAAATGCAGTACAATGTTAACAACTGTGGAACGTACGTTGTTCATCGTAAAATTTCTTTGAAGATTTCTATGATTAAGACTTGGTAGTAGAGAGGATTCAATACAAAATAAAAAGGAATAAAGAAAGCAAGTGAATGTGGCACAGTCAGTTAGGTTATTGTAGTAGTTCAGGTAAGACCTGGAGCATACATGATAGGAGTGGTGGAAGAGAGAACTTAGCAAGTTAGATCACTATTTAGGTAACAGAATGGATTAAACAGAATAAATTAGAAGTGATTGTTTGGAATAGTGCCTGGTGCCTACTGCCTAGTAGGCACTTAATTGTCTCAGTGCATAACAGGATGAATGTATAACATGGGATTCAAGAAGAGGGAGATGTATGCTTTACAGATTTTTTACTTAACCAATTGGGTGCATAATAAGACCATTAATTAAAATAAAAAACAAGAGAAGGAGCATGTTTTGGGAGGAAAATGATATGACTAGGTTGAATTTGAGATTTCTTACAGATCATCAAAGTGGAGGCCTCGGGTTGGCATTTATATATAAAGCTCAGGAGCAAGTGATTTCAGAATTATTAGCCAATTAAAAATTGAAGCAGAAAAAAATATCCCAGGAAGAGTTTACAGAATAAAAGCTAAAGCAAAAATGGTCCAGGATAAAGCCCTGAGGCACTCTAACCTTTAATGTATGGACAGAGAGGGGTGGCTAGCCAAAAATGTTGAAACTGAGTTGGAGAAAAACCAAGAGAGAGTAGCAACAAGGAAGTCAATGGAAGATTATTTTAAGAGGGAAGTATTTGAACAGTATCATATATTATCATATATTATTGAAAAATCAAGCAAGATGCGATTGAAAAGTGAATATAGAGACTTAGCAGACTTAAGTTGTTGGTCTGAAAGAACAGTTTTGGAAGAGTGATAAGGGGAGACATTAACCCACATTGGCTTGTGAAGTTGAGTGAGGGGAGATGATATGAAAAGAGTGTTAACTCCTTTGGCAAATTGGACTGTGAATGGAGAAACAGAAACCAGGAGTGGGAAGAAAGTTTTTTTTAAAGGTGGGAGCATTGAACATATATAAATAGAAATTGGAAAGGAAAGCTGTGAAGCAAAATTATAGTTACGGAAGAGGGAGGGAGTGCCTAATAGCACAAAGTCTCTGAGAAGATTGGATATGGTGGGATCCAAAGCAGAGATAGGAAAGGTAGGTCTCATTGTCTAACCATGCTAGGTTCCAGGTTTTATTGATGAAATGAAGAGCATCAACTGAAAGATTTCCAAAGTGCTTTTAGCTCTAGCAATTTATCGTTTTGGGTGTCTGGAAGAAGAGGAGGGACTTGGAATGTGGATCCTATTAGGGTAGCAAGAGTGTATAAAGACAACAGGACACCATCAAACTTCAGGGTCAGGAGTGACTGTTCATGGGGTTGTCATCTGTAGGGAGATGAAGTGAGTGAACGGACACCTGTGAAAATCACTCTAAACTGTGAAATACTGGTGGTTGGTATCACTCCCATCGAAGCCAAAACAGGAGGAAACAGAAATCACATTTATTTTGCAGTTTTACCCATGGCTAGTCTCACAGCTGCCAAAACTTTAGAGTTACTCTGAAGATATTTTTTCAACTGGCAGCTGAATTTAAAATAGTTTTCTTTAAGGTTGTTTTTATATGCAACTCTAATAAAAGAGCTTGACCTTCCCAAATGTTTTTTTTGTTTGTTTGTTTTTTTGGGTTTTTTTTGACTCTGTGGTGACTATGCCTAATGTAAGGATATTGGAGAAAGCAGACTTGAAATAGGAAAATAGTGAAAAGAGGGACTGTGGGCCAAGACGTGAAAGTGGGTCAGTGCAATGGAGAGGAGACAGGCAATGAGATAGGGACTGATAAGCACTGATGCTGGTTGTGACTCCTATAGGGGTTCAAGAGTCCATTTTTATTCATGTTAACACGAATCACAACAATAATATGACCATTTATTGAGCACTTACTTTGTGGCAGGCACTATACAAGGCTATTCATTATCTCATGTAATTCTCAAAACAATCCTGGGGGGGTACTATTATTATTCCTATTTTATTTTATTTTCATTTTGGTAAGATGTATACCACATGCAATTTACCATTTTAAACATTTTAAGCGACATTAAGTACATTGGCATTATTGTGCAACTATCACCAACATCCATCTCCAGGACTTTTTCAACATCCTGAACGAAAACTTTGTACCCATTGAACAGTAACTCCCCCATCCCCCTCTCCCCGATTATTCCTGTTTTGAAGATGAGGCAGCTAAGGCTTCAAGAAAATAACAAGTATTTCCCAAGGGCACAGAACTGATTTGTGTCCTTAGTTTTAGAGTCTAGAATTTATGTGTCTTGAAGAGTTTAGTTTCAAGTGAATATGGATTTCCAGGCAGAATTGCCAGTCTGTGCCTTCAGTTATCCGTTGAAGTAAGAAGGATTATGCTAAGAATACAAGTCTGAGTTCTGGAATACCAAAGGCCCTCTAGAACAGTTAGCATTCTACTCTGGCTGAAGAGTTTGCTACTCTATAGTCTCTCTTACTCATGGCCAAGACCTTGGGCCTCTATGAAATCTCTCCATCCTGCCAAGGAATAAGGACTTTTGAGGATAACCAGGAAGCTTTCTTGAGTCACCTTTCAGGCTAGAATGGCCAGCTACAGAAGAATCTAGTAAAATATATCATTTAACCCCAAACTGTGAACTCTCCCAGAAATTAGTAATTTATTGAAAAATAGCTTGACCAACCCCTTTTTTGGGGCACACTTAACTGAGAAATTTTTTTAAACACTGAGAAACAGTATTACTTTTCCTTGTGATTTTATTTGCTTCTTTTGCTTTTTATGCCTTTCTTTTTCCTGCCTCTTAACCTCTTCTGTAAAGTCAAGCTTACCCACAAACTATACATACATCCGTTGGCAGTGCACTTTAATATGTTGCTTGGATACAGATGTTTGGAACTATAGGAGCAAAATTTATACCTGATTCTGTTACTAAGGAAACCAGGGCAACTTAGGAATTTTCCTTTGGGAATCATGGCCATAAACTGGAAAGAAATCTATTAAGACTTTTTGAAGAAGAAAGATAGGTAAGACATGGTTTAATTGTATTTCTACACTGGCAAGTTAATATTTATGAGCTTCTGTAGCCTTTTTCTGCCTGTGGTATAAATATTGCTACATGAATCTTTTTCAGTAAGTTTGATCACATTATATGTGGGGGTGGCCAGGGTATTTAAATATAAACACAAATCACACTTGTAAAACATTTCCTAAACCAGACTATAAATAAAAGCATTCGTGCTTTAAGGGACAACAGTTACAGGATTTTAATTCTATAAGCCTTTCCTTCACAATCAGAGCATGGGATTTGCAGGAGAAATTCTTTGCTTATGTCAGCCCTACTGGCAAATCATCTCCAGGAGAAACAAACAAGAAGTTAATTTGCAGAATCTATTTTGCTTCTCCAGCTACAAGGACACATTACACCTGTCTGAGATTTCCTTCCATCTAAAACCCTGACTGGGTTCCTTAATGTTAGTGAGGCTGGCACTGCGAGAGGTAAGTTTAGTACAGCAAGAGAAACTCTGCCTGCCCAGGCTAGCTGATAGAACCTTTTAACATGTATATGTAATCTTGTGCTGAAACAGAGCTCTTCATGAAAGCGAGAATGTTCTCTTCCAGACGGTGTCTTTGACAAAGCTCGGTGTTCTTGTTAGAGCTCTAGTCATCTTCTAAAAACTGCTGCAGCCCAACTGTAGGAAGTACCTTGTCTCTGAACACAGAGCCCAAACAGTGCTAAAAAGGGAAATGGAACATATGGTAATAAACTCTCTGAAGCTTGGATGCCGGGTTGTAATCAGCAACCAGGGTGAGAGAGGCATTGGCAAACATGAACTCTGCCCCTAGGGCCTCATTAACAAGGCCAACTGTGCCGCAGTGGAGGAAAACAGTATCACATACTTGAGGGAGATCACAGCCTGTCAGGGCAAATCCTAGATTTCCCTTTGGCTGGAGGGAACATTAACTGGAAGCAGAGGAAGCTTCTGCAAGAAGCTGGAAGAAAACCATGGCCCCCTTTGCCATACATGTCTCTGCTTATTCAGAAATAATGATGATGAGCTTTTCAAAGTTTATTTCTGTCAAATGATGTATGCAAAGCACTGGAGGTAAAGGATCAGATTTGCTCTTTGGCTACCCCTAGCTCTGGCATCATGGAGGTGGGAAGTCATTCTTTGCCTCACCTTTCCCATAAGTGTAATGAGGAGGGCTGTCTGGCCTGAGTATTTTCTAGGATCCTCCTATATTCTGCTAAGATCCTCCATGCAACAGACATTTTTCCTCAAGGATGAGAGCAGTAGTGGGTGATTTTATGGGCACTGCCAACCAAGACCATGTGTCTATATTTCCTTTTGAGTTCAAAAGGTATCTTTATGGGCAAGTATTTCTGAGGCACACATGTATCTCTGTATACTGTGTACATTGCACCAACTTCTATTCTCTTCCTTTCTCTTCCTCTTCACCTTCTAACTTATTCTTGCTAATGATAAATTTCCAAAATTCTTGGTACTATGCGCTGAAGATACACATCAAAATGAGAAAAAAGTTTCAAGCTGGGTAATATCCCTGATCCTACCAACTGATTTAGTCCCAGTGGCCTCTGGTTACCCATTCACAATCATATTATCTATTTGTATGCAGGGGTTTTTTTCTTTTGCATTTTACTGTGCAGCTCATAACCACTTCTTAGCTCTTTCTACTCAAATGCACTTTATTTAGCAGCTTTCCTTTGAAAATAATAATATTATTCAGTCATCCCTTTTTTGTGCTTGTTATATTCTTTAAATACAACATCACAATTAATCATTAAAACAAGTCTTTGGTATGAGTGTTATTATCTTCATTTTATAGATGAGGAGGCAGAAGCTCCTAAAAGCTCTAAGTCACAGAGGGAGTGAGTAACAGTCTTGATTCGTAGGCAGCTCCCTGACTTCAAGATACGCGGCCATTTAATTATATCAGGCTACCTTTCAGAGTAACCATTCTCTAGGGCGTCCATAGCACTGGTGATCACATGCCTCATTCTGCCAGGAAATGGGGCTAGAAGTATATGTGTGTGGGTATGTGAGGGGGAGCTGAAATTCAAGCACTTACCCCAGATTTCCCTCCATCCTTTCACTGTTTCTCTTCTAGGTTGATGATATAAGATATTTAGAAATATTTGTAAATACTAAATATTTAGAAATGTTTTTAAGATATCAAGAAGACTTGATTGTAATTTACCTGGAGCAAGAGGACATCTGAAGCTCTTTCCAGAGCTATATGTTGATGCTCTAAGTGTGGCACATAGTGTAGATATTTGCAGCCATATGGTTACAGTGAAGTATGGAGTAGGGTATGAGAAAGTGGTTGAGAAGTCAAGAGAGACTTGTATTCTACCCTTATTTCCAAGGGTAACAAAATGTAAGACTTTGAACAAGTCACTAACCAATTTGCCTTCCTATTCCTCCTCTGTAAAATGATTAGTGAACTTTTTATATGGCTGCTTTAAAGGAACATTAAAAACCTTCTATTAATCTGTGGCATAGAGAAGCTAACTAGATCTGTATAACATTTATATTTCTTAAAGTCACTTAAACCTTTGTAGCATCTCTTAACAGCCCAGATGTGTTCTAGAAGATGGGTGTATCCGCACCGAATGACTTTTCTGTGGGACTGGTAGTTGAATGGAGAGAAAGGGGATAGAGACCATGGTTGAAAATACCTCCAGACCCCAACTTTGGAGCTCAAGGTCATGATGCCTTTCTATCAAATATCTTAGATCATGAACCTAGAGGAGAAACAGTGAAAGGATGGAGAGAAATCTGGGGTAAGTGCTTGAATTTCAGCTCCACCTCACATACCCACACACATATACTTCTAGCTCCATTTCTTGGCAGAATGAGGCATGTGATTACCAGTGCTATTGATGCCCTGGAGAATGGTTGCTCTTGTTGGAGAGCATGTGTTGGGAAGTGCATCTCCTCTTGTTGAGAGAGATGCTCCCCAGGCAGAGCTGGAGAGACTACCCTACACTCTTCTAAACTGGGACATGTCCCACATAGGGCCTATTGTTGGTGCTTTGTGGATCCTTCCCTCCCAGAGCCCATGATAGTACTCTTCTTTGGAAGGGATAAAGAGGAGCCTCCTGCCACTACCTATTAAAGAGCCATGCTTCCTTCCTCCTCCATGAATAGCGTTAATCTGCTTCTCTCTCCTGTCTGGATCATCTCTCTCATCTGTGGGGTCCTATACTAATAACAAAGCAAGATCTTTTATGTTAGGTCTCCCACCTTTTGGAAATGCTTGCAATGTATAGTTCTAAAAACTGCCAAACTTTATAATAAATGCCTATGTATCGAAAAAATGTATGCACTCTGAAGTTGCATCTTGAGAAAACACAAATTCCTCCATTTTTCCTCTGGATATTTTCCCAAACAAACTGCTTAGTCTTTTGTTCAGTCTTCTGCTCATGCTACAACAGCAGCACCTGCCCAAGTGAGATGTGGAGCAGGCAAGGTTTATTCTCACATGTACAGACTCATATAGTCAACTATCTATTGGACATCTCCATACATTTCAGATGTACCTAAAAAAACACTGGAACTTAGCATGTTTGTTGAGCTCTTGATTTTCCCTCCAGCACCAGCTATTTTCATATTCTACATATCTACATTATTGACAACTGTCTTCTTTTAGTTACTGTAGCAAAAAATCTTGTGTCATCCTTGACTCCTCTCTCTCTTTCACACCCCATGACCAATCTGTCAGCAAATTTTGTTAGCTCTACCTTCAAAAAATATCCAGAAACTAACGACTTCTTACCATGTCCACTGCCAATCCATCATCATCTCTCACCAGGATTATTTCAAAAGCCTTATAAGCTGAATCCCTGCTTCCATTCTCTTCCACTATATATTTTTAACAGTGGCCGTAAAGGTCCTGTTAAGATAGAAGCCAGATCATGTTATCTTCTGATCAAAATCTTCCAAGGGTATCCGACATTACTTGGAATAAAACTCAAAGTCTGCATATGATCTGGCACCTTTATAACTTCTCAGAACTCATCTCCTACCACTTTACCCCTTGTTCATCTGCTCCAGCCATGCTGGCCTCCTTGCTTTTCTTTGAACACGTCTGGTATATTCCACAGAGTCTTTGCATATGCTCTTGTGCGACCATCCACAGGCTGGCTCCCTCATCTTCAGATCTTTATGCAAATACTTCCTTTCATTGAGACTTATTTTGGCTACTCTATTTAAATGCATCTGACCCCTATTCCCCACCTACACACATGTCATAATGAATTTTCCTCCTTCATTTTTCTGATAGCATCTGGTTTGGGTTGAATTGTGTCCCCAAACACATCTATTGAAAATCCTAACCCCCTGTGCCTGTGAATATGACCTTATTTGGAACTAGTGTCTTTGTCCATTTAATCAAGTTAAGATAAGGTCATGAGGGTAGGCTGTAAGCCAGTATGACTTATGCCTTTATGACAGGAGGAAAACATCATAGAAAGACAGAGACACACAGGGAGAATGAGAAGTGACAACAGAGGCAGGGATTGGAGTAATGCAGTTGCAAGCTAAGGAAAGCCAACTATTGATGTTCACCACCAGAAACTAGGAAGAGGCAGGAAAGGAGTCTACTCAGAGTTCTAGAGGGAGCATGGTCTCACTAACATCTTGATTTCAGACTGCTAGCCTCCAGATTACGAGAGAATGAACTTTTGTTGTTTTAAGCCAGCTAGCTGTAGTACATTATTATGGAAGCTTTGGCAAACTAATACAGTATGTATCACACCTTCTGATATACTACATATTTTACATGTTTGTTGTATTTATCGTCTGTCTCCCCAACGTGGTAGAGTAAACTCCAAGGAGGACACACCATTTCTGGCTCCCTAGTCCATACTGCTCTGATCTCTGCTGGGTTCCACTCGATTCGACTTCTGCCTAGGATTAATTGATCCTAATACTTCTGGATGAACCTGCAGAGAAATTTCATGAAGATATGAACTGAACTCAAAGCAAGAAGTGGAAATTCTACCTTCTAAGGATAGTGGAAGAATAATCTGGAATTGTATAAAATTTGGAGACAGACTACAGTGCTGTAAAGGAAGTCTTCCATTTGGACTCCCAGATAATACTGCCCATATGCCCAGACCACATAGTATAAAGGGTTAGGTAAGTGCCTGTGTATTAGATGAAGAAAATCATGATGGATTGGTTGGACACAGAAGGATATATACCACAGAGGATTCCTGATAGCTCTGAAGATATCTTGTCAAAAATTTACGTGTTTTTAATTTTTCCTCGGTGTTGGTTTTAATAGCTTTTAATTTTTTTTCACAGCACTGAAAGTGTCTCAATAACACTATGCCTCAAAGGAAATGTATTGTCTTTGTAACACAATATTATACACATTATTGAATTCTGAAGCTAAACATGCTAGAAGAGCAATGCAAAATGAACAAAGCATTCTCTAGAATGCTTCAGATAACACCAAAAAGATATGTTGTCCATCTATCACCCAGAAGATGCACTATACCTTATTTCTGGTCTGTAAATACAAATAGAAAATTATTAAGGAGAGAGAAAAATTTTAAAAAATCTGAAAAATAAAATGAGGATTCTTAGGGCAATGTAATGCAAAGTTTGGGGGAACAAGACTATGGAATTAGAGCTGGGTTTGAATTCTGGTTCCAAGACTCAGTAGCTGTGGAGTTACATGATAATAATAATAATATTATGTTAGTGACGACTAGTACATGCTTAAAGTGTTGTAAGTTAAAGTGGGTTGTAAATTAAATACACATGAAAAATACTTAGCTTCGTCCTAAGTGGCACCTGTTATTGCTATGTCTTCCAATGCAATTGCTATCTATAGGTGAGATTTATTTGAATCTCTTGTGAAAGAACATTGAGAGAGAGACTCAGTCGCTACTGTAGAGCTGCTCAGAATCTCCTTTCAGGCTATGATCTGAATGTGCTTGTTGACAATAACTATTATTGGGACAAAGGAATCATGTACAGTCTTCCTGATTAACTACTGTATCACTTCCCATCATTGTCCTTTTCATCTTATTTGATATAAATATGTAATCTAATGATCCTTTCACTTAAAATCTCTCCTTTGATGGGGAGATTTTCAAAGTGCTTTTTCAGAAATTCATTAATTAGGCAAGTCTACCCATTTTTCTAGAGCCTATTACTGAGATACTTGAAGAACTTTGGGGACTAGGAAATTCCCCCTAATTTTCTAGAGGAGATGGAGAGACAGTCTCACAATTTTCAGAGTATATCATGTATAGGAGGAAAAGGGTTATTCTTGGAGTTAACCTTATCACTGTTTTCATATTAATGTTTATTTGCAAGTTCCCTTGAAAAGCTTTCACCATATGCATGAATTGACCACAGTCTATCATGACAATTAGACCCTCCTGGAAACTGTGCCTCCCTATTTTGATTATCTTCCTTTTTTAAAAAACATTTATTTATTTTTGAGAGAGAAAGAGAGAGAGGAAGACACAGAATTCAAAGCAGATTCCAGGCTCCAAACTGCCAGTGCAGAGCCCGACGCAGGGTTCAAGCTCACAAACAGTTTGATTGTGACCTGAGCTGAAGTCTGATGCTCAACCAACTGAGCCACCCAGGCTTCCCTGATTATCTCCTCTTTAAGGCCTGGCATCATGGACTCTGATTTCCCAGCAACACCTTCACCTCTCTGATTTCATATCATGGCAAATGTCTAATTGGGGGTTCAATTGTCCCCTTAACTAGGTGTAGCTGGTTGTTAGATAACTGTGAACTTAAAAATACTCAGCTAGGGCCACCTGGGTTGCTTAGTCAGTTAAGCATCTGACTTTGGCTCAGGGCATGATCTCGGGGTTCATGAGTTTGAGTTCTACACTGACAGTGCAGAGCCTGCTTGGAATTCTCTCTCTCTCTCTCTCTCTCTCTTTCTCTCTCTCTGCTCCTCCCCCACTTGTATTTTCTCTCTTTCTCTCTCAAAATAAATAAACTTAAAAAAAAAACCAGCAAAAAACTACTAGGCTAAAGGAAACCACCAGGTTGCAGATGATCCAGGAACTTCATTGAACCTGAGTTTTGGCTGGCAATCTGAGCAGAGAGCTTGGCTGTCAACAAATGAAGCATGTTTTAATTAGGAAGCTTTATTACATCATTACAGGGAGTAAAGAGAGTGTGGTTTGAGAGATTGCAGGCTAGATGCTTAAGGAGGCTCTCCTGCCATGAGACCCTTGTCAGAATCTGACCTTTGTCATTCTGTAAGATGATAAGAAAGAAAAAGTGCTATCTTCCTTGGTTTGTACGGTGGTTAAGAAAATAACCAGATTTTTTGAAAGTGCAGTAAAAGTGCCCTTCTTCAGAATTATTTTGGAAAAAGAGTGTGAGATCATTGCTGTGCCCTCTTTAAGAAATCCACACCCTAAGATTGCATGCTTCTCACTTTGCTTGGGTATCTCTACTCAAATGCCTCCTCCTCTATCTTTCTTTGTGGAACACATTACAACCTTCTCATTATAATTTATATTTGTAGGGTTATTATTTATTGTCGCCTCTACTGGAACATGAAGTTTATGATGGCACAGACTTGAGATGGTCATCACTCCGTTGCCAGTAAATAATCATTAAATGAAAACTGAAAGATTTGAAGGAGGGCCTGGGTGCCTCAGTCAGTCATCCAACTTCGGCTCAGGTCATGATCTCACGGTTCGTGAGCTCCAGCCCCATATCGGGCTCTGCACTGTCAGTGCAGGGCCTGTTTGGAATTCTCTTTCTGCCCCTCCCCCCAACTCGTGCTTTCTCTCTCTCAAATAAACAAACAAACAAAAAAGGAAAAGACTTGAAGGAGGTGGTGGAGAGATGTTAGACGCATGGTGTACGATAATCAAATGGACACAACTAGCTGGTCTGGGGGCTATCAGGCCTAGTTTGAAAAAGAAGTTTTATGAAAACCTGACTATTCTTGTAAGAGCATAGTTTCTGTCACTGTGGTAATGAGAAGCAGGAAGAATTATAATATACAAATAATCCTAAGAAACTCTTAAATTTTAGCCAATAGCTTAACCTCTCTGCCAAAATAACCTGCCTCCTATTTTCTGCATTATTTTTCATTACCCCAGTCAGAAGAGGGAAGAGTTGAGCTAAGGAAAACATCAGAGAGTAAGGGAAGGCTGGCTACTGGATGTGTTGGGGCTGGTAGGGACTTGGTGTGAAAGGTAAGTGTTGAGGCTTTCTGTCTCAGGTGGCTGATGACAATAGCCTGATACATCGGATTTACTCTCCTGTTCTCCATGGCTCCTTCCTTCCTTCCTCACTGCTAAACCTTATTTGAACCTTCCTCCTTTGCTTTCCTTTCTTATTAGTATCTTTCTTTCCATCCTGCCTTCATGACTGGGCAGCAGATGACTCAGGCTCCCTCTGGCAGAAGTCAGAGTATGAGGTTTAGAGCTAAAGGACAGGGACACCAAAATAGTATCTGTTCTTTTAGTTATTGGCTGAGCTGGCCAGACTCTGTGGTTGGGGGTTTGGGTATAAATCATTCGTTTTTCCAGTTTGACTTTTGCCCAGGGAGTGGTAAGAATGGAATATATCTTAAATGCATTTTTAAAAAGTATACTTATGCTCTTCTCTGTGTGTCTGCTTTGAATAAGTTTATTGTCTACTGTTAACTTTAGTGAAAAATATGAGACGATGATGGCAATTAGGAGGGCTATCATTTCTGAACACGAATGTTTCAGTCCTTGTACTAAGCGCTATATTTGCATGATTTATTTTTTAATAGTTTTAACAATAAAGGTGGGTATTAGTATCAGCTCCATTTTACAGCGAAGGAAATTCAAATTTAGGTTTAGGAACTTGCTCAAACTCGAGCTAATAAAAAACAAAGTTTGCGGTTCAACATAGGCAATACACCACATTAGTAGAATGAAGTATAAAACACACATGATTATTTCAGTTGATGCAGAAAAAGCTTTTGAAAACTTCAACAACCTTTCGTGATAGAAACAATCATTAAACTAGGGATAGAGGGAAACTATTCGAAAATGTTGGCAAGGATGTGGAGAAATTGGAACTCTTGTAAATGATTGGTAGGGATGGAAAATGGTGGAAAAGGGTGGAAAACGGTATGGAAACTATGGAAAACAGTATGTCAGTTCCTCCAAAAATTATAAATAGAATTAACATATGATCCAGCATTCTCAATTCTGGGTATATATCCAAAAGAATTGAAAGCAGTGTCCTGAGGACATGTTTGCATACCCAAGGTTATAGTGACACTATTCACAATAGACAAGAGGTAAGAAGCAACCCAAATGCCCATTGATGGATGAATGGATTCACAAAATGTGGTGCATATATACAGTGTAATATTATTCTACCTTAAAAAGGAAGGAAGTTCTGACACATGGTACACCATGAATGAAACGTAAGGACCTTATGCTAAAGTGAACATAAGCTAGTCACAAAAGGACAAACGCTATAGGATTCCACTTATGTGAGTTACCCATATTAGCCAAATTAAAAAAGATGAAGTAAAGTGGTGGACAGGGGCTGGGAAAAGAGAGAATGGTGAGTTAATGAAGGAACAAACAGTTTAGGAAGATGAAAAAAGTTCTACAGATGGATTGATCACGATTGTTGTACAATGTGAATGCATTTAATGCCACAGAACATGCACTTAAAATGGTTCAAATATTAAGGTTTAAGTTATGTATATCTTGCGACAATTAAAAAAATAAAGTTAGGACTTATACTTGAAATTTGTTAAAAAATGCTTTGAGAACCCGGCGTGCTCAGAGCACTTGGCAGAATTACAAAGTAACAACTCTTCTATTGAGCCCACGGATTCTGAGTGTCTTCTGTGTTTTGGTCCAAGATGCCTGACCAATGTGATACAGAAACCAGTATTAAAAAATGGGTAAGACTTCCATTTCACAGTCAAAATGCCTAATTTCAAGTCCCACAGTTCATGCATGAGATTGCATGGTCTGTTAATCGGGTACCATCCTTCTGATGCCCTGATATGAGTGGTAATTTCAGAAACTTCTGAGGCACATATCAGTTGCACTGCTTGTTTAGACATAGCTCAGGTGTGGCCTGTACCACAACTTTATGAATGAGGTTTTGAGGCAAGAGCTATTCTTTCACACCTCATGTCCTTACTTTTAGAAAATATTTTGTGAACAAATTCAGTAGACAATGGAGTGGACGTAGATTTGGTATGGTCTAGCCTTTTGAAGTCTAGACTTAGCAATATGTGAGACTTTTCAGTGGGCTATTGTAAAAGAGGTTGTTGTTTTTTTTTTTTTTCTTTTCCGATGTGCTTAACAGAAACTAAATATCTAAAACCAGCTTCAGCCTCTGCTTTAATGACTTCCAACCACCAACATGGAAAAGGGTATCCAGAAGAATTTTAGGAAAGTTAAAACTTATTCAGTGCATGGAGGGGTCATACATGCAACTTCTAATTATGGCCTTCTATACTATTTGTTGGCTGTGTGACATCAAGCAAGTTAAGTAACCTTCCTGAGCCTCAGTTTCTTTATCTTAAAGTGGGTTTTGTAATAGTATCTACTGCACAGGGTGGTGGTGAGGATTAAATGAAATGATCCCAAATGGTCTTTCTATTTTTACCCTTGCTGTCTTAACACTATTTTAACACAGCACTAATAGTTACAGGCATACTTTTAAGTCAGACCATGTTGCATCTTTGCTCAGTACTAGAATGGCTTGCCATTTTGCTTAGAGGGAAAGCCAAAGTCTGCATAGTGGTCTGCAAGGTCAGATGTGATCTGGCCCCTCTAACCTCTCTGCTACCCACTTTTACTATTTTCTGGTCTCTTCCCATTAGCAATTGTGACCTTCAGCGTCTAGGGATATTCCTGCCTAGAAGCTTTTCTGGAGGCTTATCCTTCTCTATGGAACATTCTTTACCCCCATTATGAACCTAGCTCATTCTTTACCTGCTTTAAAATTTTATTTCAGGTGCCTGGGTGGCTTCCTCAGTTGAGCGTCTGACTCTTGGTTTTTGGCTCAGGTCATGAGACAGGGTCGTGGGATCAAGCCCTGCATCAGGCTCCATGTGCCACACTGAGCGTGGAGCCTGCTTAAGATTCGCTCTCCCTCTACCCCTTTCCCCCATGTGTGCTCTAAATCTCTCTTTCTCACTCTCTGTCTCTCTCTCGCTCTCTCTCTCTCTCTCTCTCTCATATAAAAAAACCAAACCAAACCAAAAACTTTATTTCACGTCACCTTTCAGTGAGGCCCACCCTAATGACCCTGGTCAAAATAGAATACTCCCTCTCCAGCATTATCCATCCCCCTTAGGCTTTTATGATCTTTCATTGGCACTTATCTTCTAATACACTAAGCAATAAACTTACAGATTGCGTATTTGACTATAGGTACTACTAGAAGTTAAGACCATGAGGATAGGGATGTTGATCTGTTTTTTCATTACTGAATCCCCAGTGCCCAGAACAGTGCCTGGCATATGGTAAGCATTTAACAGTTCTGAATGAATGAATGATTCCATATAAAGCACTTAGCACGCTACTGGTACATAGTAAGTGCTTAATATATAGTAGCTATTTTAAGGACTGCAGGCTGCTTCAAATCTGAGATCAGATGTGGTGTTTCAGACTTCTGCTGTAATGAACATGAGGAAAGCAAATTTATCTAACACGTATATGGGAAAAGTCCTGTGATGCCAAGGTCCTGAGCATATTATTTCCCATTCTCTAATTGTAGAAAGTGGTTAACAAGGGCATGTTTTTCATGTCATATAATTTAAAACAATCAAGGGTCTCAACGAAGTATATTATTACTATCAGGCAATCCAATTCTTGTAAAGAAACTTAGATATTTTTGCATTAACCTCTTAAACAGCAACTTTGGTTAACTATATGATTTGGGGCAAGTCATTAACCTCAGTGTCTTATCTGTTAGTGTCAGGTGACTGGGGATTGGAATACAGTTCTGGGTGTGGTCTCTCCAGGACCGTCAATTGTACCATTCAGTATTTTCATGGGATGAGAGGTTGAAGGTCTTTATTCAGACCCATGTCCAACAGACTAAGGCTTAAGAAAATAAATGAATATTAGGCCCTGGAAAAGTTGTGTCTACCAAGTCAACTTCTGTTTGAGTTAAACTTAGCCTAAGAAATTGGCTCTCTGTAAACTTGTTGCTATGGTTTTGAGCTTTGCTTTTTGTTAGTTCTCTCTCCATTTTTCCCCTTCTCTTCTGTCCTCTTCCTCTCTTTCCGCATTCTTCTTTCCTAAGGTGTAACCCCTGCTCTGTGTGGCTGCTCTGGTCTTTGGGGACTTTGATGTCTATTCCCAAGGTGAGGAAGTCCACATCTATATCTAGCTCTAAAGATTTTCCCTACACTCAATAAATTAATAAGAACATTATGAATAATTTTATGTAAAGAACTCTGGAAACTTACATGAAATAGGAAAGTTATCTAAAATCACAACTTACCAAAACTGACACAAAATGGAATATCTGAATAAGGTCTATATCTGCCAAAGAAATTGGAACTGTAATCAAAATCCTTCCCATGAGGAAAACTACAGGCCTAAACAGCCTCACTGGTTCATTCCTCCAAAAGTTCAGGAAATAATACTGTATTTATACAGATTCTTTCAGAAAATAAAGAAAGAGAATGCTTACAATTCATTTTGTGAGGTCAGTATAACCTTGAAACTGAAACATGATAAGGATATTATAGGGAAAAAATTACATCTTTTTATCTACCATGAACATAGATGCAAAATTTCTAAACACAATATTAGCAAATAGAGTGCAATAAGATAGAAATAACATAATAGTTCATGGCCAGGTAAAGTTTATTTCAGGAATACAGTAATAGTTTAATATATAAAAACCAATTAATATCATTTTAAAAATAACTTTAAAATAGAGAAAATCATATTATCATCTCAATAGATACAAAAAAGGCATGACCCCATTCATGACTAAAACAAAACAACTGTGAGAAAATTAAGATGAGAACTCTCTTAATGTGATAAAAAGGAATCTAAAAACTCTACAGCTGACATCATTTCTAATGGTGTAATACTGAACTTTTTTCCCTTAAAGTTGGAAATGTCCACTGTCACCATGTTTATTCAACATACTTTTGAAGGTTCCAGTCAGAAGAAAAAGGAATAAGAATTACAAAAATATTATATAATGAGAAGAATAAAGTTACCTCTATTACAAATGACATAATTATATAAGAAATTCAAAAGAAGTTATAAACTATTAGAATTAAGGTATTACCAAATTTGCTGGATGGAAAACCCATATGGAAAAAGTACTTATTTCTATATTTCAGCCAAAAATAAAACCATAAAATTAGAAAAGCAGTACCATTTAAAATAGGAGCTAAAAACTATGTACCTCTGGGTTAAACTTAAGATTTATAAGATGTCTATAATTAAACTACAAGTGTTGGTGCTCCTGGGTATCTCAGTTGATAAGCATCTGACTTCAAATTTTTTTTTTAATGTTTTATTTATTTTTGAGACAGTGAGAGACAGAGCATGAACAGGGGAGGGTCAGAGAGAGGGAGACACAGAATCCAAAGCAGGCTCCAGGCTCTGAGCTGTCAGCACAGAGCCCAACGCGGGGCTCGAACTCACAGAGTGTGAGATCATGACCTGAGCCAAAGTCGGCCACTTAACAGACTAAGCCACCCAGGCGCCCCATATAAGCATCTGACTTCAGCTCAGGTCATGATCTCAGGTTTGTGAGCTCAAGCCCCTCTTCAGGTAAAACAACAACAACAACAAAAAACAAAAAACAAAAAACAAAAAAAAGCCCACAAAAACCATGAGCCCTGCTTTGGGTGAGCCCCACTTGCTTCTCTCTCCCTTTCCCTCTGCCCCTCCTGGGATTCTCTCTCTCTCTCTGCCCCTTGCTCACTTGCGCCCTCTCTTTCTCTCTCAAAACAAACCAAACAAAAAACCCCCCAAAACCCTGTTGTTAACAGAAAGAATACTTAAATGGGGGAGATGAATAAAGTTTGTGGATTGAGAGATTCAATATTTGTAAGATGTCATTTTCTCCAAATTGATCTATAAATTTGATCTGAGCCCAATCAAAACCTAGCAGGATTTGTGTAGAAATTGACAAGCTGATTCTAAAATTTATACAGAAATGAAAGTACCAATAAACCTTAGATAATATTGAACAAGAACAAAGCTGGAGGGCTTACAACACCAGACTTCCAGACTTAGTGTAAAACTCCAGTAATTAAGAGTGTGGTATTATGCAAGGAGAGACAAACAGACCAACTGGACAGAATTATGAGTCTAGAAAGAGACTCACACATACAGAATTTCTTGATTTATTAAAAAGGTGCCACTGCAGTTCAGTGGGAGAAAGTTGGCTTTTCATTAAATGGTGCTATAACATTATTCTTATGAAAAAAATGAACCTTGCCTCCTATATTACAGCATACAGTAAAATTAATTTGAGAGGGAATATAGATCTCTATTTGCAAGATAGAAAAAAACAGAGCTTTGGGAAGAATACAGAAGATATCTTTATGACCTTAGGTAGGCATGACTTTCTTAAACATAAACATAAAGCATTAACCATAAAAAAAAACCTCTGATAAACTGGGTTTCAACAAAATTATGACTATTAATTCATCAAAAGATATCAATCATTATGATAATGAAAAGACAAGCCATATACTGGAAGAAAATATTTGTCATTTATATGTCTGACAAAGGCCTGGTATCCTAAATATACAAAGAGTTCATGTAAATTAATATGATATAAACAAACCATACAGTTTTTTAAAATTTCAGGTATTTCATAAATAAGATATCCAAATAACCAGTAAACATATCAAAATCTAATCTATATTATTATTCATCAAGTGAACAGAAAGCAGAATCAGACCTATAAATACAGAGAACAAACTGATGGTTTCCAGAGGGGAAAGGGTGGGAGGATGGGCAAAATGGGTTGATTTTGATCTCTGCCTTGATTCAGTGGTGGTTACACAGGAGTATACATATCTGAAGACACATCCAGCTGTATAGTCAAGATTTGTGTACTCTATGCACTTTACTAGATATGCATTATACTTCAAAGGCAAGCAAAATTAAAAATTAGATTTTAATAAAAGTAAAAAGCATTAGTTAAAAGAACATACACAAGAAAGAATATCTAATGGGAAAAAGACAGTGTCTTCAACAAATGGTGTTGGGAAAATTGGACAGCTATATGCAAAAGAATGAAACTGGACTAATTTCTTATACCCAAAGATATACCCCAAAATATCTTATACACAAAGATAAATTCAAATGGATTAAAGACCTAAGTGTGAGACATGAAATAATAAATCCTAGAGGTGACATTAACAGTAACCTTTTTTACATTAACCATAGTCATTTCTTTCTAGATAAGTCTTCAGAGGCAAGGGAAACAAAAACAAAAGTAAACTATTGTGATTTCATAAAAATAAAAACTTTTGCACAGCAAAGGAAGCAATCAATGAAACTAAAAAGGCAACCTATTGAATGGGAGAATGTATTTGCAAATGACATATCTGATAAAGGGTTAGTATCTAAAATATGTAAAGAACTTATAAAATTCAATATCTAAAACTCAAACAATCTAACTTAAAAATGGGCGGAAGACATGAAAAGACATTTTCCCAAAGAGGACATGCAGATGACCAACAGACACATGAAAAGATGCTCAACATCACTCATCATCAGGGAAATACAAACCAAAACTATAATGAGATATTACCTCACACTTGTCAGAACGGCTAAACTCAACAACACAAGAAACAACAGATGTTGGCGAGGATGTGGAGAAAGATAAACCCTTTTGCACTGTTGGTGGGAATGCAAACTGGTGCAGCCACTCTGGAAAGCAGTATGGAGGTTCCTCAAAAAATTAGAACTACTCTACAAACCAGCAATTGCAACACTAGAATACAAAAATACTAATTCGAAGGGATGCATACACCCCAATGTTTATAGCAGTATTGTCTACAGTAGTCAAATTATGGAAACAGCCCAAGGGTCTATTGACTGATGAATGGATAAAGAAGATGTGGTATCCTTGGAATATTAGTCATAAATATTGAAATATGAGTCATAAATGAGAATGAAATATTGCCATTTGCAATGACATGGATGGAACTAGAGAGTATAATGCTAAGTGAAATAAGTCAGTCAGAGAAAGACAAATACCATATGATTTCACTCATATGTGGAATATAAAAACAAACAAAGGGAAGAGAGAGAGAGAGAGAGAGAGGCAAACCAAGAAACAGATTCTTAACTATAGAGGACAAACTGATGGTTACCAGAGGGGAGGTGGGTGGGGAGATGGGTGAAATAGGTGATGGGGATTAAGGAGGGCACTTGCAATGAGCACTGGGTGTGGTATGGAAGTGTTGAATCACTATATTGTACACTTGAAATTAATATTACACTGTATGTTAACTGGAGTTTAAATAAAAACTTAAAAAAACAGAATAAAATAAAAAAAGATAAGCCAACAGGTGGATGAACACAAATCCCAAATTCTCACACCAATGAATGGGCAGAGCACCAGGTCACAGTTCCTTGGGGCGAAACAACAGGCAGTGTACATCGAGGTCTGTGCAGGATTTAGGCTTGGTAGACGTCCCCTAAGCCCCTGAGCAGCAGACTGTAAAGCTAACAGCCCTTCAGCTCCTGTGGGTAGCTCAGCTGATACCAAATAGGCATGAATATCTCAAAAAGAGAACTGAGCAGCTTCAGGCACCCAGCTAGACTCTGCAGTCTAGGAGCCTCTAGCAACCAGAAGGGAGCTTTTAGCAGTTAGCCTTTCCTTATCTCACCAGCAGATCCTGGAGGATGCCTCTGGCATGGACTGACTTAGGACCTTTGCCTTTGGTTCATTTTCCACAAAAAAAGAAGTCTCATTCTGTGCAAACCTTTCTGAGGATGAGTTTGTAGACATCGTCAATAAGATGACCACTTGGTAATCCATTTTAGGATATTGGAAAACTAGTTTTAATCCATTCTGATGGAAGATTTTATGCAAGAATTAAAGCATTCTAAGTCTGGTTTTTCGATTTCATATCACATCAACAAACTTTGCTGTGGATGGAATTAGCAGCCAAAGAGCTCTGTCTAAATCATTGCTTTCTGTTGTCCTAAGCTTTCTCAGTGTTGGATGTTGGCTTAGATGCCAAGCTGGACCAAGAACATCGTAAACTTCTTGTCTATTTAATGACTAAAATAATAGCCCTGTTTGATAATAGCCATCCCAGACTTATCCATCTCAAGCTATAAAGGGAGGCACATTAGTATTTGTGGTCACATATTGACCAGTTGAAACCTCATACGTGGCTTTCAAAAGCAAGTGAACAAATGGTTTTTTGGGATGAGGCACTGCAAAGAGCTACAGAGCATTGTAATTGGAAGCTCTTTATACAGCATACATTCATACTCACTAATATTATCTTACATTTATACGAGACTTCACAATTTCAACATGCTTCTCTATACATTCTCCCACTTGATTTCCATAAATTTCCATAACATAGGTATCATATCCATTGGAGGTGCATTCAAAGTCACCAGTAAGTGAAGGAGGTATTCACGTGACTTACTACATCCATATCTATGGTTGGTGAGGCTGGACTTTCACAAGTGAAATCCTTTGCTTTTCAGCTTTTGAATTAGAGAGTTTGAACTAGCAAGTGGCCTTTCCTTCTTCTATCTTGTATTGGCCCCAAACCTTGCAATTCTTGACATTTATACAAGAGGTGCTCATCACACCATTTTATGAGGTAAGTCATACAAGGATCATGAACCTCATAGAGATCTTGTTATATTTCTCCAATATGATGGACACCCATGATAAAAGTAGGAGCCTTGTAAAAAACCATAAGCAAAGCTCCACATTTTACTTTAGGTTTAGAGAGTGTCAGACAAACTATTATTGAATCAATAGAGAAAGAAAACAAAAGCATAGTTGCCCTCTGAAACACCTAAATGACATTATTTTTTTAAATAAAGTGTAAAATATAGGACTTAACTCTAGGAAGACAGTTTAAAAATTAAGTTCTCCATGAGGTCATTCAGCAGCTGAAATGATTAATAGTAGATAAAACTCATGAACTATCATAATTTCCTATGCTGTGGGTATATTATTTTTCTCTCTGGTTTTATTAAGATATATATGAAGAAAATATATACCAGCAAAATTCCTCCTTGTTAGCTGTTCAGTTCTGCAAATTTTGCTAATGCATACAGTTGTCATACCACTACCCAAATCAAGAAGCTAGGTTTAAAACCATGCCTGTCAGACCCACCAGCTCTTTTCACTATTCCAGGGTACACTATTCTTGGGATCTGGAGGTATAAAGCTAAGAAATACCCAATTTATGCAGACAGACCTAAGCAAGACCCTCTGCTAGGAAAGCGGTACCTGCTGAGGTGGTCTCCAGCTCCCTGGTTATAAAGAAATAGGTTGTTCTTTTTCTTTGACAACAAACCCATCTTCATCAATAATTTTTGACTTAGCCTAATGTAAGACTCTTATCCCTGTATGAATACTGCTCTGATTTCCTAGTAGAAATTTGATAGAGAATATATTTATAGACTGTGATGTACTTATCCAAATGGTTAATTCCACAATTCTATGATTACAACTACAACTTGACCTTAAAGTATGTGATGCCTAATTTTATCAATGGGCAAGCTATCCTGGACTGAAACCCCATAGAGGAAGAATGGATGAGTAATCAGACAAGTAAAAATTTGCTGCTTATAGCATCATCCAACTGTGTGTAGAGCAAGAATCATTATATTTTAACATGCTGGGAACATTTGTCTTGATTGAGTGTTAGTCAATAAAAATTCCTGTTTAAAGGATTGCTGCTGTGGGGTCTGCTCTTGTTCCTGAAACTGCAGGGACACACTGAAAATTCGAAGAAAAGCATACTACACAATACCTAATAAAGTGTTATAAAGTACTAAAATAGCACAGTCCCTTGTCCATTAAAAATGTAGTAAAATTTTCTGAAAATGAAATTTAATATTATGTGTTATTTTTTCTTTCTTGGAACCATAGATTACTTAAATATTTCCATTAGCGCCAAAATAGAGTGATATGATAAAAATGATGAAATGAAAGATTATGGTTTTCCACTGGGTATCAGAAGAAAAAAGATTGGGAGAATTATAATAAAAATAAAACTCAAAGGAATTCAAATGCATTCCATTTGCAATTAAAGCACACATTTAAGTCATAGGGTGATGTAGCCTTGGAAGAGGAGCTATGCTAATTTATAGGTATTTAATTAACTCCACAGGTTAGAGTCCCCTGTTGTTACTTTGTGTATATAATATTTATATTGATAATTACAAAACTAATTTAAAATACTAAAAAAGACCTAAGTGAATACAGTTAAGCCCATTCTTTCTCAATTTCCAAATGGTCCATATCAGATTGTGAAAACTGACCCAATATATTTTTTAAAAATGTTTTAATGTTTATTTATTTTTGAGAGAGAGAGACAGAGCATGAGCAGGGGAGGAGTAGAGAGAGAGGGAGACACAGGATCTGAAGCAGGCTCCAGGCTCTGAGCTGTCAGCACAGAGCCCGACGCGGGGTGTGAACCCACAAACTGCAAGATCGTGACCTGAGCCAAAGTTGGATGCTTAACCGACTGAGCTGCCCAGGTGCCCCAAAAATGACCCAATATTTAGCAAGGTCTTTACTCGAAACTTTAGTCGTAGTGGAACAAGGATGAAGAGGGAAGAAAGGAAACGTAGAAGATTCCTTCCTTTTGTTTTCTTTGGATGGACGAATCTAAAGAGTGTCCTGTGTAAACCTAAATGTGAGACCTGAAACCATAAAAATCCTAGAAGAGAGCACAGGTAGTAATTTTCTCTGATATCAGCCATAGCAATATTTTTCTGCATATGTCTCCTGAAGCAGGGGAAACAAATGAAAAAATGATCTATTGGGACTACATCAAAATAAAAAGCTTCTGTATAGCAAAGGAAACAATCAAAACTAAAAGACAACCTATTGAATGGGAGAAGATATTTGCAGATGACATATCTGATAAGGGGTTAGTATCCAAAATATATAAAGAACTTCTACAACTCAACACCCCAAAAACAGATAATCCCATTTAAAAATGGGCAGAAGACGTCAACAGGCATTCTCCAAAGAAGACATACAAATGGTTGATAGACATATGAAAAGATGTTCATAATCACTTACCATCAGCAAAATGCAAATCAAAACTACAATGAGACATCACTTCACACCCGTCAGAATAAAATCAACACAAGAAACAACAGGTGTTGGCAAGGATGTAGAGAAAAAGGAACCCTCATGCACTGTTGATGGGAATGCAAACTAGTGCAGCTACTATGGAAAACAGTATGGAGGTTCCTTAAAAAATTAAAAATGTAATTACCATATGATCCAATAAATCCGCTACTAGGTATTTATACCCAAAGAATACAAAAAAACTAATTTGAAAAGATGAAAGCAGGGGCGCCTGGGTGGCTCAGTCGGTTGAGCATCCAATTTCGGCTCAGGTCGTGATCTCATGGCTTGTGAGTTCCAGCCCCGCGTCGGGCTCTGGGCTGATAGCTCGGAGCCTGGAGCCTGTTTCGGATTCTGTGTCTCCCTCTCTGTGCCCCTCCCCTGTTCACACTCTGTCTCTGTCTCTCTCAAAAATAAATAAATATTAAAAAAAAATTGAAAAGATGAAAGCAGTCCTATGTTTATTGCAGCATTTTTTACAATAGTCACTATGGAAGCAACCCAAGTATCCATCAATAGATGAATGGTTAAAGAAAAAGTGGTATATATACACAATGGAATATTATTCAGCCATAAGAAAGAATAAAATCTTGCCATTTGCAACAACATGGATGGAGCTAGAGCTTACAATGCTAAGTGAAAGAAGTCAATCAGAGAAAGACAAATACCATATGATTTCACTCATATGTGGAATTTAAGAAACAAAACAAATGATCAAAGAAAAAAAGATGCAAATCAGAAAACAGACTCTTAGCTATAGAGAACAAACTGATGGTTCCCAGAAGGGTGGTGAGTGGGGAGATGGATTAAATAGGTGATGGGGATTAAGAATTCCACTTATCACTATGAGCACTAAGCAATGTAAAGAATTGTTGAACCCTGATATTGTAACCTGAAACTAATGTAACACTGTATGTTAACTATAGTGGAATAAAAACAATAAGCAAACAAACTATGTCCTTTTTGCTTTGTACCATCTTGGCTGAAAGTAACATAGCGCCAACAGAAAATGAAGTTTTGTTTAAAAGACAATTAGTATTTATTCAATATAATTTTTTCACTTTGCTTGTATTTCTCCCATTCCCTTTAAGGTACTTTTTTTTCCTCCAAAGTCATCACATGACTGTTTTCTCCTTTCTGTTTAAAAAATGGTTCTATTCTTGAGTTTGCTGGAGGATCAGCCTACAGGGCTATAGACCTCAGGCAATTGTGGGCATGTCCATGCTCTCCCAACAGTGGGGGCAACATCACTGAGTTGAGTAGGCAGAAAAGTCCTGAAAAAAAAATCCATTAAATTCAAAACTCTTAGAGGAAGTAATGGAAATATAAAAAGAGGCATTAGTTGACAATATTTACTGAGCATGTAATGGAGAGTGTTTACACAGTTATCTCTAAGCTTCATCTTGCCTGCCCTTGGGAGAGGAGTGTACAGTGTTATTTTCTAAATTGTCTTGAGTCAAAGCTCTGATTGATTCCAAACATATTAGAGAAATTGTTACTAGAGTAAATATATTTTTAAAAGAATAAGACATTATTCGTTACTCAGAATGGTATACTTAGAATATAACATTAGATCTATTACAGTATAGCATCTTTAGATCTCCCTCTCCTCTGCTTCTGTCTTCCCATCTCCTTCCTGGACTCTGACCCTTCGGCCCTCATGCCTCCCTCTTCCAAGGACACTTAAAATTCCACTGAGCTCACCCCAATAACTCAGGATAATCTACCCATCTCATGATCCCTGACATATGTACATCTGCAAATTTCCTTTTGCCATGCAAGGTAATATATACACATGTTTCAAGGATTAGGATGTGGATAACTTTGGGGGAGTCATTATTCTGTCTATCACACATGCCAGTTGCTAGGATGTTTTTCCTTGATGACCATCCCAGGTTTCTACATCTCTGGTTTGAGATTAAACTATATTCTCTGCAAACTATATATCTACTTTAGTAGCTTGTTTTCTCTTAGGTTTTGCCAATAGGGGGCATTAAAGGATACTGCAAGGCAGGACGAGGAAGTGAATTAATTCTTTTTTTTTTTTTAGCTCGATGCTCTTGATTGGCACTTCCCCAGAAAAGACCCTCCCTGGCAGGTGCAGATGGTGTAGATCCCAGCTTTTCCTCAAATTCTCAGCATGGCCACACTTCCAGAATCAGTCTCATTACCCTCAGACTATGCACACAAGCTGGGCAATGGACCTCTTCCGAAGTTTGAGTCTTCACTCATCAGAGCCACTGTTCCAAGCATCTGGCTTCTGAAAACCTCAAATTATTTTCTTTCTTTCTCCAATCCTAGAGATGACAGCAGCTTCTTGCAATAATTAGCATAGTGTTCATTTTTAGGCGTTTCAGTTCTCCAGCATGTGTTTAACTATTTCCCTACATTAAAATCTCTTGGTTGAAGTACCTGGTATACTTTTGTTTTCCTGATAAATTTGCACTATGGTCAGTTTTTTTTTTTTTGGTCAGTTTTTAAAATACCCCAACAAGTGGTTACAGAACTAAAGAGTGGTAATAGTCTTAGAAGAAATGGGTAGAAGGACCTCTGAGGGAAGAGAAGTGATCTCAAACCTGTCTGATGCAGTTGTTTTGCAAGAAACATTATGGGATAGAAATAAGAGCCTATCTTCCCACCAAAATCACTTCACAGGATCATAACATCAGATTTTTTTTCTTAATGTGAAACAACAAAAATCCCAAAGACAATTACTTTGTTTTTGGGGTTTGTTAAATAACAAAATCATTTAAAAGAATACAACACAGAATTACTGGAATATCTCAATCCAGTTTAAACTATGCAAGAAACTGATTTAATGTGGCCAGATTTAATTCAATACTTAGATAATCTCTAATACCAGTAGTTCAATAGTCTTCTCAGTGAAGATCTTAATAACATTTCACACACATGTGTATGTGTGCCCATGTGTGTGTTATAAGAGAGATTTACCTTACATACTCTTACAGTCTTTTAGCTGCCAAAAAAACTATGCCTTTGAATTTCTACATGTGTGCTATAGTGAAACTACCCTCACAATTTATGACCTCGTTACATGTTTGAACATCCTTTAGATTACACTCTTGCCAGAGATAAATGCACTCAACATAAAATAATAATGTTTCAATCATGGAAATGTGATCTTAATCATGTTTAAACCTGCTTTTTAAACTCTGACATTAATTAGCAACCCAGAACTCCTTCTAAACCTCCATACCAGTCTTTGAAGAGGTTATTCATCAGATAAGAATGATGTTTGTCTAGGAGTGTACTTCTCTTAATGGACTTAATGTCATTATTTCTAAAATGTCTGGGTCCCCTTCTCCCTCATCTCCTGCTCAAGTTCAATGGCCTACATAGCTCTTTAAAGTCATTAAGACACTGGGAGGAGGTGATGTACTAGAAGTATACAAGAAGTGAAAACAACCAAGTACATGTATAATAAAAAGATGACACCTTAGGGGCTGGGTAGGAGGGGTTGGGGACATAGAGCAAGTCACACTGAAGGTTATCAGGTATCTGAAGTTGGGCTACATGAACGATGGAGTTTAAAAGGGAAAAGTAATTTCTGAAAAGAAAAACTGGAGTGGCGTGTGTGTGTGCGCACACATGTGTTTAGGGTAGAATGTGAATAATATTTTCGTGTTCCAATCTGAGGTCTAGTGCTAGTGCTAAGGAACCCAGGGAATGTAATGGAGGTTCAGGTGCATGGATTTTCCCCCACTGATTACTAGTTGCTTCCTTGAGTTATTGTCCATCCTTCTGCTGCACCCTCCTCCCCCAAGCACAGAGCTCAGGGTTATCACAGAGCTTTCCCAAATCCTAAGATAGTCTTGTTTACTGAGAACTTAATGAGCTCTTAAATGGGATTAGTTATGTCATTGTCTAATATGTGACCTATCATAGAAATGACCTTAGCAGTCTTAATTATTGTGCAATATAAGAGATCCAGAATGCGTGCTAGGTAGAAAAGAGAGAAGAGGCTCTATGGGAAAATATTAATTTTGATTTGAAAATATAGATGTAAGGACAAGGACTGCCCTTGAAGTTTAGACTCTAGAGGAATAATACCAAACTTCAGGAAATCTTGACTGAAAGGAAGACCAAAAAGAAAATCAAGTGAAGGAAGAGCAAAACCCACCTATAAATTATTTTTGAGTTTATAAACCAAATTCATGATTCAAAACTATAGACAAAGGCTTAATTGACCCCCTTGGTGTATACCTAGCTTCCCATACACACTTCTCCTGAATATCACAGGATAGTGAGCATGGGAAAAGCAAAATCATTAGCAAAACACACAGTGAAGGGTATAAGAAAGTGGTAGAAGGTTCGAGGATATTTAACACATCAGCAAAGAAAACTCGTGCAGTATGGCTACAGTGAGACAAATGATAAATCAATTTGAGTGACTTACGTATTTAATCGTTAGGACCTTTGCATTTTTCTGATGACTCCATGAAAATTCAAGTCTAGAGAGAGGACTTTGGGTACTAATGGGTTAATGCCTCTTCATCCCCATATGAGTTAATAACAGAATCATATACATACTGTGTTGTTTATCCTAGTGCCCACAGTATGTACTAACGACTCAGTAACTATACCTACTATTTTATGTGTGCCTGCCTTCTTCCCTGGTAGTGATTTTCAGATAATACATGGGTAGGGAGTCTGGATCACTGAGTGAAATATGCCTGATTAATTTTTCTTTTAATTATTGTGTTAGATGAGGGTATATTTTCCGACATTGTTTAACAAATATTTTAAATTATTTTTAAAATGTTATTTTCTATCCTCTTGTGGCCTGGCATATGTCTCTAGGGAATTACACAAAAATTTACCACTTGGGTCTAATTTCTGTTGAAATGATGTATACTGCCAAAATATCTAAATGAAACAAGAACAAAATTCAAGCCTTACTGATATAGGCAAAACATCTGAATAATTGAATGAATCACCCCATTTTCATCTGGGTGTTTTGTTAGAGGGTAGCTTTAGGCGTAAGTACACAATAGAAAGTGAAATGAAGAGGAACAAGCTAATTAGTGTTGTCAAATAAACAAGAGTGCAGAGGTGCCAAACTTGGTGTCTTGATCCAAATTAGCCAAATTTTCTATGGTAATTGTATTAACTGAATAATTTCCAAATTTCAATTTTTCTTTCTGTTGTAAAGAATGGTCAGATAAGTTCATGTGTTATCTCATTGTCATTCCATTTCACCCTTTGCCATGTCTTACACCCAACTTTTGTTTTGTTTCTCTTCTTGGCTTCTTCTGTTTTCATTCCATGATGGCTTCTGCTTTTCCTCTCCTCTGTCGATTGCTTGCAGTATAGATTATACAGATCATTTATAGTTTAATCTTAAAATGGTTAAGACTTCTCAGTGATAGATACTTAAAATTATCTTTCGTTAGTCTGAAGCCATTATGTCATATTACTAATCAGCTGACCTGCCAATATTTGCCTCACATGAAATCTGGTCACATAATTTCTAATTTTTTTTTTTTCGAGAGAGTACACAAGTCAGGAAGCGGGGCAGAGGGAGAGAGAGAGAGAGTGAGAGAGAGAGAGAGATTCCAAAGCAGGCTCCATTGATCCCACAATCCTGGGATCAGGACTTGAGAGGAAATCAAGAGTCAGATGCTCAACTGACTGACCCATCCAGACACCTCTAAATTTTTTGTAATATATTTTAATTGTTCCTATAACTATTAGTTCAACAAATCCTACCATCAAATCACATCATTAAATACATTGCATGTGGATATGTGCTTATTCACATAGTTTTATTATTGTTTCCAACAGCTATTTTGTATAGTTTATTTAAAAGTAATTTTTAACAAGGTGAAGGCCTCCCGATCCCGTTTAGAGCCATTGTCATGAACTGCAGTCAGCTCAAATGTTGGATTTTCCAAGTCCTGTGTCTTTTAGGTATAAGGCAAGAGCTATAACTCAGTTTTTCAGTGCTTGTGAAAGAAAATATGAGTGGCATGAATAATCATAGATCTATTTTCTTTCAATCTCACTAATCAAAGTTAACAATGAGGTTTAATGAGTAATATCTTTGTGGAAAATTATAACAACAATTGTCATGTTGAAAAATTCAGGTTTTATAATTACATAAAGTACGTGATAATGCTGGGTTATAATTTTCTTACTAGAAAATATTTTAAATAAAAAATAATTTCCCTGTTATTAGCCAGTGCATACTGGGACATTCTTCTGTGGCTTAACAGCCTGCAGGTGGCCACATTACTTAACCATAACTTTAAGTATTGCATTTGGGATTTCTATGCAAAATCAAGATTAGTCTTGTGACTTTTTGGAGTCAGACCAGCATGATTCACTTTGAGAAGTGTGCCACTTTTCAGTTTCCTGACCACATGAGTTTTCTGCCAATCTCATTAAAATTTAGAGGCTGTATGCTTACCGCTTTTTCTGTTTCTGGAAGGTAGTTCCATAACTTCCTTATCCCACAGTGATGTGGGAAGATTGTGGGGAGGTCTCCTCTTGAATTGTATTTTCTTAGCTCTTATTCTCTTCCAGGTGCCTTACAAATTAGAATCTCTCAGCCAGGGAAGTCTAGGCATTTGCAGTCTCCTTTTGGACCTTTTTTGTCAGTTGCTATGTGATTTATTATGGACTTGGCATTCATCTCTTCCAGGTCCACAGTTGTCTTTGCTGGGGCCAGGAAGGCTTCTGCTGAGTGACTTTATATTAATGATACTTTGTTTCTCATTTGATGTGGTATAAATTTCATAACCATCTTTTGCAGTGTGTGTAAAGGCAAGTTTGTTTACAAGCTCCTTATACAAGCTTTTAAAGATACTTTGATTCCAAATATAGCCATTTAGCACTCTGTACAAATATTTACATCATTATTAGATAGAATGCATTCCTATATTTTAGCAATGTTATTTCTCTATAACAGTGAAAGTGCCTCTATATGTATCTTCAGAGCATCTTTTTTTTAAAATTTCTTTTTTATGTTTTATTTACTTTTGAGAGCGAGAGAGACAGAGCATGAGTGGGGGAGGGGCCGAGAGAGAGAGAGGGAGACACAGAATCTGAAACAGGCTCTAGGCTCTGAGCTGTCAGTATACAACCTGATGTGGGGCTCGAACTCACATACCACAAGATCATGATCTGAGCCAAAGTCAGACACTTAACCAACTAAGCCACTAAGGTGCCCCCTCAAATGTATTCTTAATATGCTTTCAAATAAGGGGCGCCTGGGTGGCTCAGTCAGTTAAGCATCTGACTTCAGCTCAGGTCATGATCTCATGGTTTGTGGGTTCAAGCCCCGTGTCAGGCTCTGTGCTGACAGCTCAGAGCCTGGAGCCTGCTTTGGATTCTGTGTCTCCTCCTCTCTCTGCCCCTACCCTGCTCATGCTCTGTCTCTCAATAATAAATAAACATTAAAAAATGTGCTTCCAAATATTATTTTCAAGCTATATGCAGTAATTAAGTAAAATTATATTAATGCCTATATGAGAAAGTAAACAAATATTACATCTTATATACATATGATACATAATAAAATAATTTAGTAGTCATGTGGGTGACTTGGTGTGTAGTGAACAAAATGAGGCCTAAGTCTTGTTTTTTTTAATTATTATTAAAGATTCAACACCCTAAAGCCAAATAATCCAATTAAAAATGGGCAGAAAACATGAATAGATGTTTTCCCAAAGAAGACATACAGATGGTCAACAGACACATTAAAAGATGCTCAACATCATTCATTATCAGGGAAATACAATGAGATGTCACCTCATATCAGTCAGAATGGCTCAAATTAACAACACAAGAAACAACAGGTGTTGGCAAGGATGCCCAGAAAGGAGAACACTCTTGCACTGTTGGTAGGAATGCAAACTGGTGCAGCCACTCTGGAAAACAGTATGTATGTTCCTCAAAAAGTTAGAAATAGAAGTGTCTTACTATCCAGCAATTGCACCACTAGGTACTTATCCAAAGAATATGAAAATACTAATTCAAAGGGATACATGCACCCCAATGTTTACAGCAACATTGTCTACAATAGCCAAATTATGGAAATGGTCCAAGAAGATATGATATATACATCACGTCTTGAATGAAATCCATAAAAAAGAATGAAATCTTGCCATTTGCAACAGTGTGGATGGAGGTAGAGAGTATAATGCTAAGTGAAATAAGGCAATCAGAGAAAGATAAATACCATATGATTTCACTCATATATGATGTCTGACATACTGTTCCCCATCTGATCTGCAGTTCTAGGACTAGGGCTACACTGAGAGCTCCTTATCTGGCTTTTCTTCTCAGAATCTTCCCCAAGGTGTTCGTGGTGTCCCACAGCATTACCTGTGCCCACCACACAGCCCAAGATATAGATGGTTGAGTTTGGGGTTTGCAAGTTGAGTGAGTTACCCTGCAGCAGGGATTATCTTTGCTTCTATATACCCAAGGAGCTATTCGATGGTGGCAAGAGGATACAAAAGGTTTCATGGGGCATACTTGTGCAAGAACACTCATGAAATACGAGCTTACACATGCAGACATATAATTTGCTTTGTTGCATCAATCTGTTCATGCCATAAAGTATAAATGAAAATGTTATGGATGGGGAGTGCCTATCAAAGTTGCTAATGATCTCTATTGTTGACAAAGATCTACTAGACTAGGATTCTTAGAACTCCAGATAAATTACATTGGGCCATGTCCTTCTACTTAATGAGTGAGAAAGAGAAAATTAGTCCCTGGCATCTAGCTGTTCTCCAGGTTGGCTTTGGTATTCACCTGTTGGACATAAACACATTCACAGAACATCAGCATTAGACAAGGCCACTCTGTGACCTTGATGAAAAAAAGACATGATCCCTCTGTAATCATCTCTGAAAACAGACAGTACCAAAACTTTGGTATTGTCCGTGCCACAGAAATAATCTGATATACTGTGCTCTCATGAGTGACTCTTGATTCTTTACTTACTATATAGCTCTAGCCTTAGTCTAGTCTATCCTCCTTCTAGATAAGACTTTTAAAGATCCTCATTGAATTACCCCATACACCACTTCCTGGCAGCATCCAAATCAAAACAAACACACTTCCTTAAATCATCCCCCTGAAATAAAGAGTAAATTTTACAGTTCAAACATCCCCTTAGGGAGATATCCTAAAGTTCTCATGATATGTGTTTTCCCTCATAGCAAAAAATAATAAACCCAATTTGTATATTTTCAGGTGTGTTCCTGGTAGTCAACAGCTAAAAGATAAACTATTACTCAATGATTATGGTGGGAACTTTATAGTTGAACAAACAGCTATGGTCCTTCTGATGGCCAACAGTTGCTGGTCCTTAGGTGTTTTTTTTTTTGTTGTTGTTATGATAAAATACATATAACATAAAATGTACCATCTGAACTATTTTTAAGTTTACAGTTCAATGGCATTCAGTACGTTTACATCGTTGTGTAGCTATCACACTAACTATCCATCTCCAGAACTTCTTCATGATCCTAAACTGAATATGCCCATTAAACCATAATTCTCATTTTCCACTTCCCCAGCCTCTGATACCTAAATGTTGTACTTTCCGTCTCTATGTATTTTACTATGTTAGGTAGCTGATATAAGTGGAATCACATAGTATTTGTCCTTTAGTGTCTGGCTTATTTCATTTGGCATAATGTCTTCAAAGCTCATCCATGTTGTAGCAGGTATTGGAATTTCCTTCCTTTTTAAGGCTGAATAATATTCCATTATACAATTATACCACATTTTGTTTATGCACTCATCTGTCAATGGACATTTGGGTTGTTTCCACCTTTTGGCAATTGAGATTAATACTGCCATGAGCACTGGTATAATTACGGGGTAATTATTTTATTTTTAGCAAAGATGAGTAAAAAAAGTTTCAGGATTTTTTAAAATTCTGCACATGAACCTAAAAGCAGTCTCTTTCTTCCATCCTTCCCCTCTAGCAACTGCCATTCTCTGGCAACTCAAACATTTTGCAAGTAATAACCCCTCAAAATCAACATCATGTTTTTTCTAAGTGTCATCACTGACTTTACCAAGGTAGCACTAGGGCTGGGACAAATTAGAGGAAACAGTAGAGATGCAAAACAATTTGAACCAACTTTTCTTTCAAAATATACTCTCAAAAATAAGTTATGTCTTTTAGTACTTAGTAAAGTGCTAAAAGACAGGCCGACTAAAGGAGGCTTATTGACATTGAGATGTCATTTATTTATTCAGCCATTAAGTTATCATTTGCCACTTTCTGCTAGAAACAAATTCAAGGGACTTGCTGCTCTATCTTCTCTAAGACCACATAAGAGACATTCAAGAAATATTTACGAAATGAGTAAGTGAGAGATTATTATGAGCCCTTATTATGCCTGAGGCACTGTGAAAGCCATTATAGGGTATCAAATAACACCATCCCTGTCCATATAATGCTTTAAGGCTAAATGCAGAATTAGAAATACACTACAAGATAGCTTTAAACAAACTGCAGTGGGTGTGCAGAAAGAGAAGATTACTTCTACTATGGATAGTAAGGGGAGTTGCAAAGATGAGTTAGAATTTTGACAGGTAAAAGCACGAAAGTGCATTCCGTGGTGGTCACAAGAAGCAGAACTATAAAGTTTACGGAGTTCCTGTTCTGCTCAGTAAATTTTAAGTTCTCCATTTAAGCCTCGGAGTGCCTTCCATTTTCCTACCCACAGGAGGAAATAATTTCTCTTCACACATTAGTTAAGGAAATCAAGAAACACACAATAAGTGGGAAAACATGGATTTGAACCCAGGCCTTCCAATTCAAGAGCACGTGATTCCAACCACTAGATTATATTCAGTGGGTGCTAACAGCTTCTTCTGGGCTGGCACATAAGGTGCAGACATAGGGGAAGAGGGGAGAGCGAGAACCGAAAACTGCAGGGTCAAAATGGTGGAGGGAAATGGGGATTGTAACTTTTTTTCTACTTTGAACTTAAGTGCAGAAAGCATTTTTATACTCGAAATACAGTAAAGCTTTTTGAATGGACTATTGTAAAGAATAGTGAGAAAAATCCACATTGATTTTAATAGTTAATTTTACAAAGGTTCTTTATTGCCCATTTTATATGCCCTTTTCTTTAAGTTTGACTCTATAAATGTATATTTCCAAACACTGTGTTTTTTAATGATCTGGCTAAGATCATTAAGCAGACATCCTCTTTTAAAATATTTCTTGTTCAGCTGAAATGTGTTCTAATGTTTTCTGACCTATAAGAATCTTTGTTTTTCAGAACATAATTCAGGAACAATTTAATTAAAAAATAAAACACATATTCTCTCCAACAACTGAGAAATATTGTGAACTACTGAAAGAAAATGCATAGCAAAGAGGCATGTATATTTTTTCCTCTAATATATTTTACTTTTTAAATCAAAGTATAATTAACATATAATTCTATATTCGTTTCAGGTATACAACATTGTGATTCAATAATTCTGTATATTACTGAGGACTCACCATGATAAGTGTAGTCATCATCTGTCACCAAACAACATATTAAAATATTATTTATTATATTCCCTATGCTGTACTTTTAATCTCCATAACTTATTTATAACTGAAAGTTTGTATCTCTTAATTTCCTTCAGCTATTTTGCCCATCCTCTTACCCACCTCCCTTCTGGAAACCATCAGTTTGTTCTCTGTATTTAAGAGTCTGCTTTTTGTTTGTTCATTTGTTTTGTTTTTTAGATTCCACATATAAGTTATATCACTTTGTATTTTTGCTTTGTCTGACTTATTTCACTTAGAATAATACCCTCTAGTTCCATTCATGTTATTGCAAAATCCCATTCTTCACCATGGCTGAGTAATATTCCATTACATTATACATGGTATAATATATATGTGGTATAATATCCCATTATACCTATCTCTATCCATTCATCTATCAGTAGACCTTCGGGCTGCTTCCTTATATTGGCTATTGAAAAAAAATGCTGCAGTAAACATAGAGGTGCATGAATCTTGTTGAATTAGTGTTTTCATTTTCTTTGGATAAATATCCTGTAGTGGAATTACTGGATCATATGGTATTTCTATTTTTAATTTTTTAAGGAAACTCCATACTGGTTTTCACAGTGGTTGTACTGGTTTACATTTCCACCAACAGCTGCATGAAGGTTCCTTTTTCTTCACCTCCTTGCCAACACTTGTTATTTCTTGTCTTTTTTATTTTAGCCATTTTGACAGGTGTAAGGTGATATCTCATTGTGGTTTTGATTTGCATTTTCCTGATGATTAGTGATGTTGAGCATCTTTTCATGTGTACATGTTGGCCATCTCTGTCTTCTTTGGAAAAACGTCTATTCAGGTCTTCTGCCCAGGTTTTGATTTTTGTTTTGTGTGTGTGTGTGTGTGTGTGTGTGTGTATGTGTGTGTGTGTGTTGAATTGTATAAATTCTCTATGTATTTTGGATATTAAACCCTTACCAGACATATCACTTGCAAATATCTTCTCCCATTTAGTAGGTTACCTTTCTGTTTTGTTGATGGTTTCCTTCACTGTGCAAAAGTTTTTTATTTTGTTGTGGTTCCAATCAGTTTATTTTTGATTTTGTTTCCCTTGCCTGAGGAGACATATCTAGAACAATATTGCTAAGTCCAATGTCAAATTATTGTCTATGTTTTCTTCTAGGATTTTTATGGTTTAAGGTCTTATATTTAGGTTTTTAATCCATTAAATTTTTTTTAACATTTATTTATATTTTGAGAGACAGGAAGAGAGAGTGTGAGTGGAGGAGGGGCAGAGAGAAGGGAGTCACAGACTGAAGCAGGCTCCAGGCTCTGAGCTGTCAGCACAGAGCCAGACACAAGGCTCAAAGTTATGAACCGTGAGATCATGACCTGAGCTGAAGTCGGATGCTTAACCGACTGAGCCACCCAGGCTCCCCTTTAATGCATTTTGAGTTTATTTTTGTGTATGGTGTAAAAATGTGATCCAGTTTCATTCTTTTGCATGTAGCTGCCCAGTTTCCCCAGCACTATTTGTTGAAGAGACTGTCTTTTCCCCAGTGTATATTCTTGCCTCCTTTGTTATAGATGGACTGACCATATAAGCATGGGTTTATTCCTAGGAAGAAAGAACCATGTATTCTTAATAGTGGAAGAGGATATGAAGAAAATGTTCCAAATAAGTAGCAATGTTTACAAACTGGGCATGTGTGATTTTGATGGACAACTAGAGTACATGAATAAGTTTTAATGGTAGCATGAAACCACTGCAATAAGTTATTTTGTTCTTTCCACTTATGCTTGAAACAATTTTTTAAGGTTAGCTATTATTGATACCACGATTAAAAATCATTACTATATTCTCATCTCTGTTGTGGCAATGACAATTTTATTCTATACCTTGAGTTTTCTTAGGGTAAAAGGATAGAGTTAAAAAAAAAGACAAAGGAAATATTTTCATTCTTTCTCTTGCTATTTCCAGCAGCCATATGCATGAGAAAGTATCAGTTGTAGAATACTAGAGTCACAGCGGTCATTAGAAATCAGTAACAACTTCTAGTTTAGTCCAGTTCGCCAGTGGTAGTGATGGTTAATTTTATGTGTCACCTTGGCTAGGCTATGATGCCCAATAGTTTAGTCAAATACTAACCTAGATGGTGCTGTGAAGGTCTTTGTGGATATGATTAGCATATACTTATTTGACTTTGGGTAAAGCAGATTATTTTCTATAATGTTGTTGGGCCTCACCCAATCAGTTAAACGTCTTAAGAACTGAGACAGGTTTCCTAAAGAATTCCTCTTCAAGTCTGCAGCATAGAAGTCCTACTTGAGTTCCCAGCCTACTGGCCTGCCTTTTGGGTTTTCCAGCTCTTATGATCACATGAGCCAGCTCCTTAAAATAAATCCTTCTCTCTCCTTCCTTCCCTCCCACCTTTCCTCTCCCTACTTCTTTGTATGTGTGTGTGTGTGTGTGTGTGTGTGTGTGTGTGTGTGTGTATGCAGAGAACCATGACTTATACAGTGGGCAAAGTAAAACCCAGTGAAATCACATCATTTTCTTAATGTCATTTAGTAAGTGGTAGCAGTACTGGTAATAGAAAGATGAGGAAACTGGGTCATAAAGTTGCCTAAAAGATTGTTTATAAGGCTGGGAAAGAAATTCAGAACTATCAACTTTCAACCCTGTCCTTTCTGGTGGATTGCATGCTGAGAAATGTGAAGTTTTATGCAAAATCAATATATTAAAAATTCTGGAATTTAAAGCAGATAAAATAGGAGAGGGATTGTTTGCTTTACCAAAAGATACAGTGTACAATTCCTTATAGAGATAACTTTCCTCAACATTTAAAGTGGTTTCATTAAAAAAATAATAAAAAATGTTTGTAAATTTTTAGAGACACATAAGTTCAACATACTTGAGCAGGGCATATTTTTAAAGTGTATCCTATTAAAAAATATTCCCAAGATTCAATAATTATTCCATTCTCTTGAAGATGAATACTCTGTAATTATAGAAAAGGCAATAAAATAGATATATGTTATTGTCTGAATAAACGTAAATCTCACATTTCATATGCTGCTTTGCTGATAACAAAGCTTTTCATATATGCCCCTAGAAGATTTACTACAAATCTCTGAGTTATTATCACTATTTTATAATGGAGATAACTAGGGCTGACAGAGACTAGAAGACTTGCCCAACATACTCAGAGACAGAGCAGCTGATTCCAGATCTGAGCTCCTATCATGGCCCTGCCATAATGCCCACAGAGCACCAACATTAGTCAGAAGGGTGGTATTTGTAGAATCTTATAGTGAGCTAAATTCTTCACTCTAATCAAAAGGATATGTGGGCTCCTGCTAGGCTAGCAAGAATATTAAGATTTGCCTTAAGAAAAAAAAAATCCCAGGACGTTTCTACCTTATTCTTAAAGATAACCCTGCCATGTCTTCTTGAAGCTATGAACTGATTCTAGGCAGGAATGGAAAATTTGATCACAAGGATGGGGACTGATCTCTTCTCTCCAACCTTCTCCCAGTGCTCCCCATTTGGAGTCAATATTCTCTGGGCTATGCATCTTCATACGATAAACAAGCTTTAGTTGTGGATTTTAGTGTTGTAGGGTTTACTGAAATGAAATGATCATTCCCAGGTTTGACAGCTCTCTCTCTCACCTTGTTTTCATTTCCCCAACCGAATAGCGTTTACTTTAGGAACAGGATTTACACACCACTGGATCACAGAACAGAGGTACCGTGTTGCATCTACATTCTCTGGGTTGCAAAGACCTAGCCAATTTTCAGTGCATCACTATACATTCCTCAGGCCACCCTTAGACTCATCACGTTTGTAAAACTTTCCCTTCTCTTTCTCATCTGAGAGCAGGTGGACCAAGACAGTTCTTTGGAGGCTCAATGAGTGATTTCTCCTGAGAGAGACACATCTCTCTAGTCTGCCAAGGAATGAAAAATCAGACAATCGCATAAATCATTTTGAACGTTGCCAAATAAATTCCACCAAATGGTACTGGCAATAATCACAGTATGTCACCAGGAAATGTGATTTTCTTCTATCATTGGGCTTTAGCCTTGTCCTGAGTGGGTGAAAATGAGACAGAGGACATAGCTTTCCCATGGCGATAACAGATTTCTCATGATCCCAGAAACGAAGGGGTTGAAATGCTTCTTTACCTTGAAACGTCTGGAACAGGGTATCAGGAATTAAGTAGGAACCACCTGGAATTTCCTGCTCTTTGCCTACAGCACAATTGCCAACCATTCCCCAAATGAGGCAAATGATGATTAAAGACCACCATTTTGTTATACGCAGGGCTGTGGGCTCCGGCTGAGGAGAGGCACAACCTGTTGTAGCTTATAAAAAAGGAAAGCTCTTTGGTAAGAATGGAAAGTCCTGAGAGCCAGTAGGCGAGTCTGCTCCCCAGGAGGCGATAGCATCCCAAGTCCACTAGGATTTTAGCTCCAATCACCGGACTGTCTTTCGTCCAGACTGGACCAGGAAGTCACATCAAAGGGCCGAGCAAGACCCTGGGCAAAGCAGCTGGGTGAACCAAGTTACAAAGAAGCCAAGGAAAGCTGCAGAATGGCGAGAAAAGGCAGAGACGCATAGGAGGGATAAGACGGGAGGAGGGAGGCGAGGAGGGAGGGGAGAGAGCAGAAAGCCGAGCACGGACGTCAGGAACAAAAGCTCCGGCGGAGTCTGGCGGAGGCACTAGGGGAGCACGGGGTGTTTTGAATAATTATTAAAATTAGCATGTGTCTGCGCCATCCTGTGGGTGTGGCGCAGAGCGGAGTGTAAACTCTAGCGGGGCCGGAGCAAACACTGGATTAGCGGCAGCAGCCTGCCAGCCTGCCCGGGAGTGTGGGGACCAGCGCGCGGCACGCCGACCGGCACGATGGCCTCGTCTCAGGGGAAGAGCGAGCTGAAATTCGCCGACTGGATGGCAACTCTGCCGGACAGCATCCACAGCATCCCCCTCACCAATTTAGCCATCCCAGGTAGGCGCGCAGAGGCTGCCGACGGGGCGCTCCACCCGCCCCGCCCTGCATGATCTGCCACGAAGTGGTAACTTGCCACGCTGCCCGAGGGAGAGGAGCTCGTCCCCAGGGGTGGGTCTCCGGCCAGGCGAGCGCGCGCTGGGAGCCTCGGGCCTCCTGGCGTTTTGCAAACCTCTGGGGACCGTGGCGCGGCGAGTCAAGGTGACTGCTGTTGCACTGGGCTGTGAAAGCAGGCAGGCTGTGCGAGAGGACTGGGGCCGGGGGAAGCCTCGGCCCTAGGGTCCTCCTCGTGCCCCCTCCCACGGTTTTCCTCCCAGACTCGGGGTGGGGGGGCCGGGGGCGATTTCTGGGTCTGCGGGGTGACTGTGCGCGGGGAGCGCGAGCTGGCGTCCCAGGGCTCGGCTCCGGCTCCGGCTCGTGGACCTCCGACTCCATCCCCGTCACGGAGTCGAGCGGATTTGGTAGATTCTCGGTTAGAACCTACCCGAACCATTAATATTCGTCCCCAGTCTCCTTTAAAGAGACAAAGCGCTTCCCGAAGAGCGATGAAAGTTCGGGGACCCGCGGCGGCGTGACCACTGCCCTTGACGGGGAGCTGAAGGGAGCTAGGGGCGGAGGGGCGCCGCTTCCCGGTTTGCGTGGACCCGGCGGGCTTGGCCGCGTGGTCACCGTCTGGATTGCGTTCCGAGTGCTGTTAGCGTCGTATAGCGCCCGGGTCAGGAAAGCAAACCCTTGCTGACCGAGCGTCTGTGTTGCTTGGGACAGAAGCCCAGCAGGGAAACCTGCGTGAGCGGCGGCCGAGGGTGCGATGAACTGGCCAACCAAAGGGGAAAAAGCGGACAGTGCGAGCGTCCAGACAGCCTAGAAGGAAGTCCGGCAAAGCGAGGAAGAGACGCGAGGGACCCAGAGTCTTCAGCATGGCGCGCGCGGTTTAGACCAGAGAACTAGGCAGCTTTCTGGGGCGGGAGCGCTCAGTAGCCCCTAGCTCAGGTGTGCAAGAGAGAGGGACATTTCAGGGCGGACTACTACGGTGAGAGCTGGGGCCACGGCCATACTTGGTTACCAATTTGACTCTTCACTTGGGCTGCGGGTGCAGATGTCTGATCCCTCCAGGACCCGGCTAAAGGACAATTTACCCAAAGGTAGTCCATCCCTAGCCCAGAGCTCAGCCTGGTTATCAAGTTCACCCTTCTGGTCTATCTCCTCTTGACCTGCCCCATCCAGCGCCCCCTCTCAGCCACTGGAGGAAGACATAATGAAGAGGAAAGGAGAAAAAACAAGAGAGAAGGGTTCTTTTGAAAAATCCCAACAGGCTCTATCTAGCCAGCAGCGCTGGAATTGATCAGTAACTCAAATCAGTGGTCGTTAGTCAAGTGGATGTTTGGCTCCTAGGACAGGCACAGGTTGCATTCTGAGGGCCAACCCCTGAAGGAAGGGTTTGTCTCCTTTTGCCCTTCTTCAAGAGGTTGCTTCCCGAGAGCCCAGGTATCTCCGAGGAAAAGAACAGCCCAGCTTCTCCACCCTGCACTTACCCTGAGACCCGGGTGAGCCTCCAGATTGCTCTTTTGAAGGAGACGATAGAAAGTGCACAACTTTGTTGGCAAAATTTCACTCTCACTTCCACAGGCGTTCCTATCTTTTCTTGCTTTTTATTTGGCTTGTAGACGGTTGCTTTCATATGATCTCACCTGAGCATTTCTGTACACATAGAAAGTAATAAAGGCAAGGACTCTGATGCCAGCCTTCTGACAGATGACTCACCAGATATGCAGGGGGTTTAAAAGCCTAAGTTCACATTGCTAGTTCTGAGGGATGGTATGATACTATGTCAGAATCTATATTACATTTCTCTAATTCTTCACCTTTCAAAGCCGTAGTATTTACACCAGATCACATAATCCTTCCCCAAACCTCATGAAGCACACTGGTTCTATTAACTCCATTTCATAGATGCAGCTCAGTGAAGGCAAATGATGTACCATCAGATAAATGATCTGGCCCCTAAAGTGGTCCTTGGGGAAAGTCTCCTAAGACTTTTAATAGGGAAACGCATTGGGATTTGTATCGGGATGACTCTGGCAAGAACTACTAACCAGGGTGAGGGGACAAGGAACGAGGCATTAGCAGGATACAGGGCAATTTTCCTTTTCTTCCCATGGGTCAAAGTGAAAACCTGAGGTCAGAGACTTTGATATTCTGCTTGTCTTCCAGTAGAGGCATTGGGGGTGAGACTGAGAGGCTTCACATGAGACCCATTTTGAATATGGTACTAGAGGGGCTGTGGCATTGGACACAGTGGGAATTTTCACTGCTTTCCCAGCCCTTCTTAATATTATACTCAAAGTGAATCCCCTGCAAAGCATCCCATTCTCACCCCCAATACTTCTGAGAAAAAAAAATGTTTTGCCAAACCCACACCCCTGAATTTCCCCAGGATTTTGTAAAGTAGGTTTGGTAGACCCATACATATAAATGTAGGTGTAAAAATGGGTTTGGTACTTTTCTGCATTGCTCAACTGTGAGAATTTTTGGAGGAAAAAAGACATTCAAACTTTGATACAGAAGACTAATTGGAGACTATTAAACACTAATGGAATAATTGCCTTAAAATCATGCTAATAGCTTCCTGGCTGCTACATGTTTACTTGGCCAGTTGCTGCAGCTTGAATTAAGTAATTATCTCCACCATTTAAAACCACTCCTGATGCACCATGCAAGTGTTTCTGTGGAAGGGAACGCCTGCTCGGTCATCCACTAAGTTCAGGTTTTCTTAGGTGAAGCAACCAGAGAGTGAAGAGCTGCTTGATAATGAGGCTACCCTCTTGGGGCAGCTGACCCAGATTATTCAGGGCTAGTGCAAAGAACAATATGCAGGTGCGCAATATTCCCCACCATGAGTGCAGTTCTGGCATCTCTAAACATTTCTCTCCTGTCTGCGTCTTTAATGCTTTCAGAACCAAATCGCTTACTGGCTGTTTTGCATTTAAATGGCGTCATGATTTGGTATTGACTGCCCTAAGGAATTAAGTTAGTATTAGTAGTTTTTGCTTCTAGTCTACTTTTCAAAAGAATGCTACTGTCAGAATACGTTGACAGTTACTCAGATTTTAGTCTCATTCGTCATTTCTTCCAGCCTCTGATGACACCAAACTAAATTTTCATTCATACATGTTTCTTTAAACAATATCCTGGCATTTTGGGTTATGAATGATACTTCCTCTCACTATGGGCAGGTGAGAGAGGATCGACAGAGATGCAAACAGAAAGAGAGACTATAAAATTCAGGTGAGAGCGAGTCTGATGAATTTCTGGCATCATTACAGTAGAGTTCTAACTCTATAATCATGGTGCCTCCAGAACCATGGTAAAGAGATCCATCATTGGAGCAAGCAAGCTGTTGCTTGATCTGGGTAAAGTGTTAGTGATCTGGGTCTATGATAGGTAGTCATTCTGTCCAAAATTTGAAACATCGGGAAGGGTTTTATTATTCCATGGGAGGGATCGGCTGTGCGTTTTCTGATGTGTGATGAAAATCTTCTTCACATAATGCAGCAAACTGACCAAGTGACAATGAAAGATGGGCTAAAATATGTGGTATTGGAACTCAGAGAGGATGTATGTTTCCTTGGCGTTGGAGGAGTTCATGGAGAAGTGGAGACCTCAAGATGGACCCCACAATCAGAGGCTCCTTACCCCACCCCTATCCTTGGAATGTATTTTCCACACCTGGAGCCCTTTTCAAGGATGCTGCCTTAAGAGAGTAAGTTGTTATTGAGACCATCTGGCAGTACACGTGACTGAATCTGGGTAAGGCCTCTAAGATTCTGGTGGGTGGGTGCAAAGATGTACTCTTCTTGAGGCCACTGAAGACAAGCCTTGTATGTAGGTTCTCTTGTTTTACTAAACTTGCCACCTACCAGGCTGGGGGGGCCTGCTTCTTTCTTTGGTCTCTCCTGCCCTCTGTGTACACAGGTCAGGGTTAAAACCAACGCTTAAACTTTCGATAAGGAACACAGAAATACTTTGGAAATCAATAATCATGCTGTTGATTTTGTTCATTTCTTCCAGAAAATGCCAGTGGCAATGAAAAAGAGCAGTTTTACTTAGAGAAATTAGATGTTTATATGGTCCTGATTTCTGTGTCCTTGTGTCTGCTTTTATTAGTTTTTAATGTCTTTCCCTACAACGATCTCTTCTTGTTGCCAGTATTTCTGGAGCCAGCTGTCTTTTTCCTTTTCCTTGTAACTTACTATTTCTGTTTTGATTGGGATGAGACCATCTACAGGACATATCTAGGATTGGGTCTAATTGTACAAATTTCTTTTAAAAAGCAAGTTTTTTCCCCTATAATTTTAGGATGGTGACACTGAGATTAATCCTGGAAAGCAAACAAAAGCAACAAAATTGTTTAGGATGAATATCTTTCTTGTGTTGCCTTTCCAATTCCCAGTTTTGTTTTTGATTTTACTAAAAAGGAAAAATTAAATATCTGGAACATAATTTATTCTAGGACTTTCTTGATGAGTTGAACTGAATCACCAACTTTTAATATAAAGTGATCCTGATGCCATTTTACAAAATGCTTTCTCATGTACATACATGTTTTCTACATGTTCTATCAGTAAACCTCCAAGGCTTTGCCACTCAAAGTTGGTCCAGGAAGCAGGGAAGGAATAGGGGAGCTTGTAGAAATGGAGCTCAGACTCCACCCCTTAGACCAGTTTAATTACAATGAGCATTTTATGTGATCCCCAGGTCTTGTTTTTTTTGTTTTTTTTGTTTTTTTTTTTATGTTTATTTATTTTTGACAGAGAGCGCGAGAGAGAGCACACAGCGGGGGAGGAGCAGAGAGAGAGGGAGACACAGAATCTGAAGCAGGCTCCAGGCTCCAAGCTGTCAGCACAGAGCCCTGTCCCGGAGCTCCAACCCCCAAACTGTGAGATCATGACTTGAGCCGAAGTTGGACACTTAACCAACTGAGCCACCCAGGTGCTCCCCTCCCCAGGTCTTGTTATATACACATTTAAAGTTTGAAAAACACTGCTTTAGGGTAGCTTTAAAGAGATCCTTTATGTAAGTGGCAGAGCCAAATTTAAATATACATTTTTGAGTAAGCTCTTTCTATTGGACTATGCAGTCTATTTATGAGCGTTCCAATTTACAATCAGGCTTAGAGCCAGAATATGGGTATTTGACTCCAGGCTAATGGCCCAGGTTGGGAACATACTGATAAGCTGATATTATAGTTCCTCATGCACCTTGAACATAAATGTGACTTAATTGCTACCTAAGTGTTCAAATTAGGTCGCTGTGATAAATGTAAAACCTTTCCCCTCATTTCCTTAAAGTACTGCTATCAGCCATCAACAGCACTTAAAATCATCCTATCTGGTGATGCTTGTGGTCACTAATGACAATTTAGGAAACAACCCTGTGTTGGTTCGTTGTCCATTGGTGTCATTCTTCGTTATGTTACAGGCTCAGCTACTATTGTTGTATTTATAGGTTACAGATTCATTCAATTTATCTATAAGCTAGAACTTTTCAGTATTGCTCTTGAGTCATAGTGGTATCATGAATGCAAAATGTGTTAAATTATCAGCATCAGAAAGCCATCAAAACCATAGGTGAACAATAAATTGATGTTTTATTAAAAAGGAAATGATTAAGGGGTGCCTGGGTGGCACAGTCGGTTAAGTGTCTGACTCTTGATCTCCGCTCAGGTCACGATCTCACGGTTTTTGAGTTCGAGCTCCACATTGGGCTCTGTGCTGATGGTGTGAAGCCTGCTTGAGATTCTCTCTCTCCTTCTCTCTGCCCCTCCCAGTGTGTGCTCTCTCTCTCAAAATAAATAAATAAACTTAAAAAAAAGGAAATGATTGATCTTGTTTATTTTGCAAACCATGCCTCATTTGTTTGAAGCATGGTTGACATGGAATAGATATATAAATATGGTTATAATTCACTTACTTGAATTTTAGTTATTGAACATAATCTGTGTTCTAAAACAGTTAAAATTTTTAAAAATCCTCAAATTGCTTCAATGAATAACACAATGTTTACAGGTTAAGGCTTACACACTTTACCCTTATGCAAATTTCTCATATCTTTACTTAGAGTTTATTTTCTCATATTTGATGCCAACCCTACCCAATCCAAATAGAGAGTGAATTACAAAGAAGAGGAATATGACTGCTGAGTGTCATATATCAGCAGTAACATAGGGAATATTCATGGGGGAAGACTAACAAAAGAAGACCCAGGGACACATAAGGTAGGGTTTCCTAAACCCTGCCACTCCCAAAGTAAAATCAGAATCATGGGGAAATTGTCTGTTTTGATACTTCCCAGACACCTCTTTAACGGACTTCCACATAGTTCTAGAAATCTCTGGTAAAATTCTTAAGTATGCTTTATAAGCTGATTTTAGGGGCTACCACATACATGGTATCCGCCATTTTTCTTCTTTCCTGTTTTGAGGACACTTTAAGGAGTTGTCACTTTTGCTGATTGGACATCTACAGGACTTGTGCTTCCACAATTTTTATACCCACAATACCACTGCTGCTGACAATCCCGCCATGGCCAGAGCTATGTCTGCAGAGACCCAATGTTGAGGATGTTAGTGTGTAAAAAAGGCCCTGGATTCCACTGTGGTCAGAGGCTCCCAGAACTGGTTTCCCTATTGTGGAAGCTGCTGATGCCAACTTCTGACCTGGTCTGCCATTACTGCTTGAGCTACGAATGCCAACATTGACAGAAACTTTTAATATTTTTGCCTAGTAGGGATGTCAGCAAAAGAGCTTTCTGAATTTATATTGATTCTTTTGTTGTTGCCCCTTACCCTAGAACTCAGGTATGAGTTTATAAAATAGAAGATAATATGTAGGATAGACTTTGTTCCTTACTGTGAATTATTCTCAATTTTAGCCCACTCTCCATGTGCATGTGTGTGTGTACACACATATAGTGGTTATCGACTTTAACTATTTTTCCAAGAAGCTTGTCTTTTCCCTCTGCCCTGTAAGTAGACCTCTGGTGGGTGCTACCTAATTAATCCTTCCTGTGGACGGGTCCAGAGTAGGAATGCAGCTGGGGTCTATATCGTTTTTGGTGAGCAGCCTGGAACAATGTAAATAGAGCCAAATAAACTGATATACCTAAAGTAATTGCTGACACTGCCGTTGTTTGAAAGCAGAATAGTAGAGTAATTGACGTACTCTGAGCCTTAAAGAAAAGTTTAAATCTCATGCATACATAGATATGTATACACACGTTTTATTGTTGATCAAAGGAGTCAGCTCTGTTAATATAGAAATTTTTACCTATTATGACTAATGAAGCTGCCTCTTACCTAAAAGCATTAGTTTGGGGAAACCGGAGAACATGTCATCTTGATGAGCACTCAAGGAACTTCTGGATACAATCATGGGACTTGATAGTTTCAAGAAGTTTATATATTCTCTTATTTCTCCTTCTCTGGGTGGGGTTAGGATCCATCTTAGAAGATTGGGAGCCAGAAAAATGCCTAAATCACATATTCCAGAAGGCAGGAAAAAGTGAGAGAGAAATTTACCATGGTTCACATGGAATTCTGCTGCCGGAAGCTTTCGACAGAGCCATATGTTTTTATTATGCTCTATTAAGAGAGGAAGATGGGTCAGGAAGAGGGGCAGGAGGAGATGGTTAAACATTCTTGAGAAGCAGCCAGGATTAGTCACCTCCGGAGGCCAGGTACTGAAGCAGATGGCACATTGATTTGTTAGATGTGCTCTTGTTATGTTCCTATCTTTCATCACAGACCCTGGGAATGGACAGCTCTGTTACCACTCTATCTTAAATGCCAGCCAATACTATGTTTCACATAGAATTCTTCCTGTGAATTAATTTTTAGGAAGCAGCTATGTTTATCCTTAGTCAACATTATAAACGATAGTTGTGTTCCTTGATCTACTTGGAGAATTTACTTCATGAAGAAAAGTGGACTAAGATGAATGGATAATCTTAGTTGCCTGCTAGGCTTTCCTGGAGGTCCCCTCTGGCTTCTTGGGTGGCGAAGAGGAAGATGTGCTTGAAGGTGTCCTAATGGGCAAATGGGAACTTATCTCAATGCATGCCTCAGGCCACATTGCACTATGGAAGGAGGAGGGGCAAGGGGAGGAAGAGGAGGAGAAGGAAGTCCAGGGCTGCCTTTTGTAGAGTTAGCTCTGAACATACTCCTGCCATGTCTTGCCCTGAGCTTTTCTCCCAGGAAAGGGTAGGGGAGAGGCGGTGTTTGGGGGTTGGGGTAGGTGGTCAGGGGGATGTGAAGATACTGACTTGAAAGTTGCTAGAAGGGATGGCTACAGAACTGTTTTGTTTAGACTTAATCACACCCTCAGGTCCTTATTTCTCCTTGTATCTGTTCAAATTCCTTGGGTCCAGCCTTAGAGTCCCAGTCTTGAAAATGTCCTTAATTCTCTTATCTCACTCTTTCTATCTGCTTACCTGGAAAAGCTTCAACTTCATTAACCTCTATTTTTTTTTTAAACTTATTTAAATCCCAGAAAACTTCAGTGGCTAAACATTACTGGTGGAAAAATTACATAGCCTGGATGCCTCAACTCACTAGAAATTTCTGACCGTATATCTTATTGTACATCCCCAGTAAATTAGTTTCCCTGTTCTCTAAGATGATAATTTCATATTTCTTCTTGCTCCTCAAATCAACTTGCTCCTTCCCACCTCACTCTAAACTTAGGACCTCATCTTATGTTTTACACACACACACACACACACACACACACACACACACACACACACACAATATACGTACAGAGAAGAACTTCCTCAGTTTCCCATCATTAACCCAGCAACCTACCTGCACTGGTTTCTACACATTCTGCTTTTTCTTTATGTAAGAGAAAGCCCTGGATATGTTCCTCCCTAAGTCCATCTTCTCTACTTGTGGTCTGGATCACATCCACTTAAATCTCCTCAGAGTTTACTCCCAAATTCATCCCCTCTCTCTCCTGTGTCATTATTTTTCTCTACCTCTACTGGATCACTCCAGTCAGTATACAAACATATGTTATTATTGCCCCTCTTAAAAAAAAAGTCCTCTGGCTCCATACCAGCCTCTCTCTCCACTGTAGTATTTCTCTCTGATATTTGTAAAAACAACTCCTCTGTCTTGAAGTTTCTTCCTTTTCTCTCTTTATTCCATGCTAATCTCATTATTTCCCTACCACTGGCACTAAAATTGTTTTTATCACGTTTGTCAGTGATCTGTATTTTGCCAAAGCTAATGGTTAATTCTGTATCATCTTATTTGATCTTTCAAAATCATTTGAGGTGTTTGACCCCACATCCTTTCTTAGACATGTTCTTCCTTTGGCTTCTTATGGCACTTAAAAAAATTGTGGTAAAAACACACAGCATGAGATTAACCCTGTTTTTAAGTGTATAGTATTATTAGCTATAAATATAGTGGTGTGTAGTATATCTCTAGAACTTTTCCATTTGCATGACTGAAGTTTTATATCCATCAAATAACAACTCCCCATTTCCTCCCTCCACCACCCCTGGCAACCACCATTCTACTTTTGCTTTGATGGGTTTGACTACTTGATGCCATTTGAATGTAGTATCTGTCTTCCGTATCTGGCTTATTTCACTTACCATAATGTCCTCAGGTTTCATTCAGCATATGACAGTATTTCCTTCATTTTTATGGCTGAGTAATATTCCTTTGTATGTATATTCTACAATATATTTATCTGTTCATCCATTGATGGACAGTAGGGTTGTTTCTACATCTTGGCTGTTGTGAATAATGGTACTAGGGACATGGGAATGCTAGTATCTCTTTAATATCCTTATTTCAGTTTTTTTTTTGATAAATACCCAAATATGGAATTGCTGGGTCTTATAGTAGTTCTGCTTTTATTTTTTTTTGAGGATCTGCCATATTGTTTTCCATAGCACCTGTATCATTTTACAGTCCCATCAGTAGTAAACAAGGGTTCCAATTCTCCACATTTTCACCAACATTTATTTTGTTGTTGTCTTTGATAATGACCTTCCTATCAGGTATGAAGTGATATCTCATTGCAGTTTTGATTTTAATTTCCGTGATGATTACTGATGTTGAACATCTTTTCATATACCTGTTGGCTATTTTTATCTCTTTTTTTGGAGAACTGTCTATTCAAGTCTTTTGCCATTTTTAAAGTTATTTGGTATTTTGCTGTTTGGTTGTAGGGGTTAATTATATATTTTAGAAATTAATCCCTTATTGATATATTGTTTGAAAATATTTTCTCCCATTTCAGAGGTAGCCTTTTCACTCTATTAATTGCTCAATTACTTTCTTGCATGTGGAAGTTTTTTTATTTTTTTATTTTTTATTTAAAAAAATTTTTTAATATGAAATTTATTGTCAAATTGGTTTCCATACAACACCTGGTGCTCATCCCAACAGGTGCCCTCCTCAATGCCCATCACCCACTTTCCCCTCTCCCCCAACCCCCCATCAACCCTCAGTTTATTTTCAGTGTTTAAGAGTCTCTTATGGTTTGCCTCCTTCCCTCTCTGTAACTTTTTTTCCCCCGTCTTCTCCCTGCTGGTCTTCTGTTGAGTTTCTCAGGATCCACATAAGAGTGAAAACATATGGTATCTGTCTTTCTCTGCCTGACTTATTTCACTTAGCATAACACTCTCCAGTTCCATCCACATTGCTACAAATGGCCAGATTTCATTCTTTCTCATTGCCAAGTAGTATTCCATTGTATATATAAACCACATCTTCTTTATCCATTAGTCATTTGATGGACATTTAGGCTCTTTCCATAATTTGGCTATTGTTGAAAGTGCATTGGGGTACAAGTGCCCCTATGAATCAGCACTCCTGTATCCCTTGGGTAAATTCCTAACAGTGCTATTGCTGGGTCATAGGGTAGATCTATTTTTAATTTTTTGAGGAACCTCCACACTGTTTTCCAGAGCGGCTGCACCAGTTTGCATTCCCACCAACAGGGCAAGAGGGTTCCCGTTTCTCCACATCCTCGCCAGCATCTATAGTCTCCTGATTTGTTCATTTTAGCCACCCTGACTGGTGTGAGGTGGTATCTGAGTGTGGTTTTGATTTGTATTTCCCTGATGAGGAGTGACATTGAGCATCTTTTCATGTGCCTGTTGGCCATCTGGATGTCTTCTGTTTGTTTGTTTTTTTTTAATTTAATTTTTTATTTTTAAAAATTTACATCCAAATTAGTTAGCATATAGTGCAACAATGATTTCAGGAGTAGATTCCTTAGTGTCCCTTACCCATTTAGTCCATCCCCCCTTCCACAACCCCTCCAGTAACTCTCAGTTTGTTTTCCATATTTATGAGTCTCTTCTGTTTTGTCCCCCTCTCTGTTATGTTATTTTTGCTTCCCTTCCCTTGTGTTCATCTGTTCTGTGTCTTAAAGTCCTCATATGAGTGAAGTCATGATTTTTGTCTTTCTCTGATTGACTAATTTCACTTAACATCATACCCTCCAGTTCCATCCATGTAGTTGCAAATGGCAAGATTTCATTCTTTTTGATTGCTGAGTAATTCTCCATTGTATATATATACCACATCTTCTTTATCCATTCATTCATTGATGGCCATTTGGGCTCTTTTCATACTTTGGCTATGTTGATAGTGCTTCTATAAACATTGGGGTGCATGTGTCCCTTCAAAACAGCACACCTGTATCCCTTGGATAGATACCTAGTAGTGCAATTGCTGGGTCATAGGGTAGTTCTATATTTAGTTTTTTGAGGAACCTCCATACTGTTTTCCAGAGTGGCTGCACCAGCTTGCTTTGCCACCAACAATGCAAAAGAGATCCTCTTTCTCTGCATCCTCGCCAACATCTGTTGTTGCCTGAGTTGTTAATATTAGCCATTCTGACAGGTGTAAGGTCGTATCTCATTGTGGTTTTGATTTGTATTTCCCTGATGATGAATGATGTTAAGCTTTTTTCATGTGTCACTTTTTCATGTTTCACTTTTTTTCAAGTGTCGGTTGGCCATCCGGATGTCTACTTTGAACTGTCTATTCATGTCTTTTGCCCATTTCTTCACTGGATTATTTGTTTTTTGGGTGTTGAGTTTGATCAGTTCTTTATAGATTTTGAGTACTAACCCTTTATCTGATATGTCATTTGCAAATTATCTTCTCCTATTCTGTCGGTTGCCTTTTAGTTTTGCTGATGGTTTCCTTTGCTGTGCAGAAGATTTTTATTTTGATGAGGTCCCAGTAGTTCATTTTTGCTTTTGTTTCCCTTGCCTCTGGAGATGTGTTGAGTAAGAAATTGCTGTGGCTGAGGTCAGAGATGTTTTTTCCTGCTTCCTCCTCTAGGGTTTTGATGGTTTCCTGTCTCACATTCAGGTCTTTCATCCATTTTAAGTTTATTTTTGTGAATAGTGTAAGAAAGTGGTCTAGTTTCATTCTTCTGCATGTTGCTATCCAGATCTCCCAGCACCATTTGTTAAAAAGACTGTCTTTTTTCCATTGGACATTCTTTCCTGCTTTCTCAAAGATTAGTTGGCCATACTTTTGTGGGTCCAATTCTGGAGTCTCTATTCTATTCCATTGGTCTATGTGTCTGTTTTTGTGCCAGTACCATGCTGGCTGGATGATTACAGCTTTGTAATATAGCTTCAAGTCTGGGATTGTGATACCTCCTGCTTTGGTCTTCTTCTTCAAAATTACTTTGGCTATTCGGGGCCTTTTGTGGTTCCATATGAATTTTAGGATTGCTTGTTCTAGCTTCGAGAAGAATGCTGGTGCAATTTTGATTGGGATTGCATTGAATGTGTAGATTGCTTTGGGTAGTATTGACATTTTAACAGTATTTATTCTTCCAATCCATGAGCACGGAATGTTTTTCCATTTCTTTTTTTTTTTTTAATTTTTTTAACGTTTATTTATTTTTGAGACAGAGAGAGACAGAGCATGAACAGGGGAGGGTCAGAGAGCGGGGGAGACACAGAATCCAAAACAGGCTCCAGGCTCTGAGCTGTCAGCACAGAGCCCGACACGGGGCTCGAACTCATGGACCGTGAGATCATGACCTGAGCTAAAGTCAGACGCTCAACTGACTGAGCCACCCAGGTGCCCCTGTTTTTCCATTTCTTTGTATCTTCTTCAATTTCCTTCATAAGCTTTCTATAGTTTTCAGCATACAGAAAACTTTTACATCTTTGGTTAGTTTTATTCATAGGTATTTTATGATTCTTGGTGCAGTTGTGAATGGGATCAGTTTCTTTATTTGTCTTTCTGTTGCTTCATTATTAGTGTATAAGAATGCCACTGATTTTTGTACATTGATTTTGTATCCTGCGACTTTGCTGAATTCATGTATCAGTTCTAGCAGACTTTTGGTGGAGTCTATCAGGTTTTCCATGTATAGTATCATGTCATCTGCAAAAAGTGAAAACTTGACTTCATCTTTGCCAATTATGATGTCTTTGATTTCCTTTTGTTGTCTGATTGCTGATGCTAGAACTTCCAACACTATGTTAAACAACAGCGGTGAGAGTGGACATCCCTGTCGTGTTCCTGATCTCAGGGGGAAAGCTCTCAGTTTTTCCCCATTGAAGATGATGTTAGCTGTGGGCTTTTCATAAATGGCTTTTATGATGTTTAAGTATGTTCCTTCTATCCCGACTTTCTCGAGGGTTTTTATTAAGAAAGGATGCTGAATTTTGTCAGATGCTTTTTTCTGCATCGATTGACAGGATCATATGGTTCTTATCTTTTCTTTTATTAATGTGATGTATCACATTGATTTGTGAATATTGAACCAGCCCTGCAGCTCAGGAATGAATCCCACTTGATCATGGTGAATAATTCTTTTTATATGCTGTTGAATTCGATTTGCTAGTATCTCGTTGAGAATTTTTGCATCCATATTCATCAGGGATATTGGCCTGTAGTTCTCTTTTTTTGCTGTGTCTCTGTTTGGTTTGGGAATCAAAGTAATGCTGGCTTCATAGAATGAATCTGGAAGTTTTCCTTCCCTTTCTATTTTTTGGAACAGCTTGAGAAGTATAGGTATTATCTCTGCTTTAAATGTCTGGTAGAATTCCCCAGGGAAGCCATCCAGTCCTGGACTCTTATTGGTTGGGAGATTTTTGATAACTGATTCAATGTCTTCGCTGGTTATGTGTCTGTTCAAATTTTCTATTTCTTCCTGTTTGAGTTTTGGAAGTGTGTGGGTGCTTAAGAATTTGTCATTTCTTTCAGGTTGTCCAGTTTGTTGGCATATAGTTTTTCATAGTATTCCCTGATCATTGCTTGTATTTCTGAGGGATTGGTTGTAATAATTCCATTTTCATTCATGATTTTATCTATTTGGTTCCTCTCCCCTTTTTTTTTTTGAGAAGTCTTACAAGAGGTTTATCAATTTTGTTTATTAAAAAAAAAAACAACTCTTGGTTTCATTGGTCTGCTCTACAGTTTTTTAGATTCTATATTGTTTATTTCTGCTCTGATATTTATTATTTCTCTTCTTCTGCTGGGTTTGGAGCGTCTTTGCTGTTCTGCTTCTATTTCCTTTAGGTGTGCTGTTAGATTTTGTATTTGGGATTTTTCTTGTTTCTTGAGATAGGCCTGGATTGTAATGTATTTTCCTCTCAGGACTGCCTTCACTGCATCCCAAAGTGTTTGGATTCTTGTATTTTTATTTTCATTTGTTTCCATATATTTTTAAATTTCTTCTCTAATTGCCTGGTTGACTCATTCATTCTTTAGTATGATGTTCTTTAACCTCCATGCTTTTGAAGGTTTTCCAGACCTTTTCCTGTGGTTGATTTCAAGTTTCATAGCACTGTGGTCTGAAAGCATGCATGGTATGATATCAATTCTTTTATACTTATTAAGGGCTGTTTTGTGACCCGGTATGTGATCTATGTGCATGTGAGAAGAAAGTATATTCTATTGCTTTGGGATGCAGAGTTCTAAATATATCTGTCAAGTCCATCTGATCCAAGATATCATTCAGGGCCCTTGTTTCTTTATTTATTCTCTGTCTAGATGTTCTATCCATTGTTGTAAGTGGAGTATTAAAGTCTCCTGCATTTACCACATTCTTATCAATAAGTTTGCTTATATTTGTGATTAATTGTTTTATATATTTGGGGGCTGATGAATTCGGTGCAGAGACATTTATAATTGTTAGCTCTTCCTGATGGATAGACCTTGTAATTATTATATAATGCCCTTCTTCATCTCTTGTTACAGCCTTAATTTAAAGTCCAGTTTGTCTGATATAAGTATGGATACTCCAGCTTTCTTTTGACTTCCAGGAGCATGACAGATAGTTCTCCATCTCCTCACTTTCAATCTGAAGGTGTCCTCAGGTCTAAAATGAGTCTCTTATGGACAGCAAATAGGTGGGTCTTGTTTTTTAATCCACTCTGATACCCTATGTCTTTTGGTTGGAGCATTGAGTCCATTTACACTCAGTGTTATTATTGAAAGATATGGGTTTAGAGTCATTGTGATATCTGTAGGTTTCATGCTTGTAGTGGTGTCTCTGGTACTTTGTGGTCCTTGCAACATTTCACTCAGAGTCCCCCTTAGGATCTCTTATAGGGTTGGTTTAGTGGTGACGAATTCCTTCAGTTTTTGTTTGTTTGGGAAAACCTTTATCTCCTTCTATTCTGAATGACAGACTTGCTGGATAAAGGATTCTTGGCTGCATATTTTTTCTGTTCATCACATTGAAGATTTCCTGCTGTTCCTTTCTGGCCTGCCAAGTTTCAGTAGATAGGTCTGCTACTACCCTTATGTGTCTACCTTTGTATGTTAGGGCCCGTTTATCCCTAGCTGCTTTCAGAATTCTCTCTTTATTCTTGTATTTTGCCAGTTTTACTATGATATGTAGTGCAGAAGATCGATTCAAGTTATGTCTGAAGGGACTTCTCTGTGCCTCTTGGATTTCAATGCCTATTTCCTTCCCTGGATCAGGGAAGTTCTCAGCTATGATTTGTTCAAGTACACCTTCAGCCCCTTTCTCTCTCTCATCTGGAATTCTTATGAAACGGATATTGTTCTGTTTGATTGCATCACTTAGTTCTCTAATTCTCCCCTCGTACTCCTGGATTTTTTTATCTCTCTTTTTCTCAGCTTCCTCTTTTTCCATAATTTTATCTGCTAATTCACCTATTCTCTCCTCTGCCTCTTCAGTCCATGCTGTGGCCGCCTCCATTTTATTTTGCACCTCATTTATAGCATTTTTTAATTCATCATGACTATTTTTTAGTCGCTTGATCTCTGTAGCAATAGATTCTCTGCTGTCCTCTATGCTTTTTTCAAGCCCAGCGATTAATTTTTTCAAGCCCAGCGGTGACTATTATTCTAAATTCTTGTTCCGTTATATTGCTTAAATCAGTTTTGATGAATTCTTTCGCTGTCGCTACTTCCTGGAATTTCTTTTGAGGAGAATTCTTCCGTTTCATCATTTTGGCTAGTTTTCTGTCCCTTATGTGTTTTAAAAGCTTGTTGTGTGCTCTGCACCTGTGAGCACTGCTATATTAAAGGAGGGTCATACACTGTCCAGGGCCTGGCGCTTCAGGAGGTTTTTTTCTGGAGATTGTTACTTGCTCTCTGTTGTTGTGACTTTGGTTATTTTATTACCCTACTCGTAGCAATATTATGGACCCTCCACCAGGTGTGCTTTGATTTGTTCCTTGGAGTAGCCCTGTGAAGGAAAACAGACGAACAGGAGAAAAAAACATGCAAACGCACAAATAAGTAACACAAACAAACAAACAAAAACAAAAACCTAAAGACTAAAAACAAAAAACCCCAAAACACCGACTACAAGTAAAGGAGAGGGTGGAGGTGGAGCTAATGGAAGAGCACATACAAGGAGAGAAATAACAGGAACGGGGCGGGGGCGGGGGTGGGGAAGAAAAAATAAACATTGATTAGGCAGAGAGACTAAAAGGCTTAATCCAGAAAGATAGAAAGGAAAATAAAGATGGAGGCGGGGAAAATGGAATGAAGATAAAGTTACCCAGGTGGAGAAACTATATGGCTTGATTATTCCAGAGAGAGAGAGAGAAAGTGTAAAGAAGGAAGTGTAGAACATGTATCAAGACACTGGATTAAATATGTTTGTTTAGACAGGCCAATAACCAGAGTAACCAGCCTAAGGGGAGGGAAGAGATAAGGAGGAGAAATGGGGGCAGGGGGAGAATATATTTCTATATCCAGAATTGACCTAGAGTTAATCCAGGCAATGCTGCATCACTTGTAGGTAGTAGCTGTCTTCAGGGTCTCTGCCCCTCCGGTGGATATGCAGTTACCCAGTGCAAGTGGGCGTGGTTTGGCGTCATCTGAACCTACCTCCACTATGGGCCCTGGGAGTGATCCCTGAGGCCTCGCCTTGGTGGTGGTGGGGCAGGAGGGAGGTGGATGGTGATTCCCCAGTCTCTTCTCCATGGAGCTGGACCCGGTGGAGTCAGTTTGAGTCGTCCTCACTGTGCCACTGGCGGAGATTGGGTGGTCCTTCTCTCTCTGCCAACTCCTTTGACTCTGCGCTTGGCTAGGATTCAAAGTCCCACTCCATGAGCTCTGGCCCTGGGGAGGCGCCTCTTAGTGCTGCAATATGTGGTCCCAGCTGGCTTTGTGCCACTGCACTTCAGGGAGGTCTGACTTCTCCTACTGCAGACTGAGCTGCTGCCCTTACCTCTACCAGCCCCCAGGGGGGTGGACACAGGCAGGCTTTATCCTTCCCACAGCATTCCAGGGAAACAGCGGCCTTATCCTCCTGCAGAGTGCACCCTCAGCCCAGCCACTGTGCCTGGGGGTGGCAGACGCAGGCAGGTTCTGTGCTATCACGCAGCCCTCCAGGGAGGGAACTGCTTTCTCCAGCTGTGGACTCAGCCTCTGACCTATCCCGCACCCAGGCCTGACTCCCCTCCTCCCCAGGTGCACTAACAGGGAGCCGGCTAGATCCCTCTCAGTCTCAGTCCGAGGTCTTTCTCCTGTCCAGATATGGTCCTGCACTTCCCTAGCTGCTCTTTCTCTTCTTTTTGTCTCTCCTCAGAAGGGGGTCCCTCCCCTCCATGCCCACATGGCCTTTTTTTTATCTCTGCCTGTTCGCAGTTACCCACCTATCTTTTTTTCCAGCTTTCCCATTTTATTCCTAGAAGATTCAGTCTCTTTTCCTCCCAGGCTCTGGTGTTCAAAGTCCTTTAGCTTCTACACTTTTTTGTTTGAGAGACGCTGGAATTATGGATTCCCCCTACTTCTCCACCATGTTGGCCCCCACATGTGGAAGTTTTTTAGTTTGTAATCCCACTTTTCTATTCTTCTGTTGTCTGTTCTCTTGGTGTCCTATGCAAGAAATAATTGCCAAGACAAATGTCCAGAAGGGTTTTCCTCATGTTTTCTTCTAAGAGCTTTACTGTTTCAGGTCTTATATTTAAGTCTTTAATTCACTTTGAGTTAATTTTTGTGTATGGTGTAAGATAAGGGTCCAATAAATTTTATTCTTTAGAATGTAGATATCCAGTTTTCCCAACACATTTATTGAAGAGCCGATATGTCATTGTATATTTTTGGCAACCTTGTCAAAGATCAGTTGACTGTATGTATATGTGTTGGTTTAGTTTTGGGCTCTCCATTTTGTTCTATTGATCTATGTGTCTGTCCTTATGTTAGTACCATACTGTTTTGCTTACTATAGTTTTGTAATATGTTTTGAAACACAAAGTATAAGTCTTCCAGCTTTGTTCTTTTTTTTCAAGATTATTTTGGCTATTTGGGTTTTTTGTGGTTTCTTATGAATTTTAGGACTGTTTCTTCTATTTCTGTACAAAAAGGTCATTGGGATTTTGATGGAGATTGCATTGAATCTGTAGATAAATTTGGGTAGTCTGGGCATGATAACAGTATTGTCTTCCATCAATGAATAGGGGATGTCTTTCCATTTATGTGAATCTGTTTATGTCAGTCTGTTTCACAAATGTTTTACAGTTTTCTGGGTACAAATATTTTATCTCCTTGGTTAAGTTTATTACTAAATATTTTATTGTTTTTAATGCAGTTATATGGGATTATTAATTTCCTTTTTGGATTGTTTATATTTATTTTTTAAGTTTATTTATTTTGAGAGAGAGAGGGAGAGTGAGAGAGAGAATGAGCAGGAAAGGGGCAGAGAGAGGAGGGAAAGAATCCCAAGCAAGCTCCTCACTCAGCACAGAGCCTGACTCAGGGTTTGATCTCACAAACAGTGAGATCATGACCTGGACCAAAGAGTCAGACACTTGATCGACTGAACCACCCAGGCACCCCAGGATTTTTTTTTTTTTGGCATATAGAAAGGAGACTGATTTTTGTATATTGATTTTTGTATCCTGCAACTTTACTAAATGCATTTATTCCAACTGTTTGTGTGTGTGTGTGTGTGTGTGTGTGTGTGTGCGCGCGTGTGTAATCTTTAGGATTTTCTACATATTTGATCATATTATCTGCCAGCCAAAATCATTTTAATTCTTTCTTTCCTATTTGAATATCTTATTTTTCTTGTAGAATTGCTCTGGCCAAGTCCAGTACTGTGTTGAATAGAAATGTTAAGAGTGGGCATACTTGCTTTGTTCCTAAGAGCTTTTAGCTTTGAGTGTAATATTATCACAGACATTTCATATATGACCTTTTTGATGTTAGGGTCATTTCTTTCTACTCCTAGTCTGTTTAGTTTTTTTTTTTTAATATGAAAGGGTGTTGAATTTTTGTCAAGTGCTTTTTCTGCATCTGTTAAGATGATCATGTACTTTTAATCTTTTATTATGTTAATGTGGTGCATCATATTGATTTTTTTTTAACATTGAACTATCCTTGCACTCTTATGTTAAATCCCACTAGGTTATGGTGAATGAATTTGGTTTGCTACTATTTTGTTGAAGAGTTTAGCGTCTTTAAATCATCAGGGATATTGGCCTGTAGTTTTAGTATCTTGTAGTGTTTTTATCTGGCTTTGGTAGCAGAGTAATGCTGGTTTCACAAATGAGTTTGGAAGTGCTACTTTTTAATTTTTTGGAGGAGTTTAAGAAGGATTGGTGTTAATTCTTTAAATGTTGGGTAGAATTCAACAGTGAAGCAATCTGATTTCCAGCTTTTCTTTGTTTAGGGATTTTTGATTACTCGTTTAATCTCTTATTAGTTATAGATTTGTTCAGACTTTGTTTCTTCATGATTCAGTCTTGATCTGTTGTGTGTTTCCAGGAATTTATGCATTTATTCTCAGTTATACAGTTTGGCATATAATTGCTCATATTAGTCTTTTTTTGAACTGTTTTATTTCTGTGGCCTCAATTGAAATATAATACATATATATAAAGAATATATTGTTTTTATGCATTTGAGAATTTCTCATTGTATTGATTTCTAGTTTTATTCCATTGTGGACAGAAAAAGACACTTGGTATGATTCTAATCTTTTAAAATCCTTGAGACCTGTTTTGTGACCTAACATATGATCTGTCCTGGAGAATGTTCCATGTGTGCTTGATAAGAATGTGTATTCTGCTATAGTTGGATAGAATATTTTGTGTATGTCTGCTCAGCACATTTGGTCCATAGTGTTCAAGTTCTCTGTTTCCTTGTTGATCTTCTGTCTAGATGTTCAATCCGTTCTCCAAAGTGGAATATTGAAATTTCCTATGTATTTCTCCTTTCAGTTTTGTAGTATTTGCTTTGTATATTTAGGTTATTTGTATATTTCCCTTGTGAATTGACCCCATCAACAAGTAGGTTTTATCTGTGGGATACAAAGATGTTTTAACATATACAAATCAATAAATGTGATATCCCACATTAATAGAATCAAGAATAAAAATCATCTGATCATCTCAGTAGATGCAGATAAGCTTTAACAAAACTCAATGCCATTTCATGATAAATTCTCCCAACAAATGGGGTATGCAAGGAACATACTTCATAAAATAAAGATCATATATGACAAAGCCATAGCTAACTTCATACTCAATGATGAAAGCTAAAAGCTTTTTCTCTAAAATCAGAAACAAGATAAGGGTGCCCCCACCAATTATTCCTATTCAACCAAGTATAGAAGTGCTACCCATAGCAGTTAGGCAATAAAAAGAAATGAAAGGCATACAAATTAGAAAGGAAGAAGTAAAATTGTCTGTTTGCAGATGACATGATCTTATATGTAGAAAACCCTAAGAACTCAGCCAAAAACCTGTTAGAACTAATAAACAAAGTCAATAAAATTTCTGCTTAGAAAATCAACTTACAAAAATCGGTTGTCTTTCTATACACTAACAACAAAATTTCTGAAAGAAATTAAGAAACAATTACACTTATAATAGTATGAAAAAAAACCCCAATAAAATACCAAGGAATAAATCTAACCAAGGAGATGAAAGATTTGTCCATTGAAAACTATAAGACATTAATGAAAGAAATTAAAAAAGATTAATGGAAAGATCTCCCATCTTCATGGATCATAATACTGTTAAAATGTCCATACCACCCAAAGCCATGTAGATATAGATTCAGTGAAACCCCTATCAAAATTGCAATGGCATTTTTCACAGAAATAGAAAAAAACTATCCTAAGATTCATATGGATCCACAAAAGACCCTGAATAGTCAAAGTAATCTTGAGAAAGAACAAAACTGAGGCTTCACAATTCCTGAATGAAAACTATACCACAAAGCTATAGTGATCAAAGCAGTATGGTACTGACATAAAAACAGGCACATTGACCAATGGAATAGAATCAATAGTCCAGAAATTGATCCATTCATATATGATCAACTAATATTTGGCAAGACAGCCAAGAATAATCAATGGGGAAAGGATAGTCTTTTCAATAAATGATGTTGGGAAAATTGCTATTTGCATGAAAAGAATGAAATTGGACCTCTATCTTAACTATACACAATAACTAGCTCAAAATGGACTAAAGACTGAAACTGTAACACTCTTAGAAGAAAACACATGGCAAAAGTTTCTTAGCATTGGTCTTGGCAATGACTTCTTTGGATATGACACCATATGTATAAGAAATAAAAGCAAAAATCTAAACCAAAGAGGTAAAATATCTGCATACTGAAAACTACAGAAAGCTTATGAAAGAAATTGAAGAAGATGCAAAGAAATAGAAAAAAATTCCATGCTCATGGGTTGGAAGAACAAATATTGCTAAAATGTCAATACTACCCAAAGCAATTTACACATTCCATGCAGTCCCAATCAAAATTGCACCAGCATTCTTCTCAGAGCTAGAAAAAACTATCCTAAAATTTGTATGGAACTGGAAAAAAACCAGAATAGCCAAAGTAATGTTGAAAAAGAAATCCAAAGCTGGAGGCATCACAATTCTGGACTTCAAGCTGTATTATAAAGCTGTAATCATCAAGACAGTATGGTGCTGGCATAAAAACAGACACATAGATCAATGAAACAGAATAGAGAACCCAGAAATGGACCTACAAATGTATGGCCAACTAATCTTTGACAAAGCAGGGAAGAATACCCAATGGAAAAAAGACAGTCTCTTCAGCAAATGGTGTGGGGAAAACTGGACAGCGACATGTGGAAGAATGAACCTGGACGACTTTCTTACACCATACACAAAAATAAATTCAAAATGGATGAAAGACCTAAATGTGAGACAAGAAACCATCAAAATCCTAGAGGAGAAAACAGGCAACAACCTCTTTGACCTTGGCTGCAGCAACTTCTTACTTGACATGTCTCCAGAGGCAAGGGAAACAAAAGCAAAAATGAATTATTGGGACCTCATCAAGATAAAAAGCTTCTGCATACTGAAGGAAACAGTCAACAAAACAGGCAACCCCCCAGAATGGGAGAAGATATTTACAAAGGACATCTCGGATAAAAGGTTACTATTCGAAATCTATAAAGAACTTATCAAACTCAACACCCAAAAAACAAATAATCCAGTGAAGAAATGGGCAAAATACACAAACAAAAGACACTTTTCTTTTCTTAAAAATTTTTTTTTAGTTTTTATTTATTTTTGAGACAGAGAGAGACAGAGCATGAGAGGGGGAGGGGCAGAGAGAGAAGGAGACACAGCATCCGAAGCAGGCTCCAAGCTCTGAGCTGTCAGTAGAGCCTGACGTGGGGCTCAAACCCATAGACCATAAGATCATGACCTGAGCCAAAGTCAGAAGTTCAACCGACTGAGCCACCCAGGTGCCCCAAGACACTTTTTTAAAGAAGACATCCAGATGGCCAATAGACACATGAAAAGATGCTCAACATCACTCATCATCAGGGAAATACAAATCAAAACCACAATGAGATAACACTTCACACCTGTCAGAATGGCTAAAATTAACAACTCAGGAAACAACAGATGTTGGTGAGGATGTGGAGAAAAGAGAATCCTTTTGCATTGCTCATGGGAATGCAAATGATGGATCCACTCTGGAGAACAGTATGGAGGTTCCTCAAAAAATTAAAAATAGAACTACCTACGACCCAGCAATTGCACAACTGGTATTTATACAAGGGATACAGGTGTGCTGTTTCCAAGGGCACATGCACCCCAATGTTTACAGCAGTGCTATTGACAATAGCCAAATTATGGAATGAGCCCAAATGTTCATTGACTGATGAATAGATAAGAAGATGTGGTATTTATATACAATGGAAATATTACTCAATGATCAAAAAGAATGAAATGTTGCCATTTGCAATGATGTAGATGGAACTAGAATGCATTATGCTAAGAGAAATAAGTCAGTCAGAGAAAGGCAAATATATGATTTCACTCATATGTGGAATTTAAGAAATAAACAGATGAACACAAGGGAAGGGAAGGAAGGAAAAATAAGATAAAAACATAGAGGGAGGCAAATCATAAGAGACTCTTTTTTTGTTTTGTTTTAATGTGTGCTTGTTTTATTATTTTTATGAAGATCATCTTTTTTTTATATGGTCAGGGGCCATTGGTTTTTTTTTTTTAACTTGTTTTATTTTGTATTTTTTAAAATTGACATCCAAATTAGTTAGCATATAGTGCAACAATGATTTCAGGAGTAGATTCCTTAGTGCCCCTTACCCGTTTAGCCCATCCCCCCCCCCACAACCCCTCCCGTAACCCTCAGTTTGTTCTCCATATTTATGAGTCTAATCATAAGAGACTTTTAAAGACAGAGAACAAACTGAGGGTTGCTGGAGGGATGACGGGTAGGCAGATGGGCTAAATGGGTGATGGGCATTAAGGAGGGCACTTGGGATGAGCACTGGGTATTATATGTAAGTAATAAATCAGTAAATTCTACTCCTGAAACCATTATTATGATATATGTTAACTAACTTGGATTTAAATAAAAAAAATGCATTCTCCACATTTTTAACAGAAAAAAAAAACCTTCTTTGTCAAAAAAAAGAAAAGAAATAAGCAAAAATGAATAAAAGCACATCACAGCACCTGGGTGGCTCAGTCAGATAAGCATCCGACTCTTGATTTTGGCTCAGGTCATGATCTCAAGGTTTCTGTGTTCGAGCCCCACATTGGGTTCCCTGCTGGTAGTGCAGAGCCTGCTTGTGATTTTCTCTCTGTCTCTGTCTCTCTCTTTCCCTCTGTCCCGCATTTGTGCTCAAAATAAATAAACTTAAAAAATTAAAAAAATAAATAAAAAAGCAGGACTATATCAAACTAAAAACCTTCTGCACGGCAGAAGAAATAATCAACAAAATGAAGAAGCAATATATAAGATGGTAGAAAATGTTTGCAAATTATATGTCTGATAAGGGGTTAATTTCCAGAATATAAGGAACTCTTACAGCTCAATAACCAAAAAACAAACAAACAAACAAACGAAAACCCAATCTGATTTAAAAATGAGCAGAGGACATGAATAAGGCATTTTCCAAAGAAAACATGCAAATGGCCAACAGGTACATGAAAATATGTGCAAAATCACTAATCATCAGAGAAATGCAAAAAACAAAACCACAATGAGATATCACCTAATATCTATTAGAATGGCCATTATAGAAACATACAGTTAACCTGGCTAGAGATTCTAGAGGCCTCTCGAACCACTTTTGTGGATGTGTCTTCTCTGGGCTTGTGTTTATAGATTCTTCATTAGAGGGATTTGCTGGTCCCTCCTCTACCCTGCCAGCATCTCATAATTTCTCACTCCCTCTTGTGTTTATTATGATGCCACCTAGCTCTTTTTTGTTCTCAACAGTTCTTGGGCATCTAGAATATGCCAGATCCCATCAAGAGGCAGGCAAAGCAGCAGTCAGTTCCTTGAGCAGCTCCTTGAAAAATCACGTTGGACACATGCTCTATTCTTCTCTACTCCTTGAGGAAGAGGTTGCCAAGCTGTACTGACCTCTGTCTGTGATATTGCCAGTGCTCTGGAGCAACAACAAACCACACAGCTTTCTTGTTTTTAGTGAGCCCCAGGCATCTAGAATGTACTGGGCTTTCCATTACAGCTCTTAGACAGGTGAGGCAGAAGCCAGTGTCTTGGGTAGCCCCTTGACCCCCAAAAAGTCAGAACATTGGAAATATGGTCCAATCTTTCCCTTTTCAAAAAGAAGCTGGGAATTTACTCTCAATCATGTAGCACTGTGTCAGGGAGGGACTAAGGCAAGAGTGTGCCACAAATTTTCCTACCAGCTTCAATGGTTGGTATTGCAATTGTGTGGGGCGTAGGGGCTTCTGACTTGGTTTCTGGATTTCTCACAAAAGGAATTGATTAATATATTGTTGAAAAATTAGTGTATCCATGGGGGGAAGAAGGGTTTGTGGCTTCCTCTTCTGCCATATTGCTACTGTTAATCATTACTATCTTATTTTTCCAACCTTATTACTATTTCCTTTAGGTCATCTTTGCTAGCTATGCCTCCGTTTCTTTACATCTAGGGCTTAGGCGTTGATCTCTCTCTCTCTCTTTTTCTACAATGACACTCTTCCCCAAGGTTAAAATATATAAACCAATGACTTGAGATAATATCTATGTGCTGATGACTCCTTAAGTTTATATTATTTGCCAGATACCTCTGCTGAACTCTGTCCTCAGATACCCCACTACCTTCCTATCATTTTCATTTGAATGTCCTATAGAAACCTCAAACTTAACATGACCTAAAAAGAACCCTTAAGTTTACCATCCATTGTTACCATCCAAGTTTGTTCCTAATCAAGTGTTCCTCATCTAAGTCTTTTACCTCACTGTCCATCAGTTTCTCAAGTCTTGGAATGATTCTTCAGTTTTTTCCCCTTCAAACCCTAAAACCACCCAAACAGTAAATCTTGTTGAATCTTTCTCCAAATGTATCCCATATCTTTTCATTTCTCACTATTTCCACTATTAAAATGCTAATCTAGTTACTGTCCCCTCCTACATGAATTACTCCAAAGGCCCCTAACCCATATCCCTGCCTTCATTTTTGTCCCTCTACACAGAGTAGCTTTCAAAAGTATAAATGTGGTATATTATCCATTTGTTAAAACTCCTCTACCTTTAATTACTAAAATTACTGATCCCTGTCTGTCTCTCTGACCTCAACTCCTTCTACTCTTTTCTTACTCACTCATCATAGCCTTTTTTTTTTTTTTTTGGCCATCAGGCCCTCCCAGTTTCCTCTTGCTTTAGAGATTTGAATCTTCTAGATTGTCACCACTCTGCCTTCTTCCTCTTCTAATGAAGTCCTCTCCTCAGGAGACATCCCCTGACCATGCTAGCCAAAGAAGTTTATCTCTATCCTTATAATTTTTCCAACCATTGCTTGACCTATCTTCTTTATAGTGCTTAAGTAAAAACAATTAACTACTTTCTTTATATATTTATTATATGTCAACCGAGTATAATACAAGCTCCTTGGGAACAGGACCTTGTCAGTCTTTGTAGGTACACAGAATATGTCTGGGCTACAATCAGTATGCAACCCATACTTGTCGACTAAGAAATAACAGTATAGAGGGAGTCTGATTTTGCACAAAGACCTCTGATCAGTTGATTTGAGAACAAGGCAACCCAACAAAAGTATTCAAGGCAGATTTATTATTTGAATTCTTTGTAAAGTCCTGACCTCCATGAACATTAGTTAAGATTATACTGGGCCCAATGTTTTTTTGAATGAGATACATGACAGTTGAACAGAGTGAAATCGGAATTTGCTTTATATAGCAATTTTTAGCCATTATGGTACCACATGTTCAACCAGTTTTTTTCTATTTTTATATATTAAATTGAGTGATCATAATAAAAACTTTGATGAAATATCAGATTGGACTGTGACTTAAGGGTAAAAAAAGTATGCAATCTTTAATACTATTCTGGTTTCTTATTTATTAAAATTTTTTTTAATTAATTTATTTTTGGGAGATAGACAGATGCAAGCAGTGGAGGGGCAGAGAGAGAGGGAGACACAGAATCTGAAGCAGGCTCCAGGCTCCAAGCTGTCAGCACACAGCCCGATACAGGGCTCAAACCCATGAAGTGCAGTATCATGACCTAGGCCAAAGTCAGATGCCTAACCGACTGAGCCACCCAGGCACCCCAATACTGTTCTGGTTTCTAAGCTTTGTATTCTAATTGTCTGTAAGTTGGTCACTCGAATATAATCTGTATGGTGACTTATTTAACCAAAATATAGTAATAATACTAGACCCCACAATTACTTTGAGTGCTTTTATTATTAGCTTCATAAGAAATATGAGAAATTCTATTAAAATACAACAAAAGTATACAGGCTAGCCCACAAGGCAAAAAAAGAGGATACAAATATGTACAAAAGATGTAGGAGCTGTCATTTAATTGCAGAAATGTATCCGCGTGACTGAAGTCCAAAAAAGGTTGACACTCAAACAAAGATGATATCAAGATGTCTCCTCCCTATGCTTGGAGCTAGATGTAGTACAAGGGAGGTCTAGAACATTGCTTGAGACAGATAATGTAAAATGAACAAATGATACCAAGAAATAACCACTCCCTAAGTCAGGCAGGGGAGGCATAGTTTAAAAATTCAGGCTCCGTTTTCAAATACCTGGGTTTTGGGTTTGCCATTTATTAGCTCTGTGAATTTGGGAAAATTATTTAATCTCTCTGTGCTCCAGTTTCCTCAACTGAAAAATGAAGATAATAATAGTACTATAGGTTGAGTACTTCATAGGAATAGTATTTCTTGGCTTGTTGCAAGGATTAAATGAGAATTAAATGCTACCTATTCATATTTTATTTGTGATTTTCAACCAGAATGAATAATCTTCAGAAGCAAAGTGAAAAGCTAGTAAGAAGAAATGTTTTCAAATGTGTTCAAGCTTTTGTGCCAAGGCAATATGTATCTCTAGGTACTCAGGGAAAAAACAACTGACAAAATGTTACAGAAGTCAACGGTCATTTCTAGAGATTGTAGAAACTGAAGTATACAGATATGTAACTGCCACAGTTTTCAAAAGAGGAAAAATAGATCCTAGCAACTTTATGTGGTAATAATGAATGGTTTGTGAGTAATTAAAAAGGAAGCGATGGTAATCTATATCCTGGATAGAGGTAAGGCATCACCCTCTGGTGAGAAAAGTGAACTGACTGGGAGATATAAGACCTGCATTGTGGTGTTGATTTGCAAACAAGTCTTTGCAAGTCACTTAACTCCACCCAGCCTCTGGTGTTACCTTTGTAAAACTGCTTAACAGTTGATGTTGTGGGCCAATTTGGTCCAAGCCATGGCTCTGCTACTTACCAGCTCACTCAGGGGAGCTCCTAAAAATTCTCTGGGTTATAATTTCCTCAGCTCTAAAATGGAGAAAATGACAGTACCAACCTCACATTCTTTGTTATAAGGATTCAATAGGAATAAGCATGTGTATGTGTATAAGGTGCCTGGGTGGCTCAGTTGGTTGAGCATCTGACTCTTGATTTCAGCTCAGGTTATACATGTGGTACATATGTACACATATATATGTATGTGACAGCATACCTGTCACGGAGTAAGTAGTCAATAAATGTGGTTTTTTTAATCATTCCATCATGACTAATTACCCTCATTTACTTTGCTGACTGGGTCTCTGGCAAGGCCTACCTGGTTCTCTGCCTCTCTAAGTGCCTCTTTCCTTGTCTCCCCTGAATTAAAGCTTCTTGGCTTTTCTGTCTTCCCTGCTCAGGCTCAGCACAGCCTTGGGCTCCAGAACCAGTCCAACTATAAACAAGGGAATGTGAAGAGGGCTACTTCAATGTTCACCTTCCTGTGTCTAGCATTCAGGTTCTCTGATGCAGCTGAGTACAGAAAATGGGCTTTATAGGAGGGGGCAGATGTGAGTAACACAGAGAGGAGACTGGATCTCCCACGGGTAGAGAAGATGTTGGCTAGGTAGATACAGTGACAAGTGATTGGGAAGGTGTCCATAGCCAGAGAGGACAGTGACCAGCAATAGTTCTGTGCAGCAGAGAGAATAGGTTCCAATATGTGGACAGAGATAATAGGAAATCTACAAGTAGATTTTACAGAAACACAGGAAAACTGCAGCCAGATTAGACTGCTTCATATGAAGTTTACTTGTCTGTGTTTGAGCTTTGGATACCACCTAGATGACTAGATTTTTCTAAGATTAAGGTCTTCAGCCCCAGACTATACCCATATCATAAGACAGAAAGATTTCTGTACGACTCTTCCTACCAAGTTTAGAATGCGTTGTGCCTGACTGAGTGCTCTCTCACTGTGATTTATGAGAAAACTCCCAGTTGTCACAAGTTGATATATTAGGTAACAGAGCCTAAATTTTAAAATGACTTATAAACGTGAAGATTAATTGAAGCTATTCTGATGAGCTTTAACAAGAATCAAACTAATAAAAAAAACAAATTAAAATATGAAATATGTAATAGGAACCTATGGTTTGTGAGAAAAAGACCTAGGACACATAGCCACCTGGAAGCTGAGTATAAATTAGTAGTGTGACATGGCAGCAAAAATGTATATACGTGCTTGGGCTGCATGGCTAGATACAGTTTGCAGAGCAAGGGATGTGACAGCCTGGCTGGCCCTGTGCTCAGCTAAACCATTTGCAGCATGGTGCTCCGTTCTAGGCTTCAGACTTTCACAGAGATCTTGGAAAGCTGCAGTGTTTTGGGATAGCAAGGGAGTGGGGATTGTGGGGAGGGCTTTACCAAACCATTGACTCTGACATTTCTGGAAGCCAAACCATATGGGAATATAGCTACCTCTCTTCAAATACATGAAGGAGAGGTCTCTGGAGTTCTAAATTAAAGCAACCATAAAATAGAATGGAGGTATGAAGGTTTTGGCAAGCTGAAGGGAAAGGGAGAACGCTTTATCAATGTGACTTTTAAGTAGTGAACTCATCCTCTCCAGTAGAAGTGTGTAAAGAGAGGCTGGATGGTCATCTTCCAAACACCTGCATTGACACAGTGTTTGAGCCAGATGACCTCTAAGGTCTTTGCTGGTTTTAAGATACTGTGTGGTTTGGGGTATGTTACTTAGTCGTTTTGAACATCAGTTTCTTATATAAAATACGGATATGAATAGTACCCATTTTCGTGTGGTTGTTATGCAAATTAAATGGAATATTTGGTGTGAAATATTTAGCATAGTGCCTGACCCCTAGTAAGTTCTCAATGTATGAGTTATGAGTATTTAAGTTACCTAATGAATTATTGACAGACAGAATAAATCAAATGTCCTAATCACTATTTCTACCTTACCTGTTCTCCATCTATAGCATGTTTTTGGTCTTTTACCTTCATTTTTTTAATAGTTTTACTTATTGTTTAATTGCCTGTAAGGATTTAGCAGTCTCTTTTGGCAGGCAGGATATAAACTGAAAATTGAATACAGCAGAACCAAAGGCCATTTTAATTTAGGACCTGAATATTATTTCCAAGGCTATTAGATTAAACAATATTTTGGCATATCAGTAGATAGAACTTACTTTTCTCTTGTGTCAGTGTGATTATTGAGACTAAACTCCTGTGATAGAAGATGTGCAGACTCCAGGCTGCAATCATTCCATTACCTATACACAGATTGGGATCCCCTGGGCCTTTCCTGAAGTCAGGGTGCCAGAATGACCCTAAGGACCTGACTTTGGGCAAAGTTCTTGAAGGAGAAAGCAACAACCCTGACTTCAAGATTTTTGAAGAATGTTTTCCCCTGAAGCCAACTGATTCTTTATTTCATTATGATAGCGGACAGTTCATCTAAAATCCATTTAAACAATTTATTGGGGGGCACACTATAGTATTTGGCAATGGTATTTGCTTATTTAATGGTGATAAAATGAAAGATTGGCAATAGAAAAAACTGCTGGACTTGGGAGCTAGAAATGTAAGAACAAACACCTTGCAAAAAGTTGCTAAAAAACAAAGGTATGTGACTCATGGAGACAGTAACTTAAACATGGCTCCCCTACTTTGGTCTCAATAATTCAATGAATGTGCATGTAAACACTAGAATATGTGTGCATTTGTGTGTTTTAGGATCTTAAATCACACGTTTTATTGTATCAAGTATTACCAAGTCAGTCTGATTAAATATTGGAAATCAAAAATGTAAGACCAGTTTCTCATTCCTCCCAGTGCACCTGAGAAAACGGGCATTACCTTTTTTGGTGATTGCTGACAGTCCGGACTCTTGGGGTAGAGTAAGTCACTCAACATCTTTGTGATTGTTTGCCCACTACTCAGATGGTGGTCTCAATTATTGCTTTCTCAAAAGGAGAATGATTCTATGTTAAAGCATGTAAGGCTTTTGTAAAATATGTGTGATAATACCAGGATCAGTAAAATTAGACTAAATAATTATGTGTGCGTTTGTGGTGCTGACAGTATTTTTGATGCAGGAGTGCAGAAAAATGGCAATTCAAAACTGAAACACTGACACATGACTATGAATTTACAAGTGAAAATGTGACTTTTTACTTCCCAAATATATAATCTGAGTGACCAATAATTTTTCAAGATGTAAATAGTGTTTTATACATATATAAACTTAAAGATTTATACTTGAAAAATTATGGTAAGAGACGTACAACACAAGATTTGCCATTTTCGCTCTTTTTAAATGTGTAGATCTGTGACATTACATACATTCACTTTGTTGTTGCATCCATCACGGCCATTCATCCACAGAATATTTTCATCTTACAAAACTGAAACTTGCTAAACAATAAGATTTAAAAATTACTTTGAAAATAATCTTATCTTTTACCCATAAAGCACTTTTGATATTGTAAAGACGTAGTATCTATTTTATCATACTTGCATCAACAATCTTTTAAGAAAGATGGGGACTCAAGTGTCTCTGAGTGCTTGGTAGCTTTGCTGGCTCTCGCTCTTCCCATTAATTGGAAAGTCAGGACTGGAACTCAGGACATCTGGCTTCCTGTGCAGCAATTTTCCTTCTTAATCCCTTAATAATAAAAATGAACTCATCGTTGTTTTCGCCTGCACTCAAGTAACTGGGCTCATTTTTCCTTGATTGTGCTAACCCATTGTAAACTTTGTATTGCCCTCCAGGTTCTCTTTTTAATCCCTATTGTTCGAGGTTTGTGGGGTTTTTTTTCTTTTTCTGATGGGATCATATTATGTTCACTTTAATTGAGATTCTTTATGCTTTCAATGATATATGGAGAAACTGATGTTAAAGTGAACCTGGATCTTGAGAACATGATGCTAAGTGAACTAATCCAGTCACAAAAAGACATATACTGCATGATTCCACATACATGAGCTATCTAAAATAGTGAAACTCATAGAATGAAAGGGTAGATGCCAGGGGCTGACGGCAGGGCAGGGAGCTGGGCAGTTGTTGGGTGTGAATAGAGTTCCAGTTTTGCAAGATGAAAAAGTTCTGGAGATCTGCTGTACAACAGTGTGAATACAATTAACACCATTGAACTGTACACTTAAACGTGGTTAACAGGTGGAAAGTTTTATGTCACGTGAGCATGTATTTGTTACCACAGTTGGTGGGAGACAACTTGCCCAGTCAGATCAGGTCTTATGGTTTTGGACATAAGCGGCTGGAGGTTAACTGTGCGGTTTCCCAGACTGTTATAATTCTTTGAGTCTCTAACATGAAGAAACAGCATCTTCTTTAGCTTTGCTTCTGGCTATGAGACTAATAATCTTGTTTTTTCCTCATTTCATTCATGATTTCACTGATTGGAGATGGCCAAGTCACATTACCTTCTTAGGTCTCTGTGATATCAGACTAATGTACTTTGTTGTCTTTAGTATCCTGCTGGTAAGGATTAATGAAATAATAGATGACAAGCTTTCAAATTCTTTCTATTGGAAACATCTTCCTGGGTTTGTAAAACAGGTTAGAATTCACACTGCACAGAGTTACCTACCAAGGAAAATTTCTCTTCTTGGATGGAGTGAGTGGCACCATACTACAAATTGGACAAGATCAGGATTCATTCTTCTAGAAATTACATACTAAACAACATATCCCAGACTGTTCTTGGAGCTAGAAATGGAAGTAAACAAGCTAAGTCAGGAAATTCCATTCAGTAGTAGGAGGGAAGGAGACCCTTTGAAAGAACTGGCAAGCAACTGTAAGTTGTAAAGTAAAATGTATATGTTTATTTGAGGTCTTAGTGATTGTAATCTGGGAGACAGAATCAACCAAAATCAAAAACGTGCTGGAGAAAGACAAGGAAGGCTAGAGTTTTTAAAGAGGAAAGAGGGAATTCGCATAAGTTGTTTTGAAGAAAAGGTGATTGGTGCTGGCTTATCTACAGTTATATTAGTCTATGTGTGATTGGTTGCTGGGGCTGGTGTTAGGCAGAAAGTCCATTTATGCCCATTATATCAAAAGTATGTGCCTTGGCTTTTAGCTGAATTCAGAAAAAAGATAATTAATTCCAAGAATTTGAGACAAAAGATGTGCATAAGTCTCACCTCCTCAGTGTCCTCTCAGATCCATTTAAAACTCTCTTAGCAATAGTTACTCCATTTTATTTTCTTCATTGTTAGAATTTACCTAAATCAGAGGATAATGTTGAATTTTATTGAAATATCTGAGCTGTAGGTGAAAAAGTCCTCTTGGAAGATTTTATTTGTTTTTCATATTAAAAGGTACAGCATGGGCACAGTGGTTGGGACCCCATCACATGCTCCCATAAGCACTCTTAGGTCATTATCCACATGGCTTGGGCCCTGAATAACCAATTAAAGACTGAAATTTCCACTCTCTTAGTTTCAAATATCCAGTTGAAGGCCTGGGCTTTTCCTCTTTCTCAGGGATGTTCTTGTGGACTAACTTTCTGATCTTCATGCTGGAAAGTGGGACAAGGGAGGGAGGCCATGGCTGAGGTGCTCATCCCAGAAGGCTCTCTGCCAGCCTTTAACCTTGTTCCCTGCGCGGCCTCTGTTTTTTAAGTCTCCTTCCAGACCTGGGGACAACCGCTTGCAATCGTATTACACTCTTTCTTTTTCTGCATCTTCAGTTTCAGGCCCTGGCGGGAGTAATATCAAAAGAAAGCATCTGCTCTTTTTGCTTGGCCCTTTTAGAAGCTGTCCATCTGGTTGGAGAATGCTTACTGAGTTCTGGGGTCACCCTGCTGAAAGAAGTTGTTTCAAAGGTGATGGAAAGGCAGTTGTTGGTTTTTTTCCTTATGTTTGATTCCAAAAGTGTAACCTGACTCATCTTCAGTAGGCTGGAAAGCTCTCATGCAGTTCTGGGAGGTTTAGGTAAAAGTCCTATAGCAGTATGTTTGTAGAACAAGATTGTGTAGTAATAGCTGCCATTTATCAAAGGCCTGCCTTTTGGCAGTCTCTTATGTATACTAACTCTAATCTTTGTAACAACCCTGTGCAGTCAATATTATTCCCATTTTACAGGGGTGCAAACAGAGATTAAACACTTGGGTTCACAGAAGTATTAGCTGATGAAGACAGTGCTGTCAAATTTCCAAGTTCAAGTGTTCTTTTTTTTTTCTTTTTTAAAATTAGGTTTTGTATCCTGAATAAAACTTTTAGGTCTTGTGTAGCAGTCCCCATTATTTGTTCAGAATTTTTTTCGTTGATAAATGATATTTTTCTGTGTTGTTCTGTTTTAAGTAAAGAGCATATTTGAACACATTTAAAGACAATCACTATTCGTGTATTTTAATGTTTTACTTTCTTGTTGGGCTCTAACTTTAAAAAAAGGACCTAGACATTTTCTTAAATCCTTAAACAAGTAAAGCACCAAATGTAATGGAATTAAATTCAGCACGAGTAAGATTAAAAGTTTGCTTTATGGCCAAATTGTGTTTTTTCTTTACACTCTATCCCTGGCTGCAAATGTCATCATACCATTTTCTATCAGATGAGAAATAGCAAATGTTATAAATGAGAAAAATGTTCAGTGCAGCTACATCAGCCTCACAAGTGCCTAAGTGGAACTTTAAATCCAGTGTTATATTCGAAAGGACATTGCTGCGTAGTGCAGCTTGGAAAGCCTCTCAATGGATGATGCATTGGTCCTTGACCCTGAGAGATGGCATTTTGATTTTGATTGCTTTTTTTATGGCGAGTTTAGAACCTTTCCTAGAATATTGCTTTCAGGGGATTTTTCTTGGCTAATGTTTGGGCAAAAATCATTTTTATTCCAGCTGAAAGTCATCTTTTTTATCAGAATTCAGAGTAGACTATGACAAAGCTTTGGCCCCCATCTACTTAAAACTGTTTGATTTGACTGTAATATTTGCTGACAGTCATAACAAATGTATTTTCCCAAACTTTAAGACAATATTTTAATAGAAAATTAAATGAAAGAAATAAACTTTGCTAGATATTTCCCATTTCCATTAAAAAAAAAAAAAAAAACCTATGGAAACAACATTTAATGGTTACTTTCTATATTCTAGGCCATGTGTTAGATACTTAGCCAAATATTGGCTAACAGTTCCATGTAATGAATTCATGGGGTTATTATTTTTTTATTATAGAATTTGTTTCTTTAAGGTAGATACCATGATTAATTTCAACTATTTTGAACAAAATTTTATTTTTATTTTTTCCTTTGTTTCGTGTTATTTATTTATTTATTTTCAATTTATTTTTAATTTTTTAATTTACATCCAAGTTAGTTAGCATATAGTGCAATAATGACTTCAGGAGAAGAATCTTGTGATTCATCCCCTACATATAACACCCAGTGCTCATCCCAACAAGTGTCTTCCCCAATGCCCCTTGCCCATTTAACCCATCCCCCCACCCATAACCCCTCCAGCAACCCTCAGTTTGTTCTCTATATTTAAGAGTCTCTTATGTTTTGTCCTTTCCCTATTTTTATATTATTTTTGCTTCCCGTCCCTTATGTTCATCTGTTTTGTATCTTAAATTCCTCATATGAGTGAAGTCGTATGATTGAACAAAAGTTTACAAAGGACCATACTTTCCTTTTTTTGGTCTTCTATTAATGACTAATATAAGTTAGTCATTTTATGATAACAGGATAATTATTAACATCGGTTTTTGAACTACGTACCATACAGAGATATTTGGAAGAAGCTATTGGTATGTGCACAGCTGTTTGCGCACACACTGGACTAGACATCTGGTTTTTTTTGTGTTTGAATATTACAGTTTTTAAAATTTAAAAAATTTTAAAAATTGTGGTAAAAGGCACAGAGCATAAAATTTACCATTTTAACCCTTTTTAAATATAGAGTTCTATAGCATTAAGTACATTCACATTGTTGTGCAGCCATCACCACCATCCATTTCCAGAACTTTCTCTTCTTCCTTAACTAAAACCCATTAACACAACTATCCATTCCTCCCTCTCCTACCCTTCCCTAGACACTATCATTCATCTTACAGTCTCTATGAATTTGACTACTCTAGGCAGTTCATATACGTGGACTCATGTAATATTTGGCCTCTTGTGAATGGCTTATTTCACTTAGCGTAATGTTTAAGGTTCATCCATGTTGTAGCATAACTCAAAATTTCTTTCCATTTTAAGGCTGAACAATACTGCATTGTATGTATATACCACATTTTGTTTATCTGTTCTTTTGCTCGTAGACACTTAATGTGTGTCCATCTTTTGGCTATTGTGAATCATGCTGCTGCAAATGTGGTTGCACCAACACCTGCTCAAGTTCCTCTTTTGCTGTATTTGTGGACATGTCCAGGAGTGGAATTGTTAGATCATATGGTAGTTCTATGTGTAACTTTTTGAGTAATGTGATTGTTATAGTTTTGATCTCTTCTTTTGCTGCCATTTCTTTGGACTTTTAGTGTGCTTGTCTTTAGAAACATTTTCCTACCTAATTATACCTCTTTATTTGCTGTTTATTTTCTCTTAGTTGAAGAGGGACTTAGCTAAGTTGATTGTACTTGGAATAGAAGTAAATAGGACTCTGAGGGACATTTAATTAAGTTCATCAGCTTTAGTATATAAATGTTAATCACATCTACTTTAACACTAAAAGGTCCTTTTATATATACTTTTAATGTATTTAATTGCAAGTGTAGTTGATGGTGTTTTAGATAATTAAGATATAGGAGTTGTGACTTCTAGATAAGCAAGATATTATAGTTATTTGAGTTAAGATTCCTTAACTAGATATTAACTATGTGTATTCTAGTAATGAACCAAACATTGGATGCTATCCATAGCATAATTTTGGGGGCAAAAATTCATCAATTATTGTTACAGATGCTTATTATGTATCTGTGTCATCCTCTAAGCACAGTTTCAGATTAGCGTGTAGAAGTAGTCTAGATCTTGAATATAACATGTAAAAATAAGCCTTGTGCACCTGCCAAAACAAAATAAAACAAGACATAATTTACTGATCTTACAAATGACTTTAAGAATAGCCAATAATTTCACTAAAAATAAATAAATGCCAATAAACAATATGGCTACATGGAAAGGGGATATGTTATGACTATGAAATATTAAATCTTTAGCTATGATATTTGCAAATCATCCTAAGATAATTTCTCGATGGTGTGAGAAATTTACTTTACTTCTGCAGCATATCAGCAAATTGGCTTCCCTGACTTCTTTCATTTTTCAGGCAAGCCAAGCTACCCACCCAGCACTAAGCCACCTAACTAACACTCCAATCCCAATCAGGACCTTTATCTTGGACCCTGGTTTTTTTGTCATCCTTCCCACTTGTGCTCTGGCTCCATGTTTCCATTCAAAGTCTATTTGAATTCTGACCCGTTAGGCTTGTCTCCCATTTCTACTTGTCTCTCACACTTGATGACAGGGAAAAAATAGACCCCTGGAAAATAAAATAGGAAGAATTATCTACATTAGAAACTTCATCAAAACCAAATCCAAAATGGAAAAGACTTTTTTTGTCCTGAAATGGAGAAGCTACTCTATTGAGGATTAGTAGTAGGAAATCAGTATACTCTTCCTCCTCCTTCTCTTTCTCTCCCTCCATGTCTTTCATTGTGTCTTTCAATGACCTTATAGAACTTATTAGACACTGCTGGTTTCTATGCCTTTGAGTAGCTCATAGATTCCTGTAGGAAACACACATGTCAAAAAATAACAAAGCAAGAAATAACAGGTATTGGCAAGGATGTGAAGAAAGGAGAACACTCTTGCATTGTTGGTGGGAATGCAAACTGGTGTAGCCACTCTGGAGAACAGTATGGAGGTTCCTGAAGAAACTGAAAATACAACTACCCAGGATCCAGCAATTGCACTATTTTACCCAAAGGATACAAGAACACAGATTTGAATGGGTACATGCACCTCAATGTTTATAGTGGCATTCTCAACAATAGCCAAATTATGGAGAGAACCCAAGTGTCCATCAACTGTTGAATGGATAAAGATGTGGTATATGCAATGGAATATTACTCAGCCATCAAAAAGAATGAAATCTTTTTTTTTTACAATGTCATTTTATTTTTATTTTTTTCAATATATGAAATTTATTGTCAAATTGGTTTCCATACAACACCCAGTGCTCATCCCAAAAGGTGCCCTCCTCACTACCCATCACCCACCCTCCCCTCCCTCCCACCCCCCATCAACCCTCAGTTTGTTCTCAGTTTTTAAGAGTCTCTTATGCTTTGGCTCTCTCCCACTCTAACCTCTTTTTTTTTTCCCCTTCCCCTCCCCCATGGGTTTCTGTTAAGTTTCTCAGGATCCACATAAGAGTGAAAACATATGGTATCTGTCTTTCTCTGTATGGCTTATTTCACTTAGCATCACACTCTCCAGTTCCATCCACGTTGCTACAGAGGGCCATATTTCATTCTTTCTCATTGCCACATAGTACTCCATTGTGTATATAAACCACAATTTCTTTATCCATTCATCAGTTGATGGACATTTAGGCTAAAAAGAATGAAATCTTGACACTTGCCATTCACAATGATGTGGATGGAGCTAGAATGTATTATGCTAAATGAAGTAAGTCAATCAGAGAAAGATAAATACCATATGATTTCACTCATATGTGGAATTTAATAAATAAAACAGATGAATATATGGGAAGTTGGGGAAGAGAAGAGAAGGAGACAAACCACATATCTTAATGATAGAGGACAAACTATGGGTTGACAGAGGAAGGTGGGTAGGAGATGGACTCGATGGGTACTAAGGGGCACTTGTGATGAGCAGTGGGTGTTCTATGGAAGTGATGAATCACTGAATTCTACTCTTGAAACCAATACTGCACTGTATGTTAAGTAACTAAAATTTAAATAAAAAGAATAAAAATCTATAGTATCTCACGGAGGCCAATGATTTTAGGGGAAAATATGTAAAAATACAAAAAATAAAAATACAGTATGATTAGAACCAAAGTAGAGATCTGCCATGTATAAGCAGTAGGAGGAGTGGACAGAGAAGATTTACCGTAAGAGGCAATGCTGAGGTTATGTCTCAAGGAATTCGTTTTCTTGGTAGAAAAGGAAACCCAGGACAATTCCAGGCAGAAGGGTCAGTATGTGCAAAAAGCATCAAGATGTCAAGTAATAAGGCACATTCATGGAATCGTTAGTTGTCAGACACAAGGAGACATTTGGAGATGATGTAGAGTAGGTAAGGAGTCGATAAGAATTAGAGGAGAATGAGGCATTTTCAGCGGGAGCTGAAAAAGAAACATTCTGGCACCTATGCTTAGGGAACAATTCTGAATTTAAATATGAAATGCCAAATAAGACTTCATATGAGAACAGCTATAAGTCTGGGGAATCCTATATCACTGCATTCTTTGATCTTTGGAACTGGGACCACTCAGTTCCACTCACTGTGTAGGCTCCAGGCAATTCATCTAAGACTTTGGGGACTGGAGATCTCTCTCCCAACAGATTGGTTGCTTAACGTTAATTTAACTTCATTTCCCTGTGCATTAATTTCTCAATATAAAAGAGGCTTTGGATTGGCTTCTCAATCAAATTGGTGATCTCACTCTGACATTTGGTACAAGGTTCAAATGGGCTTCTTAATACGGAATCCTAGAGTTAGCTTGGCTAACTCTTCGGGACTCTAATTGTTATAACCTGACAGAGAGGGAAACATAACACATTCTCTGGTAGGACAGGATGTCTGGCAAGAGAAAGGCAAATGCTATATGTAATAGAGTCATTCCTGTGCCCTTAAAGGGAAGAACAAAAAAGTAGGCATAAAAAGAAGGAAGGAATTCCTCCTCTCAAATAATATCTGCTCAGGTTTCCATAGGACTTGAGTTTTTGTCTTTCCACATGATCCTCCAGAGGACTTAAATTATACCTTGAATCATGGTTGCCATATCAATCCTGCCATCAAGTTGGACACCAGGATACTGCCTTCATCTTGGCTTTCTTTTCTTGCCTCCTATTTAAGGTTCCCCTAATTGCCTTTTGGGTTTGTCTCAGCTTTATAACGTGTCAACAAAGCCTAACAGCCAAGTCTTGTTCGTGATGGGTAATTTTACTCAGTCTTTCTAAGCTCTTATTCCTGTTGAGGGAAGATCATGGTATGTGTGATTCATTGTGTGTGAAAAAATGGTTTCCTCTGGCTAGTTGTCATTTAACTTTTCTGGTACTCAGAGTTCTTGTTTTTAAAATCTGAGGATTGGACTAGATGATCCTAGGATCCAGGAGGCTATCTTATCTAATGACTCCATGGTATGTTGAAATATTGGCCCCTGTTCTTCATCTTCCCACTCATCCACATGACGTAGCCTCATTATGAGCAGAGGATACTTTCCTACTCTTTGATTTTGGAATTGGCCATGTGACTTGCTGAGAATAGAACAGAAGGTACAGTATGCTAGTTCTGAACCTAGTCCTTAAAGATGCCTCTCTCCTGCACTTCTGCCATGATTATGAGAGTAGCTTCTCTGGGTAGCCTGCCAGTGCCAAGAAGAGGATGAGAGAGATGTGGAGCAGAGCCACCACACAAGCCACTGCTTCCTCATGTGAAGCCTTCTTGGCCACTTCAAACTTTTAAACAAGAAGTGAGTGTTTATTGTTGTCTGCCACTGAGGTTTTGGTTTATTAAATAGCATTATTATTGGAATACATAACTGATTCAGCCTATATGGCTGTAGTGTTTTCATATAGTAGACTTGATAAATATTGATTGAATGATTCTGTTATTGAGAATTGTCTTATTGTTTTTGCATGAAGCACAATGGTCAATATAAAATCCCCCTTAATTATACATAGAATCCATCTAAACTGCACTGATTAGGGATTCTTAAAAAACACTTTTCTGTAAGAGAAAGTGGAGTAGCAGTTATTGAGTGCTATACCTTTCAGACATTTCTTAAAGTACTTTTACCCTTGCAACTACACTCAACTGCACCCCTACTCAGTACCTGTCTGTCATCAGTCCTTAGAGACACTACTCCACGCTCCCTGCAGAAGCTTCTCAAATGACTATGTAATTTCTCTAGCTGGTTGTATTGGGCCATCCTGACCTAGATCATTTGGGGGAGAAAAGAGCAGCTGCTGAAGAGACGAAGGTTTTTAATGAGACTCTTTTCACTGGAGTTTTTACAAATTAGGTCAGTTATAATCTGATAAAAGCAAGCGATAGTCTAGTGGATAATTAGGAAATTGCACTGAGATATAGGACAGCCTCTTCAAAATGACTTTTAATGCCTAGATGAGTTTTTCTGGAGCAAGCTGCAATGCTGAGAAATCCTGAGTTCAGAAGTTACTGTGGTATAAGGAGAATGGATCTTAGGTATCATGGACAGGAGAGACCTCTTGATCCTAAGTACCATATAAGGCTAAGTATCTGAGAAAAGAGGCAGCCTAATCCTTTGAAGGATCCTTCAGAGAGAACCAGGTAATGTCATAAGCCTTTTAGCAATAAGGATGCAGACTCAGAAGATAAGAAATTGACCCAAATTCTTTCTACTACCCACTGACACTCTGGTTATTTTTGCCATGCTAATAAAGTATGTTTTTAAAATTGATCATCTGCAATAACCTGTGCCTTGTACTAAGAGATGGAAAGATTATTGGTTCTTTTTGAAACTACATCTATTACTAGTAGAAAGTGCCATTTCTTGAGTTCTTATTTTGAACTAGATAATTTTATCTGTGTTATTTCATTTGATTTTCATAATTTTACTGTAAGGATGATAGTATTATTACCATGTTTCAGATGAGGAAGTAAAGCCCAGAGAAAAGAAGTAACGTTTCTTCTTGTTCACAGGACCAGAAATATAAAACATAGGCTTTTAGGAGATTTGAGGGAGTTTTTCTCAGGATAACAGGGATAGAAAAATGATATGTGGTAGATGATATCAGTACATGTGGCATAATATTGGCTAGGAGAGCAAGGCCTTGGCATGAAGGGTGTAGACGACAGAGCTCAACCTTTTTCTATAAAGGGCTTTGAGGGCCATATGGTCTCTTTTGCAATTACTCTGCCAGTAACATGAAAACAGTCATAGAAATTTGCAAACTAATGGGCATGGATGTGTTCCAATAAAACCATATATGAACACTCAAATTCAGATTTCTTAATTTTAATGTCCTCTTTTATTATTCTTTTGCCTTTTTTTAACCATTTAAAAATATAAAGGTATTCTTGGCATGCAGACTGTACAAAAACAGGTAGCAGACTAAATTTGTCCTGTGGTCTGTAGTTTGCTGACCCCTGGTCTGGTGTCCAGCAGTACGTATGTATCCATATGTATAAGTTTTCATTATTTATTGTAGCAGGAAATGGGAACAACACTGTCACCGAATACTGGTTAAACAGAGAAATCTGTGGAAACCTCATTTTGTAGCCATCTCAAAAGCAGTGGAAGATTGGAATGTTCAGCATGTTATGTCCCCCAGAATCATCTTTGACCTTTACTAAAAGCCTTGATGAGAACTTTGGGATTTTCTTAACCTTTCTGTACTTCATTTTTCTCCTCTGGATAATGTGGGCAATAAGAATACACTCTCTAAGTCAGGTTCCCTGAAACCATCCCCAGGTTCAGCAATTCACTAAGAGGAATCAGAGGACTCATCATTTGGTTATATTCACAGCTGTGACTTACTGTGGTTGAAAGGATACAAACCAAAATCAGGAAAGGGAGAAGGCACGTGGGACCAAGCTAGGAAACCAGGTGCAAGCTTCCATTGGTTCTCTCTCTCCACGCGCCTTTTCCCTTTCCTGATTTTGGTTTGTATCCTTTCAACCATAGTAAGTCCCACAAGACATGCATAATTCTTTCAGCAATGAGATAAGACAACACATGTGAGATGTTGTCACCCAGGGAAAAGCATTAGAGATTCAGGGTTTTTACTGGGGGCTGATCACATAGGCACCCTCCATCTGGCATGTGTCAAATTCCAGATACCCAGAAGGAAAGCAGATGTTCAGGGTATCATTCACACAGATAGTTTAGGCATAGTGAACTATTCCTGTCATTTCCAGAAATGGTAGAAAATTCCCTGAAACCCAATTCCTAGATGCCAGCTAAGAGAGAAAGCTGTAAGTAGGCCTTTCAAAGGATAGCAATGGGGCCTGTTAACTCTTTATTGCGTACTTTCCCAAAGTGGTGAGGATTACATATGAGTTAACATATTGTTAACATATTGTGCTTAAATAATGCTTGGCAGAGAATGAACCCGACCCCCCCCCCCGAAAAAAAAACTGTACATTTCACTCTCAGAAGATTAACCAGGAGACAAGAAGGCCTAATTAGAAGGTGTCCTAGGGTTGCAGATAGGGCACATTCTTTCATGTATATATTTTTGTGGTGTGAATCATTATACACTCATATAAACATATGGGAAAGTGTAGTTAATTTTACCTCTTAAACTGTAGCAATTAAGAATATGCCTTTCCCCAGTAATCTATTCAGTGTTATGCCTTATAGGCCAAACAGATACTTAGAGAGGTCCACACACCAGAGACAATGTCATCCTTCTGTTCACTCTCCTTCTGGTAGTGGAGGATGCTGTTGCTCATGAACTCCTGAAGATTTGAAGAGTTGTTTGAAATTAACAAAGAAGACATTTTGTTGTAAGTTTCCACTGAAGGACTGGAGGGGATATCCAAATCATTGTACAATAGTAAGTGACAAGGTTACCTCTGTGGACTGTTCTGTATGGCTTTCTCTCTACTAAGGATGCCTGAATGCAGAATGGTTCTTCTATTGGTTCAGTCATTGTATTACTCACAATTGGTACCAAGAAAGGATGATAAATGTGCTATCAGTTTGTACGAAGGAGCAAGTCATTACTTTGTTTTGTGCTGCAGAAACCCCAGTGATCATAAATTGATTCATTAAAGGCCTAAGATGTCAGAGTTCCTCTTTTATTCTGTTGAGATACTGTTAATCCTCAATTACCCGCCAGTGCATTTTCCACTTTATGGCTAATTTAGATGCTAATTTTTAACACGGGGCAGAGTTTCTCGTGCCATCCAGAATATTTTCCTTTACGTGGTAATTTTTTTTAGACAATAAAAATGCTTTAGAGAGCAAAACAGTTAAAAATCTTCTGCATAACGTATCATATAAATTAAGGAGCTAGACATGTTCTTTACACATAATAAAATGATTTATCTTTTTATAATGGAGCTGTAACTTAAGATACATATTAGTATCTATAATGAGCAGTTCTTCCTTTTTTTAATCTCCTGAGTATTGAGGAATTGATACTGAGCTAAAGATCATCAAGTCTCTAATAACCCAATGGTTTTCTGACAAATCCATAACGTTCAAGCCATCACCACTTCTTAGAAAGCAGAGCCTTAAGCCACGGCAGTGTCATCTCTGAAATACAACAATATGGCCTGCCTATTCTGGGATGACAATTCATGGTATTTTTTTTTAAATATAGAAATTACGGTCTAGATCGTTTTCTTTTTAAGAGTCTGCTTTAATTACTGACAGACTTTTAAAAAATCCCCTTGAGTGAAAACTAAAAATTGCAGCTATTTCTAATTCTGTCATGTACAGTTTAGTATAGTTTATAAATTTCTTCATCACCTTAAATATCTTACTGAGTTTCGTAGGCCTAGGAGTCTTAAGTCACGAGAAAAATGGTATTTAGTTTGACAATGAGGAGAATGAATAATTTACCCAATTTGGGGGCTATACTCTCTTTACCAAGTGGTTTAGAAACCAGACAGGGCAGATTGGATGCAGCTACTGATACTTACAGAATTAACTGCCTGTTCCTGAAATGTATGGAATGGCAGAAGCATTACAGTTAGAAAAATGGAAAGAGAAACTGCCTCAACAATATATCTTTTATAACCAGATAGGGCATCCCTTATGCCATAGGCCTGTTGGAAACTTTAAATTGTGAACTCATTACATTTGGCAACTTAATTTTAAGCAAGAAATAGATCCAGATTTTAATTCTGTGCCACTGTTCTGAGATGGGACCAGGGGTTTAGAGTCTTGGTAGTCTCGGAACAGAGGAGATGAGATCATCATTAGAGGGCAATCAGCTACATAGTGGGCAACAGGAAATAAGGCAATATAAAGAGGGAAGGGTATAAGCAAATAAACTATAATTTGCCAACAAACATTTCTATATGTAACAGTAGGAAAGACCATCTTTAGTTCTGATAAGCAATCATATTGGTATTTAAGCTTGGTTATGAGTGATTAAGCTCAGTCTCAACCCCAGAACCTTAGTTAGTGAAGTGGGGAGGGGGGTTTTCATTTACCTTCAAAGATGGGCCTAAGGAATGGTTCTGCCTTTAGTAATTCAACTAGACTCAAGATCAAAATGCTCATTTTATTAAAATTCATATAGGTTTGTTACAGGTGTTCATTTAAATTATCCAATTAAAATCTGAATTAGGTTAACTGTAACTTTCAGTATGAATGCACTTTGAAACTTGCCTTTACTAGAAAGCCCATTCTAGGATACATTCTAAGAATGTATCCTACTGATGTGTGTGTACATTTGTAAAGTGATATGTGTATTAAGATGTTTCAACATTGTTTGCAATAGCAAAACATTGGAAACAACCAAAACACCTATCTGCAGAGATCTTTAAATAACTTATGAACAATGAAATACTCTGCCAGCATTAAAAAAAAATAGTAGGATAATTCTATATGTCCAATGTGGAATGATCTTCACAGTATTTTAAATGAAAATTATCATGCATAAATCTGTATTATGTGCAGCCATTTGTATTCAAGTATATTTTAATGCTTATTTATGAATATATATGAATTCATATATGAATATATTCATATAAATATGTATTTATATTCCTATAAATATAGGAACATATGAATATAAATATATGTATGCATATGAATGTAAATACATATTTATATTCATGTTCAAAATCCATGGAACATCTTTGGAAGGATACTTAATAATTGGTAACAATCACTGCTTCTTGACAAATGAAAAGGTGTTGAGCACTAGGGATGAGAGGAGGATTTAAATTTCACCTTATATACTATTTTACACCTTTTGACTTTTGCAATGTGTGTGTTTTATCTACTGAAAATGTTGTCTTAAAAAATTTACCTGCTTGGGAAGAGCAAATGAATTTGTCCTCTTTTGTCCAGAATACTTTGTTCATACTATTATTATCACATTTCTCAAATTGTCTCCTACTAAGAATTTTCTGTTGAATTCCCTTGTTAGTTTGTGAGCTCCTTTACCTTATATCTGTTTTATGCATTTTAACATCAGACCTAACATCTGGCATATGGTAAGGGTTCAATAGTGTTGTATGAATAAATGTATTTTTGTATGACATGATTCACTTTTATCTGACTAAAAACTACCTTAGTTTTTACTTTATTATTTTATGATAATCAAATTGCAAACAAATCAATAAATTATATAGTACAAAACGGCTTATATTGTGAAAAGCAGAAGTCACCTATCCCCATCCAGTTTTGTCCTATAGAGAAAACTACTCTTAACTTCCTTTTTGCTGCATTTTCTGATATTTGCTTCCATACCTCTAAGTAATAATTTTATATTGATGTTTGATGATATTTCCATTTTAGACACCATCTGTTGGCTTCTTGGTATAGTACTTGAGGACTTAACTCCCTTTGCTGACTCCTACTGCCTTCCACCTCCACCCTATCATCCTCTCATTATGATTATATTGCTATTTTTGGTTAAATCCTAGAATTAATGTATACATTCCTATGGCTAGATATCTATTGTTCACTACTAAGCCAAGTAATATACTATGATTATATTTCATACAGTTTTTTTTCTAAAGCTAAAGATTGCATTAAAAAATTGTTGTCTTTATGCTTATGGCTGTTATGTTCCAATGCTCACAAAGGCTTGTCACTTGCCTATAATAATTCTTCCAAATGTTCACAGTTCCACATGGTGCATGGGTTTATTTTTCCCTGGGTACCCCACTCCTTAGCCCTCCAAGCTTCTATCCTAGTGTGGATTGTTCTCTAGATAATATACAGCTATGCCCTGGACTTACTTTTCTGTCTCTGTGTCAAATTTCCTTTCTCCTGGATTCTAAATCTGTATCTTCTGTGATATAGTAAAGCCAGTAGTGATACTGAATAGCATTTGTTATGTGCCAGGCACTGTTAACATTCATGAACTCACTGAATCCTAATATACTCATGAAGTTAGGTACTATCACCTCCATTTTACTGATGATAAAATTGAGGTGCACAGAGGTTAAATAGTTTTCTCAGTGGCCCACAGCTGGAAAGTGAAAGGATTCAAACCTAGGATTCTGATTCCAGGATCTATGCCTTAATCAATTTAATATACTGCCTCTTGTTCTCAAAATGTGTCTTCAGTATACATGAAAGGGCATTTAGGAGGGAAACTTTTGAGTCTTTGCATGTCAGAAAATATAATGTATGCTCATGATTGACACATTAGCTATATATAGAAGTCTAAGTTGAAAATCATTTCAACTCAGAATTTTGAAGGTATCTTCTTTTATTTTTTATTATTTAAAAACCTTTTTTAAAAATTTATTTTGAGAGGTAGAGAGCAAGCAGGGGAGGGGCAGAGAGAGAGGGAAACAGAATGCCAAGGCAGGATCTGTACAGAGCCCAATGCCGGGCTTGAACTCATGAACTGAACGGTGAGATCATGACCTGAGTTGAAATCACGAGTTGGACTCTTAACTGACTGAGCCACCTAGGCACCTCTGAAGGCATTGTCTTTTAGCATCAGTGTTACTTTTGAGAAATAAAATGCCATTTGCCTCCCTGTGTTTTGATCTGTTTATAAATAACCTCTGTAAACTCAGGAAATCCTGTTTAGCTCTAGTATTTTAAACTCTGATGATATGCTTTCATTCATTCATTTTGCTGGGTAATTGGTAGCCCTTTCAGTCTATAAATTTCTGTTTTTAGCACTCAGAAATTTCCCTTTATTGCTTCTGTGCTAATTTCCTTCCTGTTCTTTTTGTTTGTTTCTTTATAAAAATCCTATTAGTCTGTGTCCTTAGAGATCCCTTTTCTCATTTGTTTCTGGTCTCTTTCATGTTTGGAGTTTCATTCAAATATATGGTGATCCTTGGATTCCCAGTCATGCTTAAGAGTGAGACCAGATGAAAGTTTATTGGAAGTTTGAGAATGATGGTGGTGATGATTTGAATGTGTATTGTAGGGAGCTAAGGGGTGCAGCTTATCAATTCTCAGGATTCATTCTAAGGTGATCAGATGGTAAGCATGTCTGCTCACTGAGGTAGATACCTCCCCAAGTTGTTCTGGGGACGTATTTTAAGAACATTCTAGGGTTTTATGTGTGTGCATGTGCATATGCATGTGTATGCATGTGTGTGTGTGTTCTGCCTGTTTAGGCTTCTAACATTAGGGAAAGTAGGCCAGCTGGGATTTCCACTGCTGAGTAGCATTTACCCACCTTCAATTTCCACCATACATAGGCCCCTATTGGGTCAATTTCTCCTGAGCAAATCTTTGTCCTCCTTCCAGTTTGTGTGAGGAGAAATCCTTGCCAAGTTGTATGGGATGAAGGAAGATACCCAGTTATATGGGTCTAAGTGATCTGATTTCTAGATTTTTGACTAATGCTTTCCTCATTTCTACCTTGTCTCACTGATTTCTAGATTTTTGACTAATGCTTTCCTCATTTCTACCTTGTCTCATTGCATCTCCCATGATACTTGGTGCTTCTAACTCCTATGCTTTTTCAGGCTTCTATGGAAATTGTCTTTACATCTGTATCCTTCAGGCCCTTGGGTTGCAGCTTCCTCTGCTCTTCTGTCATTCATAAGTTATTTGTTCATCCACCTTTTACCTTCTAGATATGTGTTGATATATCTTTATTTCCTTTTACATTCTCATTTTTTCCTGTCATTTTTAAATCTCTCTCTCTTTTTTTTAATTTGGGGAGGAGGCAACATATTTAATTTGCCATATTTCCTAAGTTTTTTCCACATCGTCCACTAAAAAAAATTGAAGTATTGTTGACATACAATGTTACACTGGTTTCAGGTATAGAACATAGTGATTCAACAAGTCTGTACATTATGATATGCTTACCACACATCAGATGTGTGTGTGTGTGTGTGTGTGTGTGTGTGTGTGTGTGTGTGTGTCTGTTTTAAAGCTCTATGCCCAATATGGGCCTCGAACTCATGACCCTGAGATCATGAGTCACATGCTCTACCAACACATCATATATCTTTAACTGATGCCTTGGCTAGCAAAATCACTGGACACAGCTGCTGGTCTGGATCACACCAAAGAGGCCTTTCTAAACTATCTCCTTTCAGCCCATAATCACCTTGATCTCACCATTCTTATTTTCCATGTCCCTGAAGCGAAGCAAAGTATTTAAGAAGATAGAGACTATGGATAAGGCTGTTGGTGCCTAAGATCTTTCATTAAGGTGAAAGAGTATGGTAGATGAATTTGTGACTCACACCACAAAGTAATAAAAACAGCATATGCTCCGACAGAAAGAAAATTTTCCTACCAAAATAATATATAAGTATAAAGATGAAATGTACCCTGATGTTTTTTCACTCATTATTTCAGTGATGGTAAGTTTTTAAAAACATAATTACTGCTATTTTATAAAAATTTAACTATGATACCTTTTATAGTATGCTGCTTTTCCCCACATTGCTAGATTCAGTTATTAACTTTATATCCATTTTTAGATCTGCTTTTTCTATCCAGTGCTCGATTTTCTTATGCATGAAAGTACTTTTATTTTGTTTAGTTTTTTTTAATTTATTTTTTTAAGTAATCTCTACACCCCAGCATGAGGCTCAAACTCACAACTTCAAGATCAAGAGTTTCATGCTCTACTGACTGAGCCAGCTAGGCACCCGTGAAAGTACTTTTCAATGAAATCTTAAAAAAATTCTGACCCTCAAAATTTGTTTTTTATTAAACATTTATATAGTATTTTAATGTTAAATTCTCATTAGAATTTTAATTCTATTTAGAGACTACAACTCTTTAGGAGATTAGAAAAAGAGGGCATGAAAGAGAGAGCAATGCTTTTTTTTAAGTGTTGGTTAATGAGATCCAGGGAGAAAGATGAAAGAAATGGGTTTTCTTTTGTGTTTGCAGGAGGATAAGGGGAAAAAAGGAAGAACAGACTTAATTGGGTAGTTTTTTTCTTACTCAAGATTTTGTTTTCATGGGTTAGGAAAATTTGGGACTTAAAGTCTTAGTCAATTTCATAGCAGAAGTATATATTCACATTGAATTGAGAGGAAAGGTCTTTTGAGGTTAGTAAGAAGCATCAAGAGGGAGCTGAGACAGCAGCTTTTACCCTAGGCTATTTGAAAAGTCAAGAGCAGAGCTAAGAATAGATGTTTGTAATGGCCTGTCCAGTTTTCAGACCACAGACACATGCTCCCTGGTCCCCATGGCTGCTTAGAGTATCACTTTAGAATATGCAGTGGTTGGATATATTGGAAGAGACTGAGTCACTTGCTTATCCAGGCTCAATTTTTCTTTTACTCCCCTGGTTGGTTATTAGATTGAAAGCAAAGCTGAGGCAAGGACCAAGAGCAAGGCTTCTGGATCAAGAGAGTGAATTGAGAATTGAGCACATGCTGAATCATCTCTCATATGCTTTAAACTCATACAAAAATATTGGGTGCATACTTATAAAAATTAAGAAAAAAAGACATAAATTTCAAATGCTGAGAAAGGGAAATCTCTGGAGACTTTAAGTAGAACTGCTTAAAAAAATTGACAAACACCTATGTGGATAGGTAGAAGCTGAAGTTTAGGAACATAAAATGCTGAGTTTTCCTAACAGAGTCTGAGTGTTGTGCACTACATTTCCATTACATTTCCATTAAGCTGAGTTTTCCTAACAGAGTCTGAGTGTTGTGCACTACACCATCAACGCTGAAGACTTCATGAAACTATAATGGGTTTACACAGAAGATAACCTCCCTGAGTACCTGATAAGGTCAATAAAGTGAAAAGCATGCAATAAATTTAGCACGTTTAGGAATCTATATTTCCCAAAGCAGGGATTATTAAGTAATCTGAACAAAATTAAACAAATACTTATAATGTCCTTTAAAAGATAAATAATGCAATAGGAACATAAAAATGTATAGGTGATAATAAAATAAGAATAAGTGACCATGAAAAAGCAGGTGTATTGAAATTAACATTAAGGTTCTTAGACGGTAGTAAAATAGTTCTAGAAAAACCAGAGAGAAAACACATACATTGCATAGAAGACTGGAAACAGATGAGGAGAGAATGATGAACCAGGAGAACGCAACACAAAGATGTAGAAATGGAAAGTATGAGATAGTGAGGGGACATAGAAGATTCCCAAAGTCCAACGCACATGCGCTACAAATTGAGAAAGGAGAAAATACAAAGAATGGTGTCAAAACAAAATATAAAGAGATAATGGTTGACAATTCCCTAGAACTAACATAGGAGTATTCAGATTAGAAATGCCTTTTGAGTACTGAGCAAGATAAACAATGACCAGGGGAAAATAAAGGAGCAATTTTTGGGAGTGGACACTGAAAATAAAATTTTTACTCATATTTATTGTATCTCATTTCTTTCTATTATATGCGTTATACTGTTCACAATATACAAAGCAGTAGTATACACACATAAATATTTTTTTGCTGATTGAGGTGCACAGTCAGTAAAGTTTGGGACTCACTGATATTTATATCTTATAAATATAATCTTAGGATTTTTTAATAGGTAATTAAGCTCAACCTAAACTGTGGGAACTTGATGTATCCCAAACCTCATATGTCCTGAAACTAGACCATAGAGTTCTTCATATTAAAGCTGACTGATAAGTCAGCACAGTGTAGAATGAGGGATCCTGTCAGACTAAAAAGATAGAATAATGATTATTTTGCAATCAGTACTGGGCATGATGTTGGGATGTATGAGTGGCAATTGGATGGTTCAATTATGGAAGCCCAGATGGTCAGCGAAAACCTGACCAAAAGTGTCTAGAGCAATACTTGTAGCATAATAACTAAGAAAACAATTACATTAAAAAGTGTTGTCACTGATTTTGTTGAGTTCCCAAGGATTTAGGAAGCCTAATTTTCCTTGAGAGGGCAAGTATTCAAAGAGGAAGGGTAATCCTGAAAGTGAATGCCATGATTAGTAGAAAAGAAGGAAGCTCAAGGAAAACCAAGCCTAATAGTGGTCAATGCCAATGCACAATACAAGAGGCATGGAAATGATAGTACATCAGCAGGTTAGGGATACCTGCCATGATCAGGAATACAAGCCTATGCTAAGGTAATTTAACTCTGGGGAAAATTTAACTCCTAGAACCTTTGCATCCAGATAGCAAGATCTGGGAAAATCCCTAAGAAGTTGCAAATAGGGATTACAGATGGAAAGCAAACACTCAAAGACCAGAAGTATGAATCTCCTACCATTAGAAGCAAGTACACTATGGGGCACCTGGGTGGCTCAGTCAGTTAAGCGTCTGACTTGGGTTCAGGTCATGATCTCACTGCTGGTGAGTTTGAGCCCCACATCGGGCTCTGTGCTGACAGCTCAGAGCCTGGAGCCTGGTTCGATTCTGTCTCCCTCTCTCTACCCCTCCCCTGCTCTCTCTCTCTCTCAAATATAAAATAAAACATAAAAAAAATTAAAAAAAGAAGCAAGTACACTATGACAAATTCTTCTTGAGGTAGGATTGGTGTTTAGGTGAGACCACAGTAGTTTTATACAATTGGTTATAAGGCACACAGTTCATAAACTTCTCTCAAAGACAAATTTGCTCTGAGTTCTATACATGGAAAGATCTTACTTTCCATTCATTTTCTCACTCAAATCAATCTAATTGCTGTCCTTACCATTTTACTAAAAATGCTTATTATAATTTACTGATAATTTTAGGTTGGCAAAGCGAATGCACACTGTTTAATCAGCATCATTTCACAAAGTTGAGCTTACTCTTTCTTTCAACAAGATAGTTTATTCCATAGGCTGCTGTTCCGGGCACTCTCATGGATTTTTTTCCTACCTCTTAAGCCACTCCTCCTCAGGCCTCCTCTTCTATCACATTTCTAAATATTAGATTTTGGTTTTATCTTGGACCGTCTTCTGACCCCTCAGTCTAGATGAGATCATTGAACACCACCAATCTGCAAATAACTCCTAGATTTATATGTTCAGTCAAGATCTCTCATCTGTGTTCCAAGACTGCTCAACTCCCCACATGCTGTCTCCATGGGACTGCCTCACAGGCATTGCAAATATGTTAAAAACTGCACTCCTCAAACCCCATTTCCCCTGAAATCTCATGCCCTGGATTTCCTGATCTGACCCTTGGTTAACTTGTTAGCTCTGTTCTGCTGGTGACTTGATCAGAGCAAAATGTTAACCATATTTTTATGCAGAATTGCTTATGATAAATGGCCTTGGCTTTCTAAACTGAATCTTGACTAAGAGCATTGCCATATACCTCATGTGAACATCATAGCTTTGGGGTTCCCTGAATATGGTGACTCTTATAATTGGACATGTTCCTTGTAGAAATATGACACTGATTGCCTGGGCTAAATGACTTGCTGAAGGACTAGACTGAAATCACATATGATCTTGAGGCTCTCTAAGGCTGCTAGGTGCAGTTTTAATATCATTAATTTCTCAGGGCTGTGGGTAGAACAAAGTTATTGATTATGAGACATGTACTTCTTCAGTGGATTTAATACCTAATTAGAATTAATTAATTAATGTTAATTAATGTAAAACAGATGTATGGACCTAACTTATCACAGCTCAATTTTTAAAGAGTTGTCCCTGAGATAGGAGTGGAAGGCTGATGTGTTGGGGTGGAACCCAATTGGGTTCTGACCATGACACTGAATTGGTCTGCTGCTGCTGATTTGGAGCAGAATAAGTCGTTTCATTCTCCATCTTCCAAGCAACCACCGTGGCTGACCCTTCCTCTGGATGGTCTTATCACTTAATCATTTGAAAGATGATCAAACACTTCTGAGACACTGTAAAAATAAGGTGAAAGTAGAAATATCAGTGTAGGTTAACGAGTGGGGAAAGATGATGAAAAATACTCCTATAACCCAGTGTCTTAGGAAGAAAGAAACCACCACAATTTTGCAGCACACTTTATAGGGGGGAGAGAACTAAATTCTCAAGTGTGTGTGAAACCAATTGCAGTGACTTAGAGGAGAGTCATTATTTCAAGAAAATCACATTATTCCTCCCCCTCTCCTCTTCTACAGATTTTAGAGGTAGGAGGGACAATTTCCTGATCTTTTGTAGGATACAAGAAAAAAAAAAAGGAAATTATTTCAGTCATGCATTACACTGTTCCTGGAGGCTTCTCTAGCTTAGAATCCTGTTGCCTTCATTCTTAATGCACAATAAGCTAAAGTACCCATTTTGGTTTTATCTGTTGAGTCAATTTATAGATTATATAGAAAAGTCTGTTCCAGTATCTAGAAGAAATGTTTTGCTTGAGTTTATTTACAAATAAACCAATATAATAGCAAAATGTATTATACAATTTGATTATCCATTTCAGTTTTTAGATGTAGTCCGAACAACTTTTAGTCCTTTTGGAAAATAGCAAACCAATTGTTAGAGGACAAATATGAGACACCACTTGGAATGCATTTGCTGATAAAATATGAACAATTAATCTTACACCAAATTTAGAAGCCAGACTTATTATAATCCCTTTGATCAAAGACAGAATATTTAGGCAGCAACAATAATTGCAGCAAGAATAAAAACCTGACAATTCCAAAAACAATCAAAGAATAGTTTCAATAACTTTAAGTTTACACGTTCGTAATAAGACTTGTAAATAACACAGAATGCAAACTGTAAGCTTCTTGTTAATGACAATACATAAAATCTAATTATCAAAGATTTCAAATGAAATTTCATTTCATAAATACATTAAAAAGCCTATCATAAATAGAGCAATGAATCCTTCAATTCTTGCAGGGTAAAGAGGACTCACTGGGTAAAATTATTTGTGTGGAAACACATTTAATTTCTTGGTTACCTGTAGTACGATGTCAGTAAAGTAGAAGCATATGTAAACCGCTTGACTTATTTCAGTGTTCCAGGCTCTGCTGTCCGTGTTGATGAGCTGCAATAAAGCCCAGAGTTTCCATGCTGGGATTTGATAGCACACATTCTGATGTTTCTTCAACTTAAAAAAAAAAAAGGTGAATCTGATGATGCACATGTCTTAGTCCATTAGGGCTACTCTACCAAAATTTTATGGACAAGATGGTTTATGAACAAGAGAAATTTATTTCTCATAGTTCTGGAGGCTGAGAAGTCTAAGATTAAGGTGTTGGCAGATTTAGTGTCTGGTGAGAGCCTGCTCCTTGGTTCATAGATTGTTATTTTATGTATGTATGTATGTATGTATGTATGTATGTATGTATGTCCTCACACGGCAGAAGGGGGAAGGAAGCTTTCTAGGGCATCTTTTAAAAGGGCACTAATCCCATTCATGGGTGTTCTACTCTCATGATCTAACACCTCCCAAAGCCCCACCTCCAAAGGCCATCACATTGGAGATTAGTGGTTTCAGTACATGAATTTGGGAGTACATATTTGGTTTAAAGCAGCACATACTCTTACAGAAGATGAGAAAGTCATGTATCACCTGTGCACCTCTATTTAGCCACAGTTTGAATGATTTAAGTACAGTTCAGCAAGAACAAAGGTGAAGTGTATTAAAATTCAACCAACATTTTTGATAATTGACTTGCGGTCACCACTGTGGTGGGCATTGGTGTGCTGAAATGAAACTCCCCAGTCTCTGAGAGGTTTATAATATAGATGGGGAAATAAAGCATCCATAAAAGCACCTTTTGCAGGAGACTGGGAATTACGTTATATTTTTATACACACATATCTTTCTTAGAAAACATAGGTTAGTTAACTCCTTTAAATTGGAGTTCTTTTCTCTCTGCACTGTATAATTAAGTCTTTGTTGCATATGACCTTGACCTGGGATTGTTTCTTGACGTTTTACTTTGACCTCCATCATTAGTTCCTTGCAGGATTTGTGTTTATGTATCCAATCATTTCTCCTTCCCTTCTCCCTACACAGAATAGATGCTCAGTCAATACTTGTCACTTGTTTGATTGTATGCTTGATTGTATGTTTGATTGTATGCTTGTTGGGCACAAAAGAAGCTGGTAGGAAGAGGTCAGAATCTGACAGGTAGTTGAGAGTGCTGATATTGGCAGAGAACATAATGGTAGACTGAAAAGTCATAGGGAGGTATCTGATGGAAAGGAGTAGAATGTGTTATGAAACAGTAAGAGATATGGCCATCTAACCAGCTGTCAGTCTTGAAGCCGGGGCTATGAAGTCTTGTTATTATTGATTTTAGGAACATGGTATTTTAGGAACATTAACTTGACATTGGTGTGCTAAAGGGACTTAGGTAGTGTTGCTAGTTGGACATGTCCCATTCATTCATGTGAATTTATCATTCTTTCAAAATTAGTGAGATAAAGCTGGATTTGAAGTATTAATATATCATCATGATGTTATTTTTTTTTTTATCTCAGGTTGTGTTGACTGATTTCTCACCTCCATTTATAGTAATGGAATCTAATTGAAGGGCTTTTAAGTAAGCAACTCTGCCACACTGATGTGGGTGATTTTTTTGTGAAATTCTGATGACTCTTTTTTCCTTTTATCTAGTCTGAATGGCATTTACATTTGGAAGAATCAAGACATGAAATCCTCCTAGCCTCTTCAAACATAAAAGTGGCTGTGAATATGTTATTTGTCTTCTTAAGCCATATTTTTCTCTACAGCCTTGAACCTAGGTGAGGAGACTTAGAAGAGAGTGTTTAATCAATGACTTTACTATTCTTTTATTCAGTCATTTAAAAGAGTACTTGGCATTTAAGGGAAATATTTTTCTTTGAAAAAATAGGTAAGAAAGAGAAAAACTCAAGCAGTACGCCGTGGAAATGTCTAAACAAAAGATGCTTTGCATAAGGAAATAAGTTGTAGGAATAGATACTCTGAAAAGAATATAAATATATCTTTTCTTACTTGAAAGGGTACAGCTAAAATGTAGCATGAGTTGCATATGTTTGCATAACACCACCCAGTGTTTCTGTATACATTTTTTTACAGGGTCTGATAAGAAACTTTCCTTGTTAAATGTGTATGTAGCTCCTGAAATAAATGCAATTTATGTAGATGCCTTTGAATGTTTCCCTCTGATCCTTTATTTTTCACTTCAGCCCATTCTTCCTGCTTCAGCTTTCTCTGGCAGCCTCACAGCCTAAAGAAAAACATTCTCGGGTTTCCAGGGGGAAATTCAGCATTTCTGTGAGCTGACTCCACCCTCTATCTTGGCCACTTGCTTTAAATCCACTGTTTTGTCCACCACTTGATCCCAGCAATTAGCATGGCTTGTGGCATGGGATTGGCATTCAGTTAACATTTACTAAATGAAAATGATTAAAGGTCCTTAGATTTGCCCCAACTGGTAAACTTTTGCTCTTCAAAGTAAATGACTGTATAATTTGTTATCCATCTCTATCACATTTCTTCTTCCCTCTTATTTTAGTTTCAACTTTTCAGTTTTGGTGTCTAACTTTCATTTCCACTGGAGATTCTCAGGCTGTTCACTGTGTTCTTTATTCCTTCTATGTTCAGTTCTTTCCATATTGAACCCCTAAAGCTTCATCAAGTTGGGTCATATCTAAATCTGTTTTCTAAAATCTTACCCTGACTACCCTCTACCCTTTCATCTCTGATCTAATTAATTTTTAAGAATTGAACTAAAATTGGGGCGCCTGGGTGGCGCAGTCGGTTGAGCGTCCGACTTCAGCCGGGTCACGATCTCGTGGTCCGTGAGTTCGAGCCCCGCATCAGGCTCTGGGCTGATGGCTCAGAGCCTGGAGCCTGTTTCCGATTCTGTGTCTCCTTCTCTCTCTGCCCCTCCCCCGTTCATGCTCTCTCTCTCTCTCTCTGTCCCAAAAAAATAAATAAACGTTGAAAAAAAAAAAAGAATTGAACTAAAATTGACATATATTAGTTTCAAGTGTGCAGCATAATGTTTCGATCTTTATATTTATTTCACCTAGCTAACCTTTACCACCATGGCTATTATCTAGAATGGGGAGAGGGAGAAGGAAAAGCGATTGATGGATGGTGGTTAAACATTGTTCCAGTGACAACACACATTTGCTCTCTCCCTTTGAAAGTTGTTGTGTTTCAAATATATTGTGTATGATGATGGTTGATTCTTCCCTAAATTAAACTTGCTGCCCCTGTTGGTTCTTTCCACTCATATATACGCAGTTTTTCTTCGCAGCCATCCACCAACAGCATTCTATTTCTGTGACTTATATACTGTTTTCTTTCTTATAACTATAGAATATCATTCTTTGGGAGAGTGAGCTGAGACACAATGGTCTGCTGAGATGGGGAAGACCCAGTCTTTTTGCAATTCCTTGAAGAAACTTATGGCAAAGTCAGGGAAATAAGATCGTCTCAAGAATACCAGGGACTTGCTGAGTGACTCTGGGGAATTCAGCAGCTATCCCCTTCTGGGGAAAAGCGACTGAGACACAAATTTCCTGCATGTGAACTTATTCTCATGTCTCAGGACTGCAGTCTGGTTGATACACAACCCTGTGCATAGAAAGCATCTATGTTCCATTGAGGAAATATATTTAGTAACTACCACATGCTCAGAGCTATACTAGTGTCTTTATAAAACATAAGTAAGTCATCTATTTCTCCAGACAACCCTGTAAGATACTTATTAGGTCCATTTTACAGAAGAGGCAAAGGTATTGTTAAGAAGGTTAAAAACATTTTGCCCAAGTTAAATAGTCTTAATGAGTCATTGGACTGGAACTTGTACCCACGTTTGTCTACACTTATGCTGTACAACAGAAACAACAAAGCAGACAAACTCCAGGTGAGTGACTAAATGAGGGAACATACCTATGAAAGAATACAGATCTCTAGGAAACCAGTCCCCATGTGGTAGGAAAAAGATGATAGAAAATAATAGGCATAATAGCAAAACATTCAGCCAACAGTCTGTGATGCTTGTATCAGTTCTTTGGCATAAGAATATTGATAGGACCGCCTGGATGGCTCAGTCAGGTAAGCATCCAATTCTTGATTTCAGCTCAGGTCATGATCTCATAGTTCATGAGTTTGAGCCCCACATTGGGCTCTGTACTGACAGTGTGGAGTCTGCTTTGGATTCTCTCTCTCCCTCTCTCTCTGCCCCTCCCCTGCTCATGCTCGCTCTCTCTCTCTCTCTCTCTCTCAAAATAAATAAATAAACTTAAAAAACAAAAGAATATTGATAGACTCTCTGGCAAGAACAGGAATGTTACAGGGTTTTTAGACTGGAGTTAGCTGTGGGAGCCTCAGAAATGTGTTGCTTTAAGTGTAAATGCTTTTAAACTTCTGATACTTGCTGGGAGGGCCAACATTGCTCAAGAAAATCATTAACTATTGTTTTAACAAATATGTCTCTGCCCACATTGATCTTGAAGTATACCACACAGAGATCCCTGGGAGGAGGGCAGCTGAATTGTGTATCACTGCCTTGTGTGCCTGCTTTTGAGATTTTTCACTTGGAGGTCATATTTGACACTATCTTTGTTGTTGTTAGTTTTTTCTCTGTAATCTGTAGTGTTGTCTCTTTATCAACAGTTACACAGGTCTCTTGGATTGAGTTTTACCTGCTCTGGGAGATCATGAACTTCTCATTTTAGATGCTGCACTGGATGAAAACTTCATAGCCTCTACTTATAAAGTTTAGACCTTTCAAACATGCCTTATAAATGTGTTGAAAATCTTACCAGCTTCATTTCATGTATGTAGATTTTTCTTGAGTAATTTCCCCTTTGTTCTTCCTTAATATTTAGGAAGTTTCCACACTTGTGAAAGTTCTATGCCATAGTACGAAAGAGAACCAAAGGGAGTCTTGTCCCAACTCTGATGAGCAATTTAACAGGAGACAATGCCAGCAAAATTTGGGAGAAAGGAAGACTATGGGAAGGGCAAACTTGGGAGACAAAATCAGGGCAGCTCTGTCTGCTTTCAGGCATCAGTGCCTTGGGCACTGGTTTTATTTCAATAAGGAATGTGATCCCTGAGAGAGGAAGGAAAAACTAGGCTGATAGTGTGGTAACCGAAACATCTCTCTTTCTCAACATTGCCACAAAATCGTCCTCATCTGAGAGTTGGGTAACTATTCCACTCCGCGTGCCAGGCAGGACTTGGGAAGCCTCTAACAACAAGAAAATGATATTTTATCTTACTGTTCAGTGAATCAGTTGATTATATTGTTTAAAGAAAATTGCTATCTGAAAACTCTAGAATAAAGTAATAAAAGTAAAAAAAGAAAGAACCCCAGGGAGAGCCAGTTCTTAGGGTGTGGCCTCCCTCCACCATCATTCAGTGAGTTCATCTGGTTCTTTGCTGATAACAAGGATTGGGAATTGATGCCCAGTGGAAAATAAAAAGAGCCCCGCTCTACCTGACAAAACAATCACTCTGTTCCTCTTCTGAGGTATTTCTCAAATGTTCTTGGCAAAGCAGTGCTTTTTCGTCTCTGCATAAACATTCGGGGCACACCACCTTTATTATCACAGTGGTCTACACCCATCTTTTCTGCTAGACTTTGACCTTGTTGACACCAGGGACAGTTTTATGCTCACTTTTGTAATAATAGGCATACGAGTGTCTGTCAAACTGAATTGTAAATATAATCCCACCATTTTCCTCCTCAAGTGGAGATCTTTTATAGAATTTCCCAATGATCATCATATGGCAAATATTCTATGCACTTCTTCCGGCCTGAAATTCACTGGCTTACAAAATATTCCATATGTGTATCTCAGGAGCGAAAAAATAATAAAACAAATTTCGACGTGCACTTCTTTTCATTGAGATGTCTTAGGATACTTTGACATATCTGTGTCTTATGAAGAGTGTAGAGTAAAACTCTTTGTTCAGTATGTACCAAAGGAACATTATTTTCCCAGATTCCACTTATTTCATCTGAAGTTTATCAGAACATGCTCCTGATTCCGAGACCTACTCCAAACTAGAAAGAAGGACACCAAGTTGCATTCCAGGGTCATACTAATTTGGTATAGAGATAGCAGGAGGCTCCATCTCCAATTTTGCTAACTGGCCTCCTCATCCTCCATTTTTCTGCTTCTGTCCTCCCCAAGGTGGATGGGTCTGTGCTGCAAACGATCTCCTTCTTTGCCCCCTTTCTATTGCTTCTCTTCTGTTTATCTGGGGAAACTTTGAACAGAGAAGAGGGAATGAGTTGATGCCACCCTTCTTCGCAGAGAAGGATGAGTATGCATGCCTCAGGGGCAGCCCAAGGAGCCGGGAGACCTGCATTTAGAAAATGTGCCACTGATAAAGGAACTTCTGTAGAAACTTTTATCTCCCCTTAACAAATAAAGCATTTTTGGAAGATGAGAGTTAAATGGGAAAACAGTAAATTTGTCTGTCTTCGCTAGTGGGGAGACCTGAAGTCAGGTGTGTTTTGCAAGAAAACTTCAACATGTTCTATCAGTTTAAAATCTGTGTAAATTGCCAGCAGTTCTGACAGCCGCCTTTCCCAGGAAGTGCCCATGGAACGTCCGCTTTAAACTGCTGAGGAACAGACGGTTAATTTTCAATTCTCTGTCAACTGGAACTTGTCAATTAAAATTTCATGTTCTTTTCTCTTTAAGACTTCTGAAGAATGGAGTAGAGGAGCTTGTCTAGAGATAATATAACTGCTACCTGGCTTGAAGCTTTTGTACCTGAGATGCTATAAATGTTAATTTCCTATCAGTTGCAGCCTGCAAGAAAATCCACAGCTTTCCTGCTTTCCTTGCATCAGTCTTTCATGTGGCATCTTCTTAATCCTATCCTTTGTCCCTATCTTCACTACGCTCCTCAACATCTTGATCTGGGGGAAATCAAACTAAAACTAAGGGGAGCTTTGCAGATGAAAGAAAGGTTGAAGTCCCATGGAACAGAGTTACTTTTTATCTGTTTGTTCTCAGGGTACCATTTCTGTATATAGATGTACTTACTATATAATTGCTCTCGTGCATACTCCTCCAAAGAATGTCATTGACCTCTCCTTTAGAATGAGGATTATGAAAGTATTCGGTGTCAATACCATTTCTCTGGTAACAGTTATGCTTTAAGATACACGGTATAGCAAACCCAGTTGATGTCCTGTATGTATATCCCCTTGGCACTCCCCATTCCTGTGCCTGCCAGTGGCTTCTAAATGCAAGGCTTCTTAATGACACGATGATGGGGGTGGGGTGGGCGGAGCTCTAACCAATGAGGAAAGAAAGTTTTCTTCATCCACCCCCCCCTCCCCCCGTAAGACAGCTCTGGGGCATGTTCTATTTTATATCCTAGATGGTCCCAGCAGGAGGAAGCCCTGGTCTCACAGTGATACCCTGCTCATTACCACACCTTGCATTGGCTTCTTTTTCTTTCCTGTCTCACTTCCCCACTCTCCTTCTGGTGCTTCTGCAGTCACCTCCCAAATAAACTACTCATCTTAGGCTCAGCATCTGCTTTTGGGTAATCCAAACTCAGCTACAAGCAGAGATAATACATTTTATTCTTCGAAAACTAAAATGTATGGTGTCATTGATAGTGGTAGAAAAATCTGTGTATAATTTAGAAAATTAGAAAGTTATCTTGAAAATAGACCGGGGCCTATGCTCTAAGATTTCTGCTTTATAATCTTACCACAATCTTGTTCAGTCACTCATTTAAAATTTTTTTCTTGAGCTTTGATATAAAAGATATTAATGCAAATTGCTGTGGGGATATCAATAAATGTAATATCTTTTCCTATTCATAAGAATATTAGATTGTACATTTGAAGAGATTAGGGGAAACATAAAAAGATAAAAGATAATAGATAATATGCAGAATGTCAAGCAGTAAATGTTAAAATGTAACACAAAAATCGAGACAATATATACTGTAGGAATTCAGAGAGACCAATGCATGGGCTAAAGGAAGTTTTACAGGTACAGAGTGTAGAAAGCATGTGTGTGTGGCATTCTGGGTCTGGCTGAAGTGGAAGATTCTTTTAGTTACAAACAGAGAGGGAGGGAGGCAAACCATAAGACACTCTTAAATACAGAGAATAAACTGAGGGTTGATGGAACAGGGGGAGAGAGGAAAATAGGTGATGGGCATTGAGGAGGGTACCTGTTGGGATGGGCACTGGGTGTTGTATGGAAGCAATGAATCACGGGGATTTAGCCTCAAAACCAAGAACACACTGTATACATGATATGTTAGCCAACTTGACAATAAATTATATTAAAAAAATGTAGGTACAGGGGTGCCTGGGTGGCTCAGCTGGTTGAGTGTCTGACTCTTGGTTTCAGCTCAGGCCATGATCTCATGGTTCGTGTGTTCGAACCCCATGTCAGGCTCTGCACTGACAATGTGGAGCCTGCTAGGGATTCTCTCTTTCTCTCTCTCTCTCTCTCTCTGCCCCTCCCCACTCTAAATAAATGCATAAATGCATAAATGCATAAATTCATAAATAAATAAATAAATAAATAAATAGTTTAAAAATAAAATGCTTCTTCTCTTTAAAAACAAAATATTTAGGTACATTGTCCCAGTTAAGAAGAACTTGAATGTGTCTAAGGAGTTTGGAAAGTGAATACAGTTTTCCTATTTCTTTTTTTTAGGTTTATTTTATTTATTTTGAGAGAGAGAGAGAGAGAGAGAGGATGAATCCCAAGCAGGCTCCACGCTGTCAACACTGAGCCCAATGTGGGGCTCAATCCCATGAACAGTGAGATCATGACCTGAACTGAAACCAAGAGTCAGATGCTTAACCAACTGAGCCACCCAGGCACCCCATCTTTTTTTTAATAAAGTGCTATCATTTATTCACTTTCTCATCTGCTCACTAAACACATACTAAACTGCTCTATTTAAAGACATACACTTGGTTTTGTTACTTGAAAAGAAGACAGAGAGGAGAAAAGGATGACTCAGATGATTAAGAAGGTAGGAAATTTAAGAGAGAATTGAATTTAATTTTAGACAAATTCTGTATTTATTTAGTTATTCACTAACTTTTTCAGCAACATTTAAGGCAGGCCACCCTGAACCCAATATACCAGTCCTGTGTGGTTTTTACAACATGAGAGATCTTCACAAATTTCTCTCATTCTCTGATTGTATCCATTCTTTCAGTTACTTTTTGAAAATCTAATTGGCACCAAATTTTAAGATATTTTTCAAAGCATTACAGTAATGGCCAGTAGCCAGATTAGGATGTGGGATCAAGAAGGCTCCAGCCAAAGTAAGTTCACCCTAAGCTTGGCCCCAGACCTCTTCTCTTCAAGGGCAGGTGGCCTTTTCATCCTTCTCAACTCATTGAAGTCCACAGGGTTTCTGGCTTGGATCAACTCTGCAGGTCCCAAGAGTGATGAAAAAAATGGGCTCCGGGTGCCAGTCAAGAGCACCTTGTCAGGTGCATTGATTTTATGAAACCTTTGATGTCTGTTTTGGTCCTGGAGATCTGGGGAAATATGATCTATAGAGTTGATGTTTCCACACTTTATGGCATGTTAAGAGCTATTATGAGGCTTTCAGTTACAGTTGCACCAATGTCGGAGGGTAGGTCTCTCTCTTGCCTCCTCCAGTCTCTGTCGTAATTTTGGTGTGTGAATGGTTGGTGGTGTTTGTAGTGTTATATTGCACATCAACTGACAACAGCCAGAATGCTTCTGAATCCACATTTAATTTATTCACAGCACTGTGTGCAACCAGATGATGATGGCAAGTTAATGGGCTTTGCCTTAATGAAATAACTGCCTCCCAGGTTTGGAGGTTTATGCTAGTTTTATTTGTCAGCATTACCTAAGTGGATACAAGAAGAAATTGTAGCTTTATGCTGACATATTATCAGGTCCATTTGCAGAGAAAGACAGATGTTATGGCCTCCTGCTGCTGCTCTGTTCTTTGAGCCATGTCAAGTTTTATCTCCCTTCATTCTTGACAATTAAATGCTACAGCCCTTGGGGCTCACCTATGTGGCTTAGATGAAGAGGCTTTTCAAGTTGCATATTCCATGGAGTTGCATCTTAATTCCAATATGCTGTTATCGAGCAAGGCCTGTAAGTGTACTGGCTCTGTCTCTCTCTCCCTTTTCCCTTTCCTGCCTCCTTCCCTGTCTTTTAATTCATCAGCATTTAGAATCCCGGAAATAATATGACATAAAAACCAGTGCCTCCCAAAGAATGGGAAATTGACAAGATGCTTGGCCTTAGTTTTATATGTACATATTTTGGCTTTGTTCTTTTTCTCTCAAATTCTTTTTTCTTCAATTACTACTAAGTCTTTAACCCCGGCTAACGACTCTGCCTTTCCCAGTCTGCCTTTCTGGTAACTCATTAATGCTTAGCAATGAGAAGAAAAGGGCAACGGCTCTATTAACACAACCAAATTGATTTATAATCAGACATGAACCAGGAACTGGGTGAGAGTTTCACAAGCACTAAAGGTTAATAGAACCATTCTCTAGCCCATTTTCCAAACCAACCTTCTTGAGGTTTTCTGACCTCCACCCCCAGATATACAGCCGTTGCATAAGAGACTTTGGCAAGGGTGGCATGTAGGTGGAAGTTATTTATGAACATTAATAGCTTTTTCAACTATTGTACAATTATCAGAGAACCCCTACATGTAGCCCTAGCTAGGTTCAGAATAAAGCAATTATATAGTTAATTTAGCATTTATCTGGAAGACTGGGTTCCAAATTAAAAAGCTTGTTCAGTTGAGACTAGCACTTATTCATTTCATGGGGATTTTTACACAGGCTCTGTTTGCCAGTATGAAACACTCATATGAAACTCGTTTTTGGAGTTGACTAGTTGAGTCAGATCACAGTCCAATCAATTTCAGAATGAACAGCCAGCTGGATAGAAGCCATACTTTCCATTACTGGTTAGTTGCTTTGGTATGAATGTGAATGGCTAATCCATCCTTCAAAGCCAAGAAGACTTTGAAATAGTTTGTATGTGGTAATTCACTGGTAGGAAGGTATCAAACAACAGCACTCCCCCTCAACCACCCCTTGTATGCTAGTCTCTGCTTCTTCTGAAGAATAGTTTCACCTTCCTCCCTCTCCCCACAAATACAGTTTCCCTTGCATTTTAGTGTTTGGAGATTTTATCTCATTGATCTTTTTCTCAAAAAACGACTCTGCCACAGCTTCACAGAGGAACTCAACGAAGCCTCTCCCCTTGGAATTCGAGCCTTGCTTCCTAGTGAGAATCGGTGGCAATATTGCCATATTCCCACTGACAGAGTTTTAAAGATTTTACTAACCCTTTACCTGCTGGATGACTCATTTGCTGAAATTCTGTCATGCACCTGAGGTGTGATATTAGTTTTCCTTTGACCCACTGGATAAAATGTGGCATAATAAGGACACCTGAATCAGCATGATTTCTGTGTTTGGAGCCAGGATGATCTGATTTATGTGCCCTTCCTTAATAAGAGACCCTGAAACACTGGATATAAATAAATTGGTACTTGAAAATAGTCTGTCACCAGGAATTATGCCCCACAATGCAATAAACCAGCCTTGTTATGAATTCGGTTGGCAGGATCCTAGCATCACAAATCAAAATTGACCCTACCCTTGTCAGCTGTGCTCAGCGCATTAATATAAAGAAATGGGTTTCTCTTCAGGGCCATGGACTTAGATTCCTTTCCCATCAATGGAGCGTGTTTTCTGGAGCTGTGTCTAGGAAAACCATGTTACAGATTCACACGTTGTTCCTAGCTGTCTCTGTGACAAAAGCTTATTGGGGAAGCTCATTCTCTTCCTTTCACTTCAAGAATACGACCCAGGGGCTCCTGGGTGGCTCAGTCACTTGAGCGTCCGACTTTGGCTCAAGTCGTGATCTCACGGTTCATGAGTTTGAGCCCCTCATCGGGCTCTGTGCTGACAGCTCAGATCCTGGAGCCTGCTTCAGATTCTGTGTCTCCCTCTCTCTCTGCCCCTTCCCCACTTGCATTCTGTCTGTCTCTCTCTCTCAAAAATAAACATTGAAAAAAATTTTTTAAAAAGAATATGACCCAATTATTACTTCTCTCTCTCCCATTTTATTCTTTAAAGTATAATACCCAAATAATACAAAGAGTACTCTACTAATTCTACTGCGAAAATTAATACCCATACTAATAGCAAACTCTTATGTAGACCTTACTATAAGCTACCATAATCAAAAAGCCTAGCAGGTGCTAATAAAATACCTTGGGCACAGATATGCTATGAGAAATTTGTGTCTGTTTGTTTTGATGCACAGTTAATGGGCTTCAGCCTATGATGCCTACTTAAAATTGAATTGACCACTTGATTATTCATTTTTATTAATGTCATTATCTGCAGTTGTGAAACCAATGCTTAAAAGGTGTCCTCTTTTATTCATTCATGTAGTATTAACCTTCCAGCATGTATTGTAGCTTAACTGGTATTATAGGACCCAAGTCATTTGTTTAAGTAATGAGGACAAAATAAGAAGAGCTGGCCATATATTTCAGAAGGAGGATTTAGCTCAATTATAGGCAAACAGGCTGCTCTTGGCAGACAAAGTTGATACTACTCCCCAGGTGGAAGATGTTGGCTAATGCTATCTGAGAAGCACCGAATGAGTCCCTGTAACTTCAACCGAAACTGTGACTCCCATCTGTTTCTTCTGGTACCTGAAGTGCTATCATTAGGATTTCTTTCCTTTGAATCTAACTTTGCCATCCTTGGACAGAATGGTTATAGTAATAGTACTCCTAAAAAAGCTTGAAGAGTCTTGGGGACATGTATGAAGAAAGCTTAATCAGATGGAGATACCCCTGGATATACTAGGGGACTAAAATACCAGACATGACTGTTATGTGAGAAATATGGTTGTCATCACTGTTCACTTGGAATTAAGGCCACTGAATTCTAGGGCCTTAATACTTGCCTGAAGATAAGTAATGAAACGTGAGATGAAAATATGTATACAGACTGATTTACACTCGCTGTTTTTCCCATGTAAAAGAATGTCTATAATAATTTAATTAGGAAAAAAAAAAGCAGACTCCAACCTTTTACCAACAAAATAGCTCAGGAAAAGTACCAAGACAGAACAGAGTTAAAAAACAAAAACTAAAACTAAAAGTTGCAGAAGAGTATATATGGATTCTCAGACAAATTTGTTCTTTTTTAGTACAGTCACAGGCCATCCTAGATACTTACACCTAAGTCTGGTATGTCTGTACTTCACCCCAGCGGCCCTGAAATACTATTTTAAAAAGCTAATAATTTTGTTTTATCAACACATCTCCAGTTTCCTTAAAGGGAAGACTCAATTCCTATTTCTTCCCTAAGACTGCTGCCCTACTCAGCGTTCCTGCAGAAAGTCAGCAGTCTTTCCAGCCTCCGTGCTGTGCTTCTCCTAATTAAAATAATAATAATATATTGAATACTTACTAAGTCTGAGGTCCTTTAATGACTGATTTTATCTATCTATCTATCTATCTATCTATCCATATATCTATCTGTCTATCTATTTAAATTACTGGACAAATATTAATATGTGAGAATTCCCTGGATCTCCTTATCCTCATAATAAGGAGAATTCTTCTTCAGAATTTACACACACACACACACACACACACACACACCCACACACTAATAGAATCATCACAACAACTCTCTATAAGGTAGATATTACTTCCTTTACTTAACGGATTAGAAAACTGAGACATGAGACATTACATAATTTGCTCAAGGCCACGTAGCTAATAAATGGTGCAGTTAGGATCTGAACCCAGCGGTCTGGCTCCTGATTCCATGGACTTAATCACTATATATTCCACAGCTCTTTATAAATGGCCATCATATAAGCCAGGCCATGGCCCCCATGTCTATGAATATTTCCCTTCCTACCCTTGTCCCAGTTGACTTATTCCTTTCTACTTCTTAAAAGTCATCATCACTTCTATTCGATTTAACACTAGTTACTATTGTACTATTGTTTTTCACTGTTTATTCTCTAAATTCTTCCTGCCCAACTAGCCTGAGCAAATATCTGAAAACAGACATTATATGGTTCTTCTGTGTCTCTGGAGAATCTGGTACTTGAAAAGGGACCGACATACAACTCAATGGAAACTTGAGATACTGGAAGTTTTAGAAATTAGGTTTATATATATAGGAGATTGTCAATTTAGGAGTAAGTTTCATGGCATAAAACAGAAGAAAAATTCAAATAATAGTAGCTTAGGCAAGATTTATTTTCTTCATGCCTGAAGGAAGTTTGGAGGGCTAAAACGGGATCTTGAAGATGTCTTCAGGGACCCAGGCTCCTATCTTTATGCTCTGCCATCTTTAGTACTTAGTGTCCATCCTCAAGGCCACTTATGGTCAGATATTACATCTGCATTTCAGACAGCAGAGAAAAGGAAGGGCACTTCTCAGTGGGAGAACTTTTAAGGAGACTTCCTGAAGGTCTCAAATAATACTTTAATTTATATCTCACTGGACGGACCTCTTTATACGGCTACATGGCTGGGAAAGGTAGTATTTAATTTAGCCTATCAATGTGCCCACTTAAAAATCAAGGTTCTAGTAATAAATTGGAAGGGGATAATGGATATTAGATAGTCAACTTGTAAGTTTTGTCACAAAGAGAATGAAAATCAGTTTCTTCTCAGGTATCTTTTGTTTTTTTATGAAAAGGTTTTCCATTCATGACCATGACCGTGCAAGAAATTAAAATACATTCTGGGCAGCTCCTGGGAGTTGCAGGACACCTGAAAATCAGCCTGGTCTCCTTTCTATAGAAATAAGTATCAGGAAATATCCCTGAGCACCATTGCCGATCACTGATGGTACTGTTTTTGTTTGCTTAGATTGTTAAAGATGAGGGTTTTCTTGCATTGAAATTTACCTTGATAAATGTATTTTTATAGTTATAGGAACGAATACATGTAAAGCTTTGCTTTCTTTGGCTCTTTTCCAAGGAGGAAAACATTTGGCTGAGCATTTAGATTTTTTGATGCTCTGAATTTAGTTTGTATAAATAGCTTGTAAAGTTGTTTGTCTAATCAGAGGTTCAATACTAAATAATAATTTCCAAAGAACACTCCCCAAGTTAACAACCTTGGCTATTTCTAATGGAGAGACTTCGATATGTGTTTGCATGCTGCTCTTATTGTCTTGTTTATTCATTAAGGTATGATTAAGCTGCTGAAATAAGAAGCCCAACTATACTTTGACTTAAAAAGAGGAATTTAATTTCCCTCTCACATAAAATTCTGATGTGAGTGTTCTAAGTCAGCAGCTTTGGTCCACATAGTCATTCAAGGATTCAGTAATGATTTGTCTAGTGATCACCTTTCCAGGCAACTTAAGACAGAACAAACCAAAGCCTAGGGCTAGGCATTTCTTTCCAAACATTACTTTCCCTGCATTCCATTGGTAAGTACTGCACATGTCTTATCATGTGTAAGAGGAGTTGGGAAATGTCTTGTAGCCTTGTGTCCAGTGGGGTGCCTGGGTGGCTCAGTTGATTAAGCGTCCAGCTTCGGCTCAGGTCATGATCTCATGGTTCATGAGTTGGAGCCCTGCAGAGGGCTCTGTGCTGACAGCTCAGAACCTGGAGCCTGCTTCAGATCCTGTGTCTCCCTCTCTCTCTTCCCTTCCCCCGCTCTCACTCAGTCTCTCTCTCAAAAATAAATAAACCTTAAAAAAAAAGAAAAAACTAGATTTGAGTGAATGGCTAGCAGTATTTATCTCACACTAATGGTCAGTAGTTAGTCTCCCTTCTTTCACATTCCTCTGCACGTCATAATCCAATCTCCCCCAACACTAAAAAGGTCTTTTGAAAAAGTAAATTAGATATTACTTTTTTTCTGATCCAACTTCTCTGATGGCTGCCCTTAACATTTGAATAAAGTCCAAACTTTTTGCCACTATCTACCAGACAGGGCATCATGTAGTTTATGACTCTTCTTCACCCTATCCCCTACATTCTTGCATTGTTTGGGTTCTGCCACATCGGATTTTTTAAAAAAATATTTGTCTATTTTGAGGAGAGCACAAGTGGCGGAGGGGCAGAGAAAGGGGGACAGAAGATCCCAAGCAGGCTCTGTGTGGACAGGCTGATAGCAGCAAGCCCGATGTGGGGCTCAAACTCATGAACTGAACCATGAGATCATGACCTGAGCTGAAGTTGGATGCTCAGCTGACTGAGCCACCCAGGTGCCTCTGGCTTCTATTTTCTTGACCTCACCATGCTTTCCAACTTTCAAGCTTGTGAATTTGCTGTGTTGTGGGTCCAGACTAGAGTACTCTGAGATGATCCCGTTGCTGCTTCCTTCTCATGATTTCACTTTCTCCTCAAATGTCACCTCAGCAAGGCAACCTTCCCCAACCACTTCTCACTACCAGTTACTGTAATAAGACTCTGTTATTAAATTACCTTTTTAAAAATTCATTTTCTTATTTATCATGTTTATTTGCTATGTGTGAAAGGTTATTGTGGCCAGAGCCTCTGTCTGACTGGATCATAGCCCTATCCAATGAGCCTGATGTCTCAGTAGTTCATATTTCTGTTGGTTTCATGTATGTTGCATTGTTCACTATATTTAGATTATAAGCTCCACAAAGACATAGGTGATATTTTCTAAATAATTATATATTTAAATTTCCAGTAGGCTGTTTATTAAATATATAAGGGAAAAATATAGAAGGTTTTTAAAGAGAAAATGGCCCAAGGGGCTAACATTTCAATCAGATTAGATTTTACACCACTTCTCTTTCTAACCTCATGAAATTCTGGTGACAAAGCTTGTCCCTATGATGCTTAAGTAAACAAGTTTTCAGGTGGAATTAAAGTAACACTTTCTGTTAAATTCATAGTTTTTCCTTGACTATATATGCTAGATATCCTAAAGTATAGAACCATGCAATAAAATAACCGAACTTCAGTCAAAGTGTATAGAGAAATTATTTTGATTTTTGGTTTTGAAAAATCTGTTCTGAAGTTGGTTTACATCTTTTGTCCAGTACAGCTCACAGGAATGTGTAGTTTTCTGCTTCCTACAGGCCCTGAATTTAGCCCTCTATACCTTCATTTTGTGCACCTGCTAAATAATATTGAATTGAAAGATGTCATGGCTGCTTGCATAGTAGGTACTAGAGGGTCACAACCTTTGACTGTTGGAATTTCTTAGTAGAATACCTGCTGATGCTGTTACAAAGTGATGCCTTATAAGAACTTTTCAAATAATTCAGCAATAGTAAGAATTAGTATTTATTGAACATATTAAGTAGCAAACTCTGATGAGAGTGTGTGTGTGTCACTATTTAACCGAGTTTCTGGTTGGAGATGTATCAACCAAGGGTTAGAGACGTTAAGTCACTTACAAATGATCAGACAGCTGGTAAGAGATGAAGCCAGGATTCAAACCCAACTCGGTCTAATAACAGATCCCATTCTTTTAAACAATGCTAAAGTGCCTTGTATTAGTAGGTATTTACAGGGATGGTGCTCAGATATCTTAGAAAACTGCTAAATTAGTTTTCAGGGTTGACATTTATAAGTCTAACCAGTTGTAGTATTCAAAATATGTATCAGGCATTCAGTCAGAATGGATACCTAACTAATGTAAATGGATGCTAGCACATCTTACCCGATACATGCTTACTGAATATCATTCCGGTTCCAACGACTCTTTCAATATTTGCCCTTCCTCAGAGAATACACCAAGAATCTCTCATCCCCAACCAACGTGTCAGGATTAAGTGGTATCTGCAGGGCGGGCCATGCTGTCAGGTGCACGGCTGCCATCCAGAAGGTGGTATGGAGTCATCTCAAAGGCCCCGCAAAGGGTTCTGCGTAGTATGATGCTGAATGATGGTTCTTGTTTCTTCATGGTAGAAAGAGGGTCTCCTTTCTCTGCTAAAGTATGAATAAGAACCTCTGTTCCAGTAACTCGTCTCCATAAATATTATCTTACAAACTTTATTCAGTGCTTTAAAACTTATTTTGCAACAGAACCATTATGTTTACCAAAGAACACCTATTACCTTTGCTCTGGATTAGTGTTTTGGAAGTGCTATGTAATCTGAACGTGACTTCCCCTCCTGTACACGACCAACCCTTCTCCCCCCACCCTACCCCCTTATCTGTCTTTCCCCCCTGCTCCACCTCAGTTACATATGAAGAAATTCATTTTCAGAGAAGCTTGGTGACTTTCCTAAGATTTCTCGGGCAAAAGCTGAGACTCTTAAGTTTTCAAAATCTTTACCATCTAGTCCAGTGCACTTTCCATTATATCCCCCTGCTTGCACACTACAGCTGACCAGTGTCCATGTGAGGGGCACCCAATGAACTTCAACTATCAGATGATAGACCAGACACTAATCTTGAGTTTCAATGGCACGTTGACATTTTTTGCATACTCTGGCTTCTCTAAAGATGTTTATTAGAAGGTTACTAATAATTGTCAAAACTTGGAAAATAATATCCATCAACATGGGACTAGTTCTATAAATTATGGTGCAACAATATAGTGGCATCTACTGCCTTAGGAATGGTGACAACATTGTACACTTGTGGAAGAGATGCCTAGAGCATATCAAACAGGAATAATGGCAGCTCACCAAATAATGTTCTCGGTATGATATCATTTAATATTATATGTATGTCTTCGTGGACACATGTCTATATGCCAAAAAAATCTAAAATCTATATGTCAAAATATTTACAGACAATTATTTGAATAGTGATATTATATGAATTTTTATTTTCTTCATATACATTTTATGCTGCTAGAAATATTTTATGATGAGTGTGTAATACCATTAAAATTAAGAGGAAAAAGTTATGAAGTTATTTTTTTTAGAGAAACAAAACATCAGCCATTTTTCATAGCTTCTTTACCGGTTCCAAACCCACCATTGTCTCTGAGTCTTCCACAGTACCTGCTAACACTTATCTCCAGGCGTAACCCCAGGAGCCACCTAGAAATAATTCCTCCTGCCCTCTCTCTCATCAGGCTCCCTTTCCCCAGGTCCTTGATAATTGGCTTCCTTCTTGTATACACAATGTCTGCCTCTTCACCTTTCACCATGTTATCTCTATCTACCAAAAATGTATTCATCTCTTAAGACCCATTCTAAGATTCACCTTTGGATAAACAGCTGCTTGGTGCCTTTGAAATCACCCCATCTATTGTATTTTTATGTTGCTTTTATAAGATTCCATATCACAGGATTGGATGCAGGGCTCTGTGCTGAATATGCCTTGTATAGAGGTGTGTGACAAGGGAGTGAGTGGAGAATGAAATCCAGACTGCAATCTGATCATCAAGCTGAGCCCCCTGACCTCCATTACTAGGTCACATCCCTCTGTTATCAACCATTGTCCCACTTATAATTAAACATTATTAATACTCATCTCTTCATTACCCAACAAGGAGAGGGTTTGGGTCTGCTTTTGCTCCCCAGTACCTAGTACTGTGTCTGGCACACAGAAGGTGCTCAATAAATATTTCATTGAGTGAATCAGTAAATTAATAAAAGGCCAAGTGACTTGTCTAAAATGACAGACAGAAATCACCCCTGGGGTGCTTTGTAATACAGCATCTTGGGTCATTGCCACCAGGGCAAAGAGAGGTAAGCAATGATATGTAGAAGAACCACAAGTGTCTCCAGCTTTTGGCGAGTGCCTCCTGGGTCTTTCTTTCATGCTGTTTCCTGTGCAGCGGGAGAGGAATGAATGGCTGTGGCACTGCTGCTGAATGTGTTTGCAAGGCATGTGCCACCTGTGCTCAAACACTCCTTCCCATTGGCTCCAGCCACATCATAAGACATCACAGCGACACAAGTGACCCATTCATTTTCTCTTCCCACCTTTAGGCATTTGATGGAAGCAGATTACAGGAGGGGAAAAACCAGATCACCTCAAGGGGGATGAGTCATTTTATGTTTTTGTTTCTGTGCATTAAAGAATTGATTCATGAGATTTTAATGCTTTACTTGCTATTGCAGAAATTTTCTCTCCCTACTGTGAGGGTGCTGATGAGATCCACTGAGATGTGCAGCACTGCATTCACACCACTGTAATCATTCTTGGAAGGAGCATTTTATTTCCTGATTTCTACTGTCATCCTTGTGAGTCAGTAATAGAAAAAAACACTTTGGCACCAAGGCTCAGGTCTCGTATCTTCTGTGCCTGAGCAAATATGGAAAAATCTATAATATTGCTCTCAAGGTTACTGAGAAACTAATCCAGCTACCTTCAGCTTGAGACTGAGGAGAGGGGTGTTTTAGCAATTATTGAGTGGACTGCCTTACGATAGGGAGATTTGGGGACCGAATATCAGACCATTTTTCTGGCTTTCTCATTAGCAGTACTGAGGGACATACTAGGTGAGAAAAGGGGCAAAAGGGAAAGAGATGAGTATCACTTAACAAACACTGGGCATATTCCAGGATGTCAGTATTAAGGATTTATTGTCATGTAATCCTCAAACAGAAGGATAAGCTTGGTGTGATTATTTTCACTTAGGCCGTGGGTTCCGAGGTTCGGAGAAGCAAAGATTGGCCCAAGGTTACCTGATTGGTAAATAGCAGTGTCTAAATTTTCATCCTGGTCTCACTTTAGCAGGGGAACAGCCTCGAAGGCATAGAAGGCAGGCTGGTGTGCGCAGGTTAGCCCTGAGCTCCTCTTTTCACGTGATGGTGAGAGCCTGGCTGTCAGGGTGGTTGAACAGAGCTTCGGTGTGCAACATGACCTTGCTAGCAGCACCAGCTCACTGCTCCAAGACCTTGAAAATAAGGTCGAGTTCCTTGTGAAATAGGAAAAATGGTTCTCAGTTAAAAGAAAACTACAGGCAAGACAGAGTGAGATGTACGGAGGACAGAGTAGACAGTCCCTTTTGCCCCTTCACAGGAAAAGAAAAAAATGCATCAGTCAATTCATCCTGTAAGCAGGTCAGTTCAACAAAAATATCAAGGAAGTCACTGGATCGCACAGCTGTTTATTTAAAGCATAACAACTGGTTGGCTACATTTTTTGTTTTTCATCTGTTGGTCTGTTATATTACATAGAATCTTCTTGGTTGTGCTATTATATTAAATAGAATCTTCTGGCTACCATTTATTTACTCAACAAATATCCATTAGTCACTGACTGGCAGATTTTGCTGGGTGCTCAGATATTACAGATGTGATCTCTTTCCTCTTGGAACTTGGTTCTCTTGCTTTTCTTTGGCAGAAGGTGCTTTGGAAAGTACAGTTTTAAAGCACTTTCTGGAGAAGTAGACATTGAAAGAACACCGTGCAGTTTATCACTGAAAATTTTAAGACTTTATGAAGGAAATAGGGAATAAACATCAATTCGGTACGTCTTCCTTCCTCTTCCCTCCACTTCCTCTGCTCCTCTTTTCTTCCGTTCTTCCTTTCCTTTATCTTTTGAATATACTCATTGCTGTCCACCAAAAAAGCAGTGGCAGCCAAAGAAGTGAGAGTTTTTCAGCTATGATGAACTTCCCCAACTTACACAATTGAAGCATTTAGAAAGAAACTCTACTTGTAGCACAAGTATAAGAACTGCAATTTCTACATTAAAATTGCTTTTCTTTTAAATTATAGAGTCAGGTGAGCGAGGCTTGCAAAATTATCCAGGGTATGGGCCTTCTAAAAGTCTTAGTCTGCTCTGGATTATTAAGTCAATTTAAACAATTGACTTTCCATCCAACAGCAGGAAACTAGGGAAAGTTGGGTCCTTTGTGGCTAGGCACTGTCTAGTTAGAAAAAGTCCCTCTTGTTTCCCAGTGAGATCTGTCTCTTCATCTTTCTTGCCCCTCACTAGCTTCTCCCTCCTGTTCATCTTTCTCAAGGTCCCATATGGTTGCCTTGGTCACTTTTTGAACAACAAACTTTATGGGTCTAGCTAGCTATCATGGACCAGTTGTAAAGAGATGGCCTTGAAATTGGAGGTAATTACATTATTGTTCCCCTCTTGAATTTCTGAAAACAAAGTATAATCTGAATCCCTCTGAAATTATCTGCTTCTTACCTTCACAAATCTTGTTTCTATTAGGGATTTGTGAGTAATGGCTCAGCAAGACAGCCAGGTCAATGAGACCTTCCTTTGTGGATTTTAATGTAAAATACTCCACATTTAGTCTGAAAACAATCAAACAAAAGGATGATTGGATTCTGTTCTGCTAGTTTTCTTTTTGAATGAAGAACAGAAAGATAAAATATATAGACATACAGCTAGCCACTTAATGTAATATCTAGTGAATGTTTTCCTCCCAATTCATGTTGTAGAATTTCTAGGACCTCTAGATCTAGAAAATTATCTACCTTGACAGGAAAATTTAGGATTAACTTATTGTGAAACGTGTTTGTGTTATATGAATAAACCTATAACCTAATACAAAAGTCACCTAAAGTTATGTGTAAGAATTTATAACTCTACATGTAGGGAATTTTATGGATATGTTTATGACATAAGTCGTGATAATGGTTTCACGGATGTTTACTAATCTCCAAACTCATCAAGTTGTTTTTGCTATATATGTACAGCTTTTTGTATGTAAATCAGACCTCAATAAAGTGTTTTAAAATATAAATATAAAAAAATAAAACATAAATATCAAGAATTTTATATACTCAGTGTGCTTTGTATCTTTGCACTCTTAGCACTCTGAGTATACTCTCATATACTCAGAAGTATATATAAATAAATATTTTTCTGATTCCTATTCAAACCAGAGAATAAACCAGTAGTTCTATCTGTGGCCATTCTATAATTAATTAAACTTTTGAGTAACTACCTCAAAATCTAGTGCTTAGAATTCAAAACATCATTAGTGAGAAATGAAAGCTCTACATGGAAATGGATCAGTCTGGCCTGGGAAATTGGCATGAATATTCTCTAATTCTGACATTCTCTGCATCTGCTTGGCGATTCTTTTTTTGTTTGTTTGTTTTGAGAGACAGAGGGAGAGTGGAGTAGAGGGGAAGATGGAGAGAGAGAATCTTAAACGGGACCTGATGCAGGACCTGATGTGGGACCTGATGTGGGGCTGATCCCACGATCCTGGAATCCTGACCCAAGCTGAAATCAGTCAGATGTTCAACCAACTGAGCTACCCAGGCACCCCTGCTTGGTAACTTGCCCATGGTATAGTGAGCTCTCAGCAGAGAATTTCTTTCTTGCATATTTCCAAGTGAAGAAAGTTTGGTCAAATACCCAGTAGAGGACAACCAATTAGTCAGTCAAAGCTGGGGGACGACAGTTGCTCTTAGAGCCTGCTTAGATGAAAACGTTGTAATGGGCTGGAAGGACAAAGTTCTGAGGTGCCAGCATTTCCTCTTTCATGGTAACTTTCCTATTTCCTTCACACCTGACCATAAACTTTTAAGGATTTTATCATTTAAACATTTCACTCCCCCTTCCGAAGCTCTTAGGTAATTTATATCTTCTAATTATATGAGCCCCAAGTACTATACCCCCTTGAAGGTGTCCTGGAGAGAAACCGGGAAGGTCACCCGCTAATAAGTAAGTACCTTCCCTTGGCATGCAGCACACATCGGGACAGAGAATTCTCTTGTATGCTTGCCGAGTTCATTTTGGACAGGCAAAGGCCCAAGTGGAGAGGCAGGTGAAAACCTAACCACGCCTGTGAAACATTTCGTGTCTTTCCTAAATATTCCTGCCTCATTAAGCTCCATTATTATGGGAAGATGTGGAAATTTTTGCTGCTGAAGCTGCAGTTATCTCCAATAAATTGAATTAGTGCTGTTTTCATACTTAACCTTGGAAAACTACAGACAGGTCAGTTCTTTATAAATTCATTATTTTAGTTTCACAATCCAATCTTACCAGAATTCCAAGCAACAGTTTGATTCATTTCAATTCGTACCTTTCATATTCATTCTTCTTTCAATTAATTAAATGTGTGGATTTACTTTATTGAAGAACATTACATAACATTTGCTATGTGCTGGGTACTGTTAAAAGTGCTTTACAAATATTAACTCACTTAATTCATAATAACCTAATGCAGTAAGTGCTATTATTATTCCTATGATATCTGTGAGGCAACTAAAATACAGAGAGATTAAGTAATTTGCTCAAGGCTACACAGCTGACAAGTAGCAAAGCTAGGATTCAAACTCAGACAGTCCTGCTCTAGAACTTGCTCTCTTGCGTTAGATCACTGCGACATGCCTTGCCAAATTGGCATTAGGTCGTATCTTTGACATTTGCTTTCCTCTGATATATGAAACAGTGTTTACAGAGGTATCAAGGTTGATAAGAAGCTGAATATTTTTCTAACATTATGATACTGGTAATTAACTGGTGCTGAATGAAAACATTAAACATAAGTTAAACTTTAGCTTATATGACTTCTTAACTGACTTTTATAAATTTTTGGATCAGTTTGGATGTGAAGAGATGTTAGCTTTTACAGAGAAGTCTCAGATCTGAACTTTTCCCTTCCTTATCCTTTTTTCTCTTCCCCATATCCTTCCTTATCAGGCTTGCTCATTTCTCTTTTTTGAGGACATTTATTTCTAAAGCATCTGCATATTCACAGCATCCACTCCCAGTACACCTGTTTTTTTTTTCTTATGTGAAATCATGTGAACACATTCATATTCAAGATGATATGGATCCCCAATTTGGTGACATAAAAATCCCAGTTCAGTAAGATACAAATCCACAAAATTCCCCTTAAATTATTTGGCATACAGTCATGTGTAATCAATCTTTACAATTATATTTGACCAGGTAGTTGCTAAGGTAACATGAAATAACATCATTAGCCATCTCTCTTTATCCCTTTCTCTTTTCCTCCCACTCTTTCTCTGTGCCCCCATCCCCCCGCCACCGCCCAGTAGGTCATTTCCAGATATTAAATGTATCTATTCCCCTCCCCACCAGTAGCAGTGTCTTCTTTGTCCTATTCAATTCAGTTTTCAGTCTCATCCATTAACCTGGTCTTCTGCTAAGCAAGCCTTAGCAGAAAGCAGACAGATCGGGCATGAGTCCAGTAGCTTTTCTCAATGGTGAAAATGTTCATAGGTAATATCACATTTTTGTTTTGGTGGTTGATGGTATGCCTAATGCAATAGATGAAAGAGTGACTGCCCTTCTGAGGAACATCCCAAAGTCTTGGCCGTTTGGGTATAGCCTGAGTGGTATAGATACAGAGACTTTCTAGGAAGCTGGAATAATTCAGTACTTCTTCAAGGTAGAAATGCTTGTTTCCAGCTCTCCCAAAGTCAGTCCATAGTCTGACTATTCCAGTTTCTGAACTTAGAGAGTCTTTGAAATATTGTGCGGATAAAACTGGTACTTGTTTTACCCATCCTATGTATCTTACTGTGATACCAATTTTTTAAAAACTACCTTTTGTTACCAACTGTTTGCTTTTTAATAGCAACGGAAGCTTCTATAAAGCATTTTCTTTGTGTAGAAAAATGCACTAAATATTATGGGGTAGAAGTAGGGAGGATGAGGATATTGATTTTTAAAAATTAAGCAATTTCTGGAAGAAATATCAGTAGACTAGGATGGAGATACTTGTGGTAAAACACGGTAATAGTCTGCTAGGGCTGTCAAAACAAAATAGCACAGATGAGTGGCATAAAAAACAAATTTATTTTCTGTTAGTTCTGGAGACTAGAAGCCCAGGATTAAAGTGTCAGCAGATTTGGTTTCTTCTGTGGCCTCCCTCCTTGGCTTGCAGATGGCCATCTTCTCGCTCTGTCCTCATATGATCTTTTCTCTGTGTGTACACACCCTGGTGTCTCTCTTTGTATGTCTAAATTTCCTCTTCTTATAAGGACACCAGTCAGATTGGATTAGGACTCACCTTAATGGCCTCATTTTGACTTAATCACCCCTGTAAGGCCCTATCTCCAAGTACAGCTACATTCTGAAGTTAGAGCTTAGGGGTTAGGGCTTCAACATAAAAATTTTATGGGGACACAGCTCAGCCTATAATAAACATCTAGGAATGCTGGTTGAAATATAATTTCTTAAATATATGTCCAAGCTTAGAAGAAAGATACAGAAATTCCTGTGAGCCAGAGATAAGAAGGAGCTAAAGGCTAAGGGAATTGTTTTCCATATAAGCCATGGCAGAATGGGGTGCAAGGTGTTGGGGGGAGGGATGAAGCTTAGGTTTGAATGTCTTCACAGGGACAGAAACAAGGCATCTGACCCAAAGAGATCCCACGGAAAGTTGGAAATGGGTACTGAGACTCCCAATGAAAGATGGAAACCTTGAAGCATTTCTACTTTAAGAAAAAGGAGGACTAACTGGATTCACCACTTAGCTTGGGAAAAAATGCAAGATGTTTGTTTGTTTTCTGGTTTTGAATAGATTAAATAAATATTCCCATGTGCCCTTAATGAGATTGGAGCCCAAATTTATCCTGCCTAAGTAGTACTTCAAGCCCTAACCTGAAAAGTTAACTTAGAAGTTGTTTCCATGTGAATGATACCCATGGGGTGAATGGAGGAAGAAAATCCCACACTGTTTGAGAGCAACACTTCAACAATCCAGACTCTCTTAGGAATGGGAGTCAGGATTCCCTTAGGAAAAACAATGCTTGCTTAAAATGGCCTCCCAATAAAAGTTTCAAAACACACTTGGAAATTATCTACCATGAACATGAGGCAGCAGATGATTAATTTGTAAGGCTGGCTGGAGGATTAGCAACCAGAAAACTTGATAAAAATAGACAAATCATCTGAAAGAAATATTCACATAAGTATAGCTAAAATTATTAAAAAGCTAAAACAAGATTTAGAAGACAAAAAAGAGTAAGATGTTACTTATAAGAATAAGAAAAATATGAAAAAACTCTTATGTAGAGAGTATTCTTCACTGAATTTAAAACATGATACACTGGGTAAATAGCCATTTTATATAGAGCTGAAGAAATTTAATGAACTAGAAAACAGAGCTGAGAAAATTAACCAGACTGCAACACTGAGGGAAAGAAATGGATACATGGATGATAGGGTAAGAGTCATGGAGGAAAGAATGAGAAAATCCAAAATAAAGGTAATAGGATTTCTGAAAGAAATAGAATGGGGAATGCTATTCTTAGATCCAAGAAATCATGGCGGGGAATTTTCCAGATTTGATTAGCAACATGAATGTTCATAATGAAAAACCCCATGGGTCCTGAGTAGAAAGAAAACAAACAAACAAAACCCCCAAATCTACATGTAAACATATTGTAGTGTGATTGCAAAACAAAGCAAAAAGTCTTAATAGCAACAAGGAGGATCAATATGTTACAAAGAATAAAATCAATTAGGAGAGTCCTCAATAAAATCATTAGTGGTCAGAAAAGAGTGAAATAACACCTTCAAAATACTGATACTAATAATAGTCATTCTAGAATTCTTTATTCAGATAAATTATTTAAGTGAGAACAAAATAAAGCCATTTTCTGAAAAACAAAAACTGAGAGAACTAATCACTCAAAGACCCTCATCAAGTGGATTACATTAAAAAATGGCCTTTTAAGAAAGAATGGGATGAAAGAAGTAATGGGGAGCAAAGAAATTAATAGATACATATGTAAATCTAAATGAATATTCGATGTAAAACTTAATAACAACAATGATCATTTGGGCAGAGCGTTATAACAAGATAGAACTAAGACCTATCTTCTATATAACTGATATATATAACTGATTTGTCAGTTCTATAATACCATGTTTTTCCAGAGAAGGATAGAAACATTAATACTAGACTGTTGAATTAAGTATGTGTGTCAAAATTTGAAGGATAATGACTAAAATAGAAAAAGAATGAATAATTTTCAAAGCAGTAAAAGTACAAGAGAGAAATAAACTTGATTAATACAAAAGAAAGCAGAAAATAATCAGAAAAAGTGCGGCAAATAGAAGACACAAATAAGATGGTAAGAATAGATCCAAATTCATTGCTACAATGAATATAAACAAATTAAGAGACGATTAAGAAACACCCCAATTAAAAATGGGTCAAAGACCTTAACAGATACCTCACTAAAGAAGATCTACAGGTGGCAAATAAGCGTATTAAAAGGTGGTCCACATCGTATGTCATTAGGGAGTTGCGAATTAAAACAACAGCGAGATGTCACTGCGCAGCTATTAGAATGGCCAGAATTCGAAACACTGACAATACCAACTGCTGGTGAGGAGGCAGAGCAACAGGAACTCTCATTCACTGGGGGGAAGAATGGAAAAGAGTTATAGTCACTTTGGAAGATGGTTTGGCAGTTCCTCACGAAACTGAACATACCAGCAGTAGTGCTCTTTGGTATTGACCCAAAGGAATTGAAAATTTATGTCTACACAAAAGCCTACACGTGGATGTTTATAGCAGCTTGATTCCTAATTGTCCAAACTTGGAAGCAACAATGATGTCCTTCAGGAGAATGGATAAACTGCGAAACAGCCAGACAACGGAATGTTATTCAGCACTATAAAGAAATGAGCTATCAAGCCATAAAAAGACATAGCAGAATCTTAGATGCGTATTACTAACTAAAAGAAGCCAATCTGAAAAAGCGACATACCATATGATTCCAACTGTGTGACATTCTGGAAAAGGCAAAGCTATAGAGAAGTGAAAGGGTCAGAGGTTGCCAGGCATTAGGGAGGGAGAAAGGGATTGATGCGCAGTCTGTTTAGGTCAGTGGAACCAGTCTGTATGATTTTATAATGGTGGATACATGTCATTATATATTTATCTAAACCTAGAGGTGTACACACCAAAAGTGAACCCTAATGTAGACTATGGACTTTATGTGATAATGATGTGTCAGTGTACGTTCATCAAATGTAACAAAAGGTTGATAATGTGGGAGGCTCTGGATGTGTGAGGATAGGGAATATATGGGAAATCTGTGTAGCCTTCAATTCGCCTAAAGCTTCTTAAAATATGAAGTCTATTTTAAAATAGACTTAAAGACAATTAGGAGGCAGTTTCAAGGAGTCCTGCTTTTGCAATCTTCATGGGAGACTCACCTGAGACATAAGGACACAGGAAGGTTGAAAGTAAAAGGATGGAAAAAATATACTAAGTAAATATTAACAAAAGAAAGTTGGTAATAGTAGTTATCAGACTGTATTAAGACTGTAAGGCAAACAGCATTTCTATGACAGAAAGATAGTTACTACACAGAACAATTCACCAAGAAAAAGCTTGAACAGCCCTAAAGATGGCATTCACCTAACAAAATCAAAATAGCCTCAAAATATACAAATAAAAGCTGTATGCATGTCTGTCACTAAAGCCACAATTTTGGTTGAAGAGTATTTTTAGTATAATTATCATATTATGTGCTAGATCATGCAGTTAAGAAATTAGTAAGGGTGTGTATGGTTTGACAAGACAATAAAAAAGCTTGATATAATGGGTATATAGAATTATGCTCCCCTCAAATTAAAGGATTCTCATTCTTTTCAAGCACATATGGAATATATTTAAATATTAATCACATACTGGGTCACATAACAGGTCTCAAGAAATACCAAGGTTAATTATCAAGATTATACCTATCACTTTCCTTATTTTCAATGCAAAAAAAGAGAAATAACAAAAATACAGAAAAAGTAATTTTTAAAAACATCATTAAAATATTAAAAAAAATATTTCCTATGTTGAAGAAAAAGTAATGGACACTAAAAGTAGGTATCAAAACTTGTGTAAGAAAGCTAACCTGGTCAATAGAGTGGAATTCAGAGCCCTTTACGCATACATTAGAAAGGAGAAACATGGGGGTGCCTGGGTGGCTCGGTAGGTCAGGTGGTTAAGCGCGGACTTCAGCTCAGTTCCTGGTCTCACGGTTGGTGAGTTCAGGCCCCAGCGCCAGGCTCTGTGCTGACAGGTGAGAGCCTGGAGCCTGTTTTGGATTGTGTGTCTCCCTCTCTCTCTGCCCCTCCCTCTCCCCCACTCATGCTCTATCTCTCTCTCAAAAATAAAGAAATATACATTAAAGAAAAGAAAATCATGGGAATTAAGAAGCTAATCATCTAATTTAAGAAGTTAGACAAATAAAGAGAAATTAAATCCAAACAAAGGAAGGGAAAATGATACTGGCAGAAATTGATTAAATACACATCAGAAAATATAGAAAGACAGCAAAATAAAAATCTATTTCTTCTAATAAAATAGACTATCCTCTGGAAAAACTAATCAAGGAAAAAAGAGATTACAGAAATAAATAATGCTAGAAATGAGGAGGTGTAACTATTAGTGCTGTAGAATTTTAAGAGTTCATGAATTACTTCATGCCAACACATTTGAAAAATTGAATGTTTTAGAAAAATATAACTTAACTAAAAATAACTCATTTGAAATAGAAAATCTGAAAGGTCTATAATGATTAAGCATTAAAAAAAACTTTAAAAAAGTCTATCTTAACTGACAGATAAAACATTTGGATCAGACTATGTTCCAAGCATAATGTTCTAAGTCAGTAGAGAACATATAACCCCTATTTCATATAAACTCCTGGAGAAAAGAAAAGAAGTTAAAATAATAAATCAAAGCCAGATAGGGCTGATGTCAAGAATGCAAGGATATTTTAAAATGAGAAAATCATCTATAAATGTTTTTTACCACATTAAAAAAATTTAAAAAGGGAAAAATTGATCAACTCACAAATGCAGAGAAAGTATTTAAAAAATTAAACACCCACTTATAATTTTTAAAAATATATACTTTTTAGCAAGCTAAAAATAGAAAGGAGAATCCTTAACCTGATAATGTATCTACCAAACAACTAATTTTAGCACTCTATTTAGCAATGAAAAGACTCTCATTAAGTTTAGAAACAAGACAAAGATGCCCACTGTCATTACTGCTCTCCAGCACTATGTCGGAGGTCCAGCTAGAGTATTTAAAAATAATAAATAAAAACACACCTATTGGAAAGAAAGAAAGAAAACTGCTACTTTTTGTAGCAAACCAAACTATAACATACCTGAAAATAAGTCTAACAAAGAAGCATACAAACTTCATAAACAAATTGTAAAGCCTTATGGACATAAGACTTGAGTTCAATACGTTAAGATGACAATTCTCCCCAAATTGTTCTATCAATTACTGAAATCCCAGTCAAAATCTCAACACATTTTTTCTTTTTTCTATTTTTTTTTTTTTTAATTAGAGAGAGAGTACAAACAGGGGAGAGGGGCAGAGGAGAGAGAAGGAATGTTACGTAGATCCACGCTCAGCATGAGACACAATGCGGGGCTCCATCCCATGATCCTGGGATAATGACTTGAGCCAAAATCAAGAGTCGGATGCTCAACTGACTGAGCCACCCAGGCGCCCCTCAAGTTTCTTCACTGGATCTAATATATTCTAAAATTAATAGGAAAGAATGAAACTCCAACATCAGCCAAGGCAATTTTCACCAAGAAAGGGAAGTGTAATGGTGAGACCCATCATATCCAGATATGTAAAGACAGTGGGTGATAAATTTCCCAAGACTAGGGTTTAGTAAAAGGCAAAGCTAGGATTAAATCCTAGTTCATATTGCTGCCAAGTCTACATTCTCACATATCATGCTCCTCAACGACATTTAAGTCATAATTTAAAGCTATTTCTAGGATTGATAAAATGGATAATGTGCATGTAAAACAACAAGGGTAAGGAAGTTATAAGAAGGAGCAAGCTAACTAATTGGGCTGTGGACCACATTAAATCTACATTATGAATAATTATTCAGAACTATAGAATTATAAGTCTTTGCACAATAATGTATGCTTTCTATTATCTATAAAGATCCAGAGGAAGGATAAAAATACAAGAAGCATGTTAAAAAGAATACATACACAAGTAATTTTCAAAGCAACGTTGACAACTTTTTATATGCATTAGAAAAATATATAAAATATATATTTGGAAGAATCTAGGTTATCTTTTTATGAGTGATACTGAGAATTGAGTAAATATGTGAAGAAAGTACATGTCATTACATCAAACTTGTTTTATTAATGGGTAACTAGAACATGAGATCTTACTGCTTGGGACACCTGAGTTGACTTGAGTGTAAATTTTTGTTAAAATCAGCTGAAATGAGAATATGCATATATTTAAGTTTTTCATTCATCTGGTTTCTGCCAGCTAGTTTTTTTTTTTTTTAAGATCTGCTGAAAATCCACAATATAACACTCTGTAGACTCTTAAAAGAAATATAATTCATGGACTCTACCTACTCTCAAATTCCTTGTATTTTAATTAGAGAGATATGGTCTAGACACAATTAAAAAGGAATTAAGGATTGAGCATTGTGAATCCGGCAATGTATTTTATGAAAGAGACAGGAAAACAAAAGTATTAGTAGGGAAGAATTTGATACATTCTGGTTTTAATATTTGGAGTCCTGATATTAAACATATTTTTTTATTTTTATGTTACTGAAAAAAACCTCTAGGACTTCAGAGATCAGATATTGTTACTGGAAAGTTCTTTTGTTCACCTTGGGAGAACAGAAGAGAACCAGGGGTCTACTTGGTAGGTAGGATTCAACTGAAAGAACCAGAGAATGCAGGGGGAAATGTCCCAACCTGTGAGCTTAACTGATAGTAAGATTTGATTATCTGTAGCCTCACATGATGGAGTTAACTGGCCACATGATTGTAGAGAAGTCGCCTGAAAGAGTTAGGATAGTGAAAACAACCAATAACTTTCTACCGCGCAGAGGTGGTGTGACAAAATTAAGGGGTGGGGGAAAGACTAGAAATGCAGAAATAATGTCATTTTTTAATCTGTGTTCCATGGCCTGGCTGATTGCCTATAATTATCCTGCTGTGAAAAGGTAAATTCTCTCCTGAGCATTAAAGGTGCCATTTGCCACAGAGGAGTGGGAGGAATTGCACTGCTAAGCGTGTTGGGTTTGGCAGAAGCCCAGTCTGAGAGATGTAACCTATTTGCTGACTAGTAGGGAAAGGAGTTTGGTAGGTGGGCATAGACAGTTTAATTTCTTTGCATCTTTTCTTGTTTCCCTTTAGAGTCCTGAAAGAAAATGTGATTATCATAATCTTGTTTCATGTGGCATCTTTTTTTTTTTTCCAACGTTTTTATTTATTTTTGGGACAGAGAGAGACAGAGCATAAACAGGGGAGGGGCAGAGAGAGGGAGACACAGAATCGGAAGCAGGCTCCAGGCTCTGAGCCATCAGCCCAGAGCCTGAGGCGGGGCTCGAACTCACGGACCCCGAGATCGTGACCTGGCTGAAGTCGGACGTTTAACTGACTGCGCCACCCAGGCACCCCTCATGTGGCATCTTAAGTTGGCTGTTGTGGAGGATGAGGAACACTGAATTGGTGCCGATAGGTGTTGGGGGTTGTTGTGTAGCCATGTGACTCTGAAAAATGTGGTTTTCTGGGTCAAGGAAAAGAGACAAACAGAATGGATTCATTTCTCTTTTTTTTTTTTTAATTTTTTTTAATGTTTATTTATTTTTGAGACAGAGAGAGACAGAGCATGAGCAGGGGAGGGGCAGAGAGAGGGAGACACAGAATCTGAAGCAGGCTCCAGGCTCGGAGCTGTCAGCACAGAGCCGGACACAGGGCTCGAACTCACGAACTGTGAGATCATGACCTGAACCGAAGTCGGACGCTTAACCGACTGAGCCACCCAGGCGCCCCACAGAATGGATTCATTTCAAACACTGAGTGACATATATGTGCTTTCTTCTTTTTTCTTTTGCTATATGCTCTGACATATATCCAGAAATTCCTTTCTGTTGTATGGATAAGAATTAGATATAAAAAGAAGTCCGTTTAAGAGCTCATAGGTGAGGTACTTGATATAGGTACAATCATGGTCTTTATTTTTATTTATAATTTACCTCCCACATACTTTTTGAAAAGAGTTGAGCATATTGTAGCATACCACATTTGACACTAGATAATTAAGATAAAAAAATAAAAGGAGATTAGCAATTAAAGGAAAGAGATAAAAGAAACTACCATATATCTCTAGCCTGGAATTATATAGCTACCAAAGGAACTTGCTAAGGAAGGTTCAAGACATAATTTTCTGACAATAATCATAATCAAAATCATAATACCTAATTCTTTGGCAAGCACTGTGCTGAGGGCTTTATGTGCATTACATCATTTAATTCTGCTCGTGGCCTATCGAGTGAGGTTGGTCTATGGTATTTTCCCTATATCACAGCTCAGGAAACTGAGGCACAATAAGATTAAGTCATTTAAATTGTCAGATAGCTAAGAAGTAGTGGAACTGGGTAATCTAATTTCTAGAATCCATGTCATTCTCTCCAGTATGACTGTTGATGTGGAATGAGTTAGTGGACGATAGGGTAATACTCTTCAAGAAAATAAGAGGATTTTGCCCTGGATATCCAGGGGTTCAGTCTCCGAGTTTTTTCAATTGCTTCATGGTAAACATATTGAAGAATGCTATTTACCATTTTCCCCAAATTCCAACTATGTCTTGGCATCATGGATATTTGTCTGACTTGCCATATATATGTTGTCTGTTGAAAAGAAAATATCATGTCCTAGGAAACCTCGTAAATCCTCCCTAGCTCTTTGATTCCAAAGTTCCAGGAAATTATTCTAAATAATGCATGCATTGCATAGGATATAGGACCTAATTTTTTGTGATATCCTTTTTTTAATCATGAAATCTGAGGGTATGGAGTTATATGATTTGGAGGAGACTTGTGACTGCACAATCTTCAGCAGAACCGGGAAGGGAAGAATTCTTGCTGCTGGCATTTTCCTATAGGGAACCCCATCAGAGGGCATTTTCCCTCAAAATGATTAACCCCCAACCCCTTTCCTGCCAAACTTCCAACTTTTATATTTCTAATCTACACAGAGGTAGAAAAGGGAACTAACAGTGACATAGAGTAAGATCTGTTGTCCAGCAATTAAGGGCTATGGCCTCAGGCATAGCCAGTCCAAGATGGCAGAACTTCCTCTATTGCCTGAGATTCAAATTTGGCCCCTTTTTGACTCTACTGCTCTCCCCACACAAGTGATTTTATAAGGCACAGTGTAACCTTTTGGGGTGTAATGGTTCATCATTTCATTGTGAATCATAGGAAATGATGAAATATTTGGGAGTCATATCCTTTCAAAAAAGATGAATGATTGAAGTGTCACTGTTGGAATAGCAAATGGCTCAGATAGTTTATGAGTGAATGTGTTTTCAGTTGGAATCTGGGGTGGAAGGTGTGGGGAAGGGGTATGGCAGGAAGAAGAGAGGGAATAAGAAGATATTACTTCCACTTTAGGAACTCTTGATCTAGTCTTATAAGCTAGAGGACTTGTGAGGTAATCATAGTGTTCAACTTTGTGTTTGGCTCAGTGTCTAGGATATTGCCAGGCATATGTTAAATATTAGGTAAAGTTTACCAAAAAAATATAACCCTTATGTATTTTTTGTCCTAAGCTTCTAGGCTTATAAAAGACCATAAGGGTTCTTTCTGCTGCTTGTCCCTCCGTTTCCACATAGGGCTGTACATTACCAGAATTTATTGGAATTTTCCACCCAAATACTTCTCTTTTTTTAAAAAAATTACATATAGAGAGAAAGAGAGCATAAGCAGGGGCGAGGCAGAGGGAGAGAGAGAGAATCTCAAGTAGGCTCCACTACATGGGGCTCGATCCCTCGAACCCTGGGATCATGACCTGAGCTGAAATGAAGAGTCAGATGCTCAACCAACTTGAGCCACCCAGGCACCCCTGTACCCAAATACTTCCAATGACTCTTTGTGAACAGAAGCCCCCAATAGGAGTGGGGAGGGGGGTTTGAGTGTTGTCCAGAGTAGCCTGTCACAAGAGAGGAAGTCTTTGAAGCCTCATGTTTCATCTTAAAAACAAAAGCAATTTTTGTCCTCTTTTTGGTGTGTGTGTGTGTGTGTGTGTGTGTGTGTGTGTGTGTGTGTTTGATAAAAATAATCTTATTCTCTTTAAAATATCAGCCAAAATTGGTGTTCTATAAACATATGCCATGCTTATGCATTGGCTTCTAGAACACCACACTGCCATGTACCTACATTGCAATTTGAAAAGACCTAAGCCTTCCTGGACAAATTTTTCCCCTAATAATGAAGAAGCAGTTAAATTTGTTGTCTGATTATTTGATAGGGCTGAAGTTCAGACACTTTAATATGTCAGTTGAATTCCGAAAAACAGTGCATAGGTAATTCTAAACAGTTAGAACTGTTAGTAAGTAGTGAGATGACACAACACCTGAGTGTATTTTCTCTCCTCTATCCCATACATCCTACTCTCCAAAATCTTGCTTGATCTGTTCAGCCAGTTGACATGTGCACCAGATTCAGCTCCACTGTAAGCATGCTTCTCTGGCCACCCTGCCCTGGTGTCCATGGATTTCTCACGGAAGTCTAGTCATTGCAGGTTTGTGTAGCACATATCTGTGCCATAGCTTGACAGCTTTGTGATGGCAGCAGGGGAAAGGTCAGTAAACTCATTTGCAGCAATTAGCTGCTGGTCAGAGAGTAGTTAATACTAATGTGTTATTCTTTACAGGATGTTTTTTTTCTTCTCTTGGGATTTCTCCAAGGTTTTCTCAGAGGCCTGATTGCCTTCCTCCTGTTGATTTGTCAGTCACCAGCTCTGTCTTCTTGCCTTACTAGCTAGAACAAGAGGCAAGGGAGTACTTTTTCACAGTCTGGATCAGACAGCACCCTGAGTCCCTTTCTTGTCATCAAGCCAAGTTCATCATCTACTTCTATTAGTCCTAGGGTGTGAAGAAGGAAGCTGACCCAGGAATTCAGCTGGGGTTCCTGAGAAGACATGTTCCGTTAACATTCTTCATCTAACTGCAATGAGGAGACTGTTTGTAATGCAGGAATCGACAATGGAACCATCTGTCAGGATAGTGGCCATCCTAAGGTGTAGAAATGGATATTCCTTCCCGGGGCCATTAGGCAGCCCACAGTGGGTAATAATAACAATTGTCATATGTAGAGAGCCCTACAATTTACAAAGTGCTATTTCATTGTTTTGTTTAATTATCATAATAGCCCAGTGAGCAATGTCTACAAAGGAATAATGGGCACCATTAGTGTTAACTACATATTTGAGAATGAAAGAGAGAGGTCTAGTAGACATCTACTAGATCATCCTGAAATGTCCCCACCATTGTTCTTCTCCTGCCTGTGCATACTAGTATTCTCAGTCTGATGATTAGTCCTGGAAAATGTTTTTTGTTCATATAGGATTAATTGTTATCTCTGGCACTCTGCTGCAGTGGAGTTTTAGGAGAGTTGCCTTCAAGCCCACAAACAAGTGTGAGTCTATTCCTGTCTTCCAGAATTTGGTTTCACCTCTTACTGGGGCAGAGGTCTTAGGTGTGGGCAAAAGGACACCAACGGTTCTTGAACTTTTTCCTCCTGCCAAATCCCTTCTCACATAGAAGGACACTTCACAGAGTTAACTCAAATTCTGAAAATTAGTATGTCTATTTTAAATCCAACCAGATCTGTCTTTGGCTATGGTCCTATGCTTCACACTGTGTCCGGCCTGCCATATGCTGGGTTGTGTCACTGTTTAGCAAAAGAGATGCTGAATGGATCTTGTTGTTTGGAACATTCTACTCACTTGGCCCTGGGCACTACACTGGCTTCCCATCTGCTTCTGGGTACAGCTCTTGGATCTGATTCTAATACTGAAAGTAGGAGATGGTCTGAGACCCACCCTCACTGGGCTGTGACTCAACCTTATGTGTGCAGAGCTTCCTTCTTTTGGGGAGAGTTTTTATTCAATTCAGTTGAACTCAACTCAAGTCATTAGGCATTTTGAGCAGCATGAGAAGAATTACATTCTACTTAGTAGTGGGTCAGAGTTTGGAGAATTCTATTACAACCAAAGCTATATGTCCTACATATTGTTTCTTTCCTCCAGATATCTCTTCACTTGCTCTTGGCTCCTGACTATTATGGACTTCATCAGTGGGCTTCTGTGTTCTCAAGTTCTCATTGGTTTGACCTTGAGTGGAGGTACCTTGAGTGGATGTAGGAAACTGATGTTGGGGTCTGGGGCATTTATTGCTCTAGATCCCTCTCTGAGCTTGCTTTGGGTGGGTGAGTCCCTTCACTAAAGATTCCTTCCAAGACAGCCTTCATTAGAGCCCTCTTCTACCAGTGTTTGGTAGCACTCTTCATCCTTACCCTTTGCTGCCTCGCAGTGGTAGCAAAGTCTTTGACTGTTACTAGCATTAGACACTACATTATAGTCTGTGGTTTCTCTATACCCTATTCACATGGTCCCATCATATATAGATTTTCCTTGAATTACCCTAATTGGATTGTGCCATCTGTTTTCTGTTGAGACTCTGACAGATGCACTGTGTGATTTGGGGCAAGCCCCTTCACAGAACTAGTTAACCTCAAATGTTGTGGGAGATTTAAAGCAGATAGCATCCCTTCCAGCTCAAAATTTGCTTGGCAATGTAGGGACTGAAAAATAAATCTCTTCTTTAGGAACTTCAGGTCTCATTACAGATATAATATATATACCTCTGAAATGCAGAATAAAACTAAGCATCCAAGTGATTAGGATACATAGTAAGCGCTCTAAGAATTTGGAAATGGGCAAGGTCACTGATGGTCAAAGGAAACATATGGATCTGCCAGTGAGTTCTGCTCCAACACTGAATAACCTTTTATTCGTGGATTTCCTAATCTAGATCCAAATTGGATGGTGTCTTCAAGCCTGTACCAAGCAGAAAGCCTATTTTGGAACTACTCCAGGGATCCCACACAATATTGGTTAACCTTAGACAAGGCCTTTTGGAAATGATTTACTCTTGATTTACTCAGATACATCCCACAATAAAATAGAAAACTTCTAGGATTTATTAAATTGAAATGTTCTTTAAAAAAAAAAGTGTAGAAAAAGCAGATTAGGAGCTGAGAGGCTGGAATTCTAATTTTAATTGTCCTTCTTTAGCTCTGCCTTAAATGTTTTTTGATCTGAAAAGAATTCTCTTTTATTTTGTTATAGGTTACTTTGGTTTTTTTCTTTGATTCATCTGTATTAAAGACATATACACTGATATAAGAATAATATAATAATCACCATCATATCTACCATACAAATTAAGAAATGAAATACTATCAATACAATTAAAGTCCATGGTACATGCACTATATATATATCCCATTTGGATACTACTTTTTTCTCCACCAAAAATAATTCCTACTCCCTCTCTCCACCTACCCACCCCTACTCCCTCTTTCTACCCGCCCACCCCAGCCAAGGCCAAGATGGACACATCGCTTTGCCAAATCCCTTTGTGTAGGGAAGCCTCACTTTCACTGAAGATACAGAGATATACTTTAGCCTCAAAGGATGTTAGCTTTATGTGAACACTGCTTGCTCAGGCCCAGGCCTTTCTGCAGTGTATCTGTAAAAACCCAAAGCCTTAGGGGTTTAAATCCGTAAATGTCCCCATGACATCCAAGGCTTCAAGGCTGGCTTACCCTGTTGGATTCTGTCTACTCTTTGGTTTGGTTTTGAGCATTGGAAGTTTCCTTGTTTTCTTACTAGTTCAGTTGTACATTTTTAAAATAAGATATTTTAAAAATATATCTTCACATATTTCTCTTATAGTAGAAGACTATTTAAAAAAATTTGGTTTACCATATTCTGCACCAGGGTACAGAAGCTAGACATTCTACTGAGAATCAAAGACTACTCATACTGGAAGTTTGAGAACTCTTCTCCCATTTCATAGGCAAGATGACTATTGCCTAAGCTAATTATGAAAATAGAAAAACTTTTGTAGCCATGAAGCTAATTTGGCTAATCCAAATCTGCTGTAATTCAAATACATTGACTATTAGAAATGAATAGTAGAAAGTAAAATAATAGTCTCTTTAGCAGTATTCTGCTGTAGAACTTTTCACTTAACATTCCTTAAAGGCAGGGACCATCTTTTTAAAAATATTTAGTTTATTAGAGGCAGCAATTGTCTTTCTTATTTTTACATCTCTCATGGTGCTTAGTACACTTCTTTTCATATTGCAGCTGTTCAAAATGTATTTGCTAATTTGATTTGAATTGACTTTTTCAAGTTCAATGTGAAAACAAAATGGCCCTCATGTTTTCTCTTGTTTTGCTTGTCCTGACACTGACATTGAGCCAGTTCACAGCAATCCCTTCTGTAGGTTCTAGAGAATTTGTGACTGTCCTGGTCTAATATTGGGCTCATTCAGTCGCAAAGTATTTGCTTGGCTTGTACAAAAATAAATAACTTTTAACTAGGGAGTTGTGTTTTAATTATTTGCAATCCTGTGTGGCTGAGTATTAACTCCCAAGTTAAACATCTAACAAGTATAATACAATAAACGGCAGAGTTTGTTATGATTACGTTTGTTTTGTTTTCATCTCAGCCTGGGATCATTAGAAATGACTGATTGGCGTGGGAGATCATTCCATCTATCGTTATGTCTTTTTCTCCCCGAAGAGACCAAAAGTGAGTAAGAACATAGAGTGCACATTTCACCACAATTTAAACCCAATCTGAACACTCCCTACTTGAAGACAGCACAAATAGTCTGGTACAATAACAAGGATTTCCAAAAAAGAAAAAAAAAAAAAGAATTTCCTTAAGAAGTAAAACAATCGATTGAGGTCTCTGTGCCTGGTTCTGTGTGTTCTACACAGTGCATGTCCAAGTCCAGAATCTTTGAGCTAAGGCCTGGAGTCGCTAGACATCAGAAGTAAAGACTAGCAGAAAAGAATATAAATGAGGAAATAGAGATGTGAGCCATCGAGGCTGAAACAAGAAATGTGTGCCCCGCCGGGAGCGGACTGAGGAAGGTGTGAGATTGGAAGAGGGTCGTAGCAGGAACGGGGGGGTGGGGGGGGGTGCAGAGGAGCTGGGATTTTCCCCAGTCACAGCTCCCATGACTGCCGCAGCCTGCTTTGGGTGTCCTTTACTTCTCTTAAGGTAGTGATCTGGGGCACCTGGGTGGCTCAGTCTGTTGAGCGTCCGACTTCAACTCAGGTCACAATCTCGCGGTCCATGAGTTCGAGCCCCGCGTGGGGCTCTGGGCTGATGGCTCAGAGCCTGGAGCCTGCTTCGGATTCTGTCTCCCTCTCTCTCTGCCCCTCCCCCGTTCATGCTCTGTCTCTCTCTGTCTCAAAAATAAATAAAAACGTTAAAAAAAAAATTAAGGCAGTGACCCAACTCTGAAAGGAGATAGGAAGAATAAAGTAGGGGAGGAAGAAAGAGCGTGTTAAGTCACCAAAAAAAATGAGACCACTTATTGTAAAAACAAAAATAATAGGAGGAGATTCCCTTCAGTATAATTTATATGAGAGGAAGTTCAGAAATGTATGCTAATAGAGGGATTATTCTTTTAAATGTTTTTATTTATTTTTGAGACAGAGAGAGCATGTGAGCAAGGGAAGGGCAGAGAGAGGGGGGAGATAGGATCCAAAGTGGGCTCTGGGCTACAGCAGTGAGCCTGATACAGGGCTCTAGGGCTCAAACCCTTGAACAGTGAGTTCATGACCTAAGCCAAAGTCTGACGCTCAACCAACTGAGCCACCGAGGCGCCCTGCTAATAGAGGGATTATACATGTTAGCATATGCAATATAATGAAATCATCTAAACAGTGTTTGAAGACTATGTCATAATGATGAAAAAAGACTATGGAAAACTTTGATGATATAACCTAATGCGTTTGGTCTGCACTGATCAAACTGTGTAAACTATGAATGCGTATGGATCCATACTAAAAAAACATATGGGTAAATGGAAGGTTTTCTCTGGGGTGGCTCTATTCAGGTAAGAAAACTACATATCTTCTCCATTTTTAAACTAACCCTTAATGTTGTCATATTTGCTTTGTAGCCAATAAAAACACCATATATGTGCTGGAGTATGGAAAAGGAAATGGGGTGAAGTGGTTTGGGAATATTTGTATTGAGTGTAATACGTATGTGTGTGCGTTCTTGGACTTAGGAGATCAAATATCACGTAGCAGTAAGGTGATGCTATTCAGAATCTTCTTGGGTTTAACGTTGCTACCCGTATTCTAGTTTTTAGCAACCGGTCTGCATGCGTGCACCAGATCTACCAGACACAGCTTATTATGTTAGCTTGGTAGTGTGTTTGGGAAGCAGGAGGAGGTATGCAGTTCTCTACATACCCAGATTTCAAATCCGAAGGCTGGAGGAAGGGAAGGGGAGATTGGTAGAAGGACCAAAGGAATAAATAATCCCCATGCCTCAAGCACTTCTTTGATAAGAAAAGATCCAGCTGTTGGCTAAAAGTGGTGTTTTGTGAGGGCATCGTAGAATCAAAGACTTAAATATCAAGGAGATGTTTTCTCTGTAGCACAAACATGATTAAGGGCAATGTTGTTTTATTTCAGATTTTTATTATTCATAAAAGGGAAACCAATAGTGCCAGACATGCAAGAACAAAGCTAAATAAGCTTCAGAGGCCCTCTCGCTCTCAAATCTAAGAGAATATAATAACTGGACTGTTTATTTGCCATGTTTCATATTTGTTTTCTTCTTAGAGGTAAAACACAATAGAGATTCATTTCATTCAGAATAGTTGGTTTCAATGATAGGGTTTCGGTCTTATGTAATCTGTCCCCTCCCTTTCCCTAGGTCATTCATTATGTCTGCCCATGTGACCAGACCTGCTCCTGTGCCTGAAGACATAGAGGGCTGCCCCAAGCTTTGGGATCTGTCAGTATAGGGAAGTTCTAGTGGAGAAACCAGTGGTGCAGGTGGCGTTAGGAACACATCAGCATCTTAAACAACTAGCTCCTAAAGAGGAGTGGGGAATGCCGGGCTGCGTGTCTGGTGACCACATCTCCCTTCCCAACTTCTTTGCCCTTTCGATGCATGTTAGCAGAGTCTGACTGAATTTCCTTACTTCCTGCTTCAGTGGCTGCTCAGATTTGGGTACCTGTCCCAAGTATAAAACTCCTGGGGGAAGAGGTGGTCATGGAGTAAGCTTTCCTACTCTCGAGCCCCTACAGGCGATCTGGGTTGAAGGGAAGCTAAGGGTCATGGCTCTGGATATCAGGAGGAAGACTTACACTTGTAAGAATCTGGAATGGCATGTGTGTAAGGAGCAGAGCCTTCCTGTGATGGCAGGCTTTGGCATTGCTGCATCCAGTGCGGGAAAGGACACCCGTGGTCCAGGGAATCAAAAAGAGAGAGGACTTTAAGACACAATTTTCTCTCCACTGCACCCCTAGATGTAGTGGCAATATTTTCACTGAGTGGTTCTATGAATTTATGACAGCCATAGTGTTTATAATCTTTTGGTGCAGTTCTCATTCATTCATTTATTCGGTCTATGCTTGGTGAGAATCTACACTGTGTGCTAGGTAGTTTGTGCTCAGAATTAATGCAGAAATAATAGTTAATATTGATAATAAAAGCTAGTACTTACTGAGTATTTTCTATAATCAATGTTTAGCGCTTATCATTTACTTAAACTTTATAGGTAGATAGCATTATCAATCCCATTTGCAGATTAGGGTATTGAGGTTTAGAGAGATGGAAAGATATTATTTCATACAACAGATATTTATTGAATATCTTTTATGTGCCCATGGCCATGCCTTTTAATGGGTATATAGTAGTGAAAAAGACAGATTAGAATCTCATTCTCATGGAGTTAAATTCTAGTGAGGGGAGATAGACAGGAAGCAAACAAGCAATTAAATGAAGTGCGACTTGAAGCTAGTGATAAATACTGTGAAGAAAATAAAAGGTGATCATGTGACAGAGACTGACAGGCAGTAGGGGAGGGTTGGATGAGTTACACTCACTTTACATGCAGGAGGTTTACTTAAAAAGATGGCAGTTGAGCTGAGACTTAAACAAAAAGTTGCCAGCCCTGAAAACAACTAGGGGCAGAGCATTGCAAGCAGGGAGAATAGAGAGAACAAGGGCTAGGCTGGAATGAACTTAGTGTATTCAATAAGCAGAAAGAATCCTGGTGTAGCTGGAGTCCAGCCAGCAGAGGGAGAGGGACCCATCTTGAGTGGCCATGAGACCCGGGGCTACATACTACCAAAGGCTCCTGGGAGTCCAATCTCCTTCGACTTCATGGTGCATCTTTGGGGCCAGTGAATGTGGAAAGAACCACACAGTCTGCTCTGCAAAACAGGTTTTCTTGTTGCCTCTTAAATAAAGCATGTCTCTTTCAGGTCCAGAATGTCTGGTCCTTCTTGAGCTGTCCAGGCCCTTTAGAAGTCAAGGCAGAGCAGATCGCCAAAAGGAGCATGATTTTTTTTTCTGGTTCTCTCCCAGATTATTTGCCAACAGATAAGTCCCTTCTGAGTTCCCCTCCAGGCTCTGCTAAAATAACCAAGGCCAAAATTATTGACAAACTATGCCATTTTTCTTCCGAATCTTTGTCACATTTCTTTCATGGACACCATCTCCCATCTTTCTTATTTAGTCATCCTTGATTCATCCTTTTCCCTGAATCATGGCATCTGGCAGAGTGGCCATGATGAATCTGGAAATACAGACATTTGAAGAAACTGAAGCTTGGTGGCCTCAAGGATAAGAGCAACGAGGCTTACCTGTGCTCTGATTTGCTCCTGCCTTTTCTTATGGCTGGGACTTGTGTTTGGTTATTACTTGAGATGTGCAGATTGATTGGCAGTGTTCATATGAGTAGTAATGAGCAAATGACTTCAGAAAATTTATCAAAAACATATTTTATTATAAAAATTACCAATATGAATATTTTATTGATAAATAAAAAGATCAGATAAGATTTTCTTCCTTGTGACACAGCAAAGTATTCAATCAATAATCCAAACACAAGCATTATAACATCTTCCCAAACTGCACACGAGCAAAAGTGTATGCATCAGTGTGTGTGTGTGTGTGTGCATGTGCAGTTAAGGGAACTGAGGAATAGGGATGCACAGAACAATGAGGAGAGAAGGCAGTATAATAGTAGTTGTAGAGAAGATGAGGCCAGTATTACCTTAGTACCTTGCTATTCAAAGTGTGGTCCTTGAAACAACATTGATAATACCTGGGAGCTTGTTAGAAATGCAGAATCTCGGGGGCGCCTGGGTGGCTCAGTTGGCTAAGCGTCCGACTCTTGAATCGGCTCAGGTCATGATCTCACTGTTTGTGGGTTCAGGTCCTGCATTGGGCTCTGCTCAGATAGTGTGGAGCCTGCTTAGGATTCTCTCTTTCTCCCTCTCTCTCTGCCCCTCGCTTGCTCTCTCTGTCTCTCCCTCAAAAATAAATAAATAAACATCAAAAAAAAAAAAAAAAAAAGGAAAGAAATGCAGAAGCTCATGCCCCTTCCCAGACCAACATAATCAGATTTTAACAAGATACTTGAGTGATCCCTATGCATATTAACATTGAAAAAGTTTCATGTGTTTGGGGTTTTGTTCTCACCCTTTCACATTGATTAGTAATTATTCTGAAAGATCCTGTTGAGCTCAGGACTGAACTACTCTTTTATCAAAAGGTATCGTATGTAGCTTATCATAGCATCTTTCATACTTTATGATAATGGTGGCTTTTCTGGCTTATTTCTCCCCACTATGATCTGAACTCCACAAGGACAGAACCTAGATGAGTCTTGCATCTGTTTTATTTCCATATCCTTGACCCAATGCATGGCATATAATAGATACTCAATACATGTCGACCAAATGCTTGGCCTGATAGAGCAGAAGATAAAGCATAAGAAACAGAGGGAACCCACCTTCCCTTTTTTGACTTAGTAAATGCTAATTATTTTAATCTCTCCAGCCCTCCACCTCACCTCTTCACAGCCATGCATAGAACTTTCATACTGCCTTGCACAGAATAGGTGTTTGATTTATTTAATACATTAAAGAAGAGCTAGACAAATCTTGTCCTCATAACATTCATGCCACACAGAGGCTTCTGGAGTGGTGATGAAGACAACGAATAAAATGTACCTGTCCGCATGGGTTTAATTTTATCCTAAACGGGCTACTGGTTACCTTGAGAACTTGTTAGAACAGTTGAAAGAAATGTTGAAGTAAAAATCAAGAGATTAGTAGAAATAAGTGCCAAAGCCACATATTCTGTTGGGTTTTAAATAAACTCAAAAGCAATGCCTCATGTGTGACAGTTTTTAGTTGCAGTACGTATTTAGACAGCTTCAAAATAGAATGGCACAATAAGTGTATGAGGGATGTGTTATAGGTGTGGGGAAATGTGTATATTACAGATGAAGCAGGGAAATTCAGGGTGTTTGGTTTCTAACTCTGGAAATCGCTCTGCCTGTATGGTTTCCACTAGGGTAGGCTTTCTCAGTCTTGTTATTACGGGCATTTTGGGCTGGTTGATTCTTTGTGGTGAGGGCAGTTGGTGCATGTAGTTGTAGGATGGATAGCAGCATTCCTGGTCTTCTACCCATTAGATGCCAGTAGCGGTCCCCTTCAGCTGTAACAATGCAAAGTATTTCCACATGATGTCAAATATCTCCTGGGTCAAAATCACCACTGGTTAAGCACCAGGGGTGCTTAAAAAAGCAGATGGGTCTATTGCTCTTTTGAATTACCTGACAAATACTGCTGATCTACTGATTTTTTTCTTAAGACTTTATATTTACGATATAGATTCTTCCTGGTCTCAGGACCTTCCCTTTTTGGAAACTGCCCTCACTGATGCTGTGTTGCTGGGCTTAGAAGGTCATAATGCTGCCAGTGTTGGCTTAGCAGCACAATATACGTGGCAAAACCTCCACTCACGATTCCATTTGACTCTGCTGAGAAGAAGGGCCGAGACAGATGCCGTGGAAAGAGAGAATGCATTGCTGAGCTGGCTTAGACAGTAATTTCAAACTTCTCTATTTCTTGGGGTCTCTTTTAATTATTTTCTCTGGCATCCCTATTGATAGTCCTTAAAAAGAAATTCCTATAAAAGAAGGTTCAACAGTTTCACCAAGGGTGGCAATTAGAACAAGCTGCTTTTTCTGCCCCTTTCCTGGAACACCACTGCTCTTAAACTATTCACTGTCGGCTCATCTATTGGTTTAAGGAAACAGCCCAGTAATTCTAAAGATATTGTGATGAATATTGAGCTTCTGTACTCCTGGGAAGCATCAATGTAATAGGGCTTCTCAAATTTGGCATCTGGGATCCTGGATCAAAAGACTTAAGTAAGGAAACCAGCCTCTTTTACTTCAGCTTACTGTCTCTGAGGTGTGCTGGGGAAGAAGGCGTTACACAGTATGAAAGATACAGATTTAGCCAAAGAGAAATCACAGCACGACTATTTTGATTATTCCTTTACAAAAAGATTCATCTCAGTGTTCTGCAAGATATGTCAGGTTTATTACTTGAAAATGTTTTTTCTATACATTTATTATGTCAAGTAAAGTATATGCATTACAGGTGTGTAGCTTTTAATTATCCATTCAATCCTAAAGTGTTCTGGTTTCTGATACATATTGTGCATTATCTCTGATGATGCAAAATCTCTTGTATTGTGCACAAAGACCTGATCATGTGCTGGAGGGCTGAGGCAAGATTGTGTGCCAGGAGTAAGGAGTGATCCCTATTCTTCAAGGTTTGGTCTTTGTCTCTAAAACCAATCCCAATAACTCATCAGTTTAATTAATGGGGCAAACAAAAATTAGTGAGATTAATGATACGTTGTCAAGTAAGAACCAACTAATTAATTTTAACGTTTTTTTTTTCTGTCGGACTGAGCATCAACAATGGAGAGGACTGATTGACTTCCAAACCAAGTAAAAGTGACTTAAGAATTAATATTATTTCCATAATCTGTGCATTTTTTCTCCTCCATTACAGTTAGAAGCCAAGAGTGGATTTTATTTAAGTACTACCAGTGATGGGGCAGTACAGATCCACCTGCAGAGAGGATCATGTGCTGATGTTAGAGTTCCATATACCATCAGTCAGGTTTGCAGCCTCTCAAAGCCAGAGGCCACACAAAGGGTTGTGTTTAGTGATTTAGTACAAGGTTACAGTGGATGGAGCTGTCTAATTAGTACTCTGGAGACAGCATCGAAGGGTATTAAAGGAATACCGACGGGTGGACAGACTCAGCAGATAACCAGGTTTAGATACCATTCTAGTATATAATGATGGGATTTCAGTCTCCCAGGGGTGGCAGGGGCTTATAAGAGCAAATAATTCCCCCAGAAGAGTTGGGTACTAGATATGTTACCGAGTCAAAATTCCTGTTAATGAAAAATGGGGCAGAAAGCAAAAGGGACTTGTTGATGAATGCCAGGGTATTTAGCTGGAAATCAATTATATCTTCTCTCAAAGGTTAAATCCATTCTAGAGGCCAAGACAGGGTAAAACCTTTGAGAAGGGTAGAATGGTGGCAACTGGGATGAAGGAAATAGTACCTGAAAGCGATTTCAGTGGTCCCAACAGGAAACCAGGCCCCTGGCAGTGGAACAGAAAAGAAGAGGGCATATCTGAGAGAGGATTTGAAGGTCAATACAATGGGACTTTAAGACCAATTGAATGTGGGGTTTGAGAGGCAGGTGAGAATTGAAGATGAAGCCAAGAATGAGATAGAAGAATCATAAGGTAATCAAGTATGTTAGGTGGCACATGAAAAGGAGGATTTTGGAAGAGGAAGATGCTAAAGTTCACCTGGGACATTTTAAGTGTAAGGTTCCCACAGACTGATGAAATTTCGTTGCCTGGTAGGCAGACAGGGGGTCTGGAATGCAGGTCAGATTATATGGTGTTAATTCACGGTGCATCTGTTAAAGGCATGAGGCCAACGAGGTAGAGGAGATCAAGCAAGGAAAAAGAATGGAGCCACTTGAAGTCTCGAATAGAGCTCTGAATAACACCCTCATTTAGGAGCTGGAAGAACAAGAAGAGGTCGTGAAGGAGACTGAGAAACAGCAATCACAGAGAGTGTAGAAAGACTAGTAAAGAGCTATGTCCCAAAAGCCAAAGGAGGAAAATATTTCAAAGAGGGAGCATAGCAGTATCAAATGTTCCAGAAAGGCTGAGAAGGATTCATTCATTTGCTTAATCAACGACATGAGCTAAATGCCTGCCACGTTCTGTGTGAGGGCTTAGGAATGAGATCACAGAAGTGGCTCGTGGGTTTTCTTTAGTGGTCATCAGTGATATTTCACAGAGGATGGATATGAGTTGCAACAGTGACGGTCTGACTACAGTGGATGAAAGATGGAACCAAAGTCAGGGAAAGAGAACCGGGCTGTGTAGACTAATTTCCTGAGAAATTCGAGAGGAAGTGGTAAAGAAAAATTGCCTAATCTGTAACAAATGATTATTAGAAGTAATTATTTCACCTTTGCAGCATATCCTGTATAAATTTTATTTGGACCCATTGGCCTAAAATAGGTTTATATTAATAAAACCAGGTGCAGTAGTGGACGTGGACTCATAAGGCATGAGTTTTTTGATTTTGTTTTTTTTCTAGGAAGCTTGCAATCTGCTTATAGTGTGTGCATGTATATGTGTATATAGGAAGGAAGGTTTGTGGGCGGAGAGTCAGAAACAAGGAGAAAATATTTAATGAACATGATGAGTGTTAGTAACAACATCTAATAACAATTACTAGTTGATGAAGGGGTGGGTGCAGACCAGAGGGACTGTGTATTCAGGAGACAGGAAGACCACCATGAATGGAAATAATTCTTTGCTGTACAGAAGGGAATACTTGTGGGTCATAAAAGAAGACTAGGATTAAGAATTTCATAAAAGGAAGACAAGAGGGTAACTTCACACCATCTCTTCCAATGGAAAGTGGAGATTGTGCCACCTGCTCATCCCTACCCTAGAATGACGACTCAGAAACGAAATCTACCCTTTCAGTTCCTCACCCAGCAGTCCTCTTTTGGTTCCCAGGTAAAAGGTACATATGCTTCCCCATTCCTGTGGTGTTGGTCCTATTATCATAAAAGGTATCAAGGTATCAAATATGCAGGAAGCCTGTTACCAGACAGCAGGAGTCTTGAAAACCTCAGCCCCGTGCCAAACAACAGGAATAAAATAGGGAGAGGGAAGCCTGGTATGCCATACATAAACTTGCAAGCTCAGTGCTCTGCAGAGCAAGGAGAGGAGCAGTTGTCATTTTGATGGAGTCAGAGCCTGAATTCTAAGGTCAGGCTATAGATATTGGAATTGTACACTCATGGGCATGTCAAAACTTAGCCTACTGGGCCTTTTGTTCTGAAGGTTCACAGATGAAATTGACTTGATACATTCTCTTTGACGTTTATTAACCCCATGATTTTGTAGAATTTGAAATGGAACTGTGGCCAAATCAAGAGACCAATAGAAGTTCATCCCAAAGAACTTGTATAGATAATACTGGAAAGATACTGAATGAAAGAAGGTTACTATTTAGTGTAAGTACATGGCAGGATGTCACTATTCAGTTGCTGTTCAAAGCCACAAGACACGGGGTACATTTGATCGTTCAATATTTGCTAAAACCTTAGACAAATGGCGGATAAGAATCTTGTTTTCAAAAAAGTATTTACAAACCTAAATCCTACAATTTAAATCATCTCCCATGTGAGTTTGCACTGCCATCCCAATGTGTATTCACCTAGGTAGTGTTTCTTAAGTCACAAGTGAATCTGTTTTGTGACTAGGTATACCACCGCAAGAGAACAACAGTAATTTAAGTTTTATAGTCCTTTTATGGGACTTTTGCAAACCTGGTTTCATTTGTTCTTTGTAAGAACCCTGTGAAGTAAGTGTGGAGAATGTTTTAATTGAGCAAACTGGTAAACCCAAAGCCAGAATGGTAAACAATCTGATGATCCTCCAGTGTTAACTTGTGAGTTAGCGATTGAGCTTGAATTTGAAACTAGTCACCCAACCCCCACTTTAGTGCTGCTTTCGTTACCTGATTTACTTTAATCTGAAGACCAGACTGCAAATCAAAGTGTTGGCCAAGGCTGTAGTCTCATCACCTGAGGCCGAGTCTCCTCTTGCAAGCTTGCTGCTTGTTGGCAGAATCTAGTTCCTTGAGTTGTGGGACTGTGGTCCTCAAGCTCCTAGAGGCTGCCCACTATGTAAGGGGTTGGGAGGAAAACTTTTCCTCTCCCAGTTTGGGTCCTGTGATTGGCAGTCTGTAAAGTAATTGATGATAGATTAATAGGAGAGAAGACAGGGTTTATCTATGTGTCCACAGTGTACATGTGGGATCACTCAGTGATGAGTAACTTACTGAATAACCGGAAAGGAAAGTCTTGTATATTAAAGTTAGTCAAAGGGAGGCAGGTAGGGCTTCAGTGAGAGGGTATGGAAGGTTATATTGGGTTTTTTTATTCTAATGACCAGCTGAATTTACACAGTCTTCCCAGTCAAGAAAGTCCCTGGGAGAGAGGTCAATGGCAGCTGTATTTTCAGAAGCTCTGCTTAAGTTTAGATAAATGTTTCTTTTTGTGGCTGCTGATTGTTCAGATGTTTTCAAATTAAAGAAAGTTTCATAGCACTTTGGTATTAATCCCTTCAACTGCCATGTTGCCCTCTCTGCAACATTGCATTTTACTTAAAATTGACAGGAGAAAACCTGTTGCTGCTTGTTGTCTCGTTTTATGGCTTACCTGCTTAGGTCAGGCCTGCCTAGAATACTCTCTCTTTGGTTAGCTCAAAGCCAACCAGTTAGAGACCTTAATTACAAATGGGGGAAAAAACTTCCTTTCCGTATCCTGGAACATAATCACGAGAATGATATCCCGTCATATTCACCACATTCAAGGGGAGAGGATTACACAGGGCATCTGTACTCAGAGGATGGAGGTTTTGGGGGGCCATTCTAGAATTTTTCCTACTACAGCACCCAATAGAATGAGCAGCTAAGTCCAGTGCTATCAGAGACCATAAAATGAGATTATCATACATGTTCTTTACATTGTTGAGTTAATAAAATGGGTGATGCATGCTAGTTGGTTAGACCAGATGACATCTAAGATCATCCACCACAGTATGCAGAATGACTTAACTCCAGTTGTGCATTCAAGAAGACCTTTTAAGCCAATTTTCTTTCATTCTTCCTCTTACCTTATAGTTTTTATGCATAGAAAGTTGCACATGAACATTAAAATTTTTTTTTAATATTTATTTATTTTTGAGAGAGAGACAGACAGACAGAGTGCAAGCGGGGAAGGAGCAGAGAGAGAGGGAGACACAGAATCTGAAGCAGGCTCCAGGCTCTGAGCTGTCAGCACAGAGCTGGGTGCGAGGCTCAAACTTGTAAACCATGAGATTATGACCTGAGCCAAAGTCGGATGCTTAACCAACTGAACCACCCAGGCACCTTGCCCATGAACATTTTTAATTAATTTTTTTTCATTAAAATTTTGACTTATTTGTCTATTTATTTTGAGTATGGTTGACACACAATGTTACATGGGTGTCAGGTGTTACAACATAGTAATTCAACTCCATATATTATGCTATGCTTACCACAAGTGTAGTAAAATTCCAAGTTCTTATATTGGGCAGTTGAGTCTTTAGACCTCAAATCCTCTCATTAACCCAAAAGAGTTGTCACAGCCTGTATTTGTTAACTGTTGCTATGTAATAAATTATCCCAAAACTTAATCACTTAAAACAACACACAGTTTGTATGGGTCAGGAATCCAGGCAAGGCTTAACTGGATTCTCTGCTTCAGGTCTCTCTCGAGGCTACAAATCAAGATCCCTCCGGGGCAGGGTGTGCTTCCAATCATACTCTGTGGCTATTGACAGATTTCAAATCCTTGAGGGCTGTTCAAATCAAGGCCTTATTTCCTAGCTTGCTATTGGCTGGAGGCCATTCCCAGTTCTTTATCACATGGACCTCTCCAACGTGACAGTTTGCTTCATCAAAGTCAGCATGAGAGAAAGTAACATGATGGAAGTCACAGTCTTTGTAACCTAATCTCAGAAGTGGTATCCCATCATATTTGTGTTATTTAATTCATCAGAAGCAAGTCACTAGATTAGGCCCATACTGGGGGGTCAGGGGGTAAGGATGAATGCCAGGAGGTCAGGGATTTGGGGGGTCAATTTTAGAAGGATACCTACTGCCTAAATGAAGGGATGATGTGGCAGACTGAGGAGGAACTAGTAAAAGTGATTGTTTCAAAGAAATGAAGGGGGAAAAAAAAAAGACCTCTTCTAATCAGTTCATTTCTTCAGAGCCAGAGCAAATGAATTTGATGGTGTGGGTTCATAATGGGAGTGGCCAGCTCTTCTCTGACTAGAGAATGCAAATCAGACCCAAAATTCAGAGGCTAAGTTTAGAATCAGGGGAGCAACATTAAGTATCAGGTCCAAGGTATGAGTCTGGGGCTGTAGACAAGAAAAAGATAAGAGGTGAGGAGCCCAGAAATACTGAGCCAGTGTAGCAGCAAAATATTAGAGCAGATAAGGCAGAAAAGTTGTGGATGTAGCCAAGAACAAAGAAATAAAAAGCACTGTCTTGCTTGTGGGCAGAGCTCTCTGGTTTTTAAAGAACGAGGGCTCAGCCAGACTTTTCCTCTGTTACTGAAAGGTCATAAAATACCATTGTATTTTTGTTTTAAGTTCAAACAAATAGAAGACTTAATAGGTTAGTGAAAATGTTAAAATTGGGGAGGAAGTACTATTCCAAATGAAATCAAAAGCCATGAAGATAGTCCTTTTTTGGCCAACATTAGATTGTGTATTCTCTCCCCCCAATGCAAAGACAGTGTTTTTTATTGATTGATGATTTAATTCTCCTCTCCAAGTGATGTTTGCCTCTGCACCAAATGCTGTACATGGACCTCAGAATCACCTAGCTTAGGACAAAAAATGGTGGGGGTTTCTTCCTCTGACGGTTAGCTGTTTTTAATTTTTATTCCTAACATTCCCTTATTTTGATCTCCTAACATATTGTCCTGAAATGTCAACAAATAATTTAATCTAGAGACTAATGTCCTTTTATACGATTTTCAAAATTGGTGACTTTTTCTAGGCTTTTTTTTTTTCTAATTTGCCAGATAGCCACATGACAGAATAATGAAACCAATGTCATATTGAAAGCAAAGAACCACTCATTTCTGGAAAAAGAAATCTAGTCATATTTAAATTCCCTTTCTGCTTGCTTCCAAATATGTCTATCACAATATTACAGAAGTAGCCAATTATTTCCATCTCCCTTCTTTTCACATGCTTGGAAATTAACTTTAAAAATTTTTCAAATTTTATACATTAACCCTTATTTTGAGAGTTTAGTTTTTCATTTATACCTATTTTAATCCTAGATCATTTGATTATAGCTCTTCTTCAACTCACCTTTTTATTTCTTCCTTTAATCATGTTCTGTCTGTATACTGAGCCACAGCACAGGTTGTTTAGCCTTTTCATTTATATAGCAATTGGCTGAACAGCAACTAATAAGTTGATATGCGGCAATTTCAATCCCTGTTAAAATTTGCCAATACAGATCCAGACTGCCAGTTTTGCTTATTTAGAAAGTGCTAACATTTTCTTCCTATCCCATGTACTGAAGATAAATAGATCAGACAGTTCCAGATTAAATTAAACATGGCATTTCTGTATTTTGCAGTTACCTTTCATTGTTTAAAAAAAGCTAATAATTCTGAGGAGTTAGCTGTTCCAAATCTTAAAGGTTATCATTTGTAAGGCATTAAAGTATTCTTCAAAATATTTTCTCTAACAATTTACCAAGGTGTCTGAAGTTCATACTCTTGTTATTCCTCTGGGCTGTTTAATGCTCGACATAGATAGATGTACACATGGACATATAGATATAGATTGACATAGATATGGAATATAGATAAATATTAAAGATAATATTAAAGATAAATATTGCATCACCGAAAACAATTGCTTCAAATAGCTTATCAGGCAAAGGCCCTGAGGTGATGGATGATAAATATAAAGGGAGTATGTGTGTGTATGTGTGTGTGTGGGTGTGTGTGTGTGTTGGGTGGGAGGAGTGTAAGAAGTAGAACAAGGTGTGTCTTTTTTATTTTCAAAAGAACTAGATCAGAAATGGGGCAACAAGGTCGAAGGAAGCCTGAGTAACAGATGGGGAATGACGCGTGTGAAAAATTCAGGACATATTAATTTCATGTTACCTGTTCAGTAGGTCATGCCCAAGAATTACGGGAGGCTTTCAAAAATAAAATTAAGGGGCATCTGTGTGGCTCAGTCCATTGAAAGTCCAACTTTGGCTCAGGTCATGACCTCACGGTTGGTGAGTTTGAGCCCCGCATTGGGCTCTATGCTGTAGGCACTGAGCAGCTTTGGATCCTGTCTCCCTCTCTCCACCCTCCCCCGCTCATGCACACGTGCGTGCTCTCTCTCCCTCTCAAAAATAAATAAACATTAAAAAAATTAAAACGAAATAATTTTTCTTGATTAGATCCAACAATATTTTAAATGGCACTCTGTACTTACAGGCAAATCATGCACATGTTCATTGCTACATTTCTGGAGTTTTGATATTTGTAACAGACAAAAATAATAATAATTAAACTAAATTAGTAATAAATAATAATTAAATAAATAATAATAAAATAATACATTAAATGATTAATAATAGTTAAATACATAATAATTACATGATAATTAAAGGTTGCCCTTGTTCTTCCTAGGAAGAAATTCTTCCAAATTTGGAAGCTGACTCCAAAGAGAGCTTTCACCGTTGAGAGGAAATATTTATGAAGAAAATAGTCTATTAGTTAATTTTTTAAGTGCTGTCAGTTTTGTTAACTTATAAGAAAATCTGCTTATTCAATATGAGAAAAGTACTTGGCCTCATCCAAGTTCACCTTTGCTCAAATGAAGAGTAAGGAATGATGTTAAATGTTATCAACATTGTTCTGTCCTGTTGCTTCTTTCTCCCTGACTCTAACCTGTGACATCTTGTGCCTTCCAGACTGTATGAGGTAGCAATTCATATGTTGATCATCTGTCCGTGAAAAGGGCTTCTTTATTCGTTGACACAAGCTCTCAACAATTAAAATCAACTCCTAATGAACGGAAAGGGCAAGATCATAGACAAAGTATTTGGAAACCAGTGAATCCCCATAAATTCCACTTTATAAGTGGTCACTTATGCCACCTATATGGAAAGTCAATCCTAATGAATACATTAAATTCTTTGTTGGCAGAAGTAGAAGGTGATCATTTGTATTTAAAATACTGATCAGAAGGAATTTTTAAGTCATTTTATAATCAGTTTGGTCTGTTGAAGTGCTGTGTGTACTGTACAGGCTATAAAAAGGGACTGCCTAAAACATGAGACTGAACTGAGGAAAATATTACTTATTATTTCCTTTGGTTCATTTGAGGGAGAGAGATGGACATTATAAGAGGGAAAGAAGTTGGGGAGAGCAAAAGACTGAACTATAACCACATTATGCCTTGTTATTCTTCTAGGATCTCATGATTCCTTCAGCTTCTACATTGATGAAGCCTCTCCAGTAGGGCCTGAACAGCCAGAAACCGTCCAGAATTTTGTCTCTGTGTTTGGAACCGTAGCCAAAAAGCTGATGCGGAAATGGTTAGCCACTCAAACAATGAACTTTACTGGTCAGCTAGGAGCTGGGATCCGTTATTTTGATCTTCGAATTTCCACCAAGCCCAGGGACCCCGACAATGAACTCTACTTTGCTCATGGTTTGTTCAGTGCCAAAGTCAATGAAGGCCTTGAGGAGATTAATGCATTCCTCACAGATCACCATAAGGAGGTAGTATTCTTGGACTTCAACCATTTTTATGGGATGCAGAAATATCACCATGAAAAACTGGTCCAAATGCTGAAAGACATCTATGGAAACAAGATGTGCCCAGCGATTTTTGCCCAGGAAGTTAGTCTAAAGTACCTGTGGGAGAAAGACTATCAAGTGCTGGTCTTCTACCATAGTCCAGTGGCTCTGGAAGTGCCCTTTCTCTGGCCTGGGCAGATGATGCCAGCACCCTGGGCCAACACCACAGACCCGGAAAAACTGATCCAGTTTCTTCAGGCATCCATCACGGAGAGAAGAAAGAAAGGCTCATTTTTTATATCTCAGGTGGTACTGACCCCCAAAGCTAGCACTGTGGTCAAAGGAGTGGCCAGTGGCCTCAGAGAAACGATCACAGAAAGGTAAGTGTCTTAAGGTATCGAGAAAAAGTCTTAAGGAATTTAACCCAAATTCATAGAGCTAGTAACTGACAGAGCTAAAATTTATACTCATGTGTATTAATATCCTAGGGCTGCCACACAACATACCACAAACTGGGTGCCTTAAAACAGAAGAAACTTACGATCTCTCAGTTGCAGAGGCTAGACATCTGGCATCAAGGTTTCAGCAAGGTCAACTCCATCTGATAGCTTTGAGGGAGAATCTTCTCCATGCCTCCCCACTAACTTCTGGTGATGGTTGACAAGCCAATGTCTTGGCTTATAGATACACCATTCCAATCTCTGCCTCCATCTTCACATGGTGTTCTCCCCATGTATCTTTCTCTTCTCTTCTTATAAGGACACCAGTCATATTGGATTAGGGTCCACCCTAATTATATCATCTTAATTATGTCTGCAAACACCTTATTTCCAGATAAGCCTCAGTTATGAGTACAGGGGATTAAGACTTCAATGTATTTTTTTCTAGGACACAGATCAATGCATAGCACCATGCATTTTGACTCCATGTCCAGTTATATTTTCATAGCACTCCTTTTCACATTTATATAGAACTTTACAGATTACAAAGCCTTTTCTCTATTTCTTGTGGCCTTGTTTTATATACCTAATTCCATTTGATCTGCACAATAATCCTAGGAAGTAGATAAAAAGTGAGGTTTAGAGAAGTGAAATGTTTTGCGTAAGGCCAATTGGACAATGAAGGAGGAAACCAAGACTCAAATTCTATGCTTCTCACACCATATTCTATTCCTTTATGCTATACCATAAGCAAGGGCCACTCTCCAGAGCATGGGTTTCCATTTGGCAAGCCCAGCCATACATGTTAGGGTGGTGCTTACTTGTGAAGTATAATTTAAGCAATCACCAAAGATCTCTAGCTCTTTCCCATCGGTATGATACAATATGTAGAATTGTACATATTGTTTATTCTTTTCAGTTAAAGTATCAAACAAAGCAAATATTGTCTGAAGAGAAACTACAATTCTTACCAGACCTTATCTTAAACTTTACTTGATATTTTGAATTATGGTAAGGAGATAGAGCATACATATTTTGCTCAAGGTCTTTGTAGGAAAAGACAAGGAGACAAGGAGAAAAGATTAGGAGATGAAATCGTATGGATGGCCTCATAGCATAGCATGTAGAGTAGGGAATGGCAGGAGGTGAAGCTTGCAGTGGGGCAGGAACACACTTGTAAGAAAGCCTTTAGCCAGGCTAAAGAAAGAATTTCATCTTATGAACAACGGGGAGCTAGAAAATTGTATTTAGTGGCATAGTGACTTGACCGGATCTGCATTCTAGATAGATAATTGGTGTAGCATGGAGGCAGAGGATTGGAGAGAGTGGACAGTGAAGAGGTGCTCGGAACTATTTCAGCAAGGTAACGCAAGCTAAACTGAGGAAATGAGAAAACACAGAAGGGGATGGTATCCCACAGCAAAAATTAGAATTATTTGACTATTTAGATATGTGGTGTGAACAAGAGAAAAGAGTTAGGGGTAAAGTTTCTTCTTGAGAAGTGGAATGAGTGATGCAGACATTTACAGAATCAGGAAACAAAGACTTAGGGAGGAGGTGGGGAAGCTACAGCCAAGGTTATGATAAGTTTAAAGTATGAGTAAAGCATCCGGTGGATGTGGCCAATTGATCATTAGGAATATAAACCAATTCAAGTGGCAAATTATTGGCATTTTTTGGCAGTGAAAGCCACAAGCTATTTGAGTTGAGGCGTTCCTCCATACAGAATTGTAACTTCCTTCTGTTATTCAGATATTAGCTGAGATCTCCTATTCTTTAAAATTTTAATGTGATCCCCAGCTCTTCATTGTATACCCTATGCAAGTATAACGCCTTCCCTAGGATTTCTGCCAATGTCTAGATTTCTTACATTCCTATGATATGAATGCTTGCTTCTTCTGGTTTATATCATTTTATGGGTTGATTGTCCCATGTGTATTTTCCATGACCCTGTAGAACCTTAAACTTGCTTCTTGCTCAATTTCTACAATGGTTTTTAGATTTTACTGAGGATTTGAGACAACAGGTTTGGTTTTATAATTATAATAATACAATTAATTTTAAATTGAACTTTAGACTTGTCTATAAGTACAAATATTCTGGCCCAGGATATCTTCCCCAGATGACGTCTATATCACTTTAACCCCATGCTCAAGTCTTATGGCTAAACCCTCTCCTCCACCTCCTTCTCCTTTTCTTTTTCTCATCTCTTTTCTTTCCCTAGGCACACATTGTCTTGGAGATTCCACACTCTCCTCTAGATTATTATGCCAAACTATTCTCCTCATTTCTGGCCCTAAGGCCCAGCTAGTCCCATCAGACTGTGTTTAATAGCACCATCTTCTACAACAGTTCATTGTTTTGGTAAATAACAACTTACCACTTCTCTTACATCCTTAAAAATGAGAGAGTTCTAGTGTATACACATAAGAATGTGTTGTTCTTAACTACACCCCACAAAGGCCCCAGATTTTGAGAAGTCCCTGAGGACCCATTAGAGGTAGGGAAGGCAGGAGGGGACTGGGAATCAACCAATTACAACATTCTTTATTCTCACTACGTCTTTAATGAAGGAAGCTTCATCTCTAAATTTTACATATTGGGCATGAAAGGAGTCTTCCCTTTCTTTCTTTACCTTCTGTTGCCTCGTTCTATATTTAGGAAAAGACTTTCCCATCTAATATGCCTGCTTTGAATTTGGCCAAGAACCATACCCTGCTTTTACCTGTGTAAGGAATAGCCTTTGGGAAGTCAGGAAGAAAAATCCACTCAAGGTATAGATGACTTTCATTTTTTTCTCTTACAGGATTTCATGCAGTTAGGTCTTTGCAAGTTATAAGTTGAATTGCTCTTTGGTTACTTATGCTATAGTACAGTATTAGTAAAGTAGGATTTGTGGAAAAAAGATCAAATAAGTTAGGAAAGTGCTGAAAATTAGATATCTGCTTAAGTCTCTCAAAAGATTCACAATCTTTATAGCATGTAAAAGTCACTAACAAGCATTTTAACGAAGAATTCTGTTTAAACTGAACTAATACAATGTTTTGCAAACACTTAATATTTTCTCAGATAGCACTTATTAACAGCCCATAAAATTAATTTTGAAAAACTGTCCTCAGTCATCTGCTCTAATTCAGAACTTTTCACTTGCCTCTGGCTTACATATCTGGAATAGTAAAGCTGTGTCACTGAAAAAGGTGGAAGAAAGGGGTGCCTGGGTGGCTCAGTTGGTTAAGCACCCCAGTCTTGATTTCAGCTCAGGTCAGGATCTCATGTTCCGAAGACCAAATCCTGCCTCAGGCTCTGCACAGGTGCCTGGTTGGGATTCTCTCTCTCCCACTCTCTCTCTCTGTCCCACCCACCACTTGCTCTCTCTCTCTCTCTCTCTCTCTCAAAAAATAAATTAAAAAAACTTAAAAAAGAAAAGGGGGAAGAAAAATTTAAAAAGTAGAAATGCAGACCCTGTAGGTAGAATCAACTTTTTTCCTCTCTAGGACTATGCAAATTACTTGCAAATGATTTGCAAATATATCTGAACCTGGCCATTATGAACAGAGTTTGTCTCAGAAGTACTAGAAAGACCTCCTTGTAAACAAATTGGAATGCCTGTATGCTGCGTATGGTATTCATGTAAAGCTCTGGTTTTGTTTTTATTTGACATATTTCAGCCTTCTGTGTGAGGCTTATAGGAAAAGGTCATTCATTGTCAGTCCTTAGATAGTTCCTTGCAAAGTTAATTTACTTACCTCTGAAAGTCATCAAAAGAATACTTGACTTCCCAAAGACATAGTGCTTCTTTTTTCTCAAGTGATAAAGCCCATGAAGACTTTTTGCCATTTTCTTCTTGCTATTGTGCACAAACGTACTCATTCAGAAAGTCCTACATTAACACCAAAAGATGTAATGAGACTCTCCTTTGCCACCAAAGAAGCCGCTAGGCAATTTTAAGATCTTCCTGGACCTTAGGTATTTTCACCTGCAAAGTTTGGAGTTTGAACTAGATTATTTCCAAGACACTTTCCAGTTCTAAAATCCTACAGTTCTAAGATCCTGCATGTGACTAGTTTCTCTATAATGTTTTATGGCATCTAATATTTGGACTAACAAAACTGTGAGCACATGCACTTAGAAAACAGTGTTTGAAGGTGTAGGTGGCTTTTAGGACAACTCAACTCAGGTAGGGTAGCTTTCAATCTGGCCACTGGTTCCAAATATTGCAGATGCATTTTCCACATTTTAGTAACGCCAAAAGACACAGATTTTTATTTCTTAAAGACCTATTTTTAATTTATTTTTCAAACACCAGCTTTTGCACCTCACCCCCACGGAATTCACACGTTCTTAAAAAGAAGGTGTGCGACTTGAGTCAAGTCCTTCTCTAATTCATGGAAGTTTATTAAATTATAGGTTTTGTTAGTTTAAAAAAATCAGTTAGACCACCTGTTGGAATATTTAAGGAGCAATACGTCTTTGCAAGTAAATTGATGCTGAATTAATTGAGACAAGGTTTATACAGGCCAGTAATTTAGATGATGACGATGATGGTGGTGATAATGATTATGATCATCATTATCATCTATTTTAAGTGTTCCACATCTGTTTAATACTGTGCTAACTGCCCTGCCCATTTTCCCTCATCATCACAGTCATTGTTTGGAGGATGAAGTAAAATATTCAGCATGTAATTGGTTGTTGGCTGACTGTGAATAAGCACCAATGTCACCCAGCTGGGAAAATGAAGGCTCCTGTATTGGTTGAGCCCACATTATGTACCAGGCACTGTACTAAGTGCTTTGCATGAATTTATCCATGTAATCTTCCCTCCAGCCTTGCAAGGTAAGTATTATTAAATACATTAGAGTTGAAAAACTGAGGATAAGAAATGTCTAGTACCTTGCTCAAAACTCTCATATTGGTTTAGCAAAACCAGGATTATTATTTGGATTTGTTTGACTCCAAGTTCCATGCCTACTCCTGCAAACTAGGTAAAATTCACGTTTCTTAGCAGTGGGTACATATAATATGTTATCTGTCATCTTGGAGGGCAGAGTCAGGTCTAGGGGTTTGGCAGGGAAACGTATGCTGCATTTGGGGTAGGCAAAGCTAATGAGAAGAGTAGATTTGAAATGTTTTGGTTTCAGCTCAGGTCATGATCTCAGGGTTCGTGAGTTCGAGCCCCATGTCGACTCTGCGCCGGCAGTGCAGGGCCTGCTTGAAATTCTCTCCCTCTCCCTTGCTCTCTCTGGCCCTCCTCCATGCTCTCTCTCACTCTCAAAATAAATAAATAAACTTAAAAAAAAAAAAAGTGAACCGAGGTAGAATGCTGTCATGGGGACTCTCATGGAAGCACCACTATTAAATAACAGAAAAGAAGGGAAAATTTAAAGGTGACTTGGTTTCCACCTCCTTGCCTTGTGCCTCGATTGCCCATTTGACTGTTTCCGTTGAGTAAGGAAATTGAGGCCAGAGGTATGCTAAGCGATTGTCCGAAGAAACAGAAGTAACTGGCAGCAAATATGGGATTAAAATCCAGGTCTTTTGGCTTGCAGGCAGAATTTTGTCCTCTACACCTTAGGGAAGGATGAGGACAGAGGATGGACAAGAAGGCTAGGAAAAGTCAGAGACCATCAGACTGCAGGGACCAACATGGAAGGGTCAACCGGCTCTCTATCTGCATCGTGCGCAACATAACAAGGTGCCCTGGAACCTTGACCAGAGAGGATCAGACGTCAGACCTGGGGGTGGGCCATCAATTTTGTGCAGGGCTGACCTTTCATGGGCTCTCTTTCTGCCTCGTGAACACAATAAACTCTAATATTTCCATCTTATGGGGACATACCCCAGTTCACAACCATACCTCAAACAATATTTCTGCTGCCCGATTTACTCTGTTGTTGCCTGGACCCAGCAGGTGTGGGGCTGGACTCTGGGAAGTTGTTCACCTGTGGCACCATCACCTTAGCAGCTTCAGGGAGCTCACGAAGGGTGGAGACTCAGAATGGTTCAAAGGCAGCTCAGGGTGACATGAGAAAGCACCAATCTCCATGAAGAGCAACTTTCTGGCTCTGCCCTATCCCACCCCCCACCCCGCCACCCCTGCCATGCCCCAATAGGTCAGTGCACTGGGGGGACAGCTGATAATGGATTAGTCTCTTCAGGAAAAGGGAAAGTGGCCTCCTCAGGAGACACATGCCTAAAGAGAAAGAATGTCAAGGAGACCATGGAAGATCGGCATTAGAATAATCATTGTTTGTAAGATGCTTTCATCATAAGGTTTAATTTCTTCAACATATACTTATGGAGGCCTCATTTGTTCAACAGGTATTATTCTTGATATGCAATTTAAGAAACTGAAGGTCAGAAAAACTAAATAATTTGTTCAAGTGGGGCTTGACCAGTGCTAGGATCAATTCAGAATCTAGGTCTTTTGAACCATTAGAAAGAGGAGTCTGGCTTGTAAATAAGATGGAAGCTCCAGACAAATGGGGCCATGCGTAAGAAGCGTTCATGAAAATGCAAATTCCTGTGTGCTTTCCCAGAGGCTCTGATTCATGAGCCTGTGGCTCAGAGTTTTCAATTTCTAACAGCCTCCAGGTGAGTCCTTCTTTGAGCAACACTGCTCCCCTCTGTAGGCAAGCTGCACCTCAACCCCCACCCCAGCCACAGATGAACTTGGTTTCAAGAAACCTGGAAAGAAGATGTCCAGATGGCCAACAGGCACATGAAAAGATGCTCAATGTCACTCCTCATCAGGGAAATACAAATCAAAACCACACTCAGATACCACCTCACACCAGTCAGAGTGGCTAAAATGAACAAATCAGGAGACTATAGATACTGGCGAGGATGTGGAGAAACAGGAACCCTCTTGCACTGTTGGTGGGAATGCAAACTGGTGCAGCCACTCTGGAAAACAGTGTGGAGGTTCCTCAAAAAATTAAAAATAGATCTACCCTATGACCCAGCAATAGCACTACAGGAATTTACCCAAGGGATACAGGAGTGCTGATGCATAGGGGCACTTGTACCCCAATGTTTATAGCAGCACTTTCCACAATAACCAAATTATGGAAAGAGCTTAAATGTCCATCAACTGATGAATGGATAAAGAAATTGTAGTTTATATACACAATGGAATACTACATGGCAATGAGAATGAATGAAATCTGGCCTTCTGTAGCAATGTAGATGGAACTGGAGAGTGTTATGCTAAGTGAAATAAGTCATACAGAGAAAGACAGATACCATATGTTTTCACTCTTATGTGGATCCTGAGAAACTTAACAGAAGACCATGGGGGAGGGGAAGGGAAAAAAAAAGGTTAGAGAGGGAGGGAGCCAAAACATAAGAGACTCTTAAAAACTGAGAACAATCTGAGGGTTGATGGGAGGTGGGAGGGAGGGGAGGGTGGGTGATGGGTATTGAGGAGGGCACCTGTTGGGATGAGCACTGGGTGTTGTATGGAAACCAATTTGACAATAACTTTCATATTTAAAAAAAGAAAATAAATAAATAAATAAAATAAAAGTTAATCAATTCACAAAAAAAAAAAAAAGAAAAAAAAGAAACCTGGAAAGAGAGAGTCAACCCCAAAATTTATCAGTCCCCTTCCAATCCCATATTCAGGTAGTTCTTCCTTAAGCCATGATTTCTCTACCCACAGACCGTGCTAGATTTGTTCTGTCACTAAGGTAGAGCTACCCGTCACTGATTTCTAGAAAAAATTGGTCCTTTACTATTGTCTGTCATACATCTTCTCTCCCATGTCACATAACTCTATCCTAGGATTATTGTGCTGCAGAAACATGGGCAAGGCTTTGGGGAGAGACTCTTTTCCCCTGGGCCCAAAAGCACATTCCTTTGCAAGAAGCGTTAGTAACTTTGAGACTCTGTGTCTTCCACCAAAACCAATTAACATTATAGCATTTGCAACTCAGTGGCCTCCCCAGTCCTGATTTCAAACAGTAAAAAGAAGTTTCTATAACAACTTCCGACCATAAGGCCGTGTGACACAAGAATGATTTCTGCCTGGGTCCTGCTGGGGTGTGGCAGGAGGGAGGGCTGCCTGTACCCCTCTCTGTTTTAACAGCTTTTGACCCAAGAATTTTTAAAACAGGAGTGCACATCAAAGCTCACCTTCTCCTTTATTCTGCTGATGTTGTATGATTAAATGACAGGTGAATACAGGCAGGCATCTTTCATTATCTGTGTCAGGAGAGTCAAAGACTAGAGAGAATGCCAAGCTGTTGGGAAGTCAGTTGCCCATTCAGTGCCTGGTGTGTGTGTGTGTGTGTGTGTGTGTGTGTGTGTGTGTGTGTGCATGTGTGTATCAGAGAGAGAGAGAGTGTGTGTGGAGGAGTGGGAAACTTGGGAGTGTGTGTGTAGGGGAGAGAGGGTGTGTGTGAGAGGGGGGAGGGAAAATACGTACACTTGTCTAACAAGCATGGCGTAGGATAGAGGTTTACCCACTTTAATCTCTGGATCTAAATTTTCTTATGGGGAATTGCTTGGCAGATTGAATTTAACATCTGAAAAGGAAGTAGCCTAGTATATAACTGGCATTCACAAAAAGCTGAGAGCAGGTGGGTTGATGGTGGGCAGAGGGAATAAAGATGGAGGGCCCAGGCAGCAGGGATGTTTAGTCAATTAGATTGTGGCACAGTAATTTGGAGACTTCAGCCAGCAACTGAGGAATAAGGAGGCTTGTTTGGGATTTGAAATGAACCAAAGCACATATTTTCAGTAGATGAGCCAGTAAGTGGTGTCTGTTTCAAGAAGTAAAATGGGTCGGATCTGGACAGCACAGGCCACATACTGAGGCGCAAGGAAGAGCCTTCAGGCTGGTGCTCCCTTTCTGCCCTGTACTCACAGGGCTCCTGAAGGGAAGCACAAGCCCATTCCACTGAGCACTCATCCAAAGGGAACAGCTCCACTCTGGAGAGACCTTATTGAAAATTGGGGGAAGGGGAAGCATTGCCAAATCACTAGACACAAATATATAGTTGAACATACTGACCTTCCTTGTTGCAGCAAAAGAGAACTCCCACCATTGGGAACCATGATACATCCCAGTGAGAGGGTTGGAAGGGAATTTTAAGCCCTATAGAATTGGGGCTTAGGTTGAGTGACTTGGGGAAAGGTTCAAGGAATTAGAGGTTCTCTCTAGATTGGATTGTGTGAAAAGGCAAGGATAATTCTATAAGTGGGTATCTCCATAAGCCTTTACTTATTTATTTATTTTTTTAATATTTTTTAATGTTAATTTATTTATTTTGAGACAGCGTGTGAGCACACGAGAGGGGAAGGGGCAAAGAGAGGGAGAGAGAGAATCCCAAGCAGGTTCCCAGCTGTCAGTGCAGAGTCCATCACGGGGCTCGATCCCACAAACCGTGAGATCATGACTTGAGCCAAAAATCAAGAATCTGATGCTCAACCGACTGAGCCACCCAGGCACCCCAAGTCTTCTTTTTTTTACGTTTGTTTGTTTTGAGAGAGAGATAGAGAGAAGAGGGGCAGAGAGAGAGGGAGAGAGAGAATCCTAAGCAGTATCCACACTCAGCGCAGAGTGCAGGGCTCAATCTCACTACCTGACTGAGCCACCCAGGCTCTCCATGAATAACTCCTATCTGTATGGCCAGAAGAAGGATAAACTATAATTGGCAAAGGAGGTGCAGTCATTTATTTTAGTTTAGAGAGGTAGATATTTGGTTACTTTGTGGGCGATCTTGTTTTTGTGCTTAGACAAAATTAAAGTATCCTTTTTTATCCCACTGTCTCATGATCTCAAGTAACCTAGTCTGAGGTTGGTATTCTGGGAGATTGTTTGGGTCCAAAAGGAACATAATAGGCCTAGTTGTGCGTGTCAGGCCAGCTTCTAAATGTCAGGGGTGGCTTTTAAATTTCTTTTCTCCCTTTTCAGTGCAATGCAGGGAAGAAATATCACTTCCATTTGGTTTAAAGCCTCTGGTGTGAATTAGGCTTTCCATGTGCTTTTTCTTTGTGGTTCTTTTTCTCACTGAAATAAGTGAGGCTGTATCTATGTAGGAGCCCAGACCATTTTGATAATGAAGCCAATCAAAGAATTGGTGATACCCCAGCCCAGGTTCGTCTACTGAAAGTGAAAACTCTTCACATTGAGCCATACTGACAATCTTGATATTCTTTCTCTGCAATCTTATTTCTGCCTATCTCATTGAGAAAGGGTTGGGGCTGAGTGGCAAATATAAGGAACCCAGGTGGTAGATATCAAAGGAGTTGAGGGTGAGAAAAAAATGTGAGAACACAGAATTTTATAAAGAGAATTGCTGATTCTTTGAGATTGGTGACTACTCCAACTTTCTTCCCAAAGTTTCACAACTTGTTGAAGGCACAAAGAAGCCAAAGGGGAGAGTCAACTGTCACATTTACAACTGAATTGTTTTCTTGCCCTTTATGGCAGGGGGAGGCATATCCGCCTGGGCTTGCTTGAATGGGTGCACTAGCAGGCTTATTTGTGTTGGGTGCATTTGGTAGACTCAGCTTTGGGTGACTAATCTATGCATTCCCAAGGGTGACTCCAACAGGTATAAATACTTATTTCAGTGAGGTGTATGAGCTAAATCCTCTCTGTGAAAGGATAAAAGGGTGAGGAGTTGCTCCACCTGCACCCCACCTAACAAAATTGTTACAGAAATCTCAAATGAGTTAACTAACACCACTCTAGGCAATGACATTTCAGCTTTTAATTTATCACATTCAGTTGATAAAATATTTTCTTCCGTAATATTCTCATTATAACAACAATTTAAAAAGCTGTAAATATGATATTTTCTCAGACTCTCTGGCCTTGGGGCATTTCGGAAGCAAACACTACATGCATCGGCTGCAGACACTAATCTTTGGCTTCATGGTGTAGAGCACAGATCTTCCAGCTCTTGATCTGTGTGTCTGGGATTGTAGCCTCGCTCATTAACTTATTTTAAAGTACTAAAAATAATTAGACAAGGATAGATAGAAACTTGCTTGTCATAATTGATTTTTTTCAGAAATCGCAAGTATAGCTTGCATTTTTGCTTTAGAATATTCCTTCCTCCCACCCCCTCATCACTTATTTCTCTGTGGCCTCAGCTGTTAAAAGAAAAGAAGCTTACAAGTTGTTTCTGGAGCTGTGACATCCTTTCTTGAAGGAGCGGTATGTGGCAGTGAGACTGTAATGTGTGATTTCATTAGTGAATGCTAACAGCACAGGCTGCCCTTTGGAAATGTATGGGAGATGTGGCCAATATAAAACTGAGCGAATTCACCGCGTAGCTGCTGCCTGTCTGAATACTAAGCAGAAAAGCTGTTGCCAATATGACTTAACTATGGTTTGAAAATGAACCAGTCAAGAGGATAAACAACACAGTAACAGGTTATTCATGAATGTACATTTTTCAGATGTTTTGGTTCATTTTTGAAGAGTTTAATTTAGATGGCCTGTTTCTCCAAATAAAATACTTGTAAGAAGTAGCTTATAGTGAAGAGATTGTAGGGAAGCTAGGTTAGATAGTTCAGTCTAAGTCAAATCTGTCAACAGATACCCTGTGTTGATTTGGGGGACATATGATGGAAAAAAATAGCCTGGAAACTTAGTTTTATTCCTGTCTTAGTTTTACATTTACTGGTTAGCAGTTGAACGTTTGTGTAATGAATTTGACCCTTATTGCCATTCACAAGCAGAGCAGGCTGCCACGTGCATTTCTACCTGGTTTTATAGACAGAAGGAGAATTTCACACCTTTGCGCACACACACACACACACACACACACACACGCACACCTCATTACCACTATGGGCTTACACTTTACACTTGTGTTCTAAGCAGCCCCCAAACGGGATATGGCCAATACTCTTGTATCTGATAAGGACTGAGAGACTTCATAATACCATGGACATTGAGGCAGATGTTTTAATGTCTCCAAGACATGGGCTGTGCAAATAAAGGCGTATTCAATGGTCCACAATTTTCTGCTCCAAGTAGCCAGCTTGAGATTGAAAATGTGATGTAATGTGATATGCGTGTGTGTGTGTGTGTGTGTGTGTGTGTGTGTGTGTGTGTGTGTTGAAAGGTTAAGAGAGAAGTAATGAAAACAAACAGAAATCTACTTTCCTCTCAGCATCTGTGAGAGTATATCTTCTGATTGGAGGTACAGAAAGTGTTCAAAGACCAGATGTGGTGCTCTCACCTAGTTTCAAGATTGTTCTGGAGCATACAAGTACAGTGATTCTTGAGGTATTTCTTTGGCAATTGAGTTGTGAAATTTTATTTCCCTATCCCAGCATTGCATGGCTTATCTTTGTGATATTTTGAGGCTTTTGTCTTTCTATAACTCTTGCTAAAAATTCAGATAGAACTTAGATATGGTGGGGTAGAGAGGAGAAGAAAATAGCATAAACCACTTGGTGAATGTTTTTATGCTATGGGTGTAGAGAATTTTAATTTCTCTTTTTAAAGTGACCAAAGTAGTTTCTCTTAGAGTCCCAGCTCAAGAATCCATCTATCGTTTGAATCAGCCAGTCACTCAACCAAAAAGAATGTGTTAAGACCATGCTGTGGGCTTGGAGTGGGGATAGGAGAGGCATGGTGTACTGTCTTATAAAATATTGCCTCCTGATCCTTGGGTTACAGGGTAATCTTTTTAGAACTTGAGATTTATATAGGAGACAGAATTAGAGAATGGCACATGACAGAATTTGCAACTAGTACTAACATTTTGACCTGTAGATTTCATATGCCATAGGAGCTCAAAAGAAGGAAAGATGACAAAAGTGACTTATCTAATATTTCAGGATAATAATACACTGACCGTCTCTGCCCTTTACCTTCCTCCAACCATTGCAATGTGTTGTACAGAAATATCAAAAGTATGTCTATTTTCTCTACTCAGATGTGGTCTACTTTTGTGGTTCTCTAATCATTGACCATTGACGGTGGTAAAAGCATCTTTTCTAAGGTAGAAAATTCTGCTTGATTTTGGGAACATTTCCAGACAATAAGGTTCAAACTAGGCCAACAAGTTGAGTTCTGTGGTGGTTTCAAAGACCCAACACTTTGTGTGTTTACTGGTGTTAGTGATGGCTGTTTATGAGAGAAAGGAAAACAAAACCATTATGCGAAAGGATTTTCTTTTGACCACAAAATTCAGCAAGTCCCCTGAGAAAATTTGGCAACTATGTGACTCATGTCTTATTTTTTAACTTTGAGGTAGAAAAATATGCTTTTAGGTTTGACATTCTGTCCTGCCCACCGTATATGCCAAGATACTTCCTTTGTTATCAGAAGTACATATCAATGAAGTACATTCCTTCACTTACTGAATTAACTTGACAAGGGAGCCACCTTTGGGATTTCTGAAAGATAGCTGGGAAGCAACTTTTGACAAATATGGTTGGTCTATTTTTTCCTCTCTTCCTTCTCAGTTTTGCAGTGAAAAGGGACAATTTTATAGCAACTTGGCAAAACGTAGCGCAGGAAGTCCCAGCTGTTCTTGCCCCAGCTGCTTGTGAGATCTAATAACATAGGGTGGGAATAGCACATCTCTCAGAAGAGCGCACACATTTTAAGTTGCTTTAATTTTCCTGCCAATTAGACTTTTAAGATGCCAAATGTATCTCCAGGCAACCTCTGTGACAATTTAGTACCCTTTGGTAAAGGAGCTTAAGGCAAAGAAAGATTTTCAAGTGGCAAACGGCAGGGGATACATTTATTCTTTCATCACCAAAGAAAAATGCATGTACGTATTTATGGAGACATGAGGACACGGGGATATTAATACTGACGCCACTGAAGGATGCTAAAGAGACTGGGAGTCAGAATTCTCAGCCTAGGGCAGGATTTCTTGGCCTCAACACAATTGACATTTTAGATAGGATAATTCTTTGTTGTGAGGGACTGTCCTGTGCATTGTATGACATTCAGCAGCATCCCTAGCCTCTACCACATGACTCCAGTAGCACCTTGACCTCCAGTCAGAACAGTCAAAAATGTCTACAGACATTGGTGTGTGTGTGTGTGTGTGTGTGTGTGTGTGTGTACATGCATACATGTGAAAATTCCCTCTAGTTGAAAACCCCCGGCCGAGAGCAGCCACTGCACAGATCTATGACAGTTACTTTTTCTGGAGCTCAACTCCTTTACTTGTTAAACAAATGATACCAACTGCTCAGGGATTAGGGAAACATAAAATATTTAGTTATATGGCTTGTTTTTTTTGTCTAAGTGAATATGCCAAAATTTATACATTTTCAGTGTCTGCTGCCTTCAGAGTAGTCACCTTGGGAATTTACTTATCCATCCAAGTGATACTGAAGCAATTTTAAGACCAGTTTCAGTGGGGGTAAATCTTTATCTTTTCAGGGTAAAATGGGTTTTTGAAACAACCTAAACTCATTCGGAGCCAAGTTTAATAAATAAGGTGGGTGAACAGAGATGATAAATGCTGTTTGGAGGCAAAATCCAAATGGTACAATAATGAGATTGATTTTTCATATGTGCCTCATGAACATACTCTGAAGGCAATTTCAATAGAGGGGTTATAAAAAGGTTTTGAGTCATCCTACCATTGATGGGATAAGTGAACAAACATCTCCACAGGTAACAATTCTGAATGATAGCTCACTTTCAGCTTGTAAGTTTTGGGGGAGTGTGTTATAAAAAGAACATCCCACGACCTTAGAATCATACCTCATAGAATAGAGTAGTATAAGAGAAAATATTCTTGATTCTTGAAAATAATGTCTGTCTTTGAATATGTTTATTATTATTTGTATTATGTGGCTGTGCTAAGTGCCTGCACTTCAGAATGACTAATAGATATGATCAGTCCCTAGTCCTCAAGGTGGTTACTTTCTAGTGGGAAGACATATTCATGAGCAGTTTAATTCAACATAGTGTGGTAAGTGCTAAGATAAACCAGAAGCAGATGTTCACTGGTTTCTGAACCCAGCACTGCCATTTACTAATGAATTATGTAAGCTGGAGGAAGTCAGTTTCGTCTGCCTTCGGTTTCCTGATCTTGTAAAGTAAAGGCATTGACTAGCCTTTGTCCTCTCTTCGGGCATCAGTACTCTAATTCTGTAGTAAGAGTGACAATTTCCAAGGGCATATGAATTACAAGGTTTTGTAGGGGAAATTTAATCATATGGTATCTGAACACTAACCTTTAGTTCCATTTGAATTCGTACCAAAACAGGAAGAAATTCCCAATTAGATGTTCATGAATACCAACTCTTGAGAGACCTGACCTGTTACTGGTAGTTCATTATTAAAGAATGACTGTAAATCAAATGAATTATACTGACTTTCTTTTTCCCGGACTCTGCAGGGTTATAATGAGCTGTATGTAGCCTTGGTTGACCAGAAGTTGCTGTATCCTAGGAAAATGGCAAGCAGTGGAGAGTGAAGTAAACGTTTATATTTAAAACTTAAATCAATAATCTTTTGTTATTCAAATCAATGCATTACTACAAAAATATGACTGATGTCCATAAACCTAGGTTCAAGTTTAGATGATTTACAGGGTGTCAATTTCTGACCTCGACATTTTCAACTGTAACATAAAGAAATTGGAATGAGAAGTTATATTTTTTAATAACTACAGTAGACATATCTGTTCTCATTTTAGACCTCCTAGCAATTGAATGATGCAGATATTTTCATTTCTACTTTATATGTGGAAAAAAGGAGGCTTAGCAAAGCAAACCAAATCACCCAGCCTTACGCAGCATCCATGGCAGAGCTGGATACAAACATATGTCTGCCTGATTTCAGAGTCTGTGTTTCTTTTTTAAGCCCCCACACATCACTCCACATTCTAAGTTGTTTCTGATTAAGTTCTGAAATTGTATGATTTTTTTCACAAATAACCCAAAGCAGTAATAAGAAAGTATCATATTTACTAACAACTATAAAATGAAAGGGAAGAAAATGTTTCCATCTACTTCCAAATTCAGAAATTTTAAACAACAAACAACTTAAAAGTCCTGTCAGAAGAGTAGCTTTTCCCAACATGTGAAAATGGCTTCCAATGAATGTCATTGATTCTTATCCAGAATATTTTAGATTCCCAAAGCTTTAGGGATAGAGGAAAAGGCAATCCAATGTTCAGATTCTCTCCTTTGGCTAGTGTACTGATTGACATGCTAACAGAAAAATAAGTGTGGTGTTCTATTTGGTGGCTTGCCCAAAAAGCAGCTACCTCCAGCTCCAGTTTTAAACTTTCACCTGTAAGGAGCCCTGGTGATTCAAGGGTCTGTGTACTAAAATAGTGATAGTTCAAGATTAAAATAGTCAATTAAGTGAAATATCCCTTTTAACTATATTACTTTTTTATGTTGTAGATTTTAAAAAGCTGTAGCGAAATATAGAGCTAGAGATTAGCAAGAGCTGTCAGATGTGGCTTCCCGTAGAGTGGCACAGCAGTCTATCCGTTCATTTCTTTATTCCTTCATTTTTTCTCCATCCTGGGAATGAGTTCATTCCATTGGGTATCTTGTTTGTGTTTTCTGTATAGTTTAAGCAGCTCAGAGAATTCACTCTGGACACCGAGCTGCGCTTGTCCTGACTCTGCCAACTTGCCATGTGTGATCTTAGGCAAGTTCTTTAAACACTGAGCCTCAGTTCCTCTTCTGGAAAAAAGAAGTGAAAATACACCTGTCTCATAATGCTACTGAAGAGCATAGCATGATAATCATGCAAGGTGTTTAGCTTAGAGCCTAGGACATAGTAAGAAATAAATAAATGTTGACTTTCATTATTATTATTAACAACAGTTTTATGAGGACACCCAAAGGCATTCTGCTAAATTAAAAAAGTAAATAATTCTCTTCGAGAACCCAATTTCCTATGAAGAGATTTTATTATTGAGGCTAATTAAATTTACTTTAAATAGAACTTTACTGTAATAGAGCTTATTATTATGATTTGGATTTTCCAATAGATGTGGATACACATGACAATTCTACTCACCAAGGGTCAGATGTTACATGGCCATTTTGCAGCATGTATCTTAGGGTTTTGTTTTTCTCTAACACTGATTTCTATTATGTTGCTCATTATTTTTCTTATAATCATTTTAAAACTAAGCTTAAATCTGTTACAGTGATTCTGTACATCAGAGTTACCAGTGGAACTTTACAATCTACGTGTGTTCAAGCTCCTTTGGAGATTCTGCAGTGGCCCTGGATCTCAATGTCATTTTGGTGTTGGGTCTGGTTTGAGAACCACTGATTGACTATCCCATGAGCTCCTTGAAGAGAAGGACCACCACCTTTTCAGTTTTATACTTCCTAAAATGACTTATAATAGCTATTAAGTCTTTTCTGAGTAGTTTTGGAGGTCAGATATCATAGAAGAAAATGAAAGAAAAATTGAGTTACATATTCCAAAGAAACCAAGCCTTGCATGTTTTTAGAAATGAATTCATATCTAACAAATTCATAATTGGCCGAAGTCACCTAAACTTATTATGGTAACAATTTTTTAATTGATAACATGATTTTCAAAAATTCAATCTGTAGTATTCTTCTGACATCTGTATTGGTTTATACCAAGGAGTAAAGAAAAGACTAGCTACAATTAACAAATAGCTTAAATACCTATCCTTCAGGGATCTACTAACAGGTTGGGCTAGCTAGATAATGTTGACAAGGAGCTGCGCTGAGAAAGACATATTGTTGTCATTAATCACATTTCCATTGTTTAAATACATCAAGCAATGCAGCAGGTTCTGTTGCAAGTAAGCATATATCCATCTCAGGGTGAGGTCAAGCGTGTCTGCACAAATACGGTTGTTATAGTAAAACTGAAAATAATTCATTACAACTCTTCTAGGATCTCTGTCACCCTTGGTGACAATTTGTTGTGACTGGGGTAATTGTGCAACTAATTCTGGCAGTGAATGGTGGGCCCTTAGGTTGTGTGAGTTCTCCACATCCCCATGCCCCCCTCTGTGTTTTTCCACGTGGCTTGCAAAAACATCACGCACCCTCCAGATGGTATAGCTTAGTGAGCATTTCCCACTGCAGCCACATCAGCAAAGAGATGAGAAGGGAGAAAGATTCCTTCTATCTCTAGGAGTCACTTCCCTGTGAGGTTTTGGAAAGGGTTGTTTCAGAATATATTGATGTGTTTCAGAATATATTAATATCAGAAAGATTTGTTCAGACATGGTACTCTGCAAACTGGATGAAGGTGAGGAGCCATTTTTATTTTTAAAACCAAAGATCCACATGGTTTGGGAATTGTTGATACCCCTAATAATATGAAGTCTAATATTTGTGTTAATGAAAGAACAATCAAAAGCAGTGACCCCCAAATCAGTTAATAATAACAGCATCTCAATAATTGCTGATGCCTGTAATCTTAGATCCACACACCTGAACTGATTTCCCCAAAGTCACTTGCTGATTTTTATTTAGACCAAAATCTCCAGTTATCATGCCCAGTTTTCTCTCAATAACACAGGGTCACTCTTGGTAGTAATACCCACCATTGTAATAAATTTCTCAGGGACATCAAGATGCTCAGTTTTCTTAGAGAAGTGATTGGGTAGTAAAGATAAATGGACTGGTTTTGCAAACACTTATTTCACGTAAGTTAACAATTGAAGCCAAAGGAAATCATCTGATGTCCAAAGGAAAAACATATACGTGTGGAATAAGAAATAAGACCTAAGGTCTGGTGAGCAGAAGTTATTTTCTTCTTTTCCTAGTATGATCCCGATCTATTCCAATCTAAACTTCACCCTGACCAACACCCACCACATCTCCACTTGCCAGATCTTACATGCAACACACTTTTGTGATTAGGACAGCAGGGATGGGAAGAGGACATTTGGTGAATGAAAACAATGCACAGATGCTCATTTCCTTCTAATGTGTATAATATATGTCAAACCAATTAAAGAAAAACTCTTAGGCACAGTTTTCCAGTTCCCCAAGTGAATATGTAGGTCCTCTTCAGGAGCAGCAGGGAGTAAATTTGGATGGAACACTGTCCATAGCATGACTCTGTTAAGAGTTCAAAAAAAGGTGGGGCTTCAGTCTTAAACAGGAGCATGGAGGCTGGGGTAGAAGTGGTTTGTGATATTATCATTTCAGACAAGTGCCTTGGAAACATTATTAATCAAGTTGTAAAGTGTTCTAGAGATCATTGTCCCTGTTCCAGTTAGAAAGGTGTTGCTCCAGGTGTTATATGGCTCTTTGTAGCTCTGTACACTTCAAAGTATGACCTCCAATGACAGAAAAATCATTCACATCACATAGTAAAACGTTAGGTTAGGGGTCTGTGATATCTAGAACTCAAAAAGTACGTTCTGTGTGTCATAGGTCGAAGAGGCTGCCTGCCTCTACACTCTTAGCAGACTGATGCCCGGTGTCAGGCTTGTGCTAAGGGAGGGAGAGGGTGGTAGTGCAGTGAGGTGCCTTGGAGTAAACACGGACACATTGGGGTCTCAAAAGCTTGGTGTGAGTGTGTATTCTGTCAGGGGGCTTTCCTTTAGACATATAGAACTCTATGTGTCTAGGGGTAAGGGAAGCATACAGTACATTAGGGAAATGACAAGGGGTTCTGTATTCTGTAACATAGTATTTGGGATTAGAGCAAGAAATAGCTGTAGAGAAAGAAAAATGGTGCACATTACAAAGGGTCTTCCTTGTATTTCATCCTAAGAAATTTGAGGTTTCCGTGAGAACTAACTGAATGGTTTTATGCAGGGAAGGGTATGATCAGATTTGGATTTAGGCAAGTCACTGTATCCACAGTAGAGAGAATGGGTTCAAGCGGGGCAGTACTGCAGACAAGGAGACCAGAGGGGAGTTGCCAGACCAAAATTCCTGTTGGAGCAGGAAGTTTGTCTAGTTTTGCACCTCACGATCTAGGTACATAATAGGTAGTCAATAAATTTTTTTTTAATGTTTATTTATTTTGGGGACAGAGAGAGACAGAGCATGAATGGGGGAGGGGCAGAGAGAGAGGGAGACACAGAATCGGAAGCAGGCTCCAGGCTCTGAGCCATCAGCCCAGAGCCTGAGGCGGGGCTCGAACTCACGGACCGCGAGATCGTGACCTGAGCTGAAGTCGGACGCTTAACCAACTGAGCCACCCAGGCGCCCCTGTAGTCAATAAATTTTTGTTGTGGTTTTAATTCAGATACCATATGGTGATGGACGAACTAATACGGTGACATCAGAGATTAAAAGAGATACACAGAAATTCCAAAGATGTTAGTGAGGTAGAATCTGTAAGAGGTGACAATTGACTTGCTATAGGAAAAGGTGAGGGGAAGGAGTTGTAGGAGTCAAAATAAAAACAAACGTTTCTGGCTTGGCTCCCTCACGATGCCATTCGCTAAAGTCAGAAACACTGGACGTAGAGCAAGACGTAGAGAGAGAGAAGATGACAGTTTGCTTCAGAGATGTGGTCTTCGAGAGGTTTGTAGTATATCTAAGTTCCAGAATGCAGTGTTTTAAACAAGAGTCCACACTCTTATTTAATGCCTTATCTATTGCCTCTAGTAAACCTCCTTAGCTGTGATGTGCATTGTCTTTAAGTCATATGAAAAAGTCTTCATACTTTCTTGCTCTTTAAAGCTTTTCACTAAGAGGATTCTCCTTCAAACAGGTCCAACTCTGGGAAGTATGAGGTGGCGAAGGGTCTTTTTTCAAATTAACGTTTCTCATTTAGAAATCTCCTAGAAAATTACCTGAAACTTAAAAGAAATTCGCAGCTCCAAAAGAATGACTTGTTAAAAAAGGATTTGTCTCATTTTAAGCTCTCTAAACAAAGCATTTTTCAGCTGTCAAGAATTGTTCAGATGTACGTTTGTTTTTTGCTTGAATAACACAAAGACATCTGAGTCTTAAAAACATCAGACTTACTGGGGCAGAGTTCAGAATAGTTTGTGCAAAGGTAATTTGTGCGATGGATTGCTACCCTTATTGTTAACCAAGTGCATTAAGAAAAACAGGCAGAGATTTAAGACAAGGCTAATTATCATTCATTCGTATCTTGAGCACCTGCTTTTGCCAGCATTTGCTAGATGTTGTCCATTCAAAGTTAAATAAGATATTGTCCTTGCCTTCGTAAACCCAGAGAGTTCCAGGAAAAATTCACAGAAAAAGTGGGTTTTGATCTAAAAATTATAATCAGTAGGAATTTGCCAGATGAATCTGGGGGAAAAATAACTCTTAAGGCAGAAGGAATACTGCATGCAAGTTGTAGGAGGTGTTTAATAGGCAAGAATGTTCATGTTAAAAATGCATAAGGTGTTTAATGGGGTTTGAACTGAAATTCATGTGGGAGGGGACCAGATGAAGTAACCAGAAGTTTACTAGAGGTCAGACAATGGGGTGGGTCCTTTGTGTGTAAAGTCTTTCAATTGATAAGGGAAATATAATTCTTTGTTTTATATTTTTAAAAAATACATGGATGCATTGGGAGAGCATATCTGTGGCTATAGTTCATCCTGTGACCAGTTTTATCATCAGCCAAATTCACTGATTCAAGTTCTCAGGATCTGGCCATTCTTGGCAATCGACCATATCTGGCCTCATTAAGCCCACACAACTTAATGTTGCAGTAGGTAAATTAGATAAAAGTGACCTAGTTCTTAAATGTAATATTCACCATGAAATTTAATCTTCACCATGCCAGAATATTGCAATCATTTTGCTCCTTTTTTCAAATGTTCCCTCAAAACAATGAAACAAATGTTTCCTCAAAAACATGGCATATATTTCTCATATGTTTCAAAGCAGCAGAGTGAGGTGCGAAATTTGAGTTATATTACTTAATTGAAAAATAATATACACTTGACTTAACATCTTAAAACCAAGATCTTTGGTCCTTAAAGTGTAATGGGCAGTAGTAATATCATTAACATCGCTTATTCATTGAATGAATGAATAAATAATTTACTACACTGACAACAGTGAGAAACTTGGAATTTGAAAACTGGAAAGGATGTTTAGCTCTCCTTACAGCAATTTCACTTAAATATATGAAAACTGAGGGCCACAAGTCAAAGAGCTATTTAGTAGAGTTGGTCCTAAAATTCCAGTCCTTGGGCTCTCAGGCCAGTGGCTCCTTCCCACAATATGTCTCCTGTCATCACTGAGATGTTTGAATTCCCTCCGTTTTGCAAGGACTCCAAGTAGGAAGGACAGCGAGAACCTCACTTGTATTCATGGTATGCTCAGACCTCCCACCACATTATGGAAATGTAATGACAGATAAAAGGAAAAAGGATCCCTACTAGCCTGAAGCTCATCCTTCAGTGAACATAGATTTTAGGGTGATGGCTAAATAAAATCACACTGATATGAAATGACAAGCTATAGGGAATGGTAAGTGGGAAAGATGTATGCTCCAACAGAAGCAGATAGCAGAGGGACCTAGTGAGTGAGTAGAGTATCTACCTTGATTTTTACATTTTCTTAAAAATCCAAGAAATCTGAAAGATAGAGCAAGTTTGCCTCAAAGAAAGTTGTGCGACAGCACTTGGGATTTGACAGTTTATGAAACACGTCATCACCTAATTTGAAGATTTTCCAATCTTTGCCAAAAACAATATGATAAAGGATGGTTTGGTGAATTTCGTCCAGTGTAACAACAGGGAGCAACTTTTTGCAGAGTTTACCACAACCTCAAGGTGGTGGTAAAGGCATAAAGTTGCGAAAAGTAATTACCAGCCTCAAATTCCAAAATAATAATAAAAACACCAAGATCTAAAAAGGAATTTAACAAATATGAGATTTTGATTTGCTTATGCAATATATTGCTCAGACTTAAGAGGCAATTTTCTGGGGAAAATACTGTCGTTTATAATTACTCTACTCCACAGACCTCTGTGGGACTCTTCTTATACTAAGTCTTCTAGAATGGATACCAGGACAATTTTCTTAATCTTGTCTTTGGACAGACTTGGACCTGATTTTTCTGATTCATCTTATATGCTCAAATCCCCCTTATTGTATTCCATTAAGTATGATTTAAGAAAGATGACATTTGTATTTGATGACTCAGCCCTCCATGGCAATGACAGTCTTTTTAATGGGATATATTTGACCCCTAAAAAGAAAGATAGATTCCCACGAAAGTTCATAGTATCTTCTGCATAAAGGAGATAGGACCTAAGATCCTAAGATTATTGCCCCTACTCTCATAGCTTCAGGCGGAGAAAAAGGAACAGATAGAAGAAAAGGCCAAGTGAAGAGAAAGTCTCAAGGAGAGATGGCGAGTGCAGTAGATGTGGGATCAGGTAGTGGGAACTGCAGCAAACAGACCTCTCCCGGTACCTTCTTTATGGGGTCTGCTGTGGAACTGGCTGAAACCAACACACCTCATTCATTTTCAACGAATACATGGGAGAAACTAGGAGAATGAGAGAACTGAGCCCTTCAAGAAAGGGAGGTGGAGGAAATCCTCGGCCAGGCATAGAGTGTTTGGAGCCTGGTCATTTCTGGGAGTCTCACTGTGGAGATGACCTTGAGTGTTTTAAAGCAAGGGCACTCAACCAGCATGTTGCAAAACTGCACGCTGAGCTGTCAACTTTTGATCAATGTGTAAAATTTACTTTGGCTTTGTTGTGAATATAAGGAAAGCAGACAGCAAACTGCCCCCACGTTTACTACGTGAAGAAGAAAAGACGTAGCAGATACTCAGCCTAAAGGGGAATGATTTGACTTTCGAAGGCTCTTGGGACCTTGAAATTAAAAATGTTCTATGCAGAACTACTGAAAAACTTGAACAAGAGGCGGCTGTGTGAGGCTTGTGATATCTGGCGATGCCGGGGATGGAAGACACTTCTTGCGTGGGAAGTGTGACTGCAGTCTTCATCAGCCTCACCCATCATGTAATCATCTGCAGACAGACACGAACTGAACAGGCTGGGCAACGCAATGCAGAACTGGATGCAGCTCTCTACAACAAAATGGAGCAGAGCACTGAGAGAAAACAAAACAACCTCCCTGTTTCCTGGGACATTCTAAGACATTGCCCTGGGAGTTTACAGGTACAGTTATGGGAGAAAGCAGGTAGGATAAGCACAGAGCTTGGACAGCCAAGAGAGCAGTGCTCCATTAATGCAGAGTGATTTATACTCACTGTGGTGCACGTGGTTGTATTGTAATCATTACTCGTTTAGTGCTTTTTTTAGTCAAGGGTGCAGCAAGGTATTCCATAGCATTTTAAAGTGTCATTTGAATCTCCAAAGTACAAGAACCACTGCTTTAAACCCTTGGACTCCTTCATGTGGGGAAAGTGTGAGATATGTTTGACAAACCCTCACCTCCAACTCTCCCCTTCCCCTTGAAGCCGGATGTCCTCTGGTTGTTGCAGTTTCAACGAATGTTGATTTCTTGGGGATAATATCCTTTTATCGCATTCTGGCAGAATTTAGGGTAACAAAAACTTAAAGAACTCCGTACACTTTTCCCAAAAAGAGTACTTGACATCTCTGAATTTGGGAGAAGTTATTTTCTTGAGAATGCAAGCTCCGCTTAAGAGCTGATTATCAAAATGACATTTTTCACCCCTACATATCACTTTGAACTTGTGATCACTCTTTTGTTCCTAAAGTCACACTTAGTACCCTAACTGCCTCTAATGAGTCCAGCCATCCTCATTTTTAGGGTTTTATTTAAATTTCAGTTAGTTAAAAAACAATGTAATATTAGTTACAGTTGTACAATGTAGTGATTCAATAATTCCATACAACATCCGGTGCTCATCACAAAGGCACTCCTTAATCCCATCATCTATTTAATATACCTCCCCTCTGGCAACCATCAGTTTGTTCTCTATAGTTAACAGTCTGTTTCTTGATTTGCTTCTCTCTCTCTTTTTTCCTTTGCACATTTGTTTTGCTTATTAAATTCCATATATGAGTGAAATCATATGGTATTTGTCTTCCTCTGACTTATTTCACTTAGCATTATACTCTGTAGCTCCATACATGTCGTTGCAAATGGCAAGATTTCATTTGTTTTGATGGCTGAGTAATATTCCATTATATATATGTAATTCCATTACACACACACACACACACACACACACACACACACACAGGACATCTTCTTTGTCCATTCATCAGTGAACAGACATTCAGGCTATTTTCATAATTTGGCTATTGTAGATAATGCTGCTTTGAACATCAGGGTGCATGTATCCTGTTTGTATTCTTTGGGTAAATACCTAGTAGTGCAATTGCTGGATCATAGGGTAGTTCTGTTTTTAACTTTTGGAGGAATCTCCATATTGTTTTCCAGAGTGACTGCAATAGTTTGCACTCCCACCAACAGTGCAAGAGGGTTCTTTTTCCTTTGCATCCTCACCAACAATTGTTGTTTCTGTGTTGTTGATTTTAGCCATTCTGACAGGTGTGAAGTGATATCTCATTGTAGTTTTGGTTAGTAGTTCCCTGATGATGAGTGATGTTGAGCATCTTTTCACGTGTCTACTGGGCATTAGTATGTCTTCTTTGGGAAAATGTCTATTCATGTCTTCTGCCCATTTTTTAATTGGATTATTTATTTTTGGGGGTGTTGCATTATATGAGTTCTTTATATAAGAACTTATATATTTTGGATACTAATCCTTCATTGGATGTGTCATTTGTAAATATCTTCTCCCATTCTGTTGGCTGCCTTTTAGTTTTGTTTCCTTTGCAGTGCAGAAGCTTTTTTTTTTTTTTTTTTATAAAGCCCAGTAGTTTATTTTTGCTTTTGTTTCCCTTGCCTCTGGAGACTTATCTAGAAGGAACTTGCTATAGCTGATGTCAAAGAGGTTACTGCCTATGTTCTCCTCTAGTATTGTTATGGTTTCAAGTCTCACATTTAGATCTTTAAAAAAAAATTTTTTTTCAACGTTTATTTATTTTTGGGACAGAGAGAGACAGAGCATGAACAGGGGAGGGGCAGAGAGAGAGGGAGACACAGAATTGGAAACAGGCTTCAGGCTCTGGGCCATCAGCCCAGAGCCCGACGCGGGGCTCGAACCCACGGACCGCAAGATGGTGACCTGGCTGAAGTCGGACGCTTAACCGACTGCGCCACCCAGGCGCCCCACATTAGATCTTTAACCAGTTTATTTTTGTGTTTGATATAAGAATGTGGTCCAGTTTCATTCTTTTGCATGTTGCTGTGCAGTTTTTCCAGAACCATTTGTTGAAGAGACTTGTCTTTTGCCCATTGGATATTCTTTCCTGCTTTGTCAAAGATTAACTGACTAGCCATTTTTTTAAAAAAATAAATCTTGCTTTGGAAACAGAAGAACAAACACAAAAACAATTTTCTGGACACTTAAACAACTACTGGATAGAACTAGGGGTCTTCACCTTGCATCTGTAGAACTGGTAATGTGTAGATATGTAGAATCTTTCTCATACTTTTATACTAACAGCCATTATTTGTCAACAGGTATTGCCAACAAATCATAGTAAGGATTAGTAGGTGACATCACAATCATCTAGGAATTTTGAATTATGTTTGAGACCCTGTTGCCAGATAATTGAAACAAGTATTTAGATGTGTGATTATTTGACCTTGTTAGTTCCTACCATTTTTTACTATCCTTGGCAGACTTCCCAGGGCTCAGTACTTCTGTACTTTAAAAGTATAGAAGGCAGTTTAAAAGTCACTCTTTTTGGGGCGCCTGGGTGACTCAGTCGGTTAAGCTTTCTGACTTTGGCTTAGGTCATGATCTCATGGTTTGTGGGTTCAAGCCCCTCATTGGGCTCTGTGCTGACAGCTCAGAGCCTGGAGCCTGCTTCAGATCCTGTGTCTCCCTCTCCCTGCCTCTCTCCCTCTCGCACTGTTTTTCTCTCTCTCTCTCAAAAATAAACATTTTTTTAAAAAGTCACTCTTCTTCCTTACCAAGCACTCATGGATCAACTGAAGGTCTTGATCTCTTCCAATGCCTTTTTCTTACTGATCCTGCATTTTAGGGACTGCAGAGCATCTAATGTGTTCACCATCACCTGTTGTCCCAATGCTGTTTGGATATAAAACAAAACAAAAACAAAACCCCTAATAATTTGCTCTATTTCTAAGTCATCATTTGATGTAATGGTAATGGAATTTCTGGAAAAAAATCTGTTTCAAAGTTGGAAGACCTTTTGTCATTTTATTTGCAAAAGCCACTTTATTTTGTTACTTAACTAGTTAAGTTAGACAAGTAGATATTGGCATTGCAAAAGAACACCAAGAATGCCTGGATATTTTTTTTCCAGTTTCCCATACCGACTCAAAATTCTGTTCTCATTTTTCTGACATTAAATATAAAGATACAAAACATTAGTTCCTGACAGGATTTCTCAGCTATACATGATTGCTTCTTTTTGTCTTCCCACCTATATTTTAAGATAATGCTGTGCTGGGGTCCATTTGGAACCTCTGTTAGACTATAATATCACACAAATAGTCATGCCTTTTTTTTTTAAATAGCATCCAGACAGCTGCTCCCCTAACTCATTTTGGAAATGAGGCTAATACCTTACAAAGCCAAAAACACTTTACATAGAGAATCCTCTTATGTCTTAAATAATCATTTGTAAAAAAGTGTTTGTTTCTCCAAATACCGATGAAAGCTACTGGAGAGCATCTCTAAAAAATCTCTCCATCTTTCCTTGGAGGAAATGGTTGGAGCAGCAATGCCTTGGAGGAGCAATGACAGGATATCCAGCATCCCTGAAAGAGTGGTGGTGTTAACAGAGATGCTGGTGTCACCATCAGGAGAGTGGGGGAAGCAAAGGGAAAGAGTGGTAAAGCCAGGAACTTTCATTGTCTTATGGATTGGTTAGCCCTTTGGGGGACCATGGTGGGTTTTTTTCCTCTCTGTCTTTTCTTTCTTGCCCCTGTTTGGTGATGCTTTGAGTAATAGTTGCCCCCACCTGATGTAGTGTTAGAACAGGGAACACCTAGGGAATCTGCAAGTCAGGGCAAACTTGTCAGAGAGAAGATAGAGAAGCTGAAGGCCAACAGGAGTTTGAGTGGTTTCACATGTCCCCTGCTAATATCCATCATAATCAGGAACACCTCTAAGATGATAATTGCCACATATGGCCCTGAGATGCAGACACAGGTACAATGAGCTCCCTGCCTTTAGGACCTCAAAGTCCAATGAGAAAGGTGGGCATAGCAATAAATTGTCATAGTGCAGTATGATACACCACTAATATAAGTATGAACAACATGATGTAAGAGTTCGGAGAAGAAATCTGGCATTTTGCCTTTGAGTGAAAGGTTGCTAAAGACCTATGAAACTGATCTAGTAAGTACCAGAATAGACCAGTTCTACTGGATAGTGAGTTTTGCCAATAATGGACCAGAGATCATTTAAATAAGTAAAGAGGGGTTTTTCGTGTGTTTTTTGTTGCTGGTTTTTTGTTCACTTGTTTGTTTGTTACTGTAGTGAGGTCTCTATTGGAGGTCCTAAACTGTCCATTTATTAAACAAGGAGATTCACTACGCACCTATTAGAAAGGCTAAAGTCCAAAACACTGACAACACCAAATGCCCCACCCAATGTGGAGTGACAAGAATTCTCATTCTTCCTGGGTGGGAATGCAAAATAAAACAGCTATTTTGGAAGACAGTTTGGCAATTTCTTACAAAGCTAAACCTAGTCTTACCATATGATCCAGCAACCTCACTCCTACGTCTTTATTAAAATGAGTTGAAATCTTACGTCCACACAAAAGCCTGCACATGGATGTTTATAGCAGCTTTATTCATAATTGCCAAAACTTGGCAGGAACTAAGATGTTCTTCAATAGGTGTATGGGTAAACAAACCATGATACATCCGTACAAGGGAACATTATTCAGTGTTATAAAGAAATGGGGCATGAGAAAGCATGGAGGAAACTTAAATGCATATTGGTAGATGAAAAAACTCAGCTGAAAACGTTCTGGTAAAGGAAAACGTTCTGGTAAAGGAGACAGTTGGATGCTGGTGATGGTTGCACAGCAATATGAACGTATTTAATGACCACTGAACTGTACACTTAAAAATGGTTACAAATGTAAATTTTATGGTATGCATATTTACACACACACACACACACACACACACACACACACACGCACACACTACAGGGACAGTAAAAGACCAGTGGTTTCCAAGGGTTTAGGGGAAGGGAGGGTGGGTTGAATAGGTGGAGCACAGCATTTTTAAGGCAGTGAAACTATGGCACTGTAATGGTGGATTTGGGACATCATACATTCTTCAAAACCCACGAACTCTACAGCACAAAGAATGAATCCTGTTGTAAACAGTGGACTTTAGTTAATCATGTGTCAATACTGGCTCATCAGTTGGAACAAATGTACCACACTCAGGCAAGATGTTAGTAAGACAAGAATCTGTATATTCACGGAGGTAGGAGAGAGTGTATATATAGGAGATCTCTGTACTTTCTGTGTACTGTTTTTGTAAACTTAAAACTTCCCTTAAAAATAGAGTTTGTTAAAAATATCCATTTGGATAAGGCCAAATAAGTATATGGCAAAAACTCAAAACATGGTTGGCCATGAGTTAATGTCAGTTTTGATTTGAGCAAAAGAATACAAATCTGTAAAAGTTAGTGCCATTAAATCTGAAAATATACATATGCACACACACATACATGCATGTACACTCATGCACACAATTTAGGGGAAAAGATGATACATAATAAGTAATTGGAAACTTACCAAGATATTTAGTTGTATGCATTACCTATATTTTTTCTCTCACCAGTGGCTTGAGCTAAATGACAGATTGTGTTCAGAAAACAATTGTTACTTCATGAATATTCTCATTCTCTAGCCTCTCTTGTCACATTGCTATTTCAGTTATTGCCTTAGTGCATCAAAGTAGATAACATTAGATAAACCACACCCAGAGTGGCATGGATGAGAGGGAAGCACTCTGGACAGGATGTTAGCATAATGGGATTCCAATTTCAGCTCTGCCACCGAGTGAAGACAATACAGGGACAAGCTATTCACCCTTCCTCATGTAGTTTCTACATCTATCCAGTAAGAGGGTTGGGCTACATACTCTGAACTCCATTCTTGCTCTCAAGTTCTTTTGTTTTGTCTGGTTAAATATAGCCAAGACAGGGGCGCCTGGGGTTAAGCGGCTGACTTCGGCTCAGGTCATGATCTCATGGTCCATGAGTTTGAGCCCCACGTCGGGCTCTGTGCTGACAGCTCAGAGCCTGGAGCCTGCTTCTGTCTCTGTGTCTTCCTCTTTCTCTGCCCCTCCCCCATTCGTGCTCTGTCTCTCTCTGCCTTTCAAAAACGAATAAATGTTAAAAAAAATTAAAAAAAAAATAGCCAAAACAAATTTGGAGAATCTCAAAGAAAACCCAAATCTGCAAAGATAATTTCATTTTGAAACAAATCTAATGTTGACTTACATCATCAATTACTATTTGGACTTTCAAAAAGAAAATATTCAAGTTGCTATCCTGATTACCCTGACTGGGTCAGAGTCACCCTCTTACATGCTCTTATAGAACTATTCAACTTCCTTACATATCTCTCACCACAGTTTGTAATTACAGTATTATTTGTATGATCATCTTGTTAATGCCGCGTGCGCGCGTGCACACACACACACACACACACACACACACAACACTGAATTGTGAGCTATGTGAGAGCAAGGAATGAATTGGTTTTATTCACTTCCCAGTGCTTAGAGCCCAGAGTAAGTGGAAAATGCATATGTACTGAATCAATCAATAAATGAATCAATGAATGATTCAATATATTAGTTGAGTGCAACAGCAATATAACTTTAATTTTATGAAGTAAAAGAATTATGATATTTAAAACATGATTTAGTCTGCACAAATTAGGAAGCTTTCCCTAAATGATACCAAACATAGATTGCAGAGTTGAGCTGAAAGTTTTTCAACAGAAACTTGGAATTTTAATTTTTAGTAATCAGTGGTAATTTCTTTTACATAAATGATCTTCTGTTAATTAATATAAGCCACAGGCATTAGCTGCATTTATGGACTTCTTATCTAAAATAATTTCTAGGCAAATTAATGAATTAAAATAAAGTTATAAGAGCAAATTAATCGGAACTATGCTGAACATAAAACTTATAACAAAAATAACTATTTCTTTATGTGACATAATGGAAATAGATCTTTCCTTTAGATGCAAATATTTCTTTGCTTGATGATTTGATTATTTGGAAATGTAAAAAGTCCTACCTTTTATTTGAATAAGAGCTGAAGAAACCTGAAACTTTAATTATTGAGTCTACTCCTTCTAAAAATAAGTTGCATTTCTAGGTGTTTGACTTAGTGATTAGTCTTTTGGTCAAATACGTCAATAAAACATTGGATGGACTACCTTTTGCCTTCTTCTATCCTATATTCATGGAGATGACTTTAAATGCCAGCTTAATGCTTTCCTTTATGTCCAATTCATTATTCATGTTTTAGAAGCCCATCTGAAATCATTCCTTTTAAACATGCCCATTAATTCAGAACATCAACTTAGAAAGATTATTTCTTCAGTCCAAGATAATGGTTTTTTTGGTGAATGGAGAATCATACGTGCCATTTAAAACTTAGAGCTAATATAAGATGGTGAAAAAGCAATATAGTTTGTTGTTACTTATCTGAAATTGACATAGATGCCTGGGGTGTAAAGCAGATTTTTTCTTTTCAAACAAATGAATCATCCAATTCAGTTTAATCAAGTAAATAACATAATTCATGGAAATATTTGCCCTGTGTGTAGCAAATATATGCTGAGGCTTTAGGGGAAAATGTTTTAATATGACTTAACACTGAAAAACATTTTCATTAAGATCAGAAACATGTCAGAATCCACAATTAGTTGATGCCATTCTTTATTTTCTCACGTTCAATTATTTTGGATTTTTATTTTAATATTCTCAGTCTAGACATGTGTTACGGTTTTAAATTATTTCAATCCAGTGTTCAGGGTGGAGATACACACTGAGTTTAGTGATTTTTGTGGCAGTCCAACATGGAACCACCTACCGGAGTTAGACATTTTAACTTCAGAACTAAATCGACCATTTATTTTCGCCAAAATAAAGGTACTTACTTTGCATATAAACAAAGTTAATCTTCCTTTTGCCTTACTGTAATTCACTTTCAAAATATTCATTGGATATTTACAGATATTTTAGTTTGAGTTTGGATTGTTTTTCTGTTTATAGAAAACATTTTTGAAGCAAAACAAAGTAGATTTCAAGTAAACATAAAATCTGCAGATTAAGTAATAAAAGATTGTCACTCCATTTGAAGGAAAAAATGTGCTTTTAATATCTGTAGTCCGATTTCCCTCATCATTGTGGTGCATTAAGTGCTCTCCATGTACCTGGAAGCCAGATCAATCGGTGAGGATTCAGGGCAGGAAAGGCAGTGCTACGTGGGTTTAACTCTGGATCCTACAGCTACTGCGAAGTTGGAGCAGCTTTGACAGCACAGGTGTGTTGACTTTGATGAGTTAATTATCATTAAGCTTTTACATGCTTCTGATGAAAAAACAATCTATACTCACACTACTCACATTCAGGTAAGTACAGATCTTTGAAGCTGCCAATTCTCCACTTTTGAGAACATGAAGAGTTCTAGGACCCATCTAGATATCCATCATTATTTTTACTTTTATCCAGATACTGTCTTCAGATAAATGCAAAAAAACAAAACAAAACAAAAGAAGCACGACTGTTTATGTGTCTCTGTATGTGAAGCAACAATTTCAACTTACTGAAATAACTAAGTACGTTACAAAATCTTACATATTTCAGTTTGGTAATGAATCAGCTCCTTTCCTATTAGTTTGTGTTTACTTTTATGCTGCCCTTGTGAGTTTTGCTTCTGTTTTGAAAGTTTTCTACAACCGTTGCTGTTGACTTGATATATTAAACAGAAATAGAGAATGAGATGTTGAAGCTGATAATTGAATATCGACATAAAATTTACGAAGCATTCTAGGCATCTTATTTTTAGGTTCAGTAAGGCATATTTTGTGAGTCTTCATGTTAATCATCAAACTGCATTGTGACTCCAGCTCTTTGGGGCTCAGCCTTTCTGTACCATTGTTAAGGAGATTGGTGGACAAAATCAATAACATCTAACTACTGCATGAATGTTGAAATTAGGGCCATTTCCTGAGTATATGTTCAGGTTTTCTGGTTTAAACTAGAAACTTGAAGGTCTCATCTTTATATACTCTACAGAGTTCACTCTTCAACACCTAGAATGATGCCTCCATTACCTAGCACAGTGCCTGATGCAGTAGCATTTGGTCTAAAAGGATTGAATGAAAACTATGGCATCACTAGCCAGAAGAATCCAAGAGTGCAATACTCTGAGTTTATGTTTCCATGGCTTGATCAATTAGAAGATATGTTGATTACCCTGTGGGGCACAGTGCACTCAAAATCACATCTGCTTGCCACTGTGCTCATTTCCAAAAGGGAAAGATACTGGCTACCAAGATTTATTTTTGAATAGATAGATAAGACATGGATTCATCAGACTTCAACCCCTATAATGAAGTCTCATTTATTATAATGATTAGAGCAAAGCTTTCTTGTGGATGGTGGAAAGCCCAACTGAGAGAGGGCTGTGGACTTGTATTTAAGTAAGAAAGCATGGCCAAAAATGGGCACCTTTGCAACCCAGTTGAGTTGTTTGGTCGTAAAACAGTAAGCTAGAATCTCAGTTTATCACCACTAGGTACCTATATAGGTACATAGTAACTAGAAGACTCCCTCTTCATTTTAGATTCAAGTTATTTGAGATTAGAAACATGGAGGAGGGTCTAAGAAATCCAAAAAGAGTGATAGAAACTTTCTGCCTCCTTTAAAACCTCCAATAAGGTAAGAAGAATGATTCCTAGTCAAAGCAGGTTGGGTGAACAAAGACTGAAAACCCAACAGCAAGCCAACCCATTTATAAGTGAAAAGTTCGGCTGAGGGCAAGGAGGGTTTTCAGTTTACATAATTCGAAGTAATTCACTTAAGTGGAAAAACTTAAATTTGTAGGGCTCTTGGCAATTTTCAAAGGTATTTACAGTCATGATTGTATCTGAGCCTTCCCCATAACTCTGAGATAGAGTGATATATTTTCACCCTGCACACTGCACAGAGTCAATCATTTGCAGACATGGCTCAAGTAGTCAGTCTTCATTTCAAGAAATACTTTTTCATGGAAAGGAAGCTGGCCATTTTGGACATTAACATAGCAGTGGAGAAATGTGATAGTGATGGCATGGCCTTCCTCAGGTTGCCTGTTAGTGGTAGAGCCAGGTTCAGAATCAAGGACTCATAATTCTCAAGTCATTTTTACTGATTTTGTTTTCTACTCAATTCCACTAGATATGATAGTGTGAAGTAAATAAGAAAGTTTACTAAATTTTACTAAGAAAAGTAAATCAGCATTATGGACCTTCTTTATTTGTCATCAGAAATAGTAGCAAAGAGTGTTTAAAAATGGCAAGTATTTTATCAGCAATGTTTTTCATATTTATTGTAAATACTGTACTTCAGTAGGATATTAGGAAAGGTTTCTGTTTGTTTTTTAAGTGCCAATCCCTTTTTTATCCCCTAAAATGGAATGGAATACCAGGAATAAGACGTGTTATAAAATACATTTTCTGTTATTTGTAGCTAAGAACGCCACACATCTGAAGATATTTTCAAATGATTTCTACTTAATGACTTCCAGTGGGACAGAAGTTCCTAATAAAATTATTCTTTGGGTTCTTTCCTGCTGATTTGATCTTTTAGTTGAAAAGTATTCATTAATTCTTTCACTTGAAAATAGCACTGTCCCTGTGCAACAGTTCCCTCTCAGACGATTCCACCTTAAAGAAAGTTCTTCCCTGACCGTGTGTCTCCTAGGGGCAGGGCTGGTAAAACTGATGAACAGCTGGCCCACAAGTCATCAAAGACAATGCCCATCATTAGTGCTGCTGTCTGATTCGCCACCAACTTCTCCTTGTAAGTTCCTTTTCAAATTTGAACTTGGATTGTTTGAAAGAAAAGTTTTCAATCTGTAGTGGTGAAGGGATATACGGGATTTTTATAATTGTACTTCTTGTCTAGAACAGAGAAACTAAGGACACCCAGCATTCAACTTTTGGTTAATTGATAGATCAGTTAATTGATATGTCAGTGATATATAAAATATATTTTGTTGTCTCTAGGGAGGTTTTGATATTTTAATATGTTAGTTATTTAATTTCATAGTATCATGTCATGTGTTTTCAAGGACACTGTGTGTGGTCAAGTTCAAAATTCAGTTGTAAGCAAATACTCCGATATAAGGCAGATTGTGGTGCACACTGGTCACTTCATTCCCTAAAAGAAACTGTTTCTTCATTATTCCACAGAAGTGCTGCTGTTAGAGGGACCCAGGAGAGCAGCATCTGTATAAAAACATGCAGTTGTAGGAGTGACTCAATAGAATTTTGGAAGTTAATTGAGATTCCAGAAAACATACACACACACGCACACACACACACACCCAGACCCTCTTTTCTGAATTTTCAACAACTCTTCACATCACTAGCATCAGGCTCCTGTCACCTCTCTACGCCAGTGTCTTTCCTTCTATTCCAGCTTGAATCAGTTCTATAATAACGTTTAAAGTCTTACCCCTGCAGACTCCTCTCAGATAACCCAGGACTGTTCTGTCACGAGGAAGCATTTTATTTCACCTTTTTCTTGGTGGGGGGGGGGGGGCGGACATTTTTATAGCATTATAAATTAACGTAAAGGAGGATTTTAGTGAGGGAAAAAGTGTAGCAATTGTTCTTTTAGGACCACATTTCAAACCCTCCCCTAAAATTTAACCAGACACTGTTGGTAATAATGCTCATCTTTCATATAGCACATTCTATGTTCATTGACTCTTAGAATCAATAGCTAGTTAATTAATGACTTAATTAAAGCCAGAGTGAGCACCAGCCCTAAGGAAGGGCAGCATCGTCACTGTGTCATCTTGCCATGCCCTGCTTCTCAATTTGCTAAGTGCAGACTCAATTTGCTAAGTGCAGGCAGATAGTTCACATGGCCAAATATTTGCATGCCTATGTGATTCCAAATTTTGAAAAAGTGTATCATTTCAAATTTCTCTGTATATGTACAGGTTTTTCTGATGTTGATATCTTAACTCTAAAACAACCCAGAGGAGACTTACCTGGATGGCTAACATCCCCTGACAAGGTTATTGCTACTGCCAGCTGGAGCTACCTCTGAGAAGCCCAAAACTTCCATTTCTCCTCTGCTCCTACTCCTTCGTCTCCAGCAGCTATCCAGCCTCACACCGTTCTTGAGGGCTTTTCTACAGTTCTGGGGGGATCTCAGCTCCTACATGCTGTATATCTTCCTTGGCGGCAGCAGAAACATTGCCTGAGCTAAAGAGGGAGAAGAATGTGTAAGGTAGCAAGCTTGTGTTGACTTTTCTATAAGCAGAGCCCCTGCCCCTGCACTAGCATTGCTGAATAATACCTTCCCGCTCCCTTCAGAAGCTGTTAATTCCAGAGAAAAGGTGATGATGCAAACATCTCGGAAGCATTACTAGAGAAACAGTCAAAATAATCTTTGACCATACTAAGAGAACAACAGTACCCAGAATGAGGGTAGAAATACTCTGTTATACTCTACACCCAAGTTGGAAAATTGCATTATTTTCCAGGTACCTCTTTTGGAGGAAGTATCAACAAAGTGGAGTGTCCAGAAGAGATTGACAAATACAATAAGAATGTTCCAAACTGGGGGCATCTGGGAAGCTCAGTTGGTTAAGCACTCAACTCTTGATTTCAGGTCAGGTCATGATCTCATGGGATCAATCCAGGCGTTGGGCCCTGCACTGACAGTGTGGAGCCTGCTTTGTACTCTCTCTTTCCTTCTCTCTCTGACCCTCCTTTGCTTATGCTTTCTCTCTCCCTCTCTCAAAATAAATAAATAAACTTAAAAAAAAAGAATGTTCTAAACTAAATTATATAAGGGAAAGAAATAGAACGTCTAAGATGGAGAAGGGGAGATACAGATGGTGGGGTAAGAGAGTCCCAGTTATTTTCAAATATTTAAATGAATATCATGTGGAAGAGGAAGAGATTTGTTCTGGATTAACCTAAGAAAGACTAGTGGGTAGTCAGAAAGAACCTTCTAATAGTGGGAGTAGTCCAAAGATGTCTGACTCAGGAGGCTATGAGAATTTCAAGTTCCCAAAACATATGGCAGAGTTGAGCCCTTGAAAATGAGGCTGCACTGCAATAATTCCAGAACAGTGTTACTTTAGAACATTTGATCCACTACATGTCCATTGGTGATTTATAGGAAGAAATAAAAAGGGTGCATATATGCATGTTGGTAGTTGTGGGACTGTCTTTGGGTCAAATAAGTTTGAAAACAGGAAAATAAATTTTAACTTATTTAAATAACACTTCAATGGTTTTAAAATGATAATATGCTTAATATGCTATTATGTGTATTGTGCACATCAAAGAGGCTTCAACATTAGCTATACGTTTTTGACCAAAGAAATATTTATTTGTCTTAGGAATATCTTTCAATATCTCATGAAGCATTGTTCTATGGAACTCAGTTTAAAAACCATTTTAATAGAGAAGGTGGTCACTGTTTATATCTTAAGGACTTAATACCCTCTGTCAGTCTTCTAAATATGGCAAGGAGAAAATCTATAAGAAAGAAGGAGAATGCATTAACAAATTATATACATATATGGCACCTCCATGGTTCAGCAATATTTGCTTTATATTATTAAGTTTCTAGGAATTTTCCATGTTGTCAAAGAATGCTGAAGTGGATAATTTAAAAAGTGTCAGATAACATAATATCCCAAAGATACAACAAGCAGATAACACAATGGAAAACACTCTTCTCATACTAATTGACCTAAACTTTTGCATTCTTGTGGTACTATGAAAAGACTCTGTAAGATCACTGTCAGGAGGAAGTTATAGAATTAATAGCGTAATGGATATTATTCTCTTGCAGAACGGATGACGAATCATTCCTCTCCTCCTTGCACCTGTGGTTGTCACTGATTAAGGAGCAAAGGCCAAAGAAATCACCCCTGATAATTATGCATGATTACATGGGCCCACAGACACATGAACACATTAGCAGTTGGGATATTATGATCAAATTACATTCTGTGTGTGTTTGTTCTACCTGTTAGCATTTTCTGTAAGGAAGGTGAAATTTCTGAATTTGGCTTTTTAAAAAATTGAACATCTGATTTGGATGCTAAAGCACATTCATCTTTGAAAGAATGTGTCAGGGACATGGAGTTACACAGCATACTTTACACAAAAGTCTGTGCTGATGTAATAAATACCTCCCCCCCCCCCAGCTTCTGCTGAGCAATTTGGATTGAAAAAGTCTTCCATTAGAGTGACCATGACAAACATTTTCTTTAGAAGTAGGTTTGGATTTTCTGAGCCTGATATATTATTCATGGCATAATGGCATAGAGGAAAATTCTAACAGATGATTAAAGGAAGATTATGTGGTGAGAGTTTCTAAGTAGTCTAATTTTGGTTGCCTTTCTGCTTTGCCAGAGGAAGTAGAGGTACCCATGTGAGTCTGCACCGTGCATGGCACTAAACATAAATGCAGTTTTCCTCTGGCGATCTCCTCCCACCTGCCCTCCAAAAACAAACAAACAACCCTCAAACTAGCTTAAGACTGACACTGTTTGCATTTTGGAAATGGAAATGTGGTTTCAATTTCTCCATCTCACTGAGTTTGCCAAAGGCCGCTCTTGATTCCTACTTTGGTTGAAAGAGAAGATCTACTGATCACAGAATTCCTGGCCAACTAAATTGGAGACTTGTGGGTTGGGTTTCCCAAGAAACACACTCTGAGGTGCTGAGATCTGTATGCAGAAGTTTTGTTCTGGAGCTCCCTTGGGATCCATGCCTATGGCAGAGTGGAGGAGACAGGATAAGGCGGAGAGAGGAGCTGGGCTGGGCTGCAGTCTCAACAAAGGCCTCAGCCAAGCCCACAGAAGCTCTGGACTGGGATGAATCTTCAAAATTGTCCCACTTTGAGGCAGGTGCCTCTATATACTCCTCCCCAATGTCAGTCATTAGACTCAGGCTGTCCTCAGAGAGGGTATGTCACCTTGAGTGAGGTGGCTTTCTTTGCCTGAGGGCAGCTCTTGGACAGAAACTCAACTCAGAGGTGGCCACCAACAACACTCAGCCACTGGGAGAATGAGCCATCCCAGTCTGGAAGGGTGGATGTGGGCGCTCTTCATGGCAGTCACTATGCATTTTATACGTAGAGTAACTTTTTCCATCACTTGCCTTAAGGTAACCTAAAACTAGGAAAAATGAAAAATTCAAGGTAGCTAACATTTATTCGTTGTCTAATGTGTCCTGGGCACTTTAAGTGTTAGCGAACGGTAAAAATGGAAGAGGAGCTAATATTTATGGAGTTCTGATCTTTCAGGCATTATGCTAAATTTTATATACATGTCATTCCATTGAATCTTCATGTTCATTCTCTCTTTTATTCTGTTTCAAGAGTGAGGAAGATAAAGCTAGAAGAGTTGAAGTGACTTGCCTCAAGTAACACAAGTATAGATGAGAGTGCAGGGTGTGAATTCAGAGTCTGCTCCAAAGTCTTCACTCTTCACCTCTATGCTGTACCACCTATCTATATTATATTGTTTTAGTTTATTCTTGCAAAAACACTATGAGGCATGTACCATTATATGCCAACTTACAATGGAGAAACTTCACATTGGGGAGGTTCCATAACCTTCCTTGAGGTCACATTTCATTAGTAACTCAAATAAGGCTCTGTCTGATTCTAAAGATTTTGCTTTTTCCACTGCCCCTATATCGATTGTTGGCAGTCCATTAAAACTCGATAAATACTCACTTAACTTATGAGTCCTTAGAGAGTAGTTTTTATTTAGCCTCGCGAATTTATAAGAGTCCATGGAATGTTTCCATTGGAATTAAAGTGTGTGTCAAGAAAGAGGCCAGCAGCTAGTTCACGAGGCCAGAGGAAGCTTTGGGGACATCTCCATTTGCTTCCATGCAAGGCTATTAGAGCAATTAAGCAATGTCTTATTTGCAGCAGTTCAGGCAATTCCAGAATTAGTTCCATAATTAAGGCAAAGACCATGTCTGATCCATATCTGTATCTGTCCCAACAACTGCCACATGGTAAGTACTCCGTAAACATTTGTTGACAGTACAAGGGACTACATGAATGTGATGGAGACCAGTGGTTACCAGGATTTCACCTTCAAGGACCTTTTACCACATTTTCCCCTCAGAGAGCATGTCCTCTCTTAATAAATGTTTATTTGATAAATAATAACTTATCTCCCCATTGTTAAAATTAAATGCATACAGAATTCCACTAGAACTGCCAATAAACAATAGGTACTCAACACTAAAACTGAATTAATACCATGATCCTGCCAGCACTAAAGAAAAGTGGCATTTCAGTTAACGTGTGGGACGACAGTTCATGGGTGACTGATTTCTGTGGTGGCTTACATTACAACCTCTGATTATCCCCCCCAAGCAGGGAATCATTGAGAGCCAAGGGATCAACCTGGAGAGTCCTTGAGATGTTTGTTCCCAGCGAAATCAGAAATGTCAAATTTGCTTTCAGGGTCCGTTCAACTGTGGCTCTTTTGTAGCCAATGGAAATCTTTCCGAAGAGCAGAAAGGCAGGACAGATGCCCACAGATAGAAACTGTACTGAATGAAGTCAATTGCTTCTGAACTTTGAGTACCTGAACATTGCCCCGAGTGAGGGGCTATCTGGTGTGGAGGAATAAACTAAGGTGAAAACCCCTGACCCCGCACAGAGGTGTTCATAATCGTGAGCTGCTACCCTTGAATGAAACCCGTTGTGTGCCTCCTGGCAATCTAAATCTCAACATCCGGAAGGGTCTCTGTGTTTAGAATTTGCAATGCTTTATTGCTCGCTTGCTCCCTTAAAAAATTAGCAGACCAGAGAGTCCCTGCTCAGTGGGAAGCTGACACCTCACCCTCTGTTCTCCGAGCAGGGTTACGGCTTATGCTGCAACATTGGCTGGGAGCAAATGATGAGCCTGCAGACACAGGACATTTTATGAGCTCTAAACACCATTCTTCTTGTAGTTTCTATGATCTTGTTTTAATTGAAAATGAATTTTTAACGGTTTTGTTCCACGCCACAATAAGAAGCTCCTGTTGCCAGCATCAAAGGAAAGGAATGGCGTCCTTTGCTTTGATTTGACTGCATTGCTTTTTGCTAAACAAATGCAAAAATAAACTAAACAACCTGTCCAGCATGGGAAGGAGGTGAGATAGCTTTCATGTACTCGTGGGGACTTGGAATGTATCCCTTTGAAAACTTAAAGCCACTAGTAAGGGTAATGATGAAGGCAGGTCCGTCCCCTGCCTGATATGCCTCGGATGACAGCAGCTCTTATGTCCTTATCCCATGCCCCCCAAAACATGTCTTCTTTCATGGTTGTGCTGAGTCACATTTAAACCACCCTGTCCTGAGAGGCACCCAGGTGGTTCAGTCGATTAGGCATCTGACTTCAGTTCAGGTCATGATCTCATGGTTCATGAGTTCTAGCCCCACGTCAGGTTCTGTGCTGTCAGCACAGAGCCCAGAGTCTGCTTAGGATTCTGTATCTCCCTCTCTCTCTGTTCCTTCCCTGCTCGCACTCTGTCTGTATCTTTCTCAAAAATAAATATTAAAAAAAAATTGAGCAACTCTGGACCTTACATTTGAATCGTACCCTCATAGATATCATCACTTTGTGTGTGGGTGCGTCTACCTCCGAGTGCTATTATTTCTAATTTTACAATTAGGGGAATTTGGTCTACAGAGGGTTTGCATAATTTATGCAAGATTATAAATAAAACACATTACTATAGTCAGGACCAGAACTGAAGTTTCTCTCTTAATACCAACCCAGATTTTGCTTTCCTGTTATTTGTTATTGTTTTGTTTTTTTCTTTGTAACAAATCTCTTTCCCCTACTAGACTGTATGTGCCAGGAGAGCAAGGACTGTGTCTGTTTCTGACCCCCACTGTGTTCTCAGCACACCGTAAGAGGTGCTTCATAAATATTTGTTGAAAAGATGTCTTTATGAAGCTACAAATGGAGTTTTAAGCAGAGAATCTAGAAAAGTCAAGGAGAGAGGGCTTTCGTCCTTTCACTGCCAGAGAGGGGAAAATTCAGACCAGCTATGTGTGTAGTCATGCCTTTAATTATTTTCTGTTTTACACCTAATGGCTGCAGTAATTTAGTTCTGCAAGTATGTAGTGTAGGTCATAGGAAGGCACGGGAAGGCTTTAGTCTCCTACTTAGGAAAGCTCAAGTCCTCTAAAATCTCTAGAGTTGTTTGTGAGGGCATTTGTCTTATAGGTAATTCATGACTTCATTCTTCCTCTGTGTGCAATTCTAGGGGAAAAAGATTTTTTGAAAAATGAGCTATTTTCATCAGGCATAAATCAGATATGCAGCTTCCTGAACAGAAACAGGTTTAGCAAGGAATGATAAGCCTTGTATTTTAGGAAGTTATGATTTATGAGATAACCCATCTGTCTACCTGAGGTTATTTTTAAGCTTCTTTCAGGGTTTAAACCTACAGATGCAAAAGCCCTGCCTTTTATCACTGTATCCTTTGGTGAATAAAACACCAACCTTTTACGCAAGGGCTGTCTTTCTTTTCTTTACCTGTTCAAGTGAAATTTCTAAGCTTTCAGAAACAGCCAGACTGACAGGAAATCACATTTTAAAATATGTCGGACTTGATTTTAATTAATTGGTCCTGGGTGACTCAGTTGCTCATGGAAAGAAAGACCTGTGATCGTAATTTTAAACTTTGCTGATCAACAAAAATCCATATCTCAGGAGAGGCTGGGTCTGGGACAGGCAGTAATGAGGCCCTGACATTTTCATTTGTAATCTTTATCCCCAAGGCCATCAGAGAGTTCTGTAAAAATTAATGAAATGAATTTGGAGATCCTATTTCATTCAATAAAAGAAACATGTCATTGTTTAATTAAATACATTCAAATAAAATTCACTGGAAGATGCAAGTATTTTATTATCTACAATCATTCATTCATAACTGCAAAAAACCCACAGTTTCGAGAAGTTAGAGAAGTAACATATATAAGATGCATTTGTGGTAAAAGTATTTTGTGTATACACACACACACTTGAATATAAATTTGACATGGATTCCTAGTATATCTAAATCTAATTAAATGATAAATAATTAGAATTAATCATGAACACTAATATGAAATTGATAGTAAATGAATCTGATTAAGTTTAATTCTGATATACTTTATTCTTATAAAGATAATGGTCACTACTATCATTATTATTACACAGACTCTCCCAACACTGTATGTGTAAGGCAGGGAAAATCATTGTACAAATTGGTCAAGTTAATTTAAAACACACACACACACACACTTTCGTTCAGCAAAATAGCGTGAATTCACAAACTGAAATCTGTGGCAGTAGCCACAGTGAGGAAAACCGAGCAGACTTTTCATGAATTATGTTACTGCATACATCTCTATTCCCAAAGTAATTTAAAAACATAAAACCTGTTCATTTACTCAGTAAATGTTTATTGAGCACTTAGTCTATGCCAGGCACTACCGTAAGCATTGGGGATACATCAGTGGGAAAACAAACAGTCCTCCTCCTCAAAGCGATTGCAGTCTAGTCGGGGAGACAGATATTGATCAAATACATAAATATAATTACAATTCTGACTAGCATTTTGAAGCCGTGACATTTAAACTATCACCTGAAAGATGAGTGAGGTGGCCAAGTAAAGGGGCATAAAAGAGAAGACATTCTAATAAAAAACAGGCAAACAACAAAACAGCAGCTACAAAGTTCCCTGAGCAAACTCAGGCTGGTCCAGAAGCAAGACTGAGGACGTGGCTAGAATCCAACCAGGGGAAGAGTGACCGGAGATGCAAGTGGAGAAGCCGCTAGTGGTAGTTGTTTCATAGGCCAGTTAAGGATTTTTACCTTTGTGCTCAGAGCACAAAGAAGTGATTGAAGCATCCTAAGTAGGAGATTGACATGAATTAATAAGTCAAGGTCAGCACACTGAGGGTTGCTGAACTCAGTACTTTCAACTCCTGTCTTTTCCTTTAAATCTTTTCAGGACCGATTCTCAAAGCCAACGCTTCAGAAGACCTCTGGCCGCCATTTCTCTCCCCTCTTGTTGTTCCTTGGAGGGAGGTTATCTGGACTCCCACAGATGTGCCTGTTTCTGCCCTAAGAAGCCTGCAATCTGTTTGAAGATGCCTTTCCTCGGGAGAGCTCCACAGTCCAGAGAAGGGCTTTGAGGCTTCCTTTGGTTCTGAAACTGCTTGCTCTTTTGCCAACTTAATTAGCATCTGTAGCGGGACAAGCATACTCAGATGTTTGCCACAACCGTGTGCCTAGAAACAAAGCCCTTCCCAGGACATTTCCCTAAAACCCTCATCACCAGTCTTGCCCTTATAGCACCAGGACCTCTCTCCTCCTTTCTGTCTTTGATTGGGTTTATGGACGTTGGAAAGAAATCCCACAGGCTCATTTTTCCATTACGACTGTATTATGGCTAGGTGGCTGTCAGAATTTCCTGCTGCCTTCCTTCCTGGAGATTCTGGAGACTGGAGCAGGGCATTGCACAGGCCGTCCCTCAGTGGATATTCGAGACAGTACCACTGACAAAGAGCTAGACACTCATCTTAGCACTTTATATGCGCAACTCTAATCCTTGCCCATCTCTGGACAGACCCTAGGCTTATGCATGTACTTTCCCTTCTCTTGAAATGCCTTCCTTCTTTATCTAATGAGTCATGACCAAGTTCAGATGCCACCTGTTTTGTGATCTATTCCTTAAATTCTTTAATTTCTCCTAAGTGACATAAATTATTTCATCTAATATGCTCCCATGGAATCCTATGCCCCTGATCATTGTACCATATTATATTGTTACAGTTGGTTCGCATCCATTTTGCTTGTTAGACTTTGTGACATCTGAGACCAAGATTTCTAGTTCAACATTTAAGTTCCACAAGTGTGGGGTTTTTTCCTTTTAGGTTTCAGGTATTGTGATAGGTACAGGCAGTATACTGGTGACTATGATACGATTTTTGTTTTTTGAAAAGTGTGCAGGCACTGAAAGAAAAAGGCATGGAAATGAATTATCTCAATGCCCTGTGCAATGCATAGTCACAGAACTATGTTTAAAGGATATAAAGCATAAAGAAAGGAAAGGGTTCTTCACCCAGACTTAAGTGGGAGGGATCAAGATAATGGCTGAGCCAAATCTTAAAGGGCAAATAGAAATTAGTTAAACCAAGAAGAGGTACTGAAGAAGGAATGGTATTTCATAGAAAGGTAAGGCCTGAAAAAATGCTGAGGGCATGATGAAACCACAGGGTGTGGTTAGGGAAAGATACAAGCCTCTCAGTATTGCTGGAGAACAAATTAGCACGTAGGAAGTAATAACAGACGAGGCCAAAGAGGGGTGTGTGTGGTGGATGGTGTGAGAGAAGTGTAGACAAATTCATCTACAGTGCTGAAGAGCTAGGTGTATCTTGTAGGTGAGAGAAGAGTTTGTGGTTGTTTTTGTAGAGAAATAATGAAAAGAGATTGTCCCGGTTGTAGCGTAGAAAAAGCACAGAAAGGCTGTGGGGACAAGGCTATGGCAGCATTTCTCTGAGAGAGATGAAGTTTTGAACTTCAGGGTGTTTCTAGGGAGCTGCAGTTAGAACCCTCTTCTCCAGAGGTGTGCAGTACATCTTTATTGAATGAATGAATGATTTAAAAAACTACAGTTTAACCAGCTTATACCATGAAAATTGTTACACTGGGACAATATTTTATTAGCACCAGAGTAGGTCACTCTATCCAACACTAAATATAATCAAAACTTGGTAATTAGCTGTACATCTTGCATTGTCAATATCAATATTGCGCCCAAAGGGGCAAACCTTGGTTCTCGGGAGGGCAAAAGCAAAATCAACTCTTTTTGTGTATAAAACACAGATATATAATCAGTATATCAACACAGTCTATCATGGAGCAGGAGAGTGAGTAGGAAAAACTATTTGTAAAGGCTCCATAGGGGGGCCATCATGAAAATGGGTTAAGAAATGCCATTCTAAATAATTATAACTTCAGTAGCATTCGCTGGTTTTAATACAGTATATTGAGTCTTTTTGTTTAATATAATTCTACTTAAAACTGTCTGAGATCCAACCTGGCATTATTACTTGTTTTGTCTTTCGTAACATATTGTCTTTAGGAAAGTATATCTGAACAGAAAAATAGAAGTATTCCCACAACTCAGAGAAATGGCATTTTAAATGTAAAACTCTTTTTTTTTTCACCTGAGGCCTACACGCTATTCCAAAAGGATGTTTCATCGATCCTCAGAGCAATCTATTTTATAGGAAACAGAGCAGAGCACTTTCACATTCTCCTAACATCTCCCTATGGGGATGATAATGAGTTGCTAAATTCAGGTCCAGGGATTTTAATCTTTGAGTGGTAGAAGGCATCTGAAGAGCTGTTTCTGTGGTGGTCATGGTTCTAAGATGGGAATTAGTTGCTGTGACCTTGAACTTCAAGGAATCTAGTGAACCAGCACATAGTTAAGATCAATACATAATGGGCACTGGCCTCAGGGTCATCCTATTCATGCCACCTCCCACCTCCCAATTCCTCCCAGGAAATGCCCCAGTTCAGATAACTTTTTCCACAGAGTGTCCACCTTTTCTAAAATGCCAAGACGATTCTGCATTCACAACAGAGAGATATCTTCTGCTCTGGCAAGTCCAGAAGAAAAAGTAATGGAATTCAAACCCGAGTGGCTGCACACACATAGCAAAGGCATCTGCCTTTCTAATCAACTTGAACACACTTGTGTCTGTACTTAGGGATCCAGATTTTTCATTGTAAGGTACAATTATCTTCTGAAACTGTTGCTGTGAAGACCAAATTTCTCCACCTGCCAGTCTATTCTATGAAGGCATTTAGATCCATGTCATGCTCGTTTAGAAGCAATTGGATCCTCCCCTATCTGTGTCCAATGGGAAAATGTATATGCTGAAAAACATGGATCAGAATTTTTAAGGTATTATCCACCAGATTAAGGTAGTCCAAGGCAGTCGACCCAGTGTTGCCTGGGATAGTGGAGTTTGCTTAGACCAGATATGCTTTCTGAGATCTGGAGAAATGGGTGTCTATTCCATTCCATACTTCTGCTTCACAAACCGAAAGGGGCATGGCTTCCTTTTTGCCCTGATTTTCATAATTACATGCTCCTGATTTTCCTTCTACCTCTATACCTACTTCTCTTTTCTTTTCTTGAATCAAGTTTTCTGCTCAACCCTCACATGATCTTCAGATTCTCTCTTCTCTTCTCCTTCTGCAAAATCGGGCAATCTTATCCACTCTTGTAGCTCTAACTCTTCTATGGTGGCTCTTAACAGCACTTTGTGTCCTGAATATCAGATCTTTTTCCAAGTAGACACGCTACCCCTTTAGGGCCATGATGGTAACTGAAATGCTTTCCCTAGATATTCACATGACTAACTCCCTTGTCTCCTTTAACTTTGCACAAACACCCCCTTATCCATGAGGCCTATAACCCACCCTATTTTAAGTTGTAATCTATACCACCCCTCTCTACCTGCACATTCCTAATCCTTTTTTGTCTCCATTTTTATAGCTCTTATTCTCTCCTATCAAATGACATAACTTATTTAGGATTGTTATTTATTGTTTGTCCCTCTTTATTGGAATGTAAGCTCCTCACAGGTGAATATTTTTATCTTCTTGGTTCATTCAAGTTTTCCAAGGGCCTCCAGTGGTATCTGGAATATAATAGGTGATCATTAACTGCTTAAAGGATGAGCCCTGATTGTATTACGTTAAAATGTTTTTCTGTATCTACCTTCCCACCAGCAAATCGTGCACTCTTTGGATGCAGAGGTTTTTTCTGTTGTATCTATTTACAGTGTCTAGCACATTTTCTGAAAATAACAAGCTCATCATAAATGTTTGTTAGGTGTACGTAGTCATCTCTGACCTCACCACGCATGCCTTTGCAGGGTTTGAAATCACACCATGCCAAACTAGAATACGCGTGCAAAAATGTTGTATTCTCAGTGGGAAAACTGCCCTATAAACTCTCACAGCAACTGAGATCTCCAAAGAGGAAAAGTCCAATATGGACCGCTCTAGTGAATGTTTCTCCTGCAAAGTCCCTTCAGAGGTTAAAAATCTACCATTGTCCATTTGGCTTTTTTTTTTCTATTCTGTGTCTATAATTGGGACATTTATTTTAATAAGTTAGAAAACTAAAGTTAAGCCTGGGTATTGTAAGCTTGAAAAATAGTATCTTGCCTCCTGTGACTTCTCTTTTTCTTTCCTTTCTCAGAGCTCTTCCTGCCATGATGCAGTGGGTCCGCACACAGAAGCCAGGAGAGAGTGGCATCAATATTGTCACTGCTGATTTTGTAGAACTTGGGGATTTCATCAGCACTGTCATAAAGCTCAACTATGTCTTTGATGAGGGAGAAGCCAACACTTGATAGTACCATTTGGAGCATCCACGAGTAAGATAGAGAAGACTCATTGTATTAGGCATATTATCTATAAACACTCTGATCTTCCTATTCCACTGAGTCTCTGAGGGGATTAGGCTGGTAGTGGGTGGGAAAAGGGGGAATCCATTTCTTCAGTGATGATTATCATACTCTGCATTACTATAAATACTTCATTTCCCATTTGATGAGCAAAATCTGCTACTAGTGTTAGGGATAAAAAAAGACCAGTGAATTTTGTTTTTCAGAATTAGTCTTTGTAACGTATAACTCATGAGTGTTTACTTGATTGCGTTTCCGATTTCAGCCTAGGGCTCCTACACTGTTTCCACTAACTGAACCTTTCCGCTCCCTCTTTCGCTCGCTCTTTTTAATCAGCTGCCATATGGGACTCAAAACAATTGAATGCCCAACATAATGTGTATTACATCGTTGTACTGAAATTTGTTTTTGTGAAGACTTGGTATAATATAATATTCTATAGTCGTCTGCAATTGGTCGATCATTGCTAACTTTTGGTCATAGAAAATATGCATCAAATCAGTTTCCCTGCATCAGTAATATTGGAGGCCATAATCAGTAATTTTTGTGTTATATGAATATAACAGTGTTTCACAGTGTTTCTATTTAAGGCAGCTATAAATATAGAGTAAAAACTTTTTTGAAAGAATGATTAGTGCCAACCGTGTAGTGAAAAATGGAGGAGGGAGAAGAGATGGATGCCATTTTAATTCAGGAATCTCTTAAGTAATATTGCCCTGCAAATCCTCAGTAAGTAAAAAATTATGACAGATGTGTTAAAATCAGGAAGCTCTGAAAAGAACTCTTACCAAATCTCCCCTATTAATTCTCTTGATTAAAAAAAAAGGAAGGAAAATGAAGAAGAAAGAAATGAAACATTGTGCAAACTTTCCTACCAAATTGGCATCTCCGAACATGTAATTCTAAATCTCAAATTTTGAGGGACGTATTTCGAGCAGCTTCAGTTCAAATTTTTACTCGAAGTTGAGGAAAGTTGAGAAAAGAGGAAGGGTTGCAGAAAGAATTAAAAAGTTTTTGAAACCATGTATAGCGTAAAATCTTAAAGATCCATGAAATGTTTTTAGGAGATGCTTAAATACATGGGGTGTGGGCAGACACACTGAAAAGTAACACTGACTCATCACTTCTGGGTTCTATCCTACCCCAGAATCGAGCCTGGGGCAGAGGCAAAAGTTTCACAGAACCTTTCTGTGTCTCAACATTTGATCTAGTCCACATCTACAGAGAAGGAAAATGATAACTCCGCTTTGAGCCTTGCTCCCTCCTTGGTGTCTTTGTGATATTTGACAACTCTAAAAGATTCTAAAAGAGCACAATAACCCTTACCAGTGTGCCTCACAGGAATACTGTGAGGCATTTCTAAAAATCTATAAATTGCTGAAATTCGTATAATTATGAATTGTTTTAACTTCGTGTTTAGAAATAATTGCACCTCAAGAGTTTCCCGGGGAAATGCGTTCCACGCGAAGTAGGACCATAGGAAAATAGAAAAATGAAAGCCTGTCTGCAGTTTTTAATTAATTTAAACATAGGACATACGGTTTGATCCCTTACACCTAGGTTTGATCGCTTGCGTTGATCCCAAGATTGTGTCAAGATTTTGAGTAATGAAGAGCTAGTTCTAAGGTTATAAATACTCACTGTCAGAAAATAGTATTTTTTAGCAGCCGCAGGGAGGAAAGAGAAAAGTTTCACCCTGAAGAGAATGTTTATGAAGAATATGTAGTTGTGCTTGGGAGAGCTGCAGCAGCATGCAGACGTGCAACAGTTCCACATTGCACGTGTGTCTGTCGTGCCACCCCCAGTATGCCGACACGTACCCACTCCTGCCGGCAGACAGATACAAATGCGCACAGACACACGCAGACACGGGTATAATCACAGTTCTCCTTTTCCAGGGAAAATATTGGTAATATTTAATCACTTAGTTTTGAGACTGAAACCCTTAGCACGGTATGAAAAGAGTGGTTAAGACCTTTGAACGTAGCGTAGCTGATTATCTTCAAATATTTTTGTAAAAATATTCTGGCTTGAGACTTAATTATTCACAAATATAGTTTTCTTTCCACCTTCCCTCCTCTTGCAGTTTATTGCCTTTTTATCTCTTTCACCTGCTCTTAATGTGCAGTTGAATATGAATCCTTTTTAAAGGACTATGGATTATTGAAATTTACATCCTATCAATTTGCTTTGTGAGCAGATCTTCTCTCTGACCATTATTCATCCCTCGGGAGGATCTTTAGCCAAGCACACTTGCAATGACACAAGGATTTAACTTATAAATATGACAGAAAACAAATCTTTCAACATATTAACGAGGAATGAATAAAATATAGGGGTAACTATGTTGTATTTTCTTGAACTTAGATGCTTTCTTATAATGTTTGCTTAGAATTAGCTTTGCCATATTTGTCATTTGGGTGCTGGAAAAAACAAACATGCTGAAGCATTAGACTAATTGTGCAGGTTTTTTTTTTTTTTTTTTTTTTTTTTTACTGGAGAAAGCTTTTTATTGCTATTAATGATATGCACGCAGAAACCTTGTTGGACAAAAGGTACTTTCAAGTCAATGTTATGGTTTCTATGTGGACATACAGTCCCCATGTAGCAGGCACCAAGAATAAACGGACTTGCCTTCATTTCTAAAGGCGGGAGCAGGTCGAAGTGGACCATGGGTCCTCCAGCTAGAGGGAGAGTCACCAGGAGGGAGTCCTTGGAAAGGGGAACAGAGAGAAGGTGCCTTTGGCTGTCTTCTGCCTACTGGCTCTGCCCTGAGGCGGATGTAGGGAGCAGGCTGTGGGCCTTAAATAGAGTGGGGGTGAGGACTAGTATTAGGCAATCAGAGCTTAGCCTCAGCCTCTGCTCCTTTGTCTTCGCAGGGCATTGTCTTTCCAGAGAGCCAGGAGCACAAGGGCTACAAATAGGCCCCAGGATGTAGGCGGTATATCTTGGTGCACTTTTTGTTTGGCTTTTTCTTAAAACTTTATGTCACAAGTCCTACAAGGCAAAAACAGAAACAAAATCCAACCACTACCCAATCTGCAGCAGGAAATCAAAGGAGGGGGTGGGATGAGGGAAGATAGGCAAAGAATATCTTTTTTTTTGTTTGCTTTCCTGTCTGTAATTTTGAAGGACCGAAATGGCGAATACTTTGCCATTATCATTTATGTCTCCCTTATTACCACACATTCATAGAGTGCAGAGAATGAGGAGGCATCTTTGAAAAGCCTTAGGATATTTTGTATGATGACCTCAATATTCACTTTCAGCCATACTGGGAAAACTCACTTTTCATAGAGCACCACCCAGCAGTGAATGTACTAGAGCATTAAGTGTTTGGCATGTATGTGCCTGTGTGTGTACACGCATAGAAACACACACACACACATACACACACACGGGATGCACATCTCACACGCATTATTCAAGTTGCAACTGCACTCTCTAATCACCCAACCTGATTCTATTGCCATTTTAACTCTTAAAATCAGTATTTCCTTATGTTAATGGGCATAAACGTAACTCAGATATTTACATATTCAAGAGGAGAAAAAAATCAGTAGAAAACCAGTGAAAAATGAGACCATCATAAATAAGAAATGACGAGCAGTGATAGTCTAAATACATTGTCAATTACGCTTCAAGCCGGAGAATTGAAGATGGACTTGAATCAAAGTTACAAACATCTTGACTTGAAGCTGTTTTCAGTTCTTTAAGGTCCTAACATGTTTTAGCCAGAGTTACCTGTTCAGGTTCTCCCCTGTTAGCATTCCAGACTGGAAAGTTGGAGGTCTCAGGAAATGCATGTTCTTGTGAGTTTCCAGTTCTATAGTTCTACAGATGCGATGATGCAACCTCCTAACCTTTGGTTGCTCATCCAAATGAGAGCTTCATAGGTAGAGTGCTTGACTTTTGAATCACTAACAGAAAATAATGCACAGTGTCCCTCAGGATATGCTAAACAAGGTTTTTACAAGTATTTTATTTGACAGCATTTTAGTCTTTTCGACTAGATTACAGTGACACAATGGTGTAGAGGCTATATTTGCCATAACTTATTGGTGGCTCCTGTGTTATATACAGTTTTAAATAATGCTCTAAATCGTTTGTTTTCCCAATGACATCAATAAAATGTTCTGTAGAATTTGTAAAATGTATTGATTGAGTCTGTTAAAAATTGTGCAGTTTTTATTTCATTTGTGGTACGATTTTATAGGTATTAGTTCTAAATGTATATTTGTATGAGTCAAAAGTATGTGCTTGTATGTGGTTTGTGTGTTGATATATTGTATCTTATCAAAAATCAAACTTATCCTAAAGAAAAAGGGCACATTATGACCAGCCTTAACTCATTGCCATTTTTTGTTGTAATTTGGGATAAAAATCTGAAGAGAAATTATGTTTTTGTCTAAAATGGCCTTTGTAAAAAAAATCATGTAAGGAATGTGCTTTAGAAATTATCTGAGCTCCCCCAAGCAAATAGTTCAGCTTATGGAGTACCGGAAGCCTCTCAAAAGTTTCAAATGTCAATGTATTTATTCACTTCATTATCATGCAAAAAAGTTAGGTTCACATTTGTTTCCATCAGCAACAGAACCAGTGCACTTCAGAAGTTGTTCTTCCAAACACGGAACCATTCCGCTTATGAGGATAAGTCTTCCGTGAAAGATTATTTCTTCAGACATTTGCTTTTTAAACATTGGAATTGTCAGTCAAGATGAACTGCCGAGGCTCTGTGAGAGTCACTAGAGACCCATCAACATTAGGTGGTTCCAACACCGTTCCCTTCTCAAAACACAGGTGTACGACATCCTTTTACACCTTTGTTATCTGCCTGCGTGTAGACTAACGATAGAAAATGCAGGACTAATTCAAGGATCTGCGTGAGTTGTCATGCTGAGAGCAAAAACTTTGTAATCTTCCTTGAGCCTGGTATCTGGGTGTGGAATATTAATCAGTCTTATTTCCTCTCTTTCTCCATCCTCAGTTATTTCTTTTCCATATTTAGTCTTGCCAGATGAAACACAGGACACACAGTGAAATTCAAATTTCAGATAAACAGTATTTTTTAGTATGAGAATTTCCAAAACATTTCATGGGACATACCAAAAACTTTTCATTGTTTATCTGAAGTTCAAATTTAATGGGATGTGTCCTTTTCTTTTTCGTTTTGTTTCTCCTAATCTGGCAACCCTATCCATCCTGCCTGTCTTTTTTTCAATTGGGCTACCTATAAAGGGTGAGATCCTACCTCCCTCCGAACCCCTATGTTAAGATATCTTATGGAAATCTATAGTCCTAATACCCTTCCTGAAGGAAAATGTTGGTCCATGCCAAGTTCCATGAATGCTTTACAAAGGACCAGCTCAAATATAGGTGGCATAATCAAGTAGCTCTATAAGATTAATGCCACCACATTCAAAATTTCCCTTCACCCTCCTGTTTCGAGATCTAAACTCTCCCCCACTAATCCCTTAAGTAATATTCCCCAGTAACTAGGACATCCAAAAACACACCACACCTTAAAAATGCCCCTTGAGGGGCACCTGGATGGCTCAGTTGGTTAAGTGTCCCACTTCAGCCCAGGTCATGATCTCATGGTTTGTGGTTTCTAGCCCCTCATCCAGGCTCTGTGCTGACAGCTCGGAGCCTGGAGCCTGCTTTAGATCCTATGTCTCCCTCTCCCTCTGCCCATCCCCCACTCAAGCTCTGTGTCTCTCACATGTAAAAATTAATTAATTAATTAAATTTTTAAAAATGCCCCTGGAAAGTGGTAGCACCTTCCAACTCAATACCAGGACCTCTTTTAAAATTCAATTTCTTTTTCTTCAGAGAGTAACGAACTAATCTATTACTCCCCTCATTACAACCCTACCACAAATTATTTTTATCAGTTTAGAGCTAATCATCTATGAAATTATAGAAAATCTGACATAGAAAGAACTCTTTTGATTGCTAAAAAGAGAGAGAGAAAAAAGTCTGGGATGTAGACACAGTCTCCTCAGGAGACTGGGTTGGGATTGGGCAGGTGATAGAATATGGACCTTGACAATGAACCAGTACCCTACAGGGAGACTTGCCAAAGCAAATTATAACAACCAGCAGTTTTTTGGAGGAAATGAGAACTCAAGACATCCCAGAGTAAGAATAATGAAATCTAAGGCCAGTTTCTAGAACAGTTTGCAGAGAATAGAACTATGTTGGAATTCCTAAAATAGAATTTTCAAATACTCGTGTATCCCACAGTGAATCCGTGACATGATCTAAATGTGGTTGGTATTTGGGAACAGTTTTGGTACGTACCTCCTCTCTTAACATTCCTATGAATGACAAGAAAATTCAAATTTCTTAATGTAATATTTCCATCTCATGGTCCCTGCTTGTACACATTTGCATTGATTTGCTTCATTTCTAAAGGATGAGAATTTGCAGAGCTGGTGACATTTCCTTCACTAGACCAGAAATTCACCAGAGGGAGACAGATCTGTGCCTTCTCTTTTTAGGATCTGGTCACTGATACTTTAATAAATGTGGTATAAAGAAAATACATACCTACCACTGTTCTTTTAGCAAATGTGAATCTTTTGGATAAGATTGTTGTTCTTAATGTAAAAAAAGTTTCTTTGTATCCAGTGAAATGCCTAATAAAGTGCTGGTACCAGTTATCTTTATTTTTTTTTATTTCATAGTCATCAGTGTTGCATTATAAGTCCAAAAGTAGATCTCTTAAGTAGAACATGACTCAGAGCATGAGAAAATATAATTTTTTAAAAAATATGAATCATCGTGTAAGGATTTCCTCTGTGAAAGCATATATTCTCCTCCAATAAAGGCAATGCCATGAGTACTGCCATTGCATCAAAGTTAGGTATCTCCAAATCTAATACTCTCAGCCTCTGATATTACCACAAAGAAGACCAATATCAATACAACAAAATTATATTAATTTACTCTTATAAGATACCATTTTGAGGTTAAAAGCTTAGGGTAGATTAAATCTACTTTTGCTGAACCTTCACTATGCCCAATGTGTGAAACACTATTTCAAAAGGGAAATGCCTTTGTATTTCACCAAACAAACCCTATGTATTGGAGTTCAAATCAGCCTTAACACAAAATTTAAGCATTGTAATAGTATTTTAAAGACAACCCAGCAAAACAAAACAAAACGACATGTGGTCCAAGATAATTTTGGGGATTGAACTTGAACATAAGTGTCCCCCAAAACTCTGCCTATTATATACATTGGTGGGTTCATGACATGAGAGGATTTCTATTTATAAAGCTGTAATGATTTCTACATTTGTGAAACAGTGTGCATTTGCAAATAATACTCCACGTAATCATGTCTTTGTCCTTAACATTGCAATAGTTGATCAGAGCCGTTATTCAGTCAGTTATTCAGCAAACATTTGCCAAGTACCTGCTGTATGCTAGGCTCCTTGCTAAGCACTACAAACGTTTCTAAAATGTTCCTTAGGAAAAGGGATGATGCACATCTTTGGTACTTCTCAATGGAGCTAACAGGTGGCATCATTTTGTCCTCTAACAAATAAACAAAAACCGAACATACATTTATTCTCAAAGATCTTTTCAAGGTAATATCCCCAGATAGTAAAACTGTTTGAACACAGTTGTTCCTAAAAGCCTAAGAAGAAAAGGACAATTTCTGCAGTAAGCATAATTGGAAATTGGTTGGTCAGGGCCATACATGAACGAAGAGTGGATTTCCCCTCCTCTCTCTGCCACATTCCCTGTCATCATGCGCAGGGCAGTGTGTACAAGCTTGGCTGCCACATTCTAACTGTGGCTCAAAAACAACAAAAACTAGAGGCTCTATCTCTTCTCCTTCCTTTGCTTGCCTCCAGGACTTCAGATGAAATTTTTTCTCGCCAGAAGAGGCTGACCGCATAAAACAAAGCAGCCCCCATAAATTGTCTCTTCCACACAGGATAAAAATGGTGATACTCCCTAGATCAAAGGAGCGAAAACATCATCTGGAATTGGAGGAAATATTTCTTTTTAAGTAGAAAGACCGTCCTGCAATGGACAGGTTCAGTATTGGCTCTCTCAACATGTGCCTCAACATAGTCCTTAGTAATAAGCCATAATAAAGGCTGCACTGGAATCAAGGGCCAGAAGCAAACCTAAATGTAACTGGCACTTTCTACCATATTCATCCTTCAGTGGATAGAAGTATTTCTGGAACCATCTGGAGCTAGCTATTAAGTAAAGATGAACCACATCAAAACTACATTGAATTCTGGAAAGTGGGATTTACTACCCTAAGTGACAGGGAGAGAAGAAGAATGCCAATGCCGGCAGTTCCCAAGGAACTCCTTGGCAGAATGCGTATTCTCCCCTCATACTTTTTCCCTCATAGAAATGTGTAAACTTGACCTCCTGGGGTTTTACTGAGAAATGATGAAGAGGAAATCTTTTGCCTCAATACAAGTGCTCAGCTATTATTAAACTGTGCTCTTTCATTTTTGGAGAAAAACGTGTCTGCAGGATGGTTTTTATTTTAGCAATAGGAAAAGGCAAAAATATTAATATAGAACCAATAATCCTTTTCTCATTGGGCTATAGGATTATGAATCTTTGACTTAAACTTCGACAGGAAGAGGCACATCTTAGCAATGTCTGCACTCCCAGGGCATGGCAGTTATTACAACATGTTTGGAAGCAGTGAAATTAAATTGTGACCAGATGTGACCCAATCAAATGGTAGACAAGTGCTTGATGAGGGTCAGGCACATGTTGAGCACTGTTTGGTGGTGATGAGGGTTCAAAAAAGTCCAAGGCAGTATCCTCTACCTCTTTTTTCTCCTTGGAGAAATACTAGAAACATTGGAGGAATTTAGGAGAAAACATACTGCCTAGCGTTCTCTCCAAGGACAGAAAAACCTCTTCTCTTAGCTATAAAGTCAACTGAGTCTTTGCAAAGAATATTTACCCAAGGGAACTGGCTTATGATGCATCTATTTAAAATGAGCTGAGAAAGGGTGAGGGAGGGGATTACATTTTGAATATCAACAAAATCTCTTCGAAATTTTCCATTCTTCTGCTTGTAGATACAAGTGAGTTTGCATGGATACATTATCTAGAATCCCACAGACTCCTGCTTCTATACAAGACCTCTGCTCATACACCCTTTTGGAAGACTGTTCCCCTCCCCACACTTTCCTGAGTCCCCAGAGGATGTTTCCTGTGTACTTAATAAAAAACTCCACAACTTTCAGCGGCTGGCTGTTGTTATTTCCTCGTCTTGATGTTCACTTCAGCCTCCAATATTTGCCTCTTTTCCATGAGGCCCAAGAATCTGCCGGATAGGCACTGCTTGTCTGGTAAAGCCCTCAGGTGCCGAAGGAGTGAGCAATCATGGCTGAATGAAGGTAGGTGTGAAATGTTTCTCCTGCCTTTATGTTACATTCTAATAGAGGGTCTCTAGTACCCTGATAATTACCCAAATTCAAATCTCTCTCTCTTTCTCTCTCTCTCAATCTCCCTCCCTTCTCACCCTACTCCCTCTCTCTGTTATGTATGGGCTTGGGACAGAAATTAATTCCAGAGACAGCCACCATGCTATTCTCAAAGTCATATGCTAGTCTCAAAGTCACTACTCCCCTCTGGGTACCAAGGCTTTCTTCCTGGTCAAATTTATTTTCATGAGTTTGCTTTCTCTCAAATTATTCTAGGAGGTTTCTTGGTTCTTAAACAAATGGGCTTCTGATGGACCCCCCCCCCTCCAATTCTGTTATTTAGACCTATTCCCAGATGTATGTACCTTAAAAGAGCCAGCAGCTCTGGCCAGCAGCCATCTCCATACAATGGGCAAATGACAAAATTAGGTAGAGGACTCTAATGTGCAGGTTCCCAGCTTCTGTTTAGTAGGAGTCCTCCTTCCTTTATCCACTACAAATAAAACTTATTTCCTCACAATCTGATGAGCTCGTTCACAAGGAAGTATTAAAAGGACTTAAAGTGATGTTTTTCAATGTTACTTACTTCAAAGAAGCATTTACAGAAAAGTAAAAAGTAAAACTCGCAAAATAATTTATCACAGGATGGCTTTCATAAGGGAAAGGCTAATGGATTCATGTCCCCCTTCCCCACCTGTGAGTTATCTTGAGAAGCCCTATGAAAACACCCAGGACTCCCTGTTGCAATTATCAAATTTTATCGTGCATACAATTACCTGAATCTTAAAAAAAATACAGTTTCTGGTTCAGCAAGTCAGAGATGGGGCACCAGCTTTCCTGTATCAGAGTGACTTAGCTCCTGCATGCGAGTAGGATGTCTCATTCTTACTGATAGAATTTCAAATAGTCGTAGTCACTCAAGGGTATTCTTAGGACACTTTAGAGCCATGGTATGTCCTTGGCATTTCCTGTTCACTTTGCCAAGCTGGCTTTATCTCTGCCTGTTATTCCAGTCTGATGAATGGCCAGGCAGATTTTACTTTTTCAGTCCAAGATAATTTTTACCTTCTCAGTTTGTGATGGAAATAGAACTCTAATTTAAGCCCCCCAAAAGAAGGGGCTATTTTTCAGCCTAATCAAAACTGAAACAGAAGCAATTTGGGGATCACTGGATCTGGGATCTCACACAGTATCATGAGGGCTTGAATTTTCTCCTTCTTTCAGTTTTACTTTCCTCTGCATTGAATATATTTAAGGAGAGTTTTCCACATTGAGTCAAGATGACCAAACAGCACTTCTTCTTCCCAGTAATTTCAACCAAAAAAGCAGAATTGAGTCTGACTGGTCTGAGTTGGGACTGAAGTCAATTTCCCAATCAAGCACCACACAAATGAGAATGGAGTGAGATGGGAGATGGTCGCGTCCAAGGAAAATCAAATCTCTGCTAGGTGTGAGAAGGTGCTCCTGTCAGGCACAAATATGGATGTCCTCTAGCAAGGTTTTCCCATCACCTCTGAAAATCATGCTCTGTGTCGGAGCACTGCCTTTACTCATCGGCTTGGCCTTGATTGCTTTGAGTTCAGCTCAGAGTCCCCGGAGGAGATATGAAAGTCAAAACTAACATCAAGAAGATTTTTTTTAACATCAAGAAGATTTTTAACTTTTATGTTTTGGAGGGTTTTTTTTTTCCACTTTTTTATTTTAAATGATTTCAAACTTACAGAAAAGTTGCAAAAATATTAGAGAAAACTTCCGCATATACTTTCCTTGGAGTCATTTTTAATTTTTTTTAATGTTAGGCTCTTCTCATCTGGGAAATTGTGTGTTTTAAAGCATTATTCAAATTCCAGAAGCAATTAGGATGTCAGTACTGAAAACTTTAAAAATCTATATCCCTGAAGCCATTCATATAATAAAGTAGGTCTTCATTCAAAATGCACAATATACTAAAGCACCACGGAGAATATAAAGATTAAGTCGGTGGCTCATATAAAAAGAGGAGAAAGGAAAATCCCTAAGATATATAAAATATGAGAGGATACTATGTGTGCTGTTTAGTCCAAATAAGATGCAAGTTAGATTTCATGCTGTGGAGAAGTGACAGGCAATTCTGAGCAAGACCATTTCCAGAAGAAGGTAATATAGTGAAATTAATGGTTTTATAATGGGAGAAATTATAGCCTTGGTAGCACCAAATCATTTTTCCCTAATCAACACTAATCACAGGAGGTCCAAAAGTCATCAGCTCAGTCCTTGGGGTCACTCTTCAAATCATGGGATGAACAGAATCTACCTGATATCTGAGATAAAGCATTTCTGAAATAAGGAAGTGAATGAAGGAGAGTGTACGGTGTGTATCTGTGAGTGTATGTGTGTCTGTGTTAATGTTTGGAGCTCGATAGGATTTTCTGCAGGATTTCTTCTTCAAAGTTACTTATTAATAAATGAATTAAAAACTTATTAGACGCCTCCATCTAATAAGATTCCTTACAAGGCCACATTTCCAAATTTGGGCTGCCATTTCAGCAGCTACAATTTCTTATGATGCCGCAAAAAGAAAAAGTCCTCCCAAATAAGAACTATTAGATAAAAACACGTTTTTAAACTAACAGTGGAAATATAAAAAGATGACTAGCAGCCATGGGGACATGAATGATTTTTGTGTTATTTACCAGTGAATCCCCAATACCAAGCACAATAACTGTGTATTTATTTCCCAGAGCTGCTATAACAAACTGGGTGGCTTAAAACAACAAATTTATTCTCTCACTGTTCTGGAGACTGTAAGGTGTTGACACATTTGGTTGGTTATCGCTAGGAGATCTAGGGAGGGAAAACCATCCTCTGCTTCTCTCCTAACTTCTAGTGGTTGTAGGAAACCCTGACATTCTTTGGCTTATGGATGAGTCACTTTGCCTCCATCATCACACTGCCTTGTCTTCCATGCTTATGCCTATGTCCTCTCCTCTTCTTACAAGGACACCGCTCATCGCATTTAGGGACCACCTTAATCCAGTATGACTTTATTTGAACTAATTACATCTGCAAAGACCCTATTTCCAAAGTAGATCACATCTGAGATTCTGGCAGACACTCTCCAACCTACCACCAATTAGTACATTTCTTAAAGAAATGCTGGAATAACCACAGTGTGTTAAGAAATAATATCAGTGTATCATCCATCTGCCTTCTGATAAATTCCCCTATAGTTCAATGGGTGGGCAAGCTGTTCAGTAAATTTAAACCAAAACAGTGTCAAATTAAATTCAAATCTCTAGTGTGTAAAAACCCACTTGGAACTTCTTTTCTTATAGACTGACAATATAAAAAAGCCTGGACACCATAAACAACATTCTCACATTGTTACTATATAACTCTGAAAAATAATGTTCTAACATACTCTGCTCAAGTAATGTGTTTTTTTCCTACAACCTCTCCCCTGTTACATATCTCTGTAGATGTCTTCTCAAGGAGAATGACTACATGATTAATAATCCTTTTATCCTTTTTTTTTATTTGCCATTTTTGGTTGTACTTCAAGAGGTATAATAAATTTGTGTTAACAAGTTTACAGAACAGCATCTAGATAGAACAGATTTGTTGTCTCGTGGTTCCATTTAGATAGTAATAAACTCTGGTGTTTCCATGAGGAGCAAACAAGGAAACAGAAACTGCATAGTCATTTGAACAGGGAAAAAATTAACATAAATAATTATTAACTAAAATTGGAGATTGAAGTGATAGAGTATTGCCTAGCATTCAGTAAGGAGAACCAGAACTCTAAAGAGTATAGAAATAGCAGAAACAAGAAGCACCCTCAGACTCTAGATGTGAGATAGAACATCCAAAAAAAGAGGTCCTCTCAGAGTGAAATCATATCTAATTGGGCACTGCTGTGTCACTGGAACTTAATGGCAATCTGCCCTCTGGAGAAAGCCATCCAGAGGGAGATGTTATGCCTCAGAACTCATTGCATGTTGCTCAAGTGGGTGCAGAAGAAACCACAGACAGGGGTCTGCTCCACCAGAGTCTGCTGCAGAGCCATTCCTAGGGAAAGCTGCTGGCCAATGGGTGTTTCTGAACATTGTGCACTGAAGGAACACAATGCCAGAGAAGCCATATGCTGTAGGAACCCAACATTAGAACAATCATTTGGCAGGAGGCTGGCAAGAGATACAAACTGAGACCAGGAAGGCAATAATACGTCCCTCCTTCAGGTCCTGTGATATTATGACTGATAAGAAATATATACAGTATTTGGTTTTCATCCACAATTCTTGGCTCACAGCTCCCAAAACCTTGAAATTTCCCAAGTGTTGATAAAGGTGTCTTTTGTTATGTTAATGTGGTGACTTTTAGATTCCCACCTAGGAATGGGGGCTGTTTGCCAATGAAGCCAATCACATGATTAGAGGGTTAGAACTTTCAATCCCATTCCCAGAAACTCCAGGGAGGAGAGAAGGACCAGAGGTTGAATCAGTCACCAATGGCCAACGATTTAATCAATTGTGCCTATGTAATGAAGCCTCCAGCTTGGAGAGAGTATGGAAGCTCCTGTGCCTTTTCCCCATAGCTTACCTTATGCACCTCTTCCATCTAGCTGTTCCTGAGTTATGTCCTTTTATAATAAACAGTAATCTAGTAAAAATGTTTTTCTGAGTTCTGTGGGTGGCTGTAGCAAATGAATTGAACCCAAGAATGGGGTGTTGAGAACCTCTGGTTTGTAGCCAGTGGACAGTACAGGTAATAATATGAACGTCCTCGGAGTATGGAGGACGACAATCTTTGTAAGATTGAACCTTCAACCTGTGGAACCTGATGCTATTTCTAGGTAGTGTCATAATTGAGTTGAGTTGTGATTAATTCTTAGATACCTTATTGGTGTCCAAGAAGTGTTTGATGTTGTATAGGAGGCCCTGCCAATACATATGTTGGAATTAGATCCAAGAACCTAAAACGAGTTCCCCTCCAGTGTGCTCTACCCCTAAAACTTAACATTGTGCCAGCTGAAAAAGGAAATCTATTTAAAGGACCCAGCTATATTTTCACAACACAGGCAGTTAGGTGTTGATTTGGAGCTATAAATTCATAACTGGCACATCTGGACATCAACTTCCTTAGTTTGCAAACTGAATTTAATTATCTTTCCATGGCTTAATGACATATTCTAGACTGCTAACTTTTAGCATATTTTCATTGCTTAATGACATATAGACTGTAAACTCTTATAGGGAAGAGAAAGTTTCTCTAAATTCCACAAGTGCTAAGAGAACAGCACAACATTGGAGGTCAAATATCTGATGTGTCCTATTGTGACATTTCAACATAGTGATCTTCAATACTGGGCCAATTACAATGCTTTTTATCTTTAATATGAATAAAATTGAAATAATTACATAAAATTATTTTTAATTCAAAAGTCTAATTAGCATTATATCTACTTTCAATTATTTATTTCTCACTTCATGCTTTTTTTTTAACTCTTTATGACTACATTGTTGTTTCTTGATAACTGTTAACACTAGGAGGATCTAGCCTGTATTAAGTATCTTTTATGGACTAGTACTTCCCTTATCTCATCTTATTTAATTGTCAAATATTGACATTGGAATTTAAGTATTATCATCTCCTTTTCTTTATTTAGAGAAAACAAGACTTTAAGTTTAATAGCTCTCCCAAGCCTTCATAAGCTAATAAATGGTTGAACCAAGATATAGATGCAGGCAATGTATGTATCAATGACTCATCAGGCCCCCATATAGCCTCTTGAAGAAAATAATACTAGTGTTAAGAAAAAAATTATAAAACAGTTATACCATTGCCACTGACTATTTGGCTTTTTTCCCCTTCAGTTTTAAGGCCAGAGAGCATTATTGCTTCTTGCAGAGTTAGACCAGATAAAGCGGATCAATGATGATTATTTTTTAATAACATACATCATAACTTATGATGCTTATTATATATACTTACAGGAACTAACTGTAGTCATTTTTTCCACTTCACCTTCTTGTTTCCCCATTCCATTTTACTCAGAACCTGGTGTTCATAGGTCTTCTTCTGTTATCACCATCTGACTCACAGAGATTCCCTGTTAATATCCAGGGGAAGGTGAAGCAAAGAATAAGCTTATCACCAATTCTTGCAATTATTTCCTTGGAGATTTAATGGAGTAGATCAATAAAGACAACTATTAAGCGGCAACTTACAAGAATAAAGAAGCTGTGCAAACAAACATGCTGTAGATCAGTGGACATTAATGAATCTTCTCCTTCAGTAACTTGCTTTAGAACCTACCTAGGAAATACTCCACCCTGTCTTTGAATGCTTAAAATATTTTATTATTTGACAAAATAAACACATAATCCACACATTGATTAAAATGTTACATATATTTAATTCAAGTGTATTGTGAAAGCTCACAATGCCAGCAAGGAACTTTTATAAGTAACTCATTCACCACTTGTTGAATACATATTACGTGCTAGGCTGGTGATACAACAATGAACAAAACAGACAAAAATCACAGCTGTCCTAAGGCTTAGAGTGTAGCATGGAAGACTGACTATAAAAATAAACAAGTAGTTTTATGGTATATTAGAAGGTAATATGGGGGAAAAAAATAAAGCAGGAAAGGGATATTGGGAACATGTAGGTGATTACAATTTTAAGTGGGAAGCTGAGGAAAAGTCTTACTGAGAAGGTAGCATTTGAACAAAGACCATCTTTGCTCCAAGGTAAAGTGAGCCATGTCAACATCTGGAGAAGAACACTCCAAGCAGAGTTTATCAGACATCTCTTATGCATCCCTGAGACCCTCTTGGCCTCATCTGTGTCTTGTTCCAGTTTTATGTGGACTCTGATGGATATAATTTCTTTTCTTCTGCCCCAGGGCTTCTTGTTGATGTTGCTGCCGACCCTTGGGCACTTAAACCCACAATTGCACAAGTTGGAAGTGCAGGGGAATTAATGCCCATGTGGATAAACTTTAACCAATGCAAAAGACCAGCCTGTGGATAAATTCTTCCCCCTTAATGTTTCCCAGGAACACTGCTGAAGAGTGCAGTCTACTGAATCAAACAACTAATTGCGCTAAATAGATGGCAGCTCAGTGTGTCCTTGCATTGGTTCTCCATCCTTTTCTGCATCTTTCTTCTCTTCTGTGAGAAAGAGAAATATCACATAAGCTCTATGCCTCTGTTTCTGGGTAGCCTAATCTAAGACATAAAAGGAAAAAGAAGTGCAAAGTCCTGAGGTAGAAATATGATTGACACACTAAAGAACAGCAAGAAGGTCATTGTGGTAAGGCCAGATGGAGCAAAGGGAAGAATAAAAGGAAACTAAGTCAGAGATGTCATTGAGGACCAATCATGTAAGGTCTTATAGACACTGAAGAACTTTGGCATTGGTTCTGCCTGAAGTAGGAAGTTATTGACATGATCTGACTTATGGTTTAACCAGATCACTATGAACACTCTGTTAAGAGACTGAGAGGAACAAGGGTAGACATGGAAAACCAGTTAAAAATCTTCCCTAAAAATTCTGGTAAGAGATGATGGTGGTTTGGGCCAGTAGCAGCAGAGATGAAGAGGTGTGGTGGATTCTGGTTATATTTTGAAGGTAAATATATCAAGACTTTAGGGAGTGAGAAGGAAGAGGAAGTAAAGATGACTCTGTTGAAACTTGATTTGATATAAAATGTAAGGAAGAAAACAAGGAAAGAGTAGGTGTGGGAAGAAAGCTCAAGAATTTGGTTTTGTACATGCTAAATTTAATATACTCATTAATCTCCAAGTGCAGATGTCAACAAAACAGTTGCATAACATGTCTGGATTTTAAGGGTTTATGTTTCAAGTTTCAGAACAGTAATCATCAGTATTGTTAATGTTTAAAGACATGAGACTGAATAAGATTACCATGGAAATGAGTATAACCAGAGAAAAGAAGGGTGCAGAAACCAAGCCCTCCCAGGATACTCCAACAGTAAGTAAGGGACATAGAGGAATCCACAAAGAAGACTGAGGAGTGGTCAATGAGGATGATGAAAACCAGGAATGGTGTCCACTTAGAAAAAAAAGAAAGAAAACACTTCACAAAGAAAAGAGGATAAAATGAGAGAAAAGAAATAAATGATTTATTGTGTCGAATACTGCTGAAAGTACAACTAAGATGAGCATTGATATTTGATCAATCAAATACCAAGCATTTGATATTTAATTTAGCAAATGAGACTTGTTGACAACAGTATTTTTATTGGAATAATAGAGACAGAAGCATGATTTGACTGAGTTCAAGAGAGAATGGCAGAGGAGAAATAGAGATAGTGAGAAAAGACCTCACTTGAGGGGGTTTGCTATAGAGGAGACTAAAGGAATTGAGTGATTACTAGAGAGAAAATGAAAGGAAAGGTTTAGTTGAGATTGTTAAACTAAGAGCTTATAAGCAGATAATGAGAATAATCCACCAGGAGGGGAAATTAATGATGCAGGAAAGGAGTATTACTGGGGAAATAGCCCTGAGAATGTGAGAATGGAATATAATGGACAATTGAAAAGGTTGTCCTTACTAGGAACACAGACACCTCATCTGCAGGAGCAAGAGGGAAGATAAAATATAAGGGCACAGGTGCTGGTCAGTGAATGGATGTAATGTGGAAACTTGTAGACCTTCTCCTGTGATTGCCACCATGTATTCAGTAAAACTGAAAGCAAACTCATCAGCTGAGAGTAAGCATGGGTAAGTAGGTGCTGAAGGTAAGGAGAGAGGAGAGAGCACAAAATAGTCATCTATCACCCTTTCTGTTTGAGAATTCTAAGTTACTTTCATTCTAAGCTACCTACTCCCAAATCCCCTACACCAACCACCAATGCCAAATGGTAATCAAAGTAGGATTCACGGAGGGGTTTCATAGTGAGCAGAACCCGGTAAAGTAAACAACTCTGCTCACTCAAATTCTCTATTTTCTCTGGGGCACTTGGAATAGGGCCAAGCATGGTCTCTGTTTTTATCACTTGAAATGTTTTCAGCAACAACTAATCCAACTTCATGTCCCATCCCAATGGTTCAATTGATACCCAATTAGTTCTGGGGGTGAGGAGTCAGGCTGAGCTTCTTTTCCTGCTTGGAATGACTTCTTGAGAAAAAGCTGAACCAACTTTCTCTGGTAGGCATCTAGGGGATTCTGGATATTTTGATGAGGCAAGATGAATCCAAAGTTTCCTTTCTTTCTTCTAGGGCATCTAGAGATGCCCTAGATTGAACTTCTAGAGATGCCCTAGAAGAAAGGAAGAATGAGTTAGAATTTCTATGCCCCAGGAAATTTTAAGAACTTAACAAATATTGTCTCCTTCTTTTTGGTCTGCTTCCATTTGGCTAGCCTTCATTATATATATTTTTCAGATACATAGACCTTCTTTACCATGTCTGGATTGGGAACTACATTTTTCCTTGTCTTATAAACAAAATAAATTGCATTTAGAATGCTTTCCTTCTTAAACTTTACACATGCATTATGTCTGTCATGTTCACAAAAACTGTATCAGAGAAGTATCTGATTTTGTAAATAAAGAAACTGAGGTTTTAAATGACCTATTCAAATTTATGTATCTAATGAGCATAGGATTATTTTTGCCAATACCCTTTTACCACAGATCTCATAACTTTCACTAAGGTTATATTTACCCATCTTTTCTCTGCTGTCTACTACAATTATAGCACTATACCAACCCAATAAAATTCTAGATGGATTCAGCTAATCTAAGCTTAGAATATCCAACTAGAAATTGATTAGCAATGGACATGTACCTTACTGATCAAAGATTCTAAACCCTTCTGTCAGTGGAAACATATACTTCATTAGTAAAAATAGATGAAATTTTTCACTAGTTACTAATATGTTTAAGGAAGACTTAAATTTCCTTAAGCTACAGAATTCTGGAGAATCTGCAAGCCAGTATTTTAGCCAGCCAGTACCCTGTAAATTAAAGAAAATCATAAGAAGTCTCACAGACCAGGAAGACTATGACAAAGGAGTTGGGGTAAGGAAGGAAAAAAAAGAAAGAAAGAGAAAATCTAGGTTTTATGGGAAGAGAAACTAACATTTATCCAGCTTTTTTAATCTGCCAGGCATTTTATACATATTATTTATTTCAACCTTGAGAGCCATGAAGTAGAAGTAGGATCTCTCAAAGACTAATAATGTTCAAAACATTGTAAACTTTGTAAGTAGGATATCCACCCAATATTCCCTGACTTCCCACCTCATCTTCTTTGGAAAGGCTATTTTATTCCCAAGGATCCCAAAATACTTTCCAATAGCAACATGGTTACAATAAATGTATTTGAGCCAACAGACATAAACATATATGTAATAAACACTTAAAGAAAAGAAAAAAGTCCAATTCCTCCATAATATGCCAACCTAGGCAATTAACTAACACAAGTCTAGAATCACAAGGTGTCTTGTTTTGAAAAGGCCATTATAGAGCCTGCTATCTTCCTGTACATGCTGTTTTCAAATGTGAATAGTTTCTTTCCAAGGCAGCTAAAAAGAAGGCAATTTTGCCAAAAAGAACAATGTGTAATCCGATGTTTTGCCTGTCTTTATCAGTTCATCCTTAGAGATGTTAACTGTATGCCCAAACCTAAATTAAGAATCAGAATTTCAATAAATAATTGAACTCTTGGGGTGCCTGGGTGGCTCAGTCAGTTGAATATCCAACTTCAGCTCAGGTCATGATCTCACTGTTCGTGAGTTCTGGGCTAACATCTCCAGGTCTGGAGCCACCTCAGATTCTGTATCTCCCTCTCTCCGCCCTTCCTTTGTGCTCTCTCTCTCTCTCTCTCCCCCTCTCTCTCTGTCTCAAAAAAAATAAACATTAAAAAAAATAATTGAACTCTTATAAGGAAGAGACATTCATGTATTGATTGAATTAACATTTTAATTAAAAACTCCTATTTTTCAGGTATTCTCCTATATCCTTTAGATACAGGGGTGAACAAAATATAAACATACTTGTTCTCATGGAATAAACATACGTTATAGGAGGGCTAGGAGAGCTAAAGCCAATTATCAGACAATTACATAATCACAAATATAATACAATATACGAAGTGAAAATAATGAGTTGTAAGCAAGCATACAAAAAAAATCACCTGACTTATTTTGGAAATCATAGCAGATTCCTAGAAGAAGTGAGACTTGAGTTCAAAAAGACAAGTAGGTGCTGGCTAGCTGAAGAGAGAGGAAGGGTCAGGGAAGGCATGGGCAGCAGCATTAAGCGGAAGCATGGAATGCTCTGGTTTCAGAAGGAATTCCATTAATACTTTTGGGGATTGAGGAGGGAGGAGCTTGAGATGGAGCTAAAGAGGTTATGCAAGGTCTTGTGGACTTTGAGAAGCACTCTGGATTGTATTTATTTTAATTTTTTAAATATGTATTTATTTATTTTGAGAGAGAGCATGCACACGTGAGCAAGCAAGGGAGAGACAGAGAGAGGGAGAGAGAGAATCCCAAGCAGGCTCCGCCTTGTCAGCACACATGCAGGGCTCCATCTCATGAACCATGAGATCATGACCTGAACCGAAATCAAGAGTACAACACATAACCAACTGAGCCACGTAGGGGCCCCTGGCCTGGATTTTGAAGGCAATCCGATGCTGTTAAAAATTTTTAAGCAAGAGAGAGAACTAAACATATTTGTTTCTTGAAAGATTTCTCTGGATGCTATGAATAAATTGGAAGGACCAAACAAAAATATTTGCAGGAATTCAAGAAAGAGAAGAGGATGGTTTGAACTAGAATAAGGGTAATAGAGGTGGAGTAGAGTAGGTGGGCTTCAAAACACAAGAATTAGTGTTTAATTCAATATGGGGGTCGAGAAGAAAGAGGGTCTGATATTACATCCATGTTTCTAACTTGAGAAAATCATGAAATTGTACTAATCATAAAAATGGAAGAAATCCAAGGATACACACATTTGGAAAGGTGCAGTATTGTTCCAACTTTGGACATAATGAATTTTAGATACTTGTTTGATGAGGAGGAGCTCTTAAGTAGGCTGCTGGGTAAACTGGCTGACGATACAAATTTGAGAATGTCTCCAAATCTATTTAGGTACAGAGCCTAGACTGAAACAAGGCTCCTTCTCAATTATTTAGGTTGTATTGCACAGTGACAGCAGGACACAGATATGCACAAAGGAGAAACCAATAACAGATACCCCTTGTGACAAGTATTTTCCTCCCATGTGGGCCCTCAAATTAACTGACCTTTTATCCTTCATCATCTAAGTGACTTCCTTGTTTCAGTTCTGTTGGTATAGGATTTGAGCCATCAGCAAATGGTAATGAAGATGTGAAAGCAACATTGCCTAGAACTTTTCCCCTTAAGGTGTGGAAAAGGCTAAAATTTTAAGAATGAAAAACATCTTCATAGATGAAAATTTTACAGTGTAGATTAAACAGAAACCAGGGGCTAATATCAAGAAAGAGAATATAGTTCATCAAGGATAAATTCTCAACATTGACCTAGGTGGTATACAGAGTATTCAAAAAATACGTGCTATACATCATGCTTATAATTAAAGGTAATGATTCATAGATGAAAGACATTTAATTATTAGGCAAGACAAACAAAAATTTTTAAAAATATGTTCAAACATATGGTATGGATTATTTGTTCAGTCAATAAACACTTGTTGAGGAATCATCATTTGACAGACTCTGTGTTGTATCTATATCTCAAGACATAGAGAAGAATAAAATATTAGTTTCTTCATTGAAGAAAGTCAAGTGTTAGGGGAAAAACAGATAACTATCAAAAAGTTACAAAACAAACATACTCAAAATAAATATGTGTTTCCATGGGAAATTCCATGGGAACATTTAAATTGGATCGATTAAATTGGCTGGGGTAATGATATTTCAATTTGATTTTTAAAAAAAAAGGTGAATGTGCCAAACTGGAAATGGCGGAAGGCCTCTATAAGCCTAAGACATAGTTTGGCAAAAGAAACAGAAGAATGAAAGGTTGTGGTGGACTGACTGATATACAGGTATATGGTGGGAACCAGTGGGAACTGGTGGAAAAAGAGTCTGGGATGGTGGATTAGGGTTCTGTGTACTGTGCCACGGGTTTTATCCTGCAGGTAATGAGGGATCATCTGATCGATTCCCGAGAGACGTGAGCCATATTCCACATGGGACCGAGTCTGGATATTGGTGGAGTAAAATGGTTACCTGAGTAGTCATGGCAATGTTACAAATGAAGTTCAAAAGATAAGAAACTGTTTAACACTAAGAAAGCCAAATCTGTCAAGCGTGAGGGTTGAGCACTATAGATGAATAATAGTACAAGGTAAATGGTTGCAGGAATGGGTTGAAAATAAAAAGGCAAAGACAGAGTAAAATAAAGGGCCCCAAGAGCTAAGGAACAGCAGATTCACTTAATAGGCCTCTGTCTAGGACATGGGTGAATGAGTTGGTTTAGTTAAAAGGGATGAAGTTTGGGGAGCTCTCGCAGAGGGAGACATAGGTTGTTAAACAAGGAGCTAACATAATCAGACTGGTATTTTAGAAGAATTGCACTGGAGTATGGTGAAAGATGGAGAGAAGATAAGGGCCAGGAAAGCGTTCTTTTGTGAATGTGAAGAAGAGAAAGACTTTGGTGAAAGTTTAAACTAGTTTATGGGCCACAACAGTTTGGTCAGGAAGGGGAAAGATAAAATGCTGCCAGAGAGGTTGGGTAAGACTGCAAGGTGAGTGCAGGATGGGTAGAATTTGGCTCAATAGTGAGGAATGGGGAAGGGACTCCATATTGGAGGAGAAGGTAGCAGAACTTATTACAGGATAGCAGATTTGGGAAACTCCTGAGCCAGACTCCATCTGGCGTTTTGGTATTCATATCTGGTTCTCAGCATGAACTCTCCTTTGGAAAGGATTGGTAAGTGTCCTCAGCACCATATTTGTTACTGTCCAGTGGCTTCCTGCATCGGTCACCTTCAAAAGTTTCAGCACAAAATCCTGTGGGTTGGAAACCAATACAATAATAGTTAATCCATGGGTTTGCATTTAGATGATATTTTGTGCCTTGGTGTAGTAGAAAGAACTTGAGCTTTAACGACATACTAGCTAAATGATTGATGAAAATGATCTTACAATAAGAAAGATGGCTGTCTGTCAAAAGAAAAGAATGATATGGTTTAAGTATCTGCACATTGAGCTGCAATCAGAGATGTTCTGCAGACTGGCCACTGCTTTTTAATGATTGCATTGACGTCAGACGGTGTCTAGTGCAACCAGCTATTTTTATATATCAATTGAAAATGCAGCAGCTATCTCTCCTCTGAATTAGATCACAGAGCAGCAATGAAAACACATGCCTCTGCCATAAGGTAGATGAACAGGCACTTCTGGGTTATGTTAGAGAGAATATGAGTTTTTCTCAATCTGCCCTGGAGCAATGGTTACAGTTGTCAATTGTACAAATCACTGGGTACATTTTCCTGAAGTATTTGTAAGAAAGGAAGAAAGGGAATATTTTGCTTCGCTGATCTGAGAATAGCTACAACAAAGCTGAGCACAGTACACACAGCAAACCAATCTTTAGGAAAGCAGCAAGATTATCAATGCCAGACAAGGAAAGAATGTCCTTTTCTCCATGTTAATGCTGATTCCATTAATGAAAAGGAAGTTGGAGGATCAGGTTCCGGTCCAAGGTCCTGGGACCCAGGACGTCTGAGGGGCTGGGTCCATGAAGAATTCCTCCAACTGGATATTTTCTGATGCAGCTGTTCCTGAAAATACCTCCTGATGTTGCCAGATGGGAATCTCTGGATTAGAAAACCTTATGCATAAGCACACAGCAGCAGGACAACTGTGACTGGTATTCTCAGCAGAATGCCAGAGTAGCTCTGAATATATTTTCATGTGCTATCATACTTTGATTAGAAATAAAGAAAATGCATGATCAACAAACATTACATAATACATGTTCAAGAAAATTCTCATAATCATGATGACAAAGGTCATAGTAGATTTTTAAATCTCCCTATATAAAATCAGTTCCTTGTGCATTCAGTTTTGTTTGTTGGAGAAGGTAGAAACCCATTATTTTATAAAATTTGGGGGTGAGGTGGGAGGAATAAACATTCAAATTCAAAACCATCAGCTTTTTGTGACTCTATGCTATTTCCCAGATAAGTACAGACATTTCAGCAAGACCTTTGTTTGCTGGGCAGTATTATATGACTGCACTTTATAAATTCCGAATTTTAAATTACAGATGATAATATCAGCTCCCAAATGTCAGACATCATGATGAATTGGCTTTTCAACTTTTTAAGCCATTCACTTTCCTCCCTTCTGAAATGTCAAATGTAAAGGCTCCTGATAATAACAAAGCTGTGCAAAGCTTGTTATTATTTTTTTTTTTGCAGGAATCATAATACTTAATGGACAATTCTTCCAAAGCTTGTTTCATATGTGTTCTTTGCTTGATATTCTAATTGTTCAGACTGTACCAGCTTTTGAGTAAACTAATCAATAAAATCTACCTCCCCCCAATATAGCAGTTTTGAAATGATTGTTTTCACCACTTCCATAGCACTAAAATTGTGTTTAAAATGTCAATTTAATGCCTAATTAACCTCTTACTTTTAATTTGTCTTTTGTTCCAGACACACAGATGTTCATTTTGCCCTTTTGGAAAGTGAAGGTAGAACAGCTAAAAAAAGAATGTCAAGGCTCATGAATTTTTCTTCATTAACATCTTAATCTAGCAAAACTGACATAAGAATTGCACCTTGTATTTCATGGAATGTTGTTATAAAGCGATATTAAAAACTGGACTGTCATGCTTTTTTCCCCTACTTTCATCAAAGCTAAAATGGAAATATTCATTGTTGAAAAGCACAGAAATTAAACTGTCGGTTGTTTGAATGATTGATTTACTTATAAATATACTCATTTACTCATTCATTCAACACATCTTTATAGGGTATCAACCAAGTTCTAAGCCCTAGGCTAGGTAAGAAATACAAGGTAAACAAAACACAGCATCTGAGTTTGAGGAGTTGGAATTTATGGTGGGAACAAGCTATATCATAGTTATAGTAAATAAGAACTTAATAGGTCAAAGACTCTTTTTTCTGAACATGACTTTGAAATTAAGTTCCTGAAGTTCTGAAAAGACTATTACACAATAATTCTTTAAAAAAAAAACAAAAAACAAAAAACCTTACCTCAACTATAATCTAACATAGCTCTAAAGGATACTCCTCCTTTGTTTAGGTCACATTGCCATTCAGCTTTTATCCTCTTGATCAGCTTTGTCTCCTTGAGAACATGAAACAGGTCGCAGTGCCCTTATACATGCCGTAATACAAACAAATTCAGATTTTCAACAGTGACCCTCATCAAAATAACTGTATGTATTGCTCCATTTTCAGCAAATTCGTTTTCTATTTTCTTTTGTATCTCTCAGGAAAATGAGTGGGCATTCTAACCAACTCTGATGATTGCAACCTTGACTTCCATTACAAAGAGAGCACATAACTTTCAGATAGTTTAATTGATGAACAAAACTGTTGACACAGAAGATTCAGGCACCCTTCCTCCGTATTAGCAATGGAAGAGAATAAATATCGTCATATGTTATATGCACCAAACATCTCTGGAAGGATGCGCAAATTCAGATTCCAGAGGCCTCTATCTTCAGATTAAAACTATTGTGCACCACCAGGAATAGAAGGGCTCAACATTTTTCTCAATGAGAAAAGCATCGTCAATTGAAGATTGTTAACTCTGATAATAACACCTAACCTTATTAAATTGCTACCACATTCTTACTTGCAGGTACTGTGATTCACTTTTCTCATGCTTCATCTCAGGTCAGCGCTCACTTCCACTGCTACAATCCTAAAAACAGGCCATGGGCCAAGGGTAGCCCCGTGCATGTAGGACACCTTCAAAGCCTACTGCATGTAATCACAACTGCCAACTGGCTGTGCAATTTAATGGAACTTGAATATACAAAGGTAGCTTCGGCGGTGAAGACCAAAGAGAGTTCTATATATTACTTTATATTTGAGAACAGAGAAGTAAGCAAAGTTGTATGGTGCTGAGGGATCAGAAGGAGTGGAAATAAGAATGAAGCTCTGGGTGGTATATGGTGGCTAAAGGACTTTTCATCACAAAGATGCCTATGGTTTAGTTTTAATTTGTTCATGTGTATGTGATGTTACATTTGTACTCTGATATACTTCAGGAAAGTCTGCTACTCACACAAAATGACCTTGTATAGGTAGGTGTATGTGTATGTTTATTTTTGTTAGTTAATGGTAGGGGAGGGTTGCAATTTTTTTGGATATGTGAAAAATATGGAAAAGATCCAAGGGTCTTTGTGTCAGTCTCAGGGTCGACACAGTCTGAGAAGAACAACATGAGCAAAAGAGCAAGTCAATTCATAAAATGAGAGCCAACTGTTGGAAGCAGGTGTCCAAAGACAGAGGTGGCCATGAGAACACAAGTCCCTCTGGAGCTCATGGCAATCTGGGAAAGGGCTATGGTCTTCCACATTCCAGGGAATGGGGCTCAAATCAATCCTCCTTACACCTGAAGAGTTAGGGAGAACTCCAAACACCCACAATACATAAGTATTTGCTTTGAACAAAACATTTTCCGCACAGTTATTACAGAAACCGCAATCAAAAGATTTGTCTATCCATCGCCTGTTAGAAGGCTGCAGGAATATAAGACTATGCATTGTTTAAATCTCTTAAAAACAAGATTTGTCTTCCCTATAAGAACTTCATTTTCTAAAAGTAGGTTGGTCCCTAGAGAAGGGATTACTTAAATTAAAGCCAATCTGTGAAACATGTAATTATTTCTCTGGAGTGTCAGCATTTACTTCTCTTGGAGAAAGCCTGCAGATCTGGGCTGAAATGGTGTAGTTGCATCAGTATTTTGTGGTCATTGGACTTGGTTCCTTGTATCTGATAACATATTTCTATAAAGGCTACATGTGAATTTTATGTAAAATGGTTATTGAAACGTTGTCCATTTTGTTATTTGTTGTCTGTGGCAAAGACTAGCAGTTGCTCATCAAATGTTTTTGGTGGTATATACCTAACCAGAAGAAGACTACATACACTTCCCAGCCAACCCTGCATCCTTACATGATGTGGCATGTGCTCAGTTGGAGACAATAAAATAGGTGCAAAAGTGGTTGTATGAGAGAGAGTTCTGGAAAATTCTCTTAAATGGAAAAGGACAAATAACTTTGGAGGCTTACTCCTTCTTTCTCACAGCCTGAAAGTCAGATATGATCACTAAAGCACCATAGCTGTGTTGGACCAAAAGGTACTTTAAGGATGGAAAGCACAAATCTTGAGAATGATCAACCAGAAAATAAGAGCCCAAGTCCTTGGTGACACCATGAAGATTCTCCAAAAAAACTTGGGATTTCTTCTTTTATTTGAGAGAGAAGTAGCTGCTCATTTGTTTAAAGCATTTTTATTTGGGGGTTTCCTGTTTTATGCAACAAATCTAACCATCTGTCTCCTGCATAAGGATATGAATTGTAAGTTTCTTGTAGAGTTTATTGCCAGGAAAGGCTACTTCTTTCATGATAGGTTTACTTTATATCTCGCTGCCTTTGCTTTTTATGGAGAGCGGAGTTAAATTTAGTGGTTGTTGCAAAATGATTCTTGCCGTAGGCTGCTGGTATAATGATTTTTATCTCTCCCCCTGCCCCCAGCCTGAACCATTCCCACATCTTCTGGTACTTTACCTCCATTTGAATTAGTTCAGTTGCATATCTTTATAAACTTCCTGAAAAGTGCTTTTAAAAATATATAATCACAAGATTTAGCATGATCTGCTGATTAGGTGACATTACATTTTAGAAAAGAATCATATAGGAAAAGGGAACTGTGGTTTAAATCACTGATATTTAACCAAAAACTGCTTCATTCTCCCTTAGCTGAAGGATATTTTCTCTCTGCTCATCAAACAAATCAAAGACAAACAAGACCTATGTATATTTACAAAAACAATTCAGATTATAAATATAGTTCTTACACTGTTGCTTCTTTTGTATACACAGAACTCAGGAACTCAAGACATGGCTATTTACAAGCACTAAATTCATCAGTGTTGGGTAATGAATTTTTATGCTAACCGCTAGTAAGGAGCAGAGCCAAAATTGAAACTCAGGTCTCTGTCCTCTGTCCATAGTACTGATTCCTACTTGTAGAAAATAATGAGATGGTGCAATCTCAGGGGGGAAACAAAAGGTAATGTACCAATAGCCACCATCTCCTCACGTCTTCAAAGATGTTTTGTTTTGTTTGTTTTTTAATTAAAAAGAACAGATAAAATAACAAAATAAACCTCTACAGATTTCAGTTACACCTCTGCCACCAGTCTGAGGTGCTGACCTCTGGAAATCAGTGACCTGATGGTGACACACCTCCTGCCCCTCCCTAACGTGTTCTCTTGCTTCCTTCAAACTGGAAACTTCTCAGATCTGCAGGGACTTGCTATAGGTATAAGTACACTGGGGACAAGAGTGGGGTGATTTTCACTACAGTATAAAAATAAATGCAGAAAATATAAGCCTTGTTTTCATTAGAACATAGTTCTGACTGCGATCTATTTTGTGGGTGGATAAAGTTGTGCACACAATAAATGATTTTGCTAAACTTACTGTCAACGAAAGAATAAAGTTAAATTTCCTTCAGGCAATTTCTTATATAAATACAAAGATTTTCTTAAGCATAATTCAATAGAGCGAAATAAGGGTATTTTCCCAAAAACCTCTTAACAGCCCAGAGAGAGAAAAGACTTAAGTTCTCCTGAACATAGCTTCAAGTTTCTAGAATTATACAGGCCCCTCTATCCACTCCTCCAGCAGCATTTGCCTTAGGACAGTGATATTATGTTCGTTTCTGTAGGAACCCCTCACTGTTGATTCTTGTAGAGCAGGGACTACAGCACAGTGACAGGAATACGTATAATGGGGACTCAGTGCCAAAATGAAATGAATTTCTGATTTAAGTCCCTCTTGCCAGTTCCCTGTTCTTTACAGAAAGAGAGATCTGCTCATACTCACACTTTATTCTCTTACTTGAAGATTTATATCTCCCTCTACATTCTCCTCTCCAAGCCACTTGTGTTTAATTGTTATTCTTTCTTAGTTTAATGTGGTTCTTGATCTTGACTGTTCCATTCCCTTTGAATGAGTGACGAACTAACTCATTCCTTCATTGATAAACTAAGAGTAGTTCCAACAGCAATGAAAACAAGGCATGCTAATTAAAATGTCAAAGAAGATTCAGTGGCTGGCAGGCTGGCATGAATGGCTGTCTCCTGGAAGACCTGGTCTGGTCACTGAGGGCTGAGAGCCTAAAATCAGACTGCACAATGCACTTGCCATCCTGTTATATGGCATGCATGAGGCATGAGTTTTTGTTATCAATCAGTTATTCTAATTAAGAAAAATTAGTCTAATTAGTCCGTAAATGGACTGTCCACTTCCAAAGAATTTAAACACAATAAAATATAATAAATTTTTAAAAATACATTGTGCAGATATTTTTTCAAAATCCAGAAAGATTGCAAGACTACATGTAGAGCATACCCAGCCCCTGGAACATACTAAGTTATGTTAACTGGGATAAGTTTTATGTTATAATACAAATTGTTAAGTTCAGACATGTTAGTAAACAAAAAGGTGTAGATAAAGAAGTCATTATATTTAACCAGCTTTGAAAAGTGGTTTTGATAACATCTTAAAATCAGATTGGGCAAAAGACAAAAAAGCAAAAAACAAACCTATATGGAAGCAAAATGCTGAGGAATAAATGACTAGGTAGTATCTATTTTTAAGGAGCTTCTTCCAATAACAATTTATTAACATCAAACTATCAGGACATACAAGACACTGAGCTAGGAATTCTGCAGGAGTAACAAGATATAATATCTGTATTCTACCCTAAAAAGGCTTGACTGATAAGCTATTTATGGAAGAATAGTAAACTCACAGTATAAGGCAAACCATTAAAGCAAAATTATAGGAACAACTATATACTCTCTACAGCTCAGAGGTAGGAAAGGTTTCTGCTTAGAGCAAAGCTCACAGGCCACCTAGGAAAGTTAAGTAATTCTATCTAAATGAAACAAATTTCTAGGAGTCAGTCTGTCCTTTGCCTCATGCTCCCGTTCCCGTCTCCATCCTCAAACCCAATCTTATTCCCTCATTGAACAAACCATATTTAAGCTCCCAAGGATACCATCCAAAACTCAGTGGATAACAGAGTAAATAAAGTAATGTGAGACTAAATTTCCAGCCTAATGTAAAGGACTTGTGTCACAAATTTGAGATTGAAATTTATTAGGTAGTGCTTCTACCTATAGAGAGGAGAGAAAGAATCTGTATTAGATAGAGAGAAAATTGGGGCAGTGATGCATTCACATGAAGCCCTCGGCCAACTCCACCAGAAATTTCCAAATTTAGCTGGGATTCCTTAAGAGTTGTTTCAAGTTGGGTCAATAGGCCCAGGCTGTCACTTCCCCAAGTCAACCAGTTAGTGAAGCAGCAGTCTTGGGAAAGGATTTAGGCATTGGGCAAAGTTAGCTCTCTTTGAGACAATCCTGAAAGAGGGCAGACAGCTCTCCACAGCCCCAGGAAGAAATCTTTCAGTGCTGGAGGGGGATCAGAGTGGCAAGAACCAACATCCACACAGGTTACACGATTTTTTCCATTTAAGTTTTCCAAAGTCAAAATTGTCTTCACTCATTTTATGCATATATATACATTACACTGATGTCCCCTAATTAGTATTATAATTATCAATTCTGAGTAATAAAAAAATACTATAGCTTTGTAGATGACTGTGATATTGTGACTTATATACTAAGAAATATACATATTTGGTCTTTGTCTTATTTCTGGCACAGAGCTCCTAAAACCCTTGGAATATCCTAAGAGATGAGACCAAACAACAAAGTCTTTTGTTATGTTAATGCTATTACTTTTGGTTTTTTCTTCCCCCAAAATTATGTTTATTAACATACATCATTTATATAGATTTTTTTGTTTTATTTTTAAATTTATTTTTTAAATTTAAATCCAAGTTAATTAACATATAGTTTAATAGTAATTTCAGAAATATATTTAGTGATTCATCACTTACATATAACACCCAGTGCTCATCCCAACAAGTGTCCTCCTTAATGCCCATCACTCCTTTAGTCCTTCCCCCCACCACACCCAATCAGCAACCCTCAGTCTGTTCTGGTATTTAAGAGTCTCTTGTGGTTTGTCTCTTTTGCTATGTTAATGCTGTGACTTTTGAATCCACCTAGGGATGGGGTGAGTTGCGAGGAGAACAGATCCCATGATTAGAGGGTTACAATTTTCAGAACTTTGGCAAGGGCAGAGGGGCTGGAGATCATTAGGGCTAACTTCCAAAGCCACGACCTCCTGAGCAGGGGTGAGCAGATTCTTTTCATTTAGGGTTTAGGGTGAATATTCAGAAGGGAAACTTTATCACCACATGTAGAGGTGGGTATAAGATCACATGTGTATCTTCAGGAAACATGCTTATACATACATTGTATGCTATGTTAATGAAGTTTGTGCTTCTCCTTGAGAGGAGATTGTAACGTTACAGTGACGTAGAGGTAACCATGGGACACTCCAGGGTCCATCCGCGCAGAGGTGAGTCAGTGATCACGCTCAAACTGGTCTAGGCCAGCTGGAGTTCTTGCTGTTGTTTTTCTCTAAAAGGTAAGATTAACATTCCTATGACGAGGAAGGGGGTCAGTAAGGGTCTTGCTGGTGACACTTCCATGTTGGTGCTGGGAGCGTGGTGCTTCTGGAGAGGGCATGGAAGCTCTGTGCCCCTTCTCCCTGACTTGCCCTGTGCACCTCTACCATCTGGCTATCCCTGAGTTATATCCTTTTATAATAAATCAGTAATCTAGTAAGTAAAATTCTTCTCTGAGTTCTGTGAGCTGCTCTAGCAAATAAACCCAAAGAGGAGGTGATGGGAACCTTTGATTTATACCCAGTCAGAGTTACAGGTAACAACCTGAACTTATGACTAGCTTTTGAAGTGGGGGGCAGGGAAGGGGATCTGTAGTCTTGTAGGAATGAACCCTTAACCTGTGGAACCTGAGGTTATGTCTCCATAGGTAGTATCAGAATTGAGTTTGACAGCAACCAGAGTTCACACCCTGCTGGTGTCCAAGAATTGCTTGTTGGTGGTATAGGAAATACTCCTTCCACAGGTTGAAATTGGGTCTAGGGACTCAAGCAATGATAAAGCTTCCAAGCAGTTTTGGTTATTATGTTCAGACCTCCTTTTTCAAATAGAATATCTCTCCTTTCTCTCTTGCCAAGTAATTTACAACTTGAGAAAGGATAATGGAGGTATAAACAATGCACAGATGTCTCTCTGATTTCCTTTATTGTGTTTCCTCTGGGAGGTATTAGGGAAATCATTCCTTGACTTTGCCCGAGTTTGTTGAGGATGTTGATAATAATGGAAATAAATACGGGCATGCAAACAAAAGAACAGCCTTGTTCTTCTCATTAGAGAATGTGACTGGAGGCTCTAGGTCAACATGTCAATGCCATTGGAAGTTGGACTTCTGGAAAATTGTTTCATAGAGAATTTAACTATGATACATGCACAACCATTTGTATCATAGGACTTGTAGAACTATGATAGAGACTGGTGAGTTTCTCACTGAATAACTTTATTCATTCCCCAACAGATTTCTTAGTGAGCCCACTAAGAACTTTGGAGATACAGTAGTAAATATAACAGCTACAGCTACAGCTTCTAATGTGGACAGCAGAACAATGGGGCAAATAAACATTTTAACCAAGAAAACAAAGTCCAAATTGTCCCAGGAGTATAAGCAGGCCTTCTAATCTAAACTAAGAAATCACTACAGATCTCCAAAAGAAAGTGACGTTTTGAGCTGAAACCTGAAAAAATGAGCTGGGTTTAGACTTTGAAAGAGGTCAGAGAGAAGTGTTTTAAATGAAGGGGGCATCTTGGTCCCAAGGAAAAAGAATGGCATACTTTAGAAAATAACCAAAAGAAAATTGGATGTTCAAGGGAAACAGTGAGGGGGAAGAAACTGGAGGTCAAGGGGAAGAGAGGAACCAAATTATGAAGGACACCATTAAACCATGTTAAAGGGCTGGACTTTATTGTCCGAGGGACATAAGGAAGCCATTGAAAGATTTAAAGCAGAGAAAATATGTAACTGTAATTCAATTTTATAAAAATGACTTTGACATAAAAATATTGGAGATGGAGCTGGAGAGAAATGACTAGATTTAAGAGATAATTGGTATCCAGAATCATGAGGGTTAATGATTGATTGGATGATGTGAGGAATTGTAGGGGAGTCAGAGAGCACTTGGGCAATTTGGTGGAGACTGGTGCCATTTACTGTGTCAATGAATGCTGGAAGGAGAAATGATGGAGCTGACAAGTTCATTTTTGCACATTGGAGCCTGAGGTATCTTTGAGACATCAATAGGTAGAGTTTCAATAGCAATTTGACTGTGTTTTGGGGGCTCCCTGGGCTAGAGACATCCACGAAAGGCATGTGAAAGAATGATATTGCCCAGGTAAAGATTGGAGACCAAAAGAGTAGCATACTTAGAATAACACCATGTGTCAATATTCTAGAATTGGGTAAAGAACAGAGTCACAAATGCATCTGAGAAAGAATATGCAAAGAAGTAGGAAAAAGGGAGAGTTTGTTTGGCAGAGATCGTTACCTAAGCATCCACCTGCCTCCTCTGTTTCCTAGACTGTTTTTTCCAGCCTCCCAGGAGTTCAGTGTTGCCACATTGAGCTCTAACTAATGGAAGGGGAACAAAAACTGATGAAGGCCACTTTCAAAGGTGGTACATAAAAATCTCCCAAAACTTCTCCATCTCATGGCTCAATGTCAACCCCAAGAGGAAGTCAGAAACCTTCCTCATCCCTTAGGAGAAAATACTATTAGATTTTACACGAGTAAGAAGGAAACTTTTACGTTAAGCCACCAAGATTTGGGTGTTTACTGTAGCAGCGGCATTACCTTCACTCACACACACAGTGTGGAATCACAGAAGCCAAGGGACTAGACTACTTTAAAAAGGAAGGAGTAGTCAACAATGTCAAATGACTGCTGAAAAGTCAAGCAAATTAAGTACTAAAGAATCTCTTAGATTTTCAACCCATAGGGCCCGAGTGACCTGTATGTATCAGTATTTGCAACTGAAGATTTTTAGGATAAATGTAAACATATCTATGATCTTAATGGCAGTGGTTGTTTTAAGGAAGTTTCTGCATTCATAAATCAATTAGACTGTCTTGACAAACTCTGTGTATAGGTGTTTTAAATGTCATTTTTCAGTCAAACAAGACTTCCGAGATTGGTTACACAATTGAATTTTGATTTATCGACTTGGCCCTTAGTTTTCAATTGACTGAGTGGATTATTTAATTCTCTTGACTCAATTTGGATGAAGAAACAAAGCCTGTACACAAAGTGTCAGAAAAAAACTTGGGATCTATAATAATCAATTAATCAATCAATGGCTGTTTAGCTTGGCTGAAACAATTACACTTATTGTGAATGCTCTGAATTTTCTGAATCAGTGATTTAAAACTAAATTTTATGCATACTGAACATTAGTGTGTGGAAAAGCCATAAGGTTCTTGTTAAAATGTAGAGGCCTAGAACCCTACATATAAATATTCTAATTCGGTAAATAGATCTTAGGAGCAAGAATTCACATTTTTTTAACAAACACTTCAGGTGATTCTGATAGGTATGGTCCCTAGCTCACACTTTGCCAAATACTGATCTGTATTTACCGGGATGCTTTAAAATCCAAATTTTTTCTCAAAAGAGGAACTGTAACTGACCCTTAGGTACTTGGCACCAGAAAGAAAATTTGGAAAAAAAAAAAAACCAGAAGAGCATTTTTGTTACAAAAGAATGAAAAGGAGAATTTTAAAAGGCCATGTCAAATTTTTCTTTCTTTATAAATTTACAGACATTATTCTCTCCATTTTTATCCATTCTCTTCTTGTGAATTTCAAATAAAATGGTAATTCGATGATGAAATTTTCTCCTTTCAGGGCCCCAGCATACAATTAGCAGGTGATGCAGCAAGCTTGTGTAGCACTTTGTGCTATATGAACTCATTATGAAAATAAGAAGGATTTTATTTCCTCATTTCCTCATAATCTCATTTCCCTGCTTTTTTACTCACCTTTTAAAACAGCCCTCCCACTGGTATAACAAAGAACAGGACCTCTCCCTCCTACCCCATCCAGATGCATAGCCACTTAAAACCCTCGTTATTCTGCTCTCCATTTATTCTCTCTGGTTCTATGTTTCCTCGTTTGTAAAGACGGGATAGTAATAGAACGAACCTCATTAAGTTGTCATAATTAAATGAGATAATATATTTAAAATGTTTAGAAAATGTCTGGTATTTTGTAAGCCTTACACAAATGTTATTCAAGAATTATACTAGCACAGGTGTTTCAGCCATATTACTGCACTTACACCTTCTTCACTTTTTGCAAAATCACACACTAAACATAACAGTGCTCACTGGAAAAAATAGGGTTAGGAACAGATCCTCAAAAGCCATGGTACTTTTACAAAAATGATAAGAATCCTGAAGATACAAAGATTGAGTTAAATCTCCACTAGCCTTTGCCCCCCAAATCTGTCAGTCCGCCCTTTGATGTCTCAAACCCTGAGACTCAAACTTCCCCTGTGGAGATACAGGTCTTTAACAACAGCCACTTTGATAAAAGATAGTTACATCAGGACTCAAAAGTTTGTTCTTTTGTTGTTGTTATTGTCTCATTTTAACACAGGAAAATCTCTTCCCAGGTTCTTAGTCTGCAAATACAGTTTCTTCAGGTAGTTTCACCTAGTGGACAGTATAGCAAGGATTTCAGGCCATTAAGCCAGCCACTTTCTTGAATTAAAGGAAGATATTCAGAGCCTTTTAAGCGTTTTTTTCCAAACTCTTCAAATATCATAAAAGTTTTGTTTTATTTAACTGTGAAAAAGCTTACACAGTTGATTGCTTCGGACAATGAACACACTGGGAAAAACCAAGTTTGGTCCAATTTGTTTTCTGTGTTATGCTGATATCACTCCCCTAATTACCAATTGCATGAGTTGATTTGCATTTAAAAACACATGTTGTAGCAGACTGTAGATATGATTTTTAAAAATCCAGAAGACTTGAGAATTGCGCTATAATAAAAAGAGCTTAGCAATCTAACTCCCCAGCATTCTTTTCCAAAAGTGACTTGAGCCCAATTATCAAGGGCTAAAAACGCTGATCTTGTTAGAAGTCTGGAATAGTGTGAGTGTTGGTGCACCCTGGTGGTAAGCAAAGACGGTCAGACTTGATGTATTTGGCTAATATATTAATCAGAGAAGGCAGCTCTACTGCTTAAACTCCATTTATATCTCAGCCAGTAATAAATAAAACTCAGCTCTGAGCTTTCTCGCAGGACATTCTTTTGTTGGTGTTTTTTTTCCCCTTCCATTGGTCATTAGTCATTGCCTACTTTTTTTTCTTTTCTCATTTCTCCCTCAAAACAGGTGGAAAGGAAGTCTTGGGTTGTTCTAACAGCAGGAGCTGTTTCCCTGAAAGATTTTAGGCCCTACTTCCTTTGAGGGGAAGTAATGGGAATGTGATATTACAACAAGCAGTGGCCCTCCAATGGCTTGTGGACCCTCTTACAGGTAACCAATGCTCCTACAGACTGCTAGGCTCACTCACTCCCCCTGCTCTGCGCTGGGAGATACTATCACCAGATAAAAGAGAAACCACAAACTGTTGTGGATAAGGCATCAACTGCTGTACCAGCAACAAGGTAATGAGCATTGTTATGTTGTCAGCATTTATTCTACTGTCTTTGAGGCACATAGTCAACCTCGAAAGACCCCAGTGGTAGAAACATTACAACACAAAACCTAGCTCACTTTGCTCCATCTCTTCGTGGCCCCAAGCTATACAAGTTTCTTTGAAAGGTAAAGTTTTCTGAAGTCCTGGATCCAATCTTTGAATATATGGATAGTAATTAGACAAAGTAGGGACCTGTTGAGCCATACATTGGCGAAGTCCATGGAACATTAGCAGCGTCACTTGTGATCATTAATGAAATAAAAGGCGACAGATCTCAGCAGAATGCAGAGTTGGATTCCTCCTCAAATTAGGAGAAATATGAGAGGAGTGGCCAGTTTGGGTGTGTTTTCGATCCCCTCATCCTGGCAGCCATCTCCCACAGCCTCACTTGTTGATAGGATAAGTCATCAGTTTCCATCATATTTCATTTGCCTTATGCCACACACTCTGCAGCCTCAGACTCCTAATAAGAGTGTCTACACTCTGGCCACACATCCTCTGAGGCTGCCTTCTTTCTGAGGTCAATAATAATTGTCAAATCCAATGGCTAAAGCCAGGTGCTCATGTGCTAAGCTCTACTACATTTGGCCTAATTGTCCAAACCAACTCCCTCCTCTCAGAGTTGGTCTCCCCATGGCTGTTCTCAGGGGTCTCTCCCTACACCTCTCTCACTCTCACTTCCATTCTGACTGCCCACTCCTTCATTCCTGCCTCTCTCAGTATTACCTGTCTTCTTACCCACAGACTCTGTAAGGCCTGTAGCGTTGGCTGATGCCCAGTAGCATTAACTTGCTTGTGGGTCTGACTTGCCATGAGGTCAGAGCTGACCCCATGTCTACATGACTGTTTGATCTAGTGTACGTTACCATGTGACAAGGCGTAGTCTCCAATCATATTTCTTCAGGCAAGTTTCTGATAGAGAATCTGCTTGATCGCAATCAAACAAAAGGATGAACTGACTTTGCGCCAGGTATAAGCCTCTGGTCTAATCAGTTGTGGATAGTGGTGGGCATGCTACCCACTCCACAGGTCTCACAGGGAGCACTGGATGAAGGCCAGTTGACTATGAGTTCATGGCATAAGAGTTCGTCACCCTGTGCCCCCACCCCATCTCTACCATAATCCATTATTTACCCCTGTCAGTCCCCTGCCCTCCCCTGTCAATTTTTTGCTACATCCGCAGTGGAAGTTTTGCCATTTTCCCCTTACCTTTTACTCCCTTTGCAAATGCCATTCTTTCTGCCTAAAAGGTCCTTTACCATTTCTTTAACTGTGAAATTTATCTTTTAACACCCAACTTCTCCCTCTCTGAAACTTTCAGCCTACTTTTGCAGGCACTGCTGCTCATCTCTGAGTCCCCATTTTCTTTCATGCTTACTTCCATTTAAAGTTTTTCTTAATGTTTATTCATTTTTGAAAGACAGAGTGCAAGTGGGGGAGGGGCAGATAGAGAGACACAGAATCCAAAGCAGGCTCTAGGCTGTCAGCACAGAGCCCGACGCGAGGCTCGAACCCACGAACTGTGAGATCATGACCCGAGCCGGAGTCAGACGCTCAACCCACTGAGCCACCCAGGAACCCCTACTTACTTCCATTTTAGCACTTACTATATCCATGGGCCATGTTTAGTACTAAACTTGTCTTCCCCGATAGAATTCTTGCCCCTTGAGGTACAGGTCTACCTCTTGGTCATCATAGCTTCTTCACCAATGCTTAGGATACTGTCAGAAATGCAGTAGGGATTCAGTAAAGGCTTTTTGAAGGAATCCATACATAAGTGAATGAGGTGTTTGGAGTGAACATGGAAATAGTAAATCAGGGATTAGTAACAGGGAAAGAAAGGAAATGATAGTACTTATGCTACAAATGGCAGTCATTCTCTCAGAATGCTTTTTGTGAAACACTTACACCTGTGTTAGGCAAATTTTTACTGTTTCGATTTCTCTATAAAAGGTAAGGCTACATTTATGGGAACAGAAATTGATACTATAGCTTGTATATTATGGATCCCATTAAAATGAACTTCTTTGCTTTAAAATAAACCATAGCTTTTCTTAATGTTGACATCCTGCGGAAATTCTTACCATAGCAAAATTTCAAATTGGTCAGCATTATTGAATCTTTCCAACCTGTGTTAATCTGGGATAAGAGTAGGAGATAAGAAAAGAATTTCTTTTATAGAAAATGTAGAATTATATAACTTTTTAACAAAGAATTCAGCTACCTATCATTACAAATAAACACCCCAAAATTAAGTGGCCTAAAATAACAGTCTTTTATTATATTTCAAGATTTTGTTAACCACAAATTCAAGTAGGACTCGATTGTATGATTCTTCTGCTTCATGGGTCATCCACTGTGATCACTTTATGATACTTAGCTAAAAGCTGAGCTGCTCTGGACAGTTCAAGATGGCTTTCTGCCATGTCTGATGACTAGATGGGAATGCTAGAAGACTGAGCTCAGCTGGGCTCCTCTCTCGTCTGTGTAGTCTGAGGACCTCTTGAGCACTGAAGCTGAACTTTGTGTTTAACAGCTCCAGGCTCCAAGACACCAAGGCAAAAGCCACCATTGCCCTAAAGATCAGGGCCAGAACAAATGGAGTGTCACTCTCTCAGGGCTCTATTGGTCAAAGCAGTGATAGGCTGGGATAGATTCAAGAGTGTGGAGAAATAGGGTGCTTAGGTGGCTCAGTCGGTTAAGCGACCGACTCTTGATTTCAGCTCAGGTCATGATCTCATGGTTTGTGAGATTAAGCCCACGTTGGGCTTTGCGCTGTCAATGCAGAGCCGCCTGGGATTCTCTGTCCCTGTCCCTGCCCCTCTCCCACTCATGCTCTTTTTCCCTCTCAAAATAAAATAAAAACACTAAAAATAAAAGAGTGTGGCAAAATATACTTCATCCTTTGATGGCATGTGATATAGGCAAAGAAGAAATAAAGACGGACAGCTACTCCAGAAATATAACTTTTCTTTCATGCTGTATTATCTTCAAATATAAAGTCTTCTAATCACATCATCTAGAGAGCATTTTACCCACTGCTCTGTCTGGTTGCCAGTCTCTTGTCTCTTTCTTCAGCAGTGGTGAGGCAGACATCGTTTCCACAGGAAAGAGAAATGCATGGTTTGTTGCTTTTGTCAATATAAAAATGTTGGAGAGTTGGGTGGCAAAGCTGCCATTGACATCTTTCACATGAACTACATCAAAAGAACCAGGGTGCCTCTCTCTGTTGATGATCACACCAATTCTTCCCAGGTTAACACCTCCAGTCACCATACACAGATTACCAGTGTCAAACTTGATGGAGTCAGTAAATTTTCCAGTCTGCAGATCAATCTGAATGGTGTCAGTCACTTTGATGAAGGGATCAGGATAGCAGATAGTGCCAGCATCATGGGTCACCAGATGAAGAAGTCCTTTTGTCCCCACAAAGATCTTTCTCACTTTGCACAGCTTGTACTTGGTCTCCTCAGGTGTAATCCAATGAATAGCAAAGTGACCCTTGGTGTTGCAGATCAGATGGAAATATTCCCCAGTCTTGTGTATGCTGATGACATCCGTAAAACCATTAGGGTAGGTTATATCAGTTTGGACCTTGCCATCAATCTTAATAAAACACTGCATACAGATCTTCTTTACCTCATCTCCTGCTAGGGCACACTTAAGTCTGTTCTTCAAGAAAATGATGAGAGGGAGACACTCTCTTGGTTTATGGGGACCAGTAGGTGGACGAGGAGCAAACACACCGGTCAGTTCATCCAGCATACAATGCTGAGCCCACTACATGCTTCAGATGTTTCTTGGGACCACGAACCATGACTGTGCTAGGCACAAAAAGATAACTTTATTACTTTTAAGAAGATAGAGTAGTTTGATTCAAGTTTAAATCAATCAGTGAATAGTTATTGAATATTTATTATGTGACTTATTCTCCATTTAATTTTATTTGGCCTGCCTTAAAGTCCTTAAAAGACCTATTTTCATGGAAAACATGTCATTGCTAATGATGTTTTTAGAAAAAAGTATATCAATTTGGCCTTTAAAAAGAACCAGCCCTCCTTGGGTTGGGTCTCAGAAAAAGCAGAAGCTCCAATCTAGCTACTTGTGTGACTTCAGGTAGCTTAGTGGAACTTTTCAAGATTTCTGTTTCTTTATCTGCAAATTTATTTAATTTGTCTTTACTGAGTATCTATTCACTATCTGTACTGGTCTAACTACTGATGATACAAAAAAACACAAGACTATTTATTCCCTCGAAGAATGCACAAGGTAAGGGGCACATTCACAAATAATTATGAGGCAGTTTTGCAACACTTGGTACGATTGCTAAGGTCTCTTTTATACCTAAAGTATGAGTTTTAATTAACTTATAAATAATTTATATGTAAATGAGTGTCTGAAGAATTTATTCTCTTGGGGCGCCTGGGTGGCTCAGTTGGTTGAGCATCGGACCCTTGATTTCTGCTCAGCTCCTGATCCCAGGGTCATGGGATCAAGCCCCACATTGGGCTCTGAACTGAGTGTGGAGCCTTCTTAATATTCTCTCACTCTCTCCCTCTACCTCTCTCCCCCGCTCACATATTCTCTCTCTCTCATAAAATAAAATTATAAACAAGAATTTATTCTCCTAAGGATTTAAAATATGTATCTGTGCAATTTATTTATACTATTAAATTGTAATTAACTGCATTTTAATCTCTTCCTTCAGAGTCATAAGACTCTAGGACTGAAAGTGGTTAGGAATGCATCCACTTCAATTTCTTCTTCTATAGATAAGGATTCTGGGAAACAGAGAGGCTAAGGGACTTGTTTTACATCACACAGCTTGTTATTGGCAAGGCAGGCCATGCCAACATGTTCCACCCTTCATAGACCTACTTGCCTATAAGGGCATTTTAGTCCTGCACCTCTCCCCTCAACTGAGGTGCCAAATTCCAGAGCTCTCTCAGATTTATTGCATTTTTAAAAAATTTTCTCCAGAACTCTTGTGCTATTTTGATAAAAAGAACTTTAATCTGTCTACTTCACAACTTCTGGAGATTATATAGTAATAGGTTAACACATACTTCTTTGGCCATGGAGGAAGGCTGACTATATAAACACTAAGACATACTGTTACAAGTTCTATTTCCATTTGTTATACATACAGCTCCTAACTGGAGTGAGATTAAAAAACACAGTTACTCACAAATACAAAAATTTCTTCATTATTCAAACCATGGTATTATTCTATTTTTTTATTAATAGTAATCCACAAAACGTACTAGAGACATGGTTTTCTTTCACTGAGCTGTCAGGAGGAAGCATAGATTTCCAGAATATTGGCACCAGAAAGGACCTTAAAATACTCCTAAGTCAATCTCCACATTTTACAGATGTGAAAGGTGAAGCCAAGGGGTCAGCAGCCTTTTCTAACTTTCCACACAGTCTTACCCAAACTAAACCAGAGTCCAGCTTTCTGATTCCCAGGCAGTGCCCATGGCTAAATGAAAGAGCTCTGCTGGAACATTCTCAGAAAATTGTATTCTCGTTTTTGATAATGAAAGGATGCAATTAAAGCTATTCTCCTCCAAAAAGATGTGTTGATATTTTGCTATACATCAGAGAAAAGCTTCCAAAGTCTCTCCTGCTCTCATTCATAAAGACATTTTCTCCTCAAGCCATTCAATCGGCCTACAAAGATGTGCCTGGATAATCAGTAAACATTCAATTTGTCTTAATGAAAGTCAGACAAAAGGGATGAGACTTCCATGTTTGCCCCAGTGATTTTCATTGATGTCAAAATGGTTTGCTATGGAAATTCCCTGAGCCATTGTCTTCTTCCCATGGATGTTTTTCTCAAAGTTTTCCAAGTTAAGGAAAGATGTGTGTAGACATGCTATGAACCAGAGCAGAAACCAGCAGGAAAGAGCCACCCATCAGCAGTCCTGAGTACACTGATGCTCGGGAGCGGCATATGCATCTTTCTGCTACTTCTCTTCCTTTACCCCCAAAGACTATGACATCTTCCTGTCTAAGTTTTCTTCATCTCTGCTCATGTTTCTGTCTAAACATCTACCCCTATCTTACTGTGGTCTTTTTTGTGTTTTCTTTTTCTGCAAGTATGGGTCCAAATCTATTTGAAAACAGGACAGTGTTCAGGCACTGCAGTATTCATGTCACATAAACGAATCATCTGAGAGAAAGAAGGGATACTTCACTTTTATTCTTTATGTATTGATGTTATATAGACTTAGCTTTGCTCCACCTGTATTTGGAGTTGAATAGGAAGCCTTTAGTTTATTTTAAAAATGGGCCCCTGCTGAGTAGCCTCACCTCTTTTGACCTAATTATGAAGAAAACACCTAGACCTTTTAAAAATATTCTGATTCTGACTCCCAGACAGACTGTTATTGAATTAGATCTGACCTTTGGGGCACAAACCCCTTAGGCAATCCACTTACTCTTTTCAGTGGGGTTTGCTGATATTTTCCTCTGGTTCTAATGTAGCTTAAACTCCTGTCTTTAAGACAGCTTTTAAAAAATTAGAGAGAAAGCAAAAAGCTAGCCTCAAGGCAAACAGTCCAAACTCGTCGCTTTGGCAGGCTGAGAAATCTCCATTTGGTTGTGGCAGCAATCCTAATGAGAAGAAAGCCATTAATTAAATAAACAAAACATTGCATTTTGGTCAGAGGAACAATATAGGTAGCAGCGCATTAGCCCTTTCCAAACCCTTTCTAGGAGAGAATTACACCTGTTCTAAGGAGTTGGTTTTGTTTAACCTACCACAATTACTTCCAGAGAAAGAACTTCAGAGTATATGCTTGTGAATCATCAAGCTTCTCCTATACTTTGGCTTTATCTTAGAGGCTAAAGTTAACTGTAACATACTGACTGTATTTCTTCCGCATGAGTAGAGACTAAAAGACAGAACCAGCCCGATCTCCAGGTTTTAGGAGATACATCTCCTAGAACAGTCCTCTTGGCTTTTTCTTAGACGACTTCGCTTGTTGACTCCTATACCCTTGGTGTCTTGTGACCTACCCTGGAAAACTGGGACTACCCCACTCTGGGTCCTGTCTTCTCTCCACTGCACTAGTGATGGTGGAGACAGATGATGTAAAAAGCCTTGAGTGCTGTTCTTTCTCTATTATCTGGTCCCTAGCACAGCTGTGGTACCTCATTGGAACCTGGCCTAATGGTTTTATGCAGTCAGATAATTATTCACAGGACTTATCTTCATTGAGCACATGCTGGGGAGAAAAATAATAGCAGGATACAGGAAACATTATCTGCCTCAGATTCAAAATTGGCTTCCAGTGACTTGATTCTGGTTTATGTTATGAAAGGGAAATGAATAGTCTGCCTGTCGTTGTTATGAATGCTTTTGCTGAGCCCCTTACCCCATAACTTCACAAGCATACATTGGAAAACATGGGTTTTTCACACTGTTTTCCAATGATGGGGTTGAATCACAGAACCAGCTACATTTTCTCTGCTGGTCCTTGTTGGAAACCATGGCATGTATTTGTGCCATGGTATTGGGGGTGGGGCGGGGGGGGAGTCCTGTCTGTATTTGAGTTTATGTGTTATGGCTCCAGGTGACCTTTGCTAAACATAGGAATATAACCTGAAAGTGGGAATACTGACCCACTGATCCCTAATGAGCATGATAACAAGTTTGGCTAAAATTAGGTAGCTTGAATCCAAAGCCATAAAGAAAGATAGAGAGATTTTGATAGAGGAGATGATTAAGAAAGATTTCTTGGAAGTTCAGATTGTTTTAGGTAGTAAAAATAAAGACACTATACACTGAGGAACTATTGCACAAGATCTGGGACCCCAGACAATGCTTAGAGAAAAACAGCCAGGAGGTCTGGGAGGAGAGGAGGCACAGCAAAAGCTGGGAGATGGGAGGGGGGGGGGTGGTTGGTGATGAGAAATAAGATAAGACAGCACCAAAGGCAAACCTTGAGCCAAGCTCACCTTTGATTTGAATGTGAACTTTGAGGAATTCATAGGACCTTAAAACAAAGAGTAAATATTGTTCAGATACATTACTTAAAATTTGTATTTAGACCTTTTAAAAAGTCAAATCATCTTAAAACAACAAACATCCTGTAGCCAACTTACTGAAAGTTTTGATTCATCCTTCTCAAATGAAACAGTGGGACTATTGGCTTGTAAATCACCAGCATATGGTCACTTGTTCTACGGGGCACCGTAAGAACGGTCAGTACCTCCCATGGTCAATGTTGGGGAGGTACCTCCATGAAAGAGCCTTCTGCTTCACCACTAATTTAATGACTCCATGCTTCAATCCAATCCTAGTTACGAAAACAAAAACCACATCAACTTACATACTCCAGCATTTCATATTGCAATATCTGTCTTCCTTAGGTTGTAGCCAAGATGAAAACACTGGCCAAAATGATTTGAAAAATAAAACTTATTTTACCTTGTGACCAAAGAGTAAAGAATCAGGTACCTAGGAGGAATGTACTTCTGTTTGAAGGAATGCTTTTCAGGTGGTGTTTTACGTCTGAAATGCTTTTCTGGCGTTATTTTACATTTATACCTTCTATTGGATGTTCAAACATATTACCTAGTTAATTAAATCTTTTCACAATTTTGTAACACCTGTTTTCAGAGTGACTCCAAACAGCAGTGACATATGAGGTTTAGTCATGACCAAATGGGTCACAGTATACACAGAAGTAAAATTTCTAATAACATCAAATGTCCTAAATCAAAGAATGTTTTCCAATTTTTTGGTGATCTCTAAGAATGGAAATATAAACAAAGATTAAATTTCATCCCAAAATTGGCAAATGAGTTATCCACACACATGAATAGTCTTTAAAATGGTCTTTTAAATTTTTTGTTTAACATTTATTTATTTTTGAGAGAGAGACAGAGCACAAGGGGGGCAGGAGCAGAGAGAGAGGGAGACACAGAAGTTGAAGCAGGCTCCAAGCTTTCAGCCTAGAGGCCAATGCAGGGCTTGAACTCACAAACCATGATATCATGACCTGAGCCAAAGTCAGATGCATAACCGACTGAGAGCCACCCAGGTGCCCCTAAAATGATCTTTTAAATCATCCCAGGAAACTCAAACTTCCTGCTTGGTGTGTATGCTCAGAAGTCCTCCAAGAGAGTGAAAAAGTAGTAGAAAGAGGCCCTTCCTGAGGAGAAAGGCTACAGGAAGCAGAATGTGGAATAAATAGGAAGGCATATTGGTTTCCTGTGGTGAATTCCTTCCTGATTTTCACACCACAGTACAAACCTGAGCTCCTGCTCCATTTTAAATTACTTCAAGCAGCTTCTACCACATTGGAGTGGGACCATAGGTTGACTATAAATTTTCTGTTTTCTATGAATCTACCCCTCTTTGTTTTCTGTTTGTACTTTGTTCCTCCTCCCTACCCACCTTAGTTCTTCGATTCCAGTTTTGTGAAATCCACTTTAGGAAAAGTGGAGTTTGAAAGGAAGGAAGGACAAAGAAGAAAGAAAAGAGAGATAGAAGAAAGGAAAAGAGATGGAAGGAAGGAAGGAAGGAGGGAAGGATAGAATTTGCTTACTCATCCTATATTGACAGGACTTTCTTTTCTTTTTCTGCCAGTTGTTTTCCTTGCTCCAAAAGAACATGTCTTGCTTGTTACAGTAGTTAATATGTTTCATTCAATAGAACTTTTTTTATTTAGTTTCTGTGTATTCCAAAAGTTAAAGCCAGAATTTGAAAAGTATTTTAAAAGCAGGAAAAATCACCCCTTCTGGGGTAGTGCTATTGTTATTTTTAAAAATCTCATTAAAAATGAAATAAAAGGTCCTGAAACTGATATAATGCTATATGTTAACTATACTGGAAGCAAAATTAAAAACTTAATTAAAAAAAATGAAATAAAAGATGTTAATCTTTGGACTAGTAACAATTAAAAAAAACTTTTTTTTAACATCTATTTGTTTTTGAGAGACAGAGAGAGCCAGAACATGAGCAAGGGAAGGGCTGAGAGAGAGGGAGACACAGAATCTGAAGCAGGCTCCAGGCTTGAGCTGTCAGCACAGAGCCTGATGCAGGGCTTGAACCCATGAACCACGAGATCATGACCTGAACCGAAGTCAGGTGCTTAACCAACTGAGCCACCCAGGCACTCCAGGACTGGTAACAATTCTTAAACTACTGTTGTTTCTATTTGAAACATTATAATTGTAGATAGATTTTAAATATTTAGATGCAACTCCAATGTTCTTTCCCTGAATTCACAATTGATAAAAATTGGAGTAAATATTTGTTTCATGTTTAGTTTGTATTTGTTGAAAAAAAGTAAGAATGGTAGAAAAAAGAAACCAAACACCACCGTTGTGCCTCTATTTGCATTGCCAAGGATGCTGTGGGCTCTGGCTTTTTCACCTGGTCCAGAGGGACCCAGATCCAATTTATCCCACCCACACCCTCATGGAAAATTCATGTCTGCCCAGGTTTTCCTCACACCCTGTCCTCACAGGAAAAGGCTGGTGGAGGCTGCTGGGTGGCCTTGATCACACACACAGACAAAGCCTGTGCTGGATCTCACCCATCAAGGGGCACTGGTGTCTTTTTCTCACATCCCTCCTTCCTAGTTCTGCTGTTTCTCCCTCTAAAAAAAAAACAGGACTTGAACACATTAAAAAAAAAGTTTTGGGTTGCATGGGTAGCTCAGTCTGTTAAGCATCAACTTCAGCTCACTTCACGATCTCATGGTTTGTGAATTCAAGCCCCGCATCGGGCTCTGTGCTGACAACTCAGAGCCTGGAGCCTCCTTCAGATTCTGTGTCTCCCTCTCTCTCCGCCCCTCCCCCACTCAAGCTCTGTCTCTCTGTTTCTCTCTTCTCCCTTTCTCTCTCTCTTTCTCTCTTGAAAAAACAAACATTAATTTTTTTTAATTTAAATAAAGTTTTAAGAAACTTAAACATGTAGAAATTTTACGCAGTTATAGAATTTATAGAGATTTCTCACTAAAATAGATTTGAGTCTCTCTTAATTTACCTTCAACTTAATATTTATCCAATTTTGTTTTGAAGCTGAGTCTTGAAAGCTAGAATGTTTTTGAAGAGAAATGCATCTCACCTAAACATTTCAAGACATATTGAGATTCTTGATGAAAGCCATAATAAGGAATATGAAATTTGTTACCTGAGGCTTGGCTGTTGAGCTGAATTTTGTGCTGGTATTTTTCTAAGTCATAGGTAAATGGTAAGTTTTCCATTTTTTTATTATCCTCTTTCCTGTAGTAGTGGGCATGCATGTGAAGTTTGTGTTTCTTAGAATGGCTGGTTAAAAAAAAAAGATTTCTAGATATAAATTGACTAAGTCAGTAACTGTTATAGACTATGTTTTATAGCACATAACACACCGTATCCTCTCTAATATGAGATGACTGCGTGACAAGGTCTATGTGAGGTGAGTGGAGATTTTATTTATGCATTTGGGAAGCAAACCTTCATGTACTATCTTGTCATTACTAATTGAAGTGCAATCTTGTCATATCTAACTTGTTAATAGCTTCATATGTTCATTCTGTTTCTCCTTATTCATACTGTTTATCTTTAAGACTGGTGTTCAAGACTAGAGAAGTCATGGGGTGTTTGTTTTGTTTTAGTGAACAATTCTGGATTTACTAAAAGAGGAAGTCTGAAAGTGCTGATTAAGCAGTTTGATATTATTATGTTTATAAGCCAGATTCTCAAAAATTTGCTGTGGATCTTTTTCCTGCAGAAAATTATGTAACCAAGTCACAAAGTTGTTGTTGTTGTTGTGTGCACGTGCACGCACCTGGTAAGTCTACCATGTGGTAACTACTTCATTTGCCCAGACTAAGAATTTAAAATATATTTGAGTTCTAGAATTTATATTAAGCTTGTGGCAGAATAGAAAAAAAATGTTAGCCTGACTGATACTTTTGAAAAAAATTAAATTATAGAAAACTTTGGCTATAACTTGTGAATAACCTAGAAATCGTTATCTATAAGTGGATAATAAACAGATGCATCAAAAAACAAATTAGTTCTTCCTCTGAGGTTTAGGTTTTCAGCTGGGGGTGATTTGCTTCCAGAGAACATTTGGAAATGTGTGGAGGAGGTTTTTGATTGTCATAATGACTGGGACAGCCCCAGGCATTTAGTGAGTACAAGGCCAGAGATGCCAAATAACCCTCAATGCATACAAGACATTCTGACTCAATGAAGAACTCTCACATCATAATGCCAACAGCACCCCTGATGGTGTCCCTATTCTTAATAGGTTTGACATATGGAAAATATTAGAAACTGGACTGGATAATCTTTTTCTTCTTCTTCTTCTTTTTTTTGGGGGGGGGGGTGCCAATATAGACTCAGGCCATTGAAATGGACTAATTAGTAAACAGAAATTTCTTTTTCCTAAAATTGTAGCTAACACCCACTGTAAGCAATTAGTAATTTAGATTCTCAATGTTTGTGCCAAGGGGTTTGATGGTTTTATGTAAGGTGGTAACATACTGGAAACAGTTTAAATCTTACTGTAGCAAAATAGTGCTAGTATCTCAGAAAACAAAAGATTTCTTGTAATTTCAAGTGCTCAAAATTGGGACAGCTGGAGATTTAATAGCTTTGGACTTGAAAATAGGATTTAAAACTAAACTTGAACCTGTTAACAGCCTAGACATCATTGTTTACACTGATGATGGAATAAACATAAGAAACTCTGGAAATCTATATAAATACCAAGGAACAGGATAAAATAAGCTATGTATTTAGTTCAGCCTTGGACAATTAAACCTTTTTATCCTTTGTTTTTTTCCATCAAGAAGAGCTATGGTGGGATTCATATCTATTTTTAAAATTTCATCAAATGTTTAACTTAATAATTTTTAAGTTGAGTAAGTTAATTTTTTCAAGTCCATTAGAGCAATATCCCCTAAAGGCAACACCAACTTATTACATTCTTTTTTTCAAGTTTTTAGGATGTAATTTCTCAGCTGTGATAATGACCCAGAGTCCAGTTCTTTATTACAGAACTAAAACCCATGAACATCTTGGTTAATCTCCTCATATATGTGTAGATGTGGGTACTTTCATGCAACAAGTCTCTAGCTTTAAAACCTGTTTAATATGAAAAGATCCCTTGTGAGCTTTCCAAAAATTTTTATAATCTTCTGTGATATGGCTGGGTTTTAGTTGTGTATTTCTCTGTTTTCAACTTTTTGAGTTATTGCTGGAAATCAAAGTAGATAATAGTTTTTAAAAATTACAGTTTACCCTTGAACAACATGGAGTCAGATGCCAAACCCCCACACAGTCAAAAATTTGTATATAACTCTTGATTCCCCAAAAACTTAACGACTAGTGGCCTACTGTTGACCTTTGACCAGAAGCCCTACTGATAACATCAATAGTCAATTAACATGTATGTTGCATGCTATATATATTATATGTTATATTCTTGCAACAAAGTAAACTAGAGAAAAGAAAATTATATTAAGAAAATTGTAAGAGAAAAATCTCCAAAAAACTTGACAATATATTTATTGAAAAAAATGTGTGTATAAGTGGCCCATGCAGTTCAAACCCATGTTGTTCAAGGTCAACTGCATTTGAGTTTTGACTAAGTTCAGGCTATTACATTACAGTTGGTTGAACTGCACTTTAGTTCTGTTAGGAAACTCTTTGACATTATCTTAAATAATTTTCGCAAAAACCATCTAGGCTCAGTGCTATTATTCCCAAACTACAGCAACAGGCATTTAAATAACTGGGTCCCAAGGTCTAACGTTTGGAAAAGAGCCTTGTAGTCTGAAGCTCTTCCTGTGATAGTATATAATCTTGCTATTTTCATTTAAATGTGACTGCCTCATATTTTAGCTAATAAACACATTAAATAAAATCATGAAACTACTGGGGCACCTGGGTGGGTCAATTGATTGAGCATCCAGCTTGGGCTCAGGTCATGATCTTGAGTTCAAGCCCCGTGACAAGACTGTGCTGACAACTCGAAGCCTAGAGCCTGCTTCAGATTCTGTGTCTTCCCCTCTCTCTGCACCTCGCTCTCTCTCTCTCTCTCTCTCTCTCAAAAATAAATAAACATACAAAAAACCTAAAGACAAACAAACAAAAAATCATGAAAGTACTACAATGCCGAAATTTGAATCTAAAAAAAAAATTTGAATAATGGTTAGAATCCTTTCTCATTCCATATAGAATAAATAAATTTATAAAATTTGACTTTCTGGTTCTCCTTTGGGTCCTGAGGCTCTGCAAGACAATGTAAAAATAATCGTTTTCAAATTTGTTTTCTTTCTTTTCATCCTTCTTTCATTTCTTTTCATAATACATTAATAAGAATTTAAATCAAGATTTGAATGATACTACAAATATGTTATAAAGTGATCAGGAGAATTAAAGTAATTTAATTTTTTGCTTGTGAGAATCATCCCTGGTGTTGTTCTTCACTTTTCAGAAGTCATATCAAGTTTTGTGATTTGGTAGAAACACAGTGATTTATAGAAAAATATGTTAACATCTATGGTAAAATATTTTCAGTTTTAAATCTGGTTAAAAAGTTTCTAGACTTTTTTTAAACACAGTTTTTGTGCTTGTTTATTTTTTTTTTAAGTCATTGTATCTGTCAAAAAACAGAAGAGATTAAATGATAAAAAAAAGAAAAACTGGCATAAAAATAGGGGACTTTCAGTTTTGCTGAAAAAATAAGCAGAGTAATGCAGGGTAGTTGGAGGTTGAAATGAGGGTAATTGTTTTATTTTGGTTTGTTTTTGAAATTGGAGAAATGGGAGCATGGGTATATGTCTATGGGAACCATTAACAAAGAGAAGGGAGATCTGTCAGAGGAAAATTCCTGATTCAGTCAGGAGCAGACAGGATCTGGGACACTTAATTCCACTATAGAGTTCAAAGAGACAATATGGAACACATCTCAGACTTATTCCATCTGAGGAGAGAGAACGTGTGAAAGTGTGAGCATCTTTCTACCAAATCCCCAACTGTCCAAGGCTGAGGGCTACTCCAGCAGCATTAACTGCCTGGCATTTCTGGTTTGTGTAGGGGTGAGCTAAGGGGATATGGCAGGTCACCCATTGCTAGTGCTACCCCCACACTCTAGACAGCAGACACACTAAATACTAACAGTCATGTCTAGTTCAGTAACCAGTTGCATTGTTCCCAGAAGAGCTTTATAAATCAGGAACTTAAAATACATCAGCCAAATTCAAGACCTTCTATTTTAAAAGCCTAATGCGTTATTATGAAGCCCTCTGCAAGCTTACAAAGGCCAAGAACAAAAAATTTCTTCAACATAAGTGAATAGTTATTTGTAATATCTGTAATGTCACAAACTAAGAGAAAAACAAGGCACCCGTAAATCATAAGATGGGAGTGTCAACATGAAAATTATTCAATCCATTTATTTTTTCAAATGACACTAAGTTTGGTTGTTTGCCTGAAGACTGACCCATTTCCTGCTCCATTACTCTTTGATACATTATAGTCAAAGATCCATCCTTATGTTGGTGAAATAAGTTGCACTTGAAACAAGCCCAGTTGTGGCCTTAACACTTTCTTTATCTGTTGTCCTTAATAAAACCAGGCTCTCTTTTAATCTTTCACCAGTGGTAGCTGCTGCTTACCAAGTGTACCAGAAGGTCAAGAAATAGAAGTTGGTGTTCTTTCCTGCACTCCCACCCCGTCTCTTCTTCTAGACCATAAGTCTTGCCTTTCTTCTAAAATTGTATCTTCTTCTGTGGATTAGTTCAACCTCTAATCCCACCATTTAGTTTTTAGACCACTCTCTTTCTCACCTCCCAAGGGAAACCTTCCTGATTCCAGACTCTGCCCCTGCACTGCCAACCTGTATCTTGCCTTCATTACACTGTTAATATTTGTGATTATAATAAAATTACAAATTTATCTATACATACTTGCTATTAGTACTTTAGATGGCCCTCTAAATTCTAGTAATTTACATTAAGTTTTTAAATTTGATTCTTGTGATGACTACATTTATTCCACGTTTACAAATGAAGACAGTGAGTCTTGGTAAGGTTAAGAAATTTGTCAATATCACACAGTTAGAAAGCTGTGAGCCCATCCATGGTCCACTCAAGCCGACCAACTTCAGAACTTGCTCTTCTACCCACACTGCTTCACTGCCTCCATAGTATTTTAACTTGTTTTTTCATTATTGTTTATTGTTTATCTTCTTAAAAGACTCTAAGCTTTTGAAAGAAGGGGTCATATGTACATTGGCACCTACCTAGGTCCTAGACTCATGCCTAACACGAAACAAGTGTCTGATTCACATTTGCCAAATAAATGAATAAATAAACCAGTTACTACCCAATCCTGCATTGCTAAATAACTAAAGGGATGGTTGATAGGTTGGTGATGGGTCAGTGGTTTTATTTTTCTATGATATAATCAAGTATATTGACTAAAACAGACTCGCAAAAAATAAACTACTTCATACTAATCCATAGCACATACATGTAGATTATGTTTAAAAATTGCCATAGGCAAGTAAACATCTCAGTTTAGATGGATTGGAAAAAGGCTAGTTTCAATTAATGAAGTATCCTTAAAGGAATGGAATTTTATTCCCCAAATGTATATTGCAATAAACCAAGGAAATAAGATTTGCTTAATGGATATAAATAAATAAATGGCTTTTCAAAAAAAAAAATTTAAGTATCAACACACAAGCCCAATATTATGCTAAGTGTTATGAAGAATATACAAGTACAAGATCTAAACTGTTCTTAAGTACTTTACAATCTGGTTTGATACATGAGACATAATGAGCAGACCAAGAAAATGTCTAATCAATGGCATTTTCTGTGGCGCAGATAATAGCCTTATAGATACTCTAATCTGGAACTTGGCCTAGGGGCTGGAGAGGCGAGGAAAGTTTAGAGTACGAAATGGGATTTGGCTGAGAGCATATAGGTTTTTCATGAGTGGGTTGAAGAGATTTTAGGACAAGGGCAGGGGAGGATAGAGAAATGAGCAGACAAGTGGAAAGTTGACGAGTATAACAGAAAGGCAAGTTGCTTGCCGTGAGAACAGTTTGTGGTAGGAAAGAATTACAACACTCTGTTAAAAACCAGCTGGCTGATGGAAAAGGGCGATTATCAAGCTGAGCATTTAGACTCAACATAAGAGAGTTATTGTGGATTAAGAGCAAGAGTGTGGATATGATAAACAGAGGGTACTAGGAAACAACGCCAACATAACTTTTAGAAGGGGCTGAAAGTAGAGAGATCAGCTAGGAGACTATCATAGTTACTTAAACATGAGGTGGAAGGAGCCTGGATTCTAGATAAGACAGGAGGAATCAGAAGGAATAAAGAGATATAAGAAAGCCCATGAAGGCAGAGTTGAAAGGGCCTGTTGACTGGGCATATAGGTCTGGGGAAAGGAAGAAATAAATGGTGACCTCAAGGCTGTAAATCAGGAGAACTGAAAGCTCAGATTTAGAAACACTGCTCTGGGAACGCCTGAAACCATAAACATGAGATTTCTGAAGGCTTTTGTAAACACGAGAAGGAAACTTAATGTAAAAACCTTAGCTAGAAATGTATTTGGGAGTGAAACACAATTTAGAAGTTATTTTAAGAAATAGATTATGGGAAGATTTTTTAGATTATAGAGAGGTTTTTGAAATTTTTCTTAAAATAAGAAACGGTCTCCTTACAAGGGTGTACTGACTATAGTGGAATTGGTATTTTTACCTGCTAGAACTCAGATGTACCTCAAAAATGTAACTTTGTTTTCTGTGAGTTCTTCTTGCCTTCCTGACCCTAACTCAATGACTGAAGAAAAATATTTTGAACTTTCAAATTAATATTCTTATTCAAGGTAAATATTCAGTCAGCTCAAAATTTAAATTCCTATCAATTTCATCTTTTGGTCTGTCATAGGGTTTCTTTTCTACCTTCTCTGTTTCCAGATTCATCCAAACACTCATAGAGGTGGTGGGATGGGGCCTCGAATCCACAGACTGTCATTTCACACCACGTTGGCTGCCACGGTAATGGGCTTTGTCCTAATGACTTGCTCAGCATCTACAACTGGCATTCATTTTGAACGAGTCTTTCTATTTGGTCTTTAGAGGCTTTATGCTGACACCCACCATGAAACATGTGTTCCTTGCCATAGCATCTAATCAAGGCCTTTCCTGTTCTATCAGAGTTTTCTCAATAGGCACACAAGAGCTGAGGATATGACAAATAGGCTTCCCACAATTAGGAAAATTATCCCTGGTCCATTTACTTCCTGCAATATTCCTGCTTTCTTGTTGGCCTGCCATATTGTTTGTGACACCATTCTGAATTCAGGGCTTCTCTGAAAGCTTTATAATCGTTTCCATCTATGTCCAAAGTATCATAGTTCAAAGTCCAATATTTATTTGGACTCACAATTTGGATATATTTTGCTGCACCCTAGGTTTCAACTCTGGGAGACAGAGTGTGTTACCAAGATGTAATGGTATACTAGAGCCAACTTATATATACCAGCTCATGAAAGTTTAGGAATGCTGCCAGCTAGTTGTTAAAACCAGACTTTATTTTAAATTAAATTATATGAATTTAGGTTTAAATTAATTAAAAACAAAAGCAATAAATACTCCAAATCATCGCATCCTTATCATCTTAATACATTTTTACTAACTTTATCAGCATTTTAGTAGTAAAATAGACTTTAATAATACCTATGCCCTTGAGGTTATTTATGTATATTTTCTCTTTCTACCTCTGTACTCAATAATATCCGGTTGGTAGCTTGAAGTTGTCCATAACGTGAGTATTTACACTACAGAAATTGGAAGATGCTACAATTATTAAACATTTACCAGCACACCACTCATGAGCATAGCTCATGACTCATCTCTTGCCCATTATTTCCTTAAATTTTTCATCTCCTCTTCTTCTCTTCTTTTCAGTGGTCTACAGGCTTTATTACTATGGTTTCATGTGTGACAAAACTTCCCTTTGCATCCTCCTCTTTTACTAGGTCAAAAAATGCAACAATGGCATTTATTATTTATTAATAAAGAAGGGCAGCAGAGAGCCTGGACTTTAAAAAATATATATTGCCCTTATTGCTTGACTATTAACTTGCTTTCCAAATGTCTTTCTAATAAATAAAAGGACAGATCTCAGCCAAGACTCCAAATCATCCCAAACTCCTAATTAATAGGGTTCCATTAGTGAGGATTTATTATAGCAACAAGTAGTAATAAATTGTCTGTCTTGAGTTCTGAATAATTCACAGTTTCAAATGTACTTCCATATTTTACTACCTTGACATTTCTCATAACTTTCTTAGTTTCTGATGGTAGTAAAGCTGCTTTAACTAGTAATTAATGAACAGGAGTAATTGTGTTCCCTTGGCATCTTTAACAAATGGAGTCACCTTAGCATGGCAGTGTAAAAGCAGAGGATTTTCTGTGCTTCTGTTTCCACAAATGGTACAGAGGAGGTAGAGGATTGCTTCATTAGTCACCAATAATCATTTATAAAATTGGAGAAACCACAGACTAATGAATGTTTCAGCTTCTTCTAGCTCCTACATTCAGCTAGAAGAAGGAGCTAGAAGAAGCTGAAACATTCATTAGTTGCTAGCCCAATTAAGCTATAGATTAAATCTCTATTTTTCTCACTCTGTTGATTAAATGGCTACTTTGCCAGATAGAATTTAAACGAACAAGCATTTGGGAAGTATATTTATTTCTAAATTCTCTGATGAAGTGATTCTAGTTCCCGAGTAATGCAACATTTTCCAAACAAAAGAAACTTAGAATAACAAAGTTTCACTTATTGGGAGAATGCTAGAATTTTCCCTGAACATTAAGGGAAAGTGGCATTTCTATTATTGAGACAAGGAATCTACGTACTCTGGGGGTGTTTCTATATTGATGCCTTGCAATTATATAGTGCTTTTTACTTTTATTCTTCAAAAGAAATAATGCAAAGTTCATCTGGGAAGATCATTCTTGAGATAGAGCATTACGTAGGTAGTACTGTTCACCTTGTTTTGCAAACTCTGAGTTCTAAAACCTTCACTCAAATGGTTAGTAGGGTCTACCCATCCAGGTATCACATATAGCAATACTTGAAGGTTTTAATTTAATCTCAAGAATTTATCAAGAAAGCAAATATTTGTGGAAATGATTGAAGCGGTATTCAGTAGTGATAATGTTGCCATATGTATATTATATCAAAAAGAGAAAAACAAATAAATTTAATGAAAGAATTAACTAACCTGGAAAAACATACATTGATAAGATTCTCATAATGCCTGCTGATAACCCAGGATAGTTAGAATAAATGATCTCATGTCATCTGGGTTTGTCTCATGGTGATTTTCTTTCCAATCTTCTAAGATGGGAGAGATTGTTTTCTTCTCATCCCTTATTAATAACTGCAATTATTTCTTTTTGCTCATGCACTTACTTAGAAGCAACTGAGTGTTTATTACATTTCTGCAGATGTTTGCCACCCGCTAAAGTGCTCTACAAAAAGCTAATTGCCTACTTTTCTGTAATGGAAATAGCTGCATCTTGTTTTAGCTCTATGTTGTTTTCTTACCTAATTGCTCTATGATACTTATCCCTCTGCCATGATGTAAACATTCTATGTGTGAAGAGCTTCTCCATTTATGTGGTCAATATAAAGTGTTACATTTTCCCTAGAGATATGAGGTAAACATGGCTCTTTCACATCACTTATGGTCCCAATGGTCTTTTTGTAGACAATCCATCAAGCAACAATGGTAGCAACAGTTTAATGCATCCTTGTTTAACTATTTCATGTTCTGTATCTTTTATGCCACAATTTCCTTGCATATCAGTGAGGCTCATTTACTTTTGACAATTCTCCAAATGAGTAGTTAAGGCGATTATCATTTCCTTATTTTACAGATGAGGAAACTGAGCCCTATAAATATTAACTGATATGTCCAAGGTCAAATAGTTGGTGACTGAGCTAGTATTAGAAGACAGTCTTCCTATGGAGAAATGTATATGGTATGTCATCAAACGAATTTTTAAAATACAGAAAATGGGAAAATACACATAGAGATTACATTCAGAATAGAATATTAATTGAAAACATACACATATATGCACACAAAAAAGAAATACTGCTCAAAAAGCATATTTCATACATATCAAATAGTCCATAATAGATAATATGTTTACAGAGAGAAGTAGACGTGGTCCTTGCAACACTAGAACTAATAATCTAGTGAAACAGACAAATGCCAATCAAATAAATACAGAAATAAATCTATAGTAACACATTGTGAAAAGTGTAAACAACAACAAAAAATACAAGGTGCTACGAATAGCAGCTAATTTAATATAAATGGGGGTTGATTAGACACTGAAAAAGTTAAATGAGGTAGAAAACAGAAAGATGACTACGAATTAGCCAGGTGAAGATGGTGGAAGATTTTTTAATTTCTTTTTTTACTTTTCTGACTTTCCAAATTTCTACAAAACAGAAGTGTTACTTTACCAATCAGAAACTATGCATATGTAAGTTTTGATTCTCTCTCTCTGGCAGAGTATTTCCTATCAAAACAAACCTCCTAGAAAAGCAACTCTAAATGTTGAAATTAAAAAGAGAATAGGGGCACCTGGGTGGCTCAGTTTGTCAAGCGTCAGACTCTTGACTTTGGCTCAGGTCAAGATCTCATGGTTCATGAGTTTGAGCCCCACATCAGGCGCTACGTTGGCAGAGGGAAGTCTGCTTGGGATTCTGTATCCCTCTCTCTCTGCCCCTCCCTCGATTGCTCTCTCTCTGTCAAAACTAAACAAAACTTAATTTTAAAAGAAAAAAAAAGAGAATAATCAGGGCAAGAAATACTTTAGCAACAAAGAAACCTGAGAAAAGGAAAATCCACTGCAGTAAGAGAAATTCTCTACTACTTTTCCCTTTTTAAAAAAAAAATTTTTTTTTAACGTTTATTTATTTTTGAGACAGAGAAAGACAGAGCATGAATGGGGGAGGGGCAGAGAGAGAGGGAGACACAGAATCTGAAGCAGGCTCCAGGCTCTGAGCCATCAGCCCAGAGCCTGATGCGGGGCTCGAACTCACCGACTGCGAGATCATGACCTGAGCTGAAGTCGGACGCTTAACCGACTGAGCCACCCAGGCGCCCCTCTACTACTTTTCCTTTTAAGGAATTTTCTGATATATAAGTGCTGCAGGCCAGAGTCCTAATGAAAAGCAGCAGATCAGAGCTTTTTCCTACTTCACGGTGCTCGGGAGACAAAAGTTAGTAGGATGTTGAAGAGAGCCAGAACTCAAGAGATGGGTAAAGCTGTTGGGAGGTTTTAAAGCACTTCTCAATAGTAACCGATAGAACAGGCAACTCAGTAAAGATATCGAAGATTTGAAGGTTGCTTTTAATAAATTTGATCTAATTAAAATAGATAAAAGATTATAAAACTTCTTTATACACACTTTTCAAGTACATGTGAAATATTTACCATATATTGGTAAATGATCATATGTTGAGTCATAATGCAAGTCTCAATGGTTTAGAGGGATGGAGATATATAAATATAATCCCAAACAGTAGTGGAATTTAGCTATGCATATGTATTCTGAAATATTTGGAAGCAGTGTGCCTGGGTGGCTCAATTGGTTAGGTGAGTGACTCTTGATTTTGGCTGTGGTTGTGAACCCAGGGTCGTGGGATCAAGGTCTGCCTCTCTCTCCCACTCCCCCACCTTCTTTTTCTCTAAAATTAAAACATATATATGTTTTTTTAAACTATATATATATATATATATATATATATATCACAGTTACATAGTTATATATAACTATACACACACACACACACACACACACATATGTATCTCACAGTAAAATCTTGGATTGCAAGTAATTTGTTCTGCGAGTATTCCACAAGACAAGCGAACATTTCTAATAAATGTTAATAAACAAGTGATGTCTTGCAATACGAGTAGCATGTGATGCCAAATGTCACATGATCACAGCTGAGCCAATGGTTCTTCTCTCTCTCTCTCTCTCTCCCTGAGGGATTGTGGGTGACTGTCTCCTATGCTCAGATGCTGGGCCTCAGGCCGTGGTGTTTGACAGAAATCAGTGATATTTCAGAACGTTGGAAGGTGCCCACAACTGGCATTAGTGTATTTTTTGTCACTTCAAACCACCTATGAACAGTCCTTTGCTTTTCCATACAAGAGTAAGCTTAGGAATGCTTTGCTTAATTCTAGGTCAAGCTGCCTGCAGATATAGACCCTTTCCTCTGTTGCCTTATTGCCAGGTACATTAAATACAGTATATAGCAAGATTTTATTAATTCTGCACTGTAGTCAACATGCTATGTGAGCATATACAATAGCCCCCATGCAGGAAAATATTGAAAAAGAAAGGTGGTAAGAAGAAGGAGATGATTACTGTGGAAGTTAAGAAGGAAATCATCGAGAAGTACGAACAAGGTATGCGAGTGGCCAAAATTGCAAGATTTTATAAGAAGTCTATGTCTTCATCTCATGTGCAAAGGAGGAGGAGAAAAAGGCAGGGGAATACCTCACTTCAAATGAGATTAGGGAGATATGTAATATGGGAAACGGTGCAAAATGTTGTAGAAAAGCACCACCCAAATAAGGCTGTAACAATGCAAGCGATGAATCTGTTAAATAATAATGCAATGTCTCATTTCCATGAAATCCTCAAAAGCAGGCAAAAGCAAGTGTCATTGGATAGGTTTCTTGTTTAAAGTTGCACAAAAAGATAAAGATTCTGTTGAACCAATAGATAGCAGTGATTCCATTAGTGAAGTCGTCCTACAAAATGACCCTCCTCTCTCTTGTCTCCCCCACACTGGTTGTGAAGGGTTTCAAACGTAAGTGCAGGTTAATTTGTTTCTTTTTCTCTATATTTTGTATTTTTTTATGATTTTGTATTATATTACAGTATTGTAAATCATTTTTATGTGAATATTTTTGGGTTGTGAAACGACTCATCTGAGTTTTCCATTATTTCTTATGGGGAAATTTACTTTGATATACAAGTGCTTTGGATTACAAGCATGTTTCTGGAACAAATTATGATGGCAAACCAAGGTTTTATTGTATATATATTTGGAAGCAGAGGGCATGCATGCATAGGCAATGGTTGGGGAGGAGCAAGAACTTGGCAGCAAGCTAGGAGACTAGGAGCCAGGGACCCGGGAACCCCTGGGGCACCTGATGTGAGCACCATGGGGAGAAACCTGGCACCAGGGTCTCCAAGAAGTTGAGCCCTAACTGCAAGCTCAGCGTGTACTTAGGCAAGTGGGACTTTGCACACTACCCTGGACAAAGTGATGACGTGGTGCTTATGGACCCTGACTACTTGAAGGACCAAAAAATGTTTGTGACCCTCACTGATGCCTTCTGCTATGACCGTGAGGACCTGGATATAATACCCCAGAATCTGCCCTGCTTTGTCACACTGTAGCCAGACCCAGAAGACACAAGGAAGGCTTGTGGGGAAGACTTTGAGATTCGAGCCTCTGTGCTAAGTCACTAGAAAAGGAAAAGCCACAGAAGGAACTTTGTATGTCTGGTGATCCAAAAGCTGCAATTTCCACCAAAGAAACCAGGCACTCAGATTTCAGTAGAAACCACACTCCACTTTATGTCTGACTGCTCCCTGTACCTGAGGCTTCCCTGGACGAAGAGCTATAAAACCAAGGGGAACCCCTCAACATCAACGTCCCTGTCACCAATTCCACCAAGACCGTCAAGAAGACCAAAGTCTCTGTGAGACAGCACGCCAACATCTGCCTCTCAGCACTGGCCAGTACAAGTGTCCTGTGGCTCAGATTGAGCAAGATGACCAGGTGTCACCCGGTTCCACCTTCGGAAGGTGTATATCACACTACTGCTCAGCAACAACTGGAAGAAGCGTGGTCTGGGCCTGGATGGGAAGTTCAAGCACAAGGACACCAAACTGGATTCCAGCACCATCGTGAAGGAGGGTGCCAAAGAGGAGGTGCTGGGAATCCTGGAGTTCTACAGGGTCAGGGTGAAGCTAGTGGTGTCTCGTGGTGGGGATGTCTCCATTGATGTGCCTTTTGTTCTTATGCACCCCAAGCCCCATGAGCACATCACCCTCCCTGGGCCCCAGACAGCCGCGCCTGAAGCTGATGCCCCTGTGGACACCAACCTCATTGAATTTGAAACCAACTATGCCACAGACGATGACATCGTGTTTGAGGACTTTGCCCAGCAGCCACGGAAGGGGATGAAAGACGAGGACCAGTTCTGCTAGAAGGGAGCTGCAAAGAGGGGGTGGCTGGTGCAGGGAGAAGGAGGGTCCCAGGCTCTCTGCCCTCCCTCCACTCAGCAGCTTCCTCAGCTATCCTTCTCCCCACCTCCCTCCCTTAGCAGTTTCAGCCAGACACTCTCTGAACCCATTTTTTTGTTGAGAATGGGTATTACTTTTTTGACTCTGGCTATGTTTCCCCAACCCCATCATGGGTGGCAAGTCATGTTCAAATCTATATTTTTTGGAGGGGGATGCTGAAAAGGGGAGTGACCGTAGGCAAAGTGGGGAGAAAGAACTCTCACATTCAACACCCGCCCAACACCCCTGCCATCACTCTTCCTCCCTTTTCCTTCAACAGGAAAGGCTGAGGTGGGATGTGGGGGGAGAGGGTGAGGTCAGTTCTTTGTTTCTAAACATAAAGAAGAAAATAAACCCTTTAATAGGGAAAAAAATTATAAAATATTTGGAACAAGTAATACACTTCTAGATTACCTATGGTTCAAAGACATAATATTAATGGAAGTTAGAAAAGGGGAGGAGCCAAGATGGCGGAAGAGCATGGAAGCTTTTTGTGTGTCTCATGTCCATGAAGTATAGCCAGACCAACACTAAACCATCCTACACACCTAGAAAACCGATTGGAAGATTAACACAACAATCTGCACAACCTGAACCACAGAATTCAGCAGGTACGCAACACTAAGAGCTGAACTTGGGGAGCAAGAAGCCCTGAAAGGTAGGGAACTCCTTCTGCGGGCGGAGAGAGGATGGAGACTGGGGAGGGGGGAGCATATGGGAAAAGCACCCCTCCCCAAAAGCAGCTGGAGAGAAAGTGGAAAATTCGAAACAGCTGCAGGGACTAAACTAAAAAGGGAGAAAGGAGAAAGGAGAGGGTTTAAATTCCATTAAGACTGTAAACAAGGGGAATGCAAAGGCTGCAACTCCGCAGCTCCATACCTGGTGGTGCTCTGGTGGGAAAGGTGAATCCCCAGGAACTGAGTGGGGTCCAGGAGGTTCTCAGGCCACACGGGGAAAAGCGGTTCCACTGCTGGAAGGACATTTGGTAGAGACTGTTGAAGCCACCTGGTCCCAGCAGACCCCAGAAGGCAGCCACATTAACTGGTGCTGGGGCAAGGTTGTTGAGGGTGAAGCCTGGTGCCAGATGTGTGTTGCATTTTCCATGCTCCCTGAAATGCTGAGGCTACACTGTCTCACGATTTTTTGGGGGGTGGGCTGGCATCTGGCCGCAGTCTCGGGGCACCGGCAACAGCAGGGTCCAGCAGGCGTTCCTGGGTGCAGCCAACATTCGGCCACTCCTCATTCGGCCATTGCTCAGTGAGACCCTTCCGCAGAGGGGCAGAGTGGGTCAAAGCCGCAGTCCTTCGGAAGTAAGGGGCTGGGGAAAACAGCCGCATCTGAGACAAAACTTGGGAGAGAGGTACTGCCTGGGGCCTGGTCACGGAGAGTGGAAAAGAGGAGAGTGGAAGAGAGCTGAAGACGGAGGATCAGTGCGCAATTGCTGATCTGGAAGAACAGACTGGGTGGCTGGGTGGCGCCATTTTTCACCGCTCCCGCGCATGCACATGTGCACTGATGAGCACCGCAACAATCCACCCCAGTAGGCTAGCAGCGCCATCTAGTGGAAAGTGGAGCTGTTACACCGAGCCCCGCCCAATTGGGCCAACTTCGCTCTTCAAGAACACAAACCTCACTGCCGGCTTAATGTATGGACTATAAAGAGCTACATGGACTGACCTCTAGGAGAAAATGAAGCAATTTCAGTCCTACTTCAATCTGTTAGCAGGTTCATTATTCAATTTTTTTTCTCTCTCTCTTTATCCTTTTTCTCTTTTACAATTCTTCTCTTTTTCTTGAATACAGAAAGAAAAAACTCATTTTTATTTTCAATTTTTATTAAAAATATCTGTCTTTAATTTTTATTACTATATTTTTTACTTTGTGTAAATTTTTTCAAATTCTACTTTATTTGAAAAAAATACTTTATTTGATCTACTTCCATCATTTTATTTTAGTCTACTTCAGTGTACTCACTTTTTCAAATTTTCTTTTTTCTTTCTTTTTCTTTTTTCTCTTTTTGATTTCTTTTCTTTTTCTTGAATGCAGAAAGAGAAAAACTTCGTTTTTACTTTAATTTTCTTTTAAAAATATTTTTATTTAATTTTTATTACTACATTTTTTGCTTTTATGTAAATTTTTTCAAATTCTATGTTACTCCCATCATTTTATTTCAGTCTACTACAGTGTATTCACTTTTTCAAATTTTCAAACGATTTCTTTATTTGTCTTTTCTTTGTTCTTTTTTATCTTTTTTCTCTTTTTCATTTCTTTTCTTTTTTCTTAAATACAGAAAACAAAAAAATTCATATTTCTTTCTAATTTTTATTAAACATATTTTTCTATAATTTTTTTAACTATGTTCTCTACTTTTGTGTATTTTAGTCTACTTTAGTGTATTCATTTTTTCAAAATCTCAAGCGATTTCCTTTTTGTTTTCTCTCCCCCCCTTTTTTTTTGTTCATTTGTTTCTCTAATCTGTCAAACCACTTTCTACACCCAGACCAAAACACACCTAGGATCTAGCATCATCTATTCGATTTTTCTGTGTGTGTTTTTAATTTTTAATTTTGATATTTTTTAATTTTAATTTTTTTAATTCCAATTTTTCTACCTCATTAATTCCTTTTCTCCCTTCAAAATGACAGAACAAAGGTATTCACACCAAAAGAAAGAGGATGAAGAAACGACAGCCAGGGATTTAACCAACACACAGACACAAGCAAGATGTCTGAACCAGAATTTAGAATCATGATAATAAGAATAATAGCTGGAGCGAAAATAGATTAGAATCCCTTTCTGCAGAGATGAAAGAAGTAAAAAATAGCGAGAATGAAATTAAAAATGCTACAACTGAGCTGCAATCACGGATGGATGCAGTGGTGGCAAGGATGTAAGAGGCAGAACAGAGAATCAGCAATATAGAGGACACACTTATAGAGAATAATGAAGCAGAAAAAAAGAGGGAGATTAAGGCAAAAGAGCACGATTTAAGAATTAGAGAAATCAGTGACTCATTAAAAAGGAACAACATCAGAATCATAGGGGTCCCAGAGGAGGAAGAGAGAAATAGGGGTAGAAGGGTTATGTGAGCAAATCATAGGGGAAAACTTTCCTAACCTGGGGAAAGAGACAGACATCAAAATCCAGGAAGCACAGAGGACCCCCATTAGATTCAACAAAAACCGACCATCAAGAAGGCATATCATAGTCAAATTCACAAATACTCAAGCAAGGAGAAAATCAGGAAAGCAGCAAGGGAAAAAAAGTCCCTAACCTACAAGGGAAGACAGATCAGGTTTGCAGCAGACCCATCCACAGAAACTTGGCAGGCCAGAAAGGGGTGGCAGGATGTATTCAGTGTGCTGAATCAGAAAAATATTCAGCCAAGAATTCTTTATCCAGCAAGGCTGCCATTCAAAATAGAAGGAGAGATAAAATGTTTCCCAGACAAACAAAAATTAAAGGAGTTTGTGACCACTAAACCAGCCCTGCAAGAAATTTTAAGGGGACTCTCTGAGGGGAGAGAAGATGAAAATATATATACATATATATATATTTGTATGTATATGTATATATGTATATATATGTATATATTTGTATATGTATGTATATATGTATATATGTGTATATATATGTACATATATGTATCAAAAGCAACAAAATATTAGAAAGGACCAGAGATCTCCACCAGAAACTCCACCTCTACAAGCATCATAATGGCAATAGATTCATATCTTTCAGTACTCCCTCTAAACATCAATGGACTCAATGCTCCAATCAAAAGACATAGGGTAACAGAATGGATAAGAAAACAAGACCCATCTATATGCTGTTTACAAGAGGCCCACTTTAGACCTAAAGAAACCTACAGATTGAAAATAAGGGGATGGAGAACCAGCTATCATGCTAATGGTCAACAAAAGAAAACCAGAGTAGCCATACTTATATCAGACAATCCAGACTTTAAAATAAAGACTGTATCAAGAGATGCAGAAGGGCATTATATGATAATCAAGGGATCTATAGACCAAGAAGACCTAGCAATTGTAAACATTTATGCGCCAAATGTGGCGGCACCCAAATATATAAATCAATTAATCACAAACATAAAGAAACTCATCAATAGTAATACCATAATAGTAGGAGACTTCAACACCCCACTTAGAGCAATGGACAGATCATCTAATCAAAAAATCAATAAGGAAACAATGGCTTTGAATGACACACTGGACTAGATGGACTTAACAAATACATTCAGAACATTTCATCCTAAAGCAGCAGAATATACATTCTTCTCCAGTGCACATGGAACCTTCTCCAGAATAGACCATATACTGGGACACAAATCAGCCCTAAGTAAATACATCATACTGTGCATATTTTCAGACCACAATGCTATGAAACTCGAAATCAACCACAAGAAAACATTTGGAAAGGTAACAAATACTTGGAGACTGAAGAACATCCGACTAAAGAATGAATGGGCTAACCAAGCAGTTAAAGAAGAAATTAAAAAGTATATGGAAGTCAATGAAAATGATAACACCACAACCCAAAACCTCTGGGATGCAGCAAAGCCGGTCATAAGAGGAAAGTATATAGAAATCCAGGCCTTCCTAAAGAAGGAAGAAAGATCCCAGATACACAACCTAACCTTATACCTTAAAGAGCTGGAAAAAGAACAGCAAATAAAACCCAAAACCAGCAGAAGACAGGAAATAATAAAGATTAGAGCAGAAATTAATGCTATAAAAACCAAAAAAAAAAAAAACAAAAAAACAAAAAAACAGTGGAACAGATCAATGAAACCAGAAACTGGTTATTTGAAAGAATTAACAAAATTGATAAACCACTAGCCAGTTTGATCAAAAAGAAAAAGGAAAGGACCCAAATAAGTAAAATCAAGAACGAAAGAGGAGAAATCACAACCAACACAACAGAAATAAGAACAATAACAAGAGAATATTATGAGCAATTATATGCCAATAAAATGGGCAATCTGGAAGAAATGGACAAATTCCTAGAAACACATACACTACCAAAACTGAAACAGGAAGAAATAGAAAATTTGAACAGACCCATAACCAGTAAGGAAATCAAATTAGTAATCAAAAATCTGCCAAAAAATTAGAGTCCAGGGCTAAATGGCTTACCAGGGAAATTCTACCAAACATTTAAAGAAGAATTAACATCTATTCTCTTGAACCTGGCCCAAAAAATAGAAATGGAAGGAAAACTTCCAAACTCTTTCCATGAGGCCAGCATTACCCTGATTCCAAAACCAGACAGAGACCCCACTAAAAAGGAGAACTATAAACCAATATCCCTGATGAATATGAATGCAAAAATCCTCAACAAGATATTAGCCAACCAGATCCAACAATACATTTAAAAAATTATTCACCACGACCAAGTGGGATTTATACCTGGGATGCAGGGCTGGTTCAATATACGAATAACAATTAACATGATTCATCATATCAATGAAAGAAAGGACAAGAACCATACAATCCTCTCAACAGATGCAGAGAAAGCATTTGACAAAATACAGCATCTTTTCTTGATAAAAACCCTCAAGAAAGTAGGGATAGAAGGATCATACCATATATGAGTGACCCAACGCTAATATCATCCTCAATGGGGAAAAACTGAGAGCTTTCCCCCTAAGGTCAGGAACAAGACAGGGATGTCCACTCTTGCCACTGTTATTTAACTTAGTATTGGAAGTCTTAGCCTCTGCAATCAGACAACACAAAGAAATAAAAGGCAACCGAATCGGCCAGGAGGAGGTCAAAGTTTCACTCTTCGCAGATGATATGATACTCTATATGGAAAACCCAAAAGATTCCACCAAAAAACTGCTAGAATTGATCCATGAATTCAGCAAAGTTGCAGGATATAAAATCAATGCACAGAAATCGGTTGCATTCCTATACACCAACAATGAAGCGACAGAAAGAGAAATCAAGGAATCAATCCCATTTACAGTTGCACAAAAAACCATAAAATACCTAGGAATAAATCTAACCAAAGAGGTGAAAAATCTATACACTGAAAACTATAGAAAGCTTATGAAAGAAATGGAAAAAACACAAAGAAATGGAAAAAGAATCCATGCTCCCGGATAGGAAGAACAAATATTGTTAAAATGTTGATACTACCCAAAGCAAACTACATATTCAATGCAATCCCTATCAAAGTAACACCAGCATTCTTCACAGAGCTAGAACAAATAATCCTAAAATTTGTATGGAACCAGATAAGACCCCGAATAGTCAAAGCAATCTTGAAAAAGAAAACCAAAGTAGGAGGCATCACAACCCCAGACTTCAAGCTATACTACAAAGCTGTAATCATCAAGACAGTATGGTACTGACACAAGAACAGACACTCAGATCAATGGAACAGAATAGAGAACCCAGAAATGGACCCACAAACGTATGGCCAACTCATCTTTGACAAAGCAGGAACGAATATCCAATGGAATAAAGACAGTCTCTTCAGCAAGTGGTGCTGGGAAAACTGGACAGCAACATGCAGAAGAATGAACCTGGACCACTTTCTCACACCATACATAAAAATAAACTCAAAACGGATGAAAGACCTCAATGTAAGACAGGAAGCCATCAAAATCCTCGAGGCGAAAGCAGCCTAAAACCTCTTTGCCACAGCAACTTCTTACTTTGATCTTGGCCACAGCAACTTCTTACTTAACACATCTCTGGAGGCAAGGGAAACAAAAGCAAAAATGAACTGCTGGGAACTCATCAAAATAAAAAGCTTCTGCATAGCAAAGGAAACAGTTAGCAAAACTAAAAGGCAACTGACAGAATGGGAGAAGATATTTGCAAATGACGTGTCAGCTAAAGGGTTAGTATCCAAAATCTATAAAGAACTTATCAAACTCAACACCCAAAAACCAAATAATCCAGTGAAGAAACAGGCAAAAGACATGAATAGACACTTCTCCAAGGAAGATATCCAGATTGGCCAACTGACACATGAAAAATGCTCAACATCACTCATGATCAGGGAAATACAAATGAAAACCACAATGAGATACCACCTTACACCTGTCAGAATGGCTAACATTAACAACTCGGGCAACAACAGATGTTGGCGAGGATGTGGAGAAAGAGGATCTCTTTTGCATTGTTGGTGGAAATGCAAGCTGGTGCAGCCACTCTGGAAAACAGTATGGAGGTTTCTCAAAAAACTAAAAATAGAACTATCCTACAGATGCAACAATTGCACTATTAGGCATTTATCCAAAGGATACAGGTGTGCTGTTTTGAAGGGACACATGCACTCCCATGTTTATAGCAGCACTATCAACAATAGCCAAACTATGGAAAGAGCCCAAATGTCCATCAATGGATCAATGGATAAAGAAAATGTGGTATATGTATACAATGGAGTATTACTTGGCAATCAAAAATAATGAAATCTTGCCATTTGCAACTGTGTGGATGGAACTGGAGGGTATGATGCTAAGTGAAATTAGTCAGAGAAAGACAAAAATCATATGATTTCATTCATATGAAGACTTTAAGCGACAAAACAGATGAACATAAGGGAAGGGAAACAAAAATAATGTAAAAACAGGGAGGGGAACAAAACAAAAGAGTCTCATAAATATGGAGAACAAACTTACAGTTGCTGGAGGGGTTGTGGGAGGGGGCATGGGCTAAATGGGTAAGGGGCATTAAGGAATCTACTGAAATTATTGCTTCGCTATATAGTAACCAATTTGGATGTAAATTTTGAAAAATAAAAAATAAAGTTAAAAAAAGAAATTAGAAAATATTTAATTGGAAAATGAAATACAACACACAAATCTTATAAAGTGAAATCAGTTTTCAAAGGGAAATTTAAAAACCTTAAAATGTGTGTTAAGAGGGAAAAGGCTGAAGACAAATGATACGTTTACTAAATATTTAAAAAACTAAACCTACATGAAAAGAAAGTGATAAAGTTAGGAGTAGAAATTAATAAAACAGAAAACAAACATGACTAAAGAGAAAATCAATAGACCAAAAATTAGATCTTTGAAAAGACTAATAAAATTGAGAAACCTTAAGACACAGAGAGAATAATTATTAGTAATAACAATTTTAATATGAAGAATAATAAAAAAGACATCACTAAAGAGGCTACAGAATCTAAAAATACCTTAGAAGCATACTGTGAGAAACTTTATGCCCAAAAAAAAGAAGAAAAAAAAGAAATGGACAAATTCCTAGAGAAAGAAGCTTAGCAAAAATGACATAATTAAAGAAATAGATAACCTATAAGTCTTATTTCTGTTAGATTCATTGTACATGTTATTAAATCCTTTACTCCTCAAACACTCAGATCCATATTGGACTTACTGGTAAATATTTTAAAATCACATCAATCTTAAACAAACTCTTCCACAATATAGGAAAAGAGCTAACAACTTGTTTAATCTGGCCAATCCAATCTTAACACTAAACTTTGACAAATATGTTTCAAGAATATTAGTACAGGCTAATATTTCTCATGAAAATAGAGACAAAAACCCTAAATATATACTAGCCAATCAAATCCAGGTATTCCCCAAATGCACTTATTCTCAAAATGCAATGGTGACTTGAGATTCAAAAATCAATTGATGTTATCTCCAGATGTGATCCTGTCAGACAAACCCCAAATGATGAATATTCTAAAAGTAGGTGGTCTTTATTCTTCAAAATTGTCAATGCCACTAATGACAACGAAAATTTACGAATCTGTTCTTGTATTAAGAGAGACAGTTGAGGGTGCCTGGTTGGCTCAGTTGGCTAAGCATCTGACTCTTGGTTTCAGCTCAGATCATGATCTCTCAGTTTGTGGGATCAAGCCCTGTGTCTGTCTCCATGCTGACAGTGTGGAGCCTTCCCAGGATTCTCTGTCACTCCCTCTTTCTCTGTCCCTCCTCCACTCGCTCTCTCTCTCAAAATAAGCTTAAAAAAAAAACAGAGAGAGAGACAATGGTGGCTAAATGAAACATGTGATCCTGGGCTGGACTCTGTAATAGAGTGGAAAATAAAAAAATCATGCTTCAAAACTTGGTTTAAAGAAAGAGCAGATTGGATAAACTGTGAAATTCTTCTACTGGGATTTATCTTTGTTTTAGATACATATATCTAAGCCTGAAACAACACTGTTTTTATTCAAATAGACTGCTTTACACTCTCCTATTAGAAATGATAGGGTCAATACAATTACTCAGGAAGTCAATTAGGCATATTCCATGGTGTCAGTAAAAGGTATTTTGAGATCTCTTTTCCTATGATACCTATCATTTTCCTATGATACCTATAAAGGTATCATGTACACAGCATTTTGAGGGTCTTGCTTAGTGATCTAGCCCTGGGATTGCTCACCCACCAGCCTATTTTGTAATTGTTGCCCCCCACTGATTTCCTCTATTATTGCTGGAAAGCAGAGCAGAAACAGTACTTTTATTCAAGCACAATTTCATTCAACCATCTAGCCCTTGTAGAATAATGAAATCATCACAGTTTTGTAACTAATTCTCTGCTCCTCTCTTTGTTTTCCTGCCTCCTCTGACATATATCTCCCCAGTGCCCAGTTGGGTAACAACACCTATTCATCCCTAAATGTCAGCTATAGGAGAAACCATAAAACCAAAGCATTTGTGTATTATAATAGTACCCGAGGTAATTTCAGCTTCAGGCTGAATACAAATCTTTTCCTCACATCCTCTTGAATTGTATTCTTTATATCTGTGATCAAAACAGATTGGGAAGCTTAATTGACAGTAGAAATTCAAATGGATTGATGGATGTTAAAAAATTTTACGATGGGGGAGGAGGATAGGGAAAGTGTTTGGTTAAATGAATATGGCTAAAAGATTATATTTATTCCCATCTAGGAAGCTCCAAGAATTTCTATTGAACATAGCAATTGGCCATATAAACTTATTTCATCAATCTCCTGTTATGACAGGAAAGAAATAAAATGTTGTAAATCCAAAAGGACAAGAAGAACAGAGGAGATGTCAGTAGATGTAATATTTCAATAATTTTTGGAAACAGAAAGCAAATGGAAGAATGGTAGCTGACTTAGAATGGAGCAAGCTTACGTGCTAAAAGGCACACAGAGTGAGTACCAAAGAGGAGTCCCTTTTTAACCTGCAGAACCCTGTGGAGGCAAAGGACTTGTAGGCATCAGGTTACCTCACTCAAGACAAGCAAGTACCTCCCCATCTTCTTCCAGCAGAAGACACTAGGCTTGGAAAATCAAACCTTACACAAAGATCAAGGATAAGAAATGATAAAATTGTCGATATACATAAACAAGCAATTATTTTCCTTTTAATTTATTTACAATACATGTTGGTTTAGATCAGTTTCACCACTTTTTTTTTTCATTATAATTCCCTAAGAAACTTTTTCCACTTCTTTTTCCCTAATTGCTCATCCCCCAATGAGATTTTGACACCCATGATATATTGTATACCTGCTTATATATTGTATGCATATATGTACTTTAAACATAAAAACAAAAAATACAAAGTTTACTTTTTGCTCAATGCAGATTTTAGAATGACTACACTTTTAAAGGTTAAAAGTTGAAATATTAAAAAGCTATTGTCATGTAACAGCTTCATGATTATTGCTCAGTAAATTTTAATGTAACTTATTTAGTTCTATAAATTGTAATCTATAAAATGAATATGCAAATTGGCAACATAATACACAGTTATAAGAGATTTTTAAACTATTCTTGGTTTTTTTTTAGGTAATTTACAGTTGACCCTTGAACAATGCAAGGGTTAAGAGTGTCGATTCCCTGCACTGTAAAAAATCGACATGTAACTTTTGATTCCCTTAAAATTAACTAATAGGCTACCATTGACCAGAAACTCTACCACCAACATAAACATTTGATTAACAGATATTTTGTATCTGTATCATATGCTATATTCCTACAATAAAGTAAGCTAGAGAAAGGAAAATGTTATTAAGATCATAAGGAAGAGAAAATACATGTATAGTATTGTACTATACTTGTCAAAAGAAAATTTGCATGTAAGTGGACTCATGTAGTTCAAACCTATGTTGTTCAAGAGTTAGCTGTAATTTAAAAATTAAATTGCTTAAGGGGCGCTTGGGTAGCTCAGTTGGTTGAGTGTCTGACTTCGGTTCAGGTCATGATCTTACAGTTTGTGAGCTCGAGCCCCACATCAAGCTCACTGCTGTCAGCGCAGAGCCCGCTTTGAATCCTCTGTCACCCCTCCCCTCTTGTGCTCTCTCAAAAATAAACATTTTTTAAATTAAATTACTTAAAAATTATATTAGTGGACTAAACTCTTAATTTTGGCTTGATATGAGTAAATAACTTTTAAATAGCTGCCAGATATTCATTTGGATATTGTCAACATTTTCTTTCTTTTCATCACTTGATGTGACATTGAATAACTTGTAGAATTCAATAATAAAATATAAATTATTTTTATTTCATTCTCAAAGCCTAACTCACACATAAAAACGCTGAGGTCAAACATAAATAACATCTAACGAATATGCCTCCTCTTGCAATATGCATCAAGACAGAGGAAGCAATCGGAGAAAAGAAGTCATCTGCTCATCATGGATTTAGCACTAATCTTGTAAACATTCTGTGTATCTTCCATAAACTTAATGTCAGTGGTGCTTGCAAGATACCCAAGAAACCCAATAAAAGAAGTTAAATTCTAAGGAATAATGTTCTATTGGTAAGGCTAACCTTTACAAGGCCACAGACAATTGTAATATCTAAGAATTTTTCACCACCCCCCAACAATCAATTTTCATCCTCTTGAGGGCAATGTTACCCCTCTTGTGAATGCATAGTTTACAGCACAAACTATAACAGCAGTGTATTATGGAGTTTACATGAAAGCCATAGCAAAGAGATCTGGAAGGGGGATAAATGGAGTTATACGGGTACCAGTAGTAAGAAATACAAAGATAAAAAAACAAAGCACACAAAACAAAAAAGAGAAGAAAGAAAAGAAAAACAATCCAGCTCTGATTTGAAAGTGACTGGTCCTGGAGAGAAGATGAGAAAGTAGGAAAGGGTAAAGTAGTGATGATGTTTTGTTGCCTTAAAACTTTGAGTTCTGTTTTTTTAAACAATATAAATAGATGTCCTTAATAAAATAAAGGAAATACTTTAATTAAATGTTAAATTAAACTGCCAAGATTATTTATTAGATCCTTGCTCTTGCTTTTAGATCTAGTTTATAAAAAGGTTTTTCTGATTACATTCAAAATATTACAAGTCTATTAAAGGAAAATAAGCATAACAGAATGGTTTGGGGGTGGATATGGGAATGCTAATAGCTAATCGCTAATGTACCCAGAGACTGAGATTCTTCTTAGTAATAATAGTCTGTCTGCATTAAAAATGAGGGCTGTACAGATCAGACACATGAAAATGTACTCAGCATCACCCATCATCAGGGAAATGCAAATCAAAACCACAATGAGATATCAACTCACACCTGTCAGAATGGCTAAAATCAACAACACAAGAAACAAAGGTGCTGGTGAGGAGGTGGAGAAAGGGGAACACTCTTGCACTGTCAGTGGGAATGCAAACTGGTGCAGCCGCTCTGGAAAACAGTATGGAGGCTCTTCAAAAAATTGAAAAGGGAACTACCCTATGATCCAGCAATTCCACTACTGGTTATAAATCTAAAGGAAGCAAAAACAGAATCTTGAAGAGACATTTCCCCCACGTTCTTTGCAGCATCATTCACAATAACCAACCTATGGAAACAACCGGTGTCCATCAACAGATAAGTGGATAAAGAAGTGGGGTGTGTGTGTGTGTGTGTGTAATGAAATATTAGCCACTAGAGAAAAGGAAATCCTGTCATTTGTGATAATGTGGATGAGACTTGCTGGCATTATGCTAAATGAAATAAGCCAGATAAAGACAAATATGGCATAATATCACTTATATGTGGAGTAGGAAAAAAACATCAACCCCTTAGAGAGTAGAAAAATGCTTGCCAGGTGCTATTGAAAGGGAACAGGTGTACCTTATGGAATGCAAAGGCAGAAAGTATGGCTGAGCCTCATGACGGACAACATTTATACTCTGTAGGAGTATTTCTTCAACTCCCCACTTCATTCTTCTTTGTCTCTGCAGAGAGGTATTTTCTGCCTCTCTTTGCATATGGCTTAAATAAGGTTCACATTATGTCTAACTGCAGTTCCAATTCCTAACCTTGGCACATAAAATCCAATTGACTCATGCCTCATGCTGGCCCATCAACCCTGCCCAAGAGGCAGACTCATGAGACCTACAGCAGGATTAGATTTTCCTGCTGACAAGGAAAATCTCTCCTGAGACAAGGCTGGACAGATTTTCTCTAATAAAGCATAGGGACAAGAGAAAATAGAGGCAGAGAGAATGACCCACAATTTTTTTTAGAAGAAACGGTATTTTACAAATATTAAAGAAATGCTGCTAAAAAGCTATATAATTTGCTCATTTGGTTTGTTTTCTCTCTCTTCTGCCCAATAGATGATGAACTCCATGAAAGCAGGATTTTTTTTCCTTGTCTTAGTCACTGTCCAATGCCTAGAACAGTGCCTTACAGTAAATTTTTGGTGAATGAGTGAACAGAAGGCTTTAAATAATGATAACAGTGATGATTATAATAAATGTGAACTGAAGAAAAGAGTGCATGCACAAGAGAGGCTATAATTCCTGAGATAAATTTCTTATAATTTTCAGTATTTTTCAGAATTCATTTTTTCCAGCCAACTATTCGTATCTTTTAACTAAAGTTCTTGAAATTAACAAACTTATTCATTTTTTGCTCTTTAAGTCTCAACATAATGTCTGGTGTATAACAGGTGCTCAGTGAATATGTATTGATCAGAATGGGTGAGTAGATACTGTTGCTCTTATGGCACTAAGAAAAGTGCTTTGCAAGCCATGAGATGCCACCCAAATATCAAATTGTTATTGTCAGCATTGTGGACCTTTAGATTGAATGTTTACATGACCCTGAATTCATATTTGAAACCTAATCCCCAATGTGATGCTATTTGGAGGTGGGGATTTGGGTGGTGATGAGGTTGTAAGAGTGGAGTCCAATGAATGGGATGAGTGCCTTAAAAAGATAAAAAAGATTTTAGACAGTTCTTTTGCACCTTCTACCATATGAAACTGTAACATGAAACAGCCAGGAAGTGGGTCCTCACCAGATACCGAATCTGCCGGCACCTTGACCTTGGACTTCCAAGCCTCCAGAACTGTGAGGAATAAATCTCTGTTGTTGATAAGCCACTCAGTCCATGGCATTTTGTTTCAGCAGCCAGAACGGATTAAGACAAGAAAACTTGGTAATAGTGTTCAAGATGCATGGGATAGCTGTATGTCATGGAACCAACTAGGAAACTGATTCAAGAGTTTGGACAAGACCTATTTGACCTCAGTCAAATCTTGAGAAAAATATGTAAATATCTATTGTAAGATGTCCCAGAAGCCAACAGTAAATTGAAAGACGGTCATTCAGTTTGACAATAGTTCTTGTAGGCCCATTGTGTTTGTAACTCATGTTGCAAAGAGTGACATTAATGAAGAATAGCACTTAAGTAATTAAATACAGTCCTTTTAGAGTACCCCGGAAATAATTTTAGTAGGAAAGGAGAAGAAAAGAGCATGGTAGCCTGAGGTCCAAAGCACACTTCTACTTCCTCCACTTGAGAGTTTTGATCTTTGATTCTCCGGGTGAAATAATTCAATTTGTAATTTTACTTTACTCACACACTGACTGACAAAGTACACTCTGAAGGGCCTGTGAAATAGATGGGGTCATTAGCCTTAACTCTAATAAGAAATTACAGTATTTTTCCTGTAATGATAAGTTGGCATGTGAATGCTTAGCATATGAAAAAGCCTTCAGATAGTCAGCAGCCTCCACTGTTCATTATCTTATGTTTGGGGTTATTTTCTTGGCAGAAAACACCATTTGGCTGTGAATCCGTCATCATTAAGAGAGGAATAAAGATTTTTAAAAGAATACATATTCTCCTTCTGGAAAAATTATAATTGCTCCATTTTAGCATTCCACGTCCTGGCTCTAATTTCCTTCAACACCCTTCTGTTCCTTTACAAGTAAAGGCTTTCTCTCCTGGTCAGTCTACACATTTAAGCTCACCAGCAACTTTCTGCATTATACAGATACAGAGCATTTTATTGAAAAATGTATTCCATGTCACCAGCCAGCACTTTAGAAGGCCTGCAGTTGCTGAAACAGTTCGGCTGGCGGATTTCACAGCATGCTTTGCTTCTCAGCAGCATGTGTCCAGATACTGTTTAGAGAGCACTTGTATTTGTGCCAGAGGCGTACCTGAGCGTAATTGCACACATTCAATTCCTAGCTCTGGAACAATCACCTGTTCGTCTTACATAGAAGACTATTTCTACTTCTGCTTCTCAAAGCCAACTGGACACTGTGGTTCTATTGATCAGACCAGAAATCTCTCCCTCTGGGTTTCAGGGTTCAGAACACTTTTTCTGTAAAGGGACAGACTCATTTCTCTGCCCTTCTCGTAGCCCATATTACTTAACAGCCCTACTTCGGCTCGTCCTTTTGGCTTCTGACTTTCTAGGTTATGACTGCTAGCATTTGCCCTTTGCTCCAAATACCATGACCATGGGAAAAACATATTTCATTTTAGGGCCTCATAGAACCAACTAGAGAAAGAAGTGTAGATAAATGGTGTATTATTACCATATATTTTTTTTCTCCTATTTATCTTATCAGATACTCAAGGGTGAAACTCCTACCACCCCCAAAGTGCCTTCAATGCTGGTCTATTGTTTTCCTTCTTAGCCTGAAATTTCAATCTTTAAAGTCTCAAAATGGTACAGGAGAAAGACAACAGACTGTGAATCTGAGACCTGTACTCTGGTTCTGACTTACTCTGGTCTTGGGTAAGTTACTACCATGCATGTTAAAACATGTTACTTTGGAGCAGTCGTCTCCTGCTTTACTTCAAAGAGTCTTTAGACCTGCTCAGATAATCATTTCCCACTACATAGTGAAAATATAAGTTGTTTGAGGAGTATTTGTTTTAGCTGTTTTCCATATTTGGGATATAATTAATATTTTTTAAAGTTTTCCACTGTTTTGAAAAAGTTTGAAAAATACTTAGTTTCAAAAGAAGAAACAATTTCAATGAAGTCATGTGATTTGCTAAAGATCACATAGTTGTTGCAGAATCAAGAGCGAAACATAAGTCTCCACATTCTCAATCCCCACAGTTTTCTTTTTCCATTGCACTACTTTGTTGTGCTTCACCTTAGCATAATATCCCTATTAGCCAATCTCAAGCTATATTGTGAACCTCTCCGGAAGTATAATCATCATTAGATGGAAAGAGCACACTTGCCATTGCTATTTTAAATCTTCCCAGATTAAATTTGTATTTGCTTTTGCTGGTTTATGGAGATGCTTTTTCTATCATAAACATTTCTATAATAAACTGTATCCAGCAATCTCACTAAATTCATTTATTAATTTTAATGTGTCTGTAGATTCTTTGGGATTTTTCTATCTACACAAGTAATACTAGAGGATCTCCAGTACAGTATTGAGAAGTGGTGATGGCAGGCATCCTTCTCTCTTTTCTGAACAAAGGAAGAAACTCTTCAATATTTTTCCATTAACTATGATGTTAGCTACAAGTTTTTTGTAGACACCTTTGTCAGAATAAGAAATTTATTTTCTGTTTCTAATTTGATGAAAGTTTTAATCGAGCATAATTGTTGAGTTTTTTTTTAACTTTGAATTGTAGTGTAGTTGACATATAAGATGTTAATTTCAGATGTACAACATAGCAGTTCAACAATTAGACACATGAAATCCTCATCACGATAAGTTTAGTTATCATCTGTCACCATACAAAGTCGTTAAGTTTTAATAAATTCTTTTCTTCATTTATCAAATGGTTATAAGATTCTCGGGTTCTGTTTTGTTTACTTTATTCTGTCTCACACCATTTATAAAAATACAGTATAACTATAGAGGATTAAAAGACTACTCACAAAATCTAAAACTGCAAGAGTGACGAAAATTTAGGAATGTATCTGTGACTTCAGATTTCTTAAACTAAATAATTTCTGTAGCAAAAGAAAAATTATCCAAAACAAAAGCTATGAGGACAGAATCACCAAATTAGATTACCTTAAAATTAAGATTTTTTTCTCTTCCAACACACGATCAATAAAACTAATACATACGTGACAAACTGAGAAGAGATCCTTAACATTTTTTAAATCATCAGTATATAGGAAATCAAGCAACAAAAGAAAAGAAGCACAATAGAAAAATAATCAGGGAATATTAATTGTTAATTCACAGATAGGAAACCAGAAGGTGCAGTGAGAACACAGGGATGCTGAAATTCACTATTGAAATTCACTGCTTAACCAACCACAAGACATCACATTACACATGTCAGATGTAACATCAAATGCTAGGGAGACCCTGCTAGTGAGAAACTCTCCTAAGCTGCTGCTAAGAGTGTAAATGTGTAGAGTTTTTCCAAAGAGCAACCTGGGTGCTTTTAGGAATTTTCTCACTAATTCACAATGAAAATTACCTTGTGCTTATAGTTGAAGGGAGTCAAAGTGAACAAAAGTAGGCACTAAGAGAATGGATAAGTAAAATGTGGTTGATACAATGAATGTCAAAGTGAACAAAAGTAGGCACTGAGAGAGTGTATAAGAAAAATGTGGTTGATATAATGAATGTCTATGCTCCAACAAATTTACCTTGAATAAGGCTCAGAAGCATAATGGTGAATGAAGAAAGTAAGAAACCAAATAAAACATTTAGCAAAGCACCATTTCTGTAAATTACAAAAATATACATGGAAAAATGAGACTGTATTTTTGAAGGATACACATATATCTAAATAATCCTATGTAAGAACAGGCATCAAATACATTAACACGTGTAACTAATCTAGGAAAAGAAATGAAACAAGATCCTTGGGAGAAAATAGTGAAATAAATAAAAGAAGATCTTGCACAGACCAGTAATGATATGGCTCTATAAACTGTGGAATGTGATCTATTCTGTGCATTTGAGTCTTTAAAAAATATGTGATGTCACTTACAAAATTATAAAGTTATATATGTACACATATTCCTGTGCATGTGTATACTTACAAAGAGAGAGGCACACACACATATACATATAATATGACTGGGAGTATTTACTCCAATACTTGGAGTTATTAAAAATGATTTTGTCTGGTTATTAAAAATGATTTTAATTTTCCTCTTCACATTTTTCCATATTTTCCAAATCTTCCTCAATATATATTCTATAATCAGAAAAAAATAAGAATTAATACGTATTTTAATTATCTGGACACATTCCTAAAGGGAAGACAATTTTAAGCAATGTATTCTAAAGGGGTTTTCAAAAATGGAGTCAGAGATTTTTTTTTCTGTTACAATATCCCTTGAGTGGGAAAATCACTGAAAATTCAGGACCCTGTGTAATATCTCACACAGAGTTTCAGTATTACTGCTGAAGTAATCATTTGCAAAGTCCAGAGTTTCCACAGTGTGTTTTTTTTGACAACACGTTAGATCTCCGGGTTAGGACCTTATGTTAGCTAGCAATAGGAGGGAGGAAGCTTGTTTGAATTATCATATAACCCCTTTTTGTTTTGAGAAAGTCCCTATTATTTTTGCAGCCATTTGCAGATAAGCTCTCTGGACACCACAGACTCTGTTTACAGGTGAGTGATATAAAGATTTCATTTGTAATCTTAATATTTCAGAGTTATGGATCATGTTTCCAACAAACGTACCCTTTCATGCGTGAAAATACATAACTCAGATTATAGCCACTTATTTGCCTTTTTACCTAGCTTAAATCTCAAAAGAACTAAAAGATCATGTCTCTTAAAGAACTTCCAGAGAACTACCTTGTTGAGATCAAGTTTTTTCTATGAGTTACACTAGAGTTAAAAGTAAAGCAAACATACCCTTTAGTCAAAAGATGAGTCATACTCCTGGACACCCCAGCCTATCCTAGCAATGGTACATATCATTTTTTGAGCCTCTGGGGAATGCACAGAAGAACAAAATATGAAATAAAGAGATTCAAGAAATTTACAAGGAGATGGAAAGGAAGAACCTGCAGCTGGGGGCAAACTAGAACATCCTTTGAACTGTCGGGTAAGATATGCTGAACTGCCTTACAGAGAGATCGTTCATGTGAGGTGTGTACATCAGAAAGTGACAGGTCAGAATAAGATGGACTTCACTCTACACTAGAATTCTCTAAATGCTCACAAAGCTGTCTTCAATGGTTCAGTGGGATCACTGACTTTTAGAGTACAAGGGAGGTGGCAATTATAAGAAACTAGAGAATTGGTACTCTCCCACCATGGCACCACAGAAGATTTTTTCTATTTTCCTCTATTCACTGAACATTCTTTTGTTCCATGTCTCTATGAAAATGGTATGGTAATGGGTAAAATGCCCACATATAATTTTAGATGTTTCAAAATGCCCAGAGATGTTGGAAAGTCATAAATAAGGAAACATTTGATATTTTATGCTGGGCCATGGTAATAACAAAATTAGAGAAATAATTATCTTTATTTGAATGAAAATTAATCCTTTTAACATGAAACAATTTTTCCTCATAACAATAAAATGTTATCAAATGACAAGATACCAGTTAGTTCTTTTATTAGCATCTCCTCAAATCAGAAGCTTTGATGTTACTGTCTTAATTTATAGCATTTTCCAAATTGCCTCAGAACAGTTATACCCAGAGAAGAGATCAGAATAATTTTATAAGGATTCTGTTCTTGCAGTTTTTGATATTAGTTGGAATAAAGTCCATCTTTGCCTTTCAAGCTTTTGGAAGTTGAAACAGATACTTTCTGCTGAGAACTGAGAACTGGTAGTCTCTTGTAATTCAACTTCCCCCAATCATCTACATGTTAATTCAACAAAATGCTTTAAAATTTTGTTTTCTCTGCAATTGAAGGAACTATTCTGGAAGAAAACCATTTCTTCAAAATGTATGAGAGAAGTAAATAAATAAACAACAACAACAAAACCCTCTTCTGTTTAGGCTTCCTTGCTGATGCAGTTCCTATATGAGAAGATCCCAGTTTGGGTATGAGAGGGTAGAGTGGTGGTCAGTCTAGTGGTTGGTTAACAGGGAAACTTCACATTCTTTAGGAGTCTAAGCTCTCAAGGACCCTGAAGCCAGTGAAAAAATACCCAATCTGGAGTTTGGGTCTGATGTTTAAGACTCATTCTATTCTGTCTAATCATAAGCTAAATTCTGTCTGGACACTCTTTGTCCCAATGTCCTATGGTTCCGGGCTGCCCAGGAAAACTAAGAAAGATAGGTTACTAACCAGGGAACCAAAATCAGCAGGCAAGTGTAGCAACCTTTAATTTTTGCGATTCAAATAGCCTAGGGCAGTAGTCGCTTATAGATAAGTAGCAGCTTATCTATGAGTTACATTTAAAAAGCTTGGATGAAAAGCATAGGAAGAATGTTCAGTTTCTGTCTACCTTCCCCAGACAGTGATAATGTATTCTGTTCTTTGTGTCTCACTCAATGCTGAGCAGTACACAATGGATACTCAAATGTATGTCAATTCCATTTTAAATTGAAGGACATTCTGTCACGTGTCAATAGTTTTGGTTGCTTTTATGGTAGCTTTTTTCTCTGAGCTTGTAGGGGAGTTCAAAAATCTCACTGGCTTATTAAGAAGAAGTGCTCTAATATTTGAGCATATTGAAGAAATAATTATTACATCTGATCCCAAACTCTTAGTTTGAATGAAGATTTACAAAATGATGAACCCATTTTTTTTTGGCCGAAGTATCCTCTTATCACAACTAAGAAATGTAAGATATTAAAATATATTTAAAAATACATTAAAAATACATAAAAGTACATAAAAAATACATTAAAATATAACCAGAAGCTTACCCTCTGAAACATTTGAGGTGGCCATATTTCAGTAGGGCAATTTGGCAATACTTATTAATATTTTAAATTTCACATGATTTGACTAAGTCACCTACTGCTAGGAACACACCCATTGGTCCCATGCATATACTACAAAAGTATGTATACTAAGATACAATATGAAGGTGTTTATGGCAGTGTAGGTGTAAACTAAATGCCTAAAATTAGGATAATAGTTAAATCCAATGTAATACACCCATATTGGTATAAAACTATGCAACCATTAAAAAGATGAAGTAGATATGCATCTATCAACATAGAAAGATAGTCAAAGTGTATTATGAAGTGAAAACAGCAAAGTACAGAGTAATATACATCACACATCCTATTTATGTGCATATATTTAAAGAACATGCATATGTATATGTGTAAGGTAGTGTACAGAAGAATTTTCCTTCCATTGGATACCTATAAAAAGATAAAACAGTGATTATGTGTGGGGACTGATTCTGGCTACAGGTAAAAGAGAAATCTGGCCTTGTATTTTTCTTTCTTGCCTGTTTAAAAATTTCAAATATAAGCACGTGTTGTTTTTATTTTTTGAAAGTCAGCAGAAATTTTCTGGTTGATTATATTATAAACCATCTTAATTTTCCTCTTCATACATTTTGATACAATTTAAAAATTTTTAAATGTTTCTTTATATCAGAGACAGAGAGAGAGAGAGAGAGAGAATGAGCGGGGGAGGAGCAGAGAGAGGGAGACACAGAATCTGAAGCAGGCTTCAGGCTCCGAGCTGTCAGCATAGAGCCCGACATGGGGCTTGAACTCTCAAACTGAGAGATCATGACCTGAGCTGAAGTCAGACGCTTAACCGACTGAGCCACCCAGGCGCCTCACATTTTGATACAATTCAGAACTTAATAAATGTTATCAGATAAATAAGAGGTGGACTAACCAAATAAATTACAAGTGCTTTAAAAGAAATCGGAATCTCAAAAGGTGTAATTTTTTATTTCAGTGAACTGTTATAACAAACTAGAGGTAAAGCAGTTATGCTACAAACCATCACTTGTGAAAACAATGGAAGACAATTAGACAAGCTCATTTCTAAAATCTATCAAATATCCTTAATTTGACAGAAAATTTAAGAACAGTTATTACAAAATGGCTGTAATTACGGACTCACATTATTATATTCCTATTTCATAAGAACCAATTTCTAAACTGTTTCCCAGACTCCATTCAAAAATATTTACTCATTATATGCTATGCTTGCTCTCATTCTTCTTAATGCTGAAATGAATAAAACAGACAAAAGAGATCAACCACCATGCTGTTTGCATTCTAAGGAAGAAGGAAAGGGGCACCTGGGTGGCTCAGTTGGTTAAGCAGCCAACTGTTGATTTTGCCTCAGGTCATGATCTCACAGTTCATGAATGAGTTCGAGCCCTCCATCGGGCACTGACAGAACTGAGCCTGCTTGGGATTCTCTCTCTCTCTCTTTCAGCCCCTCCTCTATTCACTCACCCTCTTTTTCTCTCAAAATAAATAAATAAACATTTTAAAAAAGAAGAAGGAAAAGGGGAAGAGGAGATATTTATTTAAACTTCAGTAATTTATGTATCAGGAGGGGATGTATAACAAAGAAAAACAAAGCAGTGAAGGAGGGTGGGAAACACTGGTGGAAAATTGCAATTTCAAATAAAATGTTCAGAGATCTGATTTTATTTGTAGGATGAAAAGTAACTAAAGTCATATTTTTAATTTTTTTTTGAATATGAATAGCCTTATTTAATATCAAAACATATTTTTGGTCTTCACATGATCCTCGCTTCTACTTAAGAGCCCCTAATTTTGAAAAATGCATAAACAATAGCTATAATTAAATTTGTTGCACTCTTAAATGTTATTACGAACTTGAAAAGCTAATTTTTATTGAGTGATGATTCCATGCCAAGGATTGTCCTAAGCACTTTACATGAATTTTCTTACTGAACTCTAGCAAAAACCTTATGAACAAGGGAGAGTATTATTGCTGTTTTACAGATGACGAAACTGAGACACAGAGAAATTAGGTGAATGCCATTTTACCTCTTTAAATGAAAGTTACAGCAGCATTTTCTATAAATACTTAATCATGTCACATGTTTTGTGAGAGATACTAAGATCAACACAGCTAGGGGCGCCTAGGTGATTCAGTCAGTTGGGCGTCCAACTTCAGCTCAGGTCATGATCTCCCAGTTCACAGGTTCGAGCCCTGCATCAGGCTCTGTGCCAAGAGCTCAGAGCCTGGAGCCTGCTTGGGATTCTGTGTCTCCCTCTCTCTGCCCCTCCCTCGCTCGTGCTCTCTCTCTCTCAAAAATAAATAAACATTTTTTTTCAAAAGGAAAAAAGATCAAAATAACAACACTGGGAGCAGAAATGGTTTTGCAAATTCCTTTCAATAGCTCGCAGATGTCAAGGCTCCACAGCACACAGAGGGGAACCACTGGTCAAAGTTTTCTCTGGCATTCAGTTACATCTGGAAAAACCCTCTTGTGGCCCGGGGTGGTAGAGTTCAAAGCAACTAGATGTTCCAGTTACACAATCATTAATGTGATTAGAAGTTCAGTGAAAGGGTGCACCTCATCCAAGAATGAGGAGTCTTCGGCTCTTAGTTGCCATGTAGTCTCAACATTATTGTACCTCCTTAAGCCCCAGTTCATTATCCAGAAAATGAGGGGGTTTAACCTGGAGATTTCAAAGATCCATTTCAGCTCTAACTTCTGTGACTCCATAGGTAGAGACAGTTAAACACTGAACTCTCTTTAGCAGGTTTCTAGGATACCAAGAAATTAGAGCTTCCAGAAAAATGCTCCAAACTCCTCCCCCAGTCCAGAAAAGTATGAAAACTTGCCACGTAATTGAGGGTACTGCCCACACAAAATTCCATTTTGGAATGAAGTGTAATACAAATGTATATACTGCAACACTTTGTCTTATAGCCTGTCACTAACAGCTCAGAGAAACTTACTAGTACTGGGAGTTGTAACTATGGGAATATCCATTCTAAAAATATAAGTAGGATCTTAAAAAAGAAAGTAGGATTCGTAGTCATGAGCACGGGGATTTATAGGTGTAAACTTGCGTTAAGGGGGGCGGGGAGGCGCAAATAATTTCTAAGATCATAGCTGAGTCTGTAACTGAGAGTGACTTGTAAAGTTTTACCCCCAACAACTGTTTGATATGTATTTTATCATTCCCCTTCAGGGCTTAGAGGTTTCAAGGCATGGCCAGACACTCCATCTTGTATTTCATCCTCCTGAGTGCTCTGATTGACAAGTGCCAACCCTGTTTCTGTGATCATTACCCATGGAGTCAGTGGTCCAGCTGCTCAAAAACCTGCAATTCTGGAACCCAGAGCAGACAGAGGTGGGTGCAAGCTATGAAGATTGACTTTGTGCCATGGGAAACCTCACAGACAGACTTAGCAATATCAAAAGTGCCACACCAAGCAATGAGGAAGAAAAAAGTATATCTCAAAGTAAGAAATCATGGGATTCGATTTGGATGGAATTTGAGGTCTTTTCCACATACGGTTGAAAGGAAGTCTGCGTTTGTTCTCTCCATGAAATCAAGGAGCTTCGAAGAAATTTAATTAAGAATGTGTGCAATATTTTCTGTTGACTATTTAACTTGCTAAGAATCTCTACCCAAGCCTTTTTTCAATCAGTGTATAGCTCCACTTGCCTACAGTTAGTGAGTTAATTATAGAGAATTTTCTACTCATTAAACTGAGTCTAACAGGACCTCAATTGAGCAGCGCTATTAACTATTAGCTTGGTTGTCAGCAAGTAGAAGAAGGCTGGAAAACCGTGTTTAATTGAAAACATTTAATAATTCAGTGTTCTCACCGATTCAGACTACTTAGCCCCCACAGTTTCTTTAAAACTGTTCAATGTTTCTGTTCCATGAAGATGCTCACATGACTAGGGAAGAAAGGTATATATTTAATGTGCTTTAATCATTATAGGTTTTTAGAGACCTATTTTACAAAACTCTTTTTACATGCGCAGTGTGAGTCTCATTAAAATCACCAACTGACTCCCCCAATAAACCATCCACTAAGTAGGTTAAAGCTTTAATAGTCCTTCACTCAAGAGTCCCTCAGTAGCTCTCCACTGGCTACCAAATAAAGCACAACAATACACCCGGCTCTTCTCCACCAGCACCAACCGGGCCCATCCACTAGCTCCCCCATGGATGCTTCCTGTTCTTCCACCTGTAATCTTGGCATGTGCCTTTCCCCCCGCATACCCTGCCCTTTGATGCCTGGAGGCGTCACATGAATTTTTCAAGATTTATCTCTCTTATTATTTTTCTCTTTGGATCTTTGGCCTCACAGCACTCTGACTCTGTCTCAATCATTATACTTATTACACTGTGTTGTCATAATGTAAGGAATTTGCAGAAACTTTCTTCTTTCTTTTCTTTCCTATCCAGTCCCTTCAGAGACTTCCATGAGGGCCAGCTTCATGGATGTGTTTCCTATGCAGTCACACAGGACCACACTTAGAAGGGCTCCATGCTTGGCTTAATGCGCTGCCATCGCTGTCTCAAAATTCCTAATAATGTTTTAACAAGAGGCCCCTCATTTTCATTTTGCACTGGGCCCCAAAAATTATGTATCCAGTCCTGAATGCTGTTAAGTGGTAAGAACTGCACGGATGCCAACCTGCCTGACTTTCCAAAACAATTTCTTTCCTTTTATTCATCGTGGTCAATGCTCAGTGGTATTTTTCTTATGGGGATGGAACCACAGTGAATACATTCATTCTAAGCAGATCTTTTCTCACTATTACAGAAAAATAGTAGTTGATCAGTACTATCTGGATAACTTTTGTGACCAGCTTTGCACTAAGCTGGAGACTAGAGAATGTAACCTGCAACGTTGTCCTATCAACTGCCTCCTGGGAGATTATGGACCATGGTCAGCCTGTGACCCTTGTGTCGAAAAACAGGTAGGTGACCCATGGGCATCTTCAGGAAATCTGAATCACAATAAAAGATTTGGATGACCTGACAGGATCAACAATCACAGAAATGCTCAATTTCCTCAGTTTCTGAAAATACACCATTCCAGCTTCCATTGAGGGAAAATTCCATTTAGCAATCTTTCAAAGGAAATTCTGCCCCCAGTATTGATATTGTTCTTATTGAGCTCTGGATTCCACTGCCTGTTCCCTCTGAGAGCTCAGAAAGCAAAAGCAGGTGCTAGAAAATGGGGATTTCAGTCCAAAATTTAAAATCAGACAAATGAGGGACATTAGATACACCCACGTGGCTCCATCGGTTAAGCATCTGACTCTTGATTTCAGTTCAGGTCATGATTCCAGGGTCATGGGATCAAGCCCCAAGTCAGGCTCTATGCTGAACATGGAGACTGGAGCCTACTTAAGATTCTCTCTCTCTCTCTCTCTCTCTCTCTCTCTCTCTCTCTCTCTGTCTCCCTGTCTTGCATGTGAATTCTCTCTCTTAAAAAAAAAATGAGAGACATTGATCAAAAGACTGACTCCTGGCCCTGCTTCTAATTTCCCTCTCCCCATGGGAAAGTCCCTCAATTTGTTTATTGTTTCCAGCTGCAGTATTTACTCACTTCAGCTCATTCCTATAAGGGCATTGGCCCACAGAAACCCCAATCAGAGTGGGTGCTCAGCAGTCACACATTTGGGAAGAAAAAGGAACTCATTTGTGGAGCACCCACTGTCTGAGGGAAACTGTTCTAGGCCCTTATATCACCTTGTTCACACATGAGAGTGTGCTTTCCTACCCATTTTACAGATGAGGAAGTTAGAGCTCATTAGGAAATAAGTAATTTTCCCAAGAAAATGCCTCTGATGAGTAGAGACACTATATTTTGAAGCTGAATTTTTCTGACTTCAAAGTCAGTACTTTTTGATCTTGTTCATGTGTCTATCCTTCCCTGACTCTCTGTTTTATTACTCACCATTTAAAATCCTTTAAAATGTGGAGAATATGTCAACCTTGTTTTCCATGTTGACTTCCTTATGCAAAAAACAAAAACAAAGACAAAAACCCCAAATCCCTTCACATTGATCACTTCACACTACCTTTGAGATATAAAAATGCTATTGTTACTCCCTGGAAGATTTACTGCATGTGAGACACTCAGTAAATATCTGTGCATTTGATTTTGATATAATTTAGTCTCATATGGTTTCAGAGTTAGAAGTCTTAGAAATCTTTGGTCCTGCTTTCCCATTTTACAGTTTGGAAAACTGAGGCCCAGAGAGGTGATGACTTTCCTAGGGGCATGCAATAATGGAACTGGAAAATTCATTACCTAATTTAGGAAACATCACTAGAGGAAGAATATATATATAGGCTTTGGCCCTGACTCAGAGTTCCTCACCTTTCTCTCCTTTCCTTTCAGTTTAGGGTTAGATCCATCTTGCGACCCAGTCAGTTTGGAGGACAACCATGTACTGAGCCCCTGGTGACTTTCCAACCATGCATTCCATCTAAGCTCTGCAAAATTGAAGAGGTTGACTGCAAGAATAAATTCCGCTGTGACAGTGGTAATGTACTATAAAAAAGGTTCAGTCTCCACTAAAAATGACTTGACTAAATAGTTATTCCAATTGACTACCAGTAAAAGCCATGATAGAGAAGTCTAACCACATTTTAAGTATGGCAAGACAGGGGAGTTATGGTACCAATTGCCAAGCTATTCATGTATGAAATTATAGCTTTCAGGTTATAATCACTTTGACCATGTACATGATCCATTTACTCTTCAAGTACTGATGCCCAGGTCCCTACACTGTGATAAAGCAGGATGAAGAGAGGAGGAGGAAAAGGAAGAGAAAGTAGATACTTGTAAAACTCAGGTATTAATAAGCACAAATCCATAATCAGAATAAGCAGCTGAAAAGAATTACAGATATAAAAGATCTTCAATATAGTTTATTAAGATAAGAATATTAAGATATATCAGGGGGATGACTACAGATGATGTGACAGATTTTCTTGGGTGGTCCATTGAAAGGCTCCAAAGGTAATTCCAAAAGGAAGATTGAAAATGATTTAAATAGTGGCAACACTCCCATCAAGTCCATTACTCATTCAGATATTTCAGTTTCATTAGATTAGATTTCAAATCTTGACTATATTACTTAATCATATGTATCCTCAATAATTAACAGCTCTTCAACACCACCATTTTGAACACTTTAAATCTGATTTCTGTGAACTTTTTCAGTTAAGGTCCAGACAGTAAATAGTTTAGGCTTCTTGGCCATACATTTTTTGTTGCAACTACTCAACTCTGACATTGTAGCATAAAGCTGCCACAGACCATATATAAACAAATGGTCATGGCTGTGTTCCAATCAAATTTTATTTACAAAAACAGGCAGCAGGTGAGTTTTAGCCCATCAGCCATAGTTCACTCACCTCTTATCTAAATAGTCAATTTGACATAAAAATTGGAATTCAGATGAATAAAATCCATATAATTTTTGTGTACTCTGGTACACAATGACAAGTAAAGTATTTATAACTTAAAGAGCAGATTTCAAATTCCATAGAAAATTGACCCAGACCTTAGATCTAACACTTTCCTCCTCTTAATCCTTGCTTACTGCCTTCAGCTTTGCTGGCCTCTTAAAAGTTGGACAAGAATGCTGGCATCAGGATTTTTCTTCTGTGCCATCCCCCCCCCCCCCCCCCGCCAAAACCTGGGATATGAGGATGGCACATGGGTAGGAAGACACACTTCACGGCTACATGCATAAGGTCATGTCACTAGTTGACAAAAGAGGGAATATGGAAAAAATCTTAATGGCAATGACTGAGCAGAATACAGACTTAGGTATTAAATCCAGAATATTAAGATAAAGATTTAGAACTGAGGTGCAACTATTCGAAGCTTGAAGGTAGTTTTGGAACAAATTACCAGAAAGAACTCCTTTCTTCCATGGATGTTAAATCTATGAAATTTACTACAAAAGGGCTTTGTTTAGGTCAATATATTCACAAGTTTGAGAAGGCTTTAGATACATCCATGAGCCACCTATTCATAATAAGTGATTTCAGGAAAGCTAGTGGGGTAAAGACAGGTGATCAACAGTACACCCACAGCAAATGATAAAAATGGACTATTAACATGCACGTGCCATGTTTGGTAAGCTGCTCCTACCCTGAGCTCTCTTAGTAACCCCTGAGCTGCTGTCCAGATGCCTTCACCAGGAATCCCTAGATCTTCCCATGATCCAGCCACTAAGTGGCTAATCCCTGGCACAGATGTGGTTGCCATCCATTTTGATTGGGTGGTGCCATGGCCTATTGGTTGTTAAATATTCCACCGAAGATTATATACCACTTTGCTCTTCTAAAACCATACGCTAATGCCACTCTCGAAGAGAATAAAAGATTAGATGGACCATTATTTGACTCAATAGGATGTTTGGCCTTCAATTAACAAAGAACTGTTTATTCTAAAGAGAGTTTCCCCATAAGAGACTCCTAAAAACTGAGAACAAACTGAGGGTTTATGGGGGGAGGGAGGGAGGGGTGGGTGGGTGATGGATACTGAGGAGGGCACCTGTTGGGATGAGCACTGGGTGTTGTATGGAAACCAATTTGACAATAAATTTCATAATAAAAAAAGAAAATAAAAAAGAATAGCTAAATTAAAAAAATAATAAAAAATAAAAAATACTTTTAATAAAAAAACATTTAAATAAAAATAAATTAATTAAAAAAAATAGAGTTTCCCTCTTCCCTTTCTTCTCTCATGATTGCTGTTCAGAGTTCTCCAAGACTAAATATATGATTTCAATGCATACATGGATCTTTAAGAATTACCCATGAGGCTAATAATCCCCATGCACTATGCCAACTCCTCTGTCAAAATCCTAATTTTAAGCATAAACACTAGAGAATTTATAGCTCGTTATGCATATAACATACCACTGCAGTAACACAAATCAGTTCAAGTAAATAGGAAAAATATGTACGGTTTCTAAATGATGCACAGCTCTAGGTGCAAGTTTATATACACATGCATTGGCTAAAGCACGCTGACTTCTGCAAATCCTGCACTATATCAAACTGCCCTTCACCTTTCCCATTCCTGTCCTGGTATGAGATATATTTATGGCTCACAGTATGAGTCTCTGTGGCCTGGAACCATTCTCAGCTGTGTACTATCAGATCTATATTGCTCACACCACCCACCCCTAAATATCGCTCAAAAGATGTCCTCTTGCTTTCATCCCTACCCTTGCTAATAGCTCCTCTTCAGTATCCCCAGAAGAACCAAATGGATAGGTTTTCTTAGATTCAAACAGATCTAGTACCCTACTCACAAAGCTAGGCTAATGAGAACTATATACTGCAGGTATATCCCTACCTCTACCTGATAAAATGGGATTTCCTTCTCCTTTTACTGTAACCAAATCGAAAATTAGCTTTTGCTCAATTTCACTCAATTACAAGTGCGAAGCTCAAAACTTTTAAAAAATGTAATATTTGGGTTTTGTTTCCTTTGGACAAAGCATCTATATTTCAAACTAAATTATACATTCTGTTCTGCCCTGAAAAAAGCAAACAAACAAAACACCAGAGATGTGCTATTTTAAAAACAGAGTATCTTTCAGGTTATATCTTGGGATTCACAGAAATTCAATTTTCTCAAAGTATTCAGTCTTGTGTGACTATGGTGCTCATAACAATAATTGTTTCTAATCATAGTCCAGATACAATGCAAAATGTTGAATAATCAAAGAAAGAGACTTAATTACTTTCATTTTTCTCTACCTTCTTAGTGAAGATTATTTACCGAAAGAGTTGAAACTAAGTGCTTTCTGGGTAACTCTCTAGTAATAAAAAAATTAAATTCAACAGAATATCCAATTTCCCCAAAGCATTTCAGTTAGTCAAAATAGTCATGCATAGCTGCAGGAAGATGCTCATCACAACTTAAAGTAAGTAACCAGATCATCTTGAGTAAAACATTTAATTTAATCTTGTCATCAGTGAGACCTGCACATAATTGTACAGACGCCAGAATCCCCGATTCTATGCCAAAGGCTAAGGGACAGGAGAGGGGCTGTCATTGTACATAAGGCATTTCAATTTCTGTAATATATACATATACATGGAGTCCAAGGATCCTTATGATATTCAGCAAATTTTAAAAAGAAGATAAGTATCTGAGTACATGGGGTTTGTACTATTTTGCAAATTCACTCACTTAATCTGCTACCTAACACTGTAGTACCTACGCATTTAACTTGTTCAAAAACTGAGATATAATAAATTTTATGTTCTTGAACATAAGATTTTTAAAAAATCACACAGCATGACTCTAATGTGTCTGGCTTCTCTCACTCAACGTAAAAATGTAGAGATACAGTGATATTATCGTGTGTATATATTAAATTATAGGGTTTTTTAAAAATAAAAACAGTGACCTTGATTTTGTTCTGAATCAAAACAGAAGTCTGAACTTACTGTTGATTTTCTCCTACAGAACATGATCTCTACAGTAAGTTCACTGTAATGAGAATGGGATCCAGCACTACCTCCCATATTTAAGACAATTAGCCCAATGGTGACTAAGTAATTCTAGGGTGACCCTGTAACCCTAAAAAAAAGGGAAAATAGCAGCTTAGCATCTATTTCCATATTTCCTAAATCTGTATCAAAAATAATGAAAACTTTCCCCCACAACTCTCCCTTGAAACTTAAAGCACTCACTCATTTAAGATCAATGGATATTTTCTCAAATAATCATTTGTTGTGAATGTTGTTTGCTTTTCCTGACTAGGCCGCTGCATTGCCAACAGGTTACAGTGCAATGGAGAAAATGACTGTGGAGACAATTCGGATGAAAGGGATTGTGGAAGAGTAAAAGCATGGTGCCCACACAAGCAACCCATCCCCAGTGTACAGTTGATGGGCACTGGGTATGTAATGTCTTTTTATCATTTAAGGGAGTAAAGTCATCTCTGAATGAATGCTCTGGAAGTAGCAATGAAAACAATGAGAAACGAGAAACATGATTGTCCACCTTCTTCATCAACCTCTCATGACTCCTACCAGCCCTGTCTCCAATGCTTGGCTTCTGGCTCAGGCAGTATGTGGACATGGTCCTCACTCCTAGGGAGCAAAAGAATTTAGCATTTTCACAATTAGTCTGTACCAGGCAATGCCACAGGCTCTTCATCAACATTGTTTCCATTCTCATATATCCTTCAGACAGGTCTGGAGTGAATCAGGCAAACTGGTAGGATGCCAGCCATTCTGGAAAATACTAGGGTAGATTCCTGGGGCTAGGTCTTGAATGGGTGAGTAACCAATCAGAAATGCAGTTTCCTCATCTGTATGTGGGATGACTACAAGCTGATTTGAAGTTCTGTCCTAAGAAGTATTAATTAGATAGGACACCTGGGTGGCTTAGTCAAGCGTCCAACTTCGGCTCAGGTCATGATCTCACATGTGAGTTCAAGACCCAAATCACATGTGAGTTCAGACCCAAAATGTTAGCTGTGCTAACAGCTCAGAGCCTGGAGCCTGCTTCAGATTCTGTGTCTCATTCTCTCTCTGCCCCTCCCCTACTTGTGCTCTGTCTCTCTCTGTCTCTCAAAAATAAATAAGCCAAAAAAAAAAAAAGAAGTCCTAATTAGAGTTGATTTAAGTGAGAGTGTGTCAATACCATCTTATCGATGTGCAGAAATGGTTTTCTTCTTTTCCTATCCTTGGAAGAAAACCTTAGCCAAAAACTCCCACTGATAACGGAGAAAGAGGGTATCAGAAAAGTATGCTTGTGACTGTCTTGAAACTCAAAACACTCAGGAAGGAAAACCAGTCCGCAAGCATGAGAGGCAAGCCCGGAGTCAATAATGGGAGACAAAGTCAGAAGGAAAGGAGTGAGGCAAACATAAAAAAAGAAAGGTGATTTATAAAAACAAACAAACAAACAAACAATGGTAAGAAAAGAGGGTAAGAGGTGAACTGAACATGGCTAAGGCACCCAAACTTCCTCTCACATGAACTATGTGATGCACTGATAGGTCAGGACAGTTTAAAGGCGGAATCAAACCTGCATAGTCACCTGTCCTACTTGCTCACCTTACAAACTAGGAAAATGAGACTCAGGAAGGTGAGATAAAATGCCCAAGTCTACCAGCTAGTAAATGCTGACACAAGAATTAAAATCCAGATTTCAAAACCCAGGTTATTCCCACCATTACATTCTGATTTAGGACAATATCCACCTTAGAAATGAGAACACACTGGAAGAAATGTCAGTAGACCGGGCAAACCTCCTTCCAGTCTTTGAATAGTACTCAGCAATTCTAACATTCCTATTTTAGGTCATGAGGACATTGGAGGTTTGGCAAGGAATTCTAAATCCATTGGACCGAGCCAATGTCTCAGAATACTTTGGGAAATATAAGACAATGAAAACAGAACTAAACCTTAGTTGGAAGTATAAGGAAAATCAGTACAGATAATCTCCTGTACTCTCTTTTTCCCATCAATTTTGGGCCAGAAAGCAAATAGTTTGCTATAGGCTTTTATTGCTTTGTATTAGACTCTTAAGTCTTCAGTTATGCAGCCAGACTTGTATAATATGAAACCTGGAGGCACCAAAGACAAACAGCAGTAGTTGCAAATACAACCTTATTTGAGTAGAATGAAAACCAGAAGCTAGTGAGCCAAATTCAAGGATAGAAGTAAAATGGGGAGCAACTACTAGCCTGGAAGTAAAGGGATCCAGGTTCTAGAACTAGTTCTGCATTAACTCATTACATTGTAACGAAGTTATTGAATGTTTCTGGGTTGTTGTGTACATTGGATGACTACAAACTGGTTTGAGGTTCTGTCCTTAGAATTCCTAATTAGAGTTAATTTCAGTGAGAGTGTTTCAATAGCATTTTCTTATCAATGTATAAAAATGGTTTCCTTCTTTTCCTTTCCCTGGAAGAAAGCCTCAGCCAAAAACTCCCACTGATAATCACATTTTTTAATGTTCTGATTGATGAGGGGTGACATTACAAATTCACCTCTTGCTCAGTTGGTCTAGACTCTAGAGTTACAGATGGGGAGGACCACATGCTATGTGTACTTTGGCAAAAGGACCATGCGGCCCTCTGCCAACCAGAGCTGTTGTCCCAAGGTTTCTCAGAAATGAGCAAAACCTGCTGCTCGGGGACAGCCAGTCCTCTCCTCGCCTCTCCAGGGACTGAAAATTTTGAAAGCTGTTTACTGGAATCTCTTTCTAATCTGCTGGCCTTAGAATCTCTGCCCCCTCTCTAACACATTCCCACCCCAAAACAGTAGCCTCCTAGGTAGCCATACCTCTTCTTTTTATGTTTGTTTATTTATTTATTTGAGAGAGAGACAGACAGATCGAGTGTGAGTGGGGGAGGGGCAGAGAGAGAGGAGGACACAGAATTCAAGCTCTGAGCTGTCAACACAGAGCCTGATGTGGGGCTCAAACCCATGAACCACAAGATCATGACCTGAACCAAAGTTGAACACTTAACTGACTGAGCCACCCAGGCACCCCAGCCATACTTCTTTTGAAGTAGCATCTCCCCAAGAAAGAATTTAACAAGACATATCAACATTCCTACATTGCCAGCAGCAGTCACCAGGTATTAAACCTGAAGCAAGAATCAGGCAATAACAGCATACTATTTGTTTTTTCTTAGCCTCAGTCTAGGTACAAATGCATACACACACACACACACACACACACACACACACACACAGGTACACACATGCATATTTACATTATGTGTGTATATATAATTTTTAATTAAATTTTAAAAGTTACAAAATATGACACATAACGCCAAACTAGATAAAAACACTTTAAAAACTTAAAATATGAAAGAGTATGGTGTATTTGAAACACCAAAATATTTAAAGCCAAGTTAAATACCGCAGAAGGAGGAGAATGAATGAAAGTGAAAATTGCTACATAGTTGAATTAACTCCTAAAAGATTCCTCAGGATGGCCCTCATAGAACCACCTTCATCAAACTATCTTTGGGCTCTCTGCTGCCTTTATAGATTCCTCATGACCTGGAGCCATTTTTCTCAAGCCATTTCTTGTTTGTGACAAATTCTTAAGTACATTGTATGAAAGAGTATAAGGTCCGATACCATCTGCCTAAAGATAGTGTCAAATCCCACAGGTTAATGGCTTGGTCCCACAAGACCACCCTCCTCAGATGCTAATCATAAGTTCTAATTGTCACCTATGATTCTGACACCTAGGAGGTTTTCGGGACTCCCTCCTCTTTGATTAATTTGCTAGAATGGCTCATGGAACTCAGTAAAACAATTTACTTACTATTGTTAAAAAACAAAATTTAACTGAGTAAGTGAAGATCTAATTGGCTTCATTCAATGATTCATGAATCAGACAGCATCCCGTCTAGCAGATAGGAGCTCTGAGGAGCTATACAAAATGGAAGACTTTTATGGGCAGAAGGAGATGGAGCAAGGAAGTTTTTGCAAAGAGTGGATCATTTCAGGCAAGGTCACTTTCCTATGAGGGAAGGCAGGGGTCAATCAGGCAGATTACTTCACTAGTGCTGACCAGGTAATTCCACATTGCTGGTTTAAGGCCACATTCCTAGGAAGGTAGTTGAGAACTGCAATAAGATTAGGCATTCAGTCTTGGTTTGCTGACATGAAGCTTAGCCCAAGTGACTCCATTTTGTTTCTTTTTTTTAACTCTGTTTACAAGTTTACGATAAAAACGATATGAAAAACAATACAGATGAACCTCCAGTTGGAAGAGATGAGTAAGGCAAGGAGCTTCCATGCCCCCACCAGGGAGGCCACTCTCACAGCACTTCCATGTGTACCAACTGAGAAGCAATCTGAACCCCATACTTGTGAGATTTTTATGTAGGCATGATCCATCATTGACTCCATTTCCGGCCCCTCTCCCCTCTCAAGAGGCGGGAGATAAGGCTGGATATTCCAAGCTTCTAAAATGGCTTGGTCCTTCTGGTGACCAGCCCCTACTCAGGAGCCTACCAAAAGTCACCTCATTACAACAAAGACACTCTTATCACCCAGGAAATTCTAGGGGATTTAGGAGCCCTGTGTCAGAAACTAGGATCAAAGACCAAATATTAGGGGGTGCCTGGGTGGCTCAGTTGGTTAAGCGTCCGACTCTGGCTCAGGTCATGATCTCACGGTCTGTGAGTTCAAGCCCTGCACCGGCTCTGTGCTGACAGCCCAGAGCCCGGGGCCTGCTTCAGATTCTGCATCTCTCTCTCTCTCTCTGTCCTTCCTCTGCTTGCACTCTGTCTCTCTCTCAAAAATAAATAAACATTAAAAAAAAAAAACAAAAAAAAAACAATATTAGAACAAAAGATGCTCTCAGTGCTCTTATCACTTAGGAAGCCCCAGGAGCTAGGGGCACAGATCATTACATATATTTTTCTATTATCTCATCATATGTAATCCAGCATCATCAAACTTTTTGACACAAAACTTATTTTCACAGAATACATATTAATATCTATACGAATTTATAAATATATTAGCATCTTCTTTTGGTAGTTCTATTTAATTTTTTTTTAATTCAAGTTAATTAACATGCAGTGTGGCATTGGTTTCAGGAGTAGAACCCAGTGATGCATCTTTTACATATGACACCCAGTGCTCATCCCAACAGGTGCCCTAATTAATGCCCATCACCCATTCCCCCCACCCCATAAACCCTCAGTTTATTCTCTGTATTTAAGAGTCTCTTCCGGTTTGCCTCCTCTGTTTTTATCTTATTTTTCCTTCCCTTCTCCTATGTTCATCTGTTTTGTTTCTTAAATTCCACCTATGAGTGAAATAATATATTTGTCTTTCTCTGACTGACTTATATTGATTAGCATAATACACTCTAGTTCCATCCACATTGTTGCAAATGGCAGGATTTCATTCTTTTTGATCGCCAACTAATACTCCATTGTATATATATATACCACATCTGCTTTATCCATTCATCAGTCGATGGACATTTCGGCTCTTTCCATAATTTGGCCATTGTTGATAGTGCTGCTAGAAATATTAGAGTGCATGTGCCCCTTTGAATCAGCATTTTTGTAACCTTTGGGTAAACACCTAGTAGTGCAATTGCTGGGTTGTAGGGCAGTTCTATTTTTAGTGTTTTGAGGACACTCCATACTGTTTTCCACAGTGCCTACATGCATTTGTATTCTTACTAACAGTGCAAAAGTTCTCCTTTCTCCCCATCCTCACCAACATCTGTTGTTTCCTGAGTTGTTAATTTTAGCCACTCTGACAGGTGTGAAGTGTTATCTCATTGTGGTTTTGATTTGTATTTCTCTGATAATAAGTGATGTTGAGCATCTTTTCATGTGTCTGTTAACCATCTGGATGTCTTCTTTGGCAAAGTGTCTATTCATGTCTTCTACCCGTTTCTTCACCAAATTATTTGCTTTTTTAATGTTGAGTTTGAAAAGTTCTTTATAGATTTTGGATACTAACACTTTATCTGATATATCATTTGCAAATATCTTCTCCCATTCGGTCGATTGCCTTAGTTTTGTTGATTGTTTCCTTCACTGTGCAGAACTTTTTTATCTTGATGAGGTCTGAATAGTTAACTTTTGTTTTTAGGAAATCTAGTGGCATCTTAGAGAAGTTTTTCATCTGCCACAAAACAATTTCTTAAATTTCTATAATTTACTAAATACTTGATTTGTGCTAAGCTAATATCCTTGAGTTCCCTCATTTGTAAAATAGGGAAAATAATTATATCTATATCTACATCACAGGATTATCACAACTATTAAATAAATATAATAGTGACATTAAATATAGATCAAATAGTGCATGACATGTCTACTATATACATACAGATATACATACATACATATAATAAATATATATGTATATTTGCATATACTATATATATTTACATATACTATATATGTATATATGTGTAAGTATAAATATATAGTAAATACATGTGTAAAATATACATATAGTAAATACATACATGGGAATAAATAAATGTAAGCATTTGTTTAATAAATTTTAAATATTATTACAGGTATTAAAAACCAATATTACAATTTTGTTAAAATATTGCCATTAATGTTTAATTACTAGCTCTCTATAAGAATTCCTTTACTGTATCATACTGAAGGAAGTGGACTGAGAATGGCATTAATTATGTAATAATTTATTTTATAATCTGCTTCCAAAGTTTGCACCGGTTTTATAAGTCATAAAATAAAATAAACCTAATTTTTTTTTCATGCTAAAAGCCCAGAATAATTAAGTGAGTGGAATAGGGAAGAATCTAACTGAGCCAGAGGGGCTGAGTTTTGGCTTCCAGCAATTTCTGGATGCCTCACCATAAACGAAAAAAAAAAAAATGCGGGGGGGCTTTTCTTCAAGTCATTTGTCATGAGTCAAAAATGTCTAAGAAAGGAATTTCTTTCATATAAGCACAGTAAATTTTAAAGATTGTTCTACATGTATTGAATTCTTGAAAATTACTGTTTCCAGGTTTCATTTTCTAGCAGGAGAGCCCAGAGGAGAAGTCCTTGATAACTCTTTCACTGGAGGAATATGTAAAGCTGTCAAAAGCAGTAGAGCAAGTAATCCATACCGTGTTCCAGCCAATTTGGAAAATGTCAACTTTGAGGTATGACAGCCTATCATGGTGGCACCCTAGTGCCGATGGTGATGATAAGCAAAATTTCCAATGAAAAATTACTGATGAATGAAGGGACAGAATACAAAGGTAATGAACATTTTATATCACCTATTACAGTTGATGTTTAATCCTTCCACAACTCAATGAGGTCAGTGTTATTATCATCAATTTACAGGTGAGAAAACTAATGTAACTAATTTGCCCATAGGCAAACAGCCGGTAAGTAGTGGATTAGAGATTCAAGCCCAGGCTTCCCAAACTGCAGAGTCCGTGCTTTCTCCAGTAAACATTTAGATGTACCATATCCCACACAGATAAATGGTTTGCTTTATTCAGAATTTCCTCCCACCAAAGGTACTTCTCTCAGGTAACCACAACACTCAGACATGTAAGAGTGCCTGTCTTCTTAAAATATCAAGATGAAGCTAAGTGTAACAGGGGTAGTTCGTATCTTTCTTCCTATTTTACTAGTTGATTTGCTTTTCTGTTTTCCTAAGTGTAATGAGTGATATGCTACATACTCGCAGAATCTAGCCCAGTGCCTTATACATAGGCTGTCTACATTTGTTGAACTAAACAGTCTATTTCTTAAAAAAAAAAAAAAGTGTAGGGGTGCCTGGGTGGCTCAGTTGGTTAAGTGTCCGACTCTTGGTTTTGGCTCAGGTAATGATCTCATGGCTTCATGAGTTCCAGCCCCACATTTGGACTCTGCGCTGGCAGTGTGGAGCCTGCTTGGGATTCTCTCTCTCTCTCTCTCTCTCTCTCTCTCTCTCTCTCCCTCTCTCTCTCTCTCTCTGCCCCTCCCCTACTTGTGCTCTCTCTGTCTCTCTCAAAATAAATAAATAAATAAATAAATAAATAAATAAATAAATAAACTTTTAAAAAAGGAGAAAAATTTTTTCAATTCATTTATTTTGAGAGAGAGAGAGAGCATGCACATGCGTGTGAGAGCAGAAGTGGGGGAGAGAGAGAGGGAGATTGGGAGTCTCAAGCAGGCTCCACACTGTCAGTACAGAACCCGATCAGGGGCTTGATCTCACAAACCATGAGATTATGACCTGAGCCGAAATCAACAGCCAGATGCTTAACCAACTGAACCATCCAGATACCCCATCAATAACCTATTTCTTTTAATTTATAATAAGAGCAGAGGAAAGATGTGATTTTAATGGTAACATCCATGCATACAAATTTGACATGTTTGAGAGAATTTCAGGGAGTCTAATGATTTCTGAGACTACTTTATGGATAGTGTGATTTCAGCAAAAGTCATTCAATTCTTCCTTTAGAAAACCTTTTACATATAACAAATACCAGTAGTTTTCCAATTTGATCAGCTTAATTTAAAGCCATCTAATATATATTAGTGGGCATAGGAAATGTCCTTGGGGACTAACTGCCAAATTCAAATACCTTTTGGGAGACTGACCCCAAAAAGTCCAATCTCTGCCTGCAGATAGAAGTGACATGGGTAACAAGTGACATGTGACCAGGTAAAGAAACTCCCCATTATCTCCCCACAGATCCAGAAGATGCTAATTCCGGGGTTCCACCACCACCAAGGGAGGTGGAAAAGGTCTTGCTGGTATGATAAATAGGAAGTCAGAATAGATACTGTTCCAAAGAAATAGTAATTCGGTCAATAATAACATTACTCTTAAGATGTATTGTATTGAGGGATGCTTGGGTGGCTCAGTTGGTTAAGCATCCGACTCTTGGATTTGGCTCAGGTCATGATCTCACAGTTTTGTGAATTCAAGCCCTGCATCAGTCTCTGTACCTCTGTCCCTCTCCTCTCTGCACCTACCCTACTTGCGCTGTCTCTATCTCTCCTCAAAATAAATAAATAAACTTTAAAAAAATGTATTGTATTGAATAGGCTTTAGAGACAGAGCTAAAACCCAAACGTTTACATATAATACTGTTACACTGAACCTAAACAATCAATCCATATGGTTACTTTTAAAAAACAGTGATCCCTCCCACCCAATACTTAGGTATTCTCAGCAAGCATCTATTTCATGCACTTTTACAAGTAACATGTTAAACTCAGCTCATGAGATGAGGGCAAATTTGTTATCTAAACTTTTCATACTTGATAGTTTTGAAGGTGTTTGCTTGTACTGTCTTACTCAATTCCCGTAACAACCTTCCCAGAAAAGTAAAAGATTGTTTATATCCATCTTACTAATAGGAGATCAAAGTTAGATAACTTTCTCAGAGTTATGCAACAAGTAAATGGCACGGCTCTTAGTGCAGTGCTGCTGAAGCTAGATGAGCCCTTGACCATAACAGCAAGAAAGACATTAACAACTGTGCAATGCATGCCAGGTTTGAGTACCTTTCAAAACTACCATTTAAAAGGTATCACCTGTGAGGTTCATGAATGATGTACCAGAGCCAGCTCTTCCAGCTTAAAAGAGCCAATCCTTAAATTGTTGGGAACTTCGGAAGCCAATTGGTAAACATAGCCATGACTGAATATTAGATATATAATCTTACAATTAAATAAAAATATTAAAAGCATAGGTGATAATTACCCAAAATTTATCAATTCTCCCTTATTTTGTTACATTTTACCATCGATGCTCTTGAGGTTACTTACATCTATTGAATCTATGTTACAAAAATGCTATATAATAATTTGCTGCTGTGCATCTGTTTCCGAGTTTGAGTTAAGGGGCATCACACAGGCAGCTGGGATCAGCTATGATAGGAAAACAAAAGGCAAGTGCTGTAGTAAATCACAGGTTTTCCCCTTGCCAGAGAGCTGGTTTTTGAACATTCACCAGCAGACCACTGGATCCACCCACATAACTTGGTAACCCAAGTCTGGATGGCTAGTTACATCGGGTAATACAGCCTGAAAATCCTCATCCAGAATAAAATAGACTCATTTCATTGTCAATGTAGATCTAAAACTTGTCGAACTTCAAGAAGCTAACTGAGTTGATCTCTAACTATATGTTGTTGAGTCTTAGGTACTATTGAACTGCTGACGAAGGTCATGGTGATATTTCTTCAAACAAAAGTTTGGGAATAACCAGAGTCAAGGTCACAAGAGAGTGGTGGACTTTTCACTGGTCCCTGTATTACTTCGTTCATGCTGTCAGCAGATAGCTGTGCAAATGTAAGCTGTATCTTATTGAGAAAATAGAGGAGGAGAAATTCAGCAGGCATCTGACTTTCCTTCTCCCATAGTATTGGAGTTCATGAAGACAGGTGAAACAACAGGTTGGCTGGTACACAAAGAGGCTCGTGAAAGGAAGGGAAGGGAAAGCTTTGGCTAGGAAGTCAGAATAGAAGTCCATAGGAAGAATTCTTCCCCTCAGGGATCCCCCAGCTGCCAAGTGCAGAGCTCTGTCACCATAACATCCCTGAATCAGTCTGCAGAGTTGCACCACTTACTTAGGAATCCTCCTCTCTTTTTTTCTAGGCGGCGCTGTGTGCTAAGCATTTGCTGTCAATAGCAAACTGCAGAGTATGGTTACCACTAGACTTTGATTCTTAACAATACACTGGCCTACCTAGACAGGCCCCTTGCTGCATCCCAAAGCCTAAAAATTTTCATAGCTCTGCAGTCCCTCAAATCCTCCCCAAATCCCATGTGAAATTCACAACTTCAGGTTCTGTCTCTGACCCTCATAGCACAGGAAGTCAGTTGCCACTGGTCTCCATTCCTCCAGTCCCTCTTATCTCCTTCTGCTCCTCCTTACAAACCCATCTCCTTTCTTCAAACACAAAAGTAAGTGTCAACACACATAAATTCCTAGGTCATCAGCCCACTGGATCCACAGTGAGGATGGATGGGCTCAGCGATGTATGTAATTATATGTAAATGAGGGGGTACCTGGGTGGCTTAGTCGGTTAAGCATTCAACTTCAGCTCAGGTCACGACCTCACGGTTCGTGAGTTTGAGCCCCGCATCAGGCTTTCTGCTATCAGCACAGAGCTTTCGATCCTCTGTCTCCCTCTCTCTCTGCCCCTCCTTCACTTGTTCTCTCTCTCTCTCTCTCTCTCTCAAAAATAAATAAATAAACTTTAAAAAATATCTTTAAAAAATAATAATGTGTAAATGAAGATTAAAACCTTGTTCCCAGAGTTTGGTTAACATCTCTTCCTGGGAAAATCTATCCTTTCAAAAGTTGCCTTGGCTTTGCAAGTTCCCTTTCATGGAAGAGCATCCCCATCCTCTCTCCCTCTCTCCCCCTGTCACCCCCACATCTACTTGGTCAACAATTTCTGTGAACTTACTTCCTAAATATCTTTCAAATGCCCTACTTTCTCTCCACCCAACCGCCACCCCATGGACTTGGCCATTATCCTGTCTCACTTGACTTCCTCTAACAGTTTTTTACAACTGCTCTCCTTGCCTCCACTTTAGTTAACTATAGTTAACCTGATCTCTGCAAAAACACAGATGTCACAGTAACACTCCCAATTTTTCATTCATTCCATTAATAGTTTTAAAGAACCTATTATATGCAAAATCTTGCCTTTACAAGTCACTTCAAATACTTTCTCAGGGCATTCAAGGCCCAGCCCCAGGTTTCCAGTTCAGTCTAATTTTTCAGCCCTGCTCACCCATGGGTAGATTTTCTCTGAGCTGCTGCCCAGGATATCTGAGCCCCCTTCCTTACATGCAAATATCTTTTCCTTTAAGCAGATACATCTTTTTGTGTATAAGAGCTAATTCATTTGACAATAAATTTCATATTTAAAAAAAAAGAGCTAATTCATAAAACAAAATATTTGTAGTCTGAGTTTTTTTAGAGAAATGGTAAAGAAATGTCAGCAGCTATATTTAAATAGAATTGTATCGCTTCATTGCTAACTGAAGAGCTTCATTTTAGGGCCCTTTAAAGGCTAACTTGCATGCCCTGTAGTATCGAAAGTCACATTGAACTTTTGTGTGAATCTTACTATTGAGCAAGATTCTTTTGCAACTGGGTTATTTTGTCTTTCCTCCACTAATTGTACAAGCTCTTTGATTGTGACATGTGGTTTGCCTCACAGTGCATTTTAATTTTGAATATTTTAAAACAAGAAATTTTTCCATTGCAAACCAGACAGGCATCTTTAACATAAAGTACTCTTCAATCAATTTATTTTGCAACTTTTTTTTTTAATTCTTCCATCGTCCCTTTTTGCCAGCATAATCATAACAGGGATTTAACTTGTACTGGGAAAATACCCTGCTCCACTCCTACTTCAAGTCAAGTCCCACTGGCTTTTTTTTTTTTTCCTCCTCTTTCCAGACCCAGTCAGTGAAGGATTATAACCCTCCACCATGCAGAACCAATCAAGTATTTGTCCTCTGTCCCATAGACATAGCCAGTAGAGTGCTGATGCCCAACATCTAAATAAGTCTAAGTGGGTGGGGATGCAACCAGAGCAAGGAAGGACAGGATCTGTGCTCCCATCTGCTAGGCCTCAATTTTCTGGAAGATACCTTCAGTTAGATTGCAAAGAGGCTCAAAGTCACAGGCAGACCAGAAATAGCCCTCGTTTTTTTTATCATGCTGTTAAATATCATTTTAGGAGTTGTTTCCTTGACGAAGACTTTCCTGGTGTGGCCCCTCTGGGTTCAATGATTATTTAGGACAACTTCTTTTGGAGCACATCACTTCCCACACTGGATTAAGTGTCTGTGCTTGTTTGTCTCTCTAACTAAACTATTGACTCATGGAGGGCAGGAACTAATTTTTCTTTTATTTCTAGCAAAATGGGTTCTCAACAAATATTTATTGAATGCATAAAGGAATGAAGCATCATTGCCTGAGATCTTAACAAGTAGTTCTAATATTTCCTAAGTTTCATCCCATTTCATATGGATTTTTCTCCAGGTGCAAACTGAAGAAGATGATTTAGAAACCGATTTCTACAAGGACTTAGTTCCTCTTACAAAAAATGAAAATAAACAAGCTGCATTCCGGGGCGAAGAGAAAAAAAGCTTTCATGTACCAATTTTTTATTCCTCAAAGAAAACTCAAAGCACCACCCATAATTCTGCCTTCAAACAAGCCATTCAAGCCTCCCACATAAAGGTAATAAAAATGGTTCCCAATCTTTTTATTCTTTTCTGAAAGTTAACACTAAGTCCAGCAATCATGCAATGAGAAGGGGAGAGTTTTTGATATCAAATTGGCAAGATTTCGAACACAAATTTAAATAGATTTAGTTTGTTGATAAATCCCATTTCAAAAGTTATAGAAGTGATATGTATAATGTTGCATACATTTGGCTGTGTTTATGGTTGTGTTCTGTTTAAGTTTTCTTTGTCTTAGTGTTTTAGGTGTATTTTTTATAAGCTACATGTAACAGAACTTTACTTTTTTAACATAATCTGACAATTAGAACTTTGCTAGGGAAATTCTGCCTTCTTTGATTTAACAAACTCACTGAAATACTTGATCATGTTTCTTCCATCTTTAATTTTTCATACTCCTTTTACTTTGTTGCTGTTTCCTATTTCTCTACTATGGCTGTCTTTGTCACATTTCTGGTTACCCCTTTTGGTCATTTTGGAAGTTCTACTAGAACATTTGGAAGTTCTCTCTTTTTTAGAGAGAGTGCAAATGAGGGAGGGACATAGAGAGGAGAACAGAGGATCCAAGGTGTGTTCTCTGCTAACAGCAGAGAGCCCGATGCAGGGCTCAAACCCACGAACTGTGAGATCATGACCTGAACTGAAGTTGGATGCTTAACCAACTGAGCCACCCAGGTGCCCCCTAAACTTTTTAAATTCTGCTTGTGATGACCTTTCTCTAGTTAACAAGCATAATTAAGCCTATGTTTTTTCTTTTATCACATGAAGTAATATCTACAGCCCCCAAAAGATATTTTACTTCCCCACACCCCATTCCCACTATCTCCTTGAGAATGGGTCTACATTCTGCTCCCCTACCAATATCATTACAGGCCTCCAAAACCTCAATTTTACTGAGGTAGTTCAAAACCTTTGTGTTCCAAGTTATTCGCTAGGATTGTTTTGTGTTCAGTTTTATATTACATATGTTCATTTGTATTTTATCCTGACTCTTGTGTAGTCTATTTTAAAGATTCCTCACATAACACTTATAAATTCCAAGTTCATAGTCTGTATTTTATATCTGTGTAATATTTTATATACGTACGTGTGTGTGTGTGTGTGTGTGTGTGTGTGTCTATACATTTACTCCCTAAGTCCTTATATATCTAAAAAGCCTACATTTTCCCTGAGCAATAAAGATAAGGAATATCTTGGCCAAATATAGGAATCTTGAATCATAGTCTTCTTTTCTTTGTAGTTAGTGGATGTTATTCCACTATCTTCTACTTTTCGTTGTTGCATAGGAAAAATCACATGGATAACTGGTTGTCTTTCTTTTATTTTCTCTGTCTGGAAATTTATAATTTTTCTTGTTATTGTTTATAATTTAGGTTGTATCTGAGTATTAGACTTCTTCCATTAATCTTGCCAGGAACTAACAAAGTTCTTTCAATATGTAAAGATATATCTACATCCAGTAATCTTTCTTCCTCCCTTGCTTTTTCTTTTATTATTTGTATATTAAAACTCCTGGACATGTTTTCCAGCTCTTAAGCGATTTAGGAGATAGATTTCTATTAGACATTTTTAAACATTTACAAAGTTCTTTTAAAATAGAATCTGTTCCTGGGGTGCCTGGGGTGGCCAAGTTGGTTGAATGTCTGACTCTTGATTTCAGCTTAGGTTGTGATCTCACGGTTCTTGAGTTCAAGCCCTGTGTCTGACTCTGCACTGACAATGCTGAGCCTGTTTGGGATTCTCTCTGCCCCTCCCCAACATGCTTGCTCTCTCTCTCTCTCTCTCTCAAAATAAATAAATGAACTTAAAAAAAAATAGTCTCTGTTCCTCCCAAAACCACCACTCTCAGTGGTATTTGCTCCTTCCAAAGAGATGAATGGGAAGACTGAGCCCTGAATCATAGACTGTGAAGGGGTGGTGAAAAGAGGAACCACAACCGGAACAAAGGGGAACAGCAGCTGGAGGCCATCATTTTATGGCTCCTCCTGCCCTTACCATAGTGCCTCTCACACATTTATTTATTCATATATATATATATATATATTTATAGCTCCATTTATAGATAATTTTCCTAGGCTAATTTCATTTATCTTGAAAAGAACCCTAAGGGGGAATCAGAGTAGATATTTTCAAGAACACTTTACAGATGAGTACATGAAGTCCATGTATTTATTCTGAAGTCAAGAAATATTTATCAAATATCTACCATGTGCCAAGTACTACACTAAAACTCAAGAAGCTGAGTGGCTCCTGTGATGTCACAGTGAGTAAATGCCAGAGTCGGGCATTGAAATCAGCTTTCTGATTTTTGCCCACTGTTTATATCCACTACATTATACCTCAAGCTATCTGCTTGTTCATTCATTCTGTTATTCATAATTTCAACAAACTATGAAAAGAGTAGAGTTCTGGTGATATGAACACATAAAAGAAAAAAGAGGGAATAAAATGATTCCTTTTATAACATATCATTAGTTCACTTTAGAATGGGCTATAGGTAGCATAGTGTCTCTCAAACTTACCAAATTATATTCTTTTTTTCTTTTAAATTTTTATTTTAATTCCAGTTAACACAGTGTTATATTAGTTTTAGGTGTACAATATAGAGATTGAACAATTCCATACAACACCCGGTGCTCATCAGACAAGTGCACTCCTTAATCCCCATCCCTTTTAACCCATCCCCCCACTCACTTCCCCTCTGGTACCATCAGTTTGTTCTGTATAACTAAACGTCTGTTTTTTTTATTTGTCTCTCTCTTTTTCCCCCCTAGTTCATTTGTTTTGTTTCTTAAATTCCACATATGAGTGAAATCATCTGGTATTTGTCTTTCTCTGACTTACTTCACTTAGCATAATACTCTGGCTGTATCCGTGTGATTGTAAATGGCAAGATTTCATTCTTTCTTATGGCTGACTAATGCAAATTATATTCTCAAGACAAGTTAGTATTGGGGCGCCTGCGTGGCTCAGTCGGTTGAGCGTCCGACTTCGGCTCAGGTCATGATCTCACGGTTCGTGAGTTCAGGCCCTGCATCCGGCTCTGTGCTGACAGCTAGGAGCCTGGAGCCTGCTTTGGATTCTGTGTCTCCCTCTCTCTCTGCCCCTCCCCGACTTGTGTTCTGTCTCTCTCTGTCTCTCTCTGCCTCTCAAAAATAAAGAAAACTAATTTTAAAAATTTACAAAAAAGACAAGTTAGTATCAGAATTATTAGGAAGTAAAAATATACATCCCATGGCCCTTCTCTTAATATACTGATTCAGAATATCTGGGATTGGGCATGTGATTCTGGTTTTCTTTTTTTAAGCCCCCAGCTCATTCTGATATAGCCAAGATTGGAAACAACTGCTTAAAAATATAGTCCAAAATGAGAAAGAAAATGGATATGTAGAAAGAGACATAGATATATACATCAGTCTCAACATTAAGATTTGCTTCACAGAATTGGTTTATAAATGTTTCAGCCATGCTAGAGAAAACTTGTAAAATCCTTATCTGTGGATAAACAGATGTTATTTGATCCTCTAAGAGTCTGCCCCAAATTGGGAACATTTTAGGCTATTCACAGTAGCAGCTGGAACTTTTGAAACTGCTAATATTCACCCATTTTTGACCTACAAAACTGTCAACTTCATCGGGTTCTACCCAGTATCTTTGATTAGATCGCAACAGAATAAGGAAATCCTGGGTTAAGTAGAAAACACTAGTGATGGGGCGCCTGGGTGGCTCAGTCAGTTAAGCGTCCGACTTCGGCTCAGGTCATGATCTCACGGTTTGTGAGTTCGAGCCCCGCGTCGGGTTCTGTGCTGACAGTGCAGAGCCTGGAGCCTGTTTCGGATTCTGTGTCTCCCTCTCTCTCTCTGACCCTCCCCCACTCATGCTCTGTCTCTCTCTGTCTCAAAAATAAATAAACGTTAAAAAAAAAAAAGAAAGAAAACGCTACTGCAACGTCTCTTAGTCTTCAAATAGGGAAAACAAGGTACCACTAACTTGAAAATCAATCCACTCCCTCCACTGGAGCTTAATGCTTTATTTATTCATTTCATCAATCACAGATCTAACTAAACATTTGTTAGGCAGATAATCTGTTTCAAAGTCAAAATACCAGGTGTCTCAGTAAGATTCGGTGCTTTTCTGGATTACTTTATGAAGTTGAACCCACAAAAAGATGGTAAAAATAAAGCAAGATCTCACAGAATGTTGAGACAGATCATGCATTTTTTATTTTTTAAATATTTTTTAAAGTTTATTTATTTATTTTGAGAGAGATAGAGAGGCAGAGAGAGAGGGAGAAAGAGAGAGAATCCTAAACAGGCTCCATGTTGTCAGCACAGAGCCCGACACAGGGCTCGAACCCACGATCTGTGAGATCATGACCTGAGCCAAAACCAAGGGTTGGGACACTTAATGACTGAGCCATCCAGGCATCCCGATCATACATAGTTAATAACCTACTGTCATGTAATGGGTTAGCCTAAAATAGCCCCATTTTAACCATGATGCATTTGATAAATGCTTGGCTTGTGCTGAGTTGAGTTACCAAAGTTTCACTTGTATGTTTATAATTTAGTTGGTAGAGCAACCTGGAAATTTTGAACCACCCATTCCAATGTCCATGTCTGAATAGGTATTTCAGATACTCTGGAAGTGAGTGCACTTCTTACTAAAAGCATAATGTCCCTCCAACTTTCTAAAGGCATGGTTCTGTGACAAAATTCAAGTATTAAACTTAAAAATAGAATTGATGGACAATGAAAATGTAAGCCCCTCAAAGGGATGAACTTTGTCTACCTTGCCCATTTCTGTGTCCACAGCATCTGAGGTAGCTGAGCAATAAATGTGTTAAAAGGCAAAAAGGGAGGGTGAGGGGTGGAAAGGGGTAGGAGAGAAGCAAAGGGAAAGACAGAGGGAGGGGAGTGAATGGTGACTCTTCTTCAATACTTGTGATTATTTCTTTTCTTTTGTGTTAGCAGACATTTTATGCCATAATTATAGCACACAGGAAAACAGCGATTTAATAATTTAGAGCTACGATAAAGTTCTTTTGCTGAAATATGCTCCTCTCTCTGCTCCTATGACTCAAATACTACAATTTGCTAAAATTGAGAAATAGATAAAAATTGTATAATTTTTTTAAGAACAGCATACATGGATACACTCATAAAACTCAGTGGATATGTAGAACAATAATTTAATGGAATGAGATTTGGGTATAATACCAACCACCAAATCATAGATTAACCCAACATAAAAAGAAATGAATAAAAAAACTCTCAAACAAATATTTCTGTTGATGGGTGGAAGAGGGAGAATATAAATAATTTTGTTTAATCTTAACCCTGAGTAATTTTGAATCACAGTGTCTTAGAGTTGAAAGGGGTGTGGTATGTCATCTGGTGGATAACTGTCATTTATAGACCAGGTGACATTTCACAGACAACTGGGGCCTAGAAAATGCAAATGCCAGTTAGTGACAAAGTTGTGACTTGAATCTCAATTGCGTTAACTTCCAATTAAAAATATATGCAATCCTTTTTCGACGTGTTGCATCAGCAAGTCTTTCTAAATAAAAACTCAGTAGGGACACAGCTACGATTGACAAGCAAGAGTGAAAGATTTACTTTTCTGATAATTGATTGATCTCTTTTTGGTATGCCTTTGGTATGCCTATTGATCTCTTTTGATAAGCCTACCAAACCTATGCCTCAGTCACAGTTTACATGACTGAGATCATCTTATCTGTTCAGCACTTTGGACATCGCAAGAAAAGGTTGTGGAAAATAAAATGAAAATTATGTTTTTGTGTGTGAGATCATGCCATAGAGAGTTAAAGTTATCATGTTATGGTTGGAAGGCAGCTAGTGATATATAGATGACATTTAAAGGCTTGACACTTCAAACTTTTATTACGTTTAATCATCTTGTTTTCTTTCTTTTTTTTCCTCTTTTCTCCTCTTCCATTTAGGATTCTAGTTTTACTAGGGTCCATAAGGTGATAAAAGTCTCAAACTTCACAATGAAAACTAAAGATCTGCAGCTTTCTGATGTCTTTTTGAAAGCACTTAACCACCTGCCTCTAGAATACAACTTTGCTTTGTATAGTCGGATATTTGATGACTTCGGGACTCACTATTTCACCTCTGGCTCCCTGGGCGGCGTGTATGACCTCCTCTACCAGTTTAGCGTCGAGGAACTGAAGAACTCAGGTAGACCTTCTGCCGGCCTCCCTTTTTTCTTAAGCCTGATTCGACTGCGTGCAATTCGTTTTTCTCTTATTCTATTAATTCTTCTTTATTAACTTTTAGACTCCACTGTACTTCCAAAATGATAAGAAGAACAACCAAAAGATACACACTCAAATAAATAAAAATATACAATTAGGACCCCCCCAAAAAAGAAAAAATATACTTAACCTCTCTCATTGGGCATTAGATTTGTCTCTGAGTTTCCTGACATGTGGGAACATCATAAGCTACACAGTAGTGGTAACCTAAAAGAGAGATACATGCTATTACCTCAAGAAAAATGAGATTTGTCCTGAAACTAAACTCCAAAAGATAATTTACTTACAGCAATTTTATAGGAGATAATAATTTTATAGAACAATAATTATAGCAAATTTTCTAAGTCTTTTTCTTTTAATAATGTTTTAAGTAAAAGCCAAGGGCATTAAGATAAAAGAACAATTAAGAACTTGACAAGGAACTAAATTAATGTGGGCTAGATATGCACCTACCAGTGATAAAATTGAAACCAGATGAGAAGCACTTATTTTGAAGAAAGTTGGCAAATTTTTATTTTGGGATATAATCAGGGATATTTTTCTGCTTATATGTAAAATAACAATAAAAACCTTGGTTTATAGATAAACCTTGGTTTCTTAAGTGTTAGCTTAAATTGCCACTATTAATTATTATAGCTTAAACACCATTGGATAAATTCATTTTCAGACTCCTTTGTGAAATGACACAGGGCCTTTGTGATGATTCTATCATGTGTCTCTTGAGAACATGGTTAGGAAACTGTAACCAGAACTCAACTGACCAATTACCCCATATAAATAAGAATTCTTGATCATGTAACTTTTATATAGAAGAAATCAGGAATTCATTTAAAGAGACATCAGGCCAACTCTGGGACAAACAGAGTGTCAATCCCTTTGTTCTTACATCTCATGATGGCAAATACTAATGTTTAATGTGGCTGCCCTGAGTTATTCCAAACTTTAAGTGACCAGATATCCCTCATGATCTGCTTCCTAAGAGAGAAGAGGGCATAAATGTCTTTGAGAAGGACTTTCAGTAAGAGGATCTAAAAAAATTACTATCTGACAGTTACTGAAATCCAAAAGATTTATGCTGTGATGGGCTTTTCACATTGCCTGACCCTTATGTTTCATTTCAGTTATCCTTTCCACAGGAGTGATGTTTGTATGATGAATTTGATATCTTCTCCCATGAGAACACCAGCAACATTAATGCTGAGCAAAAGTGCTTGGGGAAAATCTGTGGCCCTTGATTGGTTTCATCTCACCCGTGGGATGAAATTATTCTGGTCACTTGCTGCTATAGCCCAGAAAATAATTTCTCATTTGATCAGCTGTACTTTCATGCATTCAAAGCAAAGCCTCTAAAGGCTCAGAGATCAGGTCAGTTAAAGAACTATGTGAATCTTTAATCAACCATCCAGCATTTTAATAGTTGAAGACCCCTGACCAAAATGAAGTGATGAGCTACACTTTCCTACTTAAACATTCTCACCTTCTGTGTGTTTCTCTATAAATAGAGGTAGAGGCTAACAAACAGGAACACATAATAAGGGAAAGAAAGGGAGTTTGAGATGTAATAGGAAACTGGAGATATATGACCGTAAATACCTATGTACTCATATACAAACTATATACATATATATATGCATGTATGCATATATATATGTATGTATACACACACACACACACACATATATATATACACACACACACACACACATATATGACATATATAGTACTTAAAGGGTATATATATGTATATTTGATTAAACATATTAACATATTTCTATATTCTTATATGTAATATATATTCTTATATTCAATGAGTATATATTTCTCTGAGTCACAAAAATAATACCGATGCACAGTTTTAATTATGGCTAAGATGAAGCACGCCCAGACAGAAACAAATCTCAATAAAATGGAATTCCTTGGTGGGTATGCTCACCTGTTTTTGCCTGCTCTCTAAATGAATATATATTCTGGCCTCCTCCTCTCTTTTTCTATTTCTTTTCCCTTTGCGTAGCCATAACATGAAACTAGAGTATAGGCTTGGTTTTTATTTGCTTTATTCAGTAAGAATTGTATCCCTTGTCATTAATTTCAAAAGTATGACCTGAATATTTCATAGTACCTTCTCTCCCTCAAGAGGAGTAAAGCAAAATTAAATTGCTTTTTATTTGCATCCTTCATATATTCCTCTATTGTTCAATGTCCCATAGTCAATTTAAAACCTGAAGAAAAGTTGACATTGCTTCAGTGTGCTAGGTGAAAAAAAAAATCAGAAATACAGTAAGAACATTAAAGAATTAAAATATTATAATATGCAAGATGGTAATTTAAACTCCTTTTGTTGAGAAGTCATTTCCTACTCTGAACTGGGAGGAAAACAATTACTGGCCCCACCATTTACCCGTATGACACTTTCAAGTAACACTGTTGACCTTTGCCCAGAATAGCTGAGGACATTTCTGAAATGCTTGTCCCTACGCAACATCAGAGGGACGCTTGGGTTTGAGAGGTCAAGTGCTACAGCATCCGGCAATTGGATAGAGGTCAGGCAGCAAGCTACAGGTTATACAGGGGAAGACAGGCTTATCCAGAAATTCACTGATAAAGCCTTCATATTTTAATCACCGCATGACCAACGAATGCCATGGCTCATAAGAAGGATTCACCATTTGAATCTTCAAAGATTCTCCATTAGCCCTCAGAAAATGAAATTAACTAAGTTGATAGTTAATTAATTATGTTATAGTTAATGAATTGGACACAGAAAATTTAATTTTCATTTATAAATAATAAAAACTTAATGAAAAAATTCAAAAAGGATAGGAGCTCTACAACATAAATGCATTAAATTCCTAACATGGTCTAACAATTATACTGATCTACTTGTTAGAACAATACTACCAGGAGAAAATGACTCATATTTATTCAGCTTGACCAAAAAAGAAAAACAGACTTTTTGTTTGTTTGTTTATTAGAGTTAAAGATGCAAGGTAAACATCAAGACTTCAAACTAAGAATTTTTCACTGCCAACTTATAACGCATCCCTTCAAATGTGTCAAACTATTGAAAAAACTATGAAGTGGGCAGACCCCATCCCCTTCCACCCCATCCCCGTCTACCTGGCCTCATTTCTCAGTCATCTGTGCCTTTAGGATTCAATTTCAGCATCACACCTAAACTGTGCCTCAAGCTCTAAAAATATCCCTCTGCCGATTATGATCTACAACCCTGAACATCAGTATTTGATGAACTACTTTGCTTTAAGGTGCTTAAGAGCTGATCCTAACAGTTGTATCTCTTGTGTGTTCATGTTTTGTGAGGCAATTTTTAACTAAACATCAAAAACCTGAATTCTTGTGTCAGCTATACTTTAGTTGAAATAAATTATGTTAAAAACAAAAACCAAAATCTGGAATCTAATTTTGGTATTTCAGGTAGCAGGTCAGGAGGCTTAGGAAGCTCTTCAGAAAGAGGAGACGTTGATTCTTTTCAAATTACCCCAGATGGGCAGCACCAACTCAGTCTACAAATAGCCAGACCTATTTCCCTGCACTGTGTCCCACTTGATCCCTGACACAGCATAGATTTTGAAGCCATTGAGAACATAGACAGGGATTGTGGTGGGAAAGTGTGACTCAGATGCCAGAATCTTCAACAAATGATGCTTGCAAGTTTGGTAAAAGACAAGAACAAAGAGCACTGAAGGTATGAGAACTGAACAGCTTGACAAGAATTTTAAACCTGGAGACTCATCCTATGGAGGCGCTGGGAAGCTAGGAAGATATCAACCCCCAAGATATCAACCTCATTCCCAAGGCTGGGAATGAGGCAGCATTCACCTCCCTTGGAGACATCAGGAGAAACGTTGAGTACAGGCTGGAATGGTGATGAGGAGAGAGAGAGAATAGTCAGTGAGGACACTGAGAAGAATTCATAGGTCAGGAAGTCAGAATTTCTGAGTTTTGGAGGTACAGGTGGAGTGAGCAGCTGACCCAGGGAGACAGGCATGAGAACGAGTGTTCAGCGAAGGAGAGATGACAAAAAAGATTTCCATTTTAGGTGACAATGGGGCAAAAAAGTGAGGTGGACTCAGGCCTCACAGAAACAGTTGTGGCCCAGAAAGAAGGCCTGACCGGGGCACCGCACAGAACGTGTGTTCATCTCTTGATCTGCAGGACTATACAGTGGCCGTGGCCAGTGGGACAGGTGATCTTTGAGGCTCACTGTGTGTAGGCAACAGGGAGAAGCCAACATGATCCCCATGGGATGGGCCACAGTCACCTTATATGTGCTTCTTAGGGCCAGGGTTGCAGGGAGAGACAGCAGGGACTCATAAACACTTCCTCTGTTCAGGATCATCCCAGGGCCTAAAAAGGACTGAATCTGTAGGTGAAGGTGTGAATTATTCGAGTTTATAGGAACTGGGGAAGGATTCGCAGTGGTGCATCCTCGTGATGTTTTGTTTGCACTCCATTTCCTAGGTTTAACAGAGGAAGAAATCCGAAACTGTGTCCGGATTGAAACAAAGAAACGCAGATTTGGTTTTAAGAAAAAAAAAGTGGAACATCGGTGCACCACGAACAAGATGTCAGAGAAATATGAAGGTAAGAGCTCTCTCTCTTAGCGGTTTACCCCATGTGTCCTGCAGCTGCCCTGATGGGAGTACCATGCTATACTTTGAGGGCGCTATGTTTTTAAGTCTATTTATTGAAAGGGAGAGAGAAAGAGAGAGAGAGAGAGAGAGAGAGAGAGAATGAAAAAGGGAGAGGCAGAGAGACAGAGAGAGAGAATCCCAAGCAGGCTCCACACTGTCAGTGCAGAGCCCAATGTAGGGCTCGATCCCAAAAACTGTGAGATCATGGCCTGAGCTGAGATCAAGAGTCCCACACTTAACCGACTGAACCACCCAGGTGCCCCTTGCTTGTGCAAATGTTTTTAACTTTCACTTATTTCATATATCTACCTCAAAGCCCTCTGTGTGGTAGGGGGAGGGTGCAAATAAAATATCATTAGCACTACTTAAAAAGGAAATAAAGTTTTCTTGATCTTTTTTTAAAATTTTTTTAATGTTTATTTTTGACAGAGGGAGAGACAGAGCATGAGTGGGGGAGGGGCAGAGATAGAGGGAGACACAGAATCTGAAGCAGGCTCCAGGCTCTGAGCTGTAAGCACAGAGCCTGACGCAGGGCTTGAACTCACGGACCATGAGATCGTGACCCGAGCCGAAGTCATGACCTGAGCCAAAATCAACGCTCAACCGACTGAGCCACCCAGGCACCCCAAGTGTTCTTGATCTTATACTTAGGTTGTTTACTTTAACGTTTATTGGTTCTTCCCATGGGCTGAACTCAGTATTAGGCATTGTGACATAGAAATAATTCAGCCATTCCTATAAAGGAGCTTACAAAGTAACTATACATATAAACAACCATTAAAAATACAGAATGATAAGAGTCTAAGAGAGGTATGTAAATAAGGCTCCAGAAATCAAGCCAGAAACCTGAGTGTTGCTTTAATTTCTCCCTCTTTCTGGCCTTCACATCCAGTAAGTAATCACTCTACATCCTTAATATTTTTCCCATTCACACCCATCCGTTCATTATTTCCAACCTGGATTTCCACAGAAGCCTCCTAACTGGTCCCCCTGCCTCTACTGTGGCCTTTCGCCAATGTATTCTACACATTTCTTGTGACAAGAAATTCTTCCAAGGCAAATCTTATCATGAAACTCTCATGCCTTAATCATGGTTTCATATAGCCTTAAAGATAAATTCCAGTCTCTCTCTCTGCCTAGCTGAACTATATAGTCTCCTAAATAAGTCATGCTCTCTCTTGTCCCTTGCCATTATTTAGAGCTCCTTCCTCTGCGTAAAGTTCTCTTGTTCCCTGACTTGGCCTAACTGATTGCTATTCATTCTGCTAAGAACAAAGGGAAGCAAAATCACAGAAACTCCCAAAATATGAAGCTTAGGTTCTCTTGCGGAGACAAAGAACAAATAAAAATAAAATATTTACTGTAATAATAAATAGGCAACTTTGAATATCAGATTATATAGATGGTCTACATGTACATGCCCATGTTAAGCATAAGCAGAATGAGAAGGATTTGTTTGACAACTAGGCATTCATATTATAGCAAAAAAAAAAAAAAAAAAAAAAAAACACGGGGGGGGGAAGGGGGGAAGAGAGCATGCAAAACAGACAAATAACCTAGCAATATAAACCAAAGAATGGATATAGAGTCTATACCAGTTTTTCATGCAATAAAATAATTTAATGAGATTGTGAATTCAGTAAATCAAGTGTTCAGAAACAAAAAGATTATAAGAATTAATTGAAAAGGCAGATCTCAAAGCTAAGGTACAAAGACAAACAAACATTGAGAAACATTACCATGATAGTTATAAATAAATTAGATACTGCAAGGACAAAATATAATTGTCTGAAAATAAAATCAGGAAAGTTAATCACATGTAGGAAAGATTTAAAATAATTCATAATAAATACAGAGGAAAAATAGACATTAATAGTTATTAAGAAAAATCTAATGGAAATGGAAGGACAAATATAATTTAATCAGTGGGAATTCATGTTCCTGAAATAGAGATCCCAAGAAATTAAACAGGAAAGCTGTTAAAAAACAAAACAAAACAAAACAAAACTATAAACAAACATATCCCTGAAATAAAGGAAGAAATTTGTTTTGATTATATGAATCAGAAATACTGTTTAAATACACAACTTCAAGACAAATTCTAGTTAATTTGCTAATTACCAAGATTTTAAAAATGAATTTTTCAAGTATCTTGGCTGAAAGAGCAAATCTCCCACAGATCAACAAAACAACACAATCTGTCTGGCCTCAGACTTTGCCATAACTAAATTCAATGCTGTAAGACAATAATGTCCACAAATTTCTGAGAGAGGAAAAAATAATAATTTCATATATAAGGGTAACAGGAAGACATCTCAAAACGTGAGAGAATTCTGAGAATATGCATTCTTGAGTACTTGCTAAAACAAACAAACAAAAACAAAAACAAAAAGGGAAAAAAATGCTTAATTTAAAAATCCATCCAACAAAGAGATGAGAAAATGTCAAAGATGGACCCATGGTTTTCAGCTTGTAGGAATAAGGTGAGGACACTGCCAAATCAGAGACTATTCCAATGGGCCCCAAACTGGCTTATCAATTATCCATCACTGTCCACATGACACATTGCTAATACTCCTGAATTGTGCCAACTCCCCAACTAAAAATTAAAAGCTTTACATCCAGATCCTCTGTTTTGCTGCTCTTCCCCTACCTGAACCTTCAACTTGAACTCAAGTGGATGTCCATATGCACTGTCTCCAGAACATGGCACATCCACCCCTCATTCTGGGTCTTTGCCCATGCTGGGAGCACATTGCCCCCTACCGTGTCTTAGCTTTGCCTCAAAGTCCTTTCACCGTACCCCCCTCCCTAATTGCCTAAGATCACAGAATTCTTTCACTTCCCTGAAAACAGGAATCATTCATTGTTGGACCACTCAGTGACACTTAGCAAAACTGTTTTATTGGTCTTTTTGTTTACCTTTCTTTCCCTTTCCTCCCCTCCCTTCTTAACTTCTTTCCTTCCTTCTTTCCTTCCTTCCATTTCTCCTTTTCTTCCTTCCTTTTTTAATTTCTCTATAGTTCTGCTAGTATTTTTATGTACCTATTTTGTCTCCTCATAGAGAGTCTAAGTCCTTCAAATACAAAAGGCATATTGTGCATTTCTCTCAGTCTTTAGTGCCTGGCATATAGCAGATTCTCCACAAATACGTGTTGATCGTGATGACAATTTGCCAAAAATCAAAGCACATTTGAGAGTTAAGTACACATAGTGCCTGGGTGGCTCAGATGTTAAGCATCTGACTTCAGCTCAGGTCATGATCGATCTCATGGTTTGCAAGCTCAAGCCCTGCTTCGGGTAAACACAAGCCTTGCTTTGGGTGAATCCCACTCTCTCTCTCTCTCTCTCTCTCTCTCTCTCTCTCTTTGACCCTCACTCACTTGTGCTCTCTCTCTCTCTCTCAAAAAAAAAAAAAAAAAGAGTAAAGCACACACAAAAACATAATTTGTCTATTCCAAAACCTGAGCTCATCTGATTAAATCACTGGACTCCAAACTTTTTAAATCTGTAATCATCTCATTAATTTTTTTTACTATATATCCCTAATATACTTACTAAAAGAATACTAACAAATTTTATATATTTATCTAAAAATATATTATGCACACAAAATATATACAAATGTAGAAAAGAGAAAATGTTAAAAGATAGCCTATATGAAATAAACAGAATGTATTTCATTGTCTCGCTCACATTGAGCGATGAATGAATATAATGATGAATCAATATTTCATTAAAAACTCCTTGAAAGTTTTGATATGTTTTGGGCAGCTTTGGTGTCACTCTCATATTGTAGCTTATGAGAAGCTTGTATAAGAAATATCTGTTCTTCCATGGAGTGCCTGGGTGGCTCAGTCTGTTAAGCGTCTGACTTCAGCTCATGTCATGATTTCACAGTTTGTGAGTTTGAGCCCCGCATTGGGCTCTGTGCTGACAGCTCAGAGCCTGGAGCCTTCTTCGGATTCTGTGTCTGCCCCTCTCTCTGCCCCTCCTCCACTCATGCTCTGTCTCCATCTCTCAAAAATGAATAAATGTTAAAAAAAAAAGTTTTTTTAAAGAAATATCTGTTCTTCCTTCTACTAGTTGTTTTGTTTATGTTTGGAAGATTGGTATCATCTTCAATCTGCATTTTCCTCCTGGAATCTTTTTAAAAATTGTTTAATGTTCATTTATTTTTGGAGAGGAAGACAGAGTGTGAGCAGGGGAGGGACAGGGAGAGGGGGGAGGCACAGAATCCGAAGCAGGCTCCAGGCTCTTAGTTGTCAGCACAGAGCACAACACGGGGCTCAAACTCACAAACCACGAGATCATGACCTGAGCCCTAGTCAGAGACTTACCCGACTGAGTCACCCAGGTGCCCCTCTTCCTGGAATCTGTTTAAATCACTTGTTCGCTTTTAAGAGTTAGTTCTATTCAGACTAGTAGTAAATGGACTTAATGCTCACTCCTTCTTCAGGATGCTATGTTTATCATATTTAACACTTAACTAATGTCAATCCATTCATGAAATACATAGTATCAATCCAAATGTGAACTAGCTTGTCAGAGCTACTGTCAATCCGTATATAATATATTGGCAGATGCTAATTTCTCTCTATATTTATATGAAAAATAAATACAAAAATCTCTAAAATGTTCTTCTCATGCCCCTGTGTTATCTTATGCAACCTTTGAAAAGGATCATATTATTTTCTTCACAGAAAGAGTATTTCACCCATTGTTCTGATCATTCTAGACTCTTTTTTTTAAGTTTATTTATTTATTTTGAGAAAGACAGAGACAGTGCAAGTGGGGGAGGGGCAGAGAGAGAGGAGAGAGAGAATCCCAAGCAGGCTCCTGATGTGGGGCTTGAAACTAAGAAGCCGAAAGATCATGACCTGAGCCGAAACCAAGAGTCAGACGCTTAGCTGACTGCCCCACCCAGGCACCCCTAGAATTTCTCAACAGTGGAAGCATAGTTAATCCTTACTGGTACTTCACAATAAACACCAAATTAATGCCATTAACTGTCACCCCTATCACTGGCCTCCTTTTCATTTGCTTTTATTTCTCCCTACACCTTCCTATTCCTCAGATCCTACCCTTACTAAAGACCCCATTAGTTCACAGGACTTGTTTTTGAAAATTTGTGCAAAAGATCTGTGTTGTGTACATTAAATATCATTGCTTCTAAAGAAACACTGTGCCAGCTCTTAATTTGAGGTTTAACTTTTTCTTTCTCGTTGGTTAGTTGTGCTTTTGCACCTGTCTCTAAGCTTGAAAGCATTCTATCAACTTTTAATGTAATTGGAAGTCTCCTGATTGGATATCAGAAACCATGTGACTTATGTTATTCTGAAGGCCCAAGACATATGCTAATATCAGTCAAACATGGGAGGTTTGGCATCAAAGGGCAGGGAGCAGAGTAGTCCTCACCTGGGCAGGTTAGTACGTCGGCTTCCCACCCCTACCCCACTCCCAGTAACTCTACGTGTGTTCCAGGCTAAATTACTTCTAGCTTCAGTGTCTGTGTTTATAACAATACCTACGTCTCAACATTGTTGTGAGAATTGCTTAAGACAATATGTGCACAGTGCCTGCAATATACAAGTTGCTTCATAAATGGTAACGGCTAACATTGTTATCCTTTCTATTATTAAACTCCTTGTAGGGCTGAGGAGTGTTCTCTTGCTTTTCACTAGCTTTTTTTTTAAGTTTATTTATTTACTTGTGGGGGGGGGGGACGAGAGAGAGAGAGACAGAGAGAGAGAAAGAGAGAATGAGCAGGGGAGGGGCAGAGTTCAAAAGGGAGAGAGAGAATCCCAAGCAGACTCTGCCTGGAGCCCAATGCAGGGCTCAAACTCACGAACGTGACACCAGGACCTGAGCCCAAACCAAGAGTCAGATACTTAACTGACTGAACCACCCAGGTGCCCTTTCACCAGCTTATTTAGTGGAGCCGCATGACTACCATCTACTTCTGCTCCTGTGCAAATAGACTTTTCTTTAAAGTTTGAATCTGCAGTAAAATTAAATGAGTAATTTTCTTGAAACACCTTGCAGGCTCGGTTTTGCAGGGAGCAGAGAAATGCATCTCCCTGATTCGAGGTGGGAGAAGTGAGTATGCAGCCAAGTTGGTGTGGGAGAGAGGGAACTCCAGTCCCGACGAGAAGGTATTTGCTGAGTGGTTAGAATCTGTGAAGGAAAATCCTGCTGTGATTGACTTTGAGGTAAGAGTAAGAAAGCTAAAGTAGTCCTCTAGCAAATCGTGCACCACACAAGTCCTTTTGGATTTTCCTCGCAGATGATAAAGGAAATGTCTTTCTTTAGTATACGTGCACAATGTACTTTTTAAAAAACGTTAGATTACACGTCGATTGCTTTTGCTTTTGAAACGAGCATCCTCCAGTACAGTATTTAGAATTCCTAGCACATATAAAATACCAGGAAGGGGAATTTGGTGAATACAATTGTTCAAACTTGCCTTAAATAGTGCCTTCAGCTCCCCGAGTATACAATCAATCTGCTTTGTGTGCTTTTCTTGCAGCTTTTTATTCAATGAGCACTCCTAAGTCTTCACTTATAGCTCTGTGGGATAAATGGGATCTTAGATCCACTTGGCTTTTTTTTCTATCACCATGGATTACAATGACCTGTCCTATATTTGCTGTGATTACATGAAGAGGTGACTTTTATTATGTAGGGAATACTTTGCCCACATATCAGTCCTATGCCATTTAGAACCAGTTTTGACTAAAACACAAGCACAGTTTTTAAAGCCCTCAAAGAAGCTGTTCTGCTCATTTCATTTAAATGGGGATAAAGGAGTTCAATCATTATGAAAGTAAAATAATTAACCCGCAACGTGAAGATACTTTGAGCTCTATAGGCTATGGTGGGAAAGTGAGATCTGGCCGCCAGGCTGGGCAGCTGTGAGTTATCCACTCCACAAGATAGTCATTCCTTTGAGGTTTTAAAATGTTAATAAAATGAGCTCTGATTTTGTGTTAGCTCCATTATTTGTTACTGTAATTCTTCCATTCATCCCATGGCCGAGTTCATTTCTCCTGCTCCATATTTTGTCATGGGGTTCTGCCAAGCGCCAATCCTGTCCCTGGCAAACAAGAACACAGAAAGCCTCTCCTCACCCTCTCTGGATTTTTCTGCTTGAATCAAACCTAATGAGGTTTCAACAGAGCATTCATGAGCTGCCCAACTCGCAGTCACCTCTCTCAGAGCCTTGATGCATGCAATTGGTGCTTCCTAAATAATGTGACGTAATGTGACAACACTGCCTGTGAGGCTTCCTTCATAATAGGATTCCAGGGAAAGTGAGCTCCAGAAACATCGCATCAGGGACAAGAGAAGCCAGAGAGCTTCTGGCTTCTAACCCTGCAGAGAGCTGCTCTACCCACTAGAGAAGGGAAAGAAAAGGATCCCCTACCCTCACAGAGAGGGTTTTTCTCCGCTGGTTCAACAGGCAGATGTGCTATATTCTACAATAATCCCTTGAAGTGTAGGATTTTCCAGACCTTTCCTCTCAGTCCGTGAGAACTGAGCAGGGATGGCAACATGTGCCACAGGGATGTGATGAACTGGACCTCCTCTCTACCTTCTGCCCTTAGCTTGCTCCTATCACCGACTTGGTGAGAAACATCCCCTGTGCGGTGACAAGACGGAACAACCTCAGGAAAGCTTTTCGAGAATACGCAGCCAAGTTTGACCCTTGCCGGTGTACTCCATGCCCTAATAATGGCCGCCCCACACTCTCAGGGACCGAATGTCTGTGTGTGTGCCAGAGCGGCACGTACGGAGAGAACTGTGAGAGACGCTCCCCGGATTATAAATCCAGTAGGTATCGCATAACATACTGGGGGGTAGGCCCCTTTTCTCCTCCAAAAGGTATTCTAGGTTGGTCAAATAAAACCAAATGTCTATTAACAGCTTCCACCTTATCCAAACTCGCAAGGAAGGTAAGTTTGTAAAAAGTTAGAGTTTGACTTTTGTCAAACAGCCCTGGTATGACCAAGTCTTGGCTGTAACCTACCAGCTATGTAACTTTGGGAAAGCCCCCTAGCCCCTCAATGCCCCAATCCATTCATCCATAAAATGGGGGCAATGCCAGCATGTACCTGAAGATTTTATACATGTACATATACATATATTGATATTTATATATTTATATTTATATTGCAGCACAATGCCTATAATATAAAATAAAATAATAAACTATACTATAAAATAAAATATGTGATACTGCTGTTATAACAGTAGAATGTTATAACGTAGAGTGACAACGGCTTTGTAACAAGAGGTAAATTAAGCCAACAACCAAAGTTTTCATTCAGGACTAAGTTTGGCTATCTCTAATGCTCCTTAGCAAGGGGATGTGTCATGGGGGTGAGAATATATTCTATGACCTTTAAAAAAGTAATCTGATACATATTCTGTTCAGAAGAAGTTCATATGTATACGTATCCGTATGCATATACATATGTGTGTAATATGGTGCTGATAGTTGAAAATGATTCATAATTGTTGCCATTTCATTCAGCCTGTGGGAACAGGAAAGGGAAGTCAGGCAAGGTGTCAGTCCCTCTCATAGGTAGTTTCCTTTCATCCTCATGATAACCCTGTGATATTCCTCAAAGAATCACACAGCTAAAAAGTAAGGAGACCGAGTTGGCCTGGCCTCACAGCCCCGGTTCTCTCAGCCTCACCTGGATGGGTGGGTGGGTTGCCTGTGTTCCAGATGCGGTGGATGGGAATTGGAGCTGCTGGTCTCCCTGGAGCACGTGTGATGCTACTTATAAGAGATCGAGAACCCGGCAGTGCAACAACCCCGCCCCCCAGCAAGGAGGGAAACCCTGTGAAGGGGAAAGACGGCAAGAGGAACACTGCACATTTTCCATCATGGAGAACACGTAAGGCTGGGTGCCGGGGAAGGTGTATTTTCCTACTGCTAAGTAAAGAAATAAGCCGTGTTTTACCTATTCCAACACAGTGTATTAGCAAGGTATTCGTGGGTCTGGCGTACCCATTTCTCTCCAATGCTTTCTTTACAAATATGCGTGCACCTTCACATATACATATGCACACGTATTTATTTTTCCCTTTTAGTGGACAGCCATGTATCAGCGATGACGAAGAAGTGAAAGAAGTAGACCTCCCCGAGACAGAATCAGATTCTGGGTGTCCTCAGCCAGTGCCTCCGGAAAATGGATTTATCCGGGTAAGCATCCTGACCTCCACTTCAAGTTTGGAGTTCAAAAAATAGAACTTATGGGGCTCCTGGGTGGTTCAGTTGGTTAAGCATCCGACCATTGATTTCATCACGGGTCACGATCTCATGGTTTGTGAGTTTGAGCCTCGCATTGGGCTCTCCACTCTCAGTGCAGAGCCCTTTTTGGGTCCTCTGTCTCCCTCTCTCTCTGCCCACCCACCCCCCCCAACCCCGGCTTGCACTCTCTCTCACTCTCTCAAAAATGAATCATTTTTTGGCTTCCAGTGATCCCCACTTTCTGGTATTTGTGCCCTTGTGTAATCCTCTCCCCTTGAGTGTGAGCTGGACCTAATGATTTATTTCTAATGAAAAGTTTATGGGGAAAGTGATGGAATGTCACTTCTAAGAGTCTGCTATAAAAGCCTGTGACTTCCTTCTTGTTTGTAGCCTGTCTTTGCATTTTTCTTTCATTCTTCCTCTGATGAAGCAGGCTGCTCTGTTGTGAGCTACCCCATTGAGAAGCCCACGTGGTCAGAGGTTGGCCTCTGGCTAATAACGAGCAAGGAAATAAGACTTTCTCAACAACCCTTGAGAAACTGAATCCTGCCAACAACCATATGAGTGAGCTTGAAAGTGAACCCTTACCCAGATGGTCCTTCAGATGAGACCATAGCCACATTGACAGCTTGATTACATACATGTGAGAGATTCTGAAGCAGAAGGCCTAGCTAAATCATGCCCAGATTCCTGACCCACAAAAGTTACAATGTATATTGTTTTAAGTCACTAAGATTGGAGGTAATTTTTACATAACAGTAAATAATTAATACAGTAAAAAAAAATGAATCATTTTTAAAAATTCCAAAAAATAGAACTTAAAAAGTATGTGTTTTCTTTTATGTAGGGTTATTATTCTCAGTTTAATCATCTTCTGTTGACTTAAAAATGAATACTTAGAAACACTCTACCACTCCTCCGTCTTGAATTCCCTGGAGAGGTCTTCATACTTGGTTGTTAGACCAAAGGACAGCAGTTTCCCTGGCACCACTAATTCCTAAACTCATGGTCCACTTATGTGAATGGAAAGTGGAACGTGACCGCAATATATAGGTTCGGATGACCTGTAAGAAATGCACAAATAAGATCTGACTGTTTATTCCTGAATCTGAGGAGAGTAATTCTCTACCTAACACACGTTTTCAGAGAGACAAACTAGTCACAGGAGATGTGGAGTCTATAATGCCTTAGGTTAGAAACCTGTAGAATTCTTAAGCAGTCAATACAGTTTTAATGCCTTTTAATTTTATCTTTATTACTGAGCTACAATGTTTGTATGATTAAAAATAACTAAATATATTTTTCAGAAAGGTCTGTGGCTTTAGATGTAAATTAGAAACATGTAATATTTAAAATTGATCACAGAAGGCATGTTCCCTAATTAATTTTTACTTTAAAAAAATGTTTTAGCTTTCTTCAACTCAGTAAAGCCTTTAAATTAATCTTTTTCCAACTGTATCATATTTATGATCAAAGATCAATAATCCTCAATTCTCCAATGCCAGCAAACAAATATCCATGGAGTATAGTCTGGGCTAATATACCTTCCGCGTTCGTTTGTCTTCTGTTGATTTTGAGTGGAGGAAATATTTGGGAGTGAGGCAATGTCAATCAGTCTTCAGAAAAGAGGTTCTCAAACTCTAGTGCACTGGAGGGCTTGTTAAAACACAGGTTGCTGGGTCTCGCGCCTAGAGTTTCTGATTCAATAGGTCTGGGGCAGGGCCCAAAACTGCCATATCTAACGAGTTCCCAGGAAATGCTGATGCTGCTAGTTCCAGAACCACACTTTGGGAATGAATCTTTTAAAACATGAGTCAGCAAACTAAGGCCCACAGCGGCAATTTGGCCTGCCATCTGTTTCCTGTTCTATTTTTTTTCTCTTTTCTTTTTTTTAACAAAGTTTCATTGGAATACAACCACACTTGTTTATTTACATACGTCTATAGTGGCAACAATGTCAGAGGTGAGTAGTTGCAACAAACAAAATAGGCTGCAATTGACTTTGGAGGCCCTTTATAGACAAAATTTGCTATTCCCTGGCCTAGAACATAATCCTCAAAATTCCATTTTGTCAGATCCAGATACCCACATACTTTTTGACTTATTTTTTCTAGCTGCTTACAAAAACTGTTAAAATGATCAACATTCTAATTTTAAAAATCGCACAAAGGCTTTAAACAGTGATTCATTGTTCTAATGACTTTTTTTATAAAATTAGATTGTATGTTTCCGTTCCCAGGAATAAATTCACCTTTTTTTCTGTTTTGCTCTTTATTACAGACCTCATCTCCACTGTCAGTAGTTTTTACTCAAAAGTAATACAATGCAAAGGAAAGGAGAAAACTGTGAGGGATGTCTAGAAGCAGAAATTGAGAGGACTCTGTCTCTGAGCAGATACAGGAGTTAACGAATGGAAAGAATCCAGGATGACCCTGAGGTGTTGAAAGGTATCATCCCTGGCATTGATAATGGGCTGGTTTCTATTTTAATTCTAGAATGAAAAGAAACTGTACGCAGTTGGGGAAGAAGTTGAAATTTCATGCTTTTCTGGATTCATGGCTGTTGGATACCAGTACTTCAGATGCTTACCAGACAGGACCTGGAGGCAGGGAGATGTGGAATGCCACCGTGAGTACTGGCCAAACTTTTTGTGCGACTGCTCTGAAGAATAAACGTGGCCCATATAGCTAGAGCAAAATCACACACTGAGATCAGTATATCATACTATTTTTTTTTAGTAGCTCTGGTGAAAAGGTTTAGTGAGCAGAAAATAGGATTCATCTGCTAACATTCTGTTCCAAAATATCTTCATATTTCACTTCTCATGCCCCTGTGTATTGGCCTCATAGACCCAGGACTACAAAGCGTGCACTTGCAAAGAAATCCAGGAAGTCCTCTAACTACATCTAACCACAGGCATCTGCCTTGCCTGATGTACAAATTAATGCAAATGAATGAGTCCCAGGAAGATGATACTCCTCCTATTCTTTGTGCATCAGAAATGTGATTTTATGTGAAATGCAGTTTTCTCTTTGGAGCCCATCCACATCCTTTACTGAGGAAGAGGGGAGGAGTTTGTAAGCTCCACACATACCCATTTGTAAGCTACAGTAAAGTCAAAGCAAAATTCACATAAGGCTCAAAAAGGGACCCCCAAAGGGTTATTAGGGAGAGTTGAAACCACTGTCAATCAGAACGTCTGCCTCTGTGCCATCCACAATGTGGTGACTTCCTCTTGGGAGGACCTGCTAGGGAGAAGAGGGGGGGAAATACTTTTTGAAAGGAGAAAGTCCCAATAATGCAATGAAAGTTGGAAGTTTCTGGAGCCACTTCCTTAGCAAGGGCACCTCAGATAGTTGAACGAACGGGAGCATCTCGGTGGAGGACTCTCTCGGGAAGCCTGGATCCTCCACCCACCCCAACCCCCAGCTTTCTGATCAAAACATGGCATTAAAGCAGCACCAATGCAGTAAATCCCACTAAAATCACCTCTTGCTTACATTTGTTGACTGTTCTGCTCCACTAAGCACATCTGACATGTTTCTCTGCCTGCAGGGACACAGTGCCTCAAGCCAGTTGTGCAGGAAGTTCTGACCATCTCGCCATTTCAGAGATTATATGCAATCGGTGAATCCATTGAGCTAACCTGTCCCAAAGGCTTTGTCGTTGCTGGGCCATCACAGTACACATGCAGTGGGGATTCCTGGACACCACCCATTTCAAACTCTCTCACCTGTGAAAAAGGTGAGTGTCACTCAGGATGCTAGCGTCTGCTGAGATGGTGCCCCCCCAAACTGGTAGTAGCATAGCACCCCCAAAACTGGTAGTACCATAGCATACTACCACAGGTAGTAGCATAGCATTCTTGAGGATGTTTTGGGAGAAGAAAGCAGAAGTTTCCACTCACAGGCTAGGTTTTCTATTTCAACCTGTGTCGTGATGAGATCAGGCAGCAGATAACAAGTTATTGGTCAAGCAGATATCTTCAAATTTTAGAAAGCAAGGTCGATTTTCTTTTCCAATACAATGTTTCAATATTTTGAGGGAATGCAAGCGTGGCCATCCAACAAAATCAGAATTAATGGTAAACTGAAAATCTGGCTAAAGTGGAGGGCCATAAAAAAGTAGTGCACACTACTTTTTAATTACCTAAGCATTTTATTTTAACTTAAAACACAGAAATGCATGATTATCCACCCATTTTCTGACATAGGACCAAGCTCTTATTTTCTTTTTATTTCTTTTTTTATTTTTTTAATGTTTATTTATTCTTGAGAGAGCAAGAACAGAGCACAAGCACGGGAGGGGCAGGAGAGAGAGGGAGACACAGAATCTGAAGCAGGCTCCAGGCTCTGAGCTGTCAGCACAGAGCCCGACGCGGGGCTTGAACTCACCAACTGCAAGATCATGACCTAAGCCGAAGGTGGACGCTTAACCAACTGAGCCACCCAGGTGCCCCCCAAGCTCTTATTTTCTAGTCTTCTGATTTCAGCTCCAAGACTTCTTCCTCAAATAAAACATATACATGACTCACCACCTATGTTATTCCCTATCAGTTCCTCTAAAACCATGTTTAATTGCAGGTGGGGTGCTTCTTTAAAAAACACCTCCAATTAGGTTCCTTCTCCCAATTCTGATGTCACTGAGCTGGGGAGGGCCTACTATTTGGCGTTTGTTTAAGATTTCTTCTAGCAAACCCAAATGCACGCAGAGTTGAGAACTGTTGTTTTGAAGAGAAGTAAAGTGTTAAAGTCACTTTTGAAACAAATTGACTAGAGAATGATTTTAAATTTCTTTATATACATAAATTTTATATATGAAATATACGTATTGTGTAATCTTTTGCAGTAGTCACATCCCCAGTGAACTCAAAGCAAAATTTTTGCAAATCATTTTTAATTGTTCAAAATTCCCAACTTTTTATTTAAAAAATTTTATCACTTGATACAGTTCATTAACTTACACAATCACAATAACAACTGGCCTAAATGGATTTGGAAACAAACAACACTGATAAGCCTGTAGCTGCAGAAGTGTCACGCTATGGAAGACAGTGTTGCCAAAGAGATTGCAAGAGGCCCTAGGTCTCTTGGTCTCTGGGCCAGAAGGAATTGGAGGACAGAACAGACACCGCGGATAGGTGGTGCAAGCAGGAAAGTTTATTAAAGCAAAAGGATACTCTTAGAGGAAGACCAGGTAGGCTCCAGGGAGCAAATGCCCCAAATTTCTTGGGTTTACAAGCTTTTATTATATTTTGAGTAATTAGGGGAGGTATATTCACTGAGGTAAGCAGGCTGCTTTTTTCAGGAATCTAGGTTCCACCCTTTTCCATTCCTTTTTTGGATTGATCACAGCTGTCATGGTGATTTTAGGGGCAGAGACCTTTCAGAACTGCAATGCAAATGATATTATAATGAGGGAAATGTCTGGGTGGCTGGGTGGCTCAGTCCGGTTAAGTGTAGACTTTTGGCTCAGGTCATGATCTCAAGATCAAGATCAGGTCATGATCTTCCAGGAGTTCTGAGCTGTCAGCACGGAGCCTGGAGCTTGCTTTGGATTCTTTGTCCACCCCCTCCCCCCACCTCTTTGCCCCTCGTGCTCTTTCTTGCTCTGTCTCTCAAAAATAAATAAATGTTAAAAAAATTTTTTTTAATATAATGAGGGAAATGTCTTCTGAGGATATAACAAAGCCTCACCTAGCTGTTGGTGGGGGATTTTCCTATTGCAACAAGTGGCCTCCCACACCCCCTTTAATGCAACTAAGGGGTGCCTATCTGCTTTGTCCCTCCTCATTACTATCGAACTGCCTCCTCTAACAAGAGGAACCCATAAACTTGGAAGTCAGGCAATTACCATGGAGGGACTGGGGAACCTAGCCTGGCAAGTCAGTTATTTGGAAGACAGTTGAGGGCATCTACTAATTCATATCTTCCAAATTTTTCAATTGTTCAAATAATGTCTCATTTTTATTCAGAGGGTCCTTGAAGATATATGTGAAATCAGCTATGATTAGGCCCATTTTGCTTACATAAAAGCAGAAGGTAGTGAGAGACTAAATTAAACCCGAGGTCAGGCAGTTTGAGTCAACAGGAATTGAGCTACAGTTGAACTCATTCCCCAAGCTCTTTGCCATGTGGCCTTCTTTATCCTCTTCTAGGCTATTATAATGCATGAAGAAAAGGGGGAAAGTTAACTTATTAAATAAACTTAAAATTACTGATAAAGAGATATCATGGGCGGCACCTAAGTGGCTCAGTCGGTGGAACCTCTGACTCTTGATTTCGGCTCAGGTCATGATCTCACAGTTGTGAGATCAAGCCCCACTTTGGCTTCTGGGCTCACAGCACAGATCCTACTTGGGATTCTCTCTCTCTCTCTGCTCCTCCCCTGTTTGGTCTCTCTCCCTCTCTCTCAAAATAAATAAGTAAACTTAAAAAAAAGAGAGAGATCATGGAAATTTGTGAGAACTTGAGGTTGATATTGTGGCTTGATTTCACTCAACTCCTGATCATATATATCAGAGGAACTACAGGCTTCAGAAGGTTAAGATCCTCCGGGTATCTTCAGTAGCATCTTCTCTATACAGCACTGTCCACACACACACACACACACACACACACACACACACACACATACACGCCCATGACTCTGTGTTTGGAAAAAAAAATTGAGATTATAATCTAATCTGAGAAAGAATGAAATGTTCTACATCTAGATAAAGTAAATAAATATCCTATCTTGTGTATTTTCTCTCCAACAACATTGGCAAAAAGATCAATGAGGGAAGTCAGAAAGAGAGAGAAAATCATCAATAAAACTGGGCACTCTTTCCTCTCAATGTGTGGAGAGCTGTGAGATAAAGAGGCTTTCAGGCCATCCCTGGTTAGGCAAAGGGTTTTAATTCTTTCAGTGTGAAAAAGGATTTTTGCTTTCTGAGGAATTGACATGGTAGGTGCCTCTACAGTTACTTTTTCCTCCTCTGAGAAATTGACACCTCCAGAAGTTCCCCTTGAGCCCAGCACTCCAAAGATCACACACAGCGTCTCGTTTCCATGTCATTCACAAACTGTTCCAGGCGGTGTGGGCAGCTGAGAGCCAGTTCTGACTTCAACCTGACACGCTGAGGGAGCAAAGACTCCTTGCCTGAGATCAGTGGCAACTTCAAATCAGTAATGACAAATACTAGGAAGCTGATTCTCTCTGGAAACGATGTATAGCTAGGGGTCCTTCCCTGACCTAAGTGTGGATTTATTTACAAAGGGCAAAGAGGAATAGCTCTACAACAAAACAAAGAAAAACAATCCCATGTCAATGGAATGCTTAGTATCTGAGGCCTTACCAGCCACTATACATCTCCATGTTCATGAAGGTTAAAGGCCAAATTTCATCAGAGGTTCCTGTGAGAGAATGATCATAGGAAACAGAAATAGCAGCAAAAAAGGAAAACCTACCAATTTTTATAATATTTGTTTTTGCCTCTAACATAAACCTCCTTCCCTTACCAAACCTTCCACCTTGTAGGCTAAAAGGAGTAACCATGAGGGGACACCTGGGTGGCTTAGTCGGTTAAGCATCCTACTCTTGATGCTGGCTCAGGTTGCGATCTCCACAATGGACCTGGACCCTGCTTGGGATTCTCTCTCTCTCTCTCTCTCTCTCTCTCTCTCTCTCTCTCTCTGCATCTCCCTGCTCACACACACACACACACACTCTCTCTCTCTCTCTCACAATAAATAAACATTAAAAAAAAGGAAAGCACCCTTGAGCTTGGTCTCCTGTTCTGCCATCTAATGTGGCAGGATATCTAGATATAGCTGCCTACTGCCATCCTTTGACAATTACTTGCTTCCAGAAGCCATTGTGGTTCTGTGGATGCCCAATCAGGTTCAGTCCTGGGAAGTCTGTTTCACACAACAGCTCACCTGTGGTTTCAATGATTCCGCGTAGAATAATAACAAATTTAAATCATTAGCACAGACTTCTCCACTGAGTTAAACCCAAATAGTCACATTTGTATGTATCTATTTTGATCTAGTTTGCTTGAGTGACTTAAAGACACCATAAATTTAACATATGCAGAGAGAAACTCTTGAGTCATTACCCCCCTCCCTAAAACTAAACGTCTTATAATATTTTCTATTACAGTTAAGGCACCAATGTCTATTATCTAATGCAAACTAAAAACCTAGAAACCATACTTTGCAGCTCTCATAACTTACCCACATTAGGCAATTTTATCCGTCTATCCTGATAAATATGTCACAAGTTTACCTACTTGTCTCCATTTCCAACTCAACATTTTGGTCCAAATTACCATCCTCTTTCACCTACTCTACTATAATAACCTCATAGACTGTCTACCCATAGCCTTCTTGGCCACCATATCTCTTCAAATCCATTCTCTGCATACAGAGGCCACAATTCATTTCTTTTTCAGAATCCGGGCCCGAGTTTGTCATACGACCCCTGACTTATACCACCAAAGACTTTTCATTGTTTATAAAATAAAGGCAAACGTCTTTCAAAAGCTCTATAAGACCCTGCACAGCCTGGTACACACTCACCTCTCTGGCCTCATCTTGTTCCATGCTCTTGTTTTTCTGCATTTCAACAGCATTGGCTTTCTTTCAGTTCCAGGAAAATCACATGCTGTCTCTCTTTGTAGAACTTCCATGCCTGATGTTTCCTTTGCTGTGAACACATTCCCTTTCTTCTTTCCATTTTGCCATTCTGAACCTTCCTCACTACGTCAGTTTTCCTGATTATATGCTTTCTCTTTAATAATGCTAATAATATGAGCAATTCTATTTGTATTGGTGTGTTTGATTAATGTCACTCGGCCCTCACAAAACTATAAGCTCTGTGAGCATAGAATCTGGGTGAAATTTTAGTCAGTCCACTATTTCCAGAACATAACACAGTGCTGAGAATATTGTAGTTTCCCAGTCAATATTTGAAGAACAAATGAACAGAAATTTCACAAATTCCATTTTCTTCAGTTCTCTGTACTTAACAGCAATTTTAGGTTGGAAAATGACAGCTCATGAGAGCTAGAAAAGACCTTTAGATGGAATATTTCATGACAACATATTTGGAAAAGGCAAAATGAATGCTCTAACTACAGATAAGTGAGAACTTTTCGCCACTGCCTTTCTACTAAATCCAAATGTATCGCTTGGAAGTCATGCTGTGCACTGTCCTTTACCCCTTTTCTTTTGTTTCAGATGTTTTGACAAAATTAAAGGGTCATTGTCAACCAGGACAAAAACAGTTGGGATCTGAATGCATTTGCATGTCTCCAGAAGAAGACTGTAGGTGAGAAATACTCTATGGACTGTATTTGGAAATTGGGAAAACCAGTCTCGTGTAACCAGTTTGATAGAGGAGCTGAGCTTCTTGAAGCACAAACACGAAACATATTAATTTTTCACATAACTGATACCCCCTGTGCTCTGTTGATTTCTTCCCCACTGGGTAGCAAGCTTTCTTAATTATCTGTCAGCCCTATTCCCTAAGTTTGCATGGAATTTGTTTATCAAGACAGTTTTAGTTTTGTTTATGAAGACTTATTCCTGTCCATAATTGGTTTCAGACTCAATTATCTCAAAGCCTTCCTCTTCCCCCTAACCACAGGGCAAGGTTGTGACTCCAAAAACTTAGAATAGAGAAAGTGGTATGAACATGGACTTCATGCATGTATACTCCCCTTCAGTTTATTTTTCATGCTGGGGTAGAGAGCACGAAGAAAAAAAATGAAAAATCCTGTGACCGCCATGACTAGATAGCTATCTCCTCTTTGTTGTTATAACTGCCTTTTCTTTTCTTTTCTTTTCTTTTCTTTTCTTTTCTTTTCTTTTCAAGTAATCTCTACTTCATTGTGGAGCTCTAACTCACAATCCCAAGATCAAGAGTTGCATTCTCCACTGACTTAGCCAGCCAGGTGCCCCTAACTGCCTTTCCTTTAAATGAATAAACTGAGGAGAGTTGAGGGTGCTTTTTTTTTTTTTTAATGTTTATTTATTTTGAGAGAGGGTCTGTGAAAGGGGGAAGGGCAGAGAGAGAGAGAGAGAAATTGAGGATCCAAAGCAGGTTCTGTGCTGACAGCAGAGAGCTGGATATGGGGCTTGAACCCACAAATTGTCAGATCATAACCTGAGCCAAAGTCAGATGCTTAGCCGACCGAGCCACACAAGTGCCCCCAAGCATCCTTCTTAATTTAAGGGCTTTCAGTCAGATTTAATTCAAAACAGTGTTAGCTAAAGATAAAATTTTGTTTCTCTATCTCACAAAATAAATGCAGAGGTTGCCAACCTAGGGCTCGTAAGGTAACTCTCGTTGCAGATAGGACCAAGGCTCCTTCCTGCTCTTGTTCCACCATCCTTAAATTGTGTCATGGTCCAAGATTGCTGTGCAGGAGTAGGAAGGGAGAAGACCAAAAATGGACATTTTCTCTGTTTTTAAGGAGAATTCTCAGAAGACCCATCACTCACTTTCATCTCATTAACCTTTTCTTATTCGTATGGCCACATACACCTTTGACTGGATGCATAGACATATTGAATAAAATTAGAGTTATATTACTGAGGAGAAGAAAGACTGAATGTTGGGAAGGGAAGCCAACAGACTGTGCCCAGTTGTTATCCTTCACCTTTAACACCAATTAGCTCTCATGTTCCTCTGTGCTGCAGGTGAACAAACACTTACAGGGACTGATTGATTGATTGATTAACACTATAGGGTCGTTTCCTGTATAATTCCACAAACATAATTCAACCCAGGGTGGTCCTATCTACCCCCCCCTCCTCAATCCTCACCAGGGTGATCCATCGTGTAGTTTCTTGCTGCTGGAGTCCCCTCATCCAACAGACAGCCTTCAGGGGAGTACCTGCAGCATTCATATTGCCCATTTAATGCAGAAGAAACTTCCTTCTTTGTCTTTCCAATACCAAGTCATGAGAATGCAGACTGTCCTCTGGAACTCTCTGAATTTCAGCTCTCCCCTACCTCTCTAGACTCTTTCTGTAGTCCTCTGTTCTCTTCTATACAACATCGAAGGTGTTTGTGGGACTGGCTAGCCCCACAGTTTAAGTTCTCTGAACACAGGGAGTGGCCTTTTTCTTCTCAGCTCTAGCACCTGGAGATAATTTTGCACCCTGATGCCCTGATTGTTAACTCAAAGATTGACATCAGAGAAGAAACTCAAATTTAGAGTAAACCAGCCCTTGTCCTCTCAACAAAAGAAGGACTGTAGCTGCTGATTACCTCCTAGCAGCAAGACCTAGCATCTACTTAGGGAGATTAAGCAAGTTACCCAAGGAATGATATCAAAACTGATGTACTTAATCAAAGTATACAAACACAATTGCAAAGCTATGTAATGATAGAAGACTCTGGTGCCGCAAATTAATGAATGTTAGAGAATTCTGAAGAGGTCCAGACTACATGGGCTAGGTTGATCAGGGCTACCTTCAAAGTGTGGTCAGGAATTAAACTGGACACAGACAGGCATAGAAGAGAGACAATACAATGCTGACTGAGCAGGGCATCAGATGCCAGCAAAGGAAAGGTAATCTTATAATTTTAGAAAATGATCAATATAACTGCCAGGTAATACGGATTAAGAAGGAAAGGAAAATAATTCTAGAAAGGAAAGTTAGTTGGAGTCAAATTATGGAGGATCTTGATTACCAGAATTTAAGAATTCAGACTTTGATTTGAAGACAATTGGGAGTAACACCAAGATTAAGGTGAAATTCTAGTGGCTTAGTTGGCTAAGCATCCAACTTTGGCTCAGGTCATGATCTCATGGTTCGTGAGTTTGAGCTCTGTGTCGGGCTCTGTGCTGACAGCTGAGAGCCTGGAGCCTGCTTCAAATTCTGTGTCTCCCTCACTCTCTGCCCTTCTCTTGTTCATGCTCTGTCTCTCTCAAAAATAAATAAACATTAAAAGAAAAAAAGATGAAATTCTAGAAAGATGAATCCCAGAGCACACAAGATGAAAGAAGAGAAGCTGGGGGCATGGGGCAGATGGGGAGGCGGGTCGTCAGAAAACTGGCTGGAAAGATTACATATTATATTGGCTACATGCCATCTCCTTTTTTCTAGTCTTCATATATAAATGCGCTCTTTCCTCTCTTGGGCAGCCATTATTCTGAAGATCTCTGTGTGTTTGATACAGACACCAACCATTACTTTACTTCACCTGCTTGTACGTTTTTGGCTCAGAAATGTTTAAATAATCAGCAACTCCATTTTCTACATATTGGTTCCTGCCAAGATGGTCCACAGTTAGAATGGGGTCTTGAAAGAGCAAAACTCTCAACCAACAGCACAAAGAAAGAATCCTGTGGCTATGACACCTGCTACGACTGGGAAAAGTGTTTGGGTAAGCCCTGGTGGTGACCACGCACTGGAAATGCTCTCTCTTAGCCTTCATCTCAACTAGTTAATCTTATTTGCATTTATATTCTCTCTCTCTCACACACACACACACACACAACCTTTCCTTAATCAAAAATAATTCCTTTACACTGTTTTATAAAAACATTTTATAAAAATTTTTTATTTAAATACAAAAACATAACCCACTCACTATTAGAAATAACTACCTTAGTAGTTTTAGTGTGAATCTTCCCAATTATTGTTCTATGCATATACAATCATATATGCATATACTACCCTTTAAAAAAAAAGTTTATGTATTTTGAGAGAGATGGAGAGCAAGCAGGGGAAGGACAGAGAGAGAAGGAGACAGAATCCCAAGCAGGCTCCGCACTGTCAGCAGAGTCTGCTTGGGATTCTGTCTCCCTCTCTCTCAAAATTGTCTAAATTTTCCTCTGGCATTTGAGACTGGGTAGGGCAACATAGCTAGAGCCTAGAGCCTAGAGTGAGTTCCTCATGGATACTAATTGCCAGAAACATCTTCTTCAATTTTTTTTAAGTCCTTCTGCAGTGCCAGCCTCCAAGGCTGGCAGTGTTAATCAGGCAGGACTCTCTGAGCCCAGTCAGGGTTTCTCATGGGTTCGGACACTGTTTCTCCCAGGTGGAACATTCTCCAACCTTCTACTGCTTCCCTCTCACCATGCATGGGGTCAACCAGATGTTCCAAGGTGCTCTGGGACTCATGCCTGCAGTCATCCATGGCTCCGAGCTAGACTCTCATTCCCAGAAAGCAGGGTATTTGCCAGGACTGCTTGAGATTGGCCTGCTAAGTATGGTGCTAACACTCTAATTCAGAGTTACTGTAATTGTTTCTATAGAGAGGCATCCCATTAAAAAAAATTCCCCAGGGCCTTATACACAGGAGTGGTCCTGATTATATTACTTTTTTTTTTAGGTATCATACTTCACATCTTATTTTCTATATTGCTGTTTTTCAATTAATATATCATGAAACTATTTTCATGTCATAATATATTATTCTGCTACATAATTTTCAATCTCTGCAAAAGTCCATGTGGACATTCTATAAGTTATTTAATCTTCTGTTAAGCGTTTAGATTTTTCCCAATATTTTGCTATTATAAGCAGTGCTATAATAGATAAATTGATCACAGATAAATCTATAATCTTAGATTCTTCCTCAGGATATACCTTAGAAAATGAAATGTATTGGTAAATATTATTTTCACATATAAAGTCTTTGTTGGCACAGTGTATCAACTTGCTTTCCAGAAATGTTTCTACCATATTATGTTCCTGTCTACAATGTATAAGAAAGACTGCCACCCATACCTTCACCAAAACTTTGAGTTATTACTTCTTTATCTTTCTGCCAACTTGATACTTAAGAAGGGGCATTACATTTCTATTTTCTGTAAGCGAATTGGCTATGGGCATTTTTGTTTGTGAATTGGAAGTGGAAACTTCACAGCAGTGAGTACATTTTCTCTAAGATGAAGTTTGACCCTGAAACAGTTCAGCTAAGCTTTATATAATACATAGATATGGGCCGAAGATCAGGATTTAGCAGAACTCAAGTATGCAGCTAGATTTCCTTTGTGACACATCCTCAAACAACTATCTTAGATTGAGACATAAAGTATATAATGGAAACTTGTTGAATTGTTACATTAAATTTTTGCTAAAACCACTTTACCTTTGCAAAAATAAACACAAAAACTTCAATGTTCCCTTGGCTCTTCAATTCAGTCCTGGAAAAGGAGACAGGTCTTATTACCCAAATCCACTTCCTTCCTGATCCACTTAACTCTGATTATCAAGATCCAGCTCCCCTGGGAGGTGGCAGTATTGAATTCATGACAGAGGGTAGACACAGGTGGCATAGTCCATAGGCCACCTGAGGGTGGCCACTCGGGAGGTCAATGTCTGAGACTTCTGACCTTCGTGCCATATCTGAACAAGGCAAGTCCACATAAGAGACAGCATGCCAGGGTCTGATATATATATTGCCCAATTCTGATCAGTATTAAATCACCTTGTGGCTAAATGCTACCATTCATTTTTAACTGCCAGACCAACACCATTACCCAGCTGACATCTCAGAAATAATGAGGTATTAGCGGATGTGATTAGTGTTAGCTTCCGTCCTTCCATTTTTATCATGGAGAAAAGATCTTCATGGAACTCCGTATTGCAATGATTTTTTTTTGCTCTTTTTCCACAAATTATTCTTTTTAAATGTGTCTGAGTAACAAATAATCTCTGGCTTGCAATTTCATCAAAATCTGTGTTTACTCTTGGCTCTCTGCTGTACAGATATCTAAATCCACAGCCGCCAGGAGTCTACATTTGTCTAAAACAAGAACACTAAAAAGTTTGAATACTTTACCAATATTGCTCAAGTGACCAGAATGTCTTGGGGCAGTCAGACTAATACGTGAACACTTTATAATAATATATTTCAGTCATTTAAAATATTCTTTGATCCTACACACAACCAGAATACTGAAAGCATTCCCCACCCCCTAAAGATAAGGTCTGCCTGTGCCAGTCTTCTCTAATTGGTGACCAAAAGTCAACGTCATAGAGAATTCTGTTCAGTTGCACTATAGAAAAGAATCAATGTACAAACCTCAGCATTTATGAATAAAGAGAAAGCTAAAAATGTATTTTATACCCAACCCACATATGGCAAGTTGGGATATTATTAATTTTGAGTTGCATTGAATGTCACCTCGGTTAAACTGTTACTGATGACATTGTGTACTTTGCTACTCTTTTCCTTCTCTATCTAAAATGAGAGAAAAAGTTTAAAAATGGAACTTCAAAATAACATCAAGTTCCCATTTGAAAAGTTAGAACACAAATGGCTTCATAAGGAGTCTATTTCTATGCACATTGAATGTTTCGCCTAAATTTCAAAAATATCCACCATCAACTAATAGAAGGGGGAAATTTATTCAGCACACATCCATTTAGTATCCAAGATGCACAAGTCACTGTATATAATATGAGGAGGACTCTAAAGACAAACGAGCTTTGTACCTTCCAATTGTTCACAGTACTTGGAGGAGTAACTTTTCATGATAATTGGATTAATAACTTTGATGCGAGCCAGCATGATATAAGAACACGTAAGAGAGAGAGAGAAATCTTCTGGCCTGGAAGGGTTTCATAAATATGGTAGCATGAGAATTGAGTGTTGCAGGATGCATTAGTGTAGGTGGTGGGAAGGGCTTTATGGTGCTGGCAGTCTAAAAATGATCTTGCTGAGAGCATTTAAGCCACACCATACTAAAAGAATAATGACCATGGCTTTTCCACAAGCCTGGGGAACTGACATCCTCTCCAAAGGTGGAGCAGTCTCCTGTCCTTCACTAAACCCTACTGTTTACAACAATCGGCAAGGCCCTCCACAATGAGACTCTTTTCTAACTGGTTGACACAGGGCTTACAAGGGAATGCATGCTTTTTCATGAAATGTTTTCTACCAAAGATAGGCTATCTATGTGCCTCTGCGTATCTCTCCACTCCCTTTCCCTATTTTCTCCCATTGGTTGAGACACATGGGAAAGAACTGATACCCACCTAAAAGAAGCTACTTCTGAATGACATCATTGCTGATTCTCAGCCTAACTCAGATATTTTGGCAGCATGAGTTACCCAAGATCTATCAAAATACTTCTTTTTGGTTGCTTATACCTACACCCCAAATTCAGAACTGAAATCAATTGTTGAAGCAGAATGAATTGAGCACCTCGTGAAGAGCTAAGTGAGACATCTAGATGAACGAGCGCTCAAACAAAGCACTTATAACTGTCTTGGGAGAAAGACATATATGAAAAGCTAACTAACAAGAAAGTGTAAAAATACCAGATATAGTACTAACAAATTTACACTATTGAAGTCTAGTTAAAACTTTAGTTAAAGTTCAGTTGTTGTGGGGGTAAGTGGGTATGAAATACTTCATGGAGGAGGTGAGCCTGTAGAAACGGGGCATGTGGGAGAAAGTAAAAAAGACCACATCACTGTAGCAAAAGAAGGGGATAGCATGGGCAAGAGGGCAAAAACTGGAACACTGTTAAAGTCTCATTTGGGAAGCAGAAAGAGAGTTACTCTAAGTGGAATTGAAAAAGCAGAAAAGACAATGTTGCAAAAGGATTTTGAGGGCAAACTGTAGAGGCTCTTGAACTTTAATTAAAACATGCATGTATAGAAATGAGCCTATATTCCCCCCTCTACTCAAAATTTATTTAATATTCTTGACTTTGGTAAGTTTATCCCAAGTGATCATTTTAAAACAATTTCATGAATGAAAGATCTACATGAATTATGAAGTGACTGGGTGATTTTGAAACCAGGCCTCCTAAAAGAATCACCAACCTGGAAATATTCTAGAAAGAAGTCAATAGCTGTGGTATAGAGTTATGTTAAAGAATTAAGGCCTATTCGTGATTGAAAACTTGCCTCTACCACTTACTAATTGTGGAACCGTGGGCTGATCAATTAAGCTCTCTGGGATTACTAACAAGCTCATTTGTAGAATTAGTTTGATAACATATAGTTCATATGTTTGAGAATTAAATGAAATAAAGCATGCAAAGCACTTGGCTTCTTATGTGGTTTCATAGTACATTCTCAATAGAAGGTGGTGCCAATGAGAAAATAACAGAGAGGACAGGCTGTAGATGTTGTAGAAATAGATTGACAGGATATAGTGACTGATTAGTTGTGGTCAGCGAGTGAGAGCAAGGTGTCAGAGGTAGCCCAGCTCCTGAATCTTACTGGCTGACTCGTGGATTCTGTTCTCTCACATCCAGATCACTCCATTTGACCACAGTTGGGTCTTTTGGGCCATTGCCTTTGTTCTAGCTTTCTGATGCATTGCCACCAAAGTGCCTGCTCCTCTGGGGACAAATTAGGTAAAATCAAACCCTGAAGTCCTGTGGTGAGTCACACTGTCTCCCTCTCATTTCAGCCGCCACTTCCGAATGTGTCTGCCTGTTGCCTCCCCAGTGCTTCAAGGGTGGAAACCAACTCTACTGCATCAAAATGGGATCATCGATGAGTGAGAAAACAGTGAACATCTGTGACATAGGAGCTATAAGATGTGCCAACAGGAAAGTGGAAATACTGTATCCTGGGAGGTGTTCAGCCTAAAACAATCACTGAATAACAGATTTACTGTCCCCAAATAATCCCTACAAGAGGGCATTCTCCTACAAACAGCAGACTGGTGTGCCCAGAAGTTACTGACATAAATTCTTTTGTGTTACTTTCATATAATTCTTCTCCATGACTCTCCTGCCTTAGTCTTTCCTATCCAATCCCAGCCTATGATGTTTTCTGTAGCATACACCTCAGTAGTAACTTTCACATCGATCCAGTGAATTCTGTTCACACTGCACTAAAACGATGGGACTTCTGAGGACCTTATGAAGCCTGTAGTATTAAGCATCCTCACAAGTACAATTAAGAACAAAAATCATAATTGTCTTCAATTATTCAATAAACATAAACCTACAACAACTTGGAAAACACATTCTTAAAACCCAACTTTCCTTCATGCATTCATTCCACAAATAATTCTGAATGTCTACAATGTGCCACAGACTGTTTAGGATGCTGGGGAATCAACAGTGAATAAAAGAGACAAAATCCCTTGCCTTCATGAAGCTTACATTCATGTGGAGACAGGCAAACAAAAAACAAAATAAACATATATATAGTATGTTTGATGGTGATGGCGATAATTGCTATGGAAAAAATAATGTATGGAAAGGTGAGTCCCATCATCTCATGCAAGGAGACACTCCATAGTAATAAGCATCACAGTAGGGATGATTGGGAACAAGAGGAAATTGCCTTGTTTAAAGTAGTTGAAAAACTCCTGGAGTTCCATACTCTTAGGAAAAAAGACTCTTCTTGCCTCAGCTAAAGTGCTTTCCAAAGCTTTTAAATTGAAGTATGTGATGGATGGAAAACCATCAGAGAATTGTGAAGGAATAATTTTTTAAGTTAAATTATATCCAAGTAGACATCCATTTCTCAGAGAAGTTAGACTGTCATTTTATTGGGGAAGAGGAGTGTCTTTGGAACAGCAATTCTCAAATATTGGTCTCAGAATCACCTGGAGTACTTGTTAATACACACACCCCCAGTTTCTGGTTCAGTAGGTCTGGGGTGGGGCCAGAGAATTTCTAACAACTTTCCAGGTAGTACCACTAATGATCATTCGGGAAGGTCACGTTTTGAAAACACTTAGTTTAGAAATGGAGTCATCCAACAGTTCATTCTGTTTGAGTTACTAACTGATCTCCAAACCTTAGCCAGCCAATCTCCAAGCCCCTGAGTGGAAGGATATTTCTTTCCTCTAAAACTCAATGGGATTCCCACCTAGTGGAAGGGGGCTGTGAGCCACAGCCACCTGCAGCACCCTCATTATACCTTATACATTAAATGTCACTCCTCTTCCATCTCATTCATCATAAGATGTTGGCAACATCTAAAACATCTTGCAATATCAAACAGAAGTATGAGGAAGGAACGACCCAGCAATTGCACTACTAGGTATTTATCCAAGGGATACAGGTATGCTGTTCCAAAGGGGCACCCAGATGTTTATAGCAGCACTATCGACAATAGCCAAAGTATGGAAAGAGCCTGAACATCCATCGATGGATGAATGGATAAAGAAGATGTGGTATATATACACAATGGAGTATTACTTGGCAATCAAAAAGAATGAAATCTTGCCATTCGCAACTACGAGGATGGAACTAGAGGGTATTGCTAAGTGAAATTAGTCAGAGAATGACAAATATCACACGACTTCACTCATATGAGTACTTTAAGACACAGAACAGATGAACATAAGGGAAGGGAAGCAAAAATAATATAAAAACAGGGAGGGGGGCAAAAAAGAGACTCTTAAATATGGAGAACAAACAGAGGGTTGCTGGAGGGGTTGTGGGAGGGGGGATGGGCTAAATGGGTAAGGGGCATTAAGGAATCGACTCCTGAAATCATTGTTGCACTATATGCTAACTAGCTTAGATGTAAATTTAAAAAGTTAACTTAAATTTAATTAAAAAAAAAGAAGTATGAGGAAGGAAAAAAAAAACTAGGACAGAAAAAATTTTCCTAGTGTAACAGCAATTGAGTGGGAATTTTTCTCTTCCCACGAATCAGTAACCTATCTTCCCCAGTCACGCCACCCCCTCCCATCTCACAAAATTGGTGCAGGCCATCTCGTCAGCATCATGCCTTCAGAGCTCCCAAGAGTCCAAACTGAGGGCAAAGAGGTATTAAATACTCCCATGTTCCAAGAAGAGCCACTACGGAATCAAGAGCATTTCCTCAGGACTGAGCTGGAGCTGCTCTCCCCAGCTCTCACACCTGTCCCACACTGTTCTGAGGGGAGAAGAGGACCTGGGACCAGGGGACCAGGGGAGGAGGGAGGGAGGCCATGGGAATCAGCAGCCTAGTGAATACAGTGAATACAGTGAATACAGTGAATACATAGAGAGAGTCCTACTCCTCCCCTGAGACCTTTTAGAACTTTTCCTCTCCTGAATGAGGAGGTGGAGGATGCAGAAAGTATCCACTGAAGCCGGGCATCCGAAGCCCTGCGAGAATCATTTGTAGGGTGTGGGGCACCAGCAGCAAGGACAGAGAGGCTGCCCCGCTGGTGGGATATTGTGAGTCTTAGAGCTGAAGCCTGTGAGCATGTTGCAGGAGGACTCCCTGGGAGGTGTGGATCCTGATGAGGGCAGGTGTGGAGGGGATTCTCCCTTCCTGTGCATGAAACCACCTCCTGCCTAGAGAGTGCTGAAGGCAGGATGCTGATGAGAGTGGCCCTCACCATTTTGGGTGAGGGGGTGTTCTTTAGTGTTGTTTAGTGTTCCTTGACTTGTGCGTTTCCACCTCTATCAGGATATGGCTGTCTTCATTGTCTTCCTTTGGTGCATGTCTGTCTGCCCAAATGTGTATTGTCTTATGAGCACAGCAGTCATGTTAGTTTAGGCCCACTCTAATGATCTCATCTTAATTGGATTACAGCCGCAAAGACCCCATTTCTAAATATGGTCACATTTGCAGCGACCAGAGGTTCGGACTTCAACGTATCTTTTTTTGCTGATACAATTCAACCCATAGCACCGTGACTGGGGAAAACAAAGTTTCCTGTTTACACCCTATAATATAATCAAGTGTTTATACCAGATATTATATTCATATTGCTTGATTAAAATCAGTCATGTTTGCTTTGAAGTATGTTACTCTTTTACTTGTAACAATCTTCCCTTTTAATGGTGATTAGTTGTTCTTTTTACCACTTTAGTTACCTTTGTTTCAAAGGATTTTTTGAGTGCAATAAAGTTTGCATTAGGCTAATTTGCATACCATTTACCAGTAGAATTTTTCACACACATATTAATATTAATATAGCAATTTAGTAGAAAAAGTGTTAAGAGCTAGAGATTAAATTGTCATCATGAAGCAGAGAACAAAACTGAAACATATTAAATACCTGGAATTTGGATCTAGAATGTTCAACGCTGTCCTAGAAGATTAAATAAATTCATGATCAAAGGTAAAGGCTTATCCTCTTAGGCTATTAGAGATGAATACTAAGCATTCATGCTTGTAGTTTCAGTAACTGGAAACAGTTCAGGTCCTTTTCTATATATATGGATTTTAATTTTTGTTGATTCTGCAAAAAATTGACAAAATAAATTGGACCCCAGTTTAAAGAACTTTGTAAATTAACATGCTATCTCTCTCAGATGTCCTGAAAGCAAAATTCTAAGACTGTTATTTTTAAAACTCCATTCCTCTGGTGAGGTGACATTCAAGCTTAACTAAAGATTTCCTCTTTTTGACAGTCCTCAGTAAAGTTCACTAAATTTAAGAATATGTTACTGTTTTTTCCTCTTTCTATAAAAGCCTCCCACAATGAAAATTCCTTAGTTTTAAAGATTGAGCTCTTCTGTTCTTTCCAGAAGAACGCACCCACCAGCTAGACCTCATCCACATACCCTTGCTAAATTCTAATTCTGGATAAGAAGAATCCGACAGATAATGATGCCTCTGGTTGGTGTTGGGCACCAAATATCCTGAAGTTTGGTTTAACTGGATTCTAAATGGCTAGCTGTCTCTAAGGTCACCTTCATTCTTTTGGAATATGTTGTGTGCGGAATCAATGAGGCGTCGAGCTTCTAACCCCACAAATGGCCTGCAAAATTATAGTTGTATCCATGTCATTTTATGAAAGTGAGACGGGCCACTGCTACCCTATTAGTCTTCCTGACAACTTGTGGCCATACAGCTTCAGTGGCACTTGTCAAATGTCAGTTGGTACAGGTATGTGTCACTGATCAAAGGACTCCCATGGACAGATGCACTGAAAGTCATGCTTACAAAGCTTTATATAGAAAGATCTTCATAACAACATTATTGGTAATAGCAAAAAATGACAGAGCCTAAATGTCAAATAATAAATTATGCTTTCCCCCCATATGATGGAACAGTAAGAGACCACAGACAAGTATGTTTGCTAAAAGACTTTAAAGGACATAATAAAAAGTGAGAAACCAGGCTACAGTGCTACACATGATTCCAGCTATGTAAATTGTGTATGTATAAATGTCTTTAAAAACAATCATTAGGAGAACAAACCTCTGGAATTTGCAGTTATTTTTATTGTCTTGTTTATATTTTTCTGAATTTTCTAGATTTTTTTATAATCAGCATCCATTTTCTCTTATAATTGGGCATGAACGTCATTCTAAAAATTTTCTCTTCTACTTAGGTGAAAAGATAGTTAATTCCATTTGGATGGACATATTGGTGGCAAATCGGCTTTGGAGCTTAAGCCAGTCCCACTGGTCTGGACTTGCCCACGTGAGACGGGTGAGTTTCAGCCAGACGTGTGAGCCTCACGTGCATGCATTCATTCATTCACAAGCATTTTCTCAGTACCTGCTAAGCCACAGGAGTTAGGTCCATAATCATGAAGAGATTTTGGAGGTACTCACAGTAGACTGGGAAGATTTTAAAGGTATATTTAAACCAGTATTATACAAAAGAGAAAGCAATGAGTTAGTTCTAAAAAACTACAGGTGTAGAAAACATCTTTAGGGAATAAAAAAAAACTGGACAGTTAATAAAATAAAGTCAAGCCTCACTTCTCACAGTTGGAGTCACTGAGTACCTACTTGAACTTGGGCAAACCTCCGAGACTCAGTTTCCATGAGAAAATGGGGACAATACCAGTCAACTCACTCTAGTTTATACACATATACACACACACACACACACACATAAAGCAACTACCAAAGAGCCTAGAATGAAATGTGTATTCAACTACTTGGGTGATATAATAATTATTATTAGTTAATAATTATTATTAATAATAAAATATTATTATTAAACACCGATGGAAAAGAGTGGCTGGACTTCACCTTTTATTTCCTATCACATGAGGCATTTCTTCTATTGCCAGTCTTGCCATGAAGCCTGATTTATTAAGGAGCCATGGACTTATTTAGAGCGCTCAGAAGGGAGAAACAGCTGTCTGACTAGGCTGATGACAAGTGCATGTTCACAGTGCTCATGAGGGCATGACTCCCATAATCAGCACCAGAAATAAAGGTTTTAAGTTCTCTTCAGAATGAATCATGCTTCATGCCAAATCAATGGAGATGGCCTGCTGTTTGCAGCTGAAAACCTAACAATCTATGATATCAAAGCAATGTGAACAGAAGACCCAGGAATAGAAAGTGAAGAGGAAATTAGACTGGGTAGCTGGAAGTACACTCCAAGGATTACTTAGCTTGATCCACCCCCCTAGTACGCAGTGACATGGTAGATTTGGGAAAAGGTTACATTTTACCTAAAATGTGACCCTTACCATGATGGTAAAGCCACATCACAGTTCAAGGCCCTAAGACCAGAATTTGTTGTCTTTCATGAAGCTGTATTTGTAATACCACCAGAATATAGAGTACCACCCTAACTGAAGCATTTCCGTTTTGTTTATAACAACTGAAAACTGTTGCTTTGGTGCATGTCTCCCCTTCTATTGAAAGGAGCTCTACACACTGGTACATCTCTGCAGTTGTCAAAATTACCGCTCACCAGTGTTGCTGGCTCTCCATTTCTCGAGGACCTGGTAGGATCGTGGCATTGGGGTACCATGTAATTGATTCTGACCAGTGAAATGTGACCAGAAGTACTTGTATAGCTTTTGGACAAAACATGTAATTGCTGGCATCCCCCCCCCCCCAGAACTCCCCTTTCCCTGTGACACATTTGAAATGGTGGCTGCTCCATCAGCCTGAGTCCCTGAGTCATTAACATGAGCAAAGTCTTCTATACTTCATCAAATTTCTATGGGTATGTGGCATGAGCAAAATATAAACCTATGTGAGGTTGAGGGAGGGGGGTATTTGTTACATCATTACCTAACCTACTTGTCTGACATTAACTGTAACAAATGACATGATGACATTAGAAGCTGATCTCTTTTTGTTTTCACTCCTATGTGGATCCTGAGAAACTTAACAGAAGACCGTGGGGGAGGGGAAGGAAAGAAAAAAATGGTTAGAGAGGGAGGGAGCCAAAACATAAGAGACTCCTAAAAACTGAAAACAAACTGAGGATTTATGGGGGGTGGGAGGGAAGGGAGGGTGGGTGATGGGTATTGAGGAGGGCACCTGTTGGGATGAGCACTGGGTGTTGTATGGAAACCAATTTGACAATAAATTTCATAACAAAAAAAAAAGAAGCTGATCTCTTTCACTGCCCCCCTGCCCCCAAACTGCATTCCAGAACACTCAGTTTTCTCTGGGGCCATAGATGGTAAATAGGAATTGCTATGGTTTCGACATGGCCTATGATTACTATTGTGCTTGGGGAAAAATACAGAAACAAACTAAAATGTGGAAAGGGGAGTGACTATATTTAGTTCTTAAATACATTCTTCATTGCATCCATCATTTTATAGAGAAATGTGTTAGTAGAAAAAGTTGCAAAGAAAATCTATTCTTACATAGAGAGTTTACCTGCTAGGACTAAGAAGAAATGTAAGGAAATATAAAAATGGTGAACACTCTTATAGAAAATTTCTTAATATATTTGCGAAAGTTTTTAGAATCTTAAAAATGTTAATTAGTTTTTTGAAACATTTACTATTTTAAAGTGCTTTTCAAAGTTAATTAAATCCACTTTATATTTCTTGATTACCAAATCATTCCTATTTTATTTCACATCAATTGCTTATCAAAACTGCATTCTAAATAATTTCAAGCATTTACTAAAGATGCAGACAAACAAAAAAAGGATCCTTCATTCCAATTTCCAAAGCTTGGGTGTAACTTAAAATCTAACTAGTAGAGTGTAGCAGGTATTTATTGTCCCTCCCCTCCCCCCCAAAAAAATCTATTCAGTCCCCTGCCAATGGCCAGTATTTCAGAAAAGGCTGGTTTCAGTCTCAACACCAGAACCAAAAAGTATACAACAATTTGTTTAAGTCAGTCAATGGGGCTCCATTTCCCAACTTGTGTGGTTTAGACATGTGCAGGTATTGCAAGGCTGATGAATGAGAAGTGAGGAGCATCTCATGCAGGGTTTCACAGAAGGAATTTCTCATTCTTCAGGAGTTCACAGGAAGAGATGGTCTCTTCTGTATGTTGCCAGGTCTGAACATGATGTCCGGAACTACTGTAGCCATCTTGCCACCATGAGTGGATTTCCATTTGTGGTCTAGGCCAACATGTGGAAGAGTTTCTAATAGAGACCTAGAAAGAACCATTTGTGGACCCTTTGCGACATCACTGAGCCACTGAATTACCTAACTCAGGAGTGTCCATGCTTTTGGTCTTCTTGTTATAAAATAATAAATTTTCTTTACTGTTTAAGCTATTTTGTGATTTGGGTTCTCTGCTCCTTATAGCCAAACGTATCCTGATCCAGAAATTAATCATGTTCTTGAGGTTTGTACTTTGTGATGTCGATAGATTGGTAGCATAGGTTTTTATTTCAAAATGATTAATACCCGTTTGTTTGTTTGTTTGTTTGTTTGTTTGTTTTTAAAGGGAGTGTTTCCTCTCTTGGTTGAATATACTTATTGTGCATCTAACAAAGGAAAGATGAACCTTCAGAAATGGAACCTAGTAAGGCAACAATTTAAGTTCATAATGAATCTATTCATTATTTCTTGGAAAGCCAAAGTCATCTCTGAAGTTTCCCAAGTAACCAACAATTAATTGTAGACTCAGTGTCATGTTTAATTGTCTGAAGGGAAAGGGAGACCTAAAGCTTTCTAAGCCACTAGTAGGTGCCAGACTCATCATATAACTATTTTTACTTAGTCCTCACAGAAACTCTTAAGAGACATAGGTGTTGTTGGCCTCATTTAGAGATGAAGAAATTAAGGAGCATCTGGGTGGCTCAGTCGGTTGAATGTCCGACATCGGCTCAGGTCATGGTCTCACTGTTCGTGAGTTCGAGCCCTGTGTCGGGCTCTGTGCTGACAGCTCAGTGCCTGGAGCCTGCTTCAGATTCTGTGTCTCCTTCTCTTTCTGCTCCTCCCTTGCTCACACTCTGTCTCTCTCTCAAAAATAAATAAAATTCATCTCAAAAATTAGAGATGAAGAAATTAAGGATCAGAAACCAGAGTTACTTGCCAAATTTCATACACCTCGTAAAAGGCAGGCAGAAGTCAAACCTGCCCAGACTAACTTAAGAACTCAGGAGCAGACTGAACTATATCAAGGCCAGATTTATTGATTTTTTAATTATACAGTGGTTACTGTTGTGATTATAAAGAAGGCTGCCCGGGTGCCTGGGTGGTTCAGTCGGTTAAACAGCCCACTTTGGCTCAGGCCATGATCTCACCGTTCATGAGTTTGAGCCCCATGTAGGGCTCTGTGCTGACAGCTGAGAGCCTGGAGCCAGCTTTGGATTCTGTGTCTCTTGCTCTCTCTGCCGCTCCCCCACTCATGTTCTGCCTCTCAATACTGAATAAAAGTTTAAAAATTTATAAATAAATAAATAAATAAAGATGGCTGCAAATCATCTGACATTCTTCCATTGAGATGTCAGTTCTAATTACATACCCTTGAATTCTGGCAGGCTTTCGACCGCTGCCACTAACGAAGTAGAGCAAAAGCATGATGTGACTTCTGAGACTGTCCAAAAACAGGTCTTTATTCACAGAAACACTTGCTCTTAGTGCCCTGACCTGCTATGGTAGAAGTCAATGATGCTGAGGCCACTCCACTGTGAGGAAACCCAAGATACATGAAGAGTCCATGTGTAGGGACCCTGGGCAACAGAACAACTTAGCCCAGATGTTGAGACATCCCAGTCCAGACACCAGACATGTGAATGACGAATGTTGAACCTTCCCACTTGAGGCTTCAGACAGCATGAAACAGACGGAAACCATCTCCCACTACAAATTCCTGATCCACAGAAGCCATAAGTAATACACCATGTTACACTATGAAGTTGAGACTAGTTTGTTATACAGCAATAGACAACTGAAATAGTTTTGCAAGAGAATGTCTTTATTCTCAGGAAATATACACTGAAGCATGTAGGAATAAAGTAACGACACTTCCTTCAGATAGTGGAGACGTCGTTGAAATAATAAAGGATCCCCTGGTAGTGATTCCCAAATCTGGGAGTCATCAAAATCATTTGGAAAGATTTTTTAAAATATTGACTCTCAGATATTGTAATAACATTGTATGGTGACGTAGGTATACTTGTGGTGAGCACGACATAATGTATAGAGGTGTTAAATTACTACGTTGTGAACCTAAAACTAATATAACATTGTATGTCAACTGTTCTCAAATGTTTAAAAATTTTAATAAAATAAAATATTGATTCCCAAGTCCCACCCAGACCTACTAAACTAGAATCTTCAGAACTTAGATAATAGCACACACTCAATAAAAACCCAATCAGGAAAATTGTTTCAGACCTGAGCTGAGATAAGCAATTGAAATCAGGAATCATATACTGCCCACTCTGAGTCCTTGAACACAGGCCCTAGTCCTGACCCCATCCCTCACCCCTTTCCTTCTACCCACTTGAAGGCCTCTGTTCCCAGGCTTGTGCCCATATGATCAGACCATATGGCTACCCATACCTTTTTCGAAAGGTTTGCTCCTTAAGACACCATGCCCAAGTCCTCCAGCTTGGTTGACTGTGCTTTAGCCATAAATTCAGGAATTGCAGAAATCCACACCCACTTGTTCAGTGAAGTGTTTCATTCCTACCCATTATCTCTAGACTGTTCCCTGTCTAAAATAGTGAGAAATGGAGGATAAACAAGGACAGAAAATGGCAGAAAGAAAAATGAGGGTACTGTGACAGACTGGGGTGAAAGAGCAAAGAATATGCCATGTTAAAGGGTAGGTGATTGATCCTACAATCCCAGAGATGGTGCCACGGTCACCTGTCACCAAAGTCACCTCAGGTAGTATCACTCAGAGTGTCTGTGAATTATTCACTGTGGTTTCCAAGGAGATAAGGAGCTCGAATCAGAGTGTAAATCAACCAATTGCCTCCTTCATCCATAAAGTCTCACCACAACAACAAAAAAAGTAGGCTGAACTAAGCAGGGTAATTAGTGATAAAGTTCATACACATTCTGTCATAGGCTCCTTGTCCATCCGGAAATCAGTTCCCGGAAGGCATTTTAAGTATTCCTGACGTAGGGTGCTTGTCTAAATAACAACCACAGAAGCAGCAGTAATAATATACTTAACATTCACTAAGCATTTACTGTATGCTTAAGCATTGTGTCTAAAGGCTATGATAAGTTTTACTAATTATATCTACTAAAATTGATCACAATATACATGAAGAAAGGAGCTATGTTCAAAATTTTCTTGGTATACCTCAAAGTAACTGGCACAGAGCTATTTACACAAGTGATCAAAGTATATTTAATTGTTTAAAGTAAAAGCATAAGAGAAATAAAGAAAATACTGGATTAGAAACATAAATATGGGAGTCATCTACCAAGGACACAAAATTTATGTAAGTAACTAATTTCCCTAAGAGAATAAAGCCGATTTTCTTTTTTGAATTATTCATTCACTAATTCATTTCAGTATTTATTTATTCATCCAATTGAGAGCTTACTAAAAGCACTATTAGGGACAAACATGATTCTGATTCTCATGGAGCATAAATTATTATGGAAGAGACAAAAAATAAATTATTAATTACTAATAAATAAGTTATTACAGACTGCAGTGAGAACTAACTAAAGGGCTGGAAGAAGCTGGAGATGTGAAGTCTTAGGGAGAAAGTAGCAGGGGAGGCGCCTGGGTGGCTCCGTCGGTTGAATATTCGACTCTTGATTTTGGCCCAGGTCATGATCCCAGGGTTGTGGGGTCAAGCCCCGTGTCAGGCTCTACACTGAGCTTGGAGCCTAGTTGGGATTCTCACTCTCTCTGCCCCTCCCCCACTCGTGCGTGTGCGCATGTGTGTGTTTGTGTGTGTGTGTTCTCTCGAAAGAAAGAAAGAAAGAGAAAGAAAGAAAGAAAGAAAGAAAGAAAGAAAGAAAAGCATTTAAAAAAGAAAGTAGCAGACAGTGCGAATAGCCCATGTAAAGACCCTGAGGTGAGAAAGAGTCTGGAGCTTCTCTGAAAAATAAAGCTAGTTTGCCTTTAGGCAGGTGGGAGGCCAATGTGCTGCTGAAAACAAAAGGAAAACCAAACAGGTTTAAAAATCATATATTGAGGCATAATAGGGCTGTAGCAGCAACAAGGACTAAGGGGGATAACATTTCAGAGAAGGAAACTTACAGAGGTGAGCTGAGGTTCTGCCTTGGCCCCTGGCGGCACCTGATCCTAGCCATCAGCTGGATAGAAGCCAAGAATCAAGGCTAGGCCCAGGCAGGGGCCACTGCTGGGGGAAGGAGAAACCAGTGGGCTCTTTAGGTTGTGCAGGACGCTGCTGATAAAACTAGAGAAGTGATTAGACTCAAGCACATAGTCACTTCCTCTCTCAAAGCATTGACTGGGCTTGTTGTAGAAAACAGAGACAGAAGTAGCGAGATTCAAGATATATTTTGGAGGTAGAATCATCAGGACTTGCTGATATTTTGAATGGAATTGAGCAGAGAAATATACAAAAGATGACCCTCAGGTTCTGATGAGCAAAACTGGGTAGAATGATCAGAGAATAGGTTAGGGAGTCAGGGGAAGTGTCACTGAAGTTAGAAGGTTTTCCTGAGATTACCAACTCATTAGGAGCAAAATGAGGACTAGAATGCAAGTCTCCTGATTCTTATCCCACTATTCTCTACCATACCAAGTTAACTTTTCCTTTAGGAATTTTTGTCAATAGTATTACTTCTGTCTGTATTACACACACTTTGCACAGACATATTTTGTGTTTAGAAGCTCAGTTTTCAGGAGTAGTCAAGTATTAATTTTGAGGCTTTAAACACGGGTGACAAAATGCAGATGCCTTCAAAGCCGGCAAACAAAAGAGGGGTGAAGAGCAAGTTTTATGATCATACAGAATGGGAGGGAGGGCTTTTTTGATGTACCCACAGGGCTCATCACCCCTAAAGGAATTCAAATTTGTTTTTAAAAATGTTTTAATCACCTGCCAATTAGAACACATTTATATGCAGTGTTCCAACTCCTGCTAATTAGATGCAAATATGTTTGCTAATACCCATTAAAAAGAAACACCCCGCCCAAAATGGAGTCACTTCTCTTATGCTAATAACTTCCTTGTCCTATACTACTTCTGTCTACAAAGCCTCCCATTTTGTACAACGCTTTTATCTGTTAGATGGGATGCTGCCTGATTCATGAATCTTTGAACAAAGCCAATTAGATCTTTAAATTTACTTGTTGAATTTTTGTTCTTTAACACACCTTATTTTGCCTTTGAGTATAATCAAAAGATAAGTAAATCCTGTTCAAGGACTCTACTCTTGTTCAGCCACTTAGTGGAAATGGCAACATGTTTCTCATGGTACAAATATTTGTATATAAAATAGAAGTCAAAATTTTATTCCATAAACAAGGGAAAAAAAGGCTAACAGAAGGCTATTCTTAAACCAATGGTGACAATATATTGTGATCCAGGGATTATGGTTAATCTAACATTTTACAACTAAAATCCAAATAAATTAATTGGATTATCTTGGCTGATACGTTTATTGTTCCCTTGAGATACGTGCCTCAACCTCATCACCTAAGGAACAGATAACAGAAAGAGGAAGAAAAGGATGATCACAAAATAGAAGCTGCCAGTGATGTACAAACGTGGGTATTCAACAAAAAACCAATGGGAAAAAAATGTGACATAAAAAGAACTATTCTGTACCTGTTTCCTAAAATTGCTTAATGCTTAAAGAAAATATTTATTTTGCTTATGTTTCAGTTGGGAAGCCATTCAACTTAAATGTTTCTTGCCAGTTTTGGAATTTATAAATGCATTAATATAGAAGCAAATTTGGCAGGATATCAGTATAGTGTGCTTTTGATAAAATACCTGAATGTGTTTTATATGCTTAATTTTTGAAAATGTACTTAATGAAAGGATAAAAACCCAATCCATTATGTAACCCACAAAACAAAAAATTAAGTAACAATGAAATCTCTTGAAAGCATATGACCCACAAGACAATCAAGGTTAACATCTCAGAATTTTTACTGTCATTTTTGCATTTGTGGTTTTCATAATATTTTATTTATTTGTTTGTTTATTTACGGCTCTCAAGATATCTGTTGTGACTTAGTTAATTTATTTACTTCCCTACTTCCTAATAAAAGTGGACAGTTTGGTTGATCTATTTTTTCTCCCATTTTGTTATAAACAATAGCTTTAATGAGACTGTGAATATGGCTGTTTCCTTCCATCCACTTACAAAAATATATGAATGAAAATCAAAAATATTCTTGTGCATGTAGAAAATCAATTACTGACTGCAACAGTTCATGTGAAAATATCTGAGGGTTTTAGATGATGACAAGCTTAATGTGAGCAGACACTGTAATAATTACTCCATTTCTACTGTTACTATTGTTACCCTTGATAATAATAGTTCATTGTAATCAAGGTAGTATTATAAGATTACCCATTAAATTAAAAACTTGCTATAGCTCATAGTAATGATAAATTATTTGCATATATTTTTAAAGTTATGTTTGTGCTTAAAATGATCTTATCTGGCTATTCATGAACCAGAAAGAGAACCAAGTCTGGGTTAGGACCACAGACCTATATCGAGCTTCAGGATGGAACCAGAACAAACATCTAGATCAATTTTTAGGTGGCTGATTAGAAACATCTGCCACATACATTTTAGACAAATAGGGTCTAAATGAATTCAGAGATGAGCAGGGATTTCTTGCCATGAACAAAATCTTTCTTTAAAAAGCTCATCCCATGTAGAGAGACCAGCTGCATTTGAGATCCCAAACTTAGGTTGAGCTAACCTGGTTTAGGAAGCAAACCTTTGATATTCTCCCAGCATAATAGGCCCATGTTACCAAAATAATGTCTCATTCCACAGTGCGGATTCCAATATACTGGGTAAAGCCAACTGTTAAATACTAACACAGAGATATGTACATGGCAAAAGAGAAAGAGAAAACACATACAAATGCAAGCACCCATACACATAAAACCTACACAAGAGAAATTTTCAAATAAAAATTTCAAAGCACATGAGAAAAATAAATATCATAAAGCTCAAGAAATAGGAGGCATTACTCTAAAATAATGCCAAATATGAAAACATTCTAAGGACTTTAAAATATCCATAAAGATGAGGAGGAAGAGGAAGCAGAGAAGGAGGAAAAGGAGGTGGAAGAGGAAGAGGAGGGTAATAATATTAGTAACAACGTCAACAACAAAATAATAGCTGCTAAGGTTGAGTACTTCTGTCACTATTTTAAAGTGGACAGATTCATTTACAACATATCAATGAGGAAAATAAAGGGGAAAATTCCTATTTTTATCTGGACCCCATTAATCCACTAAAAGTTCTGCTCAACTTCTCAACCTCTTGATTTTAGAATCATCAAATATCTCAGGAGGAAAAAAACACAATGGTGCCAAATGCTGAACATTCTTCTGTGAACTTCCACTCTCTTCCCTGAGGCTTGCTCTCATGTCTATAAGGCAAAATCAATAAATAATTAGGTAGCAAAGACAGGAAGATGTGAATCAATAGTAAATAGGGCCAAAGGAAAACTTATAAAATGAAAAATACAACACTGAAACAAAAAAAGATAGAATGAGCATTTAACTGAGGACAGAATCGGCAAATTGGAGAACAGTAGTTAAGAATTTACCTAGAACAACATGTAGAACATAACAAAAGATAAGAACTTAGAAAATATTATGTAAGGAGAATAGATGAGAAGCTCCAACATATACCTAATAATTGTTCCAAAATTAAAGAATAGGGAACACGGCTAATAATTTTCTTGAAATAAAGGAAGACAGGAATTATCAGAAAGGAAACTCACGGTACACAGCAGAACAAATCAAGAAAATAAGCCCACACCTATGAGTTTTACTGTGATAAGAGTGATATTTCCAGAGCGGCACACTGCTCTGAATGTCTCATGTGGGAACTCTGCTCTTGGCAATGACAATGGGGTTTTATCAGACTAAACCTCCAACTGAGAACAGCTAGTACATCTGGATAATTTGCTAAGAAAATGTGCATAAAAGCATCAGAGAACTACCAAATGGAATGAGGATCTATGGTGCCCAGATCCAGGCAGAGGAGACAGGCACCGAGAAGTGAGCTCCTCCTTTTGAGGTAATGGCCAACTCTGAAAATGGCAGCTGAAAGGTTGAGAAACTGTGCAAAACTTTACAGCAATTAGTGATGTTACCACAAGTTGAGTTTCAGGACCACACAAAAAGAGGAGCCCTGAAAAGTACCCCAGGCTTGTGATTGACCCTTTAAAGAGCTACACCCTAAGAATAATGCTGAATTAGACTGCATTATTTACTCACTGCACGGTCAAGTGACTAAAGAGCAAAGGCAGAAAAAAATCTTGAATGTTGTTAAGAAAAAAAAAAAGTCTTCAAAGGAGCAACAAGTAATCTTAGAGTTGACTCCTAAACAGAAATAATGGGAGCCAGTGATCTGACAATCATATTTTGAAAGGACAGAAAGAAAACATCTGCTTATATAGATTTCTACAGCAAAAATACCTTTTGAAAATGAAGGTGATATAAAAATATTTTCCAAGAAACACAAACTAAGAGGATTCAGCATTAGCAGACCTGAATTAAAAGAAAAACAGAAGTTGTTCTTTAGCTACAAAGAACATGATTGAGGTGGGAAGGCTAATGTGTGGGCAAATGAATATGGACTCCGTAATCATTTGTGTGAGGGTTTAAATAAAATTGAAGAAAACTTGGAAGAAAAAGACATGAAAACACCATTATATAATTTGAGAGGAGGATAAATGAAGTTAAAATGTTCTAAAGCCCTTGCAGGGTCTAAAGAGAGGTAAAAGCATTAATATATATTATACTATAATAACTTAAGGATACAGATTGTAATCTCTAAATCAATACTGACTAAATAATACTAAAAAATATATATAACTAACAAAGTAATGGGGGTGCAATGATTAAAACGATAATGTGAGAAGTTAAAAGGAACAAAAAATCAAGAATAAAGACAACTAAACTAAAGACAACAACAAGATCAATTTTAAAGCCTATCATTAATTACATTAGATGAAAAATAACTATGTTGTGTCAGTTTGGGTCCTCCAGGAAGCAGGCACCAAGAAGAAATGAGAGGTACTGAAGATTTAGTGGCAAAAATAAAAGGGGAAAGGAAATTAGAGGATGCAGAGAGAATCTGCTCACAGTACTGATCTGACACCTGTGAAAAAATAACAGGAAGGAAGGAGAATGCAGAGGAAGATCCGCTGAGGAAGTCTCAGCCAAGCTGATATGGGCCCAGAGCAGACTGCCCATTCCATGAGTCACATATCAGACAGAACAGGCATGGCTCTTGTACCCCTGTCACACTTACCCGTGGCTGGGAGCAGCCCAGGTAAAGGATGATCTTAGGCTAAATGCAGTGACCGAACCCAAAGTAGTTGGGGGCTATCTGCTAACTACATTCCTTCCAGCAGTTTCTAAAGACAGATTTGAGCAACGTACCCCTGAGATGCCGCAGTCCACCTTTCGTGGACTATATAGATCCACATTTCCATACATGGTCAAAGAGCAGCTTCTATGGGCCTCTTTTCCTGAGGTAAACATTGAAGGGGGACCAAGTGCAGCCTCTGTCATTACTGTGAATCTGGGACCACACCCGGTGCTAACTGCCTCCCTTCTTCACCATCCATTTCAATTCCCCTCCCCCTCAGCCATCATCTGAAGGCTTTAGTGCTTACCTCCTAATATCACCCATGCCTGAGAGGCCTGAGGCCCTGGCGATCAGACACTCCTCAACAGGTAAATGTATTAATGTATATTGTACTTCAATGACTTACGGATGGAGTTATGTGTTTGTACACTCACAAATATAACGGGGTAAGGGAGGAAAAAATGGACCCACTTGGATCACTTGCATCCTACACATATTTCTCCTGCCCCCATCATATGAGACCAGTCCCACCTAATCTATCTTGGATGCATCATTTTGAGATCTACAGTCTCAGTTCTGGATGTGCCATTTCCATCTTATGACTGACTTCCACTGGGCCCCTCTGGCTTTAGACACTGCAGATCTCACAGAACCCAGACCATAGTAGGAAATGAGGGATGTCCAGTCCCTTGGTACCCATGGTCAAGTCTTCTATCAGCACTCAGTAACTCTACAGGAGCTGTTTCTCAAAAAGTGTATAATTCTCACCAAAGGCCTGAATTATAATTCTTCCACTGGGGCTTGCAAATCCCATAATGAACATTTTTTTCACCCCAGACATTTCAAGGACATAGTGTTGGCTGGATCATATGGCCTGAGGGGCAAGAATGTCCGTGTCAAAATTGATAGGTTTCCATGTTACTGTATATGGGCTGAAGCACAATTCCTAGGTATCGAATACGCTGGCTCCAGGAGGCAGGAAGACCGTCAGGCATTGCACAGCAATTTGTCTTTTACGTTGGATACTCTAACATATCCCTGACTACATCATCTACAAATTTTACTGAGGTGTCAGAACCCTGAATCTATATATTTCTCTCTCACCCTCTGGAGCACCAAGGTCTCTCGCGTGCCAGGTACCTCTCGCTAATCTTGGCCAAGCGGCATCACATCATCAGTGTAATGGATTAGTGTGGTGTTCTACCAAAATCCAGATGGTCCAGGTGGTCAAGATCTCTGAAGTTTGTTATGGCCGAAGATGGGAGAGTCAACATAGCTCTGAGGAAAACTTGGAACGAATTGTTGTCTACATGGATGCAAATTTTTTTATTTTATTGAGAATGGAAGAGAACACATACCAAATGAAGGGCCACACAGTATATACCAGAAACATTATTACTCTTCTCTCCCAGGGATACCATGTCTGGTTGGCAGCTGCTATTAGGACAGCTACTTGAATGAGAGTGAAGAAGTCTACATTCACAAGCATCCATCAGGTTTCTACAAGGGCCAGGCTGGCTAATTAGAGGGATATAATAGGAACCACTACCCATGGATTTTTTTAGATCTTTAAGTTTGACACTAATATCCACACCCCATTCCCCAGGATTGTTTTATATTTAATATCTTATCTGGGATTTAACATAGTTTCAGAGTCTCACATTTGTCCTTCCCCACCATTGGAGCTCTTAACCCACAGGCCAAAATCTCAATGTGAAGATTACTCCAGCTGCCAAGTGAGTCAACTCCAATTATACACTCAGTGACAAGGAAAAGACCTATTGTAGGGAGGGCTTTGGCTAGGACTCCAGTTATTACCTAGCACTTGTGTGTCTCCACTGTAACAGAGGACTCCAGTGAGGCTCCATGTTAACTCAGACCCTGTGTCCTATAATACTCAAAATATTTTGATATTCTTATTTCCCCAGAATACAGTAATTCAAGTAAATTGCTGTCAGTACCATTGGGGAAGGACTAGAGGTTTTTTGTTGTTTTTTTTTTAAAGTTTATTTATTTTTGAGAGAGAGAAAGAGCACAAGCAGGGAAGGGGCAGAGAGAGAGGAAAACAGAGAATCCAGAGCAAGCTCCAGGCTCTGAGCTCTCAGCACAGAGTCCAACACGGCTCAAACCCACGAACCATGAACTGCAAGATCGTGACCTGAGCCAAAGTCAGACGCTTAACCAACTGAGCCACCCAAGTGCCCCTAGAGGTATTTTTACAGTATATATTTGCTTTGACATTATAAGGTCCTTCCGTTCACCACCATCCTGTGAATTTGGATCTGAAAATTGGCACAGCAATGAAAAGTCGGCTGAGCAAGGGATAATGATGACATTTTATTGGTCAACTGTCCCCAACCTCTTGTTCCTATATTCTTGTCCTCCTCTGAAGTTGGATGTAAAAAACACTCCCATTGGCTGCCCTTCTCTGCCATAATTGGTGGTGTTAATGAATGGAGTGTCCCAGGTAATACAGTGGGTCTGCTGACCTCATATAATATATCCACTCCGAAACACTCACGTCCCTCAGCCTTTTTGTTTTCTTTACAAACCGCCTCAGCAACTCAAGCATCTCCATTTCATTCAGTGTGGGCTACTACTTTCTCCAGGCTTCTAACAACCACCCCAGCAGTTAAATTGCCCCATTCCCTGGGATCCTTGTCAGGGTGTTAAATTCTACGTTTGAGAAAGCGCCCCTAAATCACTCAGTTCTTACTTCTGCCATCTTAACATTCCAACCACTAGATCTAATACCCTAAGGAATAACCCTTTAAAACTTAAAAAAAATAAAATAACAGATACAAACTAAAATATTTACAACTAAAATGGTATGCTGTGATTTTCCTTAAATACTCAAACAAAAAAATGAGATAAAATGTGTGTGTGGAGAGTGCTAGATACAATTAGAATGCCAGAATGTTGATAAGAACTGAAGCTGGGGTTGCCTGGCTGGCTCAGTCAGTGGAATATGTGACTCTCGATCTCGGGGTTGCAAGTTCGAGCCCCACACTGAGTGTAGAGACTACTTAAAAATAAACTCTTTAAAAAAATAAATAAAAGGAAGAACTGAAGCTGGTTGATAGACTCACAAGGGTATGTGTGTGGTCCCTATTAAATTTCTCTTCTTTGTGTGTACATTTGAAATTTTCAGTTAATAGGTAAACAACAAAAAGAAATCAGAGAGCTTCAGATCTTTTATTTTCTTCTGGACTTTCAAGGTGACAACGGTTTTGGATTTTTTATGGAAGGTAGAGAGGAATGTTTAAATGTAATGGGGTTGGACAATGTGAGAGAAAGAGAAAGCAAAAGAAGAGAAGAGGAGGAGGCAGAGAAAGAGGGGGCAAGAAGGAAAGAGGGAGTCTTACGTCTGATACGGCTGGTGGAGATCCAGACCTTAACTGTCACCTAAACACCATCCATCCAACATTTCCTTTTGGACAGAGCTGCAGTGTCTGGAAATCATGGGGCTTGGCCAGGCGTTGTGTGAGAGATCTCTTCTAAATCCCTTCGGTGGCTACATGGCCTTCGATAGATGAGAGACTGGTGTTCTGAAATGCCCAACAGCCTCAAGCCTATTGCCTTCGAGGTACTGTGCCCCTGTTGAAGGTGTGGAATAACTCCCTGGCATAAGGGATTCCAATACACAGTCAGGGGTGAGAACCACTGATAAAGGTATATGTAGGCCCTGCCCTTCACAGGGAGGCTACATTGAATCATGATTAGGAGCAGGTTTCTTTTTTTTTTTTTTTTTTTTTTTTTTTTAAGTCAGACAGGCTTGTGTTTGGATGTAGTCCTGCTGTTCTGGTCATGTAACTGCTCTGGGTCTCACTCTTCTTAGTTGTGAAATGGAAACAGCTATACCTACCTCATAAAGGTGTGAGGAATGAATATAATACAATTCACTATTGTTTGGGAAGCATCTAGTGTGCTGCTTCCCAGACAAGTGTCCTTGGAGGTAGATACTACTTTATAAAAGGTTTTTGAAGCCAAGAAAGCCTTCACATCCCAGAGAAATAAATCTCTAATTGTGAAACAGCATCACAGATGAGTAGGGGAGATCTTTTGGGATTTTCCTAGGAAGTCTCAGCTTATATAGGAGGAGACTCTCATCCACATGGTTGAGTCTGACATCCCCCTCTTACCACATCTGCCTGTATAAGATTACAGAAAGAGGCATTCATATATGTATGAGAAAATGCAAATCAATATCACAATGAAAAACAAACAGACCTCATATTGTTAGGAAAAATTAAATCTGGCAATACTGATTATAAGGGAATAGCTGTCATTGGATCATCTATGTGTTGCTGATGGGGTATAATTATGACACCAAGAGAAACACTGTGGAATCATATTGTATAGTTGGGCAGCCAGATACCCTTCTATCTAGCAATCCCACTTCTAAGTGTGTAACCAGGAGAAACTCTTGCACATTTTACCTGAGGACACGGGAAAGCTCATGTCATCTCTAGACTGCAATAGCAAAAAAAATTAGAAACATCCAGAATGCCAAAAAAAAAAAAAAACCATCTTATTGCATTGTAGAAAATTTGGATAATATGAGCAAAACTAAAGAAGAAAATATAATTACATCATCTACAGTATTTTTCCTATATATATAAATACAGCTTAATAAAATAATACTATACATATACTTTTATATTCTATCCATTTGAGTTCACATATGGGCTGATACTAAGCTGGAATGTTTACTCTAATGATTTCAGTTACTAAATTATGGAAATATTTCCATAGTAGTTAGAAATGGTTGCTGCCCCAAGCCTTCTATATACGCCTCCTGAATTTGCCTTGGCTTCCACAGCTGGGGCCATTAGACTCCCTCACACTTCAGAAACTGGAGGAATATGTCTGACACTGCCAGAGGCTTCCAGAACTCTATACCAGCTTAGTGGTCTGCATCCAATTGTACATATTAGCACTTGTGTCATACCAGTTAAATTATTCTATTGTGCCACGACATTCATTTTTAAAATTATTATAATGTCTATGTTGTAAATATGCCATAATTTATTCAAATATCTCCTTCTTATTGAAAAATTGTGGTTTTAAATTTTTTTTTATTTTGTAAGTACCACTGTGATGAGAACTTTGTTTTATTGCTTATGTATGAAATTATAACTAGGTCACACAAGGATGAATACCACTAAAGCCCTTGGTATATGCTGCCTAATCTTGGTAACTTTTTAAATATGGCATTGGGTTGACTTGAAAGAAATACACAAGAACCTCAAAGACCAAAAGGTCCTGAAGATGTAAAAGCACTCTAGAATAAGGGTTTTCATGACAGCTTAAAGACAGAGGTACGGCACTGAAATTAAAAGAAATTTCTCATGTATTGTTTCATTTGATACTCAAAACAACTCTGCAGAAGAGGTAGGACAGATTAGTAACTTGTCCAAAACCAGTCATTAATTTATATACATATATATATGCCTATGAACCCACATGCACTCCCCTTATCCATAGCTTTCAATTTTATATAATATTGTATATGCACATTAATTAATAAAAATCCTTTTTAAGTGGATGTTGCTGAAATTTTACTCTCATCTTTGTGCTTAACTTTGATATTACAAAAAAAGCCGCTAAGAGCTCATTCTGACTTTCACCAGATAATGGCTATATACTCCTTAAAATCTATTCCATATTCATAAACATACTCTAATGGCTGGTGAGTTTAAACAAAATGTCATGGATAATTTTCATCTCTAATATAATAATAAAAGTGATTGTATCTCTCCTACTCAGCTTATAGGAATTAAAAATTTCAGTGCCTTAAGAAAGGAAAATATGATAAATACGCTTAATGATCTTAGTAGAGTGGATATACATCCTCAGTTATTTTTTTTCACTTTGAGTAGAACTTTCATTTGAGATCATCCTTCCATTCTGCCTCAAAAACACAAACTGGCATTTCCTAGACAAAGCCTATATTAACACTAAAAGTATTCCTTCTAGAAAATGGTATTTATTTGTTGTTTGAGGGGAATTTGATGCAGCCCTTCACAATTCTGCCATGACAACAAATTTGTTTCCATCCAGTTCTGTAGTGTCAATTTGCTTTCAAACATATCACCTCATGCACTCTCAGCATGTAGCATCTCTCTGTTATTTTAGACTTCAATCTGCTTCAGGCTCAGAGAACGCCGTGGTGTGTCTGTAATTCATGTTTATTTTTAGAGTTATGCGACTTTCATTAGAAATCACAAATCTATCTTAACCCAGTTTGTCTTGTTCTGACAAAAAAAAAAAAATGATCATGCCAGGACAGTTTCAATGAGCAGACTTTGAAAAATAATTGAAGGAACTTTCCTGGGGAGGTATGATGATGGTGGACTATATCTCTCTCTGTATCTCTGTATCTGTATCTGTATCTCTCATGCAAGATTAAAAGAACCCTTCAAGGTATTTGATTTATGCAACCAAACAATATCAAGTAAGTGTTTCTTTAAAGATAGAGATTATAAAATGCTTCTGATAAATAAACCACAGCTCCATAAAGCAAAATGAAAAGATATTTGAAAGAAAGCCTGTTTGAAAAGAAAGGGATTAATATTCATTAAGTGCCCACCAGATTCCAAGTACTTTCTGCAACATTAAGTAGGTATTGTTACTATCCCCCATTTTAGAGTTGACAAAATTGACCAAATAAAGAGCAGAGCCAAGATGTGACTCCAAGTCTGTTTAAATTTCAAAACCATTGATTTTTGTAGTGCATGTTTTGAATGAGCGTATGATCAAGCTTTCAGTGGTAGGTTGCATTAGTGTTCCCAGTTCTTCACTGCTTCCTGCATATCCTTTGCCATGTAACTTTCTAAGGCCCTCTCACTGAAGGCAGAGTATCCCCCACATCCCAAGTCTAGTCTCAACCATGTGACTGGCTTTAGCCAATGGGATATTAATAGACATAATACTAGCAGGGGGTTGAAAGCATTTGCTTGATTGGGCTTGGCCTCTTTCACTCCACCAGCACCATGAGAAAGACTCACTGACCCAGGTAGGGGATGAGAAACCCCCAAAACAAATCTACCCAGCCTGGATCAGCTGAACCCAGCAAGCTGCAGGCACATGAGGAGTATAGCCAAAAATAGCAGAACTGCCCATTCACGCCCTGCCTAATTCAGCTACCCTTAGCCAATCCACAGATCTGTGCAAGTAAGTCCTGTTGCTTTAAACCACTGAGCTGTGGGATGATTTGTTACACAACAGTTTTGTGGCAATAGCTGACCAATCTACCCCCCATAACCTGCCCCAGAATGGAGCAGAGACGGTTGTGTTTTTCTTTTTAATCCTACAGGTTGCAAAATGTACAAAGGATTGAATATTGTTTCCATACACAATGAAGGAAAAGCTTTTGGTCAATTAATCCTAGAAATATTCTGTAAGAGCTCTTGAAATATTAAAACGTCAGCCACAGTACACATTTAGGCAACATTTAAGTCCCAAGATCACCAGCTGGTTGACTTCACAGAATGTAATCACATTCCAGGAACAAAGGGGACATGCTTCTAAGAGACACGGGCAAGCCATCATTCTGCAAGAAGAGGACATATAAAAATTTCAATCTATAAAAATTACACTTTAAAATAACTGAAAGAGGGGCACCTGGGTGGCTCAGTCGGTTGGCTGAGCTTCTGACTTTGGCTCAGATCGTGATCTCACAGTTCATGGGTTCAAGCCCCACAGCAGGCTCTGTCCTGACAGCTCAGAGCCTGGAGCCTGCTTCGGATTCCGTCTCCCTCTCCTCTGCCCATCCCCCACTCATGCTCTGTCCCTCTCTCTCTCAAAAATAAATAAACATTAAAAAATTTTTTTAAATAAAATAACTGATAGATGTGAAAAAAACTGATAAGGTTTGATTAGTTTTTATCTTTTATTCCTACAATTTCATAGTCTCTCTCTTCCCCCAAAGCACTTACTTAATTGTCATTTACAGAAGAGAAAAAAAATGACAACATGAAAATAAACAGATCAGTTATAAGTGCATCTTCCCATTTTGCTTGTTATTGACCTTGTTCTAACACTCAGGACATGATTCTCTTTCACATATTCTTTACTATCTGCAGTCCACTCATTAGAATAAGACTTTTTTTACTATATAACAAACTTATACCCTTGCTTTGAGACTCAGCTCCAATTCTGGTTCTTCAATAAAAAGTTCCATAAACTATTCTCTCTTTCTATCCTAATGACTTGCCACTAGACAAATGATCTCTGTCCCACGGTTCTCTCCTGGCAATTTACTTGCACTTTAAAAAAATAGCCCCTTGGGGTGCCTGGGTGGCTCAGTCAGTTGAACATCTGATTCTTGGTTTCAGTTCAGGTCATGGGCTCAGGTCATAATCTCATGGCTTCCTGGGTTCAAGCCCCACATCAAGCTCTGCGTTGGTGGCACAAAGCCTGCTTGGGATTCTCTCTCTCTCCTCTCTCTCTGCCTCTCCCCACTCACGCTGTCTCTGTCTCTCTCAAAATAGATAAATAAACTTATTTATAGTTAAATAAATAAGTAATAAGTAACCCCTTAACACCTTCCAGTTGGATTTTGAGGTATTTTTGTGCATCTTGATCCATCTGCTAAGCAACAGGTCATCAACTGAACTGCATCCTAAGGTCAGAGGGGTAAGGATCAGTAAAGACGATTGACAAATGGCAACTCTGGGGAGTGGAGATTCTAGCCAGCTGAAGAGCATCTGAAGAAAGAAAGCTGTACTCAGGTCCACCGACATTTTTCCAATAGGGGAACATACGCTCAGAGGTGATAGATACTCCAGTTTTTAAGATTCTTATATAAAATTTCCAAACCTTGTATGAAATCCTCCTTTTTAAATCCTGCTATGACAGAGATTTCATTATTGTTCGCAATTACATACCTGCTGCACAGAAGCAGAATATAATCCCCCGCCCCACTGAGGAAGGGCTTGGCTACGTGATTTGCGTCAATCAGCAACGGTTGCGCTCCGTGTCTGACCAGAGCTTTCAATGCGTCACCGTAGCCTCTGACCCCAAAATGACAGATACATGGAGCAGATCCCAACCCTGACCTGCAACCTGAGGCGGAGCCACCCCAGCCGACCTGCAGATCCATAAGCAGGAAACATAGATGTTTGTTGTTGCATGCCCCTGAGATTTCTGGGCTTGAATTTCATACAGCATTATTGTATCTGAAATTTGGATACAGCATTTGCCCACACATCTAAGGAAAAAATTAAAGCACAAAGCACTCTGATAACTAAGTTGGGCTCAGAGGCCTGTAGGTTTCAACCTTCATTACTGGGCGTTTTTTGAGGAGCATTTGCAGGGAGTGTATTTCCATTTAAATTTCCTGTCCCCTATCAGGACAACATCTAGTATTGTCCATCATAGAATAAAAACAAACAAACAAAAAACTAATTTCTTATTTGATAATAATCTCTTTTACATCAAAGCTCTTCTTTTTATTTATTTTTTAATGTTTATTTTTGAGCACAAGCAGGGGAGGGGCAGACAGAGAGGGAGACACAGAATCCAAAGTAGGCTCCAGGCTCTGAGCTGTCAGCACAGAGCCCAACGCGGGGCTGGAGCTCATGAACCGTGAGAACATGACCTGAGCCCAAGTCGGGTGCATAACCAACTGAGTCACCCGGGCGCCCCTAATCTCTTCTTTTTAAAAATAGAAACCTCTTGTCCAGATTATGGGGAGGTCAAGCTATAAAGCATGCTGAGTCATCACTAAAATACACTAACTCACATTTCCACATCCTGTTCCATATATAAACCTTATAGGACCCTTAAGAGGAAATTTGAAAACACTACTCCCGGCACTGACAACTCTTGAGTATTCTGCAACAGACGAGAGCAGTCTCACATAGCAACAAGTGGATAGTTCAAAATTAGGTGCATCCTTAAATATGGATAATTAAAGATGTTATGCACAGAGTTTATTTCTCTCAATATAGGTTTTGTTTGGCCATCCTGGTTGGTGCAACGGTTCACCGATATCTGTGACAAGCTCTTCTTACAATGCTCTTTTGTCATCCCTAGGTGATACCATTGGCCTCAAGACAAACATAAGTCACCACCATACCCACGTTCCAACTCCCTGGGAGGAGAAAGAAAACAAAAGTCAGGCTCCTTTCCTTCTAAGGCATGACCAAGAAATGGTACATAGCACTGCTGATGCAAAATGAAAACCTTTCAGAATTTCCAAAAAAAAGAAAAAAAAAGGAAGAGTTTTATTCAAGCCCATATGAGAGCAGCTGTCCAGGATATACAATCTGGAGGAAGGAAAGAATACTACAGGGGCACCTGGGTGGCTCAGCTGGTTAAGCATCCAATTTCAGCTCAGGTCATGATCTTACAGTTCATGAGTTCAAGCCCCGCATCGGGCTCCCGCTCTGTGCTGACAGCTCAGAGTCTGGAGCCTGCTTCGTATTCTGTGTGTGTGTGTGTGTGTGTGTGTGTGTGTGTGTGTGTGTGTGTCTGCTCCTCCCCCACTCATGCTCTGTCTCTGTCTCTCAAAAATAAATAAATGTTAAAAAAATAAAAATAAATACTTCAGAGAAGTAAAGTTTAATACATGGTTGTGTATGTTTTTTTGTTACATCAAGAGTTACAAATCATCGTGATAAAGGACATTTCATAAAATTACAAGCTTTATCTTATGCTTTTAGTGTGGTCAAGGTTGTAGGCTTCAGAGTTGTGAGAACAGAATTTAGGGAGACTTTTACTCTTATCTTTAGTTTGAAATGTTCCTTTTAGGTTATTTGCTAATGAAGCAGAAAGTTTCGAATACTATAGAAGAGAATAGGTACTTAAGAGACAACTAAGAATGTCTGTAACACGAAGATAAAGAGGAAACATTTTGACAAGTTTGTAAACCCTGATCCACTTTAGTCATTGCATGTGAGTTTACAAGTAAATCAGTGTCTATGCACTCTTCTTTAATAAAAACTACTTTGGGGTCACCTGGGTGGCTCAGCCGGTTGAGCGTCTGATTCTTGACATGGGCTCAGGTTATGATCTCATGGTTCATGGGTTTGAGCCCTGCGTCGGGCTCTGCACTGATAGTGGGCAACCTACTTGGGATTCTCTGTCTCTCCCTCTCTCTCTTTCTGTCTCTCTCTCTCTCTCTCAAATAAATAAATACACATCTCAGAAAAATACCACTTTGCCCCCTTAATTCCATCAAGTAAATATTGAATAAAGATATTTAAAGAAATAAATTTAAAACAAGACCATAATTTTAGACTGCCTGAAATGACCAAAGGATTTGATCTAGCCTTTTCCTTGCTTAGCATATGATTAATATTGGGTTAACTTCATTTTGAAATGAAACGGTGTGAACTTCACAAATGATACTCAAGCAGATGATCTGTGTTTATTCACTAGGTGGTTAGTGGTTACCTATTTATTGAGGTGCCATGGCGAGGCACTTCGCTAAGCACGGAAGACACGTGTGGATAGCAAAGCACACATGCTCCTCGTCTTCATGGAGAGAAGACGGACATCAATCACACCATCACACAAATAGAAGCATGGTTACAAATGGATGAGAGCGCGATTAAAATTGATACAGAGTACCGGGCAGTACATTGGCCATGGGATATGGAGATAAACAAGTCCTTGGAGAACACAAAAAGCTTCTCCTTTCACACTCAAGCACCAGTTCTATTTCTCTTTGTGTATCTTTTGCTTTGAGGAGAGACCAAAGGGATTCCCCAAGAATATGCTACCCAGAAAGGTAGCGTATTAGCTTCGGGCACCACAGTTACACCTCTTAGGAGTACTGTGTTGATACAGCAATTGATTTTTATTGTAGTCTAGTTTTCTACCAAAAAATCTGTAGCCTGTGTGAATAATAGAAAACAGCTCAGGGATGTGTTTGTCTCAAACCATACTCTCTACTTCTCCCACAGAAGTCTTATTGAGTTGCCAACATGATAATTGATCTCATTAGAAGCATCCCAACAGTCAGTGCTCAGCAGAAATTGAGGAGGATGCTGGGAAATTGCCATTGCTGCACCACAGCTGGGTCTAAATTAAAAGGAGCAGGTTTTCCCCAACAGGAGACTAAGGTACAAGATAAAGTTAACACCTCTGGATTATCTATTATTCAGGAGTTTTTAGAAAACTGTGGTTTCTATTTTCATTATACACACAATTCCTTAAATTTTTGTTATTAATATCTTATGACTATGGCTTTTCCAAAGCCCCTGCCTCCCGGGCTAATTGCCCCCTTTGTGCACTGCTGCGTCCTCCACGACATCCACATGCTCCAGGAAAGCATTCTCTCAACTCTCATCTCTGCCTTTAAGCCCCCAGAAGCACCCTGAGCCTGTTCTACTCCTCAGTGTTCAGCAAAATAACACAACTTTTGAACACCCAATAATTCCACTCTCTAATACACAAGCATCTGCTGGTTTTAATAAGGAAAATAGCAAAGGGGATTATTCCTGAAGTCAGGTGATGTAAGTTGCTAAGTCTGTGGGAGACATGGTCTCTTCAACAGTAAAGTGTAGTTAAGAATAGCTGGCCTCCTTTACCTTGTGGAGCTTTGATGAGATGAAGGATATGAAAACATTCTGAAGATGACAACAAACATGCTGTAAGCCAAAGGCGACAGAATCAGAATGTCCCCTGAACACACAGGATGTAGGATGTTTTGAAGACCCTGAAAATCTTGCTGTCTTCCTAACTTTACTCCTCCTTCACATCTCAATATAACTGTGTTTATCATGATACCAGAAATTTACACTTCCACTGTTGTCCTTTTACATTGAGTCTTGGGTCTCCGGAAGTCCCTCTGACAATGCATAGATCTACCTGGTGTTGGTAACAAATGAACCTCAAGGGCAAAGAGAGAAGGGTATCAGATTATTCCATTTTGGTCTTGCCAAATGGATGGGATATCCTAGAGGATGAAATGCAACATGAGTACATTTGGACTGACTAGAGAAAATTCAAGTTTGAACTGAAACAGAATTATTTATGGACTTGGGTAGAACACAGGAGGATAGAAATTAAAACTGGTTCCAAAAAGGAAATGTGGAGACAAGTACTATAGATGAATTTCATCTGCTGAACTATATGACTTAAATCTAGACAATAAAAACCAAGTGTGGCTCTAAAAACTAATTATCTTTCTTTCTGCATCCCTTTCGTCACATCCTCTATGAGCCTCAGTTTCCTTATTTGTGAAATGAGAGTAGTAATGCTCACCTTACAGCTTTGTTGAAGGATTGGATACTAAAATAATGAAAAGCAATATGATGCAGTGTCTGGAATATAATAGGTGCTCAGTAAATATTTTCCTCCCCTGTACTACCTGTGAAAATTTACGATATAACATTTTTATTAGGGGTGCAGAAGGACTAATTAGCATAAAGGAGGGAAAACAACATTTAAATTCTCCTTTTGGTGGGATTTTTCCTCCCTTCTTTGGGAATGAAAGGGCCTAGAAACTAGTTCATGTACATAGTTCATGTAACAAAGGGAAAAAAAAGAAAGAAGAGAAGACACAAGAGACACTAAAAGTTGCATAGAAATATTCAAAGTTAGAAGGTGATGAGGCATGCATCCATGAAAGAATACAGAACTTTCAGGGCTATGCTGGAAGGAAGGAAGTGGATACAGGAAATCCATCCAACTGCCAGTGGAAGATTCCAGGTTATCAGACAAAAGGGATAAAGTGGTGTGTCCCATTTCAGTGTACTAGGAGAAATTGCAGCTCTTGTCCTGAACCCACCCTCAATATTTAGGAATTTTGAAAGGGCGAGAGAAATGCAAAACAAAACAAATACTGCAGAGAGAAAAAGTCCTAATTTTTCAAATAGGGGAGGAAAGTGGAACCTGAGAACTAAAATTTAATACCCCCCCAAAATGTTTCAGACAGATCAGTAAATATATAATTAATAAGCTGTTGGAAAAGAAAGATATGATTGCCAGGAATCTGAACACCCTTCTGAAGCTGAGTAGCCTTGATTGACATGATTCTCAGACTCATTAAGAGTACCATAAAGGGTATGTTTTCATTTTAACTGAGGACTTAGCAAAAACCTTCTCAATAGTGTAGTCAAGAGAGAGCACTATGTGATAGATACACATGGAAAAATCTCTAGAATTAAAAAAGAAAAAGAAAAAAAAATCTCTAGACTTATGGAGGATCAGTGTTCAAATAGCTGGTTTCTCAGTGTCAATAAGGACAGAATAATCTAGGGTCAGCTACAGATTTCAATCCCTGCTTGATCTTTCCTGCCCTGATATGTACCATCTCTAGAAACTGAGTCCCCAAATTCTCTCAATATTTAGGCTTGAACCAATTCCCTTTCCCAAGCCAATCTTGACAAAGCAAAATATACATCAAAAACCTCCCTAATCCAGAATAGGAGAGCTTGGAATTAAGTAAGAATTCTAGTGCTACTCCCCAGAGCTCAGTTCCTTGGTCACAATCTCTGGGGGAAAAAAATTATTTTACTCATTGTCTTAGTTCGGGCTGTTATAAAAAAGTACAAAAGACTGGGTGGCTTATAGACAGAAGAAATTTATTTCTCACAATTCTGGAAGCTGAGAAGTCCAACATCAAGGTGCCAGCATAGTCAGTTTCTGGTAAGGACCTTCCTCCAGGTTGCAGACTGCCAACTTCTTGTTGTATCCTCCTGCGACAGAAATAGGGAGATAGAGCTCTCTCTGATAGAGTCTCTTTGATAAGGGCGCTAATCCCATCCATAAGGGCTCCACCCTTGTGACCTAATTATCTTCCAAAGACAACACTTCCTAATACCATCACATTGGGGATTAGGATTTCAACAAATATATTTCGGGAAGACACAAATATTCAGTTCATAACACTGGCATTCCCATCCCTCAAGGTCTTCTTCAAAGCCATTTAGACCCAGATCTGATGAACCAGGAGCAAATCTGGGGCGCCTGGGAAGTAATCCTCAAATTTTAGTTCTAGGCCCATCCCCTCCATACAGATTACACTATAGATTTGTGTGATCCTTATAACAGTGCATTAACTGTTATTTGACTTCATTCCTTCTAGTAGCTGGGTTTTGCACATTTAATTGAAGTTGTAAATTTCCTGAGTTCCTGATGTGCTCCTTTTGGGGAAGGACACACTCATTTGTCCTACCTAATGACAAGGATCTCTCTCCCCATATTATCATAGTGATGACTTGATCTATAATTGTCTACCATGTGAAATCCCTAAATCTAGAACCCTGCTCACCTTCCTGAGCAAGTGAAGCTTATTTTATTCGTTTCTTTAAAAAGATTTATCCTTCATCTCAGTAAATATGCCAATAAACATGCCTCTGGTCCTCTGATATTCTCTCTCTATTGGCTGGCCCTGTGTTACCAATTCTAAATATTTCTATGGCTGAGACCATCTAATTTACAGCCTCTGAACTAGTCAAAATCATATATCTTTAAAATTTATTTATTTAACAAATATTTATTGAGCACCTAGTATATTCCTAGCACTATTCTAGAAACTAGAAGCAGAGAAATACAAACAAGTAAAAATCCCCTGCCCTCACTGAAAATAAGTATGTTTTATTTGAACTTTTTCTAAAATCTAGGAGGTAAAATCAATAAGTTAGAATACAAAGCAGCCCAAATAAACTAGAACGATAAGCCAAAGCAAGTAAGACTAACTTTAGCAGAGTGATACAATTTTCAATTGGCTTTAAAGACTCCTTTGCTCAAATATAAGTTGGGGAAGATCTGGTGTGCCAGCAATTCAAGTGAAAAGATATGTGCATTAATCTGTGAGTTAATTAGAGCATAGAAACCCAATATGGTAGAGCTATCTTTAAAAAAATCTGAATCTTAGGCTGAAGTAAGCACAGTTCAATGCACGCATTAGTATGGAATACTGTGATCAGTTATTGACAATATAGATGGCTTTTATTTTATTTTTTAATGTTTATTTCTTTGTTTTGAGAGAGAGAGAGAGAGAGAGAGAGAGAGAGAGAGAGAGAGAGAGAATCCCAACAGGCTCCCCACTGTCTTTGCAGAGCCCAATACGGGGCTTGATCCCACGAACCGTGAGATCATGATCTGAGCCGAAATCAAGAGTCAGATGCTCAACTGACTGAGCCACCCAGGCGCCCCAATACAGAGGGCTTTTAAACACTAGAAAGTATTCATAGGAATGTGAGAAAGATGGCAAGAGACCTGGAAGTCGAATTATTGGAAGAACTATTAAGAGATCATTTAAAGACTTTTTTCTAGAAAAGAGAAAAGCTGTGAGGTACAGAATGGGTCTGGAAATCTTTCCAAATATTTGAAGTACTATCATATGGATGTGAGAATAGAATTTTCCTACTACAAAAGACAGAACTGCACTCAAACATAGACTTCCCAAAACCAAAGAAATTGGCACATAAGGCTGGCCTTTTTAACAATTTGAGCTGTGTCGAAATAGAATAGTCTGTATAAAAGTGGTAGAGTCCCTGTCACTGAAAGTTTTCCAGCAAAGGCCAAGTTGGCACCTGCTAAGAACTGGAAGTGGGGTGAGGAGGAGGGCAGGGGCGTCTATAGTAGAGAACATATTACCCTGTAGCACTATCTAACATCTCCTCCAATTTTAAGGTTCTGTCATTCATCCATTTTACTCCACCATGTACCGAAGGAAAGAGAGATATTCTAAGGCATTAAAAAATAGATAAGCCTGATACCCCTCCTGCAGTGTAAAAAGCTGTACCTAAAACAGTGCAGTCAGTACAAATTGAGACAAAATGGTCCTTGTGAAAATTGTTAATTCAATCGCTAAAATAAAACTGTCTAAGTGTGCATATGGTACTCATTTAATAAATCTTAAAAGTGACACTTCCTGACAGGCAAGGGAAATATTTAAGTACCAACTTCAGAACCACAAATCTGTCTAAGTACTGTAACTTGTAAATGAGATATTTTGCCAATATATAATGTAAATTAGACATACACACATGCACTTTTTAAAATATTCTTTCATGGGGCGCCTGGGTGGCTCAGTCAGTTAAGTGTCTGACTCTTGATCTTGGCTCAAGTCGTGATCTCCTGGCTTGTGAGATCAACCCCACACAGTAGGCTCTGCACTGGTGGTACGGACCCTGCACGGGATTCTCTCTCCCTCTCTCTCTGCCCCTCCCCAACTTGCAGTCTCTCCCCTTCTCTCATAAATAAATAAATAAATAAATAAATAAATAAATAAATAAATAAATAATATTTTTTCTTACAGGGTGTAAGTTTGCCTTTATAAGGCAACTGCTCATAGCTGATATTGTACGGTATTGTTGTTTTTAAGCATATTTCCTTTTCCTTAATACCATTGTTTTCCCCCACATCCATATTTTGTAAATAGGGGTAAATTTAATTAGTCTAATACAGCCCACATGTTGTTAAGTTATGGTAGGTAATAGCAGCTTTTGCTTCATGCTAACCTTAAAACCATATGCAATATAGTGATTGCTTGACCATTAAGATGACCAAAATATATTTGTCCTATACATCTGGTCTCCATCCAGGGTTCTTGGTTCGTACGTAGTTCCCAAAGTTCTCGGAATTTCCTAGGTGTTGAGAGTCATAAAGGTGACTTTTGCTATGTTAATGAGGTGACTTTTGAGAAGGCAGTTTGCCTGTAGAGCCAACCACGTGACTAGAGGGTTGGAACTCTCAGTCCCACCTCCAAAACCTCCAGGGAGGGAAGAGGGGCTAGAGATTGAGTTCAATCACCAGTGAGCAACCATGACTGTGTAATGAAACATTTACAGGGTTCGGAGAGCTTCTGGGTTGATGAACATATGGAGAGGCTGGGAGGATGGTGCGCCTGAAGAAGGCAAGGAAGCTCTGTGCTATTTTCCCATGCCTTGCCCTATGCATCTCTTCCATCTGGCTGCCCCCAAGCCAAGTCCTTTTATAGAAACCAGTGATCTAGTAAGTAAATTGCTTCTCTGACTTCTGTGAGCCACTCTAGGAAACTGATGAAACCTGAGGAGTTTGTGGAAACTTCTGGTCTATAGCCGATCTGTAGCCAATTGGTTGGAAGCACAAGTGATAACCTGGGCTTGCCACTGACATCTGAAGTTGGGGGTTGGGGGGAAGGTAGTGAGGTTTTGTGGAACTGAGCTCCTTACTTGTGAAATCTGATGCTATGTTTAGGTAGACAGTATTAGAACTGAGTTGAATTCTTTGACTCTGCTAGTGTCTGAGAACTGCCTACTGGTGTGGGGAAGCTCCCCACCCTCCCACACAAACCCCCACATCAGAACAAGAGACCATATTTAGTATTTATTTCATTTCACCAAAAGCAAATATGTTCTAAATAGTACAAGTAAGCTATGCAGATTTTATTGACTGTTCAGTTAGGATATGGAAAAGATTTACATCATTCTTCATACAGATCAAATTTTTGAAATCCCAATTAAAATGTAGAGATTAAAAGAAACTTAAGAAGCATATCAACTAATTGCAATGGATATATCATAATTGGTTCATACTAAAACAGATGAACTCAAAAAAACTCAAAACTCCTCAAAAAAAGAGGAAATTGAACTCTGAATATTTGACAATATCAGGAAATTATTGTTAATTTTTAAGTATAATAGTGGTATTGTGCTTTTTCTTCAAAGACTCTTGAACCCTTAGTTTTCAGAAAAACATTCTAAAATATTTGTGAATGAAATCATACACTGGGATTTGCTTCTAAACAATCTACAAATGGGGAAACAGAAGAGGATATAGAAGAAAGAGGTAATTCTGACTTGATAATTATTTAATCAGGTGACGAAAACACATATGAGTATTAATTATACAATCATCTCTATTTTTACAAATATCTGATATTTTCCATATTTTTTAAATAAAAACAAATCTTATTTAGACTTTTATTTTCTCTCTGCAAAGTCCTTCTTCAACCACCACCAGCCAATTTTTCCTGTTTTCCTACATTTTCTAACTCCTGTATTTTCTCAAGCAATTCAACTCTCAAACAGAAAAACAAAAGCCTTGAAACTAACCACACCCAGCCCTTTAAAGAATACATTAAAGATTGTTAATTATGCTCAGAGTCTATCCCTTGAGATCTTGGGTTCACGCCAAAACATCTGTTTAATTATCTAGTCTAATTGCAGTTCTTCTTGTATATCATTACACTGGAATTTTTTTAAAAAAAGAAAATGTATTACCATAAGTTTCATCATCTTAACAGCATTAAAATTCATGAGTGTGTGCGTGCACATGTGCACACATGTACGCACAGGTTTATCTCTGCCTTTGTGTGTGCTCAAGAGGCACAAAAGCATAAATAACTGAAGGCTGAAATTAATGATTTTGAGAACTTCTAAAATAAATTAAATAATGAACAAATAATAATGGAGTAAACCTCACAGATTAGGACAATGTTATGAGGTATCATCTCCATTTGAACTTATCTTTTATACCCTAATTTTACCATTTTGACTCTATTTTTATACGCTATTCATGATTTACATAAAACCAACTGACAAACACAGATGGAAAATGTTATCTAACAAAGGAAATAAATGCCTATATCTGGCTCCCTCACAGACCTCTAGTCATATTTAGGTTTACCATGTACCCTTAAATGTTTGGAACATAATAGGATTTTTGTTCTGGCAGACACTCTGGACTGTCTATCTAAAAGATCCTCATAACTCCTTTCTTCCCTGTGTTCCTCTATTGAGAGGCATAGAAGCTAAAATACATGATTTCCCAGGCTCTGTTGCAGTGAAAAATGGCCATGTGACCAAATTGTTACCAAGAAAATGTGAATGGAATTCACTGTGAATGTCTTCTCTTCCCAAATTTAAAATATAAAGTCTTAAACGGAGAAAGGTTTGTACTTTTCTACCTTCTTCATTTCTGGAATGCCAACATGAGGTGCAGAAGTATAGCAAGGCCATCTTGCAACTAAGAGGTCAAAAACACATGCTAAAGATAGTAAAGCAGTAAAAGAAAGAGCCTCGATCCAGAACAACACTGCTAAACCGCTGTTTTATCTCTGGCTTCCTTTCTTCAGATGGATTTTTATATAAGAACAACAAAACATTGTATATTTAAGCCACTGTCAAGAGTGTTTTCCAGGTTTCTGGTTTGTTTGTTTGTTTGTTTGTTTGTTTGTTTGTTTTGCAAGGAAACATATTCCTAATTTACACACTAGTGTTCCTAGGAACAAAACAGGTGGCAGCTGTTCACAATACAGACACAACACAAATATATGTAAGAATGTGGGCAGACTTCTGCTTCTGGCAAAGATGATGAAGTGACAGGGACTGGATTTACCTTTCCACCTAAAACAAGTAAAAGAACAGACATAAGAAACAGTTTTCAGACCTGAGCACCTGTTAGTGCAGGACATTGATCTCTGAGAGAGGAGGAAAATCTGGGGTTAGTCCCAGGGATTGTCCAACGTTACTTCTGGAAAAAGTTTCTAAGCTCCAAAACAAGGTAGAGGAAACCAGGGAGATCCTGGAGGTCTGTCTGATGGAAGATATGGAGCTAAGAGTCCAGGCAGGGCAAAGTGGATAGAGTGAGTATGGCACTGTGAAGGAAGGAGCTGCAATGGAGACAGCTCCGGAGATCTGCAGAGCGTTCACCTCTGGTCTGCAGCCGAGTAGTGACTAAGGGTTACACGTGGGGAGAACTAAGACTAGGGAACAAACCATGCCAAAGGAACGGAAGTAATGACCCCAAAGCTCACACAGGTCCAGGAATAGCTTATATTTTCAGCCAGCCAGAGTGCAAAGCTTCATAACTCACAAGACAACAGAAGAATATCACCTGAGTGGTAGGGCCAAATTTGCCCTTCATTAAGGTTGTCTGGTCCTTATACCTTACAAGACATAAAAGAAACCGTGGAAAGGGTCAAACTGTTCCCCTGTAACTTAGCTGTGTCACAGAACAAAGCTTAAAAATATTCGACACCCAACAAAAAATAATTTACAATGTCTCACATCCAATGAAAAATATTCAAAGAAGCAGGAAAATATAACCAATAAGAGGAATAAAAAGAATCAATGAATAGAAACAGACTTAGAAGTTACATGCTTTAGGTGGTAAACCACAAAGAAAAGTTTATTTGCTTTTGTAAAGGTAATATACTACTAAGACACAGTGAAGATTTAAGGAATGCTATTTTATGAGATATAATACAGAACAGAAAAATGCTTAAGAAGTAATTAACATGTAGGTAATTAACAATTGAGTAATTAATAATTAGATTGATTATATCATCAGCATGATTATTTCATAGAGTTCAGGAAGAACACTTTCTCTTAAAATCAGAAACCATGCTCTTAAGACCACGATAAACTTAATGCTGCTGGAATGATTTGGTCTGGTTAGTCTATTTTTTAGTTAGGTCATAAAAACAACAAAAGCGAGAACAACCCAAAACAAAATAACAGATAGTAATAACTTAATGAAAACTCAGTGCAACATCTTCCCCTTGCATTTCCTTTTTCAACTAACCATTGTACAGAAGATAGAAACTTAGAGATTGCAACTTCATTGCTAAACATCTCCAATATTTATACCTACTTTTCTGGTTTAGTAATTACAAAATGCTGACATGGGCTCTGGATTCATCTTCTTGGACTTCCATATTCTTCTCTGTGCACTATGGAAGCAGATGGAGAATTATATAACACTAGGACCAGCCAGGAAGGTCAAGTTTTGTTTTTCAATCCTTGATCCAGTTTATGATCTTATGATTTGCCTCCTTTCCAACAAAAATCCCAGTTCATATTTGAGTGCTACTGGTAACCAGAAATTGTATTATTTGAAACTTACCTAATTTTTTACCACCACTTCTTGACTAAAATGTTTTTGAATAGTTTCATTTAATAAGTTTTTTAAAACTTATTGAACGTCCACCAACTAATGAAAGGTTAAAGAAGATGTGGGGTGTGTGGGTGTGTGTGTGTGGGGGGGGTGGGGGTGGGTGTGTGTAATGGAATATTACTCAGCACTCAAAAAGAATGAAATCTTGCCATTTGCAATAATGTGGATGGAACTAGAGTGTATTATGCTAAGTGAAATAAGTCAGAGAAAGACAAATATCATATGATTTCACTCATATATGGAATTTAAGAAACAGAACAGATGAACATAGGGGAAGGGATAGAAAAATAAGATAAAAACATAGAGGGAGGCAAACCAAAAGAGATAAATACAGAGAACAAACTTAGGGCTGCTGGAGGGGAGGTTGGTGAGGGGATGGGCTAAATGGGTGCTGGGCATTAAGGAGAGCACTTGTTGGGATGAGCACTGGGTATTATATGTAATTGATGAATCGCTAAATTCTACTCCTGAAACCAATACTATATTATATGTTAACTAACTTAAATTTAAATAAAATCTTGGAGGAAAAAAAAAGAAAAGAAAAGAAACCCAATTCCAATGCAGCTATGAGGGTCAGGGTCAGGAGGAACAGTTTTGATAGCACTACTTTATTTTTTTTAATTTTGAATATTAATTTTTAATAATGTATGATAGTTAACCAGTTTATAAAAGTTGATTTGTGATGATTTATTGATTTTCAATATGAAAATAGGTTGGATAAAAATTGCATATAGAAAAGGCTAGGACCACTGGCCTATGTACTTTTTTTTTAATATGAAATTTATTGTCAAATTGGTTTCCATACAACACCCAGTGCTCATTCCAACAGGTGCCCTCCTCAATGCCCATCACCCACTTTCCCCTCCCCTCCATCCCCCATCAACCCTCAGTTTATTCTCAATATTTAAGAGTCTCTTATGGTTTTCCTCCTTCCATCTCTGTAACTCTTTTTTTTTCCCCTTCTCCTCCCTCCTGGTCTTCTGTTGAGTTTCTCAGGATCCACATATGAGTGAAAACATACGGTATCTGTCTTTCTCTGCCTGACTTATTTCACTTAGCATAACACTCTCCAATTCCATCCACGTTGCTACAAATGACCAGATTTCATTCTTTCTCATTGCCAATTCATATTCCATTGTATATATAAACCACATCTTCTCTATCCATTCGTCAGTTGATGGATATTTAGGCTCTTTCCATAACTTGGCTGTTGTTGAAAGTGCTGCTATAAACATTGGGGTACAAGTGCCCCTATGCATCAACACTCCTGTATCCCTTGGGTAAATTCCTAGCAGTGCTATTTTTGGGTCATAGGGTAGATCTATTTTTAATTTTCTGAGGAACCTCCACACTGTTTTCCAGAGTGGCTGCACCAGTTTGCATTCCCACCAACAGTGCAAGAGGGTTCCCATTTCTCCACATCCTCGCCAGCATCTATATAGTCTCTTGACTTGTTCATTTTAGCCACTCTGACTGGTGTGAGGTGGTATCTGAGTGTGGTTTTGATTTGTATTTCTCTGATGAGGAGTGATGTTGATCATCTTTTCATGTTGATAGCACTACTTTAAAGGAAAAACAAAACTTTTATTGTTAAATAAAAGAATTAGTAAACAAACAAAAAACCTCATTGAACATGGGGGATTCTGAAAATCTCTAAGTGTAACACAAAAATATTCACATTTTTAAGGCACATCTAGAATCCGTTGAAATCACCAAAATCATGAGTTAGAAATACATTATTAATCTTATAAAAGTAATCAAAACAGAGATGAGTTTCTTTCTTTAAAAAAAAAAAAGTAAAAGATTTTTCCTTCTAAATGTGAGACATTCAGCTGGAGGTAATAAAATTGTCTTTTAATCCTTAAAAATATAATACCAATGGCTGTTTCTTCTAAAAGTTGTTACTTAGGCAGTTATGTGGCCCAAGTAACTTATTATGAAAAGCTGAGAGAATGAAAGTATCCTACTTTCAATTATCTAGCAGCCATTAAAACTGAATTCTGCATTCAAAAAGATGTTCTCATAACATGACCTGAGCATACCAGAGGTAACTGACCGTTAAAACCTAGACCTTCTAAAAGCTCTGGGAAAGGCTGAATGAACTCTAGGTCACAGAAAGCAAATTCCCTCAGATGCCAGGCTGCTTAGCAAGGTCTTCCAGAGGTAAAGGGCCCCCATTGATTCTCTCACTACTCAGTTTATGAAGTCAGTCTGTGTTCCTCTCCTGGCACCTGTTGCTAACAAAGCTAGAAATGCCTACTATGAGAGGTATTTGGGAAACAATTTGCTAGAAAATTACTCGCCTGCAAGACCTTCAGTTATGTATCACTTGAGAATGAAACCATTTTATAAATCCATTTGACAGTTTCCTTCCCTATCTTCAATTCTTAACTCCTTCTGAATTCCTGAAAGGATGACTATAAAACCATATTTTCAGTTTAAAAATGCATCATGCTTAGTAAAACACAGAAAAGCAGCTGCTGTTTAAACATGCTTCAGATTAGCAATTCATGGCTAGTATCTCTTAAGGATTATTAATCAAGAAGCATTAAATTAAGCTCAGTCATTATATTAGGCTGTGAGGTATAGTCACATGTCTTACCATGCTGTCCCCAGTGATGGCTGGCTTGCATTCAGTCCCTGGAAACTTCTCTGACCTCCTCCCTACATCACTAGCTGCTGCTATAAATTCAAGGTAGAAAGAAGTCTCCATGCTGGGTTTATGTGGTGCAGAATGTAAGAAATTCCCAATCCACAGAAGGCCCCAATTAAAAAAAAAGTCACTTGTAAATTTGTTGTTTAGTAATTAAAAACATTGTACATTGTTTTGGTATTACCAAGAAAGTGAAAACAAAGTTGCTTCATGCACAAAATGATCCTTAGGTCAACTAATCTGATCCTTTCATTTTTTTGCAGTTGGGAACTCAAACTCAGTCTAGAGAGGCTGATTTTTTTCATAGCAATACAACCATAGTAATACAAACCAATACATAGTAAGCTGATTCATAGTAGTTTGAATCAAAACTTAGACACACATGAAGTTTGTGAACTCCAAGTCTAATCCAAGTCTAATGCTGTTTCTTCTTTTCCCTTTTATTTCATACATGAACACTTCTCTGGGAAAAAAAAAAAGGAGAAAGAAAGAAAGAAAGAAAGGAAGGAAGGAAGGAAGGAAGGAAGGAAGGAAGGAAGGAAGGAAGGAAAGAAAGAAAGAAAGAAAGAAAGAAAGAAAGAAAGAAAGAAAGAAAGAAAGAAAGAAAGAAAGAAAGAAAGAAAGAAAGAAAAAGGGAAGAAAGAAAGAATGAACTTTGAATATATATTTTGTCATAAAGATATACGCAAACATTGTATATTTGCTCTGAAAACAATAACAGCCTAAATCTTGGTTTAAAAAAATAGAAAAAGCAAGAAAATGCTATTATGTTCACTATTCATGCTGAAGAAGTTAGAGGATCTGCTTTCTTCTACTTAGAGAAGGATAAAGAGAAAAAGATTTCTCTGCATTTATTTAGAGGACTCATCTCTACTTTCAAAGACCACCTCAAATGTTACCCCTGTCCTCTGTGCAAAGAATTCACAACTCATTCTTGTTCTTTGTTTACTCCTCAGTCATAACAATCTCTACTCTGCCTCATTGTTTCAGTTAGTTGTATCAGCAGACTGGCTTCTCCCCATGGACCATGAATTCCTTGAGGTTAACATGGCCTCTTTCATCATGGTCTGTCCGAGCAGCTCTATCATAGGGTTTCTTGCCTAAGAAGTAGTCAGTAAATGTGTTTCAAATGGAACTCAACTGAATTATGCTGAAAATTATCCTTTTGTTATTACTGTTTACAACAAGTAGAAAAAGCAGAGTAAGAGAGACCAGAAAAGGGGGGTGGAGAGAAAATGACATGAGAGAATGGAAAGGAAGGAGGAAGAAGAGGAAGGAAAAGAAAGAAGCAAATGAGAGACTGCTAAAAAAGCAGGGCAACATTTAGCCCTGTATAAAATTACCATCTAATATTTCTTACCTTTCTATACACCAGAGTGTAAGCAATTAGGCTTATGTTTTAAAACTGACTGCAAAAAAAAAAGCAGAGCCTAATTCCATTTTAAATATATTTTATAAAATCTAATTCTTCATTTAAAGAATAAAAGGATTCATGTCAACATTCAAATGAATTGTATTCCAAAATAAAACCATTAAAACCACAAAAATGTAAATTTCTATAAATTTTGATATTGGATAGATTGATTGATAGATATCCTCCCATAGTTTTATATTTCACCTTTACTGCCTTATTAATATTCCTGCTGATAATACCTCATTTGGGCATAGTAGTTCTGGGATTGGGTAGTCTCACTTGTCAAGTTAAACTGAAAGGGAATGGTTATCATATACCCAGGGAGACTCCTCAGTTCTTTCTTCTTAAACTTCTTCTTAAATTCAGTTCTTTAGCAAGCTGAATTTAAACTTCCTTGCAAACATATATTCAGAAACAATACTTCATTTGTTAGCACATGCCATCCTATTAGCCTTGAGAGTTAGTGTTTAGCGTGCTTCCAGGGCCTCAGAGAAATCAAACCCATACTGTGTTAACCTGGTGTAAAAAGAAAAACAGGAAATAATGGGGAAATGAAACAAGATGGCCCAGAAAAATGGAACAAAAATGACAGTAAATTTGTTGTTTTGAAGTTTGACTTTTTAAAAATCTATCTGCAATGTTACTATATGAAAAGAGAGATCAATGGGTAAATGTGCTATATCTGAAAGAATAGTTAGCAAAAAGATGTGTTTTGATTGCCCTGATGAATAAATTACAAAGTCAATATAAATCAATCATCTCCTAACCTCCCTAATCTCTATGAAATCAAGGAAATCTTGATATACAGACATTCAGAAAAATTATTTGCCACCATTCACAAAATGAGTAAGAAATTGATTATAACAATTACCTAAATAGCTCACTTTCTTATTATTGATTCTATTGTACGTTGTTCTTTAAGATTCTAAGAGCACATAATTTGCAACGTCTTTATTTCCCTACAAGATGTTAAGAGTTTCAGGCTACTTCAGTACCTCTCTGACCTACCAATTCTCAGCCTATTCTTCAAGGTTGAGCAAATCACGGCACTGGGGATGAGCAGTAGTCTTCTCGCCCATTCACAACAAACACCCTTCAAATAACTGCTAAATTTTCAATTATCCCCTGGTGGGTGATTGGGCAATGATCTTAGGCAGTGCTTCTCAGACTATAGTGAGCTCAAGAATCACTTGGGGTGTTCATTAAAAATACAGATTTCTGCCCCTCATTATAATTGTCCTGGGAATGGACATTTTAAGTAAGGACACCAGAGGATTCCTGTTACTAGGCACTTATGGACACAATCTGGGAAATAGTGATGCTGACTTGGGAAGCTCTAGATGTTCTTAACTAGCAGCTTGCTGAGGCTCTTTATAATAAATATAATGCAAAATAATCTGTCTGTAAAAAGAATAATGCATTCAAAGATTTAGTTGGAAGCATTTGACTTAGGAGTCTGAAATAAACTTCACCAATAAAGGAAAAATAACTGAAAAGCAGCAGCAGATGAGAACTGTCATGTGCTCCTTTCCAAGGCCCCTTTCACTTCCAGACCTATAGACAGCTAGTACCCCCTTACCTAACACCGGCCACATTAACATACAGTCAGCCTGGACATACACTGAAAATCGTGGCCATATAGATTTAGGGTCAGGGGCATTGGGACCAGATTTAGGTCCATACTGGTAAAGTTGAAAGCATTATAGTCAAGGGATGTGGATAAAAAATGATTTGAAAACAAGAAGAGAAAATGGAATCAAAGAAAAAAAGCCTGAGTCTAGAGTGAGGCCAAGACCTAGACCATGTGAATGGTGGAGGGAGAAATGGGGAACAGGAAGGGAGGCAAAGAAGGCTTTGCTTTGCTGCTGTCAGTTGGACATTCCATTCAACTGCCCCTGGTGGGCATTCCGGCCCACTGAGCATGCCCAGTTTGTGTGACTGACTTTCACCAAGTAGAACAATCAACAAGATCACCATAAAGGCTTTACCAACACCAGGCCAGTAAAGTGACCACTGAAAACCATTCCCAAATTTGTGATCAATGGACCCAAGTTTAGGGAGAGGAACTCCTTTGGTCTACAAAAATGGTTTGAGTCCCAGTGTCTAATTTCTTCCTTCTCAGATACTCTGGTCTCCACCCAAGGGACAGTGTTCGGTGAGATGCAGTCATTTTGTTGGTCAGCAGGAGCTCAGAAACAAGAAAATGTCATAGTGGTAGAATACAGCATCATCCTCCTCAATAGCAGCCCATCGCTGGAAGCTTCCAGATCACTGTGCCAATCAAGTAGAGGAGGGAATGTCCTTTAGAGAACCTTATGTGAGCCTTATCTGAGAAACTTGCCAACTTTCTTGTTCAATTTTTTAGCCACACTATTTCTGATACTTAGGTGCTGTCTCTTAGAGAGCCTAAAATAGCCAAGACATGACTCAGGACATGGAAGAATCTGCAGGTGAGCATCACGGGATCCTGAGGAGCTAAGTGTTTTGTGTCTGTACAATCATATCTATATGTGGGGAGGGGGATAGTGTGGGTCATTAAGGAAGATCTTTACACCTTAAAGATGTTATGAAAAGGTACACCAAAGTAAGGTTATTTCTCTTTTACTCTCCTTTTATTCAAAAATAATAAAGCCACATTGATTGTAAAGGGCCATTGATAGACTAGGAGCCTGAGAGATAATCGTGCCCTACCTTTAAAAATATGTAGTCTACCTGAGAAGAAAGTGGCTACAGCACAAAGAAAGTCTTTTGTTTAACCTTAAATACTGGAAGAGTCCTTTGAAATATTTTCCCCTAATTTTCAAGGATGGTTGCCTATCTGCTTTGCCAAAACAGACTGTGGCTTGATTTGGAGGCTCACCTCTAAGAGTTTCTGTCTTGCCAACTTACCATGTGGCCTGAAATTGCTTAATTCCTTGGACTCAATTTTTTTTTTCACTTTTCCAATGAGATTTATTCAAATATAAATATGCCTTGAAAGTGCAAGTCAAAATAATTTAGGTTTACCAGAAAAGAGAAGTTTCAGGCACCTGAGTGGCTCAGGTGGTTAAGCGTCCAACTTCAGCACAGGTCATGACCTCATGGTTCGTGAATTCGAGCGCCATGTTGGGCTTTGTGCTGACAGCTCAGAGCCTGGAGCCTGCTTTGGATTCTGTGTCTCCCAGTCTGTCTCACACTCACACACTTGGCCTCTCTCTCTCTCTCTCAAAAATAAACATTAAAAATCTTTTAAAAATAAAAATAAATAAATAAAAGTGAAGTTTCCATGAGCTTGGGACCAGAAAAGGAACCTGGCAGAAGGTTAGACAAAGGGAAAGAGAGGTAGGCGAGAGGTGGCCAAAGTATGGAAAACAACATGGGGGAGCTGCTGAGGGGGAAGTGAAAGTAAACCGTTATACCACACAATTGCCCTCTCACATTTAAGGGTATAAGGGTTTAATCTCATGGCATCTGAGAGCTGAGCCTTAATAGAGAGAATGTATAGGGTGATACCTACATGACAGGTGAGATTATTAGCAATATAGCATCTTTTATCTTCCCCTTCCCCTTTAATTTAGATTTTGAAAAAAATACTAAGTATCCACTATTAGCAAGAATGTCAAGTATATGAAATATGAATAAGACACAGCTCCTGCCATCAGAGTTGGCAGAGTTGGCAGTCAAGAAGAAGCACCCGGGGGCACCTGGGTGGCTCAGCTGGTTAAGTGGCAACTTCGGCTCAGGTCATGATTTTGTGGTTTGTGAGTTCCAGCCCCACTTTGGGCTCTGTGTGGATAACTCAGAGACTGAAGCCTGCTTCAGATTCTGTGTCTCCCTCTCTCTCTACCCTTCCCCCGCGCTCGCTCGCTCTCTCTCTCTCTCTCTCTCTCTCTCTCTCCCTGAAAAATGAATAAACATTAAAAAAAGAAGAAGGGTGATAGGAGGCAAAGGAGAGAGAGAGGGAATGAGAGAGAGAGAGAAGGCAACAGAAAATAATATTTCTATAACTATTGCATTGGAATTAATAGGAGAGCATTTCAGCAGAGACTTAATTCTTTTTCTGTTCATTTTAGATACTTTTGGAGATATTAACCTCACTCTAGGCATGCTGAACATGGAAGGTAATATGAGTAAGGTAAGGAAAATAGAGAAAAGTCTCTTTTGCATTTCTTTTCTCTAATCTAATTGCAACATTTCATATACCTCTTTCTTTCCCTTGACTTCCTCTTTTCTCTCTGGCTTCTTATGTGGCATTCAATCATTCAGAAAATACAGTTATAATGGAAATCATTATAATGTTTAAACAATGACATTAGTATTTGAAAAATCAGAGTATTCAATTATGGAAGCTAGCAAAAGAATGCCCCTTTCTATAACCTTATACAGGCAGATGTGGTAAGAGGGGGATGTCAGACTCACAACCATGTGGATGAGTCTCCTCCTGTATAAGCTGAAACTTCCTAGGAAAATCCCAAAAGATCTTCCCTACTCATCTGTGATGCTGTTTCACAATTAGAGATTTATTTCTCTGGGATGTGAAGGCTTTCTTGGCTTCAAAAACCTTTTATAAAATAGTACCTACCTCCAAGGACACTTGTCTGGGAAGCAGCACACTAGATGCTTCCCAAACAATAGTGAATTGTATTATATTCACTCCTCACACCTTTATGAGGTAGGTATAGCTGTTTCCATTTCACAACTAAGAAGAGTGAGACCCAGAGCAGTTACATGACCAGAACAGCAGGACTGCATCCAAACACAAGCCTGTCTGACTTAAAAAAAAAAAAAAAAAAAAATTGCTCCTAATCATGATTCAATGCAGCCTCCCTGTGAAGGGCAGGGCCTACATATACCTTTATCCGTGGTTCTCAACCCTGAAGTGTATTGGAATCCCTTATTCGAGGGAGTTATTCCACACCTTCAACAGGGGCATACCTCCAAGGCAATAGGCTTGAGGCTGTTGGGCATTTCAGAACACCAGTCTCTCATCTACCAAAGGCCATGTAGCCACCTAAGGGACCTTTCACATAGTGCCTGGCCAAGCCCCATGATTTCTAAAGGTTAAGATCTGTCCAGAAGAATTCATGACTTTCTCTCTACAAGGCGGAACTAAAGCTAAGGGCATAGAAATCTCTCGTAGGATCTAGCTTCATAGCTTATCAGCCTCCTTGGGAATCACAGTGTGCTCCTTATTACCATAGTCACTCCCTAGTGGTAAGAGCAGTAGTTAGGGTAATGGGCATTTCCAGTCCCCTGAGGGCCCTACAACAGTGATTTTCAAGACTTTGATATGTTAGCTAGGGTGCCTCCACCTTCAGTTTGATGTCCTTGAAGTAATGTTGTCAGGTTAAGATAGTTTTCAGAAAGAACTTTGCTTTACATATAAGCCTTCACTCCTAAAGTTGCATATTATGTTCAGGAAGCCCCAATTAAGATATGTAAAATCCATTGTAAAGTAGGAATACATTGCTCAGTTTGATGGTGTTATTCACTTGGACTTAATCTGATTCCTTTAGTTTTGTAACTCAAATTTCTGTGTATGTCCACAGGAAGACATTTATAGTCATCTCACTTCCGTCATTCAGAATACCGACATCTTGGATGATGCAATTGTCCAACGGTTGATTTATTATGCTTCTAAGGACATGAGAGACACCAATGTAAGTTTTATTCTTGATGATGAATCAATGTCAGGGCCAGCAACAGGTCTTTAACTGACCCAGCTGCATCCACGTGGACATTTATAAGCTTCTTGTACGTTGCTGTCTGGACCTCAAATCACTTTCATTTGTTCATATATTATTACAATACCTATTATTTATCCCTTCACCGATAAGGAAACTAAGGCAAAGCTAAAAAAGACTTCAGAGATCATATTTACATGTTGATGTACATGTTGATGCTTAGAGACATGTTATTTTTTTTCAAAGTAACACAGCTATTGACAGAACAAGTAACTAGAACTCAGTTTCCTTTTTCTTCCCATATGAATTATGATTTCTTCATGTGTCTACTTATCTACATACGCTAGGCATTATATCTGAAAAATTATTTCTAGAAATAATTTGAGTCCTAAGATGTTATTTTCTTCCAGAAAGGATTTTTACTTGTTATCTGTGAAGGGTACTAACAATCCATGATTAATTTCAGGACTTGAGATTTTGGAGCTGGGGTTGGGGGAGGCAGGGCACATCTGTGACTCCAAGTTGGGCTACAGTTCATGGAGGGCCAATTGAACCTTTCATTTAAATGCAGGCTTTTGGGGTCTTAGACCAAAAGATGAGAAGTGAGATGACCAAGGTCTTCCCGTTTGTTAGTACTAAATTCTGTTTATTCTTCCCAAAATACTGCAAAGCAATCCCAACTATAGAACTTATCTCTCCGGATTGCCAATCTCTTCCAGATCTTAATTTAGTAATTCATTCTACCCTTTGTTGTGATGTTTTTATGAGTATATTTTTTAATATCTTGTCCGGCTCTTTTTATTTTCCTCAGCAGGAGAGTTCATCAAATTTACCTAGTTGAGCATTACCAAAAGCAGAAGTCCCTCCAAATATCTCCACTATCAATTATAACTGGATCAGGACAATACTAAAACCTCAAACTCTAGACTCCTGGCCCCATTTCCCTTCCACCATTCCCTTCAGTCTTTCAACCGTAGTGATTCATCACTTAAACACAAAACATAAATCCTAGGTTCATAGTGCCTGGCTAATTAGCAAGAAAACATATATTGACCTCATATTTACAAGAACCTTATTAAAACATGGTTTTAAACATTCATTAAAATTACATCTGGAGGTGCCTGGGTGGCTCAGTTGGTTGAGCTTCTGACTCTTGATTTGGGATCAGGTCATGATCCCAGGGACATATGGGATCAAGCCCTTCACTGGTCTCCACGCTGAGCATGGAGCCTGCTTAAGATACTCTCTCTCTTTCTTTCTGCCCCTTTTCCGTGCTCGTGCTCCTCTCTTTAAAAAAAATAAATAACCTCCATTTTGGCAGCTACTGACCCCTACTCTAGGAGCTTCCCCCCCCCCCCACTGCCCCCGCTGGGAGAGTAACAGCCTGTTCTCTCTATCCCAAAGCCAGGGGAACTCATAATATTAGCTAGAGTGTTACCTCTCTGCAAACTCACTCTGCTCTTTCTCTAGTTGTCATTGTTATTTTCCTTTTCTTGCTCAGATCCTCAGAGAAACCAGAATGCTGGCAGGTGAGGTTTTGGTGTCTCTTGCTGCACATGATTTCAACTCTGTGATGTATGAAGTCCAAAGTAACTTCAGGATACTGGAGCTACCAAATGAATTCATTGTGCTTGCTTTGGCTGAACTGGCAACAAGCTACGGTATGGAGGAAATAACCGCCACATTTTCCTGGGAAACAACTACCCTGACTAATTGTCTAAAACTAAATGGGTGCAAACAACAGAAAGGAGAACATACCTCCCTTCTGCTGTGCTAAAGAATATCAATAGCAGGATTTAGGCAGCTGTTTCTGAGCATAGATGAGTCTGCTGACTCACCATGAGTCCATGCTGCCCTGGATTTGGCTGGACTCCCTCCCACCCTCACCATCCCTTTCATCTGGCTTTGTTTTTGCAAAAGCCCTTTTTCTGCAAGGCACGTTCCACAAACCACTGGACATTTACATGAACTAAGGGTTTGTTATGATTTTTTTTCTACACCATTTTACTTGACAGATATTTGTTTGCTTGTTTACTTATTTATTGAGAGCCTATTACCTGTGCTAGGCCCTGGGGATGCAGGAAATTTCTGGTGGGAGAGATGGACATTAATAAAATAATTATCCAAATAAGCAACTGCTACCAAAAAACAGGTACAGGTGACTTTATAGCTAGCACCTTATTTTAAACCGACCACTCCTTGATTCTCTAACTACAGACATCTTGCATTATGGCAAGAGAGGGATAGAGGTGGATATCTTCCCACTGCACCTCATCTGTGCCCCCCATGCAGCCTTGAAATGCTGACATGAAGAGTCACAGAACATCCCAGTGTGAGGGGTTAATGCTTTTCTCCTCTTGTGCCCCTCTTGGCAGTGTCCCAGAGTATTCCCTTCATGATGATGACCCTGCTCACCATGCAAACCATGCTCAGGCTGGCCGAAGAGGAAAGGATGAAGGGAGTTTTCTGTATTGGTGGGTATCCCTATGGTTCCCTCTTTGTGAAGACCACACTATAAATTGAGCAAATGCTTTATTTTTCCTTTCACTCTTGTTCTGTTCTTTCTAACAATAATAGCTACCATTTATTGAGTGCCTACCCCATGGAAATTTCTCTCTCAATCCTCACTGCAATTATAATTCTATCTCTCTCCATCCTCAAAGCAAGGTAAGTACTATTACCCCATTTTACAGATGAGGAACTGAGGGTCATAGAAATTAGGAATCTCCTTAAAGTGGTGACCGTCAATGAGATGGAGAGGTAGCATTCATGTCTATGTGACCACCCAGTCTATACTCTTTCCACTGCCCTGAAAGGCCTCCATTTCTAGCCTCCTTCTTTAGTTCCATCACTTTCCCCACAATGGTTCTAGGAGCTCACCAGCTCTTAGCAGCAGGCTAAATTTTGGCATTTCCTTATAACACAATATTGTAGTAATGCTAAGTAAGCAAACTAATCAAAAATACAAACAATCATAAAATTAAGGAAAATAGGTAAACAAACTGTGGGTCACAAACCCCCTCTCCCCCCAAAGCTAAAATACATCTACAGTAATCAAGAGTCTACAAAGAAGAACATGCCCCAGAATTCCTAGGAAAAAACATTTCCAGCACAGTGAGGGGCTTCTTGGAGGAGTCTGGAGACCTGGACTCTTCTCTCTGATCATCCACTGAACCATCAGGTGACTCTGCCCTCTTTCAATCTCATTTTCACCCAAAACATGTCAAGTAAAGTGATTACTAAGATTCCTCTCACCTCTGACGCCCCCAACACTACTGTTTTGTAACATTTAAAAGCCCATGCTGTCAGGAATGTCATCTTTACCTATCAACCAAGTCTTTTCAGTTGTTTTGTCAATTTCTTCTTGTTTTGTCCTCAATGAAGGCAACATTTGTATCTGATACATACTGAGAATTTACTATGTGCCTGAGTACTGCCTTGGGTATTTTAAGATTATTGTTTCCTTTAACCTTACAACAACCCATTAGGTAAGTAACATTTTTCCTCCATTTCACAGATGAGAAAATTGAGACGTAGAAAGGTTAACTATTTGCCTGCAGTCACAGCTAGTATGCGGCAGAGCCAGGATTTGAATTGTGACAGTCTGGCTCAATGACTTGAGCAATTACACTAGATTAGCCCACTTTTCAATTCCTTTAATTTCCTTACTTACTATCACAGCTAACATTGTGTTCTTGCAAATAAACTTTGGTGTCTGTAATAGCATTTCTACCTACAACATCAACAACCAACAGGGAAAAGGAAATAAAATTAGAAATCATCATGGCATTGAATAAGGGATTCTCTGTCTTTGTGTTATAAAGTTATCTAGAACCCTTTGGTCCTAAAGCAAATTTTGCCTGCCACTACAGAACAGATATAAAGTTTTGTAGTAATCCATCCACTCATCTAGCTCTTCATTCAACCAATCAGCCAATAAGCAGACATCGTGCTTGTTGTTTCAGATACCATCAATAGATAAGACATCCTTTCTCTCATGTTGTTTATAGGCCAGTGCAACACAAACATACATACACACACATACACACACACACACACACACACACACACACACACACACACAAGATTATGACAAAGCATAGCAGGAGATTATCAGTTTGAAGAGAAAGTGAATTAGCCAGTTAATGGCCAGCTCTAAGATACTCAGGATGTTTCCAGAGTATTCTTTGCATGTGAGGTATCGTTAAGGAGTAAACTATGAATTTTCTTTTTCATCTAGTGAAACATGAGGGCTGAAGGAACAAAAACTATTATTTAATGCAGTTGATGTAAGTATGTATAGGTTGGTGGTGCAAATATTTTTGCAGGCCCGACATTTTTTTAATTTTATTGAAGGGAAACAGACACATGGAAAAATACAGAAATCAGAAGTGTACAGGTTGATGAATTGTCACAAAATGAACTTACTCATTTGACCGCCACTCAGGTTAAGAAGCAGGACATTACTAGTACCCCAGAAACTGCCTCATCTTTTCTCCCAATCATCACCATCTTCATCCTCTCCAAGGGTAACCACAACCCTGACAACCATAGATTAGTTTTGTCTATTTTTGAGATCCTACACGTTGTTGTGTGAAACTATAGTCCGTGTTCATTTCTCTATACTATTACGTGCCTGTACTACAATTTTTCCATCCTACCTGTTGGCAGATATTTAAACTGTTTCCTGTTTGAGGCTATTACTAAAAAAAAAAAGTGAATATGAACATTCTTGTCTAAGTTTTTTAGTTCCTATATAGTTGTGTAGCTAATGACTATATAATTAGGAGTGGAATTTCTGGGTCATGAAGAACACATATTCAACTTTGGTAGATCGCGTAAAACAGCTTTCTAAAATGTTTGTATCAATTCATGCTCCACGCCCCCCCACCCCAGGCAGTATGTGAAAATACCAACTGCACCTTAGTCTTACCAACATTTGAAATTGTCTGAAATTTTAGCAATTCTGGATGGTCTGTTGCAATATCTCATTATGGTTTTAATTTGCATTTCACTAATGTGGCTGAACACTTTTTATATGTTTATTTGGTACAGTCATAACATTTTACAGAAATTATTACACATTTGCTAATCATCAGTGCACTCTTCTCAAATTATTTTACGGTCCCTCCCATCTTTAAATTTTTCTCAGTCTGTGGTTGTTTTTAAAACGCAGCCCTTGAGAAGTTCAGCAAGGCCATTTACAAGTATGTCAACCACTGGAGAGACTTCCCCTATCCCAGATTGGACGCCAACCGACTATCTGACAAGATCTTCATGCTGTTCCGGTATATAATGGAGAAGTGGGCCCCCATTACCTCACCCGTGCAAGTGAGTGGCGGCCTCAACAGGTCTCAAGCTAGCTCTCCGTCCATGCTGGTTGAACTTGCTCCATTCTTTCTGACGTGATAATGAGTCTCAGTTGTTTTGGAATGCTATGAGTTGTGATTTATCAGGTTTATCAAATATTTTGTTTTTCCTGTTTCAAATCACTGTTTATTCATTCCTGAACTAATATTTATTGAGTCCCCATGATATGCCAGACACTGTTCCAAATTCTGGGGATACAGCAGGGATTAAACAGACCAAAATCACCACTCTCATGGAACCGACATTCCAATGTATGGAAAGAACAATAAATAACTGAAAATGAGTAAAATATACATAAAATTAGTTATTTCATGCCTTATATAACCCATAACCCATATTTGGGATGAGCCATTGACTGAGAAAAACAACAGGCCACAGAAATTTCCTATGTCTATGAAGATGACCATGAAATAAAATAACATCTAAAGAATGTTCATAACTGCTTCAAAATATTGTAATGTCTTGCACAGAATAGGTAACAAAGTGCATTCACATATAATCCCTTGCTTATCTTGCTTAATTGGTATAATTTTTAAATGTAGTATAAATTAAATCCTTTTTAGGTCCTTTATTGCTATATTATAAAAGATGCAACACATAGCCTTCTCTAGTTCAGTTTCTTTTCTATACTTTAAGCTACCAAAGCATTTATTTTTTTAACATGCTGGGGTAGTTAAATCATTAGCAAACATGGAACTTTTAAAATATCCTGTAGAAGTCTTCTCTTTAGGGCACCTGAAAATCAAAATTCAATACAAATTTGCCAAGCACTTTCCTAGCTTCCCACAGAAAGAGTTAGACAAGTGACTAGAAGGTACACAAAAGTAATAAGGGAACACAGAGAGAGAAGCACTTAACTCCTGTGGTGAGTACTGGAAAGGCCATGACATTGAAACTGAGCTTGCAGCCTATAAAGACATTCACTGCAGGCAAGATGCATTCCCTAAAGAAGCAATAAAACCATTGAAGCATAGGCTGAGATGAAATAACATGCACACTTGAGTGAGCCCAGTGGGAGAAAGAGAAGGGGAGAAGAGAAAGGGGAATATAAAGGGGCATAAATAAATGAAACTAGATAGGTGGTCTTGGCCATACAATGAAGGGCCTTGAATGCTACACAGGAGCTTGGACTTTTTTTTAATAGGAAATGAGAGACCTTTGAAAGGGTTCTAAGCAAGTAATAATTTTCAAGAAGCAAAGGGAGATCTATGGAGTATTGTTCCAGTGCTCAAGCAAGAATAGTCTTGAAAAGTGTCCATTGCTTGGAAATGTCCAATTCCTTAAAAGAATCGTCAGGCTGACACACAGTTGGGTGAAATAAATGGTTGTTATTATGAGCCACTAAGTTTTGAGATGCTTTGCTGTATGACAAAACTTAGCAGGCAGAAAAAAATTCATCATATAATATTAGGTAGAAAAAGCAGAATGTAGAACTATAAAGAATAACACTAATTTTTTAAAAAATTAAAATGTATGGAGAAAGTATAGAAAAAATTTCAAATAAATAAAAATCATATTAAAATACACCAGTGTATGGTCATGGGTACTACAGATACTATTAGCAATGTGAATACTGTGTTTTCTTCTTCATCATAACTTTTGTGATTTCTAAACTCTTATAATCAACCTATTTACACTTATATTTTATACATGTTCATTTTTTGTGTCAACAGAAGCCAGATTATAATGGATTGAGGAATAAATGAGAAGTGAGAAGTGGAGATAGCAAATGTAGACCTCTCTTTCAGAGAGCTTTGCTTTTTTTGCTTGTTTGTTTCAAGTTTTTATTTAAATTCTAGTTAATTAACATATAGTGTAATATTGGTTTCAGGAGTAGAATTTACTGATTCAGCATTTCCACTTTTTTAAGGAAAGAAACAGAATCGGGGTCTAAGTAATACGGAGTCAAAGAATTTTTTTTAAACATGAGGGAAATTCGGGGCACCTGGGTGGCTCAGTCTGTTGGGCACCCAACTTCAGCTCAGGTCATGATCTCACAGTTCGTGACTTCGAGCCTCGTGTAAGGCTCTGTGCTGACAGCTCGGAGCCTGGAGCCTGCTTCAGATTCTGTGTCTCCTTCTCTCTCTGCCTCTCCCCTGTTCATGCTCTGTCTCTGTCTGTCTCAAAAATAAATAAAAACATTTAAAAATTTTTTAAAAAATAAATATGAGGGAAATTTTAAATCTGTTAGCATATTGAAAGAAAGTGACCATTAGAGAAAGGTTTAAGAAATCTTTTCTTTTCTTTTTTTTAATGGTTATATTTATTTTTGAGACAGAGAGAGACAGAGCATGAACAGGGGAGGGGCAGAGAGAAAGGGAGACATAGAATCCAAAGCAGGCTCCAGGCTCTGAGCTATCAGCACAGAGCCCCACGCGGGGCTCGAACTCGTCAACCGCGAGATCATGACCTGAGCCACCCAGGCACCCCAAGAACTCTTTTCTTAAGAAAGAAATAGGGAGACAGGGAAAATACTAAAATGAGTAATAGTATAGATATAGGTGTAGATATAGCTATAAATACAAATATAAATATAATTGCCTCGTGCAATGATCTTAACCTAACCATTTTTTGAAGGAATCTTTCTTGGTTGAAAACAGTGAGGAAAGTTTTTGGGGGTTGTCTAAAGCCCCTGATATTCTGAGAAATGTACAAAAAACATAGTGAAATATTAGAAATGGTATTTGTTTGCTGCCTCTGCAGACTTTGGCCATTGTTAAGGCGCACGGCCCCACGGTGAGCCTGCTACTTCATCGGGAAGACCTCTGCGAATATGCCCTGGACCAGGTACCCTGGCTCCTGAACCAGTATAAAGACAAAGAGATTCATTTCCAAGTCACTCAGGTAAGAGCCACGCCCTAAAGGAACCGATTCAGAGTCTACTGGAAACCATCCTGAAAGACAGTAAATCTCAAGAGGTCCAAGGGAACTGAAATACTGGTTTGGGCAGCTGAACTTAAATATTTTTTGAGGAATAGGAGGTAGAGAAGAGGTTGGCATAGCTGGGTGATGGAATCTCCAAAAAGAGATTAAGAATTTTCTTTTCAAGCTGCTGAGGCACGAATCACTAAAGAAAACTGGTAACTGCAGGAAGGTGATGGGTTTGCCTCACAAAACATAATTGTCTTCCACATCCTGTGCTGCTGCTTCACAGGCAGCCTCCAACTAACGTTTGAGAGCTTTCATTCTAGAGTCTAAAACAAATATTGACCGCGGTGGTCCTTTATGATGCTGCCCTTCCAAAGGGCTTGAGAAAAACCATCTTTATCAATTTACTCCACCAGGTAAGAAAACCCTGCTGTCAGATCTGATTGTTTCACTTTCACTGGTTTTCTGTTGTTAACATCTCCCTCCTGGTTCTTCTTTCTCATTCAGGTGTGCAGAGTTTCAGAGCCTCCAGTAAAGGAAAATGAAATTGAAGCTTCAAGCTGTTTCCTCATTCTAGGTAGGACCCAGAATCCAGAGGGTTTTCAATAAAAATGTTTCCCAGTGATGATGACAACAATGATGAAGGGTGTGCAAACTATCACATTAGTTATTTCACACACACACACACACACACACACACACACACACACACAAAACTCACAGTATTCTGTGCCTCTCCCTATCCTACCCATTCCCAAGAGAAGCGCAACAGGTAGGGGAATCAATTACTCTGGTTTCCCCAGAAGTCCTTTCCTTCTAGTTCTAAAACCAGAAAATTTCCAGATATACTTTGGGGATTAACCCCTTTCCAGATATATGGTTGGCAAATACTTTTCCCATCCCATATATTGCTTTTTCATTTTGTTAATTTATTTTTTTCTGCTGAGCAGAAGATTTTTGGCTTGGTATAGTTCTGCTTATTTATTTTTGCCTTTGTTGCTTTTGGTGTCAAATCCAAAAAGATCATTCTAAGACCATTGTCAAGGAGCTTACCACCTATGTTTTCTTCCAGGAGCTTTATGGTTTCAGGTCTTACATTCATGTCACTTTTTTTTTTTAATTTTTTTTGACATTTATTTATTTTTGAGACAGAGAGAGAGAGAGAGAGAGAGCATGAACAGGGGAGGGTCAGAGACAGAGGGAGACACAGAATCTGAAACAGGCTCCAGGCTCTGAGCTGTCAGCACAGAGCCGGACGCGGGGCTCGAACTCATGGACCGCGAGAGCATGACCTGAGCCGAAGTCGGACGCTTAACTGACGGAGCCACCCAGGTGCCCCTCATGTCACTTTTTTAAATTTGATCTTTGTATATGGTATAAGGTAAGGATCCAGTTTCATTCTTTGACATGTGGCTGTCCAGTTTTTCCAACACAATTTATTGAAGAGTCTATCCTTTCCCTGATATATTTTTTGGCTCCTTTGTCAAAAATTAATTGACCACATATGCATGAATTTATTTCCAGGCAAACAAGGGTGAATTGGTAATCCTAGGGATACAAAATGTTTTTTTTTTCTTGGTATTTGAGTTTATTTGAAACTGTGTCAAACCCAAAGTCATGCTTTTTTCTCCCTGGTTATCTCTTAGTACCTATTCCTTCTCTCTCTCTCTCTCTCCCTTACTCTTTCCCTTTCCTTCTTGCTTTCACATCACAGTACCACTTGTTGCTTGGTTAGAATAACAGGAACGAGTGGTAGAGGGAGCACAAAGCTCTCAGAGTCAGTATACAAACTCTGTTCTAACATAGACCCTAAGAAGTAAGGACAAGAGCAATCCCATACCTCCCAGACATCCTCCCTCCCCCAAAAATGTCATTTCTATTACTTCACTACATACCTTTCTATTATATCCTAGGTCTTTCCTAATTGATCCCTCTGTTTTTATTCTTTCCTCTGTTCTATGCTCGATGTAATTAACTGTTTCACCTTATCTCTGATAAGTGTGAACCTAAACTGCTCTACTCACATCAGGCCTTCTCTCTCTTCCCTGCTTCCTGCCTTACTCATGTAGCTCTCTAGTTCCACAAATGGTGAAGCATCACTCCAACCTTTGCCTCCATGTTCATAAGGCATTCTCCCCCTGTCTCCTCTCCTTTCCTCCTCTCATATTGAATTAGGGCCAACCTAGTAACCTTATCTTAATTTGATTCCATTGTAAAAAACCTCATTTCCAAATAAAGTCATATTCACAGGCATGAACCGATGTGGACCTAAGTATATAAATCTCTCTTAGTGACCAAACTGCCTAATTCTGTGTTGCTAAAGATGCACAAATATCATAAAATCTAATTACCAACCAAAGAGTGACAATCTTCATGGAATCCCCCCTTTCCCATTTGCAAGTATTTTACCTAAGGTGAAAATGAGTTCTGTGACCAGCATTTCTTCAACCTTCAGCCCATTCCAACCCTGCAGACCTGATGGAATTTTTTGATGAACAATTGAGAAATAATAATGAAACCTTTCGAACGGGAATCTTGACTTTGTTAAGATCGGCTATCAATGCTGAGGGTAAGCAAAGGGATGAAGTCACAGTGGTTTATTTTGTGCCAAGAAGAAAACTGAAGCCTATGCATTCTCTAACTCTATTCTATGTCTTTGGGGTGTTTATAGAGGATCACATTCAAGTGAAACTCTGTCTTCTCTGTCATCTACAATCTACTAATTTTAAACAGGCATTTTCAATCACCTCTCTTCTTTCATGATATTTAGAGATATACCTAGGGGAGAAGGACAAGTAGAATTAGAATTTAAAAGATCTAGTAAGCTGGTTAAGTGGCCCAATAAATAGAGAGTAGGTGGGAGGAATGCACAATATTCTAGAGATTAGTACATTTAGAAAAGAGCAAAATTTAATGAAATATCATATTTCATTAATGCCAAGAAGCACATACTTTCATGATATTGGAGTGCATCTCATAATTGATACCATCTTTAATTATAATCAGCCACTATAAGGGGTTTTTTGGTACAATACAAAATAATGATGTCTCATAAAGTTGATGATATCTTGGATTCAATACAATATGAATTATATTACATTATAATATTTTTAAAAATTAAGTTAACCCTGGGATTTACTGAAGAATCAGCAGACAAGAAACATAGTCTCACAAAATTTAAAGCTAATCCATTGGGCATGATATATTGAGTCCACTTTGGAACCTAACATTTTAAACAAGATGAAACCAAATACAATAGGGAGCAAAGAGAGCAATTAACATCTTTTAAAAATTGGAAAAGAAGAGAGTAAGAGAAAACTGAATAACATGAAATGTTATGGACAAAAGACTTTGCAGTTATGTGCCATAAGTCTAATAGGTTTTCATCAGTCCTAGAACATACTGTACTCCTACTGAACCCAGTCTCTTAATTTCTCTCCCTGTCTTTCAGAGCCCAAATTGAGGGATTATATCACTTCAATTGAAAGAACAGTCAAAGTTGTCATGGGCGACCTCAGTATAAAAGTAAGAGAATTAATGGGGACTTTGATTTTTGATGATGTTTTAATGAATTAATGAAATGGTTTTGATTCTTTAAAAATCTACTTATGATATTGCTTTATAAAGAGCTCAGTGATGAATTCTATTTTTAGTAGAATTCCATCTTTCCCTGAAAGATAAACTATATCAAGGTAAATTCTAAAGTACACTCAGTTCAAGGGCTTATTAGTATAAAAAAAGATTTTTGCCTAGAGCATCACAGAGCTATGCTCTTCAAGTAGTTTTAAAATTGTTAATTATAAAAATAACATGTCTTCCTCCAAAAAAATAATAACCCCTAAACCTGTTTTTTTTTTTAATTTTAGCTTAGATACCCTATTTTCCAACTAGGAAGCACCTACAGCAAGTCTTGAACATAGTAGATTGTGCAATATTTCCTGATTATTTGATTAAAGCATTCCATATCAGAAAAGATATATAACTTGTACTGAAATAAATATAAGAACTAGAAATTATTGTATTTTTTAAATTAAAACCATATTTTGTTTGGATCAAAGTCCTATACAGAAACCAATGAAAATAAGAAAATTCCCCTAAGAGGCTTTGGTCTACAATGATTATAACAAAAGCTATGCAGTAAAGAACAAAAATTATGTTAAGCGAAATAAGTCAGTCAGAGAAAGACAAATGCCATATTATTTCACTCATATATAGAATTTTAGAAACAAAACAGATGAACATAAGGGAAAGAAGGAAACAGGCTGTTAACTATAGAGAACAAATTGAGGGCTGAAGTGGGGGTGGGTGGGGAAATGGGCTAAATGTGTGATGGGGATTAAGGAGGTCACTTGTTTGGATGAGCACTGGGTGTTACATGTAAGTGATGAATCACTAAATTTTATTCCTGAAACCAATATTACACTACATGTTAACTAACTAGAATTTAAATTAAAAATTGAGGTGCACCTGGGTGGCTCAGTCAATTAAGCATCTGACTTCCGCTCAGGTCATGATCTTGCAGTTCATGGGTTCAAGCCTTGTGCTGGGCTCTCTGCTGACACCTCAGAGCCTGAAGCCTGCTTCATATTATGTGTCTCCCCCTCTCTCTGCCCCTCCCCTGCTTGCACTCTGTCTCTCTCTCTCAAAAATGAATAAACATTAAAAATAATTTTTAATTGAAACAACAAAAAAATAAATAATAAAAAATAGTTAATAAACAGTGGAGTGATTACATATAAAAAACCTTGTCCAGTAAGTGTCCAAGCCAATTGAAAAAGTACTAAAAGAGTTTAGGGTAGAATAAAAGAGGACAGAAACTTTAAGGAAGTCCAGCTCCCCAGGCAAAAATAGAAAATTTGTAACTTTTTTTTCTCACTTAGGTAGACTACTAGTACCTTTATGTTAATTGCTAATTGCTACCATGTGGCCTAACTCCTTACTCAAAATTATTCTTTTTTTCCAACTCTCCATTAAAGCACCCATTCAGTAAAGAATTAGATCTGAGCTTTCATTCCTCGGGGAAGCAATCCAATAAGCAAAACTAATTATTTAAACATTGTAATACAGGTTCATAATCCCTTGTTCTAATCCCTGAGGCCAGATATATTTCAGAATTCACAACCTTCCTGATTTCAGAAAAACATTTCTGTGACAGGAGTCACAAACTCATTAATATCTCTGCAAGAAAACATATGCATATTCACACTACATTGAATAAGTAAAGACTATAATTTTAAAACAGTTCAGTTGGGTTTTGCCACCAAGTGAGTTAGTGCCAAACTCAAGAAACAGAATTCCAGTTTCCAGCATTACTGGGGTTTTGAAATTGTAGGTAAAAGATTGTAGATCTGTAGTTCAACTTGCTATCTTTCACTGAGGATTTTAAAAGCAAGGCAGTGCTTTTTTTAGCCCACAGTACCAAAATTTCATCATCTATAGCAAAAGAGGATATGTTTTGGGAACTAGGGAGAAAGATTTTGGCTGTAGAGAGCTTTCCCCAAACATTAAAAAAAAAAGCAGAAAACAAAAAAGGGGTGCCTGGGTGGCTCAGCCAGCTAAGCATCCATCCCACTCTTGATCTCAGCTCTGGTCACAATCTCATGTTTCATGACATCAAGCCCCAAGTCAGGCTATGTGCTGACAGCACAGAGCCTGCTTGGGATTCTCTCTCTCCCTCTCTCTTTGCCTCTCCCCTGCTCACGCACTCATGCTCTTTCTTTCTCCCTGTCTCTCAAAATAAATAAATAAACACTTAAAAAAAGAAAGAGATGCTTTCCTGTAACCCCTTAAATCATAAACTATAGCTTACTTCCTCCTCCGTCTATTTATAGTACCATCATTCAATTTATACTCCTTTTTGGAAAGGTTCCCACTAAATAATCCATGAAAGTTAAAGGACAGGAGAAGCTAAATTTATATTCTGCCCAATGTAGAAGAATGTTGCAAATACATTTTTATGATTCTAGGTAAGGAATTCCACTCTCCTCCTTATCCAAACCATGTGTGAAAAATGCTACATCGAAGCCAGGGAAGGATGGCCACTGATTGATTACATCTTCTCCCAGTTTGCCATGTCCAACAAGAATCTGGTATGATGAAGAGGGTGAGGTTTTGAAAGCTACACTGTAACCAGGACAGTTGACTCAACTGGTTTGTTTGTTTTTTAATGGCTGAGGTTCAATTCAATGACTGATTTAGAAGCTATATTTCAATCTTATCACTTTCATTGAAAGATTTTTCAGCCTTTAGTGTTCTCCTCAGTTTTCTTTCACTGATACCACTTTCAACTTATGATAAACCCCAGGTAGGTGAAACTATGGTTTTCCCTAAGGAGGAGACAACCTTTCCTCAAAGGCTTGGGACAGGGGTAGAGAAAATGAATTACTTCCGAGAAAACAAGACACATCCACTCTTGCTGCACTGGGGTTGACTTCCTGAAGACCATGTGGGTAAGAGCTCTGTGATCTTAGTAAGACCACGACAGCTGAAATTACAGTCCACTCCACTAGGAAGAAGTGTCTTTGAAAATTTTGCCCCAGAGAAAATGGCAAAGGCCTGAGGGAGAGAGAGAACATCTGCAGTTCAAGGATCCTCACAATTTTTGCTTTTCTGCTTTATCCAGCAGTGTGTTCTAACCCATTCCTCCAAGGAACACTTTAAAACAGAAATTAGACACTGAAGACCAAGATTGCTGGGTTCCTTGAGCCCCTTAATTTGAGTGACTACATCCTCCACCCCAGAGTCTGAGAACGCATCCAAGTAAGGTCAGAGGGGATCAGCAGGAGGGACTATTAACAAGTCACCTGTTTCATCTTTCTTGAAGGAAAAACCAATGAAACCTAATTCCCATGAGGATGAAAAGGGAGAGAAATCTGTTCGGGAACTAAGCCTTGAGGTCTTAAAAACCCTAGACCCACTGCTCATTGGCATGCCCCAGGTAAGGGGTCTTTTGTCACCACTGACAGTTACTTTGATCATCTTTCTGAAGCTCTGCCCATTTAGGAGTAAAGACAAGAATTTGTCCTTCATGTGTCATCAGCTTTTTGATGCTCTCATTAGAGGAAGTGCATTACCATGCTCAGTGTCCAAAACATGGTAGTTTCTCAAAAACAGGTGTTGAATTAATTCGTGATCTCTTATATCTGGATAGCCAATGAGAGTTTACAAGCACCTTAATATATTGCTTCTCTTCTTCCCCTAACATGTCTAGACATAACAGTAAGTGATGTGTGGAGATATTGATTCAGTGAATGCTAACCTTTTCCCATTCATCTGAGAAGGTGTTGAAAGGACATATTCTCAGACTTCACCTGAGGGTTAAAAATAATCTGCACCTTAAGGGGAATAAGCCTCAGAAGCTGTATTTTCCCTAAGCAAAAATAACCTGAGAAAGGATTAACTGACTAGAAATGCATAGCACAGACAGGAGAAAATCAACAGACCAATTTAAATGGATCAGTTTCATCTAGGATGGCATTTTAAGATGTGGTTCTTGGATTATCTAAAATATTTCTTTAAAATGCAGATCTCCATACCCCAGACCTACTGAATCAATGTTCTGAGCAAGGGGCCCATGAATCTGCATGCAAATAAGTACCAATATTTCTGATGCATAAAGTTTGAAACATTTCAATCTAAAGATAAATGATGAAAAGAAGTCTCGGGCCATACTCTTGTGGGCCTGAAATGCCAAATCCCTACCTTGTGTTGGATAGCCATTCAAAATTTGAAACAAAAGTTAAACATTTAAAATGATAACTTTAGGGGCACCTGGGTGGCTCAGTTGTTTGAGCATCTGACTTCAGCTCAGGTCATAATCTCGTAGTTCGTGGGTTCAAGCCCCACACTGGGCTCTGTGCTGACAGCTCAGAGCCTGGAGCCTTTTTCAGATTCTGTGTCTTCCTGTCCCTCCACTACTCATGCTCTGTCTCCCTGTCTCTCTCTCTCAAAAGTAAATAAACATTAACAATTTAAAATTTTTTTTTCTTAATGTGTATTTATTTTTGAGACAGAGACAGAGCATGAGTGGGGGAGGGTCAGAAAGAGAGGGAGACACAGAATCTGAAACAGGCTCCAGGCTCTGAGCTGTCCGCACAGAGCCCAACGTGGGGCTCGAACTCACAGACCGCGAGATCATGACCTGAGCCGAAGTCAGACGCTTAACCAACTGAGCCACCCAGGCGCCCTTACATTAAAAAATTTTTAAATGATAACTTTAAGAGATGAGTGTATTTACATAAGAATAGATTAAGAGCAAAAAGAGGGAGCTTGAGATCAGCTCCAACTTAACAGGAATAGGAGCAGGGTCATGAGAGAAGGAAAGAGATATGGAGGGGCATGGAAGATCTTATAATGATAAAAGGACAGGGCTTGGTGATTAAGTCTGGGTGACAAGACAAAAGGAAGAGTCCATGTTGACACCTAGGTTTCCATCAGGACAAGGGAGTTTTCCAGAGAACATGAAACAGACTGACTATAGAAACAGGTGTTCCAGAATTTCAGAGCAAGAAGGTCAGCACCTGGAGCACAAACAGTAGCAGCAGCCCATTCACTATCTGTGCCCAATCATCCTCTCTCAGAGCAGTCCATTCCAGTCTTTGAGTTTGGGGACGTATACAACTTTTTTTGGGTTGTCACATTGATAAGAGGCTTTGTGGCACTTGGTGAGTGGAGCCCAGGGATGCTAGACTTCCTGCATTTTGTAGAATTCATCTTCACGATGAAGGATTGTCCTGCCCCAAATTCCAGCAGCAAACCCATGCAGAAATGCTGAGTAACACTCACTACAACTAGCACCTGAAAATGAATGTGCTGTGCAGAGATTTTATATAATGACTTCATTTTGATTTGGCCTGAAGAGCAAAAAAAAAAATAGCAAGTGAGAGAACCTACTCTAAATCAGGGGGCAACACAGAGTGAGGACCAAGGAGAAATCATGGAAAAGAACAGGCAATCCTTGTCTTGTGCCTTGTTTCCACAGGTGCTATGGCCAAGAATCCTGACTTTTGTAGTACCTGCAGAATACACAGGAACTTTGGACTACCTGTTTAATATCATCAGAAGCTTGATTATGGCAGAGGAAAGGAAGAAGAATAATGCACAGGAGTCAACAGCACTTGTCATCTCTACAGGAGCTGGTGCGTACATTCAAAAACAAAGCAAAACACTTCTCTTATGAGATGTTCATTTCCGGAAAGGCTACAGTACCTTGACCATACACCCAACTCCAATCTGAATTTTTCTAGTTGCCACAGCAATAATGAAAATCGCTTTCTCTTTCTAGTGAAACTTCCTTCACCACAACAGCTACTGGCCAGGCTTCTGGTGAGTGAGTTACAAATAACTAATGCTGGTTAAATTTAAGCCAATATAGATCATTGAGTTTTTTTATTTTAACGTTTATTTATTTTTAAGAGACAGAGAGAGACAGAGTGTGGGGGTGGGGAGGGCAGAGAGAGAGGGAGACACAGAATCCAAAGCAGGCTCCAGGCTCTGAGCTGTCAGCACAGAGCCCGATGTGGGGCTTGAACCCACAAACCATGAGATCATGACCTGAGCTGAAGTCAGACGCTTAATGGACTGAGTCACCCAGACACCGCATAGATCATTCAGTTCTAAATAAATGTTAATAAAAATTACGCAGCAACTCCAAACCAAAAGAAACACTAGAAAGGCATAATAAATGTTCTGCTAATGACACTCATTAAGATTGCTGGCAAGATTATCTTCTCACTCTGAAATGCTTGTTAAACTTAATTTATTATTTTAAAATAAGCATAGACTGAATTTGATCCCTAAGTACCATTCAAACAAATTCCACATCTATTATTTAGATTTCCTTCTTTCCCCCATAGATTGGGGAACTTAAATCTAAATCTATTATTTAGATTTCCTTTTTTCCCCCATATGTATCATTTGGTCAAATACCATTTCTACAGGCCCTTAATTAATAAATATATCTAAGTGTTGGTACCCTCCATTTATTTTTGGTTGATGGCTTCTATATATTTTTTCACCTTTATCCTCAGATAAAAATTGGAGAGTATTGTCTAAGTATTAGCTTTGCTCTAAAATAAGTAAGAACAGACTGATGATTTGTTAAGATTGTCTACCGTAGGAATCAAGGGAATCCAGGATAGTGATAAATAGAAAAGGCAAGAAGGACTTTTAAATATACCTCAATTTGATTTGCCTTTTATCTTCCATTTTTTCAGGTAATATCTATGCTTGCCAGTTTAGGGAAATTATGTGGCGCTGGTGCAATAGGACTTCTGAAGATATTGCCTGAGATAATTCACCCAAAATTGGTAGACCTATGGAAAACACGCTTACCTGAGCTCCTGCAGCCTCTGGAAGGTACAAGCATTGGGATAAGGTCTTTATCCAACGAGGCAAGAACGCAAAGAAAAAGGCACCACTTCTCTGTCTAAAACCATTAGTGCTCATTCTAGGCAGTTAAAACAATGAACTTGATATGAAAGGTAGACAGCTACATTTTTTCCTTGACTCCTTATGTTCTATTTCTGTACCAAATACTTGTACTACAGGAGGATCTGGGGGTAACATTCTTAACAGGAACTCTTACTTTCGCTCTGGTCTTTTCCTTATATTTAGAGAAACTCCTTTTTGGTATTGTTCTAAAAAGTTATTACTATTTATGTTAGAATATTAAAATATGGTCACTTCAGTAGTGACTGTTGAAAGTAGCAAAAAGCCTAAATTCTTATCATGGATTGAAGACTTTCTGCCCACCTGACTAGCACTTAAAGTTGGCAACATAGTAAATTACATCTCAAATAACCATCCTGTGTAAAGCTTGAAATGGGGCTCCAGCATCCACTGGGGACCTGGCAAGGGAGAAACAGAGTCCTGACCTTTGTTTTGCAGTTTATTGCATCAATTTCTATTTCTAGGAAAGAACACTAGCATCGTGCTATGGGAAACCATGCTGCTTCAGGTAAGGGTAGCTTCTAGACTAATAGTTCATGATGGGGTGATGAAATCCTCTAGAGTTACCTATCTTCACTACAAAGATCTGGATACCAAAGGACAGCAAACAACATTTCCTTTCCTTAACAAGAGGACTAGAATGTTAGAAGTGATCACTTCAGAAGTACAGTCTTTGTATCACCATAATTTGAACAATAATCTTAAATCTTTGATTTAAGAGTTTCAGATAGTTTTTGAAGATATCACTTACAAATATTTGTGTCTTTCTTAAATCAACTCTAATTTTCAGTTTTTCCTCTCCTTATAATTGCATTCTTTTACTGTTTATATAAAGAAACACAAATCGACATAATTTCCACTTCTATGCTTCTAAATGTAACTGTTTCTTCCTCTTTCTGTTTCTCACCATATTTTTCCTGATTTCTAAAAATCAGAGGGCCACATTACACCATTTTTCCAGAAAAAATCTCTTAGCTATAAATTTGTTGGACCTTTGGAACTGAACAGTGCCACAGACAGTGCCAAATCCCCCAAATGGTAAATTGAAGGTAGGAGTTGGATATTGGCTCTACAGAGAGGATTCTGATTTCAAGAGCCTACAGGAGGTCAAGGGGTTTGTGGGTAGGAAGCTTTTAATCAAGCAGGGTCTCCGTTCATAACCCACCTACATAGAAATTAACTATGGCTTCTTAAAAATGTCAAGTTTTAGTGACCTTTCCACATCACCTCCATGTGCCATCACTGCCCCTTCCAGAATCAGAATCTCTAAGACTGGTTCTTGAGAACTCCATGTTTTAAAGACTCCCACAAGGGATTCTTATCCAGTATGAGATTTGAAAGCAACTACTCTATTCTCCTGGTCCTTAATTCTAGGATCTACCTCTCCTAAATTCATGCTTCTTTTATCTTCCCTCTTCTCTCTCTCAAAATTCCTGCCTTATTTCCCCCCCACTACCATTTTAAAGTAACTTTTCTTACTAGGAGAGAAGGTTCGTTTTCCAGAGGGAAGCCTCGAGAACATTCTTTTCCCTCTTCCAGTCTTGGGTGTGCTTCCATTTAGTCTTCTTCTTCCCAAACTGCTTGCCTGTGCCTTCTTCTCTTAGACTTCCAAGGCTGTTTAATTTCTTCTCATCAAAGGACCCACTCACTGAATGAGTTCCTATTAAGAAAATACATAGAAATCTTCATTGGTTTTGAAATTAAATGTTCTTTTCTAAGCTTAAAGTAGGGAAAACACAGGAGAAATAATTGACTTTAGAAATTTCAATGGACTTTGTTCTCCAAAAAGACAAAAACACAATTTTATGTATTGTTCAATGAAGAAGGGCATAGGTTCAGATGACTGATTGAGGCCCTGGCTCAGAACAATTGGTGAAACCAGGAATATTTAGTTATTAGAGTTGAAGTTAGCAAAATGTACTTGTACATTTAATTGGTCCTTCAAGACATTTTAATTCTTTATTCAAAAAATGTCCCTTTCTTTTAGTATATAATAAAACAAACTAACATTGACAAATGGAGTTTTCCAAATCTGATTAAAACTTTAAAATGTTAACTTTAAGTTTCAGAATGGATTAGTTTCTATTTTAATCCTTTCAGCAATTTTTATTAAGAGGAAAAAGGACGGCATTTACATGGAGTTGCTTCCACATTCTGTGTAACTTGTTCTTAAAGGGAATTCAGAACATAACAGAATATGGCTATTAAAATAAACTAAGAGGGGTGCCTGGGTGGCGCAGTCGGTTAAGCGTCTGACTTCAGCTCAGGTCATGATCTCCCGATCTGTGAGTTAGAACCCGGCGTCAGGCTCTGTGCTGACAACTCAAAGCCTGGAGCCTGCTTCAGATTCTGTGTCTCCCTCTCTCTCTGCCCCTCCCCCGCTTGTGCTCCGTCTCTCTCTGTCTCTCAGAATTGAATAAATGTAAAAAAAATTTTTTTTAATAAATAAATAAATAAGATAAAATAAGAGGGGGGACCTGGCTGGCTCAGTCTGAGGAATGTGCAACTCTTGATCGCGGGGTTCTGAGTTTGAGCCCCACATTGGGTGCAGACATTCCAAAAAAATAATAATAAATAAATAAATAAATAAATAAATAAATAAATAATCTCTAATAAAATAAGAGGAAAACTTCCAAAATGACCAACTTTTTGAATGGGAAAATGAATAATCTCATTCAATATGTATCTATTCTTTGAAAAACTAAGGTAACAAAAAGTACCAAGAAAGTACATTAACCAGTTGTGTTCATATCTAACTTCCACTTCCTGCAACAGTTGCTCAAAGAATCTTTATGGAAGATCAGTGACATAGCCTGGACCATTCAATTGAGTCGAGATTTCAACCAGCAAATGAACAGTTACAGCAACACCTCCCTTGAGAAGGTTGGTTTTTCAACTAAGGGACTTTACTTCCTACTTTATAACCTAAAATGGCTGTTTAACTTCCAATTTGTCTGTACTACCACCAAAAAGAGGGATAAATTACTGGAAAAATGCTATCTTCTCTTCACCACGAATTGGACCAAAAATTATTCATAGGACTGCACCTACTGCAAGGAAAACTGAGTAGTACAATGCCTTTGAGATAAATATGTACCTAGCTGAAATTCAGGTGTTCTGTTTTAAAGAAGGAAGAAAAATAGGTAATGAAGGAAAATAGTAGTCCCTGTCCCAGTACTGATTTAATGTCAGCTTATGTATTGGTGCCCTTTGGGCCAGTTTTGTGAGGCAGGCCACAAGAAACCATCTACTACAATTTAACAAAAACTTAGAACTAAAAGAATGCTCAAAGACTAGATCTTTCCTTCCTCTATTCCCAGATGGCTTCTACCTAACCCTTTGAGTTGTAGTCATCCATTTCAAAAGGGATTCATTCCAGCTTCTGCTACTTACTACTGGTGTAACTTTAGGTAAATTACTTAACCTCTCTGGAGCCTCAGGATATTCATCTAAAATGAAAGTTATACTCTGTTTTGAGGGTTGTAGTGTTATAAGGGTTCAGTGAGATACAGTATATAAAGTCCCTAGTGAAGTGCCAGGCCCAAGACTTGTGCTCCATAAAAAAGTAGATCAAGGTTATCATTATGGTTATATCATTTCTAATGATAATCCTAAGTCATCAGTTCTAGTATTAAGTATCTATTCCAACAAATTATTTATTATCAACTTCCAACTCTCCTATGCAATATTCAAAGTTCCTCTGATTGATTCTCTAATTTGGGAGAGTACTGATTCTCCAAATTGGTCTATCAAGCCTGCAGACAAACTCATCAGGAATATTTGGTGAGCAATGCCTCATCTTCTCATATACGAACTACACTTATGCATCTCATGTAATACCATTCGTCCAATAGCTTCCAGACTTACAAGATGAGTCCAAGGTAGTGGTGGTATGGGTAGACAGAGCAATTCAAGCAATGCGCTGCTTAAATGGCTCTCAGCCATTATACTTAACAAGAAAGTAAGAGTATACCAATTAGCTTTAGCTGCATAGCAAACTACCCCTAGTGGCTTAAAATAATAGGTTCCTACTTAGCTTACAATTTTGCAGATTGACAGCTTGGGCTGAGCTCACGGGAGGGGGCAGGGGGCAATCATCTGATATCAACTAGTCTCACTGGCATATACTGGGCATTGGCTGGTCTGTCATGATCTCAACTAGGACAAGTTTCTGATCCTTGTGGTCTCCCATCCTCCAGCAGGCCAGCCCAGGCTTGCTCTCATCATTGTGGTAATGAAGTATGCAAAGTCTCTTGGACAGGCACATTATTACTTCTGCCACATTCTATTGGTCAAAGCAAGTCACAAGATAGAGGTGGGATGGAAAGGTTCTGGCTGCTTTTGCAATTGAACACATTTTTCCCCAGTTCTGAGATCCTGATTTCTGGGGTTCTTTGCCAAGTCTCAGAGGAAGAATGCACAATACACTGAATCTGACCAACATCAGCAGAGAAGCAATAAGTCAATATTATTGGGAGGCATCAAGGCCAACCCTTTACACATAAGTCCCCTTCATAATATCATTTTTTTTCTGCAGTATAGGACTTTTGCAGACTCCTTCCTGTCCTTCCTCCAAGGTAGAGTTAAATGCACTCTAGCAGCTTTGGCTCTAATTAATATTTGTTCCCCTGTAGTATACAGTTTTTCTCATTATAGTTCTATCATCATGGGGGACTTTTGCCTGGAAATCCAAGAGTGCAAGGGGTGCCGCATCATTGGATTCTTACTCAGGCAGTTGTTCCACCAGTTCTATCACCTCATGTAGCCCTCTCATCCCTAGTTGGACTGATCTGTACAATTTCTCTTGAATGTCCTAATTTAACTCTATTGGTTACTACCAGTTTTTCCTTCCCTCTAGTGCCATAAGTTCCTTTTGATCCATAATGACGCCTCAATCACTACAATCCTTCAAACCCTACAGAGTCCTTAGAATGAACCTGCAACTCGCCAGTCTTCTCTACTGTATGTGACAAGATGGAAATTTTAAATAAGGAGATGGCAATCTGATATTATTGTTTATTTTTTTGAAAGACAGAGACAGAGAGAGAGAGAGAGAGAGAGAGCGTTAGCGGGGAAGGGGCAGAGAGAGAGGGAGACACAGAATCCGAAGCAGGCTCCAGGCTGTCAGCACAGAGCCCGACGCGAGGCTCCAACTCACGGACCATGAGATCATGACCTGAATCAATGTTGGAACCTTAACCAACTGAGCCACCCAGGCAATCCTATGATATTATATAGCTGTAGATAATTTTAGTCTTAGAAAACAAATTAAGACTTCATGACTTCATTTTTCTAGCCATATGGCAAGTATCTCCTCTTGTGAATTTTTTCCTTGTATCTTACCTCCACAATAATATAGATCTATCAATATGTGTACACACACACACACACACACACACACGTATACATACATACACATACACATATTTACATTCAGGCATGTGTTGTGGTGTTCAAACAGAAGGCACTTTTGGGCTACCCTCTTCCCTCTGCCATAGTTCTAAATCTTGTATGGCTAAATGAACGAGAACAGAAAGTTTGTCTGTCTTGTCTTTTCTACATCTAGACATTACAGAAGTATCCATGTTAGGGCTAGCATAATGAATCCAACATTCTCATCAACTCAAGGGACGTGAAAGCCACAGAATTATGTCCCACATGCTCTCTTGCTCTCCCAAACTTGCACTGGGAGTTTTCCCTCTCTAATTCACTCAGAATCCCTTACTAAAAGATATACCATGTACGTAAAAGTTCTGTATGTATTTTCTCCTTCACCCTGGACACGTTCTACGGCACCTCTAGACAACTCACCCTACTCCTGAAAGAGATCATAGTAGAGCTTACAAAGTATTATTTTCAAAACTATATAGATTAAATCTCCTAAACTATAAAGTAAGTTAATATACTTTGAAAGTTGAGAATATCTGATGACATCATCTTTAAACAACTCAGTTTTCACTGAACATGTGTATTTTAAAAGCATTTATTGAGTATTTATTAGCTACCAGGGACTGCACTGAAAGCAATCAATAAAGCCCTCTGTTACCAAGAACTGAAATTCTGAGCACAAAGACAATCAAGAAAATTGAACATTACAGTAGGGAGTAAAAAGGTATTATAATGGCACATCACAAGGCATAGAGGAGTACAAAAGAGCACAGGTAAGGACAGAGCCTGGTGGGGAAGAAAACACTTTCAGGAAGAAATAATACTTGAAGTGCATGTTTAGTAAGTAGTCATTAAGTAACCCAAATTTCTGTCCTTTGGATAACTGTGTAAACTCTTTCCACTTTTCACTGGAGTTTTGCTTTCCGACCATTAACATTCTGTTCCTTGTTGTCTTTTGTTTTCCAGAAATTTCTTTGGAAAGCTTTGGGAACCACCTTAGCATCCTGCCAAGATACAGATTTTGTAAGCTCACAGATTAAGGAATTTCTCATTGCTCCCAACCAACTAGGAGATCAGCGGCAGGTAGGACTCCTTTCTCTCAATTTGCTCGTATAATGACGAAAACTAATTCCATTCAGACAACCACTGACAGGTCTTATGACAATGTCTTACTTGCCCAGAATCCATGGACACATTCAAAATAATCCAACAGAATTTTTTCAGAAAATTCTGCTTTTCTGTTTAAATATCAATGTTCCATTATTTTTTAAATTTTAATTCCAGTATACTTAATATACAATGGTATATTAGTTTCAAGTGTACAGTGTAGTGCTCATCATAAGTGTATTCCTAAACCCCTTCGCTTATGGAACTTAAAAGACCTCAAATAGCCAAAGCAATGTTGAAAAAGGAAAACAAAATTGGAAGCATCAAAATTCTAGACTTCAAGTTATATTACAAATCTGTAGTGATCAAGAAGGTATGGTAACTGGCACAAAAAAGACACCTAGAGCAACAGAACAGACTAGAAAACCCAGAAATGAACCAATAATTATATGATCAATTAATCTTCCACAAAGCAGGAAATAATATCCAACAGGAAAAAAAAAAAGATACTTTTTCAACAAATGGTTTTGGGAAAACTGGACAGCAACACGCAAAAGAATGAAACTGGACCACTTTCTTATACCATACACAAAAATAAATTCAAAATGGATTAAAGGGGGAGGAGCCATGATGGCGGAACAGCATGGAAGTTTTTTGTGGGTCTTTTGTCCATGAAATACAGCCAGACCAACACTAAACCATCCTGCACAACTGGAAAACTGATCTGAATATTGACACAACAATGGGCACAACCTGAACCACAGAATTCAGTAGGTACACTGTGTGGAGAGGTGAACTAGGGATAGAGAAGCCACAGAGGGCAGGAAGCTGCTTTTATGTGTGGAGGGAGGACAGAGACGGGGTGGGGGGGGGGGGTGCAGTGGAGAATACTGGAAAAGCATCCCTCCCCAAAAGCAGCTGGAGAGAAAGTGGAAAATTCGAAACAGCGCAGGGACTCAACTAAAAAGGGAGAAAGGAGAAAGGAGAGAGGGTTTAAATTCCATTAAGACTATAAACAGGGAAAGCGCAGAGTCTGAAACTCCGCAGCTCCATACCTGGTGGTGCTCTGGTGGGAAAGGTGAATCCCCAGGAGCTGAGTGGGGTCCAGGAGGTTCTCAGGCCACACAGGGAGAAGAGGTTCCACTGCTGGAAAGACGTTTGGTAGAGGCTGTGAGGCCACCTGGTCCCAGCAGACCCCAGAAGGCAGCCACATTCACCGGTACTGGAGCAAGGTTGTTGAGGGTGAAGCCTGGTGCCAGATGTGTGTTGCGATTTTCCATGGTTCCTGAAATGCTGAGGCTACACTGTCTCGCGATTTTTTGTGGGGGAAGGCTGGCACCTGGCCGCAGTCTTGGGGCACCGGCAACAGCAGCATCCAGCAGGCATTCCTGGGTGCAGCCGACATTCGGCCACTGCTCATTCGGCCATTGCTCAGTGAGACCCTCCCGCAGAGGGGCAGAGCGGGTCAAAGCCGCAGTCCTTCGGAAGTAAGGGGCTGGGGAAAACAGCCGCATCTGAGACAAAGCTCGGGAGAGAGTTACTACCTGGGGCCTGGTCACGGAGAGTGGAAAAGCGGAGAGCGGAAGAGAGCTGAAGACGGAGGAGCAGTGCGGGATTGCTGATCCGGGAGAACAGACTGGGTGGCGGGATGGCGCCATTTTTCACCACCCGCGCATGCGCATGCGCACTGACGAGCACCGCAACAATCCACCCCAGTAGGCTAGCAGCGCCATCTAGAGGAGAGCAGAGCTGTTACACCGAGCCCCGCCCAACTGGGTCAACTTCGCTCTTCAAGAACACAAACCTCACCGCCGGCTTAATCTATGGACTATAAACAGCTATATGGACTGACCTCTAGGGGAAAACGAAGCAATTTCAGTCCGACTTCAATCTGTTAGCAGGTTCATCTATTCCATTTTTTTCTCTCTCTCTTTTTCCTTTTTCTCTTTTACAATTTTTTTTCTTGAATACAGAAAGAGAAAAAACTCATTTTTATTTTCAGTTTTTATTAAAAAATCTGTCTTTTAATTTTTATTACCATATTTTTTACTTCTGTGTAAATTTTTTCAAATTCTACTTTACTTCCATCATTTTATTCTAGTCTACTTCAGTGTACTCACCTTTTCAAATTTTCAAACAATTTCCTTTTTTCTTTCTTGTTCTTTTTTTCTCTTTTTCATTTCTTTTCTTTTTCTTCAATGCAGAAAGAGAAAAACTTCATTTTTACTTTCAATTTCTTTTAAAAATATTTTTATTTATTTTTTATTACTGTATTTTTTGCTTTTATGTAAATTTTTTCAAATTCTATCTTACTCCCATCATTTTATTTCAGTCTACTACAGTGTATTCACTTTTTCAAATTTTCAAACGATTTCTTTGTCTTTTCTTTTTTCTTTTTTTATCTTTTTTCTCCTTTTTTGTTTCTTTTCTTTTTTCTTAGATACAGAAAATGAAAAAATTCATATTTCTTTTTAATTTTTATTAAAAATATTTTTCTATAATTTTTTTCTACCATATTCTCTACTTTTGTGTATTTTAGTCTACTTTAGTGTATTCATTTTTTCAAATTCTCAAACGATTTCCTTATTTTTTTTCTCTCCTCCCCCTTTTTTTTTTTTGTTTGTTTCTCTAGTCTGTCAAACCACTTTCTACACCCAGACCAAAACACACCTAGGATCTAGCATCATCTATTCGATTTTTGTGTGGGTGTGTTTTTAATTTTTAATTTTAATATTTTTTTAATTTTAATTTTTTAATTTCAATTTTCTACTTCATTAATTCATTTTCTCCCTTCAAAATGACAAAACGAAAGAATTCACCCCAAAAGACAGAGCAGGAAGTAACGACAGCCAGCGATTTAACCAACACACAGACACAAGCAAGATGTCTGAACCAGAATTTAGAATCACGATAATAAGAATACTAGCTGGAGTCGAAAAAAGATTAGAATCCCTTTCTGCAGAGATAAAAGAAGTAAAAAATAGTGAGAATGAAATTAAAAATGCCACAACTGAGCTGCAATCACAGATGGATGCAGTGGTGGCAAGGATGGAAGAGGCAGAACAGAGAATCAGCGATATAGAGGACAAACTTACAGAGAATAATAAAGCAGAAAAAAAGAATGAGATTAGGGCAAAAGAGCACGATTTAAGAATTAGAGAAATCAGTGACTCATTAAAAAGGAACAACATCAGAATCATAGGGGTCCCAGAGCAGGAAGAGAAAGAAATAGGGCTAGAAGGGTTATGTGAGCAAATCACAGGGGAAATCTTTCCTAACCTGGGGAAAGAGACAGACATCAAAATCCAGGAAGCACAGAGGACTCCCATTAGATTCAACAAAAACCGACCATCAAGAAGGCATATCATAGTCAAATTCACAAATACTCAAGCAAGGAGAAAATCAGGAAAGCAGCAAGGGAAAAAAAGTCCCTAACCTACAAGGGAAGACAGATCAGGTTTGCAGCAGACCTAGCCACAGAAACTTGGCAGGCCAGAAAGGGGTGGCAGGATGTATTCAGTGTGCTGAATGAGAAAAATATGCAGCCAAGAATTCTTTATCCAGCAAGGCTGCCATTCAAAATAGAAGGAGAGATGAAAAGTTTCCCAAACAAAATTAAAGGAGTTTGTGACCACTAAACCACCCTGCAAGAAATTTTAAGGGGGACTCTCTGAGGGGAAAAAAGAGGAAAAAATACAATATTAGAAAGGACCAGAGAACACCAACAGAAATTCCACCTCTACAAGCATCATAATGGTAATAAATTCATATCTTTCAGTACTCACACTGAACGTCAATGGACTCAATGCTCCAATCAAAAGACATAGGGTAACAGAATGGATAAGAAAACAAGACCCATCTATATGCTGTTTATAAGAGACCCACTTTAAACCTAAAGACACCTACAGATTGAAAATAAGGGGATGGAGAACTATCTATCATGCAAATGGTCAACAAGAGAAAGCCAGAGTAGCCATACTTGTATCAGACAATCTAGACTTTAAAATGAAGAATATATCAAGAGATGCAGAAGGGTATTATATCATAATCAAGGGGTCTATAGACCTAACAATTGTAAACATTTATGCACCAAATGTGGGAAAACCCAAATATAAAAATCAGTTAATCACAAACATACAGAAACTCATCGATAGTAATATGATAATAGTAGGAGACTTCAACACCCTACTCACAACAGACCATCTAATCAAAAAATCAACAAGGAAACAATGGCTTTGAATGACACATTGGACCAGATGGCCTTAACAGATATATTCAGAAGATTTCATCCTAAGCAATGGAATATGTATTCTTCTCCAGTGCACATGGAATGTTCTCCAGAATCGATCACATACTGGGAAACAAATCAGCCCTCAACAAGTACAAAAAGATAGAGATCATACCGTGCATATTTTCAGACCACAGCACTATGAAACTCGAAATCAACCACAAGAAAAAATTTGGAAAGGTAACAAATACTTGGAGGCTAAAGAACATCCTACTAAAGAAAGAATGGGCTAACCAAGCAGTTAAAGAAGAAATTAAAAGTATATGGAAGTCAATGAAAATGATAGCACCACAACCCAAAACCTCTGAGATGCAGCAAAGGCAGTCATATGAGGAAAGTATATAGCAATCCAGGCCTTCCTGAAGAAGGAAGAAAGATCTCAGATACACAACCTAACCTTACGCCTTAAGGAGCTGGAAAAACAATAGCAAATAAAACCCCAAACCAGCAGAAGATAGGAAATAATAAAGATAAGAACAGAAATTAATGCTATTGAAACCAAAAAAAAAAAAAAAAACCAGTAGAACAGATCAATGAAACCAGAAGCTGGTTCTTTGAAAGAATTAACAAAATTGATAAACCACTAGCCAGTTTGATCAAAAAGAAAGAGGAAAGGACCCAAAGTAAAATCAAGAATGAAAGAGGAGAAATCACAACCAACACAACAAAAATAAGAACAATAAGAAGAGAATATTATGAGCAATTATATGCCAATAAAATGGGCAATCTGGAAGAAATGGACAAATTCCTAGATACATATACACTACCAAAACTGAAACAGGAAGAAATAGAAAATTTGAACAGACCCATAACCAGTAAGGAAATCAAATTAGTAATCAAAAATCTGCCAAAAAATTAGAGTCCAGGGCTAAATGGCTTACCAGGGAAATTCTACCAAACATTTAAAGAAGAATTAATATCTATTCTCTTGAACCTGGCCCAAAAAATAGAAATGGAAGGAAAACTTCCAAACTCTTTCCATGAGGCCAGCATTACCTTGATTCCAAAACCAGACAGAGACTCTACTAAAAAGGAGAACTATAAACCAATTTCCCTGATGAATATGGATGCAAAAATCCTCAACAAGATATTAGCCAAATGGATCCATCCATACATTAAAAAAACTATTCACCACGACCAAGTGGGATTTATACCTGGGATGCAGGGCTGGTTCAATATCTGCAAAACAATTAACGTGATTCATCACATCAATAAAAGAAAGGATAAGAACCATATGATCCTCTCAATAGATGCAGAGAAAGCATTTGACAAAATACAGCATCCTTTCTTGATAAAAACCCTCAAGAAAGTAGGGATAGAAGGATCATACCTCAAGATCATAAAATCCATATATGAACGACCCAACACTAATATCATCCTCAATGGGGAAAAACTGAGAGCTTTCCCCCTAAGGTCAGGAAAAAGACAGGGATGTCCACTCTCACCACTGTTATTCAACTTAGTATTGGAAGTCTTAGCCTCTGCAATCAGACAACACAAAGAAATAAAAGGCAACCGAATCGGCCAGGAGGAGGTCAAACTTTCACTCTTTGCAGGTGACATGATACACTATATGGAAAACCCAAAAGATTCCACCAAAAAACTGCTATAATTGATTCATGAATTCAGCAAAGTTGCAGGATATAAAATCAATGCACAGAAATCGGCTGTATTCCTATTCACCAACAATGAAGCAACAGAAAGAGAAATCAAGGAATCGATCCCATTTACAATTGCACCAAACACCATAAAATACCTAGGAATAAATCTAACCAAAGAGGTGAAAAATTTATACACTGAAAACTATAGAAAGCTTATGAAAGAAATGGAAGAAGACACAAAAAAATTGAAAAACATTCCATGCTCCTGGATAGGAAGAACACATATTGTTAAAATGTCAGTACTACCCAAAGCAATCTACATATTCAATGCAATCCCTATCAAAATAACACCAGCATTCTTCACAGAGCTAGAACAAATAACCCTAAAATTTGTATGGAAGCAGAAAAGACCCTGAATAGTCAAAGCAATCTTGAAAAAGAAAACCAAAGCAGAAGGCATCACAATCCCAGACTTCAAGCTATACTACAAAGCTGTAATCATCAAGACTGTATGATACTGACACAAGAATAGACACTCAGATCAGTGGAACAGAATAGAGAACCCAGAAATGGACCCACAAACATATGGCCAACTCATCTTTGACAAAGCAGGGATGCATATCCAGTGGAATAAAGATAGTCTCTTCAACAAGTGGTGCTGGAAAAACTGGACAGTGACATGCAGAAGAATGAATGTGGACCACTTTCTTACACCATACACAAAAATAAACTCAAAACGGATGAAAGACCTCAATGTAAGACAGGAAGCCATCAAAATCCTCAAGGAGAATGAAGGCAAAAGCCTCTTTGATCTTGGCTGCAGCAACTTCTTACTCAACACGTCTCCAGAGGCAAGGGAAACAAAAGCAAAAATGAACTACCGGGACCTCATCAAAATAAAAAGCTTCTGCATAGCAAAGGAAACAGTTAGCAAAACTAAAAGGCAACTGACAGAATGGGAGAAGATATTTGCAAATGACGTATCAGATAAAGGGTTAGTATCCAAAATCTATAAAGAACTTATCAAACTCAACACCAAAAAACAAATAATCCAGTGAAGAAATGGGCAAAAGACATGAATAGACACTTCTCCAAGGAAGATATCCAGATGGCCAACAGACACATGAAAAGATGCTCAACATCATTCATCATCAGGGAAATACAAATCAAAACCACAGTGAGATACCACCTTATACCAGTCAGAATGGCTAACATTAACAACTCAGGCAACAACAGATGTTGGTGAGGATGCGGAAAAAGAAGATCTTTTGCTTTATTGGTGGGAAGGCAAGCTGGTACAGCCACTCTGGAAAACAGTCTGAAGGTTCCTCAAAAAATTAAAAATAGAACTACCCTACAACCCAGCAATTGCACTACTAGGTATTTATCCAAGAGATACAGGTGTACTGTTTAGAAGGGACATATGCACCCCTATGTTTATAGCAGCAATGTCAACAATAGCCAAAGTATGGAAAGAGCCCAAATGTCCATTGATGGATGAATGGATAAAGAAGATGTGGTATATATCTACAATGGAGTATTACTCAGCAATCAAAAAGAATGAAATCTTGCCATTTGCAAGGAAAATGGAAATGGAAATGGAGGGTATTGTGCTAAGTGAAATTGGTCAATCAGAGAAAGACAAAAATCATATGACTTCACTCATCTGAGGACTTTAAGAGACAAAACAGATGAACATAAGGGAAGGGAAACAAAAATAATATAAAAACAGGACAAAACATAAGAGACTCTTAAATATGGAGAACAAACTGAGGGTTACTGGAGGGGTTGTGGGAGGGGGGATGGGCTAAATGGGTAAGGGGCATTAAGGAATCTACTCCTGAAGTCATTGTTGTACTATATGCTAATCTGGATATAAATTTAAAAAACTAAAATTAAAAAAATGGATTAAAGACCTAAATATGAGACAGGAAACCATTAAAATCCTAGAAGAGAACACAGGCAGTAACCTCTTTGACATCAGCTGTAACAACTTCTTACTACATGGGTCTCCTGAGGCAAGGGAAATAAAAGCAAAAATGAAACTATTGGGACTACATCAAAATAAAAAGCTTCTGCTTAGCAAAGGAAACAATCAACAAAAGTAAAATACAACCTACAGAATGGGAGAAGATCTTCACTAATGACATATCTGATAAAGGGTTCGTATCCAAAATACATAAAGAACTTATAAACTTATAAAACTCAAAACCCCCAAAAAACAAATAATTCAGTTCAAAACTGGCCAGAAGACATGAAAAGACATTTCTCCAAAGGAGATATCCAGCTGGCCAACAAACACGTGAAAAGATGCTCAACATCACTCACCAATCATCAAGGAAATACAAATCAAAACTACAATGAGATATCACCTCATGCCTGTAAGAAAGTCTAAAATTAACAACACAGGAAACCACAGGTGTTGGCGAGGATGTGGAGAAAGGGGAACCTTTCTGCACTATTGGTGGGAATGCAAACTGGTGCAGCCACTGTGGAAAACAGTGTGGAGCTTCCTCAAAATGTTAAAAACAGAACTACTCTATGATCCAGTAATTGCATTGGGTGTTTACCCAAAAAATACAAAAATAATAATTAGAAGTGATCCATGCACCCTGATGCTTATAAGCAGCATTATTAACAATAAGCCAAATTATGGAAATAACCTAAATGTCTATCTGATGAATGGATAAAGAAGATTTGGTATATATACATAATGGAACACTACTCAGTCATAAAAAAAAAATGAAATCTTGCCATTTGCAGGAAGGTGGATGGAGCTAGAGAGTATAATCTTAAGCAAAATAAGTCAGTCAGAGAAGACAAATACTATTGGGTTTCACTCATATGTGGAATTTAAGAAGCAACAACAACAATAAAAAACATGGGGGGTGGGGGGAAGAGAAGCAAACCAAGAAATAGACTTAACTCTAAAGAACAAACTGATGGTTACCAGAGAGGAGGTGGGGGGTGGGGATGGGTTAAATAGGTGATGGGGATTAAGAGGGCACTTATAGTAATGAGCACCAGGTGTTGTATGTAAGTGTTGAAGCACCAAATTATACACCTGAAACTAATATTACCCTGTATGTTAACCAACTGGAATTTAAATAAAAACTTGGGGGGGAAAGTCATATATATATATATATATATATATATATATATATATATATATATATGTATATGTATAAAAGCCCAATATATATATATATAATTATTTTGATGTAGTCCTAATAGCTTATTTGTGCTTTTGTTTCCCTTGCCTCAGAAAATAAACCAAGAAAAATGTTGCTATGACCAAAATCAGAGAAGTTACTGTCTATGCTCTACTCTGAGATTTTTATGGTTCCAGGTCTCACATTTAAGTCCTTAATCCATTTTGACTTATTTTTGTGTATGGTGTAAGAAGGTGATCCAGTTTCATTCTTTTGTAGGTAGCTGTCCAGTTTTCACAGCATCATTCTTGCCTCCTTTATCAAAGATTAATTGACCATATAATCATGGGTTCATTTCTAGGATCTCCGTTCTGTTGATCTATGTGTCTATATTTTGATACTACAGCTTTGTAGTGTATCTTGAAATCTAAGATTGTGATACCTCCAGTATTATAACTTCTTTTTCTTTTTTTTTTTTTAATGTTTGTGTATGCATTTGACAGAGAGCATGAGCAAGTGAGGGGAGGGGCAGAGAGAGAAGAGAGAGAATCCCAAGCAGTCCCAACGTGGGGCTCAATCCCACAAACCATGAGATCATGACCTAAACTGAAACCAAGAGTCAGATGCTCAACTGACTGAGCCACCCAAGGGCCCCAGTTTTATACTTCTTTTTCAGGATTGCTTTCACTATTCAGGGTCTTTTGTAGCTCCATACAATTTTTTTTTTTTGAAGTTTAGTATCTTTTATAGACACGGGACAACTGTGAATTAAGCATAGGTTCTTTTAATTTGTTAATGTTTATTTATTTATTTTGACAGAGAGGCAGAGAACATGATGAGTGGGGGAGGGTCAGAGAGAGAGAATCCCAAACAGGCTCCGTGCTGTCAGCACAGAGCCTGATGTGGGGCTTGATCTCACAAACCATGAGATCAAGACCAGAGTTGAAATCAAGAGTTGCAGGCTTAACTGACTGAGCCACCCAGGCACTCCTGTAGTTCCAATACAAATGTTAAGGTTATTTGTTCTAGTTCTGTGAAACATGCTGTTGGTATTTTGATAGGGATTTCATTAAGTGTGTAGATTACTTTCAGTAATGTGGACATTTTAACAATATTTGTTCTTCCAATCTATGAGGATGGAATAGCTTCCCATTTGTGCTGTCTTCAATTTCTTTCATCAGTGTTATAGTTTTCAGAGTGCATGTCTTACATGTCCTTAGTTAAGTTTATTCCTAGGTGTTTTATTATTTTTGGTGCAATTGTAAATGAAATTGTTTTCTTAATTTCTCTTTCTGCTAATTCATTATTAGTGTGTAGAAATGCAACAGATTTCTCTATACTGTTTTTGTGTCCTGTGACCTTACTGAATGCATTTACCATTTCTAGTTTTTGGTAGTCTTTAGGATTTTCTATGCATACCATCATGTTGTCTGCAAATAGTGAAAATTTTATTTCTTCCTTATCAATTTGGATGCCTTTTATTTCTTTCACTCACCTGATTGCTGTGGCTAGGACTCTCAGTACTATGTTGAATAAAAGTGGTGAGGGTAGACATCCTTGTCTTGTTCCTGGTCTTAAGGGAAAAGCTCTTAAGTTTTTTACCATTGAGTATGATGTTAGCTCTGGGTTTTTCATGTTTAGGTATGTTTAGGTATGTTCCCTCTAAACCTACTTTATTGAGGGTTTTTATCATGAATGGATGTACGTTGTCAAATGCTTTTTCTGCATCTATTGAAAAGGTTTTCACCCTTTCATTGATGTGGTATATCACATTCATTTATTTGTGAATATTGAGCCACACTTGCATCCCAGGATCAATGCTTCATTATTTAACCAGGTTTGTGAAAGTATTGAAAAACGAATTTCAATTATTCTTACTTAATAAAAAGTATTTTTAGTATATTTTGGCCTTGATTTTTTAACTTAAATCATAAATATCAAAATCATTGAATTTACAAGCTGAAAATAACCTTAGATGCTATTGATTTTCAACCTAGAGAAAACATAAGCATAACCTAGAGAGCTTTTTCAAAGCACTTTTACCTATTCCCTACCCTGGCCTAAGCTGCAGAGTATATGTGAATGTGGAGGAAGGAGAGTGTGTTAAAAAAAATTAAAAATAAATTTTAAAAATTCCCAGGCTAATAAAGACCACCTGGTATAAAAAAAAATTTTGTAGTGTATTTTGTTATACATTGTCCTCAGAAATTTTAAGATGTTTAGGATTCTCTCTTCCATATTAAATGGTCAGAAACCACTAGACTTACTGAACTTTTGAGACTGCTTTTTTATTATTTATCTTCTCCTTGTCAGATGTGATCATTTATTGCTCTTGGAATTATTTCTAACACCATTTCCCCCATCCTGTTTGGAACTCTCCTTCCCACCCAGTCCAATGGCTTGCTCCCTCATTCATTTCAGAACACTACTCAATGTTACCCTGTTAATGAAGACTTCCACCCATTTAAATTGAAAATGCCCCAACCTACAGTGCTATTCTCTTTTCTTGTTTTCCTTCTGTCCATAGCACTTCTCACCATTGAAACACTATGTATTTACATATTTAGCAAATTTATGTGCTTATTTAAAGTTATTCCCCTGTCATTTCCCCCTGGTTGTGTGCACTACAAGGAAAGGGAGTTCAGTGTGTTCTGTTCACTGTTGTCTCCCCAGCACCTAGAAGAGTGCCTGACACATAATAGGCGTTCCATAAATATTTGTTGAATAACTGAATGGTTAAACTCAAAACTCCTATCTTTTCTGACTTTAGGGAATAACATCTATTTTAGGATACTGCGCTGAGAATCACTTGGATACTGTTTTAAAAGTTCTTAAGACATTCCAGGATCGGGAAAAGTTTTTCATGAATCGATGTAAGGTAAAAAGAACAACTTTCTGTCCCAAAGCTTTTGGTCACTGCAAGGGCAAACGACACTGATCCCATCAGTGAACAGCCTCTTCCTGTCCCCAGGTCTGTAGTCCAGGTGAGAATTGCCTGAGCCCAGGCCCTGTAGCATGACCAGCTATCTAACAGAACTACTCCATTTTCTATCACTATTGCTGACTTGAAAGGTCCTAAGGAATTCTGTGTGTGCCTAGGTTTGTCCCTTTACCAACTGTTCAGGCCTCCTGGTCAGTTTCCATTGTGTACACTCGGCTTCCCCTGAAGGAAAGAGATGTAATAAGTAAAAATTAACACACGCTTTCCCACAGGGACCTCTTTTAAAGCCTGATAGATCCACAACACAGTTTTGGGTGTTTAAATTTGACCAAGCAAGCGTATCAGTTTTAGAGTAATTTTCATCATCGCAGTCTCATTTCTTAATCCCTGTAGTGGTCCATAGAATTAGGAAACAACATGAAAGGAAGGCGACACCTTCAATCATAGTTTTTATATCTCTCTTTCAGGGTATTTTTTCTGGGAAAAAGAGCCTCACCAAGACTGATGTCATGGTAATCTACGGAGCTGTGGCCCTCCATGCTCCTAAGGGTCAACTCCTCACCAGGCTTGATCAAGACATCGTATCCCAAGTCCTATTTCTTTACAGCCAGTGCTCTCAGGTAATGGCTACCACAGGGCTGCCTGGATTTCTAGGCTGAGGTTCCCAAACCTTGGAGGGGCTCACCTCTTGGGAATATTCATGCTCAAAAGATACAGGCCAAAAGGCAAGACAGGACCTGGTATATTTGGAAGATAAGAACATAAGACAAAAAAAAATTTTTTTCATAACAAAACAGGGTCAGGTAATTTGTTTCTTTCCAAAACCTTGGGCAGTTCATGTCCCATGATACCTTCCTAGATAAGTACCCATAGCAGTCTCCCTCGAATCAAACTTAAAATAATTACTCCAGTACCTCATTAGGGCATTACGGATTCATTACTTCCCTGCAATAGTCTCTGAAGTGTTACTAATGGTAGTTGTTCAACCTTTTACGTGGTATAGATAAACCACCTAAAACAGTGCCTCACAAATAGTAAGCGAAATACATGTATCTTTTTAAATTTTTTTAATGTTTATTTATTCTTGAGAGAGAGGGGGACAGAACATGAGCAGGGAAGAAGCAGAGAGAGAGGGAGACAGAGGACCTGAGGCAGGCTCTGTGCTGTCAGTGCAGAGCCCCATGTGGGGCTCAAACTCATAGAACTGAACCGTGAGATCATGACCTGAGCCAAAGTCAGACACTCAACCGACTCAGCCACCCAGGTGCCCCACAATACATGTATCTTTAAGCAAATAAAAATATATCATTAACCAATCTACGCAGTCTACATCATTAGGTACTATTTCGCACGCACCCCAACACACACTTTCATACCAATCCCCCCGGCTGTCGCTGATGTTCTTCAAACATGCCAGGAATATTCCTGCCTCAGAGCCACACATCTGAGTTGGAATTCATCTGATCACTTCTGTCCCCCATAGTACTTTTTATATCTTTAATAAAGTACTTTATATATATTGTCAATTTAGCCATTTTGCTAACTAGTACCAGGTCAGCCACCTAAAAATCACCTTGGGATCAAGTTTGAAATACGGCTTCCCAGAACCATTTTTCAGGGAGATTGATTCCATAGATCTGGGGTGGAGTCTGACAGCTGTAATTTTAAAAGGTTTATAAATGATTCTTATCCATAGCCAAGTTTCAGAAGCTTCTGCCGATTACGTGCACATCTGCTCCCACATCAGACTGTCAGCACCTTGATGTTAGGGATGGTACCTTATGCTGTCTTACCTCCTCTTCTGTGCCCTCCACACACCACCTGCTTGATAAATCTGTACTCTTGATATTTATTCATGTGTGTATGTGATAAAAATGGAAACACAGGGAACTCATGATATCACAGATATAAGTATACGCCAGTGAAAGGGATTAGGGCAGTGATCCTCACCCTTCAGTTGCATGACAATTACCTGGAGAGCTTGTTAAAAATAGAGATCTCTAATGAATCACAGCCTTTAGGGATGGATCTATGAATCTGTATTTTTGCCATGCTCCTGAAAAGGTGATTCTGATGCACTCAAAATTTGAAAAGCAATGATGAAAACCAAAAATATGATTTAAAAAAAGATGTTTTCTGGGGCACCTGGGTGGCTCAGTTGGTTGGGCATCCGACTTCGGCTCAGGTCATGATCTCACGGTTCATGAGTTCAAGCCCCGCATAGGCTTCTGTGCTGACAGCTCAGAGCCTGAAGCCTGCTTCAGGTTCTGTGTCTCTCTCTCTTCTCTCTCCCCACTCATACTCTGTCTCTCTCTCAAAAATAAATAAACATTAAACATTAAGATGTTTTCTGTTACATTAATTTTTAGTCAGTCACTGAGGAAAATTAGGATAAAAATAAAAGAGGAAAAGAGATAAAGATGTTTTAGATAATGATGACTGTACATTTTCAAGGTACAGTCAGTTCTGCTGTAACACAGCATATGCACAACATAGTACAAAAAAGCCACAGGATTGTGGGGGAAATGGGGTAAGGGGCACAACATTCAAAAACCCCATCAATGACACAGAAAAAAATAGGAACCTAATTTTTAAAACCATTTAAGAAAAAAAACATTTAAGAAATATCTAAGTACTATAAAAAATTATGTCACTTTTCCTTGAAAAACACATGAATTGTGAAAGTTGTGAGTTATTATGAAATGGTGGTATAAAGAAGGGTTGTTTGAAATCAGACAGACAGCTAGAATGCCAGATTTGTATGGGAAGCAGCTCTTACCATGGTAAACTGAGGCAGCTGGCGTGTTTGAGGTGTTGTGTGAGTATTCCTATGCAGTTCAATTCAGCTAGTTCACCTTTTGCTGTCATGGACCAAACTGTGCATAAGCAAACACAAAATTCAGAATATACCAGAAGTATTTACTCACATATCAATTTCGCTGGAACAAAATTGCATTTTCAATGCAAGCATCATAGCAGAACTGACTATATCTCCTTCCAAAGTCAGCTCCCCTATGACTTTCATTCTATAGCTTTTCGCTGGTCTTTCTGCCAACAGCCTCTATCCTTTTTCTTACCAAAATCTGGTAGAGTCTCTTTAAATTGTGAGGCTTGAAACCCAAATGCCTGATATCTTTATGCTGCGTTCTGTAGATTACACTCACCTGGGGAAAATGTCTGCCAATGTACAGGACCTCACTTTGGAAATAGGGGAGGGAGTGAACAGCACCCACTCCTTGGCAAGACTCTGTGTCCTGCTTCACTCTTGTTTTCAGGTTGGTGGGTGGGTCTTTTTGCTGGTATAAGGGAACTCTCTAACTGCGGCTCTATATCTGCTTTTGCCTTTGGTTTTCAGGTTCTGGGCATGTCTGTGATGAATAAGGTATGCAATATATTTGATATATGTATTTGATATATGTATATGATGTATTTGATACAAATACATTTGAATACCAAGTATGTTCCCTGGAGATGCAGGAAGCATATATGTCCTCTTGGTTTGATTCCAGAGGAAAGGATCCCAATATATAACTAATTAATCCAATTCTGAAGCCAGGATCCCTGAGCTTAATCTAGGACAGAACATAGAGCTATATTTGGTTACAGGTGGTTTGAAAGTTAGACTGCAAACTAGAACAGTATTTTTAGAACTATGGGCTGTGACCCACCAGTAGACTATGATTTCAATGTAATAGATTTAATAGACCGCACCAGCAAATTTTTTAATGAAATAAAAGAAATAGAAGAGAACATTGTACATAGCAATAATAAGTATCATAAAACTTTTATTTCAGGTATTATATATATTATATTTAGATAGATAGATAGATAGATAGATAGATAGATAGATAGATAGAATGTAAGTACAGAATGGAATTGTAAACTGTTTCCTACTGTGTGGTTTATGGTCCAAAAAGTTTAAAAGCCACTGCCTTATAGAACCTCAATCTATGGGGGGCGGGGGGTAGGGGATGGAAGGAGTAGAAATTGACCTTTGTTTTTTTAATTTCCCTGCAACTTTGATCCTAAACTGAGGTAGAGAAGGAAAAAGAAACAGATTCGCACTTCTGTCTGGGCACATAGTTCAACCCTAGGTCAAGAACTGGGTTTATAGAACCAGGTGTGGTACCCAAGACTTTGGCTTGCACTGTGAATCCTTTCGTTTTAGGACATGGATCTGCAAATGAGTTTCACAAGAAGTATCACTGAGATTGGCATTGCTGTCCAAGATGCTGAGGATCAGGGGTTCAAGTTCTCCTACAAGGAGGTGCTACTGGGTTACATGCTGGTGAGTGGGCAGAGAGGACATGGGCAAGGCCATGAAAAGTCTGTTACCAAGAGCACAGAGCTGACTTTTTTTAAGTGGGTAAAACTTGCCAGTCCCAGGGAACAAACAGATCTCTGCCATATTTTGGACCAAGGGCACCTAGTGGTCCAATGGGATTGCAGCTGCATGTGGAAACTCCCCTTTCTAAAATATTTCACCTCCTTGTTTGTGTTACAGGACTTCATCAGGGATGAGCCCCTGGATTCCTTAGCTAGCCCTGTTCGGTGGAAAGCTTTAATCGCCATTAGATACCTCAGGTAGAGAATTTTAGAGAATTTTTCTTGCTCTCATTGAGAAAAATATTTCCTTCCCAATATCCTCCTTCAGATCAACTGACTTCTCAGTCAGTGGATACACCAGTGCACCCTTCCCAAAGTGAACACAGCTCATCGATGGGCTATTTCAAATTGGGGCTTCTCCCTCTTTTCAGACTTACAGAACTGACTAAGAGCCTGACCATTTGATAACCAAGAGGGAGAAAGAGCAACTTAGAGGAGTGAGACTTATTGATACATAAGGATTGAAGTTTTGGTGCAAAAGGAAATTTCTTTTCCTAGACTTTGGTCTGTAGGCAAATTTTAATATTCCAATTAAAAACTTATGAAGCCCTGGGGCACCTGGGTGTCTCAGTCGGTTAAGTGTCTGACTTCAGCTCAGGTCATGATCTCAAGGTTCATGAGTTTGAGTCCCACGTGGGGCTCAGTGCTGACAGCTCAGAGCCTGGAGCCTACTATGGATTCTGTGTCTCCCTCTCTCTCTGCCCCTCCCCTACTCATGCTCTGTCTCTCTCTTACACAAAAATAAACATTAAAAAAAAACTTACGAAAGCCCTAATCATATTTTAGTTGGTTAGTAGAAATAAACCTAAAGAAGAAAATAATTTTAATCAAAATTTTGTTTTATTTTATTTTTAAATTCTTTTTTTAACATCTACTTATTTTTGAGACAGGGAGAGACAGAGCATGAACAGGGGAGGGTCAGAGAGAGGGAGACACAGAATCTGAAACAGGCTCCAGGCTCTGAGCTGTCAGCACAGAGTCCAACGCGGGGCTCAAACTCACGGACCGCGAGATCATGACCTGAGCCGAAGTTGGACGCTTAACCAACTAGGGTGCCACCCAGGCACCCTAGGGTTTTCTATATATAAGATCATATCTTCTGCAAACAGAGATAATTTTGCTTTTTCTTTCCAATCTACATGGCTTTTATTTCTTTTTATTGCCTAAGAGCTCTGGCTGGCACTTTCAGTATTATGTTAAATAAAAGTGGCAAAAGCAAGCATCCTTATCTTGTCCCTGATCTTAGATTTTCCTCTAAATATCAGAGGAAAAGTTTACAGTCTTTCACCATTAACATGATATTAGCTGTAGCCTTTTCATATGTAGCCTTTATTATGTTGAGGTAACAAACAGCATTTTTAATGGCTGTTTAATGACTTACTGTATAGATATATCTCACATTATTTAATCAACCTCCTCTTGCTATAGTTAATTGTCAGTTTTTAAAACTATAAATAAGGGCGCCTGGGTGGCTCAGCTGGTTGAGCATCAGACTTCAGGTCATGATCTCACGGATTGTGAGTTTGACCCCCGCATTGGGCTCTGTGCTGACAGCTCAGAGCCTGGAGCCTGCTTTGGATTCTATGTCCCTCTCTCGCTCTGCCCCTCCCCTGCTCATGCTCTGTCTCTCTGTCTCTCTGTCTCTCTGTCTCTCTCTCTCTCTCTCAAGAATAAATAAAACGTTAAAAAATAAAAACTATAAATAATATTTTGGTGAACACTTTATGCAAAAAGTGCTCTCTGAACTTTTAATTATAAAAGTTGACAATTTAGTTCAATAAATAGTATTCAATGTCATCCATGTACCAGGCATTGAGCTAGATTCAAAAAAGATAACCATTAACAAAATATGGCCTTGTATACTGGGGAAAATAGATGCAAAAACATACCCACATAATCTCCTAAACTGTAGCAAGAAGCAACTAAGAGAAGGCACAGGTTGCCATGTTTACAAAGATACGTGAAGTTTGAAGAAAGCTCAGATAAATAAATGTGGAAGATAAACTAAAAGTTAGCTAGGCACTAAAATAATGTCAAGTAGAAATATAATGCAAGTCACATATGTCACTTAAAATTTTCTGGTAGCCACTTTTAAAAGAGTGAAAAGAAACATTAATTTTAATAATAATTTTACTTAATCCGATATATTCAGTATATTATCATTTCAACGTGTATTTGATATTTAACAAATGTAATGAGATAGTTTACATGATTTTTCATACAAAATCTTCAAAATCCAGTGCGTTTTAGAATTACAGCATGTCTTAATTCAGTCTAGCCACAACTCAGGTATTGGATAGCTGCCTGTCGCTAGAGACTACCCTCATTTGGACAGCACGCCTATAGAACTGGCAAACCAATCTCTAATGACTGAAAACCAATCAGTTTTCAGGGGCTAGAGTGAAGGAAGAGATGAACTGTAAAGGGGCATAAGGAAAAATCTAGGTGTTCTATATTGATTATAGTGGTGGTTTCACGGGTGCAAAACGCATTTAATTGCACACTTTTAACTGGATGCAGCTTGTTGTGCATACATTTTGCCTCAATAAGTTGATTTTTTTTTAAGTCAGCCAGACAATAAAGATGAAAAGACTGTTCAACATATTTAACAATTTCAATTGACCTGCCCCAGCTGGTACTGACTTTTATTCCCCTGTGAGAGAACCAGTTTCACCCTGCCCCAACCATGTCATCATTTTCAATTTCTTTGCTAATTTGGTAGCTGACAAATGGCATTTTATTGTCTTGATTTACATTTATTAAATAATAAATGGGGATTTTCATGTTTATCGAACATTTACATTTTTCCACGTTATGTCTAGGCTCATACCTTCGTGATGTTTATAGTAAATACCTGAAAGAAAGAAAGAAGGGAATGAAGGAAGGAAAGGAAGGAGAATAGAAAGGAGGGAGGAAGGGAGGGGGAAGGAAGGATGATTACAATGTCATTACTATAGGTACATTCATGAGTACCTATAGTATGTGTGACACCAGTTATAACCTGAGAAGACATATGAAATGGATAAAAATCACTGCTCCAAATTTAGAATTCCCCCCACCCAACACACACACACACACACACACACAACCCATGAGCACTAGAAAAAACAAGTGGGTTAATGTTACCACAGATCATATAATAAAGGATTAAATACCACAAAGCTAGGGATGATTTGTTCATCACTCTAATAAATTAGAAATGAGGCATGTTGACTATGCACGCCAGTACAGTCTGATTCCATGTGCCCAACCTCTCCCTGCTTCTGTCACCACCTCCCTCAACATTCCAACATGTCGGCAAACATATCTGACCCCTTCAGGTATGGTTGGCAGTTCTTGGGTACTCTTCGGGCTATGTTTTGTTTGTCATCCTAACGTCCATCCCTCTACATGGTTCTCGTTTCAGCAAACTGAAGCCTCAGCTCTCACTAAATGACCATCTCAATATTCTTGAAGAGACTATTCGGAGGCTGCTTCCCCTTCCACCTCTGGAAAAACTCAAAGATGAAGGCGAAACAGATAAGGACAAGGAGCACATCCATGTACGTGGGGGTGAGGCCTGAGTAAAATCAAGAACAACAGTGGGACTCTACTCTCCCGCTGGAGCCTGACACTCATGCTCACTTTGGATTTCAGTTTCTCTACGAACGATCCATGGATGCTCTGGGAAGGCTGCTGAGGACCATGATGTGGGATAATGTGAAAGCGGAGGACTGTCAAGAAATGTTCAATGTGAGTAGGGCCACTGCTCAAACTGATTCCCACATCCCCTCATCTGTGCTGCAAGGTGACACTCCAGACTCTACCTCATCCTCTTCCCAGGGAGATGTCCAGCCTGACCCATTTAACCCACCACATAGGGCCAGTCCTCTTAAAATTGTTTGTGGGAGGTGAGCACCGTTACAGAAGAGGCAGAGACAGCAGGAGCCAGAGAATGAGAATGAGTGAATATGAGGAGTGCTAAGGAAAGGACATTTATTCTTTGACCAACAGCTTCTCCGAATGTGGCTTGTTTCACAAAAAGACTGGGAAAGAGAAAGAGCCTTCCAGATCACCGCACAAGTGCTGACAAATGATGTGGAGGTAAGTAATCCCCAGCAGTGAATAGATTTCATCCTTTGCTGACAGTAGGGATCAGCTGAGGCCTCTGGAATCCCAAACTTATGCATGATGGATCTCCAGTCCCAGAATGGAGTGCTTTCCAGAGAAGCACCTGAGAGGTGTCGCCTGACCCCAGAGTGAGGCAAGGACACTAGGATTAAACTATCTGGCTGTCTTTACATGCTTGCCGGCTCACTTTTCCACTGCCCTTAAAGGGAAAGTCCAAGATTCAATTTCATTCTAAGGACCTTTAGGGGGAAAATAAGGGACTTCATCTCCAGTGTTGTTGGGAATATCCTGGGATGTCAAGCCTCCCCATCACCTTGCGCCCCATCTCCTTTATCCTCCAGGCTCCAGAACACTTTAAGATCGGCTCACTCCTCGGCCTCCTGGCTCCTCACTCCTGTGACACCCTGCCCACCATCCGTCAAGCAGCTGCCAGCTCCACGATTGGTCTGTTCTGTATAAAAGGTGAGGGAAAGATGAGAAACCCACAAATGAAGAGCAGATACCTGTTTTCTTTTGTTCTCAGTTTTCCTCTTTGTTCATCGATGTCTCTCTGTCCCTCTCTTTCCGTTGTTCAGTCGTTTCGGCATTCTAATGCATTAATTATGTATAGGATTTGTCTCTCTTTTGGATCATTTTTCCCCAATGGCTCTGTTTTTTGCTATTTTTAGAAATAAAGATAATGACACAGATGCATTATAAAGGTCCATTGGGGTAGGTGAAAATGTTTTGAGAGTGTCCAGTTTAAATCACTGAGCACTTAGGCGTATTAGCAATGCTTCTTCTATCACAAGGTTTTCTTCAGGAAGAAATAGCACTATTACTAAAGTTCTCTAAGAGAGACAACTTTGTGGAGGTTTTTCCAGCTTCCAGAACAGAACTCTGCTCTCCAAGTACATGTGGAGTGTCAATATCAGGAAACATAAGGAATTTTAAAACCTCAATCTCGGGCTGAAACCAACAAGCAGGGCCTCAGGTCCAGGTTCAACCAGCAGTGGCTTCACAGAGGATGGTCTTGCACTGCACATGCGCAGTTCTGTACAGCCCAGGCGCGGCCAGGACCATGGGTCTAAGTTTTAATTATTTTTTTAAATTTACATCCAAATTAGTTAGCATATAATGCAACAATGATTTCAGGAGTATATTCCTTAGTGCCCCTTACCCATTTAGCCCATCCCCCCTCCCACAAAAAATCATATGACAAAAAGATGAACATAAGGGAAGGGAAACAAAAATAATATAAAAACCGGGAGGGGGACAAAACAGAAGAGATTCATAAATATGGAGAACAAACTGAGGGTTACTTGCGGGGTTGTGGGTCTAAGTTTTAATGACATTTCACACCTGTGTTCCACTCTCTTTCTTTTAAGTACTCAGAAAATGTTTATTAAGCACTTTCCATGTTTCAAGCATTTCTCTGATGCTGGAGACACAGAGATACTACAACTGTAAAATTCACATAAAAAATGTGTTAAAACTAAAAGGTGGGATTTGGCTTGGGGGAGGAGGGGTGGTTAGTCAGTGGAGAAGAAAAAATAATGTTCAACAGAGTCAAACTAGGTATGAAAGTCCCTTGGGGTATGGGAAGATAATTCACTAAGGATATATGCTTGTACCAAGCCACAAAATAAAAAATGAGTTAAGGAGGTAAGAACTAAGAGGCCATCCCAGGAAGAGAAGAAACGTACCAGAGAGGAACCTCGTAGGAAGATAGGAATTTCAACTCTATTATTGTTCTACCTATTCTTCCTTTAGTGTACTTTATTTTCCTGAAACATGCAAAATTCAGGTTCTCAAGTATTCTTTGTTAATAAAAAAAAAATCCCATACTTCATTATTTACTTTAACTCTTTTCCTCAATGGATCGAATAAGCATGGCAGAGAGAAGGAATATGATTATGAAACACCCGTTGAATACAAGTAACAAGTGTGATGCTAAATTAAATACCCATTTAATAATCAGTTTTGAGATGAAGAGACCTGAAGTTAAGAAACATAGCCATCCGCCGTGCGCCTGGATGGCTCAGTTGGCTAAGTGTATGACTCTTGATTTCGGCTCAGGTTATGATCTCATGGTTCATGGGATCAAGCCCCACATTGGGCTCTGCACTGACAGTGGGGAGCCTGCTTGGGATTCTCTCTCCCTCGCTTTCTGCCCCTCTCATTCTCTCTCTCTCTCAAAATAAATAAACTTCAAAAAACTTTTCAAAAAAAGAAAGAAATGTACCCATTCCAGCAAGTAGTGGAGCTGGGCTGTGAGCTCAGGTCTGTCTGACTCCAAAGTCCATGTGTGTTCTGTTGGGCTGGGATGCCTGCCACAAAATGGTTTAGGTGGTAGTTTCCACAATTACTATACATTCAAACAACAAGCAGAAAATCGTTACTGCTTAGGTCTGGGTTTATAAATTGATTCCAACAATCATTTACAGAGTTGCTGATGTTTTTATTGCAATAGTTACCTTTCCATTTTCCCCAAAGTGGCTCGCTGCAAAATGCAACTCCAACAGAGAGAGCAGCATAGCAGAGTAGTCAGAGCCTAGGCACCGAAGTCAGACAGACCAGGGTTCAAATTCTGACTCTGCTATTTTTAGTCGCTAGATAACCATGGCCAAATGACTTTATACCTTTCTGTCTCATCTTTCTCATCTGCAAAAACAGGAGTGTCTACCTCAGATGATGTTTATGAGTAATAGATGAGATCATTGTATGCAGAGTATTTAGCATGGTACTAAACCAACTGTGCGTGTTTGCTTTTACACCTGCCCTTTCAATATGGCCAACCTCTTCAACCCCATCAGGTCTTTAAACTCTTGCATATGTCCCCCCTTGTGGATTTTAGGCATTCACCCAGAGGTGGAAAGACTGCAGGATTTGCAGGAAGGGCTGCAGTGTGATGATGTGCAGGTCCAGATCAAGATTTCTTCCAAAATAGCAAAGGTAATAGATATGGAGGACTGGCCAAGGGATGTAAAGATAGTTCTGGGTTGATTTCCAAATAAGTAAGCTGTGTATGCCCCACCACCAAGGAGAGCAGTGATCTAGCCATTCTTTTAGGCTATCATGCATTAACCCTGGGTGCATGTGCCCAGTCAACACCTGCTGCTTATATTTCATTCTCTGAGAAATATTGTGAACCAAGATTCTTCAGGGTAAGGGAGGCAGTGGAGTGGAGTAGAAGCAACAAGAGCTTTGGAGTCTATTGAACGCATTCTGTGTGCACTGCTTGAAACCCATTCTCCTCATCTTAAAAAGAAATGCATAACCTACCTCTCAGAGTTGTTCTGAGAATTGGTCAATGAATTCATTCATTTATTTAATCATTTATGCATTCGCCTACTATGTTCTGTGCACCTATCATATGCCAGACTTTGTTCTAGGCTCTAAGAATAGAAAAAGACAAAATGCCTGCCCTGGATGACCTTGTATCCTGGTGGATGGAGTCAGCCAAATAAATATGTCAGGTAGTGATAATTGAGAAAAATATAGTCAAGTAAGGGAATAGAGAGTAAGGGAGGGGCGATTTCCTAGAAAAGGCCACTGTGAAGGGGAGACCATGAAGACTGAGGGAAAAGAACATTCCAGGCAGAGGAGAAAGCAAGTACAGAGGCCCTGAGGTAGAGAAAGAAGGAGGTAGTGAGATCCAAGAGATAGCTCAGGAATGATTCAGTTGCCTTCCAGGTCTTGTTAAAGACTTTGACTTTTTTTTTAGTTTATTTACTTATTTTGGGAGAGATAGAGATAGCGCAAGTTGGGGAGGGGCAGAGAAAGAGAGAGGGAGACAGAGAAACTCAAGCAGACTCTGCACTGACAATGCAGACGTGGGGCTCAAACTCATGAACCTTGAGATCATGACCTGAGACAAAACCAAGAGTCAGATGCTTAACCGACTGAGCCACCCAGATGCTCCAAAGACTTTGACTTTTACTCCAGTTGGAAATAAAAGCCAGCACAGGGTTTTGAGCATAAGTCGGGGCACTATGTCCAATTGTACCAGATACGAAATGCACAAGGGCCTCTTCATGTGAGGCAGCATCATTCTTAATGTAAACATTGTAGATATTTATGTATTTTAAGGTAGTTATCCACAGATGGCAGCAAAAGGTCCAACAAAATCAGTCTTTATGACCATATACTTACAGAGAGAAGTGAACTGTCTTGAGGACAGGCATGTCTTTTCCTAATTTGCACAAGCCCTGTATGGGCTAGGTGTGTTCCTGCAAGAAGGAACATGATCAGACTTCTATTTCAGAGGGTCATCTGGCTGCTGTGTTCATACTACAATACAGGCCAGCAGGAGTGAAATTAACGAGGTCAGTTTGGAGGAAACGACAAGGAGGTGGCTTGGACTAAAGTGACAACAGCAGAAACAACAAGAAAGTGTCCAGAATAAGGGAGAGAGGCCAGTTGAGGGGCACGGAGGAAACATAGGTCAAATGCCTAAGAAAGTGTCTGATGCATGATAAGTACCCAAAAACATGAGTTCCCCTCCTTCCTTTCTTGCTAAACCATCATCCATACCAATATGAGGAAAAAACAGATAACCATTGAGTTTGGAGCCCAAGCAGGTATTTGGTGTTACATAGAACAGATGCGGCAGTCTGGTCTCTTGATCTTGGAACAAAAATGACTCAGAAACTGGTTGAGACATGCAACTATTCATGAAAAGGGACTCATTTCCTTTCAAGAACATTACTATTAAATATCAATCATCAGGTCACTTAATGCAGAGGGAAGTCAGTTGTAAAGAGTAATGTTTTCATACCTACAAACTCATAATCACAACCATCTTGCTTGGTTAAAGCCCCAGACAATGTTCCTGGAATTCATTCAAACTGCTAACTTTTCACCTGCCTGCCTGCCTTTTCATTAGGACTCATGCACGCATGCATATGTGTTCACACACACACACACACACGCACACTCATACTCACACACTGCTATCACCCATTCTGTATAGTTCTTGTACTTAGAGACCAAATTGCAAAGTTTTTATTTTCTAGAACTTTTGACTACTCTTAATTTTGAAACATGAAAGAGTAAAAGACAGGGATCATAACAATTCATACTTTTATGGAAACTGTGAGGCACCTGTTATTCAGCATGGCACTTAGTACCTGGTGATAGACTTTCCTAAATTCCCAAGCCTTAGCTATTCTTTGGCATACCTAAGACATATTTCTGTGATATATGAACTGTATGCTGAAGTAATTTATATCATATAAATTGTTATACAAAATTTATACATTATTTTTCCCTTGTGGAGTACACTATAAGTTTGGAGAAGAAATTGCCTCAGGAGGCTTGGGTTTCAATAAATATAAAATGATAAAAGGACAACTGTAGGAAAAGTTTACCTAGAGGTTGTAGGGTATTGTCTCTATCTGTTTTAGTAGTTTCTATAGTTCCAATCATGTGCTGTTTGGAAATTCCAGTGGTTTCCAATATCTTAAAACAAACAGTAGCAGCATGTTGTATGAAGTGAGGTGATTGATAACATGAATCTTTCTGGGTACATTCTCAGATTGTCAGTAAACTCATCCCAAATGAAGAAATTCTAATGTTCCTGGAGGAAACCCTGGATGGTCTGGAGACCCTTAACCCCACCTGTACAAAGGCCTGTGGCATATGGATGGTTGCTGCCCTGAAGGAGCAGGGAGCTGCTTTGGAAGAACAGGTGAACTGACAGCCAGTTTGACCATTGAGCAGAATTCTAACACTTCTGAAATGCCAAGTTGATTGCTACTTCCCAGTTTGTCCTCTGTTGGGAAATAAGCAAGAGCATGCATAGCCTCGGGAGGCCTCAGCAGAGACCCAACTTGTGTATTAACAACCAGGCTCATGTTGTCTCAGCCTGTCTCAATTGCCTCTCTAGTCTGTGATCAAAAAGTCTTTCCCAACTGTGACTCTTTGGCCAGAGACAGCAGCTCTGAACCAAGGGCATTTGGATTCTGGAAAACTGGACAGTTAGATCTATAAGGATGAGGGTGACTGTGTGGATCACCTTTGGGATGACCATTGAGGATCAGTAGAGTTTCTAATTCCACTGCCTCTCTTCAGGCTTCTCTTCCACACACCTTGGGGTTTGTTTTCTGGTAAGGAAGGTGTCATTGAAGAACTGATTGAGGGAAAGTCCTTAGTCCTTACTCCCAGCTGGAGAGTTAGGCAGAGTGAAAAGGATTTGAGCTCAGGAAGCTTGGTTAAGAGCTCCAAATGGGGATGCTCTAGCCTTTCTCTTGAGGTTGGAAACAAAATTCAGGCAATTCAAAGATTAATAAGGAGGAAGAGAATCTTTAACTCAATGAAGGCACCTCCTACAGGTGAAAGAAGTTATGGTCCCCATGTCCCGGAGTCAACCACCCTAAATTAAAGAATTCTCCAAAGTATGACCTTTAGAAATTATTTCTGTGCTAATTACTCTCCAATCAGTTTTTTAAAAAATTTACTGAGTGTGTACTATGTGGCAGGCATTATACTGGACATGGGAAGATCAAAGCTTCATAAATTTGGAATGTTGTTGTATTTGTGTGTTTGGCATTAAAAGGGAGCAATAGGGACCTAAATCCTCCCCTAATGGGACTCTGTGGTAATCATATTTGCCAGATATTTATGTTTAAAGAATTTTAATTGAGAGTAAATGTCATGTTTAACCTAAAAATATCTATCCAAAATAAACAAGAGAAATATCTACTAGAAGCAAAGCTACTAGCAGATAGATATGCCCTTCTCCACGTCAAAAATCCAAATGTATAATATCATTTCCTGCTGCCCACAGATTCACATCCAAATTTGGAAGGTGACCTTCAGTGTTCTCTAGGATCTGGCTTCATCTTTTCTGTCAAGTTATCTTCTCTTATCACCCTCATTTTCTCTGTGTTCCAAACTGGACCATTCTCTTGTTCCAGAAATGTTTTCCATATTTGCTTGGGCCCATGCTCTCATGCTAGTTTATATATATATATATATATATATATATATATATATATATATATATACATATATTTTAGAGCAGTTTTAGGCTCACAGCAAAATTGGGCATAGAGCCCTGTACCTCCTCTCCCCACACACATGTATCCTCCCTTACCATCAACATCCTACAACATGGTGGTACATTTGTTACAATCGATGAACCTACATCAACACATTATTATCACTCAAAGTCCACAGTTTCCCTTAAAGTTAACTGTTGGTATTGACAAACGTGTAATTGCACATATCCACCATTGCAGTAACATACAGAATACTTCCACTGCTCTAAAAATCTTTTGTGCTTCATCCATTATCATGTTTTTTTATTTTACATCTTTATCTATATTCTTCTTTGGGATGAGGATGACTTTCCCCACCATCCCCACCTTGCCTTTTGAAATTTCTATATATCCTTCAAGACCCACATCAGGTGTCCCTCCAAAGTGACCTCAGTTACTTCTGGGTTCCCTCACAATCTTGCGAACCTCTTGTGTACCATTTGCCATATACTGCCTGGCGCACAGGCCTTTGGATATATGGCTGGTCTTCTTTCTTAGAACACTCGTTCCTTTTGAGAAAGGGCTACATCGTATTCCTCTTTGGTAAATCCCCCACAACGCCTAGCACAACACTTGGCATAATGCAGTCTTTCACTAAATATTTGCTACATTGACTTAGGAATAAATACGCAATATACCTACAGCCCTCGTGAGTAAGAGATAGGCCATGCATAGAATTAACTAGTGTTTCTAACATTATTATATAATTCATCAACTACCCATGATTAACATGCTGACTATATGTGTCCTAAGCCATATAGTAGAGGGAAAATGGCAATTTAATGTTTGATTTGGACTTTTTTTTTTTTTTTAGCTGTTGGAGATCTTGAACATGATTTACTATCACATGCCAGTCCTCAGACAAAAGGAGGAAAGTTTTCAGTTTATGCTGGAAGCCATCTCTCAGATAGCCAGCTTTCACATGGATGCAGTTGTTGCTAAGCTTTTACAGAAGCCTCTGCCCTTTGACAGGTAGATTCTAATTGAGCTCATTCCTTCTCCCAGGAAATGCTAATCCGCACTGAGGAAGAATTTGTGGTTTGAGAGAAAGAGAGTAAAAAGAAAGGTTGAGAACATCTCACCTAAATAATAAGTTCAAAAATGGTGTTAGAATCATGAATAATGTTTTTCCAAGTGTTTTTCATATACATATCCTCCTAATATGATAAGATTTCTTTTTTAAAAAAATACATCATAGGAATAAGTGAATATTAGAAAATGAGTATTTCTCTTCTTTCTGGTTGCCTTGAATTTCACCTATGTGAGAGGTTTGTGCCTTAAAGGACATTAACAAACCTCAGTAACCCAAGTCCAGAATGCTGGACTGTTAAATAACACATCCTTATCATCTCCGGGCATGTTAGCATCGCCATCTGTCCTTGAAATTTTGATTAGTCATAATGTGGTTTTAGAGGGGAACAGATGAAAAAGCTCATATTCCAAAGAGTTGTTTCTTATCAGCTTCCTGGCTTACCACCCTAGGGACACAAAGACATTGTGGAAGGCTCTGGCTGAGAACACAGCCTCCAGCGGTAAGCTCTTGAGAGCCTTAACAGACAAACTTGAGAATGAATTAGAAGATGACGTAGCTGGGCTGGAGGCGATTTCAGTGAGTTGGACAACCCATCGCATACCTGGAATTGTGTCCCACTCCATGGTCTGTCCCCACCTGGAACTTGGTGATGTAGCATTAATCATACTTCTTCCCCTCTTATACCCTGATTTTAAATCGGCTCCAGTTAATTGGACTTAGTTGGACAAATATGGCAGCAATTTTGTCTGTGGCTGATCACTTTTAGAAGCAAATTTCTCATCATCCCAAAGAAAATCTGTGGGTCTGTATTTACAAATTAGTCTTAAGATATCCAGAGCACCCCTTTGAAAGACCTCAATGCTGGAAAAGATTTCATTTCACCTGACTGGTGCCCCCTAGAGTTTGGAGTTGCCGAACATAACAGTCCTGAGAGAGAAACACAGTATGAGCTGAGAAGTTTCCAAACAAATACACCCTCTTTTCTGGCATTTTTTGTGTTTTGTTTTGGTTTCGTTTCGTTTCGTTTCGTTTCGTTTCGTTTCGAGTATGAGTGCGGTCAACTTGGAAAGCAATCCTTTGGGGAGAAAACAACTTGAAGGTCAGACCAGGGAGATGTCCTTGGAGGACAGGAGCCTGCTTGACCACGAAGTCCTTTCTCCCCTCAGGCGGCCTGTGCTACGTATGAAGTGGTATCGGCAGGCACCCCTGTCACAAGCTTGTACCCGGAGGTGTTCACTCTTCTCCTGAAGTTGGTCAGCTGCACGCTGGGCCAGAAAATGCCCACTTCCACCTTCAGCCGCAGGCGGCGGGTGATGCCACAGGGAGAACGGCAGCAGACCGCAGACGCCTGCAGGTAAATGGCCAGGCCAGAGGGCCTGCCAGAGCTGTCTGGACCCCAGACTTTAGAGGAGGGGCTCTGTCACTCAACGCCTATGCCTCCTGGCGTGGCCTCGACTACCCATGAGGCAATGAGTCTCCACACTGCCCTTGAGCCCTGTTGCTCTTCCTCCCTGAGCAGTACCCAGCACAGTTGCCCAGAATGGTCACGTAACAACGAATAGCAGCTCTGTTTGCTTCCATAGAGAGCCTGTCCTGCTCCATTTGTTTTCTTTCTTTGAGACCCTTCAAAGCAAGCTGGAATTCTGGGATAGTCAACGCCACCAAGGAAAGAAGAAAAATAGAAATAAATACCATATTTTATTAAATTTAAGGTATCGCCAATTGAAGGAAGCAAAATTATTTTGTGCACTATTGAAAAAGAAAGAAAGAATCCTGATTAAGCCATGAATCAATGCTTTGTGATACTTTAAATGTTTTACTATGTATTTATTCAAAGAGCTCTTTGAGAATTATTAGGTGCACATTTTGATCCTACATCACAACGCTCTGTTTCTGTGCCCTTTTGCATAACTTTTCATTCCAATGTCAAATCCACCTTAGTTTTTTTTTTTAATCATTTTTTTTCACGTTTATTCATTCTGAGGAACAGAGTGTGAGTGGGGAGGGGTAGAGAGAGAGGGAGACACAGAATCCAAAGCAGGCTCCAGGCTCTGAGCTGTCAGCACAGAGCCCGACGCGGGGCTCAAACTCACAGACTGTGAGATCATGACCTGAGCTGAAGTCAGACGCTTAACAGACTGAGCTACCCGGGCACCCCTCAAATCCACTTTGTAAAGACATTTTAAACAACGGTTAGACCCAACACATGTAGTTCCAATAACACAATGTTACCAAAATGACAACAGTATAAACAACCGTGCCTAAATCCATGCATGTTCGTGTGCACGCACTGGTAATAACAACTACACCACAACCACTGTCTGGCCAACTGTCATAACACACTATCCATTGCAAGCCGCATCCTGCTTCTGAAGGGCTGTTTCAGAATCAGTGAAATACAGTATTTGGCACTTTCCATCTTTAGGGCTTTATTTTCTCATGAGAGGTTAACAAAATTTTGTGGCATTATTTACTGGTCCAAATCACCTCAGTGTCCCCTTTGGCCCCAAAACTGAAGTGTGAGATCAGGCTGTCTGGTTTTTTCCCTCACACAACATCCATTAATCCAGGGTGAAGCAGCCTTGTGGGGAACAGAAAGAGTGAACTTGGGATTCGCAACTCCCTGTATGGGGTTGACTTACTTTTGTGGTGCCCACTGTCTCCTTCAGGCTCTCAATCACAACTCTGAAGTGTGTGCAAGCCCAAGCCATGAAAGAGGGCCTTGCCAAGGAATCTGATGAGGGGGACAACTTATGGACCCTTCTCAGCAGCCCCAGTACCCACCATGTAGGAGTATGTGCACTGGCCAGGTAATGTGTGGACATTCGAGAACTGGATACAAAGGAGAAAAATTAAAAACAGAGTAAAAACTGCCATGTAGGCAACTTTACTGGAAGCAATGGACTCACCAAGGATCTGTAGTCCAGGGGAAAAAAGAGGGAAGAAAGAGCAAAGGCAGATGGGAAGGGACGGTGGGAAGAGCCCAAATCCTTAGTGCTCTTTCATGGAACATTCCTTTTGAGATCATTTATTTCCCTGAGAGAGAAATAGACTAAAATCTCCTCCATTGTTTAGAAAGAAAAAAGTCTCTGCTACAATTGGAGCCTTGCATTTTCTAGGAGCATGGCGCTGTGGCAACATGGAGTCATACTAGACATCATGGAGCAACTGTTTGCATCTCTCACCTCCTCCTCAGAGAACTACCGGATAACCGGCACAGCTTTCTTCTCTGAGGCAAGAGAGAACAGTCATGTCACTGCCCAGCAGGCTCTCTGGGTCCCCTTGGGGGCATTTCTCTTAGGGTCAGCAGTTCAGTGGGAGCTGGAACCACAGAAGAGGGCCTTTCAGGAGAGTTTTGGTAGTACTGAGATTCAGCCGCTGCCAGAAATACAGTACCTGAGAAGGGAACGAGAGAGGAAAAAGAACTCACCCAAACCTCTTCCTTCGCTCCAGTCTGCCGGAACCAACCTCCCAGGACAGAGAAGGGTGGACGATAGATATGACAGGGACAAAACAAAAAGTTACCAAGAACTATATTATTGTCCCCTCACACCCTGCCATAAAGGTTGTCCCAGACAACCCGGAGAAAGAACATTGCCAGTAACTCCCGTTTTCCTGTTTTTCCATTTAGATTAGAGACATCCTACTTAACTGGGTAGTGTGGTTCTCATCACCATGTAATCTTGGTCTGTGGGCTGCTCAAATAGAGAGATTCCTTTCTGCCAGACTTGCTGATTCACCTGAGGGCTTTCTCCCCGGCTCCAAGAGCAGCCGGGTGCTAGTCTTTAACTATAGTTATGATGCACTTATCATTCTCCTGAAGAGAGGCCACTCCTTTAACTAAAGGGGTGAAGTGGTTGTTTTCAGCTCATGAAGGAGCCGATCCTTTGGAAGCATGGGAATCTACGGGAAGTGCTGATCCTGATGGATCAGAGTGCCTGGGACTCCAACGCCATTTTGAGGCAAATGGCCATCCGAGGGCTTGGTAATACAACTTCTGGAGCCCCTCACAAGGTAAAGGGAGTTGGGGTAGGTGCGGGGGACACTTAATCAGAGTTTAAAATAATTATTTACTAACCCACATCTCGTGCTTGTATAGCAATTAAGTAAAAATCCAAAAGAAATTGCTACAGTGGTATCTCTGGAGTTGAAGTATATGTGACCCTAACAGAATTCCAGTTTCCTTGGGAGTCTCCTACCCTATTCTAGATACACAGAGAGCAATTTTCAAGATTACGAGACCTTATTTCCAAATAGGTGAAGAAGCATAAGCAGATAATACTGGAATCTATCATCAGAGGCCTATATCACCTGGCCCGCACCGAGGTTGTCTGTGAAAGCTTGAAGGCTCTAAAAAAGATCCTGGAGCTGCTCACAGACCGGGATGTGAGCTTCTACTTCAAAGAAATAGTGCTGCAAACTAGAACCTTCTTTGAAGACGTAAGTGAGTCTGTTCAGAATTCTGCCCTCCCAGGAGTGAGTGAACAGAAAGAGATTCAGGTGGTGCTGGTAGCAGGCAATGCTGGTGTCCCATCCATATTCCTTGGCCTTCCCCTGTGGTCACCCGCACACAGGTCACCTGCACAGAGGTCACTTGTACAGTTCTTATGCAGGCTGCTGGCTTCTTGCCTCTCTCTCGGCCTGAGGGTACTCTCTGGCCTGGGAATCAGGATTGCTCTGAGCAGGGTGGGCCAGACAAATGAGAACAAACAGGAAATAAACAATAAGAAACACAAGTTTGCAAATAAACTTCCCAGCTTCCTCACCCATCACAAGGATTGAGCTCCACTTGCCCATAAGGGCAATACCCTCACGTATATTCCCTTTCACAGCTTTCCTCTCTCTCCTGTGTCATTCCCAAAAATTACCGCAGAACTCAACACAGAACAAAGGCCCCAGTAAAGACCTTGTCATCTCCAACACTCTTTTCCACATCAAGATTCAAAGGTTCAAAATGCTTGTGTGGTTCACTTCATCGAGGAGTCGGTATAAACTATAGCCAGTGGGCCAAATCCCGCCCCGAGCATCTCTTCATAAATTAGGTTTTATTCGGAGCACAGCCACGCTCACCGGTTACATATTGTCTATGGTTGCTTTCACACTTCATCTGCAGAGTTGATTAGCTGTTACAGAAACCATATGGCCCCCAAAGTCTAAATTAGTTACTGTCTGGCCCTTTACAGAAAGAACTTGCCAACCCCCAATCTAGTCAATAGCCTAGAAATAAATTTCAAAAAAGATCAGTTGGTGACCCTAGAACAGAGGAAAGTCATTTTCCTTTATACCTTCCAGAAAACTAGATTTTATTATTATTTTTGGCTTATTCACCGTCATCAGTGTAAAATCTCTTTCACCTCCAACTTATATCTGTTTTTTATAATCGAAAACTGTTTCCTCATGTTTGTTGTCAGAGGAGATGGAAAACTGCTGGTTTCCTCCTCTTAAACATTAAGGCTTGATTAAATTGCCTTTCTACCTTCTAGTCTCCAGACTGAAAAGTCTTCATTTCCTTCATTATTCATAATAAGCCTAATTTTTCAGCTCCTTAAATATTTTACAAGCCAGTGACTGTGTTGTATCTCTAGATGTGGCCTGCAGAGTATTGAATACAACCTGAAGAAAAATTACCTCTCAGGTCTGATTTTTTTATTTATCCACTCCAATTTTTTTTTTTTTTAACTCTTGCCCTTTCCTCCTGACTCTTTGACAATCCGTTAACTGTATAGACTTCTGGATTTTAGTCTGTAATATATACCCACAGTCAATAATTCTCCAGTTTTGTATTTTTTAGTTTCCTTTGACAGCAGCTTTCTGCTTGTTTCCAGCTACCTTCTCCAGTGTTATCAACATTACTTTTTAATTCTCATCTTGTCCTCAAAACTGCTTTCTTGGCTCCCACTCAATGCTGTATCTTCCAATGATGTATCTTCTGTAAAATAACAAAGATGTTCTTTTCTCTTTTTTTTCCATTACACAGATCATTGATGACAATCTTCGACAACAAAGAGCTGAAGCAACCCCTTCAGGGCCCCCACCTGTTTGTTAGGTTCCCCAGGCTGTTGTTGGTCCAGTGATGATAATTCTCTTGGATCGGAGCCTGCAATAATCACCTATGAGTTTTGTGGTCAACATAATGTTTCTCAGTCTTATGCAAAAGAAAAAAAAAAAACAACTAAAGTCTTGCTGGTTGTTAGGTTAGCACTTTCTCATCCTTAACAGGTATTAATTCCATCATATTTGTATAAAAGTGAAGTTTGATAAAACTTAGGTCTTAGTAATGCCATGCTATTTTTTTCTCTGGCAATGCTCTCTTCTCACAAATAAATTTATACTCTATGAAATCTTGCCCATGCAGTTTTAATCTATATATTAAGCATAAAATTCTATAATCTCCAAACTTCTTCCCCCCTCCGTTTCTTTCAATATTTAATCACTTCCTTGGAATTCTTAAAACATGGTGACACTTCAGTGAAGGGGCAGAACGGAAAATATGGCTGCCATGCCATGCTCCATTCCCTGCTTGCGCCCATCCTCGTCCCTGAGCAGCCACCTTACTCTCTATGACTCCACTCTCTCAACTCGAAACAAGGACACTAAATTCTAGGATCTTTCCCAGCACCTACAACAGGTTCATTGCTTCTTTTCTGCTTTTTCATCATCCAACTGGTTGATCATTCCATAACCTATCATTAGGTCCTATTATTTGATTTGGGAAAATTTTAAAGATTTTGAAAAAAGTAAATACCTTTTTAGGTATTTTGTTATTGGTTTGCTTTCTTTTTTTCTAAAAAGAGACCTTTTAGGGAGCATAGCTGGTTCAGTCAGGAGAGCATGCAACTCTTGATCTCAGGGATATAAGTTCAAGCCCATGTTAAGTGTGGAGATTACTTGAAAATAAAACATTTAGGGGCACCTGGGTGGCTCAGTCAGTAAAGCGTCCAACTCTTGATTAGGTCATGATCTCACAGTTTGTGAGTTTGAGCCCCGCATCGAGCTGATATTGCAGAGCCTGCTTGGGATTCTCTGCCCCTCCCCAACCCTCTCTCTCCCTCTCTCTCTCTCAGAATAAATAAACTTAAAAAAAAATTTTTTTTCTAGTACATCGAAATTTCTACTTCTTTTTCCATTATACAAGGTCACATCTCATGTATTCATTTAACTTTTCTGGCCTGGTCCCAACCAGCCGTCTTTCTTTTTTCTGGAAGATCTTTATTAACTTCCTTTTTTCTGTCATTTTTGCTTCTGTGCCCACTTCTGATACATTCCCTCTTGCCACCAAAATTAATACTTCCCTATCTTCTCCCCCTCATATTCGTGGGGATGCTTTTCAAAAGTTGGCCCTTGTTTATCGCTAATCCAAAATATAATATTCTGCTACTCAGAACAACTTTTCCCTTCATCACTCTGCCTTTATATGGGTATCTTAAACTACTTTTCTGGACCTGGGAGGAAAAAAAGAAGAACCTCTAGAAAATCCATCAGTGTTTGTTAGAGCTGTGAACAATATCAGCAAGGTTTGGGGGATGATAGAAGACCATCTTTCTCCACCACCTCACCCTTTGGTTCTTAAAATCATTGTCTAACCGTCCTGGACAACAAGCAAGGAAGTTCCAGAACTTCTTATATGCAAGGGTAGGGCTAAGCACTATTTGTTTATTCTCTGTCTCTGAGACCAAGGGTCTTCCGAGTTGCCTTTCATCATATTGGAAAGTATTTGGGACCTTGGAGAAGAGCCTTAGGCCTTGGGCAATTTAGATTTGAAGCCCCATAAGTCTAGGCTAGTGGTGCAGTCGGGCTAATTTGTATAAAATACATAAGCAGGAACCCTTCCTGGCCTGTTTACCGTCCCTGTGGTCATGTTTCCCCAGTAGCTACTCAACTGACAGAAACCAAGTCCCAGACCCATGGTCATTTAAACTCGTGGAGTGTGAGTGCAGAGCTTCTGGAAAAGAAAGAGTGTTCTTGGCACACATGAGGGCAGTGACTGGAGCGCACTAGTGCCCGGGGCACAGCCTCCCTCTGCTGAAGTGGGACAGGGCAGGGTGGGGGGTGGACACAGGCCGGGAATAGCCTGTGATGGGGACTCACCCATGACATGCATCTGTCGTCACAGGAGCAGGATGATGTGAGACTGACTGCCATCTTCTTATTTGAGAATCTGGCATCCCTAACAGGAAGAAGGTGGAAGATTTTTTTTGCGGAAGAAATAAAAAAGAGCATGATTTCATTCCTTCTCCACCTCTGGGATCCCAATCCCAAGATTGGAACTGTAAGTGGTGCTTGCACAGACACCCGCACCTCCGCCCCACCCCTTCGACCCCCCACCCCTTGGCCAGAAGTGCCAGGAGAGCTGGTCGAGCTGGACCAGAAGCCAGATCTGAGGCCACCACTCCCAACTAGACCTGAAAACCGCTTCTCCAGCCCTAGGTTCTTTCTTGCCCTGTCTCTCAGATTGTTCTTCCATCCTTGAATCTGGGAAGGTGCCAGCATAGATCGTAAGCCCCTCACATTGCAGGCATCCACTACCACTCTCCCAGCCCTAGGCAGCACCCCACTCTTCCAGAAGACAATCCAGTATTCTGGACTGTGACTCAAAGAACTCTGTTCCTTAGGCTTGCCGTGATGTCCTGATCATCTGCATCCCTTTTCTGGGCCTTCAGGAACTCTATGGGGTGTTAGATCATCTCCTCGACGGTCAGGATCTACCAAGGGCCAGAGATTTCTACCGGCAACTCTGTGTGAAACTGGTGAGCATGCAGTAAATGCTGCCTGCAAAGCCATAGCCAAGAGTCCAGGCAAATCCCAGACAAGCAAACAACACAGCAAGGATCTCTGGCCAGAGTCAGAACTGTCTTGGAGAGACAGCAATGATTCTTGGTGTCCTGCCACATTACTCTCTGCTCTTTTCCAAGTCCTGACTGGGATCTGTTCTTCAAGATTCCTGAAACCCATCTGTTGATTAGTCCCAAAAGCCCCAGGACTTTTCTTTTTTATAAGTTTATTTATTTATTTATTTTGAGAGAGAGAGAGAGAGAGCATGCCTGTGGGAGTAGCAGAGAGAGAAGGGGAGAGAGAATCCCAAGTAGACTCTGTATGGGCAGCATGGAGCCTGATGCAGGGCTCGAACTTATGAACCATGAGATCACGACCTGAGCAGAAATCAAGAGTTGGATGCTTAACTGACTGAGCCACCCAGGTGCTCCTACCCGCCCACCCCCCCCCCCAGTACTTTTCTGATTAAATTCAGGTTTGAAATGGCCAGAAGACATATTCCAGTAAAATAATGGCTCTGTGAGTGTTCACTGGTCTTTAGATTTCCTTTTGCGGGACCTAGAGGGTGCCAAATTTCACACAGAGTCACTTTCCCTCTTTGTCCTCTTTGTAAAATACATCTCTTTTAGGCAAAGAGAAACCAGGAAATCCTGTGGATCCTCCACACACACTCTTTCACCTTCTTCAGCAGCAACTGGGAGATGATCCGGAGTGCTGCTGTCAAACTCACAGGTGAGGGCACATCTGCACTCCCTACTCAGTTATGTTGCTCCTTCCCATCCACTTTTGCTTTGACTGGAAGCTACTCTAGCATGAACACAAGTATGACTGGTGTGACCAAAAAAGAAATGCCAGAAAGGAATTCATTTTACCTCTTGGAACATCTTCCCTCAAAGGAACCAACTTGTTCTCTTTTGCAAACATCTTCTGACTTCCCAACACCTCCTCTCCTCCTACTAGACCCTCCTCCCTACTGGGCCCTCATGCTTCTCTGGTTCCAAGTCATCACTCTTTCTTTTGCCTGAGTCATTGCTCCCAGCCGGCTGCCACTGCCTAAATGGTTTCTTTTGCATTGTCCCTTAACATAAGCCATGGTAAACCTTTTAAGCTCAGTTGAAGCTGAGAGTTTTAAATTTTTTTTTTTCAACGTTTATTTATTTTCGGGACAGAGAGAGACAGAGCATGAACGGGGGAGGGGCAGAGAGAGAGGGAGACACAGAATCGGAAATAGGCTCCAGGCTCTGAGCCATCAGCCCAGAGCCTGACGCGGGGCTCGAACTCCTGGACCTCGAGATCGTGACCTGGCTGAAGTCGGACGCTTAACCGACTGCGCCACCCAGGCGCCCTGAAGCTGAGAGTTTTAGCAGCAACATGATACAAGTGGACAGTGTGTGGGTCAAGAGGCCAGCAGACCTTGGCTCTGCTCTGTGATGCTGGACAATTCACTTAAATTCTCTGTGTTGCCTTTTTGTCTGATCTATAAAATAAAAGAGGAAAGTAAGTGAATCCCTCAGGATCTTCTATCATGAAATTCTAAAATTTATCCTGAATCCAGTTCCAACTAATCCAGCCCACTGTGAATGGGCCACCTGTAAGACTGAGTTAAAACATAAGGATTCCTTATTGGGTCATGTATATGATCCCCCCAGCTACACTGTAAACTTTTTGAAGACAGGGATCATATCTTACACACGTTAGAAACCCTGACAACAACCGGCATGCCCTGCGAGGACACCGGGTGAACTTTCCCAAATGCACATTGGCCGAGGGACCACTTCCACACATGACACTTAACACCCAATAGACATTAGCCCAGCATCATTCTGGGGGCACAAAGGGAGTCATAGAGTTTGCTCATTCACTAGCCAGACCATTTAACTTCTGACCAGGAGCACAGCCTAACCTGACCAGTTTTTCATGGCCTCTTCCTCTATAACGAAATTAGCACCTGTTTCTCCTGTTGATTTTAGATGCCATTGTTCTCAATCTGACCAACCAATATGTGCAGTTATTAGACAAAGAGCAACTGACCACACGTGAGTACCAACCCTAGTTTCTGCGCAGCCTGTTGTCAGAGAAATATCTGTGAGAAGGAGAAGTTAATTATGCACCAAGTCCCATGTGAGCCCAGAAACTGAAAATCATAGTACCTCATTATTGTCTCTAATACTCCCTAGATCCTGGGATTTCTCCAGAGTATAAAGCAACCCCCAGATCCAGCTCTTTGCAGGCATCATTCCCAACAGACCATTATTTTCTGATTGTCTATAAACCTACTGATCACAAGGTCAGGATCTCCTCTTCCCCTATGTCAGTGTTAAAATAGATCCTCACCTTGCAGATCCAAATCCTACCTGTTGGCATGGAATGTAAGCATGGACCCAGGGCTCTGCATAGAGCTGACCCTGAACAATGGAACCTCACAGGAAGGCAGAGCTTGAGCCTTGGCTTTCCTCGTTCACTGAACTTTGCTCTTCTTTGTTTCAGGGCTCCAAGCACTTCGGCAAGACCCCTGTATCAGTGTCCAGAGAGCAGCTGAAGCTGCCTTGCAGACGCTCCTGAGGAGGTGTAGAGAGATAAGCATCCTTCTGTAAACCACCAGGAAATAAACTGCTAGGCTTTTTCTACAACTGACTCCTGTCTTCATCCTCACAACCTACAGACTTGCAGCATTTTGAGGATAGAGATGGCGTCTAGCATAGGGATCTTGGAGTAGTGATATATTCCTTACCCTCCATGGTCTCCCTGCCACCTTCCATTAGTAAAAAGTAAACCCCACAAATTCACTTGAGGGATAACCTGTGATTTCAGTAGTGACAGCCACATAGCTAGAATATTATGTCCCAGCAGATATCAAAAAATGACAGAACTGGAAACAATTCTGCTGCCATTAAGAAAAGGACTACTGTTATTGCCACACATAGCCCTGTTCTGTATTATCTCTGCCAGCCTTGAATTACTACCCACACGCTTTACTTTCTAAAAAGCAGTCTTACAATAAACTTGAACCTGTGTGTTCTTTCTCAGGTTGTAATTTTTGTGTCGAGGCTATGCCCGATACTTTTCTACAAAAGACCCATTCTGGCATTGTATTAAATCTCATGGTTTTCTTTCTGTCGTTATCCCAGAGCACTCCTTCCTTTGAATGGCGTGTGTGTGTGTGTATGTGTGTGCATGTACGTGTGTGTGTGTATGCATGTGTTAATCTTCTTCACAGCATCTGAATCATAACTCCTGACCCTTTTTCACAATGCCTACATGAAAGGTTACATACATGAAATCATGTACATAACAAGAAGTTTCTAACACAGAGGCTGGTACTCATTGGACACGACCAAACCATCACGATCATTCATTAGCAACATTATTAAATTGATGCATCCCTTTCCAAATTCCTGTTACCTATATTCTAATCTCTTCCTCCTCAACCTCTTTGGGGAAGCATCTTTTGTTCCTACCGATCTTCTAGGGACCCTAGGAATTTTTTAGGTCAGATATTTTAGGCCAGAGTCCACTTATTCATTCATTTAACAAATATTTATTGAGTGCCTAAAATTTACAAGGCATTGTTATAGCTACTAGGGCTACGACTATGAACCAAAAAAATAGAAAAATTCTACCCTCTTGGAACTTATATGCTATGAACTCTGTGTCTGAATTCTAGAAGATGGAGCCAGCCTCCAAGATGGCCTCCAGCGATTCTTGTCTCTGATATTCATCTTGTCCCCTCTCACAATGAATAGAGATGACCTGTGCAATCAATACAATATTTCAGAAATTACAAAGTGTGATTTCCCAGGTGAGATCACACATGGTATTGAACTCTCTTGAGTCACTTACTCTGGGGGAATCCAGCTACCAAGTGAGGGGGATACTCAAACAGCCCCAAAAGAGTTCCATGTGGCAAAGAACTGATATCTGCTGCAAACAACCAGAGCTAACTTGCTAGCTATGTTAATGTGCAATCTTGGAAATAGATCCATGAGCCCTCCCCAGGTCTGAAGGTCTTCAGACGATTAAAACCTCAGCTGACACATTGACTGGATTATGAGATAAGATACAGAATGCCCAATTAAATTTGAATTTCAGGTGAACTATGAGTATTTTTTAGTAAAGTATGCCCTGATTATTACATGAGACATACTTATACTGAAAAAAAATATTTATTGTTTATTTAAAATTAAAATTTAACTGAGCATCTTGTATTTTTATTTACTAAATCTGGCAACCCTACTACAATCTCATAAGAGTCCTGAGCCAGAATCACTAAGCTGAACTCCTCCTGAATTCCTGAACCGCAAAACCATATAGTATATCTTTGTTGTTTTAAGCCACTAAGTTTTGGGGTCATTGACTAAGCTCCAGGGGGTAAACATTACACAAAGAGTCCATGATACCACCAATGTTGTATGCAAATTTCTGTGTGTAATTGTGTAGGTGCATTTTCAGGGTAATGGCTTTCATTAAATTCTTAATGAAGTCAGAAGCTGTTCCCAAGCATAACATATATGAAACAGAGCAAGAAAAAGAAAATAAGAGGTATGGGTTTAGTCGACGTCTTTTGGCAGGTTATTTCAAGTCAAAAGACTTTTCAAAAGAGCACCGTCCACTAGAACTTTCTGCAGCGATGGAAACGTTCTATATCCACACTAATATGGTAGCCACTAGCCACATGTGTCAACTGAGCTCTTGAAATGCAGCTAGTCTATCTGAGGAATTAAATTTTTAATGTTAAGCTTAAGTAGCCATGTGTAGCTAGTAGCCACAGTATTGTACAAGACAGTTTTGAAACGTGGGGCAAAGAGTCAGAATTTGAGCTGGGCCACCTCGGAATTGTAGGATATTCTCAACATGAGTATAAACTCACTGACACAGGACTTTGATACTAATTTATATATCTCCACCACTATTCTCCATCCCACCTAGCATCCAACAAAGAGCCTTCCTCATCACTGATCGATAGAAATTAGGTAGAACATGGTACTGTAATAGTGTTGCATGATGACAAATGGTAGCTATGCTTACGGTGAGCAAAGCATAACATACAGACCGATTGAATCACTATGCTGTACACCTGAAACTAATAGAACATTGTGTGTCAACTGTACTTCAATCTAAAAAGAAAAGAAACTAGGTAGAACGGGCACATGAAACACACATTACCACTGAAACTTTATCTCTCTAAACCCTAATCTTAGGATTCTCTCTTGACAAGAATTCCCAACACATTTTTTCCTCACATCCCGGCAACTCTCCTTACAAGTTGTGTAACTTGGGGGAAAACATCTAACCTCTCTGTACTTCAATTTCCACATCTGTAAAATCAGGGTAATGATATCTACTCCAAGGTGCTATTGTGGGGATGAAGTGTATTAATGTATATGTAAAGCATTTAGAAACCTAGAATAGAATCATTGTTAAGTAAATGTTACCTATACAATATACATGTTTTTTATTTTTATTTTTATTTTTTGGAGAGAGAGAGAGAGGGCACAAGTGAGTGAGGGGTGGAGAGAGAGAGAGAGAGAGACAGAGACAGAGAGAGAGAGAAGCAGGGCTTACCGGAAGTGGGGCTCGAGCTCACCCAAAGTGGGACTCAAACTCAGCATGAGGTCATGACTTGAACTGAAGTCAGATGCTTAACGACTGAGCCACCCAGGTGCCCTATACAGTATAAGTATTAACAATATGAATAAATTTATCATTAGAATCACAAATGTTAATGTAAACTCAGCAACTGTCATATACAACTAACTGATTATACCACCTCCGTGGGGCTGTGTTCCTGATCCCGTGAATGCTGCTGCCCTCCTTGGGGGGCTGAAAAAGAGGCGACCTCTCCATTCAGAAGATCCCAGCTCAGCAGCTGGCGCTCCTGCTGTGCCTGCCTCACAGTCCCTGCAGTTGAGCCACAGTCAGGTTGTGTGGCAGGAAAAACGTAGATCTCTTAGTTCTCCCCAACAATTATTTCTATTAAGCCCTCCCAACGACTACTATTCCCTCTCAGAATTGCCACCAGCCCCCCCGGAGGCCTCTCTTGACAGTCAGTCCTCCAATGGCCCTCTGTGGTTCATCTTTATGGTTCAAACGCAGGCATATCACCCAAGGGAGAAATACTTGTGGAGCGGTCTCAGGGAACTAGAGTTACAGAGGAAAAGCATGTTCAAGTACTATTGAAGAAATCAACAGATTCCTCCTCCTGTTGCTTGCCTTACTATTATTTGTACATTTAATCATTTCTCAACTCATGTTTACTTTAGGATAGAGTGCTTCAGGGACTAGAACTGCTTTAAAGGGCTCAGGATCACTGTTTTGCAATTCTGTACCCTGCCCTTTGACCCCATCGTGAGAGCCAGGGCTCTGCTGGTAAATCAGGGACATTTAGCTTGGCTGACCCGGCTAAAACAGTTTTACCAGAAAAGAGGAGAACAAAGATCACAGATGGGAAGAAAGAAATAGGCTTCCAGGGAAAGAAGCCAGGAGGATTGCTTAATTGGAATTGTCCCTGCACAGCCCTAGTTTTAAAGCATAAAATACAAGACCAGGCACTTTTTCTGGAACCCTCAAGACACTCTGAGATTGTAACAAAGATTTTCTAATAGTGTTTTATTACTACTAGATTTAGTCCCCAATGCCACCATTATCCTTCAGATTACCTAAGTGTGTGACTAGAGAATGCACAGTCAGCTGGATATAGTGGTAACCTGTGAGCTAATCGCGAGCTTTCTTCCAGGCCCCTGACAGAGAACAACTTTCTGATAAGCAATTTTGTATGGCTGCACTCTGGGAATGATCACTTGTTGAATTTCTCTTTCTTACTCATTTTTTACAGGTATCCCTAAAACTGGGACAATAGAAAACATGGATAGAGTCAAGAACAATATGAGAGAAAGACAATGGGATTCATTATGTGTGTGTGTGTGTGTGTGTGTGTGTGTGTGTAAACTTGCCAAGTCATGACATGAGAAATGGCATTTGCTTCTTCATTTTACTTTAAGTAAAAGTCAAACTTTATTTTCTCAACAAAACGTCCTTACTTATTTGTATTTCTTCTGGACAAACTGTCCTGGATTTTATTTATTGAATTATGTGGTTATCCTGAAAGCAAGATAAATTTGGAGAACACAATTTTATAAATACATGTGACTCATAGCTTCTTTTTCAATTTGGGAGCCACCAAAAAACATAAGATAAGGAATCCTTCTACATTACCTATCACTTCCTCCAAATAGTCTCAGAGGTAAATCCAGAGGATTAAATTGACCAATGCCCTAACACCTTCCTAAATGCACAGTGGTCAAAAAGAAGCTCTATCTTGGAGCTGGAGAGCCTGGAAAATTGCTTATTATTAGCCTGAAGGATAGGTTAACGAGGACTTGTTTTTCAGAGAGTAGAGGGGCAGTAGGAATTTATCTTTACCTTGATCCCAGTGGAATCATAAGAAAATCATTAATTACCTCACATCCAACGCTCAGAGGTTCTGCACAGGCCTGCGGATGAGGGTAGGCAGGCTTATGGCAGGACTTGTGGCCTAGTCAGTTCCCAGTCTATAACATTCTGTAATGTTTTATTCTGTAAAAGAATAAAACCCTATCGGACTATAACAGAAATGTTTTATTAAGAAATAAAGATGGTTAAATAGCAGAGGGCCAAATGTTGAACGACAAATCAAGTTATACTGTATCTGGAAGATAGTGGGTAGCCAAAAGAAGTTGTTGATCAAGGTAGTAAAATGATAAAAGCTGTACTTTGGCATGTGATTAACAGAGTAGATAAACTGGTATATCAGATAGTAGTGATAGGCTTTTGGACTAAGGAAATATTATGAGAATAAATGACAAGACCAATTACTAGTAAGAAGATTGAATTAGTCATCAAAAACCTGCCAACAAACAAAAGTCCAGGACAAGACAGCTTCACTGGTGAATTATACACAACACTTAAAGAAGAATTAATACCAATCCTTTCAAACTCTTCCAAAAAATAGAGAAAAGAAGGGAACACTTCCAAAATCATTTTATGAAGGCAGAATTACCCTGATACCAAATCCAGAAAGGAAGCCCCAAGAAAAGAAAATTACAGACCAATTTTCCTGATAAACATAGATGTGAAAATCTTCAACAAAGTATTACCAAACCAAATTCAACAGCACATTTAAAGGACCATATACCATGATCAAGTGGAATTTAAGTTGTAATTTAGTTCACCGAGATCTCAATCACCTTTCTCTTCTATATCACACCAACTCATTGCGTTGATGACATTACACTGATTGGACCAAATAAGAAAGAAATAGCAGCTAGTCCAAACCTATTGGCAAGACATTTGCATATCAGAAGGTGGGAAAGAAATCTGAATAAATTCAAGGACCTCAGTGAAATTTTTAGGAGGCCAGTGCTAGAGCATATCAACATGTCCCATCTAAGGTGAAGGATAAGTTGTTGCATCTGGCCCCTCCTACAACCATGAAAGGCACAATGCCTACTGGACCTCTTTAGATTTTGGAGGCAACATGTTCCTCAATTGGGGATGTTACTCTAGTACATTTACTGACTGACCCAAAAGCTGCCAGAGCTGAGTGGATCCTAGAACAAGAAAAGATTCTGCAACAGGCCTGGGCTGCTGTGCTACTTGAGCCATATGATCCAGCACATCCAGTGGTGCTTGAAGACTAGCTGTTCTTTCTTTCTTATTTGGTCCAATCAGTATAATGTCATCAATGCCTCTCTGGGATAGCCCTGAAGGACAGTGGTTAAGGGAAATCCTCCCAGAGGGCAGAACTTTGAGCAATGCGCTCAGCTGTTCACTTTGCCTAGAAGCAAAAATGGCCAGATGTGTGATTATATACTGATTCATGGGTTTTGTCCAATTATTTGGCTAGAGTCACCTGCCATCTGGCCACTTTGGGCTCCTTATGCCTCTGAGTCAACAGGAAGAGAAGAAATAACCGTGCTGGATGGGGTGATGGAACCTGATTGCCAAAGAAAAATTGGACTACTACTCCACAATGAAGGTAAAGAAGAATATGTCTGGAATACAGGAGCTCCTTTAGTACATCTCATAGTATTACTATGCCCTGTGATTAAGGTCAATGAAAAACTACAACAACCCAATCCAGGAAGGACTACTAATGGTCCATACCATTCAGCAATAAAGATATGGGTCACTCCATCAGGTAAGAAAACCACCACTAGCTGAGGTGCTTGCTGAAGGTGAAGGGAGTACAGATTGGGTAGCAGAAGAAAGAAGTTATAAATGCCAGGTAGAACCACATGACCAGTTACAGAAATGAGGACTGTGACTGCCATGAGTATTTCCTCTTTATTCTGTTACAAGTGTGTGTTGTGTATTTGCAAATATCATCATTTTCTTTGCTATCTCTATATCATGCAACATAAAATTATTGACTTTATATCATAGTATTTAAGTATTATTAATTTTACATCACAGTACTTAAGTTATAGAATATCAGGAAGGAGAGTCAACATCACTCAATTTCTTTGCCTCCTCTCTGAGGAAGGAGTTACTATGTTTTCAGTTATATTACGTTAGGTAGAATTATGACCTTGTTATTATCCTTCTTTGGAGACTAAGTACATTTTGGAGATGCATATAGGTGCCACGTTTACCAGGAGTGGACCTGTGAGTTAATTTTATGTGTCAACTTGACTGGGCCACAGGATGCCCAGGTATCTAGTTAAACATTTGTTCTGGGTGTGTCTGTGAGGGTGATTCAAGAAGACACTGGCATTTGAATCACTGGGTTGAGTAAAGCAGATGGCCCTCCCCAGTGTGGGTGGGCACTGGCTGACTGCTTGAGCTGAGACATTGGTCTTCTCTTGCCCTTGAATGGGACTTACATCATTGGCGCTCCTGGCTCTCAGGGCTTCAGACTCAGACTAGAATTTATACCAGGGTTTTCTGGATCTACAGCTTGTAGATGGTAGATTGCAGAACTACTTGAGCTCCACAATCACATAAGACAACTCCTCATAATAAATATATAATAAACATATTTTATAGATAGATGATAGATAGATACATAGATAGATACATAGATACATAGATACATAGATAGATAGATAGATAGATAGATACGCAGATAGAGTATGTTTCTCTGGAGAGCCCTGATATACTCTACTTATATATATATCACTTATATATGTTACCTCTATACTAGTCAAAGGAAAACTGGTATAGCTATATTAATCCAAAGTAGACTTCAAAACAAAGGATACATCAGAGATAAAGAGACACTTCATGGCAATAAATGGCTCAATTCATCAAAAGGACATAATGATTCTAAAAGTTTATGTGCTTAATAACAGAGCTTCAAAATACATAAAGCAAATGAATAAATCCACACTTACAGTTGGAGATGTCAACACTCTCAATAACAACTGATAGAACAAGCAGAAAATCACATTTAATGAATTCTGTGCACCATATCCGTAGTACTTCAGAGGGCTCCTTATTATCATACCAAACTATTTAATCCAGTAGGGCTTTAATCATCCACTTAGTTGGCTTGTCCAGTTTTACATCATGCCTGACCTCAGGAGTTTCTCTTAATACTTAGCATCTGTGCAGAGAAGAGTTTCCAGACTTAGAGTTCTATTGGAGACATTTATTAAATACTGTCATAATACACTCGTGGATTGTATAATAGTCTAATAACACATCAATGCTGAGCCTTTTGTGTTAATCACTTTGTCTTGAGGATGCCTGGGAAACTTAACCTTTGATGAGAAAAATTCCATTTCACAATTATAGAAAATTCCTTGACCCCTCTGTGTTCCCAGCCGACTTGATCAGCTGATTATTACATAATGGACACTCATTCTGCAGCACATACACTTTATGCCTCAAGTCAATGCATCTCTGTCTTAAACATCACTGATGTGTTGTGTACCTAAAACCCCACCCCTGGAATTCAGTGCAAGTCTCCTCTCCTAAGGACGCGCGCAAATGGCAGCAATAACAGGACAGTTCTTTATGTTTGTCCTTTCACAGGAAATTGTCCTCAGCCTGTAAATCAAAAATAATATTTTATTGTCTTTCTTCTTCTACGCATCTAGTCACCATCAGCCCATTTCTTCTCAAACAACGACAGTCTTTCTATACAGTCTTGTTAACCCTTGGCTTGGAAAAGCAAATTTCCTTACATGATTGATGTTTTGAGTGTAAATCTGGAGCTTTGCCTGACAGGAATAAATAAAAAGACAAATTGTAAGTGCTTTGGTTGTCACAGCAGGGATTCCTATCATGCCATCAGCTTTCCTGTCCCCGAATGTGTGAGCTGCCTGAAAGACCAAGGTAATTGAAAGGCATGCATATACCTCTGGTTTCTCAGATATTAACGGAAATTGCCTCCTACTGTGGTTGCTTTCTGGCTCGGTGTTCTGAAAAAGAAACAGGTCATTCCATTTCTAGCACAAGTGTTGAATACACTTTAGTCCATCCAGAAGGAAAAATCTCAGTGGACTGGTAGGTAGCAAGGCAAATGTGGCTGTTCATTTCTGCTAATCCTGTACTAAAAATGATTCTCTCTCTCTCTCTTTCATTTCTTTTCTCTTGTCTTGTCCCTTCCCACCCCTCTCCTACCTCAGAAAAAGAACAGGTACACTTGAACACCTACTTCATTTTGTACCCAAAGTACATAGCATTTCAGTTTATCTTCAAGTTTATGATGACCACTTCCACTAGCTATTAGAAATAATCTAAATGTCAGGGCACCTGGCTGGCTCAGTTAACTAAGCATCTGATTTCGGCTCAGGTCATGATCTTGTGGTTCATGATTTCCGGCCCTGTGTCGGACTCTCTCCTGTCATCACCGAGCCATCTTCGGATCCACTGTCCCCCCCTCTCTCTCTGCCCCTCTCCCCTCATATTCTCTCTCTCTCTCTCTCTCTCCCCCCCTCCCTCCCTCCCTCTCTCTCTTTCTCCCTCAAAAATGAACATTTTTATTTATTTTTTTAATTTTTTTAAATGTTTATTTATTTTTGAGACAGAGAGAGACAGAGCATGAATGGGGGAGGGTCAGAGAGAGGGAGACACATAATCTGAAACAGGTTCCAGGCTCTGAGCTGTCAGCACAGAGCCTGACGCGGGACTTGAACTCATGGACTGCGAGATCATGACCTGAGCCGAAGTCGGCCGCTTAACCGACTGAGCCACCCAGGCGCCCCAAAAATGAACATTTTTTTACAAAACGAAATAACCCAAATGCTTATGGTGGGTTAGTGAGTGTGTGGGAGTAAGAAATTTTGGTATCCACAGAGAGAAAATATAGAACAGATGATAAGCTATGGGGTTCAAAAGTATTCCTTAATACACATATTTATCTTAACCCAAAGGTAAAGGCACATAACAACCTGTTTTAGGGAATGCTGGTTACACCATCTGCCCAGCACCTGCAGCTCAAAGTGACTACTTCACAACAGAATGGGATCATAATTCTCACATGAAGCTGAGATTAGTCATGACCTTCCCAGCTGAGAAGGGGAGCCCTCGATCCAATTAACCAGTTAGCTGGCCAGTTGCCAGGTAACTCAGAGGTCCGGGGTGCATTTGTCAGATACTTCTGCTTGCCACCCCACACTCCCAGTACCCCGCACCTGAGTATAAGAACCTTCCTCTGTTTCAGGAGATTACAAGTGTCCCAGATTGTTGGTGGAAGGGAGGGAGGTTATATGCAGAGCAGTCTGGATGAGGTTCACTAAATCTGAGGGCATTGATAAGCAGCACTTCCATTTGGTCAGTTATTAGGAAATGTCACAAGAAGACACTCTCCAATGTGATCAGATCTTCCAAAGCAGCTTCTCTGCCTGGGTGACTTGCTGTGTCCACTTAAATTGTGAGTGATGACGTGGAGGATGAGGCTTGGCTCCCATGTACCTCGCTGAGGCTAGGGATGGTTAATGCACCTGCCAATTCCCTCCTCTTCTTCTGTCCCCCACTAGGTCCAGAGGCTTTAATGCCAGCACTTTCTGCCTTCTCCTCCAAGGCTATAGCCCTCTCTAACCCAGATGACCCTCACCTGGTCCGAGGCAGCGGGAAGGGCAAACGGGAGGAATTCTCACACTCCCTCTCTTCTCTTTGCAGTCAATTTTCATGGCATAAACAGTCCTCCTAGCTTTCCCCCGAGCCTTCTATTTAGATGTTCAAGAGCTTATTTTCAAGTTTCAAAACACTTTAAAAGACTTAATGTTGAAAGTTACTTTCTCCTTGCAGATTTACTGCAATGATCCTAATACTCTTATAAGCAATCATGAACATCTCTAACTAGAAGAAAGGTTGAGTGTAAGAATGTTCAGAAAAGAAAGAAAGTACAAAATCTAATACTTCAAGATGGCATCTCTCTACCTCATTCCTGCTCCCTCCTTCTCCACCAACTATTCACTAACCCCTTACTTCTCCTTCACTAAGTCTGTGAAACTTCTTTCTCAAATCTTAGTTGTCAAATCTGCTAATTTCTTTGCTTCAGACCTCATTTGACCTCTCCTATAGCATTCGATAATGTTTACCATATCCTCTGTATCAATTAGGAAGGGAGGGTGGTAGAGCACAAGTAGTAGAAATTTAACCTTATACTAGCTTAAGACAAAAGGAGAAGTTATTGAAAGGATACTGATCTCTTCCTCCCAAATAAATTACTTGTTCAACTTGGTTTTTGGATCTGCATCTGGGCCTGCAATTTCAAATCTGTCTCCCTACCCAGGGTAGAAATTAACTCCCTTATAACCTCTAACAAATGCAGTTGGCCTCAATTAAGCATTTCTGAACATTATTGTTTTCAATCTATTTAAACCTGCCTCCTTATAACTTCCATATATTCTATCTGACTCTTCACTCAAGGGACAACGTGGTATATAAAGCTAGACCTGGATCCTACGTGGATTTCAAGTAGGAACACATTGAGACAACCATTGTGGAAAACAGTATGGAGGTTCCTCAAAAAGTTATAAATAAAACTACCATGGGATCTAGTAATTCCACTTCCGAGCAAATATCCAGAGGAATTGAAATCAGGATCCCAAAGAGGTAGCTGCACTCCCATGTTCATTGCAGCATTATTCCCAACAGCCAAGATACAGAAACAACCTAAGTGTTCATCCAGGGATGAATGAATAACGAAAATGTGGTACATTTTCCATACACACAATGGAATATTATTCAGCCTTTCAAAAGGAAGGAAATCCTGCCATTTACAACAATGTGGGTGGACAAGAATGTGGACACTACGCTAAATGAAATAAACCAAACAAAGAAATACTAGATGATCTCACGTATAGGTATGATCTAAAATATTCAAGGGATGCCTGGGTAGCTCAGTTGGTTGAGTGTCTGACTCTCGATTTTGGCTCAGACCATGATCCCAAGGTCATGGGATTGAGCCCCACGTAGGGCTCTGGACTGAGTGTGGAGACTGTTTAGGATTCTCTCTCTCCGTCTCTCTCTCTCTCTCTCTCTCACCTCTCCCCGCTCCTCTCTCTCAAATAAATAAATAATAAAAGTCAAATTCATAAAGCAGAGTGTAGAATGGTGGCTGCCAGGGCCTGAGGAGAAGGGCATTCGGGGATGTGATGCTTAAAGAGTGCCAAGGTTTAGTTATGCAAGATGAATAAGTTCTGGAGATCCACTACATAGCATTGCTGTAGCTATGTGCTATAGTGCCTATAGCTAACAATCCTTTCACATATACTTAAGATTTTCTAAGAAGAAAGATCTTAGGTGACATTTTTAATAAAAATAAGTGAGAAATAAGAATAAATAAGAAATAAGAAAGATAATAAGAGAGGTGGGAGAAAACTTTGGGAGGTGATGGATAGGTTTATGGTCTTGATTGGTATATACTTCTCCCCAGACGCATCCAGTTGTACATATTAAATCAGTACAGCTTTTTACATGTCAATCATACCTCAATAAAGTAGTTTAAAGAATAAAAATATATTTAAAAAGAACACATTAGCCATTCTTCATGGGAAGATTCTTTAAAATTAAACATGATACAGATCAAAAAATTCCAAAGGATAGTATCTTTAATGAGATTTTAATCACTGTCATTTTAACTAAGGTTTTGCTGAAATGTCTTTATCAGTATCAGAAAAGTACACAGATATTATTTGTATATAAAAGCATATTTTAAATTCCATTTAAGCCCACTCATGTCATCTCCCACAGCTAGTTTTTTGTTTTGATGAAAGATGAATAAGGAATAAATAGAAGGCCAATGTCTCACACTGATGTACCTGTATGGCCCTCTGAAAAATCCAAGCATGTATTCACATTAGAGAAAACTATTCTGTCAAATATATGATCACTCAACAGCCCAGGCATGAACTGATGTTTCCTACAGAAGAAAAGGGGAGAAAGTGGGCAAATTACAGTCCTCGTGTTTGACACACACTAAAGAAAAGCCCCAAAGAGAAGACGGGATTGTGTTTGTTGTTCGACAAGAAGGCAGAAGGTACCACAATAAACTCGGTTCTGAAATTTCAGCGGTTCCATTTCCCAGTAAGATTTAAGGATCCTTACATGTGGTACTGGAGTCCACAGGGCCAGGCGAGAGATTACTCCTTGGGATGGATATTTGTATCTGTCTTTTTCCATTTAAGGTCCCGTTTGCATTCAGTTTCACTGAGAGAAGCCAACCTCTCTAATCTTACCGTTTTCCTAATCCTTTTGTACAGTGTTTCCGGCCCATGGGTGGAGTCCATCATACTTAAAAGAATCATAGGGCTGAAGGGAGTATTCCAGGCTCTCCGGTCTAATCCTCTCATTTTCAGATTAAAAAGTCAAGGTCCAGGCGTGTCAGCAATTTGTCCAGGAACACACAGCTCATGCAAAGGTTCGTGCGTACTGTTCATCCTGACTGGCATTTTAAATAGGAAGAACAGGAGCATCTCGGTTCAGGTTTGGCAGAACGCAGGTCGGTGCTTCTACTGGTGGCTGGCAGTTGGGAGAAGTGACCGTATGTACGTTTTACCTCAGCCACGGCAGCTGCGGGATTCGGAACCAGCCAAGGGCCACGGGAGCCTACGGGGTCCCCGCTCCGCAGGGCCGTGTGCTGGTGACCCTGACGCCCTGCCCTTGGCACCTGAGCGCGCCGGCCGCACACTCGGTCATCGTCTGCTCCACACCGTTTACTTCCACGCAGACGCTAAGGCCGCCTTCCTCGCACTCCGATGCTTCTCTGCAGACACATTTGCTGCTCTGGGCTGGAAAGAAGAGCGGCAGAGGCTTAATGGCACATGGAGGAGGTGGGAGAGTGAAGTCACATTACCTCCAAAGTCCCGATGCCCTGCGGAGATCTCTCCAAGCTCCTGCCTGGAGGCATCAACTCTCCCCTGGGAGAGGGGGAGGGCCAGGGAAGCCCAGCATTGCGCTCCACTCAGCATGAGGAGGGTGCTAGGCTGCACCAGACCGCCGGGGGGGGGGGGGGGGGGGGGGGGGGGGGGGCATGGGCCAGCCCTCTCCAAATCAGGGGCACTCCCTCTCTCTCTTCCTCCTCTGGGCTGCTGGCTAGGGGAGCCAGAAGCTGAGTAAGCCCTCAACCCCTGACCAGATAAGGAGACCTCAACAAAGACCAAGTTGACTCAAGGCTCAAACAGAGACAAAGAAAAGAACTCAACTTACTTTAAGAGAGAGGGCATAAAACACAGAAGACCACATATGGGGTGCGGGGACAGTTGGGGGGAGGGGGGCGGAGAACAAGTCTGGGGCGCCTGGGTGGGGTTAAGTGCCAACTTCGGCTCAGGTCATGATTTCACAGTTCCTGAGTACAAGCCCTGCATTGGGCTCTGTGCTGCCAGCTCAGAGCCTGGAACCTGCTTCAGATTCTGTGTCTCCCTCTCTCTCTGCCCCTCCCTGCTCACAGTCTGTCTGTCTCTCTCTCAAAAATAAACATTAAAAAAAATTTAAAAAAAAAAAACAAAACCAGAAATGAGTTGGGGGAGAATTCACAGTGTGCGCTTAGGTGTCAGGCTGGAATGCACCAGCCAGGTGTCTCCAAAAGGAATGACAAGCTCACTGGTGACCCGCGATCCTAACCCAACCCAATGGTTTAGAGTTCAGTATGTCATCGCCTGGGTGGCCAACAGTCCAGGAGCGAGAGAGCAGGGGCCCGGCTGGCACAGGCCATGGGGAGGACCTGAGTTGCTGGCAGAGATCTCACAGATCACATAGTCCGGCTCCCAAATTTACAGATGGGGAAACTGAGGCAGTGACTTGGCTGCAGCCAGCCAGGCTTTCCCCCTTGATAATATACCTGAAACTGTGGGAGGTAGGCCATGCCAGGAGTGCTGTTCAAGATCACTGTAAGTGCTATATGGACACAGTTGACCGGCCAATCTTGAACCACAACTTGAAAGAGTAACTCCTTTTTTTATTCTCTTCAAATTCTTTTTATTACTTCTAGGAGAAAGTGTCACCTTGGCACTGATATGCTTTTAACACCCCCTAACACTTGCTGAACTCCCTTTATCCCAAAGAAGCAGCATCCCTCAAGCTGCCAGCAGCATCTGGCTAGAATCTGCAACCTTATTTTGTTTCATATGTATTTTTGTGGTCATCTAATATTTATGGCAAGTGATGCTTCTTTTTAAGAAATGATAAAATTTCCTTTTTTAAAAAAGTTATTTTTATGTGAGTCCATTTTTTAAAATGTTTTTAATGTTTACTTATTTTTGAGAGGTGTGGGGAGGGGCAGAGAGAGAGGGAGACATAGAATCTGAAGCAGGATCCAGGTTCTGAGCTGTCTGCAGAGAGCCCGATGTGGGGCTCGAACTCACAAACTGTGAGATCATGACCTGAGCTGAAGTCAGACTCTTAACTGACTGAGCCACCCAGGCACCCCTGTGAGTCTATTTTTTTTTAATGAGTTCATTATATGGATAATCGGAGGACAGAGCAAAAATCATGAAGGTGGAATGAGAATCACCAGTGTTTGGGAGGACATTCAAACCATCAAGAATGTCTCCTTGTCTTCTTAGATACTTGACCTACCCCATTCCCCAAGGAGGACTGTGGATAAGAACAGTTCACTCTCAAACCAGCCTGAGACTTTCATGTCCTCAGGGATCTGCTTGGATCTGCTGCTAAACTAGAAACTACCATTTAAAAGGCCTCAGTACTGGGGCGCCTGGGTGGCTCAGTCGATTGAGCCTCCGACTTCAGCTCAGGTCATGATCTCACAGCTCGTTGAGTTCGAGCCCCGCATTGGGCTCTGTGCTGACAGCTCGGAGCCTGGAGCCTGCTTTGGATTCTTTGTCTCCCTCTCTCTCTGCCCCTAACCTGCTCACAGTCTGTCTCTGTCTCTCTCAAAAATAAATAAACATTTAAAAATAAAATAAAATAAAAGACCTCAGTACTACTACCTTAGCACTGTTATAGTTACAAATACACAATGCCCCTTACCATCGCATTTTCCCCAGAGCGGACAGGCACCACAGGCTTTCTGGGCTGGGACAGGCAGAGTGCAGCTCTCCCTATCAGCAAGAGTGTAATTTCTACCCTGACAGTGGAGAACGTGCAGCTTGCAAACTGTCAGAGGCAGTATCCTTTTGCTTCTCTCATCTTGCGCACATACATCCAAGGAGGATCTGAAACAAATTTTTTAAATTACATTATTTAGAAGACTTTCCTTCTTACAAGTGGAGGATGTGAAGTGAAAGGCGAGGCTGGGAGCTCAGTGCCTCAGATGTCACCACCCACAGGAACAAGATGGAGCAAACACTCAAATCTCCTTCATCGCTGGGGCTCACCCTCCTCAGATCTTCGAGATGAACAAATTTTGCTCTGTATTTGCTCCCAATTTTTACAAGCTGAGATATCTAGTGTTGATCTTGTTTCATCTAGAGCAGATCAGATACAGCAACTTAGAAGAGAAGGCAAGGTCTGCTGGGGACACGGGTGGGTTGAAAAGCAGGAAGGAGACAGAAAATCAACAAAGATCACACATTCAGAGATGGCAGTCCTGTGGGACCATTGAAGGCAGAGAAGTTAGCTCCTCCCAGTCCGGTAGCCTGGAGAGTTCCTGTCCATAACACGGCATTGTGCAACACTTCATGACCGATGCTTCAAGGGAAGATGAAACTGTATTTTTCAATAGGATTTTTTAAAGTATCTATGTTTACAAAATAGGTTAGAAATAGTTCTAGAAAATTTATTACTTTTTTTCCTTAAGCATTGGTACTCAAATGGTGAGATTCAGCTTTGTAGAAATGTCACTAATAAAAACAAGGACATTTCTGAATGTTGATGGATAAGAAAAGCATTACTGTAGTGAAACCTTAGACAACAAAGTATTTTTGTATAGTAGACGGAGTCTATATTTATTTTTATATATGTTTAGCTCTCATACTTTCTTCAATGGCCAAGAGCTAAATTTACTTGGAGTTGTTTACATCACAAAAACAAATCCTTATATCTTTCTTTTATCTGTTTATTTAAACCTTAAATCGAACTACTCAGAACAGCTTGAAGGGCAGAGACCTTGTAAAGCCACCTGGTTATCAGTATCTGATAGAAAGCTCACACCAAGTCTCTAAACAGCAGGCTGCAGATAAACTAAATGAATCAGAGAAGTTGGAAAGAGGATGAAAGTGAATCAAAGTCAACAATGATTAATAAAAAATAACACCACAGTCAGAATATTCTGGGCTGACCACCACTGCCATTTACACTATTTAGCTATATTTTTTTCTCACAAGAAGTTACATCTTATAAGATGCCACCAGAATCACCATTACTCCCTGTGAGTGTTCAAGGAGTTGGATATGTGTTTTGATGACAATAATAATTGAAAGCCAAGTATAGTTGATCCGTGAGCAACATTGGTTTTAACTGCATGCGTGGGTCCACTTATACATGGATTTTTTTTTAATGTTTATTTATTTATGTAGAGAGTGTGCACGCACTCGAGCAAGGGAGGAGCAGGGAGAGAGGGAGAGAGAGAATCCCCAGCAGGCTCTCGAAGTAGAACTCAATCCCATGAACTGCGAGATCATGACCTGAGCTGAAACCAAGAATTGAACGCTTAACCTACTGAGCCGCCCAGGTGCCCCTGGGTTTTTTGGATATAGTATAGTACTATAAATGTATTTTCTCTTCCTTATGATTTTCTTAATAGCATTTTCTTCTCTCTAGTTACTTTATTATAATAATACAGTAAATAATACATATAACATAGAAAATATTTATGTTATTGGTAACATAACATATGTTATTGGTAACAGTCAACAGTAGGTTCTCAGTAGTTAAGTTTTGGAGAAGTCAAAATTATATGTGGATTTTTGACTATGCGAGGGGATTAGCACCCCTAACCCCCCATGTTGTTCAAGGGCAAACTGTAACTGGCCAGTAAATTTGTGTTTTGATTCTTAGCCTTAAAGATGACCAATAAATGTCTTAGCCTAGATATCTCCCATTTGTGTCTCCAGATTGGTTCTCCACTCTTCCCCCCCCTGCTGCCAGGAAGGCGAAACTATGAGCTATATCCATAGATTTCCTTGTCCTCTAGCTTCAGGTGAATTTGAGCAATGGCAGGAGATTTAAGGGATATTTACTGCCCTGACTCACTCCAGGGCAGTCTCTGAGGTCCCTAAAATGAGGGACTCCACTCTTCCTTGGCTGCCATCTGTACAGAATCTTCCTCTGTCTCCAGCTTTGCATAAAAGCTCTTCCTGTGGAACACCTCTTCCTGTGAGCCTCTGACTCTTGATCTCAGCTCAGGTCATGGTCTTGCTGTTCCTTGAGTTTGAACCCCACAATGGGCTCTGCAGTATCAGTGCTTGGGATTCTCTCTCTCTCTCTCTCTGCCCCTCCCTTGCTCACACAGCCCCTCTCTCTCTCTCTCTCTCTCTCAAAATAAATAAATAAATAAATAAATAAATAAATAAATAAAACAAACTTAAAAAAAAAAAAAAAAGCTCCTCTTGTCACTCTGCAGGCCTGGGGGCATGGATTTGTACCCTGGTTGTTTGCAGTCTGGGAGTACTGCCCTGTGGGAGTCCTGCCAGTTTCTTTCACTCTGCCCACACTTCTGTAAACAGTCCCCCTAGGAAACCTCCTCTTGTCTTAATGCAATCATACAATCTGTCCAACTAGGACCATAACATAGACATCTAGTACCTACTTCAGATATCCACCCACGGTGGAGTGATTTCAAGTTGGGTGGAATTCTCGTAATGCACATCTAGAGACACGGACATTTCAGAAACCAGTATCTCTATTGGTACTGCATTAAGAGTGTATCTTTGGACAGCTGGGTGGCTCAGTTGGTTAAGCATGGACTCTTGGTTTCAGCTCAGGTCACGATGTCACAGTTTCATGAGTTCCAGCCCTGCATTGGGCTCTGTGCTGACAGCACGGAGCCTGCTTGGGATTCTCTCTCTGCCTCTCTCTCTGCCCCTCCCCTGCTCATGCTGTCTCTGTCTCTCTCAAAATAAAGAAATAAACTTTTTTTTAAAAAGTGTATCTTTCAAGGGAATTTCAATCCTAATCTTTGTAAACTCTAAATCCTCAAGTTTTCATGTTGCCCCATCTTATGTAGAAAACTAGCAGTGCCCAAGTCCTTCAGCCTTTCTCTAGACAGAGTAGAACACTGCTTAACACCACTGGTGTCAGCCCCAGAGACCCAGGCAAATAACAGACAGCAGATGGGCCAGATTAAAATGCAAGCAAAAATCTTTAACCCTTGGTAAGCAACACCCTGGATCAAACAGAGACACTAGCATTTACCAAAACATTTTTTATCTTGAGTAAAACAAACCAGAGAGAGGTGAGCAAAGACAGAGCTTACCCACATTCATAAGGCATTTTACAAACACATCTTGAATTCTTCAGTTTCTCCCAGGGCTGACATTCAGGCACTGCCAGGGTTAAAGTGGTTTCTAAAAAAAAAAAAAAGGATAAGGGAGATGCAATCATTAGAAGAGCTTCTTTGTGGTAAACAAACTATTATTTTAATTGTTGAACCAGGTTCTGTAATATTCTCAACTGCTACAAATTTGTACAGTAAAAAAAAAAAAAAAAAAAGCTGTAAAGCATTTTACAAACAACAGTGTTCCTAGGAGAAGCCTACAAATAATTTCAATGCTACCATATCTTGAGCATTTACTACTGTGGGAACAGTGGCTGTTGTGATATTTAATCCCCCTTAACAAATGCCCACTTCAGAGTTAAAGAAATTAAGGGTCAGAAAAGTTAAGAAACTAGTGCTAGTTCACACATTTAACAAATTGGTCAAGCCAGGATTTAAGTCCATGTTTGTCTGAATTCAAGGCCAGTGGAGCAGGCAGCCTTTCATCAAGCAGTCGGTACTTATAAACTGTTTGTTGTTTGGACTGCATGTTGCCCCCTCTGTCTATAGTGGGGCAGAAAGCACCGTAATGTGATCTCCACATGGAGAACTCCCTGGTACCCCAAGATCTGTTAACAACCTCTCACATGTAAGTGTCTAATTGGTCTCCTTTGAACAGTGAGTAAATATCTAGAGGTACTTACATTAATTATACCTTTTCCATTCCTTTATGTTTTCTACAAATGGATCAAAAGTCAACCATCATTCCAACTTTGACAGGAAAACACCTTAGGCCAGCTTACAAGAGCTTAATTTAACTGTCGTCTCCTCAGCTATACCTGATTACAAGGTGACTAACCTAAAACATCCTGTTATTCCCACCTCCTTCCTGCTTCATGACAATGGAATTCAATGGTATATATACTTTCCCATCATAAAACTAGTTCTCTGTTGGATATATTTATAAAGGTAGTTTATCTGAAAAGCATATTTTTACTGATGCACAAACTATGTGATACTTCCTCACTTTGGAAAACCTAAGAGCTTTAGATAAGACAGTAAAATCTCGGGGACAGTTCGTAACTTGTAAAAATGGTAAATATGTGAACTGTAGCCTGCCAGGTTCAGCAATGTGTATAATAAGTACTCATTCTTTAAATACTCCCCTTTATAATAGTAGTATCCTAAATGCAATGTAGTATCCTGAATTGGATCCTAGACCATTAAAACAACATCAGTGAAGGGGTGCCTCAGTGGCTCAGTTGGTTAAGCATCCGACTCTTGGTTTTATCTCAGGTCATGATCTCACAGTTTGTGGGTTCAAGTCCCACAGTGGGCTGTGTGCGGACAGCACTGAGTGTGTTGGGATTCTCTGTCTCTCCCTCTTTCTCTCTCTGCCCCTCCCTCACTTGTGCTTTCAATCTCTCTCAAAATAAATAAACATTAAAAAAAAAAGACATTCGTGGAAAACCTGATGATATATAAATAAAGTCTGTAGTTTAGTCAATAGTATTGCACTAATATTAATGTCTTAGTCAACCCACTAAATTATGTCAAGTTATATAAGATGTTAATATTATGAGAACATGGTAAAGGGCATATAGAAACTCTATTTGCAACTTTTCCGAAATCTAAAATTATTCCAAAATAAAATGTTTTTTAAGGTGGTGTTATCTAGATCAGTGCTTCTCAAGCAGGGGCAATTTGGCAATGTCTAAATATCTTACAATGCACAAGACAGACTCCCACAACAAAGAGCTCCCGGGCCCAAACTTCCAATAGTGTTGGGGTTAAGAAAAGTCTAATCTAAATGTACCAAAACTAAAGTTCTATGATAAAGCCATGCAAATGAGCTCTTCATTGTGCTTAGACGTTTATTTGCTAGAGATGAGGGGAGGGGGAGGGGAGTGGAAGAAGGTGGCCGAAGAGTACAAAATTCCAGTTATAAGAGAGATGAGTATTGGGGATGTAATGTGGTTGATGCTGCTCAATGATATACAGATAGAGTGTTGGAAGAGTGGATCATAAGAGTTCTCATCACAAGGAGAAATTTGCTTTTTCTCTTTTTTTTTTAACGTTTATTTATTTTTGAGAGACAGAGCATGAGCAGGGGAGGGGCAGAGAGAGAGAGGGAGACACAGACTCTGAAGCAGGCTCCAGGCTCTGAGCTGTCAGCACAGAGCCTAACATGGGGCTCGAACTCATGAACCATGAGATCATGACTTAAGCAAAGTGGGACGCTTAACCGACTGAGCCATTCTGGCACCCCTCTTTTTTTTTTTTAATTGTGCTTTTGTGAGATGACGGATGTTAAGCAGACCTACCGTGGTCATCATTTCACAGTGGATGCAAATCAAACCATCATGCTGTATACCTTGAACTTCTACAGTGATGTATGTCAATTATTTCTCAATAAAACTGGAAATGATATTTTTTAAAAGTTTATTTGTTAATCATTCATAAGAATGACAGTTTAGATTTTAAATGTTTTCCAGAAGTTATTACAATTTCTTTATGAAAAATCACGGGTAGAATCAGCTAGACCGAAGACCTTTGCGTTTAAGAACACAGCTTTCTTAACTTCCTATATCTTTATGTCAAAACTACATACTGATGGAGGGAGAGACAAATCAGTGGTTAGTGTTTAAGGAGCACAGGGTTTCAGTTGGGAAGATGAGAAAGTCCTGGAGATGGATGGTGATGTTGGTTGCACGATAATGGGAATGCACTTAATGCATTGAACTGTACATTTAAAAATAGCTGAAATAGTAAATTTTATGTTATGTTTATTTTACCACAATAAAAAAAAAAAAGACTAAATACCGATACATCAGGTATTGAAAAAGCTCAACCTCGGAGGCTGACAAACCTGGAGTTTGTTATTTGTGATAGACATATTTTAAGGGTAGTTACTATTAATATTCATCATGACTTCTGAAAAACACACAGGCCTGAAAAATACCCTTAATTAAAACTTTAATAGAATTTGCTACTGTGTAGGAGAAAATACATACTGAATTGTGCTACAAAACGAATGAAGGAGACATTTTAGAAAGATAAGTATATAATATCTCATTCGGAATAAAAGAGCAACCTCATCAAGTGTACATTGTTCTCTTTAATTTTAGAATTCCTGGTACAGGTCCATTACTTCAAACATGCCTGATAAGTTCCTATTTATGCTTCAGTGCAGTAAAAAACAAAGCACTTGTCCCTGCTCTGGACCTCTGACTGCTAACGAGCACGTGGGAACCAGCACAGCAGGCACACCATTGGCCATGCTGCCCTCCTGTTTTCTGTCATCAGCATCTATGTTTCATACCACAGCCCATGCCCGCCATCAGCCACAGACGGCTCTGTGCAGCCTGCCCCATCTTAAGTTGTGACCATCTGATCCATCTGATGGTATCACTCATGAAATCTAGTACTTCATACTCACTGTAAAAGGCAAACTTCAGCATTGAATTAAATAAAAGTCATACACTGGAGGGGCTCCTGGGTGGCTCAATCAGTTAAGCGTGCAACTTCGGCTCTGGTCATGATCTCACGGTTTGTGAGTTCAAGCCCCACGTTGGGCTCTGTGCTGACAGCTCAGAACCTGGAGCCTGCTTCAGATTCTGTGTCTTTCCCTCTCTGCCCCTTCCATGCTCATGCTCTCTCTCTCAATAATAAATAAACATTAAAAAAACTAATAAAAAATAAAGTCATACACTAGAAAAATAAGAATACCATACAAAATTGAATGCAAGTGAGTTTTCCTTCTTTCCTGTTTTTTAATTGTCACAAACATGTATTTTCCATTTATTTAAAAAAATGTAAGTAAAGAAGAAATAGGAGCTTATTTAAAAAATAAATCCATCCCACCTTAAATATCTCTAAAAAGAAATAGTTTGGCTTTTTAAATCTCTTCTTACCATAGCTTCTTTAAAGACCATTTTAATTTGCCTGATGTTCAAAATACTGGATTTTTGGATTTCCACTCTTAAAAACGGCTTCACAAGCCACAACACTTTGCTTTAAATAACTTCTGCTCTGCAGTGTTAAATGTAAATGCTTTTAAGTTTTCTATTTCAATAATGCCAATAAACCCTCTGAAAACCCAGAAAGGAAACATACAGAATGTTTTTAAACTCGGTACTTAACAAAAGTACATTTAAAAAATCAGGAAAAAAGCCAGAAATCATCCTTTGAAAATCCTTTATTTTCTTGTCACCAAAACAGATACAAAGCTAATCTTTGATAAGGATTTAAGTTAGTTTCAGAACCACAGGGCTCTTCTTGCTTTTCCTTGCTTTCCATGAATCTATCTATGCCACGTGAAACAAAGTCTGTTACCCCATCTATGAGCCGACCTTCTTGTAGGGGGACAAGGACAGAGGGAATAACTCACAGTTATGGCCATCCAGTGCCATAAAGGACCGCCACAGGGACCCTCACTCACCTGAGTGCAGGTGTCCTTGGACAGACCTACAAGCTACTCACCTTTCTGCACACACTGAACATTCTTCATATCAGGACTCCACTTAAGGCTGGATCCACAGAGAAATGTTGAAGGACCTTTTAAGGACATGTCACCCGAACAGGAAATGGTCACTTTCTCACCAATTGCATAGAAAGGTTTGTGGGGATGACTCTGTATGCCATCCATCAAGGCAGGTAGAACACAGGCAATTTCTAAAGATAGAAGAAAACAGAATACAAAGGTTATTGCTTTCCTAAGCCATCTTTTTTTAAAAAAGACAACTTCGAATAGTGTTAATACACATGCTCTGCTTTTTCACATTAGAGGACAAAGAGGAAGAGGTAAGTTCACTCCTAGGATGCCCTGAAAGACATGTCCCACAGTGCCCGCCATGTAATTGACCAATAAAAGACTGAAGACCAAAACCGTTCCCATCCTCCCTCCACTCCTGCCCTCAAAGCAATGTGACAACACAAAATGAATCAGCCTTATAAACAGAGACCTAAAAAGCCCAGGCTGCTGTCAAAACTAAACTTTCCATAGCTGCCACTTATCTCTCTGGTCTGATGAAGTCCTACCAGAATTTTCCCAAGAAAATTTGCATATTGTTTGCGTACCATTAGCATATATCCAATTAGATATTTTTATTATTTGAAAGTTTTAAAGAACCACCTTTAACCTTGAAACCATACAAGTATTAAATGTTCTTTGGTTTTCCATCTCTAGTCTTTCTCAGTTACATTCATTACCTCAAATCTTCTGCTTGAGAAAACAGCAAAGAGAAAAAAGAGAAACATGTATACTTATGGGAAGCAAGTCAGAATTCATGATTTGAAAAAAAAAATTGGCAATCTCTCTAATGGACTTCGGACAATATTCTACAAAATACTGCTCTGTTTCTGTACCATTTCCATCAGAAATTCCATTCACTCATTAATTCAAAAACAGCATCTATGGAGTGCCTATATTTAACGAAGTACGTTGTATGCTGCTAGGGATTTAACAAGATACAAGTTACATATCCTGCCTTCATAAAGCTAATAATCTAGCATCAGATTTGTTTGTTTCTGGCCATGACGCAATCACTGGCTTCACAATCATGCTCCCACAAAGACAAATAGAAAAGCTATACAAAAGTAAAGGAAAAAGTACTTCCGAAAGCATCAGAGAGATACCAAGGTCATGAAAATTTGAAGGTACAAGATTCTAGCGAGAAGTCTAAAGGGGTGATTACAACATTTGGTAATGCCTTTCTCCTTGAGGTATTTGTTAAGTTTGAAAAAAAAATGCTTAAAGGCTGCTAAACTAAGGAGGAACTATAGCTCGTGGCTGAAAAGCTGAGTAGAGTTTTTAACAGTCTAATTGGGCTAGGGGACAAAGAGGTAGAGTCCAGTCCTGTCACAAAGGAGGGACCTAGGAAGATATCTCAGACCTTCCACTAGGATCCCTTAATGGTTACACCCTAGGAATAAAGGTAAACCGGACATAAAACAGCCTCACTGTTTGCAGGAAACAAAATCAAGTCTTTTCTAGAGGAAGAGAACATCATCCAAAACCTCAGACTATTCCATTATTTTTTCACACATAAAGTCTGGCATTTAATCAAAACTATTCTGACATTTAAAAGGAAAAGAATTCACCAAAACCCCAAAAAAGACAATAGAAACAGACCCCCAGTAGGTCCAGAGAATGGCATTAACAGCCATGGACCCTGAAATAACTGTGATTTACATGTTGGGAAAAAATTAAATGACAAGGCACAGAATTTCAATGGAGAAAAGGAAAGTATAGAAAAGTGGACAAATGAAATATCTAGAATTGGAAAATGAAATTAAGAACTCAACAGAGTTCTTAAAAGCAAATTATATACAAGTGTACAGAGAATTAATAAACTGGAAGTTAGATCAATTAACAAATATTTAGGATGAAACGGAGAGAAGAAAAAAATTATGTAAAACAAAATAATGTAGTAATATATACAATCTAAAAAAATATATCATTTGTGTCTTGTGAGGAAAAATGGGCAAGAATTGGACAGAGGCAATAATTGAGGACACAATGGCGAAGAAGCTCCTGAAATTGACAAAAGACATGAAAGCACAGATTCAAGAAGTGCTTCAAATATTAACCAGGGTAGAGACAAAGAAAATCACACCTCGGCACATCACTGTGGAGGTGCTTCTGAAACCCAAAGACCAGAAAAAAAGAGAAATTCTCAAAAGTGTCCAGACATAAGATTTCCAAACCAGAAGTGGTATGACTAAGAGTGAATGTCTCACTAGAATAAAGTCTTTAAAGAGCTTAAATAAAATAACTGCTAACCTAGAATTCCTTACCCATAAAAACATCCTTCAAAAATGAAGATAAAACAAAGACATTTTAAGATGAACAAAGACTGGGTCAACTTCTTATCAGCAGATTCACAATAAAGGGAAAAAAATCTCTTCAAGCAAAAGCATCTTATTAAACGTTTCAAAGAACCAACTTTTGGCTTTGTTAGTGTAAGCGAGAAAATGTTTATATTCTATTTCAGTAATTTCTGCTCAAGGACTCCAGGCAAGAGAGACAGAGAGACAGATAGAGACAGAAACAAAGAGGAAGAGAGGAGGTCCTACAAATAAGAAAAAGACAAACCAACAGAAAAGGGGAGCTAAAGATTGGACAGTCACTTCACCAAAGAGGATATGCAAATGGCAAATAAACATGAAAACAGGCATCATAACATAGTCACCAGGAAAATATAAATTGAAAAGTCAAAATTAAAAAATAAGATATTGCTACACACTCATCAGTATAGCTAAAATTTTTTAAAGATTGTTGATACAAGTGTTGATAAGGATACAGAGCAATCTTGGCTTCTCAGATCCTGGTAGGGATGTAAATTAGTACAACCATTTGGGAGTCTGGTAGCATCTACTAAGTCTAAATGTATGTACATCGTATGACTCAGAGACTTTATTCAGAGGTATATACCCAAGAGGAAAAAGATGTTCACGTGTACACTAGGCTTTTCTCCATGGCCTAGACCAACTGATATAGCAAAAAATGTATCTCTACAGCTCTATCCATCTGCTGAACCAACGAATACTGCAGGACAATCAAGGAAGTACACTGATTTGGTCACATCCCTAGAAATTGAACTATATGGGATGTTCTGAAGGTCTTAGCCAGAATGGAGCTCCCTGGCCTATTCGAATTTGTACCAGAAACGTTAAAATTGCAGTGAAATGAGCCTCGCCTAACAGAAGCACTATCAACTAGAGACTGCTGAGGGCTTTTTCAAGACACAGCTGAAACTTGAACAGGAGCATATGAGCTTCTCAGGAAAGGAATGTCAAGACACGGGCCACACAGTGAGCGGTTATTCATCTTGATTCATTCCCTTCCACATTATTCTCTCATCTTAAGTTATATGCTACAACCAAGTCCACTCACTCTGACAATGCATTTCCCCAACAAGCCACTGTAAATCTTCTCCACATCTGGCTACAGGGTCTCCAATTAGAGAGTAACCTTCATTGCAAGTATATACTATGTTTTTCCCAACAGGAAACATGGCACCTTCATCCTAAAGAGAAATAAAAGAGAGAGAGAGAGTATGTCTATTTTGCATTAAAAAAAGTTTCTTTAGATATATTTGGGCTATAAATGATGCCTTCTTTTAGTCATCAGGCAAACTAAGTTCAAATAACTAATTTAAAAAATTATCTGTAAAAACAATTTTCCCTGTATGGTCCTAGCCAACAACACTGGTACTACCATTAACTAAAATAAAACCATTAATGCCACATATAATTTATTAATTGTCCCCAAATACCAAGCACTGTACTAAGCATTTTACCAAAATTACTTTTGTGGACACTGCCCAAGTCCCTTCCCCCCCGGCCCCTGCATGTTCCAGGAAAAGACAGTTGTTATCAGATCTCGGAAATGTACTTGTTAGTCAGTTCTTCATAGTAAGACGTCATGGGCTGCTCATTGGCCATACCGCCTAATAAAAGCTGGTAGGAACAGACAGAAATGTGCAAATCCTATCAGCATGTTTATGAAAGTTTAAGTTTCTCACTGATGACTTTTAGAGGGAGTGTAATGCTGATCTTCTCCCATCCTAAGCTACAGCCCCTACCCTGTAAGGGAAGGGCCACTGTGGCTGGGCCAGATTCAAGGACATGCCAGGAGGTGAGCTTTCATGTTGAAGCAAGGAAGAATTTGAAGCTGAAACTTAAAGGGGTAATCATGCTCTTTTGGGATCTCTATTAGTTCCTTTCCTCACTCTTGGGGCTCTCTGCCACCCCAGGGGTGGTAAAGAAAATCGGCCTGGGGAAGGGCTGAGAGCTAGGCATTAGCACCTGGCTACTCCAGGCATTAGAACCAAATCCCAAGGTGCCTTCTACTATTCACTGTCAGTCCTGGTCCAGTCTGGCTCCAGTTGGTAGGAAACAAAGGGCCCAGATTAATACTTGAGTTTGAATAAATTGAGAAAGCACAGTTGATTTGCTTTGGTTCTAGCCAATAGGCGGTCTGCCTGACAGAAGGGACTGTTATAACAGTGTCCAAACTTGGTTCTGTATCAGAACCACTAGTAGCAATTTAAAAAAAAAAAAAACAAAAGCACAACTCTCAGGCTCTATCCTAAACCTACAGAATGAGAAAGGAAAAAAAAAAAAAAAGGAAGGTAAGGGGCAAGCAGCAATCTCTATTCTTAAGTTCTCTGGGTGACTGTGATGTAGCCCGTCCATGGGGCAGTGTTCAGAACCCCTGCCCCTTACAGGACACCACATGCACTGGAGTTTGGGACAACAGTTCATGGTTTGCTGAAGTATATGAGTTTGTTTGGCCTTGTTCGCCAAGCCTGTGTTTCCTTCAGGAACTTAGTAGATTGTGGTGACTGTATTGGGACAGAATGAGTGTTAGAGATGCTGGGCTCATTCCCCTCTCTCCACACACACACACACACACACACACACACACACACACACACACAGAAGCCCTCTTCCATTTCCCAACAGTATCTACATTTGGGGAAACTTCAGCAAAATGTCAGTGTGTGTGTTTAAAGGCCTAGAATTTCAAAGGCAAACCCTTTGAGAAAGCAAGGCTGGCGGCACTGAGAGGGTCCTGACAAAAGCCTCCTACGTGAGCCAGTAGGAGACTTCATTGGAGCTTGAGGCCAAAGCCTCATCATAACAAGCAGTGAGAAGAGCAGAAATTAATATGGCCTCAAGGCCAAGAAAATTCCCTAGAATGACAAGTGGCAGGTGATTTGTGTTCCTTCCTAAACAAAAAAATCGCTCCAAGTATAATGACCCATATCTCACCAATGCTGGCAAAATGTCTTATCGGCTTCCGGAATAAACCCAATATTTCTTCCCAAACCCAACATTTCCGAAAAAAAATTTTTAAAGACATTTCTCAGGACGCCTGGGTGGCTCAGTCAGTTAAGTGTCTGACTCTTGATTTCAGCTCAGGTCATGATCTCACAGTTCATGGGTTCAAGCCCTGCATCTGACAGCACAGAGCCTGCTTGGGATTCAATCTCTCCTTCCTTCTCTGCCCCTCCCCTGCTCTCTCTCTCTCAAAAATAAATAAATAAACATTTTAAAAAAATCTTTAGAAAGACATTTCTCAGTGGCAAGAATAGAGAAAGTCCTCCTTGCTGCAGAACTTGCTTATGGATTCTTATTTTAGTGTTAAGAATGGAAATGTTTAACAGCCTTCTGGCATGATTACATTTCTAATTTCATTGGGCAGCAGTATTGATTTACCTTACTGCAGAAGATATACTGCCTTCTGCAGAATTCTAATCACCTTGGCCAAAGAAGTAAAGTCACAAACTAAAACCCTTACCACTAAAACTAAAATGCACATATAAACTATTTGTAGCACTATTTCATCATGGAAGAAGGAAATCGATTATGACATTAGGGAGAGAGAGAACTTGGAGCAAAGAGCATATGCAGAGGAAAACAATATATCTTTCATAACCAACTTGAACAAATCCATCTTTCAAGGCAGGAGGTGATGGACAGAATTCTTTTGGAACCAAAGACAAAGGAAAACAATGTGGTTCAAGCAATCTGAAAGGAAAAGGAAACAAAACATAATTAATGTGATGGGTTTCCACAGCATAATAAATATTTTGCACCACAGCGAATTTTTCATTAACATCTGAAAGAACTCCATTCCTGTAAACATGCTGATGTGCTATTTTTGTCATTCTTGGGATCAATATCTGATCATATCCTGTGATAGAAAACTCAAACATAAACTACCAAAAAATAGCTACTAAGTCAGTAGTAAGAAAAACAAAGAGAAAGAAAAGGAAATAAAAGTCTCCGGACAAAACACCTACTTCATGGGATTTCTAGAGGTCACCTGCCTCAGACCTACTTTTTCTTCGGCTGTCTGGTTCTGAAGTGCCTTTAACATGGAATTGATTCTGGATTAAAAATAAAGGAATTCCTGTTAGTGACCCTGCAAGAAAGGGAACATCTACTCTGTATAGGCACCTTGGCAGTTGCTCTATAAATACGCAACATCTCAATGCATCTTCACAGTAACCCTATGAGGTATGTGACGAAAAGAAAGTTTGAATGACTTGTCCAAGGTTATAAGGTAATAAATAACAAGGGAGCATTCATGTTGTAGTCGGTTCGGCTCCTAATGTCATACTCTTTCTACCTCCCGCAAGGCAATCTCTAGAGGAAGCTCATAATAATGGTAATCCCAGTGACATCCATCATTAAACAATAGTTTTATGGCCTCTGAAGCCAACGTGCCACCAGTATTACCTCCACTCTAGAGATCTGAAATCTGAGGGAAAGCATTACAGAATAGCCCGTGAATGTCGCCTTCTTCTCAGCTGAGTTCCTTATACGCTTTCCACACTTTGAGGAAACTCAGAAATGTGAAGTATTGATCATGATTTTCCTCTTTGTACTGGGCAGGAAGAGGAGAACATTCTCTCCCTCCAAGCACCAAGAAGAGTGAGAATTCCTTCAGTGCCTCCGTAGGATGCTCCTTTCCTTCCAGCTTCATGTCTAGTGGCTGGGAAAAGAAGCCCAGTCCATAGAGGCCTCCTCTGCTGGAGACCCTCATCCTCCTAGAGATATGTGCCTCAAAGGTAGCTTCTCCTCCTACAGTAATTCCATATGCTCACCAGCTTCCTAGTCAGGAGACTTGATGAATTTGCAAGGTCCCGGCAAATGGGAAGTTGGTGGGCTAATCAGTCAAGATATTAGCCATCTAGAGCATCTGGCTTTATGCTTAATCCTGAATGAATGAATGAATGAATGAATGAATGAATGAATACATGAATAAATGAATGAATAGGATTGGTATATCTGAAGAGTAATACAACTATTAATCAATGCTTACTATGTGCTGGGCACTGTGCTAATCACTTTCTATGCTGAATCTCATTTAATTCTGACATTTTACTATTGTTTTACCTTCTATGATTATACTAATTTTAGAGGTGTTACCAAGGTCACAGCAAAGTGGCAGATCTGCTTGATGCCAAAGCTGCTGCTCAGATCCCCTTGGCCAAATGACCTTCTAGTTACCCAGTAACTAGTTTTTCTGTATCAGAAAAACTTGAAACACACAAGTGCAAGCTGTCCACACATGCCTTCTTCCTTCAACTGACCCCACTGCTAAAGGCAAAGTCACTGATAAAAATCGCCATTTAATTTTTAAATCTTTTAATAGCAGCAATCACATATTCCACACTTCCTGCAGAGGGCACTCTATTCTATGCAATTGCCAGGAGATCTGGTCACCATTACCGCAAATGCTGGAGTTCCTCCTCCTCGCATTGCCTGCTTTCTGTTGGCTCTCCAATACAAGACTGCCCGCCTCCACTGGGAGGTGGGTTATTGCATTCTCGGCTCCTTGATTTCTTCCCTTGAACGCAGGGGCCCCAAGAGGACCAGCAACTCCAACCTCCATCAACCCCTCCTGTAAGATAAGAGAAAGACTGTTCAGAAAGTACTTGGAGAGAAAGATTTCAGAGTCTAGTATTAAGCTTCATGCTCAGGCAGTTATTGAGGGAGGGGACAGTCTGGGCACATACTACCTTCACTCTGTTCAGGAGGTCTTCTTCAATGACCATAATGTCTCTGCACATTGACTGGGTTTGTTGATATTAAGGCTGCATCAACAAACTTCTTGCAATTACATCTTAAATTTGTTTATTATTTTAGAACTGTTTCAGAGCATTTTGTCATACCTCATGCCATTCATTTACTTCTCACAAGAATGAATCCGGGTGGGCAGGAAGTCTGTTACCATTCTCATTTGATAGGTATGGGATCTAAGGCAAGGGGGTTAAATGTCATGTCTGGTGCTGCAATGGCTGCCAAGAGTCCTGTCCAGACAGCAGCATGGTCTTATGGCCGAGTCCAGGCTCCTCTCATTACAGCGGTTCCTACTGTTAACATTTTTATTGGAAAAGCCATGGTTGGGCATGAGAAGAACATAATCTACTGGGTTCCAGACTGCCAACCTCAGAGCTGGCACTGTACAAAATGAGGAAATGCATAAGAAGGAGAAATGCTTTTACCTCCTATCAACATCCTTCAGTCTGCAGGCACTTCCTCAACCCAGCCTGGCCACCTTCCAACCCAGGGCCGATTCATGACCAGCGGTGCTTTTAGAATTTTCCCCCATCATATACCTTGGGGTAGGCAAGAGAGAACTTGCACTATATTCTAAGAACTTGGCTTTCCTGGTTACAAACAGATCTCAGAGACCATGCTCCTGAAACATTACTTCCAATTGATAGATGGTTTTGTTTACTGCTCCTTACCTATTTCTACCGTGTAGCCTACATCCGTCTCTCCTCCACTCGGCACCCACCCCTGAGTATCATACACACCAAAACTAAACTAATGTGATTATATCTTCCAATGAGTTTCCTTATACTTTCTTCCATAATTAGAAATTGAGTTAATAAAGCAGTCCTCTGAGTATATTAACAGGGGTAACAATAGCTTGATATATTATGATCACTATCCCAATCCTTACCAGCAGGGGGAGCTTCCATTTTATCAAATAATAGGAAATCCAAGCCACAAAGGAATGAAATCAAAGTGGTAGAATTTCAATTTACCAGACAGGCTACTTGGGAAGACATTTGGAGGCAAGGAGGCTTTCCTGACGCTTGTCTACAAGCAATCATAGTTCAGTCATGTATTCATTCATTCATCAAACATTTGTTAAGTGACTTCTATGAATCAAGCCTTGTTGGGCTCTGGGAATAAAAAAAAGGAATCACAGCCCTGACCTTAAGAAATGAGTTTTCTAGAGGAGAGAGGCATATAAATAAATACAAAACTGTCCCACACTTTGTCTACTCATAAAGTCAAACTTCACACAGTTCTGTGTGAACTGACGTGCCTCTAAAGCACCAAGCCTTCAGTTGAGCACATTCAGCAAATGTTCAGAAAGTATTTGTGAGTAATTGATTGATAAAACATAATACAAAATAGAAATAGAGATATTTCAAAGATCTTGCGATTGGAAAGGTTAAGCCATGTGCACACTAGCTGCACAGACCTGTTACGACAAAACCTCAATGAGCTGACTATGGCATAAAAGAGAGACATGTTTTAGGCATTAATCTATTCTAATGGAGAACAGGGAATGGAGGGCATGGTGGGTCTATTCATTAAGACAGGAAAACAGAGACAGCAGAGGGCCTTAACCCCCTTGCGAGAACCCAGAAGTGCAATAGGAAGGGAGACACTAAATTAATACACAAAGAAGCATGATCTCAGGGATCAGCGGAAAAGAGTGATTCCTTTTTCACAGTGCCAGCATAACTAGCAAAAATTCAGCACACTGACCTGCTTCATTTCCCACGAGGACTCCTTGCTCACAAGCCACACCAAATGTGTATGGTTTGCAATGGCAATGACACTGGGTCCCCTCGACGGTGGCAATGCCACCATTTTGACAAGGTTGGCAATGGCAGGGGTCAAATTCATCCAGATATTCCTCAAGAGCCTGCTTCAGGTATAGTCTTTTCACAGAGGCACAGGGTACTTCCTTTACCAGCTCATACAGAGGGGTCAGCTATACAGATAAAGACATCATGGTCAGTAAATCGGGGTTTTAGGCAAGAATATTTTTCTCCTGGCATTTAGGCTGAATCTCCATTAAAATAAAAATCAAAAGCCACTCTCATCTTAATTCCAATTATTTCTTCTTCAAATAAAAAGAAAGCAATTCACTTTCTTTGCAAGACAAAGGGAAAAATAGGAGTGAACAGGGAAGGAATATTTTTTGTATCTTGCATAAAATTTTTCAAAACCAACAGGACATTCATTTTCTAGTTATTGAAAGATTATTTTGAAGGAAGTACATTTCTACCCTTGCAGAGGGCAGAAGAAAAGGAAATGCACTTGAATTACAGTGAAGAAGCAAGTGCAATTAAATTTAAGATTAAATACCCAGCTCTAAGAGACTTAACATGTCTCTTAGCAGAGACCATGACTCTTTCTTCCTGACAAAATTTAAAACAGACAGACATTACTTCTCTGTGTTGAATATGTCTGATGAAAAGCAGCTTGGAGCCCCTAGATGTGCTGGCTAAGCTTTAACAATCTGCTCTCCTAAGAACAAAAATGCTCTGATTTGTAGCATTTGCCAATTTCTGCAGTATAACTACTCTTCCCATGGCCGATTTCAGGTTGCCACTGGGATGCCAGTGACCATGGAGTCGGGAAGAGATAGGCACCTTTGGCTGTTATGAGGGTCCATCTTGAGCTGGCTACAGCATACCACTGGAGTAGGAGGATAACTTACAGACCCAGCCACATCTCCCTCGTCTCTGCCCAAACTCTCTCACGCTGCATTATAAAAGAACTGACTGGATGGCATTGCGTGGATGTATACCTATAATAAGTTAGCACAGCTAGGACAGTGACAGTCCTATGTGGAGAAATGCAGAGTTGAGAATGAGAAGGAATGTCTGATCCTCCCTAATCAACAACTTAGAATTTTTTAAGATTTGTAACAGGGCACTGGCACTGAAAATAGGTCATTGTGAATATCGATGGTGGCACGTTATGATAAGACCTCCCAGGAAAACTGGCCTCTTCCTTTTACCCTTACTTAGAGGCAAATGGGTGGATATGGTGTTGGGAGGGTGCTTAAGAAGCTTTTGTAATTTGGGGGGGGGGCGGATTATAAAATGTGTCCAAGTCAAGTTCACCTGAGACATTTCTTGACTCCCATGACAGAGAATAGATCATAGAATCAGTTCTGCCATAGCACTTGTTTTGAAAGGGTAAATTTGTTCCATTGGGATGGATGTGTTAGGGAACACCATGAGCATATCACAGATTTCATACAATTTCATCCGTAAGAAAAACCAGGTGAACCCAGAAAAGTGGACACAACTGAACCAACATAGGAATACACACAACACACACACACACAAACACACACTTCAAGCATCCATGCAGTTCACCGCCTGTGTAACGTACTACACCCATCCACATCTGATGCAGAAACCGTCTGTCTTCTGGCAGCTCTCTTCCTACCACTTCCCAATAAGTCAAAGGCTCTAACCCACCCAGCACCCAGCAAGCTTCAAGTCTTTTTCTAAGAATTGTGCTACATTAATATATATGCGTTTCTTAACAATTTAACACATACAAAGCTGTACTATTGTTTTTACTGATGCCTATTTTTTTTTAATGAGTGTCATAGATCAAGTTTTTGAGTATTGTGTCCTTAATCCATTTTCCCCATAAGCCAGGGGGTCTTCATTGTGCAATTCTGTCTAGCTGTCTGATTTTAGGAACATATACGTAGCATTACGACAGAAGTGACTGTATCAATAAAACATCCTAAAATTCTGCCAGTCAGATTTGTTCTATTTTAATTTACATGTCTCCAAGAGCCTACATGCCATGGCCAGAGGAACAGAGGTGATCTGATGAGACAGTAGACAAGGCTAAATGCCTTCCTCTTGCAAGAGTCTACAATTCCTCTGAATTAGAGACCAAGGAAAACATAATCAAATTTAGGTCAAAAGCTTAAAATGCAAATTTTGTTACTAATTTCCCTTGGGATTTACAAGACATTTAACCTTTACAATTGAAATATGGACATGCAAGATAATGAATCTTCTGTTTCTTATTATTATGTATGCACTCATTTTGCTATACAAAACATAATTGGGATACAAAAATGCTAATTACAGCTGTCTCTGTTTAACCACCTTGATTTAATCTCATTTTCCCAATGCGAATAAACATGTCTGCTTTGTGTGCTTTCAACAGAGCAGGACGTACCTTTTGTTTTATGACTTGGGGAAGACCAGTCACAGATTCCGCCCACGAAGCATATCGCTCTTTGTTTCCAGCAGGATTGTCCAGCTCCAGGAAACTGAGGCCAGACACGAAGCCCGAACTGCCCCCCCTGACAAATGGGTTCCCTCGCAGAACATTGCTTTGAGTTCCTATACGAGGAGAAATCAAATGAAATAGGTCAGGATGCACAAAGGAAACAAAGAGAAGAATAAAAAAGTGAAATGTCTCTCAAGTACTAAAACACAACCCATCCTATTCTGGTAAAGGACAAACTATGGACACAATGAAAACATCAGTGATTGCCAGCAGTGGTGGGTGGGAGGAGTAAATAGTTGGAGCACGGAGGATTGTTAGAACAGTGAAATTGCTCTACATCACACTATCATGGTAGACACATGGCATTATACATTTGTCCAAGCCCATAGAATGTATAACACCAAGAAGGAACCCTAACATAAACTATGCACTTTGGGCAATGATGATATGTCAACGTAGATTCATCACTTAGAACAAATGCACCCCCGTGGTGGAGGATGCTGAGAGTGGGGAGGCCTTAGTTTCTGACAGGGGTATATGGAAACTCTTCGTACTTTTTGCTCGATTGTGCTGTAAATCTGAAACGACTCTCAAAAATATCTATTAAAAGGAAAAAGAAAAGAAAAACACAATCATTACCTGACAGTAGATGATATTAGGGAATTATTGTTCATATTCTTAATGTTCTTAGTATAATAAGAACGTTATGTTATACAGGAGACTATCTTATTTCTTAGGAAATAAATATATATTTTGGGATGAAGCATCATGGAATGTGTTTCTAAATGGTTCAGCTAGGGGCGCCTGGGTGGCTCAGTCGGTTAAGCATCCAACTTTGGCTCTGGTCATGATCTTGCAGTTTGTGATTTCAAGCCCCACATAGGGCTCTGTGCTGACAGCTCAGAGCCTGGAGATTGCTTTGGATTCTGTGTCTCCCTCTCTGACCCCACCCCTCTCACACTCTCTGTCTGTCTGTCTCTCTCAAAAATAAAATAAACATTTAAAAAAAATGTTTTAATAAAAATAAAAATAAATGGGGGGAGTTCATTGCATCTGGAATATTAACTAAGCAAAAAAAGCTATTAATTAACAGGCATACATTAACACATGAAAAGTGTTCTAAACAGTAAATACCAATTAAATTCTTTTCTGCATTTAAGTGCCTTATAATTTCAGAAATATTTTTGTCTCCATTTGTAATTGATTTTTATGCTGGTCATGACTGGAAATTCCTAACTTGCAAACCAGATTTGGGGTGATCTTTAGTTCATTTCTTTTAATGAAAATTTGCAATTTCGTAAAATTTTGCAAATTCAAAAACTGTACATTTATCAGAAATTATTAAAGCCTAGGGTGCCTGGGTACCTCAGTCTGTTAAGCATCTGACTGGCTCAGGTCATGATCTCACAGTTTGTGAGTTGGAGCCCCTAGACGGGCTCTGTGCTGACAGCACAGAGCCTGCTTGGGATTCTCTCTCTTTCCCTCTTTCTCTGTCCCTCCCTTGCTCTCTCTGCTTCTCTCTCAAAATAAATAAATGAACTTTAAAAAAAAGAAACTTAAAAAAAAAGAAATTATTAAAGCCCGGTGTTTTTGATAAATTGCTGGAGTGCATCCTCATTGTCATTGTTAGCTCCGATTTTGATATGCACATAGTCACCCTTTTAAGGCAGCTTATCACAACTAAGTTCAGTCCCTCCGCTGCTACCCGGAGTGACTACACATTTCTGAGCTTCAACACCCGCTAAGAGAACAGCTGGGAGGAGAGCCTTGGAACCAGCATCTTAACAACTTCCCGGGTAATCCCCGCGTATAGTAAAGTTGGAGAAATCACCGCCTGCCCTGGCACACCTGTTTATGAATTACAGATTCTGAGAAATCCGTTTTAATTTTATTTTTAAGCCTGTAGCCTCTCTCTCCATACCTCAGGGAGCTCTCTGCTCCCTCTGGCCCTCTTCCCCCAGACAAGCAGCATGGTGCGACAATCAGGAGCCCAGACTGTGAAGCCACACATCATGCCTTTGAATTTCATGTCTGACACTTACCAAACGTGATCGTGGGCAATCTTTCTGTCACTCGGAGTCCCTGTCTGTATAATGAGAATATGAATAATACCTAGCTATGTGTGCTATGTGTGCGTTAAACACAACATCAAATAAAATCAGTGAGCAGCTTCCAGTAGCCAGCCCAGCTGATAACTGATGTCTCTATCTTCCCAAAGCTCCCACTCATCTCTATTTCCAGATCACCATATTTCCATCTCTTTCAAAAGCATGTCCTCCTGGGACACATGGGTGGCTCAGTCGGTTGGGTGTCCGACTCTTGATTTCGGCTCAGGCCATGACCTAACAGTTTGTGATTTCGAACCCCACATCAGCGTTGGATTGGGATTCTTTCTCTCTCCCTCTCTCTCTGCCCTTCCTCTGCTCATGAATATGCTCTCTCTGTATCCCTCTCTCTCTCTCTCTCAAATAAATACACTTAAAAAAAATTAAAAAAACAAAAACAAAAACATGTCCTCCTCCTCTGTCATGCCAACTCCATGAAGACAGGCATTTTCTCCGGCATGTCACTGCTTGTACCCCAGTGCCTAGAACAAATCCTTGCATGTACCACAGGCTCCATAAACAGCTGATGAATGAAGGAAGTGAATGAGTAAATACACCTGGTTTCATTCCTCTGTCTTCCTCCTTCCTACAGTCATCTGCCAATATCCCAAGAATCACCACTTCCTCAGGAAGAACTCTGGCATCTGGGTCAGTCTTCACCTTTGCCCCAATTTATGCCGTCACCGAGAATTTAAGCTCTAGTACCTGCTCAGTCCATTGCTACCACACTAAGAAGTTCACTGTAAGGCAAGTTAAGTTGTAATCACCAAATTCAATGAACAGTCTCCAGCCCTTCTCTTACTTAACTTCTGTCTAGAATTTCTCTTTATTGACTTCTCTTTCTCCTTTATTTTTAATGTTACTGATCTTTTCTGGTTCTTTTTTTTTTTTTTTTAAGTAGGCTTTTTGCCCAAACTCACGACCCTGAGATCAAGAGTTGCATGCTCTACCAAACTGAGGCAGCCAGGCACCTCTTCGCTGATTCTTATCCTGTCAGATTATCCCTTCTCAGTCCCTCTTCTTTCTCTACAACTTTATCTTTGTAACCTTTCATTTAATCACTTCCTGTACTAAATCCTTTAATGGTACCCTCTTGTTACCAGAATGAAATCCAAATTCCTTAACAGGGCATCTAGACACAATCTAAATCAGTTTTTTTTTTTCCAGTTCCTTTCTAATCACTCAAAGAATAGCACACCACCTTCCCCACTCCCTCTGCCATCGCCACGACCACCACCACCACCAGCAGCAGCATCTGAGCATCCATGTCAGAGTGGAACTAAATCTCTCCTGTTGGTGTCCTTTTTCTAGGCTGGATTGCCAACTGTCACTGCAGGTGGAAAAGGTAGTATATGCTGAGGACACATCTACAGTGCACAGGAGATACCCAGTGAACTTTCCATGGCAGTGTCTCACTGTCAAGACATATGAAAGAGAGAGCAGAGGCAAAAACAACCAAATACATTTTTAAAAACACAAGATAGAACACCTGCTAAAATCTCAAAGGACCTTGAGGCCAGGAATTAACCACAAGAGAGAGGGATGGAGATTAAGCTTGTAATGCAAATTGCCCCCTTCTTATTTACCTGAATCTGATTTTAAGGCATCTTCCAGCTCCTTGCATTTGCCCTTTGATGATGAATACAAAAATTTGAAACTTGATGAAGTACATGTCTTTATATCTGTTGAACTAAGACCTGAGGGAAAAGTTTTAAAGGTTTTATTTCTGCATTTGTTAAACACGTCTTTTGAGATGCAGCCAGGTGGGAGGATAGGGATACTCTACTATTGTGGCCATCTAATCAACAGTGATATGAGAGGGACATTTTCAAGTGCTGTAGGAGGATCAAGGGTCAGAAAAAGGAATATTTGTTTTTTGTTATTAAACAAAATAACACATACATGCATACACTTAGGAATGAAGCATCGTGTGTCTGAAACTTACTTTCAAATGATTCAGCAATTTTGGCTTCTATTATCTTGGATCAGAGAGAGGAGACTGGGGTGATTTCCTACATGAAACAGTGGAAGGAACACCCGGAACAGTGATATCTTTGACCCACATACAGTCGGCTTCTCAAGTATGAAGCAAACAGATAAAAGTAGGCATGTGATGGCCCCAGTCCACCTACTGGAAACCCCAAAAGCTGGGTTCTGATTCTATAGTAATTAATTCCTAAAACCTCAGGTCTACTGCCTCAATCTCTTGATTTTAATATGTTTACTATCTCTAGTTTCTAACAATTCCTTCCCATAACTCATAACCTCAGAATGTAACAATTTCTACTCATTATCAAATGGAGTTTTGCCAATGCATTTTTTAAAGAAGGATAGAAAATAATAAGTGTGGAAATATATTTTTCTTACATAATTTTGCTAACTGTATTGTAATAATCTCAATATTTCTTAAGGAATAATTGGGGGGATCTATTACATCTCAGGAGTTTTGATTATATTTCAGTTAGAACTTTTAGGAAGGACAGAAACTTCTCAAGAGTAAAATTTTTACTTAAAAAATATGCTTTGACCAAATTGGAAAGCTTTAATAAAATTCTCCCCTATTTCTTTAAGTGCTAAGGAATAAAGGTTGGGAGGCAGTGAAGCTAAGTTTAGATCAAGCCACTTGCTGGATTAATTTTCCAAAGAAATATTGTCCCTGTCATTGCTACAAAAAAACTTGTGCTTATACATCATTTCCAACCAGGGAAGTTAGAAAAGTTCAAATTCTAGTTAAATCTTAACTGGTAACAAAAAAACTAAGCCCATTGGGGGGAAAAAAAGCCAATGGAAACATAGAAAAATATTGTAATTCACCCACAAGGGAAGGTTACAAGATTTCCTCTGAATCTCATGTAGTAAGTGTTATTCTCCTCCAAGGTTGTAAGGGAGCCTTGACTGAAGAGAAAGACCCCTAAGAGGTGATTTGGAATGGAGAAGGAAGTGTGGACATCAGCTGAAGGACAAAGTTGGGAAGAAGTAGGTTTGACTTAGAATATTAGTAAACCAGCCAAAAGGTCTTTGGAGAGAAGGAATGGACACTAAGACACCACCCTCTACCCTCCCACATCGGGACACATGGTGAGGACTGTCCTCTTACTATGGGGTCCAAAAAATCATGAACTCCGTGGTGTGCACTGATTCTAACAAAAATCAGGCCATTCTAGCAACAACATAGCATAAGGAAAAAGTTCAGCTGACTTGGGAGCAAGTTAGACCTCCTTACAACCCATATGCCCTTGGGTGAGTCTTATCTAACACTGACTCTCCATGGCTCAGTCTGTGGGACAGGAATTATAGTGGCCATCTCTCTGGGTAGCAGTGAGGATCATTGCTAACATGTAACTTGCCTCTTGTAAGAAAGGCATCCAATAAATTCAAGCCATTATTATAAGAATTAGGTAGTAAGCAATCTTGTGACATCCAGAGCAGGTTTTTTTTAAAGGAATGAGTGGCAATGAACAGAAGTAAATAAAATACTTCTTTAAAACATTTTGATTTCTGAAATATAATACCTTATTAGCTTTTCCTCAAAGAATATTACTTAAGCTGAGAAATGGAAAACATTAAAAAGTATTCTAAAAATCCAATCAATACCTCCTGGAGACAGCCAGTAATGATGATGGTTATCTCACATTTCAGGGTACTAGCCAAAAGAGTAGGCAGTTTGAAGAGTTTGAGTAGATTATAATGGATTCACACCACTTTGGATTCCTTTGCAATTTAATCTCTATTTGTCATACTTTAAATCTCTAAAAGTTTAAGCTAACTACATGTTATTTCCCCCATTAAAATTCCTGCAATGTTTGTAGTTAATAAATTTTTTTAATACTCTACCGCTTTCTTTGATTTTTTCTGGGTCCACATAAAATAGAATTTTGTACTCTCCTCCTAAGGACCCAGACTGCAGATAATGTGTCCCATACTGGTCGATTAATCTTCGGTAGGCACCGTAGTCATACAGAGAGGGAAGGTAGGAGAGTTCCTTCCAGAAGGGCTCAGCAAGTTGTAAAAATTCTGGATTGTTATTGATAAACTGAGCCACTTCCACAGTGTTCTGGACAACCAACAATTGATGACTCTATGGGAAGAAGGAAGAATAAAAGGAGTTTTAGTTTGAAGATAAAAAGTCAGTGAAATTACTTTCCTGTTCAATGTCTCCATCAACTGCCACCTCCAACCCAAACTATATGAATTTTTATTTTTGATGCATGATGAGGTCTTTTCTGGGCTCACTCACCTGAAGCAATCTAAAGAGTTTTTGGAATGCCAAATAGGAATATCTGAGTGATACGTAATTTCTTACATATATGGCCTTTAAAATCTCAACTAGAAAAAAAGCATCATCTTCATTCCCTACTAAACAAGCTCACAAATATGTATATAAAATAATGTGTCCCTAAGGAGTATACATTGACAATGACTTATAGGTAAGGTGAACATATAATTTATATCTCATACTATGGTTCCTCACTTTATAATGAGGCTTTTTTTTTAATTTTAGTGTAATTTACATACTATGTTATATTAGTTGCAGGTGTGCAATATAGTGATTCAACAATTCCATATGCCACCTAGTGCTCATCACAAGTGCACTCCTTAATCCCCATCACCTGTTTCACCCATCCCCCCCACCTGCCTCCCTTCTGATAACCATCAGTTTGTTCTCTATAGTTAAGAGTCTGGTTTTTTGGTTTGTCTCTTTTCGTTGTTGTTTGTTTTCTTCTTTTTTTTTTTTTAGTTTTTTTTTTAACAATTATTTATTTTTGAGACAGAGAGAGACCGAGCATGAACAGGGGAGGGGCAGAGAGAGAGGGATACACAGAATCTGAAACAGGCTCCAGGCTCTGAGCGGTCAGCACAGAGCCTGATGCGGGGCTCAAACTCACGGACCATGAGATCATGACCTGAGCTGAAGTCGGACGCTTAACCGACCGAGCCACCCAGGCGCCCCTGTTGTTTGTTTTCTTAAATTCCACATGTGAGTAAAATAATATGGTATTTGTCTTTCTCTGAATGACTTATTTCACTAAACATTATACTCTCTTGATCCATCCATGTTGTTGCAAATGGCAAGATTTCATTCTTCCTTATGCCTGAGTAATATTCCATTGTATGTATATAATATACCTTCTTTACCCATTCATCTATCAATGGACACTTGGGTTGCTTCCATAATTTGGCTATTGTAAATAATGTTGCAATAAACATAGGTGTGCATCTATCTTTTCGAATTAGTGTTTGTATTCTTTGGGTAAAGACCCAGTAGTGGATATGAGGTCTTTGAAACACTTCCTAAGCATCTTTTAATGATGTCCAAGACAGATCTACCTTATATCAAATCCTCATTTCTGTGAACAATAATACAAATACAATAAATGTTTATACAATTCTTATTCCCATAGTCAGATTCTTAGTCACAAAACAAACAAAATCAATATTCCTTTATACCTCCCTGTGATTTATTAATCAAGTTACTGACTTCAAGAATGAGATGAAGTATGCAGATTTTGAATGATGGTCAACGTGAAAATTCATCAGCAGTAGGTATACATCAATTAGTACAAGTCATCTCAACTGTTCAGATTGCCCAAGATAAAAATTTTAGTATCTCAAAACAACAAACTATCTAAAAATAAGATTTTTAACTTCCTCAGATAAAAATTTTGGTATCTCAGGGCACCTAGGTGGCCCAGTCACTTAAGCGTCCAACTCATGATTTCAGCTCAGGTCATGATCTCACAGTTTGAGAGATCAAGCCCCACATCCAATTTTGTGCTGACAGCACTTAGCCTGCTTGGGATCCTCTCTCTCTGCCCCTCCTCTTACCCCCGTGCCCTCACATGCATTCTCTCTCTCTCTCTCTCTCAAAATAAATAAATAAATAACATTTTTTTAATGTGGTATCTCAAAAGTAACAAAGTGTCTTAAAATCTTTTAGTTTTATGCACCTTCTAAGAAAGATTCTAGAATTACTGTTTAGAAAACATATATTAACAGGATTTTTTCAATTCTATAACACATATAATCATGTATAGTAATCATAAATTAGAAATTTAAGAAAATTTTAACTAGTAGATTTGAAAGTAATGCTTTTTTAAGATTTTCAAATAAGAACAAATACTTTAATAAGAAAAACAAAGTATAGAGGCGCCTGGCTGGCTCAGTCAGTGGAGCATGAAACTCTTAACCTTGAGGTCGTGAGTTTCAGCCCAAGGTTAGTCATAGAGGAAAGGAAGAAAGAAAGAAAGAAAGAAAGAAAGAAAGAAAGAAAGAAAGAAAGAAAGAAGACAAAGTATTAATAGATATATTATCCAAGAGAATTGACAAGATACAATGTTACCTCTTAAGGAAATATATTACATTGCCTCTTTGAAGAAGATACTACTACCCTAATTTAAAAATGAAAGCTGATCCTTTTGGTAAATACACTTTTGTTAATGTTAGAAATACTTAAGCAGTAAAATATGGAAAAGTTAACTCATGTTTCATACTAACCTTTTGCTTTTGGATTTCATTGCTATGTGAAATATGACTATACGAAGAAGATGCTGAAGATCTAAAAAAGGAGCGTTTCCTACTAGATGATGTATATTCTGCTGAAGTATGTTTTACATAAGACCAGCTACTGTTGTAAAATTCATAATTAAAATCATTATTTATCTTCACCTATAAAGAAAATGAAAAGTTTTGTTGTGACTAAATCAAGGCCTTGGGTATAACCCAAAATCTTTTGCCATGGATCCTTTAACGTGAATACTTTCTTTACACAATCCTCTCCAAAAAAAGGAAGCTCTTCATTGACACAAAACAACTGTGGCTCTCATTGTGACCAGGCCCATATAAATATAAGGAATAGAGTCCATTCTATAATTATTCTTTGTTAAGCAGGAGACATGGTCTCAGTAATGGTAATCCCAAGTGATTCACAGAATACATTTGTGTACAAACATCTCCCATTTTGTTTAATGTCAACATCTAGGCCAGAAGTCAGAAAATTAACAAAACCATACTAACAGAGAACTGAAAAGCACTTGGCTCTTGATTTTTCATCTAATAAAAGGGAACAGAAATGCAAATCGGTGATCTGAAGCATTTAGATCTTTTGGACTTTGGGAATGTTCTATGTGATCCAGTAGTAGCTATAACTTTCTAATTAATGCTGAAACTGGATTTTTTTTCTGTGATAGATAGTAGAAGAAAAGGCCATCCCACAAGAATTTTGAAGCAGGCAACAGGATAGTCACATGTGGCTAACAGAGTCATGACAGCTCCAGCACTGATGAAGAAGATAATCATTTATTTATCCCTTACTTTATCCTAGATCAAGTGTCAAAATAAAATGCCTACAGGGGGCTGGCAAGTAATATAAATGTTGGAGGCATCCAGGGGAAGGCAGGGTGATGAAGTGAACACACGCACTGTGGAAAAGGGGTACCAATGCAGGAATCCATCATACAGTTACCATGTGTAACTACAGGTTCTAGCACTGACAAGTGATCTGTTTTCAAGAAAGGAGATAAATCTGAATCTTGACACAAAAATCTTGAAATTTTTAAAAGTCATAGGCAATTAATTTGCTAACAAATGCCAATCACCGCGAGAATAAAAGAAGACACGCACGAGGACTCCCTCTCACAGTGTCTGCTCCATATAAAATAGTCAAATCAGTAACTGTGTTTCCACGAGCATTTGTGTTGTTAGCATATATCCATACACATCTGTGTTTGAGATCGAAGTATAAAAAAGCACAGGGAAAATTAAAATGATGGGTATGATATACTTTAAACACAAACCTAAAAGGAAAGAAAATGGCAGACTATTATGCAGTCATTTTAAATGATGCCTATGAAGAGAAATACTCATGTTAAATGAGAAACTGTTATAAATGTAATAATCCCGTTAATTACATCAATGCAAGTATATTCCCCAGTCAAAAAAAAAAAAAAAAGACTAGAAAGAAGTTCATCAGGAAAATGCTAGAAAATATTATATTACTTTTATCATTGCCCATGTTCAAAATTATGCATGAATGTTAAGAACACACCACAAGGTACGAAAAGATAGATTTATTCATATCTTTTATTAGGGCATTATTTTCATTAAATTATGAAATGGATCTATTTCAAAGTCAACTGCATAAGTTTAGCTCAAAGCTGAGATGGAGAATATATGTATTATTATTGACTACAAAGAAGACGTTAATAAGAATGCTATTAGAGATTTCTGCAGCCACTAAATACTGTTTTGGTCCTATTAGGGTTTAGATAGGCACACAATTTAATTTTTTTCTCTCTCTCTCTTAAGAAAGAGAAGTTATCTATCTTCCTTTTGATGTAAAAAAAAAAAAAAAGAAAGAAAGAAAACCTATTTTCCCTCTTCAGATCTACAATTCAAATACTCAATTCATGCAAATAAGCCTCTTAGATGATTTAGTTCGGCACTTCCTCACTCTCGTCTGCTCTACATATGGCTGCCAAGTCATCTTTTTCAAGCTGATGTGATTTTCTTAAATGACCCTGAATTGATACTCTCTTTCCCATCTAACTTTGAATCCTGAATTCTCTCAGACTGATCCTTCCTCTAAAATCACAAACTCAAACATCCTACAGTCTGCCACCTATACTCTTTTGACTCTCATACTATCATCACCAGAGCAATTATTCAACTTCGTAGAAACAAGTTCTTCAACTTAGTTTCCTTTCTCCCTATCAGCACCTTCATTTTTTTCACTTCTTTCTTTTTCGGATTGCCTTCATGTTTCATGACGTCAACAGTTTCTCATCAATGAACTTAACATCCTCGCCTAGATAGACCCTGCCATCATGCTTGCCAGGCAGAATTCCAACCTGGTTCAATGCTCACAGCCAAGCTACTTAGCACTACAATAGAAAAATCACACAGCTATAGATGGGTACCACTGTAAGTCCATTCATGATTTCTGATCTCAGAGGAACCCTCAATGCAGTCCAGCAGCCCTATATTTCTTTAGTCCGTTCTCTTTCTTTCCCATTTTCTACAGTACCTATTTCAATATTTCAACCCCTACCTCAATCCCCCAATCTTAGAACCACTTTCCTCACTTTCAGAAAATGACCTTAACCTCTTTCTTTACAAACATTCCCATTACCAGACAGAGGATTCCTAAACTTCTGGCTAACAAATTGACAAACATTTACATTTCTCCTCTTCCTTTCTTCCACAGGTGTCCCTCCTCCATCTAAAGCTAACTTCTCTGATTGATCCCATTTATAATTGCACAAGAACCATAAAATAGGAATAAACTTAGCCAAAGTTGTTTAAATATCTGTATGCTGAAAGCTATAGAAAACTTATGAAGGAAATTGAAGAAGATATAAAGAAATGGAAAAACATTCCATGCTCATGGATTGGAAGAACAAATATTGCTAAAATGTCACTACTATCCAAAGAAATCTACACATTCCATGCAATCCCAATTGAAATTGCACCAGCATTCTTCTCAAAGCTAGAATAAACAGTCCTAAAATTTGTATGGAACCACAAAAGACCCCAAATAGCCAAAATAATGTTGAAAAAGGAAACCAAAGCAGGAGTAATCACAATTCCAGACTTTAGCCTCTAATACAAAGCTGAAATCATCAAGACAGTAAGGTATTGGCACAAAAACAGATACATAAACCAATGGAATAGAACAGAGAATCCAGAATTGGACCCACAAATGTATGGCTAACTAATCTTTGACAAAGCAGGAAAGAGTATCCGATAGGAAAAAAAACAGTCTCTTTAGTAAACGGTGCTGGGAGAACGGGACAGCAACATGCAGAAGAATGAAACTGGACCACTTTCTTACACCATGCACAAAAATAAACTCAAAATGGATGAAAGACCTAAATGTGAGACAGGAAACCATCAAAACCCTAGAAAAGAAACCAGACAACAACCTCTTTGACCTCAGCTGTGGCAATTTGTTGCTCAACACATCTTCTAAGGCAAGGGAAATAAAAGCAAAAACGAACTATTTGACCTCATCAAGCTAACAAGCTTCTACACTGTAAAGGAAACAATCAACAAAACTAAAAGGCAACCGACAGAATGGGAGAAGATATTTGCAAATGACATATCAGATAAAGAGTTAGTATCCAAAGTCTATAAAGAACTTCTCAAACTCAACACTCAGAAAATGAATAACCCAGTGAAGAAATGGGCAAAAGATACAAATGGACACTTTGCCAAAGAAGACATCCAGATGGCAACAGACACATGAAAAAATGCTCAACATCACTCATCATCAGGGAAATACAAATCAAAACCACACTGAGATATCACCTCACACTGGTCAGAACGGCTAAAATTAACAACTCAGGAAACAACAGATGTTGGCAAGGATGTGGAGAAACAGGAACCATCTTGCACTGTTAGTGGGAATGCAAACTGGTGCAGTCACTCTGGAAAACAGTCTGGAGATTCTTCAAAAAATTAAAAATAGAACTGCCCTATGACCCAACAATAGCACTACTAGGAATTTATCCAAAGGATACAGGAGTGCTGATTTATAGGGCACATTTACCCCAATGTTTATAGCAGCACTTTCAACATTAGCCAAATTATGGAAAGAGTCCAAATGTTCATCAACTGATGAATGGATAAAGAAGATGTGGTTTATATATACAATGGAATACTACTTGCCAATGAGAAAGAATGAAATCCTGCCATTTGCAACAACATGGATGGAACTGGAGGATATTATGCTAAGTGAAATAAGTCAGTCAGAGAAAGACAGATATCATATGTTTTCACTCACATGTGGAACTTGGGAAACTTAACAGAAGACCATGGGAGAAGGGAAGGGGAAAAAATAGTTTCAAACAGAGAGGGAAGCAAACCATAAGAGACTCTTAAATACAGAGAAAAAACTGAGGGTTGATGGCAGAGGGGCAAAGGAGAGGGGGAAATGGGTGATGGACATTGAGGAGGGCACTTGTTGGGATGAGCACTGGGTGTTGTATATAAGTGATAAATCACAGAAATCTACCCCCAAAACCAAGAGCACACTGTATACACTGTATGTTAGCCAACTTGACAATAAATAATATTTTTTTAAAAAAACTGAGTTATCCTCCAAAAACAAACAAACAAACAAACAAACAAACAAAAATAATAAAGCTAACTTCTCTGTCTCTTCTCTGTATTGCATTGCTTCCCACCTCTTCTAAGGACTTATTAAATTCATTATTCATTCCCTCTCCCACAGCTTCCATTTTTCTCTCTCTATGGTTTAATTCCGTATATATCAAACTCATATATATTCCAACCCCACTTAAATATAGTGTGTTACAAGGGTTCTGGAGACACTCTTGTGTTCAGAATCCATGTTTGTTATCTATTACCTCTATGATTGTGGGTAAATCATTCAGCATTGTTTCCTTCAGTTTCCTCAACTGTAAAATAGAGATGACAGTGCCTACTTTTTTTAGGTTATTATAAAGAAAAGAAGATCCATTAAGCACTTGAAACAGTGGACAGTATATAATGTATGTGAGCTATTTTTTGATCATCATTTAAATGATTCCTGGTTTAAAAGGTAGATTTAGGAATCTCAGATATCCAGGGATGCCTCAGTGGCTCAGTCGGCTGAGCATCCAACTCTTGGTTTCAGCTCAAGTCGTGGTCTCGCAGTTTGTGGGATGGAGCCCCACATCGGACTCTGTGCTGACAGCAGGGAACCTGCCTGGGATTCTCTCTCTCCCTTTCTCTGTCCCCTCCCCCATCTGTATCTCTCTATCTCTCTCAAAATAAATAAATAAAATTAAAAACTAAAAAAAAAAGAAATCTCAGATATCTAGATTCAGACCAACAGAGGAAGCAGAGGATCAGATCATTAATCATTAGTTAAAATAACATTAGAATATAATTTTGTGATTCTTATTTGATATACACTAGTATCTCTTTTCCCAAAATATAATGAAGTGCATTCAAAACTAAATACAGGAGGATCCAAGAAGTAATTCATTTTCTCCACCCTAATTTTTACTCCCATCTGTGACTCATTCCAAGTTGACAATGAACAAAAAGTCTTTCGGCAGCCTCCCAGACAACTACAGGAGGGGCACCTTCCAAAGCGACCATGGAGCAGGAATGTGCTTGTGTGTCAAAGGCTTCCTCGTGGGATGAAAAATATGAGGAGATAGAGAAAGTGCATGGCATCAAAGAAAGTGACTTAGTCAACAAGAGACCAGGTTTGCCCTGGATAAACTACAATGCTCAAAACTGAAACAGAGATCACAAGAGAAATTAACTGATTCTGTTCTGTGTTTACTTACTAATGTTTATGTTCCGACAAGTCAGAAGTCATCTTCCACTCAGAGGTAGCTGAACACCCAGTGGCCTCAGGTCTATCTGCCTGTGGAAGACACTTACCACCTGCATATCCACATGGGGTTAGCACTTCAGGGACTGACTCATTGCTTCCATCTCACTTCCCTCAGGCTGGATCCTCAAAACATCTCTATAATTTCCCTCTAACTCTGACAAACTCCTTCAAATTCAGTGACTGGAAAGGCATTTCAGATGTCAATCCAAAAACCAAGCCATGCTGAGGGAAATGAATGTCAGGATTATGCTGTTATTAAATTATTTCTCTTCTTCAGAAACTGCAGACTTCCAGCATGTCTATCCTCCAACTATGTCAGAAATTCTCTCATTATTTTTTCTCTGCTCTGTAACATTCTAAATTTGATCCAAAAATATATATGCAATTATCCCTCTTATAATTATGAAGAATTATCAACCCATCCTCCTAGGAATAGGAGAAAAAAAATTTCTACATATGCCTATGTCACATTCTCCCTTCTGGCCAATGGTTAAATTACAATACATATTATACACCGTATAGAATTTAGAGTTGAAAAAGCAGTTAAATACAAGATACTGGGAGAGTAAAACATACTAGAAAAACAAAGGGCTGTGAGGTCTGACAGGCTGGATCCAAGCTGTACTACTTACCAATTTGGCGATTTAGAGCAAGTCAGCTGGAGTCCTCTGAGCCTCAATTTCTACATATATACAATAGTAAAATATTACTTACCTTCCAAAGATGTTATGAGGATTAAACCTATACAAATTGCCTAAAACAGTACAGATGCCAGAGTAGGTAATCAAAAATTGGTACCTATTATTATTTTTCAGATCAGTTTCACTTTCCATTTTCATGATACAATAACTCTTAAATATAACTTATTCTGTTGTAAGTCAGAGGATGATGCTGTTTGCTGTTTATAATCAAAATTGCATTCTGATGGGGGTTTATTTTGGTAAACGAAAAGCCCTTCTATCTGAACATCCCAATAGTTTTAGTTTACAAATTCGGGACTAAGAGATAAGAAGCACTGAACTGGAAATTTTTAGAATTCTGGGAAGAAGGGAGGAAAGAAATGAGAGAGGAGATCCTGGAAGAAGAGAACAAGATGCCAAAATGAGATGAGACCAGAAATCTTGATCTGTTGAGGTTCTAGAAAGACAGATGTTTTGGATGCCTGAGCAGCTCAGTTAACTGAGCATCCAACTCTTGATTTCGGCTCAGATCATGATCCCAGGGTCATGGGATCGAGCACTGCATTGGGCTCCATGCTGAGCATGGAGCCTGCTTAAGATTCTTTCTCCCTCTGCCCCTCTTCCCTACTGGCACTCTAAGGACAGATGTTTTAAGACAGAGGATGTCCACCATTTTTGTGGAATGTGTTGGCACTACTCCAACAGAATATCCCCTTCCAATGTTCAGGATTCTCCCCCTAAAGCCATAACTGTTTTTTGTGTGAGTGGATTTTGTGTTGAAATCATGGAATAGAATGAGGTTAGGCATGTGTGACAGAAACAGCCTGCAAGAAGCAGAAGCCTGGAAAGAAGACCCTGAGACCTTAAGGAAAATTGAAAAGTCTAGCAATACAGACGTTCACAAGGATATGGAGCACAGACCACCCTTCCACATTGCAGATTGGGTATTAATTGATGACACATCCATTTTGGAAACTTTACTGAGTAAAGTGTAACCTATGATAACCTGCAAGGCAGCAATCCAAGTACCAGGTGTATGCCCTAGAGAAAATCTAGTTCATTTGCATGGAACTCATGCACAAGAATGTGCAAGGCAATTTCATAAGAAAAAAGTAGAACCAGCAATAAAACCGTCATCTAAATTAACATGAATAAATTTCAAAACTGTGATTTTTGAGGGGGAAAAAAGTCATAGAAGAACATATACTATAAGATTTACTTACGTAAATGGCAAAAAATAGATAAAACTAATCACAAATTTTTATGTAGGGACAAATACAGATGAGATAAACATATACAGAAAAACAAAGAAGTGGTTAATACAAAACAGAAGATGGTGGTTTGTCGGAGTGGGGAGGATGTGACCAGAGAGGGGTAGATGGGAGCCTTTAAGTCATTGGCAATATTCTATTTCTTAAGGTACGTGGTTGGCATATATGAGTATTCATCTAATTAGTTTTCTTCAAACTGTATGTTTATGTTACTTACACTGTTTTGCATATATGAAATAGTTTACAATTTAACAGTAAAAGCATTTTTAAGTGAGCTGACACTGTGGCAGTGGTGAAGAGATTATCATGACCAGTCATGGCCAGGGCCTTGAGTTTTGACACTGTACAGGGACAGACCATCCTATTTGGGGCCCATGTGGTCCATGGACTTGAAAATGAGGCAAAAGAATATTTCAGCTTAAATGAGACAAATTAAAGTATCATTTCCCCGTACCCCAGAGTTAAAGAATATGTGTTCTTTCTAAGCCCATATAAATCATTTATAAGAACTGATCAATATTAGGCCACAAATAAATTCTCAACAAATACCAAAACATCAATATCACATAAATAATGACCTCTGGCAATAATTCATAGATTAAAAATAAATTAAATCAATGAAATTAAGTACCTGGAATGTATAGGAGAGGATATTTCCACTCAGTCTATAAAAATCTCTTCCATCCCCACTAAACACCTTTCTGCATTGACCACCAAAACTTTTAGTATTAATGACTTTGTTCCTAAACTGGCCAGTGAGTTCGTTGTAACTGTTTAAAAAAGAAAAAATAGGAAGGAAGGAAGGAAGAAAAGATGGTTAGAAATCAGAAATAGCAGTTTCTGAAAAAGAACTTCCAGAAATTTTTGAAATATAGTGAAGTATCTCTTTGAGAGAGCTCAAATAAAAAGAACAATGTCCTAATGCATACCATATATTATCCAACCTCCCCTGGGTGGTATAATAGCTAAAACTAATAACTGGAGAAATCCAACATCCTTCAGCCTAAGAACATGTTTGGAAAACATAGCCCTTTTGTATTTATGGCAACAGCTGGTTTTGAGTTGAATCTATAAATAAAACCAATACAATTAAGATGACTGTTGAGGAGAAAGAACTTTCTACAACAAATTTCAACTAATTTGCCTCTTAGTATACTGAATGGTATACTCTTTAGAGTAATTTTACCATTTTTCTGTTAATGAATTTTAAACTATGATAGGAAAGCCACTTCTATCACTCTAAAATAGACTGTTTTAAAGTCTTGAAATCTTCAACTTGGATCTGACCCTCAAAATTCCTCAGAATTCTTTTTGGAAAGACAAACATGGGATTGCCCCAACTTCACTTGAAAATGAAAGTTCCCAGCCAGTTCAGACAATTACGTTTCAAGCCTCAATATTCCAATACGTTACTTTCTCTCTTCTTTCTCTGTTCTTACTCTATTGTCTCTTCATTCTCATAAGGAGCCTCACATCACTGTCATTGAATCAATTCTCTCCCTCTGTCTCTCTCTGTTTCTACCTCTCTCCCATAGGGTGACCAACTATCCAGGTTTCCCCAGGTCTGAGGGGTGTCCCTGGACATAGGACCTCCAGCAGGACAGTCAAGGGACAATTGGACACTCTGCATTTACCACATACATTTTCAAGTATACAGGTATGAATGAAAAAATGTTTCAGGATGTGGCAAAGAGCTCTGAGCCAAAGGCTGAGCTATTAGGTGATTTGTTATCAGACTTACCAAACCATAAAATAAAACAAAACAAAATGAAAAGCTACTATCCATCAATGTGCACAGAAAACTGGCCAGCACCTTACCCATTTCCAGTAAGTTCTATGTTGGGAGGAGGTTTATCAAGGTCACACGAAGGTCTGCTTTCTAAGTCCTCACATCTGTCTTCATCAGCGCTATCCTCTTCACAGTCAGAATCCCCATTGCAAACCAAAGATTTGCTGATGCACTGGCCTGTACACAAGATAAGCCCCATAAATAAATGAATGAATGAATGAATGAATGAATGAATGAATAAATAAATAAATAAATAAATAAATAAATAAATAAATAAATAAAAGAGGGAAGAAGGGAAAAACTACCTGGGATCAAAAGGGTTTTGCCTTTGATTCCCAAAATTATACTAATATTCTAATGTGAATTTGAGATCAGTCCTCAAGATGTCTAGGAAAAGACTGGTGATTATTTGGGTCCTCATATTACAATACACAAAGCTGATTCTGACCTCAGCTGGACACAAAATTGAAAATAGAAGCTGAATTCAAATTCCAGGCTCTCACCCATAACCAAGCAGTTTGTCTGAATCTTCCAGAATCAAACAGTGCCGACCACTGGGAAGATAGATTGACATCCTGCCCTTCAACTTTCAGTTTATTTTTTGCCATCACTGACCAAGATGTCAAAGCTCTGCTTCTTTTGGTGATTTGATGTGTAAGCTTTTGAGAGCATAGAAACTGGATCAAAAGGTTAACACTCATCACATCTTTAGCATATACTCTGTGCAAGACACTCTTCCAGGTGTTAGGTACAAATATAAATAAAAATGGTATGCTGGGCTTTTCATATACTTTACAAGCTAATAGAAAGGACTATGAAGACATAGATCATTATAATTCAGCAACGTAATTGCTATGATAGACATACATCCCAGGAATCAAGGAAGCACTGGAGGGTATCAGATGATCTAACCCTTGCCTACCTCCCCAGCATCATCTCCAGCCATTCTCCTACCAGCTTCTGATGCGACAGTCACACCTGCATGAATAAAAGGCCAGGCTTCTGTCATCTCCACTGACCTTGCACTTATGGTTCCCTCAGACTAGAAGGGTTTCTCTACCTGTCACCAACCTGCCCTTCAAGAACCAAATTCAACATCATCTCCTCTTAGAGACCATCCCTCCTCCACAGGCTATAGTGCATGTCCTTCCTCTGTGTCTTCATAGTGTGCATTGCATGCAACTGTCCTGACGGTATAGCATGCATCCCACTATGCTCTCACTCAATCCGATCCAGTGTTGTGGACAGTCTACTATGTACCAAGTATTCCAGATGCAAAAATTAAAGCAACAGGGGCACCTGGGTGGCTCAGTCAGTTACGCATCTGACTTCGGCTCAGGTCATATCTGGTGGTTTGTGAGTTTGAGCCCCACGTCAGGCTCTGTGCTGACAGCTCGGAGCCTGGAGCCTGCTTCGGATTCTGTGTTTCCCCCTCTCTCAGCCCCTCCCTGCTCACACTCTGTCTGTCTCTCTCTTTCTCAAAAATAAATAAACATTAAAAAATTAAAGCAATATAATCCATATCCTCAAGGAGTTCACTGTCTCCAAAAGAGATAACCAGGCCAGTAAATTCTCCAGATTACAGATAGTACAATGTATGTAAGGAACACAGAGAAGTGATTTGTTAATTATCTCTATCAATTGGGAAGTTAAGGAATGCTTCTGAAAAGAGGAGTCACCTGATCTAGGTTTTGAAAGTAAAATAGGAGTTTGACAGGTCTTGTTGAGGAGCACTTCTAACACGGAGATTAATTATGAACTATTCTGTGCATAAACTTTAATATTTTTCAGGGAAGAGACTAAGCATTTCATTTGTATATCCACAATCCTTACCACTGTATCTGGAACATAGTAACAATAATGAATATTTGGTAAACGTTGTTGAATTAACTTCACTGCACAAATGATACATAAACACTAGGTCAAATAATACTCAATGCCAAAACTTGAAATTGTGTTTCAATCACCCAGTGTATAGCAGTGACCTGTATTACTCCTTGATTAGCTAATTAGAGTTGCTTCTCTTGTAAACATAATGATAATTTGGGCAGTAACATTGTTTTTGCCTAATCTCGGTGTACCGGACTCACTCTACATCTCCACCAACAATGCAATGTCAAGAACTGTTTGGGTCTGGCAACAGCCATATTTCTTTTCAAAGAAGTGAGCAGTATCCTTACCTTTCTTACGGGATGCCTCCTCTTGCATTCTAAATAATGATAGCTGAGTATGTAATTAATATGCCAATAAAAATCCTACTGATATTGGCCTGAAATTAATTTTAAGGCCGATACACATTCAGTAAAAGTCAACAAACACATACTGAGCAAGTTAACCAAATAGCATTTGAAATTACACCCTGCCTGCCAAGCCTATGAAAACATACCTGAAAAACACCTGAAACGCTCTCCACATCCCTCTTCTGTTGGACATCCTCGGGTAGGTTCACACGATTGTGTTTCAAATGCATTTCCGACACAGGGATGGCCACCATACTGCCCGTAAACAGCTATTGACCGCCTGCGAGTCTAAACACAGAACAGGTAGTACTTTCTGATATCTCCTTCCCTTTATCGGAGAAACAAATCTGAGAGAAATTAATGCAATTGAAGAAACAGGGTTCAGGAAATTGTTCTGGTGTTCCACAGATGTAAAACCTCCCAAATCAATGAACCCACAGACCTACTTGTCCTGGAGTGGGTGACAAGTGACACTTGGATTATTATTTGTGACGTTCTCCCAGCTATGTATTTATTCTCAGAGTTGAGTATTAAAAAAATAATAGTAATAAAAACAGTGGCTCTTAAAAAAAGCAACTTGAAAAAGTTAGCTGGGTAGACATATAAACAAATAGGTTACGATATAGAACGTTTAATGTTTCTGCTCACGCTGTGTGCCAACTAGAAAGGAGAAATGGATTTTGTCAGAGGGCGGGAAGGATACTGGGAACAATGGTTAAGAAGTAAAGTTAGAAAAACCTTTAGAGGGGTACCTGGGTGGATCAGTGGGCTCAGTGGCGGACTCTTGATTTGGGCTCAGGTCATGATCTCAGAGTCGTGAGACTGAGCCCCATGTGGTGCTCTGCACTGGGCAAGGAGTCTACTTGAGATTCTCTTTGTCTCTCCCTCTGCCCCTCCCTGACTCGTGTATACCCAGGTGCACTCTCATTCTCTCTCAAAAAAATAAATAAATAAATAAAAAATAACTCTTAAAAAAAAAGGAAAAAAAACTTTAGAAAAATGGTGGCAATTGATTTGAGCTGAATGTTAAGCCTTCTTCAGGAAGGCAATGCAAAATAAATCTGGAGAGAAAGATGCTAATATGGAAGTCAAATTTACAGCACAGAAACCTCGGTCATCCAAAGGTGAAGCTACCTCTGCAACGGAATTTTACTAGATAATAAAAATCACTGGCCTCGGAAGTGGGCAATATGTCAAAGGCAAATCTCTGGGAGAGAAAGTATGGGAAAATTGAGGAAATCATCAAGCCAACCGAGAAACACCTAAGTCATCCTAAAGTTCATTTTATCAATGTGAACACATATATCTAACACTTAAACAAAAAGAAAGGTCCACAAAATCCTTTTCCTGCCCAACAGCAATCAAAGATGCATCACTTAAGCCTCTTCCTGTACTCATCGTTTCCCCATTAAAAAAAAAAAATAGAATCTGACATTCCAGAGAATTTAAACCTTGAGCAAAGATCAACAGGGAAGACTGGATCTACAAACTGATGTGGGGTCAGAAGCGAACGGTCAAGAAAGAATTCTTGAGTAACTACATGGATGGAACTAGAGGGTATTATGCTAAGTGAAATTAGTCACTCGGAGAAAGACAAAAATCATATGACTTCACTCATATGAGGACTTTAAGAGACAAAACAGATGAGCATAAGGGAAGGGAAACAAAAATAATATAAAAACAGGGAGGGGGAAAAAACAGAAGAGACTCATAAATATGGAGAACAAACTGAGGGCTACGGGAGGGCTTGTGGGAGGGGGGATGGGCTAAATGGGTAAGTGGCACTAAGGAATCTACTTCTGAAATCATTGTTGCATTATATGCTAATTTGGATGTAAATTAAAAAAAATAAATAAAACAAAATAAAAAAGAAATTAAAAATTAAAAAAATTAAAAAGGAAAAAGAAAAAAGTAAAAAGTAAAAAAAAAAGAAAGAAAGAATTCTTGAGACATTTTTGGTACAAAAAGGTGCTTTTATTATAGCACGGGGACAGGGCCCGTGGGGAGAAAGAGCTGCACTTTTACTGTGTGAAGATGGTGGTTATTATATTAAGTGCTCAAAGGGGAGGGGACGTGCAGGGAATATTAGATCATAAATGTCTTTTTCAAATTTCTACTCTTAAAAGTAGTTTCACAGGATTTCTCCGATGCTTATCATTCAGCTTGATATTAACAAGTGAGATGAACAGTCATGAGACTCTAAGAATGCAGCAACCAGTACATATTTGATACTTATCAGAACTATGCAGCTATAGGTCAGCCTTCTGGGCTAAATGCGAACACATTTTTGCTTCTATCCCTCATCACAAACCAACGTTGAATCTCCTCATCCATCCTAAACTGGGTTAGAAGTGGGGACTCATTGGGACAAAGGGTCACGGTAATGCAGTTTGATCTCTGAGCAGCTGTGTGTCAACCTGGGCCTGGTGCTGGCACCTTCCATTGTATCTGAGCAGAGGAGCCATGGAGGAATATGAGAGGGGAATAGAACTCAGTGCAGTTCCTTCATAAGTTTCTAGTTTCTGTATTTGATTGATGAAGACGCCTCTCATAATGTCTTATTAAATTGTCCTTTTCTGAAGTTCCAAAGCACAGATTGTGTTGTTCATCTAAGTAATGCTTCCCTCTCTCCACATACCAGTATGACCTCGACAGCTGCCCACTGTAAGCAGCCATATTCTCACCTGACAACTTCTGATCTTATGACCCCGTTTCCATTTTCACTTGTCTCTCTGTGGATGAAAATGTTGTCGTTACCATCTAGGGATGTAATCATTGCATGATGACCTTCATGCAAAGAAAAAAAATTACTAATATGAAAAATACCTCTCATCCCTTTCTATTTAGTGTTCTTTCTTAGCTTGTTTTTAAATTATAAAAATGTTTTCTGTGGTCGGTATTTGATTTTTTGCCTTGTTATTCATGGACCCATTTGTCTGTCTGTATTCAGAGTACTCATCTACTTGCCCAAAGCCAAATTCCACATTCGAGTAACAGGTTTTATAAATACCACTCATGTAGGTACTAAATGTTTGATGAAAATGATGATTATGATGATGCTTCAAAACAGAAATTATCAGGGCGCCTGGGTGGCTCAGTCGGTTAAGCATCCAACTTCAGCTCAGGTCATGATCTCACAATTTGTGGGTTCGATCCCCTCCTCAGGCTCTGTGCTGACAGCTCGGAGCCTGGAGCCTGCTTCCGATTCTGTGTCTCCCTCTCTCTGCCCCTCCCCTGCTTGCGCTCTGTCTCTCTCTCTCTCAAAAATAAACATCTAAAAAAATTGTTTTGATAAAATAAAAAAAATAAAACAGAAATTATCTCCTGTAATACAGTTCTGTTATTTTAAGAATTAAAAAGTGATTTTTAAATACACATTTTTATTCAAGCTGAACCACCTTTAAAATATTTTGCAACTATAGAATCATGCTATAGACCTGAAACTAATATAAATATTATGTGTTAAGTATATCTCAATAAAAACACTTATTCATTCAAATATTTAGAATCTTTAACATGAACATTATATTTGTGGAAGTTGTCCTAAGAAAATTATCAGAAAAGAGGACAGATTTCTATGTACAAAAACATTCACTCAAGTTTCACTCAAACAAAAATGTAGATAATCTAAATCTCAAACAATATGAAAGTGGATATATAAGATGGGTATATTCATATAACGGCAAATAATACAGCTGTTAAAATTCACGCTGAGAGTATCATGGTAATATAGTAGAATATAGGGGTACCTGGCTGGCTTAGTCCGTGGAGCATATGACTCTTAATCTCGGGGTCATGAGTTTGAGCCCCACGTGTGGCATGGAGTTTACAATAAAAGCAATTTTTTTAATAAACAAATAAAGGGGTGTCTACATGTTCAGTCGGTTGAGCATCCTACTCCTGATTTCGGCTCAGGTCATGATCCCAGGCTCGTAGGATTGAGCCCCACATTGGGCTCGGTACTGAGCATGGAACCTGTGTAAGATTCTCTCTCTCCCTCTGTCTCTACCCAGCTTGTGCTCTCTCTCTCTAAAAGTTTTAATAAACAAACAAAAATTTTTAAATAGTAGAATATAAAACTTTAATCAAACAATTGTATTTTTAAAAATTATAAACATAGAGAAAGAAGATAAATTGAAAGAATAAATACCAAAATGATGGTATATTGGTTTCTTTTAAAAAAATTTTCTTAATGTCTATTCATTTTTGAGAGAGAGAGAGAGAGAGAAAAGAGAGAGAGAGTATAAGTGGGGGAGGAGCAGAGAGAGAGACACACACAGAATGTGAAGCAGGCTGCAGGTTCCGAGCTGTCAGCACAGACATGTGCCCATTGCGGGGTTCAAACACACGAACTGTGAGATCATGACCTGAGCTGAAGTCGGACACTTAACCAACTGAGCAACCCAGGCACCTCTAAAATCACATGCTTTTTTTTTTTTTCAAGTGGGCTTCATACCCAGTGTGGAGCCCAAAGCAGGACTTGAACTCAGGACCCTGAGATCATAACCTGAGCTGAGATTAGGAGTCAGACGCTTAACCAACTGAGCCATCCAGACACCCCTGGTTTCTTTTAAATAGTAAAATTGTAAATAGTGTTTTCTTTATTTAGACCTTCCTGTTTCCTCCAATGAATAACTTATAAGGAAAAAAAAAACACTTTTAGAAGTACTTTATAATCTCCAGATCAAGTCCAGTATTTTATTTGTATTACTCAGAAATTAAAGTTTAAAAAGTTTAAAAATACAGGGACACCTGCCTGGCTCAGTCAGTAGAACAGGTGATTCTTAATCTTGGGGTTGTGGGTTCGAGCTCCACCTTGGGTGTAGAGATTACTTAAATATAAAATCTTTTTTAAAAAGGTGCAAATGTTTCATTTTTCATGATCATTCAGCTCATTAGGTAAAACAAAGTTTTGCTACTCGTTAGCGTTCCTTTCAAATAAGAAGAAAAGTTGAACCCAGTAAATATGAAACAGATTTTGCATTACCTACTATCTTCATTTCATGCTACTCTATTCCTCTAATTCAAGAGTTCTCTAGTTAAAGAGTTAGTGAATTGCTATACCCTGTGTATATTTCTAGGCTCAAATGTAAGATTTAGAAAAGTCCTGCAAGAAAAATAGGAAATGCAGAAATTACTTTATTACATTATTAATCACTAGAGTCATACTTTTCTCCCTTTAAAACTACCAATTATATTTTCAACATAAAAAATAACATTCAAAAGCTAATGTCATTTTGTCCATATGTAAGCTATTTCTGCATAGGAAACAATAAATACAAAGTTTTGTATGGTCCTACCTGAGTCTTGGTACAACCACTGCATTCTGACCACAGGGCATAGGAATCCCACTGGCAATTGACTGGAGAGGAAGCACTGCCAAATTATGATAAATCAGGTAGAAAGATAATAGGGGGGAGGGGGCACAAAGAATAGTCAAAAATATTTCAAAAAAAATAATTGCTTTACAATTTTTTAAGAGACATCAAAAGTATCCCAAGATCTATAAAAATACACGTGGAAGGAACCAACTTTTCTCAAGATTAATGCTTATCAAGCATCTATAATGTACCAGGCACTATTTAGATACTAAAGTTGTAGACACAGTAACAGAGAGATCACTGACCATTGATAGAGAAGAGGACAAAGACACATATGTAAACAAATAATTATAATATAAGAATACAAACATGATCCATAATGCAATGTACCTACTTTGATCGATTTCATAACAAAAATGTATACAGTATAATGTGTTATGGAAATATAGATAAAGGAGTGTTCACAGTTGGAAGGGTAAGTGAGAACTTGTAGGAGGAAGGTATACGGTCTTTGAAAGGATTCTGAATAATGAACTGAAGAGTTACAACAGAAACTCTTAAGTGGAAGACAAAAGGCTCTAAAAAGACCCTATCAGAAGAGAAAAACTAAGAACTGGCAAAGATGAAATGGACAGAAATTGATTTTTAAATATTCCCCCTGTGCATTTAGGCTACTCCTCAAGAACACAGCCAAGTAGCGTCCATTTGAGCTTAAACAATTCCACTCCACTAAAATACATGAAGAATGGAGAATCTGTTGTGTGATGCTTAACTCCAGCTTTGTAGAGAGCATATCATGACTTCATCCTCAGCGATTAAGGAAGTCTAACTTAAAGCATATTTTACAAGGGGTAAAGGAAATCAGAATCCTGATTTCTGGATTTTGAGCAGATTCCTAGCCTTGGGTCACCTTCAGTCAAGGTGATTTGTGCTTATCTTAAGCCTGTGAGGTGATCCTGAAAGTTAGAAGTTTGATCTGAAGTGCATGTGCCTCTCATGCTTTTTTTCAAGCCAAACTTGCTAACTTGTAGTCTTGACATGGTGCCAATGATCCAAATGCCTCACTGTTTTTGACCGTTAAACAATCGGAACTTGCTATTGTTCTATGTTGTGCCCCAGGGACAGGCAGAGACCTTCCCCAAACACTGAGGTTTAGGAAGGGAAGCCAGCTTGGTCTCGTCTCTCTGTGCTCCCACAGTATCCTATGCAGCCCTCTCCCAGAGGCCTAGCACATTTATATTGACATCAACTGTTTCAAGATCTGTATCACCCAGTGGACTCTCAGACACTTGCCCCCCTTTGTGTCCCCAGTCACTAGCACAGCCCCTGACACATATTCTGATAGTTTGAAAACGTGAACTGACCTGGTCCTATCCCATCAAACTGACAGTGAAAGCAAGAGAAAGCCATGAGTAAATGATGGTGGCTTTTTTCCAGGTCTCAAGAGTCAGCACACCTATTTTCTTAAAAAAAAAAACTCTCAACCAGACGGAAGTTACCCTTGTGGGGAACACAGCATAATGTATAGACTTGTCAAATTACTATGTTGTACACCTGAAGGTAACATAACATTGTGTATCAACTGTATTTCAATTAAGAAAAAAAAAACTCTCAACCTTTAAATCCAAAGAATGTTTTGCAATGACTACATTTAAAGATCACATTCTACTCCAAGATGTGTTAATTCTAAGGTCAGTGCAATTCTCTGAATTGCAGGTACAATCATGGTACTGGGACAAGAAGAAAACTTTGAAGTAGTTTCAGTCTTCAAATTTCTTCCTTATGGGAAATAAAATAAAGTAAAATAAGAATGAGAATAAAACAAGCTTTTGCTATCATTGCCTTTTCTCGAAACGCAGAAAAATAAGTGTTGAAGGGAAAAAGACGTTCAGGCTGCAATGTTAAAATCAGGCCATATGATAAAGAACTTCCTAAAAATAAAAAAAATAATAATAATTTTTAATGATCTCTAATACAATCCAAAACATTCTCACCTTGAAAAAATTTGGAACTCTCCTGCAAATCCCACCAAGATGAAAAAACTTATTGCCTGGGGGGAGAATAAAGCATTGCTTTAGTTTATATTTCTTTAATGAGTTGAAAGTGAATACATTTGTGCAAGTCAAGATTTGTGAGTTGTGAATATAAAGAAGGAAAGAAACATGGAGAAGGCTCCCTGACTCTGTTTGTCCTTTAAGTTTCCATTTTAAATAAAAGTTTAATACAATTCTGTTGAGCTCACCTCTTACTATTCATTTCTGTAAAGAAGGCTAGGGACTGGGGAATGTCATAGCCAAGCAAATAGAAAATGTAGCTCATTAGAGCATTTCTTTAAGGACCCATCATCTTTTCATTCCTTTCTCTACCCTTCTTCACTCTAACTTCAACACATATGAAGACACCTAAAGAGGATGAAGCCTGGAAGAAAGACCAGCCAAGAGTGAGAAGTTAGAAGGGAAGTAAGTTTCATAAATGAAGAGTCAACCAAAAGTTGAGGCACATCCCCAGCCAGAGGGCCCAGGATCCTCACCCTGCCTGTTAGTTCTATGGGCAGCTCCTCTGGTTTTTAAAACACCTGTGAGGCCTGTTGCAATCATCTGTCCATGACAGCACCAGCCTAAATATTGAAGGTCACAAAATTGTATATAAAACGGGATTACATTTTGTTTGAAAAGTCAAACATGTATTAAAAACAAATCTAGAAAGAAATATAATAAAGGATAATAGTTCATTTCTGGTAATGAAATTATAGGTAATTTCTATTAACTTTTTTTTACTTTTATGTATTTCCCTACTTTGACAACTGAGGGTGTCTGGGAATATCATTCAAATCTTTCCTGGAGATTCTCCAAGGATATCAATTGTATTCAATATATAACCCAGTGTAAAAGTCCTTAAAACCATCTTACTCCATATTTTAACAGGCCAATATTCTTTCTCTTCTCCCTGACCTCCTCAAACCTTTTCTTTCCATGTATTTGTGGAGTGGCCTCCCAACATTTTTTCCAGATCCTTCTCCCTGCCTTCCTAGATCACCTGCCATCTTATTAGGTATCTTCCTTTCAGTTGTAAAGTCCTAGTTGCCCACTTCTGTCTTTTATTGTTCTCAGAAGCTTTTAGCCTATTATTCTGATTAGCATAACCAAACAGCTATGGGCATCCTGGAAATGAGTGGGGGGAGGTATGAATACTTATGTGATTTTTTTAATGAGCAGGTAAAGCACATAACATAAAGCAACACCTTCTACAGTTTTGTTTTTAATTAAAAATTACAAGGATTAAAAACAATTAAAAAAAACCTACAAGGGTTTGGGTTAATTTTTCTGTTTTTCAACAATATATCTTTACTCCATGCTGTCAACTTCTTCTTCCGTCCCTGGGAAAGCCTATCTCCATAGCTTTATTAGTCACTCATAGGCACTAACAGTCACATTTTTGGAAAACAAAGATTCTGAAACACTCTAACAGTCAAATTTCAATTCAATATCCAATTTTAAGTGTCTCTCCTCCTCCTGGGTCCTGGATGCTCATAATGGGAGTGGGGTGGAGTCTGATTCCAAATTCCTCCTCCTTGTTCTGCTTTTCTTCCCCACATCCCAGACTGCCACTGTCTTCTTCAAAGTCACAGCAGCAGGAGAGGGACAAGAGCCAAAAAGGGTCTTGTGTGACTAATCCAGCTGGAGTCCATAATGGTGACCCAGGATGTGGTGGATATTTGAATGCCAAGTCTTTATCTCCCACTGTGTTTTTGTGGTTCTTTGGATGGCCTCCATTGGTGATCTACAACACAACCACTATGCTCTTGGCAAAAATGATTCATCTCTTTGTTTATCACACTTGACTCTCCCCAGTGCTTGCCTCCTGGGACTCCTTTTCCATATGGATGCTGCCTGTTGGAGTTGCTTCATCCTGCAGGCAGTTTCTCAGGCAGAAGCCCTGACAACCCAAGTCTGGCTCCTTTCTAAAGGTCCACATTGTGTCCATGCGATACCTGCACACATCCTTATCCTGTCAGACTCTGGATGTCCAGAATGTAACCAATAATGCTGTGTTGATTAACTCTGTTAAAGGCAGGCTAGGGAACCAGCCTGTGCCTTTAGATTTTCCCAGACATGACTAGAGTATGATTTCCTACATCCCATATACTCTAAGGGGCACGATCCTATATATTCTGGAGGATGGGGATAGCCAAAGGTCACTAGACACTATCCTTTTGTAAAACTGCTTTGAATGTCCAGTATCTATCTCACTTTAAAATGTGGGGATGCTGACCACTTATTCTTCTTGGCCTTTGACTCTCAGCCAAAGCAGGCATCATGAAAAAATTCATTCTTAACAGTCTATTATTACATGTGTTTTAAAAGAATTTCAATCAAGCTTTAGGGAATATACATTTTTTTCAGCAGTGCCTTTGCCAACACCTTCCCCATATACATACTCCTTATTGTAACTTCTGAAGATCTGCCTAATTACAAGGCAGTTCTGTTCATGAGTTACACAAGCTGAATCTATTAACCAAAAGAATTTCTTGAATTTGCTAGCTAAGTCCCTGAAAACAAGTCATCAAGTTATCATTTCCCACCTTCAGAAAGAGTATCTTAACAAATGGACAAGATAGAATAATCATAAAGTAATAATAAATGATACTTGGGGCACCTGGGTGACTCAGTTGGTTAAGCAACTGACTTGGGCTCAAGTCACAACCTCACAGTTCATGGGTTCGAGCCCCGCGTTGGGCTCTGTGCTGACAGCTCAGAGCCTGGAGCTGCTTCAAATTCTGTCTCCCTCCCTCTCTGCCCCTCCACTGTTTGCACTCTGTCTTTCTCAAAAATAAATAAATGTTTAAAAAACTTTTTAAAAATGATACAAAAAGTGGGGCACCTGTGTGACTCAGTGGGTTGAGTGGCCAACTTCGGCTCGGGTCATGGTCTTATGGTTCATGAGTTCAAGCCCCACATGGGCTCGCTGCTGTCAGGGCAGTGCCTGTTTAGGTCCTCTGTCCCTGTCTCTCTCTGCCCCTCCCCTGCTTGTGTGCTCTCTCTCTGTCTCTGTCTCTCAAAAATAAATAAAACATTTAAAAAATAAATAAGTTGGAGTTGAAGTTGCTGTCTTTGGTCCTGTATTTAGTTGAATAGTAATTTTTCTAACATTTGGCTACATTGCACTGGGCCAACATGTACATTTGGTAAGCCTTTCATTGCATTCTTCTCTCTGTGTCTTCCACTCTCACATTCCTGACCCTTTGGTCCAGGATTCCAAATTCTAAAGTTCCAAGTTTCCGAACTCACTTTTCTATAAAGCTCTTAGAGAAGTCAGATCATGGGGACTCATTGCATAGCTGCAAATCAAACAAACAAACAAAATACATGACAGGGTATTTTTTCCTAAAAATAACAATGGCACTATTATATTCCTTGATGGCTCAGTCAGGACTTTCATAAACATAGTCTCCACTCTCATTTCCATACCTTCGAACCACTAATTTTACTGCAAAACAAGAAAAAGGAATTCACTTTGTCTGAATTGTTAAATATATTTAAATAAGGATTTTTTTAAGTTATCCCCATATCTTTCTCTTTCCTATTTCCCCATGTCTTCTCCTTATTTGAGCCATTTCAGTTAAGCCTCACTCCCTTTCGAGATTGCTTCACTTACAAAAGTAATGAAATTATTATCTTACCTTCATGTTTGGGAAAACACTCAGGGCAGAAGAAAGGAAGAAAATTTCCGCTGAGCGCCTGGTGAATTTTCAACAGTGGGAAGAGCCCAGCAGTGGGCTCTGTCCCTGTCTCTTCCTGCTGGGGATTAACTTGGCACTCACTCACAAACACAGCAAGTGGTTCTGAGACTTAGTTCCTACCCCAACCAGATTCTCTGGGGACACAAAGAGCCTGCCCCTGTACTTAGTTGGTGTCTTGAAGCCAGATGCTTCTTATCAATTTACACAGGCCTTAGCTACAGCCAGCTGGGACTGTTTGGCAATGTAGTTCTAAGAAAACATCTGTAAATCAAGAAAGGCAACAAATGTTCTCAGTTCAATGTTTAAGTGATTTTCAACCAAAGGAGACCCTGTACAAGGCAAAGGATAAGCCTCCTTCCTGTTTCAATCTTCTAAATGAAATAGATGTTTTCATGATTCTCTTAAAGTGTGTTGTACACCAAACTTTGAGATGAAAGGATTTAAATGCAGTTCTGTCACTCAGGAGGTAAATGGAACATTCTGGAGTAGAATTTCCACACCTCCCCCAACAAAAAGAAAGGAAAACAAAACAAACAACAACAACAACAACAACAACAACACACACACACACACACACACACACATACATATATACATATCCTAACACAATATTACATCCATGACTCACACTTGACTTTCACAGATGGATAAAAAAAAGCATATTTTGCAAACATATTTAAAAGCCTCACTAATTTTTCCCAAGTGCTTTCCCTTTTCCATTGACTTACAGATCACCATTGGAAAGTTCCTATCATGGTCATTAACTGTCCATTTTCCCTTCTTCAGTTATTGTCTTGTCTAACTCTGCTAGATCCTTGTTCCCCACAGTTTTGCATTTATTCTAGCAGTTCCTAACATCACTTCCAGAGGTTTCATGAATGCTGTATTTTATTTTTTTGCAAGATTTCAGATTTTCTATTTGTGAGAAGGCAGGGAGGTGATTCATTTTCAGAAGCACCAAATAAAAGCTGTGCTGTCTAGGGCCAGCTGGGTGGCTCAGTTGGTTAAGCATCTGACTTGAGCTCAGGTCATGATCTCATGGCCCCTCGTCAGGCTCTGTGCTGACAGCTGGGAGCTATTAACCTATTAGCCTATTAACAATAGGTTAATTTCCAACCTACTGGAAAATGTACAACACCCCCCACCTCCCACCATGGAGTCCCAAATCCTTAGACATTTCACTTCCTGGTTCTTTCCCTCTTGGTTTGGCAAGGTTACTTTCGCAGTCTTTGCAATGAGCATGTGCCAAAGAACTGAAGTCTCTGCATCACCTCAAGGAATGTACATCTGTGCCAGTCAGACTACTTTTTGCCTTACATGGGCATAGGCATTGTCTGGGTAAGGCTGTAACCTCTGTAGTACTCAGCCAATGAGGAATCAGGGGAGGGACCTGCATAGTAGGAGATAAATTGTCTGCTGTAACCGCCCCGAGTGTGTCTGTCCATCAGACACCCACTATTGTAAGAAAATTGATTAAAGCTTTGCTTTACTGTGCCCCGAGTCCCCACATCCCTCCTTCAATTGGAGCAGTGGGCTTATTTCTCACACTATTAAAGCTGAGCTAGGTTTTATTCACACAGTTTGGCCAAATATTCTGACACTTGCTACTAGGGTATTATGAGTGGGAAAGACATAAGTGTTAAGTGGGAAAGGATTTTCTGAGTTGAGTGATTTTATAACTAAATATTCCATTAGTGAATATTTCCCAGGTTTAATGATTTATTTCTTTCTTTATCCAAAGAGCTTGAAAATAGAGAACAACCCTCATCTTTCCCTCATAAATTGACAGTGGGTTTCCAAAGATAGTTTACACATCTTTTGTTAAAACCATTAGTAATTTGTGTGGAAGAAATTTTGCCACAGAGAAAATGACCTCTAATTCCTGAAAGTTTGTTTGTTTGTTTGTTTGTTTGTTTGTTTTATTCAACTCCAATTGTATGACTTCCAGATATTATGGACTCTTCTTACATACTCAATGCACAATTCCACATTTGGGGGCTTAGTTTGTGTTTGTGTTCCTCCTGAAAGCAGATTCTGAGAGAGGAAATCAATTGAAAATAGGGTTTTGGTTTTGTGTGTGTCTGTGTGTGTGTGTGTGTGTGCACACTTTGGTTTGGTCTTTTGGCTTGGATTTTGGTTGGGTTTTTTGTGAGGTTTTGTTCGTTTTTGTTTTGTTTTCCGTTTTGAGAAGTGATCCTACAAAGCATTGCTGGGAGATAGGAAAGCGAGACAAGGAAGGAGAGGTGGTCAGTAAATGGTACTTTATCATGCAAGATACCACTGTGGGAATTGGAACTCAGTCTCAATGTGGAAATATGAGAGATGTTGCAGAACGCTTCTCAGAATTATTCTGACTAAAGGAATGTATCTACCAACATCCTATCATTGATTGAGGGTAGTTCCTAGACTCATCAACTCTCTGACACTTCAGTTTGCTCTGGGGGGTAGCTGAGCACACACCTGTAGCTAGGGGGGAAAAAGCCTTCAAGTAGATGGTTGCTGGTATTAGCAGTATTTGCAGACATTTGCCTTTGTCCTGTAGCAATGAGTGCTAAGGGGATATAAGCAGGATACCAACAGCACCTGCCACAGTAGCTTGTCATTCATGCATGAATACATTCATTAATTTTTTATTCTAAATTCAACAAATATTTACTGAGGATGCATAATATAACAGGCTATAGATTTTGACAGAAGCTTTGAGCAATATCCTTTATTATTTTCATTCCTTACATGCCATAAAGATCATATGAGCCCATTTATAAAGTATCCTTAGTCTAGAGGATGAGTCACACGCATACAGTGTGACTACAATAACGTAGAAATTGAATTGTCCAGCTCCCAGAGACTGTATGCCAGAGATCATTTAAAAAGTTAACAAAAACTTCCTTTCCCCAAGTGCTTTTCACTCTCCCATCTCCACCACATCTTTACTCTCACATAAACAATGTTTCTTCAACAGGAGGAATGTCAATGGAGAAGTCATTGGAACAAAGGCTTTAACTGTAGGTAGGAGCCGTACTGTGGCAAATTTGACTGCTGGCATGCGTTGTGTGTAATCTATTCAAAGGACAATGGAAACTCACTCAATGGAAGTTTTAAAGAAAGAATCAAAGTGATGTTTTCAGATGATCAAAACAGTGGTAATATGCAGACCACATAGGTAAGGAGGGGAAGAAGGACATGTAACTTGGAATTCATTTCAGTAGTCAGACAAGAGTGAATCAAGGCCTCCTCTAAGAAGGGATAGACAAAGAACCACAAGGCTGTGATTAAACGTGATTTCATGTCTGATTGAGAAAATTAGAAGAATGTAAACAAATTAATAAAGGACAGAAATAGGAAGTTGAAGAGGAAGAGGTGATTTTGGAGAGGGGACATTTTACTTTGGAGAAAATAACCAACACATAACCAGAAATGTAGATCTTTTTGGAAAGAAATATAGGAAATACCTGGGACAAGGATATAGGTAGAGCTACTGGCATGAGGACACATAAGTAAATCATGAGAGACTGATCACAATGAAATATAAAACAATATGATATGCCACTACTCAGGGAGCAGAAGGAAGGGAAAGAGCCAGAAAGAAGAGAGAGAGGTTACAGAAGGGGGAGGAAAACCAAAACAATGCAGCGTCCAGCCAATTCAGGAGAAACATACAGAGAGGTCAGTCAACAGTGACAAGTGCCATACGGAATTCAAAGAGAAATAGTATTGAGGGAAAACCTCACCACTTGGCAACTGAAACATAATTAAAACATTGTGGATAAACTGAGGGCAGAGTTTCCCCACATATTTTCCACTCTGGTGCTACAAGCTATCTCAAGAAAAAATAATTAATTTTATGTTTAATTAATTGTAAGAAGCTGTATGTATTATAGAGAAGAGTTTCTTAACCTTTGAATTACTGACCTTTGGAGGATGATCATTCTTTGTTGGTAGAGGGGGTAGGCGAAGCTTGTCCTGTGCACTGGAGGATATTCAGCAGCGTCTTTGGTATCTACCCACTTGATGCCAGTAACACTCTTCCCTAGACAGTCAAAAATGTCTCCAGATATTGTCAAATGCCCCCTGGAAGCAGAATCATCCCTCCTCCATTGAGAACCACCATTATGATGTCTACTCCTAGCCAGTACTCAGCCTTAGATTCACAAAACACATGCCACAATGCATTATAATGCATTAAATGTTCTAAAAATTGTACACGAAGTAAAATTTCTTAAAAGTTTTTTCAAACCAGAATTTTCCAAATTCATGTGACCCCAGAGCTTGTATTTCTGACAACCTCAAAAACTGGTATAGCAGATGCACTTCAGCAAACGTCTAAGCCAATACTGAATCAGTGGAAGAGGAAAGCAGATTTCTGCTGACTAGGGAAGGGTCCACAGGGGTTCAGCCCTCTCCCTATCTCCTGCTATGACACACTCCCTATTCCCCATTAGTCTTCACTTCTCTTGGTAACACCTCAAAAACCTTAACATCCCCAGACTCTAATGAAACAGATCACTGATGATACCAAGAAGCTGTTATGGTCCACCTTGGGGAGATATATGAAAACATTTTAACAAGCCAATTTCATTCTGAATTGTTCCACTGACTCTAGCAGCATAAGAGGAATAAACTTGCTGAGGAAGGATGAAGCCTCCTTTTCTCTCTTCTGTTGAGTCTGAGGTCAGAATTGAAACTGCCAGAAGTTAGAGCAAAAAGCAACAGCATCCCCTAGTGGCAGGCATGCTCCAGTCCCTTGAGTAAGAGCAGAGCATTAGGCCCTGGAGTTAAACCACTCAGGAGTGAAAAACATTGAATCTTAGTCTCCAAGTCAAGTGCTTGTTAAGCTAATAAGTACTCCAGGTAGTATCTCTTTTTCCATTAAAGTGTCACTGTGTGAATAGTTTGAGATTGAAAAATGGCTGCTAGGCAATACCTTATCTAAAGGAATTTTTCAGCAAAACGATTGCTTTATCATTATACCTGACAGGATGCTGCCCATCAATACTGATAGCACTGCATTAAATACTGTGATTTGTGCATTAATTTATTTATTTTCTTATTTTTTAAAAGAGAAGTTTATTGAATACACTGCAAGGAAGCAGTGGGCAAGACAGCAAAGGAGAGACTGTCTGCCTGCAGTAATTTAAAGCGAGATCACTAGATTGGCATCCAATCCCTCATAAGAATGATGTTTAAGGTTTAAATAGATTAAGAAGTATTTCCAGGTCATCATACTTTCTTTTAGACCATTGTCCTTGCCCTTTACAACACTGGACAAGCCTTTGCCCTGGTGGCCGCAGATGGCAAGGATAGCAAGGATCAAAGTACAATCAGGAAGCGATAAGGCACTTTGTCGTTATGGTTTTCAATAGTGGCAGGCACTTGCTAAATTTAGGAGAAGGCCTGGATTTGTTCGGGTTTCTAGCTGTCAGCTGGGTTTTTCAGTTATCTGCAATGCACATTGTGGCAGTAGCCTGCAATTCGAAGATACATTTCATTTGGTTTAAATTTGAATTAAGTCAAGCAGCTCTGAGAAGGAAGACACAAAATGCTAAGATTCTCATGGTTCCATAACTGAATTAAGACCCGCAGGGGAAGGGTGACTAGCAAAGGACAAGGTCATTTATCTGATCTGCACAGTAAACTCAGAGTGTCTACACAGAGAGTTGTTTGTTGTGTTGTTGTTTTTCCAGATCAAGAATCCAGCATATTATAACCATAAAATAAAAAGTAATTGTTTTCCCAAAATGTCAGTCTGTGCCATAATTTTAAGCTTTACCTCCTTAAGCTGCCTTTACACAGATATATTTTGATGTCAGATTTATCATTGCATGTTCCAAAGGCCAAGGAAAAATAAAGAATGAGTGTGTGGAAATAAAATCCTGGGGCGCCTGGGTGGCTCAGTTAGTTAAGCATCCCACTCTTGGTTTCGGTTCAGGTCGTGATCTCACGGTTTGTGAGATAGAGCCCCAAGTTGGGATCCATGCTGACAGTGAGCAGTCTGCTTGTGATTCTCTCTCCCTCTCTCTCTGCCCCTCCCCCACTCATGCACGTGTGAGTGCACACTCTCTCTCAAAATAAATAAAATTTTTTTTCAAAATACAATTTTTTAAAAAAGAAATAAAATTCTGAATTATACAACTCTTCAAATGTTTGTGATAAAGTTTTAGAAAACAGTAAAGCACAGTCACAAACACATAACTAGAAACTTCTTAAAAGTAGGAATTCCCCTGAAAGCAAAAAGGCACTAATTTGTGTACGAATATCTGCCCTAAAGGCAGAGAGTCTGGGTTCAAATCTTGGGCAAGTTACTCAGCCTCTTTGTTCCTCTTGTTTCCTCACCTAAAAAGTGGAAATAATATTATCTAACTGATAGGATTGTTATATGAAATAAATCTAAGTAAAGCAATTAGCACTTGCTTGGAATATAGTAAGTTTAGTCCAATAAATGTGAGCTAGTATGCAAAAGATTAGAAACAACCCAGGGGTGCCTGGCTGGCTCAGTCAGCAGAACATGTGACTCTTAATCTTGGGGGTGTGAGTTCAAGCCCTATGTTGGGCATAGAGCGCACTTTAAAAAAGAAAAGAAAAAAAAACCAAAAAACAAGTAATCCAGTGAAGAAATGGGCAAAAGACATGAATAGACAGTTTTCCAAAGAAGGCATCCAGATGGCTAACAAACACATGAAAAAATGTTCAACATCACTCATCATCAGGGAAATACAAATCAAAACCACAATGAGATACTACCTCACACCAGTCAGAATGGCAAAAATTAACAGCTCAGTCAACAACAGATGTTGGCAAGGATGTGGAGAAAGGGGAACTCTTTTCCACTGCTGGTGGGAATGCAAACTGGTGTAGTCACTCTGGAAAACAGTATGGAGGTTCCTCAAAAGATTAAAAATAGAGCTACCCTATGACCCAACAATTGCCCTACTAGGTATTTATCCAAAGGATACAGGTGTGCTGTTTCAAAGGGACACATGCACCCCAATGTTTATAGCAGCACTATCGACAATAGCCAAAGTATGGAAAGAGCCCAAATGTCCATCAACAGATTAATGGATAAAGAACATGTGGTATATAACACAATGAAATATTACTCGGCAATCAAAAAGAGTGAAATCTTGCCGTTTACAACAACGTGGATGGAACTAGAAAATATTATGCTAAGCGAAATTAGAGGAAGATGAATGTCACATGACTTCACTCATATGTGAAATTTAAGATACAAAACAGTTGAAAGGGAAGCAAAAATAATATAAAACCAGGGAGGGGGACAAAACATAAGAGACTCTTAAAAACAGAGAACAAACTGAGGGTTGCTGGAGGGGTTTTGGGTGGGGGGATGGGCTAAATAGGTAAAGAGCATTAAGGAAGACACTGGTTGGGATGAGCACTGGATGTTATACATAGGGGATGAATCACTAGATTCTACTCCTGAAATCATTATTGCACTATATGCTAACTAACTTGGATGTAAATTAAAAAATAAAAAATAAAAAGAAATAAATAAAAAGAAAAGAAAAGAAAAGAAACAACCCAAACACTCGTCCATAGTGGATTGGTCAACCAAATTACAGTGTACACATTACATTGAACATTATGCAGCTATAAAAAACTGAAGTGGTTCTCTACACACTGACATGCAAATATAAAATACACTGTTAGGCAGAAAAAAGAAAAGTACAGAGCAGTAGTTACTTTGGGGTTGAAAGGAATATATATTTACATTGGTTTATACTTGCATGAAGAAACTCTGGAAGAACAAGAAAGAAACTAATAAAATTATCTCACGGGGCAAATGTATGAAAAGGGAACTAGGTGGAAAGATGGAAATAAGATAGAAAAAGAGATGAGACTAAGGCCTTTTACCTAACACTAGTTTATATTTTTAATACATTAATGAATGCATTACCTATTCAAAAAAGAAATTGTAGATTACTTAATTGTATTTCATTAGCTTCCATTATTTTATTATTCTAACTATAGAATAGCATCCTAAAGATTCTCTGCCCTTTGCTGGCTTGTTTGTTTATTCATTTGTCTGAAAGAGCTGGGGTATATAGTAAGGATGTACATTGCAATAACAGAAACAAGAATTTTAATGAAATGCTTCATGAATACCAGGGCCAAAGGAATGGTCTGGATGCCAGGTAGATCTGGTGATTGATAGATCTTCACTTCAGTGCACTGTTGATATATTTCCACAACTTCTATGTGATCATGTTTAAAAATGTATCCTATTTCATTTCATAGTGAGCAGATAAATAAAGTACACTGACCATGTATACTTAAATACGCATGAAGATGTAATAAGGTACCCATACTCATAAAGAAGGTAGTTTCGCTCTCTCTTTGCTCCTTCTTCAGCTTCTGCTAGTGTGGGCCTGCTTCTTGGGAGAACATGGCTTGTCAGAAAGGACATCAGACAAGTCTGTGTCAAATTTAGGCTTTTACCACTCACTGTAAGTGATATCCTCTTAACCCTCAATTTTCTTTTTTTTTTTTAAGATTTTATTTTTAAGCAATCTCTACACCCATTATGGGGCTCAAACTCACAACCCCTAGATCAAGAGTCAAATGCTCTACCAATTGAGCCAGTCAGACATCCCTTAACCCTCAATTTTCTTAAAAAAAAAAAAAAGAAAAGAAAAAAAAAAGGATAAATGAGACCTTCTTTGTGGGGCTGATGAAATTCAAAATACATAAAATGCACACGAAATCATCTTGAGTACATATAGATCTCCACACCCTCCTCACCCATGAACAATAAATAAGTTTTAAAATATATGCATTGGGCGCCTGGGTGGCTCAGTTGGTTAAGCGTCCAACTTCGGCTCAGGTCATGATCTCGCCGTTCGTGGGTTCAAGCCCCGTGTACTGACAGCTCAGAGCCTGGAGCCTGCTTCAGATTCTGTGTCTCCTTCTCTCTCTGTTCCTCCCCTGCTCACACTCTGTCTCTCTCTCTCTCTCAAAAATAAATAAAGATTTAAAAAAAAATTTTTTAAATAAATAAAATATATGCATAAACAGGGACACCTGGGTGGCTCAGTCGGTTGACTATCCAACTTCAGCTCAGGTCAAGACCTCGTGGTGTGTGAGTCTGAGCCCCACATCAGGCTTGCTGCTGTCAGCACAGAGCCGGAGTTGGATCCTCTGTCCCCTCTCTCTCTGCCCCTCCCCGCCTCATGCTCTCTCTCTGTCTCAAAAATAAACATTAAAAAATAAATAAAATAAAATAAAATAAAATAAAGTAAAATAAATACACAAACAAATATGAGCCAAAGAAAAATTTTAGCAAAACAGTTTATCTGAAGATATTCCTCCAATGGTACACAATTTGACTGACTTCCTGAGAACAATCAATCAACTTGCAATTAATCAGAAGGTACCTGATTAATAATTAATTACCAGGGAAATCACCAACTATGTGACATTAGATTCTTAGGGGTCTGTGAAGATAGTCACCAGGAGACCAAGGGCTATTTTACTGACCAAAATTTACATGAACTAAAATGAGAATGTACAGATTTATCAAACTATCAAGATCCTTTTCTCTAGATTGAAATGATATCAACTAGCATTGTGAGTGACAGTGCACTTCATACCAGTGAGAAGGTCCAGTTGACAGTTGCATTATTACAACTTTGGTTGAGCAAAAAGTGAAATCAGTTATGTTAACAAATGCTTTTATTGTTTAAAAAAAAAAAAAAAAGTCTTCCAAAACATGTGGCCCAAAGCAAGGTGAAGTGAAGACAGCAGACAGCACCTCTTTGGGGAAAAGTTGGGAAGAACTTGACAGAACATCCAACACTTAATGTGGAGTCAACAGAGGTTAGTACTTCTCTCATCAAGACTAAAATGGGGAAACCTCAAAATTGTCCAAACACAGGACAAACTTCTCTCTTCACAGGGGAAAATGAGCAACACTCTTGAATTGCATAAAGCAGACCCATGAAAATGGAAACCTTTGTTGTTTTATCTGAAGTGTGTCTGAAACTGCCACTTACTTCCCCTTCCCCATAGAATGGACCCAATGTATTTAGCCAAGGTAGGTTGAAGAACATGTATTCTAATGGGATGGGCAAATACATAAATAAATCAATGAAACACAAGGTGATAAGGCACCTCTGAATCGCTCGATTTTTCCTCCTTCTCACTGCCTCCTACACCCAATCATTCAACAAGTTCTGTAGAATATTCTTCTGATTTATACCCTCTGCATTCATTCATACTGTCAGTGTATAGTCATGCCCTCCATATCGTTTGCTCCCTTATTGCTTGTCTGGTGTATTTGTTTATTGGGATGTAATTCACACACCATAAAACTCACCCATTTAAAGCACATAACTTAGTGGTTTAAAATATATGTGTGTGTGAAGGGATTGCCACTAATTCCAGAATGTTTTTATCATTCCCGAAAGAAATCCTGTATCCATTAGCTGCCACTCCCCATTGCCCACAACCACAAGCTCCTGGAAACCGCTAATCTACTCTCTGGCTCTATAAATTTGCCTCTTCTGGATATTTCATACAAATGGAATTACACAATATGTGCCCTTTTTTGTCTGACTTCTTCACTTAGCATAATGTTTTCAAGGTTCATCCATGTTGTAGCATATATCAGTATTTCATTGCTTTGTATGGCTGAATAGCATTCTATGGATATACCGAATATAACAGTATTCTGTGGGTATATGTCAACAATATTCTGTGCATATACCATTTCAGTTGTTTTGAAAATATACAGGCATAGTTCAGAAATATTGTGGGTTCAGTTCCAGGCCATGGCAATAAAGTGAATGTCACAATAAAGTGAATCAAAGTTTTTGGTTTCCCAGTGCATATAAAAGTTATATTTATACTATACTATAGTCTTTTAAGTGTGCAACAGCATTAAGTCTAAAAACACAATATGCATACCTTAATTTTAAAATACTTTTATTGCTGGGGCACCTGGGTGGCTCAGTTGGTTGAGCATCTGACTTCCAGCTCATGTCATGATCTCACAGTTTGTGGGTTTGAGCCCTTCATTTGGCTTCAGGTTCTGTGTTTCCGTCTCTCTCTGCCCCTCCCCTGCTTGCACTCTCTAAAAATAAATAAATAAACTTAAAAAAAAACAGAAAAACAATATCTGTGAAGCACAATAATGTGATATGCAATAAAACAAGGTATGCCTATACCTAAGACTAGAATTACTGCGTCATATGGTAACTCTTTGCTTAACATTTTGATGAACTACCAAACTGTTTTCAAAATCAGTTACACCATTTATATTCCAATCAACCATGTATGAGAGTTCTAATTTCTCTACATCCTCATCAGCACTTCTGTCTATCTTTTAATTATAGCTATCTGAGAGGGCTCAAAGTGGCTTCTCATTGTGGCTTTCATTTTCACTTATCTAATATATAATAATGTTGATCATCGTTTCATGTGCCTTTGGTTATTTGTATTTCTTCTTTGGAGAAATGTCTTTTACCTATTTTCTTAATTGAATTTCTTGTCTTTTTGTTATTAGGTATAAGAGTTCTTCATATATCTTAGATACTAAAGCCTTATTAGTCATATAATTCACATTTATTTTCTCCCATTCTGTAGGTTGTCTTTTCACTTTCTCAATAGTGTCCTTTCATGGACAAAAGTTTTTAATTTTGATAAAATCCAATTTACCTAACCTTTTCTTTGTCTCCCTTGCTTTGGTGTCATTCCTAAGAATCCCTTGCCAAAATCAAGGTCATGAAGATTTAGCCCTATACATGTTTCAAAGAGTTTCAAAGCTCTTTTTAAGACTTCATTCATTTTGAGTTAACCTTGAATACAGTGAGGTAGGGGTCCAACTTCATTCTTTTGCACATGGATATCTAGCTGTCCCAGTACCATTTGTGAAAGAGAAAGTTTTATTTACCCATTGAATGGTCTATCTTTGTTTAAAATCAGTTGACTATACGGGGCGCCTGGGTGGCTCAGTTGGTTAAGCAGCCAACTTCGGCTCAGGTCATGATCTCGCGGTCTGTGAGTTCGAGCCCCGTGTGAGGCTCTGTGCTGACAGCTCAGAGCCTGGAGCCTGTTTCAGATTCTGTGTCTCCCTCTCTCTGATCCTCCCCCATTCATGCTCTCTCTCTGTCTCAAAAACAAATAAACATTAAAAAAAAATCAAAATAAAATAAAATAAATTGACTATAGATGTATGAATTTATTTCTGGACTCAGTTCTATTTCATTGTTCTATGTTTCTATCTTTATGCCAGTACCATACTGTTTTGAGTACTGTAGCTTTGTAGTAAGTTGTTTGGTTTGGTTTGGTTCTGTTCTGTTCTGTTAGTTCTGTTCTGTTCTGTTAAGGATGGAAGAAGAAGCTGTAGTAAGTGTCAAAATCAGGAATTACAATCCTCAGTCAGGCAGTCTAGCCAGGAAAGGAGCCTCTGCCCCAATTCTCACCCGGGGAACTAAACTAGTGTCTTCTGAGACACTGGAGTAAACATGAAAATGGGTGATATTTTGTGGCAGGATCAAAGGTCCTTCTCGGCCCCATAAGGGCTTGGAAGAATCGATCCCAGGCTTAACCATTCTTTGCCTTGCATGTCAGTCCCCTATGACATTCCTCTCTCATTCATCTTGTTAAGTTTGTCATTCAATCTTTCTTCACTGGCTTCAATTTAATATTAATAACTGGGATAGTAGGGATAGGTAGTGGGTGTAAAGGGGAACGTTGGTGAGTGTAACTTAGACTGAAAAGAATCCAAGACTTCTTACATGGAAAAACTTGTGGATAGCTAGTTCATACTTTTGCCCTCATAGCATACCTCCAATATCTATTGTCTCACACTCATTCTTAACCAATGGTTTCCTTTTAAAAAAATTTTTTAATGTTTATTTATTTTTGAGAGAGAGCGCAAGTAGGGGAGGGGCAGAGAGAGAGGGAGACAGAGAATCCGAAGCAGGCTCCCACGTCACAAAGCCTGACGTGGGGCTCAAACCCACAAACCATGAGTTCATGCCCCGACCTGAAGTCGGACACCCAACCAACTAAGCCATACAGGTGCCTCTCAACCAACAACTTTCTTATTTCATTAATTTCATCAATATTTCACTTTCTTATTTCAATAATGCCATTTATTTCAATAATAAAATGGAATGCATTATAAGAGGACTTCCATATGCTCCCATTGTGCATCTGCCCACCAGGATCTGTGCCCCAATACTCTGCCTGACCCTTTGTTACCACAGGTGAACTCTGTGTGCTCCTAACTAAGCCCAATTCTTCCACTTATTGACCAGATCCCATCCTGTCCACGTGCAGTAAGAACCTAAGGATCCAGCCTTCATTATTCTTAAAACTCTGCTTGGAAATAACCCTGCACTCAGTGAGACTGTATCCCCATTCCCTTTATAATTAAGTATTGCATGATGGAGTGATTGCGTGACCCTTGTTCCAGGCGAGATATGTAATGTTTCCCCCAAACAAGTGCATTTCCAAGACCCAGTGACACTCTTCATTTGGGTTCATAGTAGGTGCTCAGAGTATTTTGCAGAGTGACAGTCATACATACAACCCCAGATCCCAGGTCTGCAACTCCAGCCAGAGTTTCTAACCCTCTCAGGAAAAGTTTTGCCTAGTTAGTGTTTGATCAATTATTGATACTTGATTGTACTTGATTGATATTGATTTGTACTTCTGATAAAGTACAAAAAGTATATTGATTAGGCCTATTTCAAGAAACAAAACTTATTATACTTTCTAATCCAATATGTTCCCCACACCTTATGCTGGGGGAGATATTTTTCATTCTCATAACCACTGAGTGCTCTGCTGAGTGATGTGCCCTTTTGGTTTAAAAAGAGAGAGAGGGCGAGAGATAAAACTGACCTACTGTTCACCCCAAGTCCCTTCAGCAAGAATATAAAAAATATGATGCTTCCCATAACTAAAATTGGTTTCTAAAGTATTTTATATTCCATCTGAGAGCAGCCTTCAAAAATATCTGGAAAGAATGCCACTGATGAATTATGCTCCGAGGTAATGAAAGGAGCTATTGAGCCTGACTCTTTAGCTAGATCAAGTGCAGTAAAGCAGTGTTTCTCCTGAGTTAGCAGCAACACTAGTGCGAAGACTTTTCCTATGCCCCAAACTTTGTCTTCTGCCCTTGCTTTTTTTCACTTCTCTTTCAACAACAACAACAAATCCCCCGTGCCAATTTTCACGCACTTATTCAGGACACATTTTCCAGATACCTTTTACCCAAATATTTATCTGTCATGAGACCTGAAATTATAGGTTTACCAATTTATTCTTTGCTTAATATACTCCTTCTCCAGGGTGGACCACTTGAAAGTCCTACTTGAAAGGGGAAAGAAAAAAGAAAGACAAGGAAAAGACAGAAGAAAAAAATTAAGCCTTTCAGTCCCAGCGGTAGCAGGGCCGAGCCAGCAAAGCCCACACTCCTGGCTCTCAAAGCACCCACTCTGGCCTCACCTCCTCCTCCAGCCCATTCTGCTGCCATGGCTACTCAGGTCATCTACTTCACCAAGGACTTCTTGACGACACCATCACCAGTGTCACCTCCACAACTGCAGGGTCCAATCAAGCAGGAGAAGTTGCTGTGGCAGATGCAACATGTGAGCCACCAAGTGGCTGCTGACTCCTTGTACAAAGGCAGAGTGGATTGTATAGTCCACCTTCCCAAAGTACAAGAGGTGTTCTTCTGGAAGGGCACGATGATAAGTGTCAACAGATCTTTCCTTGCTCAAGCCCTTCTCTTGGCCTTCTAGGGTAACTATGAGCAGGTGTTCTTAGGAAGAATAGGCAAGCACACACAACACCAGAAGTGTTTTCCTGTCAAGTTGATCTCTGGTAGAGCAGCTGTAGTTACTTCAATCTTTTTCACCTACCCGGCAGATTTTCCCAGAACCCATGTGGCAGCTGATGTTGGAGAATCTGCCAAGTAAGCACAATTGAAAAGACAAGGCAGTTTCCTACTCCTGCAATACTGCAAGCCAATGGTTGATGTTGCAATGTGGGCACAAGGGAGCTGACATCATGTATACTGGGCCCCTCAAATGCTAGAGGAAGATTTCCAAACATGCAGTGGAAAATCCTTTTTCCAGGTACATGATCCAAAATTCTCAAAGGCTAGATGGAGCCCCTTTTAGTCTTCTGAGACTCAATTTGAAAATGGGGCTGGGAAAACTTTAGCCTCTACTACAAAGCTGAAATCATCAAGACAGCATGGTATTGGCACAAAAACAGACACATAGACCAATGGAATAGAATAGAGAACCCAGAATTGGGCCCACAAAAGTATGGCCAACTAATCTTTGACAAAGCAGAAAAGAATATCCAATGAAAAAAAGACAGTCTCTTTAACAAATGGTGCTGGGAGAACTGGACAGCAACATGCAGAAGAATGAAACTAGACCACTTCCTTACACCATACACAAAAATAAAATCAAAATAGATGAAGGACCTGAATATGAGACAGGAAACCATCAAAATCCTAGAGGAGAAAGTAGGAAAAAAACCTCTCTGACCTCCGTTGCAGCAATTTCTCACTTGACACATCTCCAAAGGCAAGGGAATTAAAAGCAAAAATGAACTATTGGGATCTCATGAAGATAAAAACCTTCTGCACTACAAAGGAAACAATCAACAAAACTAAAAGGCAACCGACAGAATGGGAAAAGATATTTGCAAACGACATATCGGACAAAGGGCTAGTATCCAATCTATAAAGAACTCACCAAACTCCACACCCGAAAAACAAAGAATCCAGTGAAGAAATGGGCAGAAGACATGAATAGACACTTTTCCAAAGAAGACATCCAGATGGCCAACAGGCACATGAAAAGATGCTCAACATGAAAAGATACTCAACGTCACTCCTCATCAGGGAAATACAAATCAAAACCACACTGAGATATCACCTCACGCCAGTCAGAGTGGCTAAAACGAACAAATCAGGAGAGTATAGATGCTGGAAAGGATGTAGAGGAATGGATGTGGAGAAACCCTCTTGCACTGTTGGAGGGAATGCAAACTGATGCAGCCACTCTGGAAACCAGTGTGGAGGTTCCTCAAAAAATTAAAAATAGATCTACCCTATGACCCAGCAATAGCACTGCTAGGAATTTACCCAAGGGATACAGGAGTGCTGATGCACAGGGCACTTGTACCCCAATGTTTATAGCAGCACTTTCAACAATAGCCAAAATATGGAAAGACCCTAAATGTCCATCAGCCGATGAATGGATAAAGAAGTTGTGGTTTATATATACAATGGAATACTACTTGGCAATGAGAAAGAATGAAATATGGCCTTTTGTAGCAACGTGGATGGAACTGGAAAGTGTTATGTTAAGTGAAATAAGTCATACAGAGAAAATATAGATACCATATGTTTTCATTCTTATGTGGGTCCTGAGAAACTTAACAGAAGACCATGGGGGAGGGGAAGGGGGAAAAAAAGTTACAGAGAGGGAAGGAGCCGTATCATAAGAGACTCTTAAAAACTGAGAATAAACTGAGGGTTGATGGGGGGGTGGAAGGGAGGGGAAAGTAGGTGATGGGCATTGAGGAAGGCACCTGTTGGGATGAGCACTGGGTGTTGTATGGAAACCAATTTGACGATAAATTTCATATGAAAATTTTTCATATTAAAGAAAGAAAGAAAGAAAGAAAGAAAGAAAGAAAGAAAGAAAGAAAGAAAGAAAGAAAGGAAGGAAGGAAGGAAGGAAGGAAGGAAGGAAGGAAGGAAGGAAGAAAATGGGTCTGGGAAAATCTTCCCATACAACACCAAGCAATTCTAAGACACAAGTAGGGTGTCTGAGAATTCAACTCAATTCTGACATTATCCACTAGGAGATAGCACCAGATTCCACAGGTTCAGGACTTGGTCCCATAAGACTGCCCCCACACCCACCCCACTTCAGCCTCCAGTTGTAAGTCCCGGCTGTTACTTATGTTCCAACAAACTCACTATAAAATGGAGGTTCCAATGACCCCCTCTGACTTGGGATACCAACCTCAAGCCCAGGTTGTTTCCTATACTTATGACTGACTGGTTATAAATTAAAGGTTCCTATCACCCCTTACTCAGGTTCAGTTAATTTGTGAGAGAGGCTCACAGAACTCAGGAAACATCTTACCAGATCACCAATTCATCATAAAAGCATATATGACTCAGGAATATCCAGATGGAAGAGATACATAGGACAGGGCATGAGGAAAAGACGTCTCCAGATGCACCACTCCCCCAGCACCTCCACCAGTTCACCAACCCGGGAAGTCTCCAAACTCAGTCCTTCCGGGTTTTTACGAAGGCTTCATTACGTAATCATGATTGATTAAATTATTGGCCATTGATTCAACCCCCAGTCCCTCTCTCCTCCCTAGAGGTCAAAGGGTGGGACTGAAAGTTCCAAATCACAGGGTTGGTTCCCCTAGCAACCAGCCCCCACCCTTAGGTGGGGTCGGAAAATCACCGCATTAACATAACAAGACATACCTATGAGGCTTTCGTTGAAGGAAATTCCAAAAGTTTAAGGACCTCTGTGCCAGAAAAGGGAAGAAGACTAAATACATATTTCGTCTTATAAATCACAATATCACAGAGCCCTTGTGCTTGTCCTGTATAATAAACTGAAGAAAGTCATCTAGCTGCAGTCTAACTGGAAATAGCAAACAAGGGATTCGTGTAGAATGCTCACCACACTTACCACATGAACCACTCTCCTTTGAGAAAATTCTGGTGTCTTTTACCCAAGGCAGCTCATATTTGTATGATGATGGCATGGAAAGCTTTAGGAAAAGGAACCAAATGTGATCACACCCAACCATTGGCCCTGATGCTCCCACATATTGGTTATTTGAGTTTGGCCAGGGAAAGAATGATTGTTATTTGGGATCCAGACCAATCAGATTTAGAAACCATCTAATCAAAGTACTATTTTGTAAGACCCCAAATTATGTCTAAGTATTTATTTGGACAAATTATGGTTCCATTTGTACTTATATCCTACATACCATGTTGCACAACAGAATATTTTCAGTTATGTTCTATGCTGGATATTGTGTTGTAAAATAATAAACAGAGAACACATTTTAGAAAAGACCTATGGAAAGGGAAAGCATGAGTTTTGACAGAGAAACTGGCTTCCTCACCATTTTGCCAATGATTGGCCATGGATGAAAGAACTCTTTCTTCTTATCTCTCTTGCCCCTTCCAAATGAGAAAAAATATGTGAAAGTCTCTAATCAGGTGCCTGGCATGTTGCCAGAAATAAACGTTAGTTTCCTTTTCTTTTCCATTAAGCTTCACCTCCCCAGCCTACCTGGTATGCTTTGGAATATATTAAAACCCATAAGTAAGCTACAAAAATAGCAACCTTTGGAACACTAACTAGAAATTATAAGAGAGGTAAACTATACACAGAAGACTTGAAACAATTAATGTTATTCCAACTAATGTCATTGAATAACTGGATTTGAGACTGTTTTTGGTCCCCTTATGTTCATTCTGCCCTTTTTATGTAGTAATGGAAGTTTAATGTGGCAACTGGGCACCTGATGATGTGGCATAAAAACTACATTTTATAATCTCCCTTGCGGTTAGGCAAGGACATGATGCTAACCTCTGGCCAAGGAGATTCCAGCAACAGCAGTGTGTGCAGCTTCCTGGAAGAGACCTTACCTCAGTCCCACCCCCAAATCACAATAAAACCCCAAGCTGGCCTCTCTCTCTGTTCTCATGCCATTCTTGGCCCACCTGGGAAGCCTGCCCAGGAGACTTTCTATCCCCCAAAACTTCAGTATGTATTTTTTATATCCTTTTGATATAAAAGGTACATGGCATACATGTACCAAATTTTGGGGGTGCATTCATTAAGATATAAAAATATATAATGAAGCTTTCTGGGGATCTATTTTTTTCTGGTATCTAAATGTTTAACAAGAAGTTTTCATAACCACCAAGACTTGAGAAACATTTTTCTAAAGCATATAAATTATACAGAACGGCAGACCAGTAGTAGGCCAATGATGTCACAGTCAAAAGAAGAAAAGAAGAACAAGAAAAACTGGTTTCTCAATCTAGTTACTAAATGTTTGCTGAGCATTTAGTCTGAGCTGTGATCTATGTCTCGGGGTGTAGCAGTAAACAGAACAGACAAAACTCCTGTCTTCATGGGTCTTATGCTGCATATTAGTGTGAGAACATTACAATACAATTGAGAGTTTTCAGTGGAAGGGTTGTGGGGGAAGGATGCTTGTCAGTGTCATTCGGGGAAACACCTACCCTTATTTCCTCTCAAATAATAATGACGACAAGAATTATCATCAACATTTTGTGAGTAATTATTCTGTGCAAGGCAGTGTGCTTAGCACTTCATACATGTCACCAGGAATTTCAGTGCAGGCATTGGCACCGATTTGTTCCCCGTTTGACCCATTTGGGCATAATACAAAGAGCACTGTATATGAATTCAGAATTACTTACACTCAATTCCTGATTTAACCATTTGCCGGCTGTGTGATCTTTGGAAGTCACTCAGCTGTCCTTACTCTCTATTTTATTAAATAGGAAGGAATATTGCCTTTACGCTGTCTTTCTAGAGTCATGGAGAGGACCAACTGACATCTCCCATGCTAACCACTTAGGTAGCACTCAGCACATAGAAAAGACTTGATAAATATCAGTCATTATTACTAAACTAGTTAATATTTTATTATTAAATAGAGAGTAAGCAAAAAGACATTGCACTATAAAGTTAGCCTCATGGTATGGATTTCACAGGGCACCACGGTTTTCTTCGTGTTAGTTTAAATTTTTCCTCAATAGAAACCACACAATATAACTTACACTCAAATTATTTTTATCTTATTTATTGTATTAGATTATGAAGCTAAGATTATACTTTATTGCCTCATGTTCCATTCTTAAAACTCTGAGTGTATCATTCTTTTAACGGCAGAAATCCAAATGTAGATTTTGCTACATAAATATCTGCTAGTAGAAAATTGGAAAAGAGGGATGCCTGGCTGGCTCAGTCAGTTAAGCCTCTAACTTCAGCTCAGGTCATGGTCTCACGGTTTGTGAGTTTGAACTCTGTGTCGGGCTCTGTGCTGACAGCTCAGAGCCTGGAGCCTGCTTGAGATTCTGTGTCTCCCTCTCTCCGTGCCTCTCTCTCTCTCTCTCTCTCTCTCTCTCTCTCTCTCTCCCTCCCTCCCTCCCTCCCTCAAAAGAAAATTGTAAAAGAGTACTTATTTTATGTAGTGTCTTCCAGCTCTGGGCCAAGATATTTTTTAAAAACTTCTTTTGGGGCACCTGGGGCTCAGACAGTTAAGCATCTGTATTAGATTATGTATTCAATTATTAGATTAATTGAATTTTTTCAATTAACTAAAGAAATAATTTTTTTTATTTTTTTAACGTTTTTTATTTATTTTTGAGACTGAGAGAGACAGAGCATGAACGGGGGAGGGGCAGAGAGAGAGGGAGACACAGAATCGGAAGCAGGCTCCAGGCTCTGAGCCATCAGCCCAGACCCCGACGCGGGGCTCGAACCCACGGACCGCGAGATCGTGACCTGAGCCGAAGTAGGACGTTTAACCGACTGAGCCACCCAGGCGCCCCAAGAAATAATTTTAATTATACAAAGTTTAATATGTCAGCTCAGATCATGATCTCACAGTTTGTGAGTTCAAGCCCTACATCAGGCTCTGCACTGACAGGGCAGAGCTTGCTTGGAATTCTCCCCCTCCCCCTAACTCTCAAAATAAATCAGTAAACTTTAAAAAATAAATAAATAAAACCTCTTTTAATATCAGTTATTATTACCAGCATAACTGCAACATTATTGTCAACCAACTTCATAAAATCACATTGCATAGGTATCATATTTCCTTAAGTATTCTAGGTTTTTCTAGTCCTTTATAGACAATGTGAGATTGTACATTCTTTACATATATATCTTTGCACACATCAACAAGAATATATGTAGGACGATTTCATAAAGTAAATTTACTGGGCCAAAAGTTACACGTGTTTAATTTTATTTCTAATATATGTACTCAAATGGCTTTCCCAGAGGTCTGCAATAATTTATACTCCCACCAACAGCGGAAAAGCCTTTTTACCTACCACCTCTATTAACATAATCTTAAAAACTATCATTGGAAGAGGGTGAAATTAATGGCCAAAAGGTGGCTGCTGAATTACTTGTAAATTTTAAGTATGTATCTTTGTTTCCATCCCCTCTATAAAAAATAAATAACTGATCTCTGAATACATGTAACTTTAGCCTCCACATTTGATATGTATTAAACTGTTAAAGAATTTTTTCAATTAACTAAAGAAATAATTTTAATTATACAAAGTTTAATATGTCAGCCCTAGATTGAAAAGAGCTGGACAGACCTGGTTTTAAATTCTCTGTATTGTTGTTGATGTGTTAGCTTTCAAAAGGTCCAGAAGATGGCAGTATAATGATGTTTTTCCTAAATTTTAAAGAAAAAATTTAGTAGGAAAATCTGAAAATATATAGATTGTTCCCATTTTTATATTCTCTTTTCTTAAAATGATGCAAGATCACGAGTTTCAAGCCACTAAGAAATGAGCACAAGAGCCTTCACACATAGGAAAGAGGAAGAGTGACCAGGTGGGAAGGGCACCCAACAGGGAATTTGAGGACTCCTGCTTTAAATTTCGGCCCTTTGGGCAAGTGCCTTACTCTCTACATTTTTGGGGCATCTGGGTGGCTCAGGTGGCTGAACATCTGACTATTGATTTCTGCTCAGGTCATGATCCCAGAGTCATGGGATCGAGCCTTGTGTCAGGCTCCACACTGAGTACAGAGCCTGCTTAAAATTCTTGTTCTCTCTCTCTCTCTCCCTCTGCCCCTCTCCCTTGCTCATGCTCTCTCTGTGTCTCTCTAAAATTAAAAAAAAAAAAATTCTTGTAGGTGAAGTCATCTAGCAATGCCCACCTCACAAAACAATTGTGAAGGATTAGCTGCAATATATAAATGTGTGCAGCACCCTGGAGCACTACAAATGAGTGAGCATTCTGGTTACAGTACTTTATAATTTTTTTTATATTTATTTATTTTTGAAAGAGAGAGACAGCATGAGTGGGGGAAGGGCAGAGAGAGAGGGAGACACAGAATCAGAAGCAGGCTCCAGGCTCTGAACTGTCAGCACAGCTCACAGACCTCAAGATCATGACCTGAGCTGAAGTCGGACGCTCAACTGACTGAGTCACCCAGCTCAACTACTGAGCCTCTGGCTACAGTACTTTTAAAAATCCTTCTCCATTAGAGATACCTACTGAGATATTTACGGTTGAAATGATATGGCTACCTTGGGTTTGCTTTTAAATACTTTTTTTTTTTATGTGAAGGTGTGAACATAGATAAAACAAGATTCACAAATTATTGACCACTTTTGGAGCAGCTGTGATGGGGTGGTTATACTACCCTGTTTGTGGGTATGATTTTACTTATTTATTTTTATTAAAAAATTTTTAATGTTTATTTTTGAGAGAGAGACAGAGCGTGAGTGAGGAAGGAGCAGAGAGAAAGAGGGACAAAGAATCCAAAGCAGGCACCAGGATCTGAGCTGTCAGCAAAGAGCCTGATGCAGGGCTAGAACCCACAGACTGTGAGATCATGACCTAAGCCAAAGTCGGATGCTTAACTGGCTGAGCCACCCAGGTACCCCTTGTGGGTATGATTTTTAAATGGCCATGTACATGCACACACCTCACTGTGGCTGAAATGCGCAGAACAGGTTCCAGGGAGGCAATGGCAGAGGCAGAGAGGGTGGCTGGTCTGTGTAGGAGGTGACAGTGGCTTAGGCTGGCCTGATGGTAGTGGAGATGTTACTCAAGTGTGGGGACTCAGAATACTATGGAGATCAAATTGACCAGACTTCTTGGTGACTGGGGATGGGTGCAACAGAAGCACTTCCAGGAGAAGTCCTGGAATTTTAGCTTTATTATGATGAGTGGGGTCGAGGGTGGGGTACAGCTTTGGGAAGAGTTCTCTTCGCCCAGTTTGAGATTCCTATCAGGCAATATTATGGAATTGTCAAGTCTGCAACTTGGTGGTGTTCATGGCACAGATCAGGCCCGGAAATGTAGATCTGGGATTCAGAGTCATGTGGATAACATTTACAGGGGCACTGAGTGATGTCACCGAAGGAGTGAAGACATACAGAAGGAACCCCAGAACAGATGTTTAGAGACTGAGCATCAATATTCCCATGTGTATAACAGAATCATCATAGCGCTATTGGAAAGATTACATATGATTTTGTGTGCAAAACATGGTGAGTGTTCAATACCTCATTCATTGTTAGCAAATGACCTCTCCTACTTCCCTGTAAGAAGCAGAAAACAAAGGCCATCAGGAGGCTACTGCCCTGCTTTCAAATCTGCTTGTAAGTCTATCATTCATTCTCTTTCCTTCCAATGTCATAAGGAAACAAATTCCCTTTCCTCTTCAAAGTCCATTTTTCCCAACAGGCTGTCAGTTCGATCCCTCCCACCACTTCTGGGACATTGCCCTACCAATTATGACATTCTGTTTTACACTTTGTATTCTTTCTCCTTTATAGGCTTTTCCTCTCAGTCTACAAGCATGAGTGTATTCCACCTTTAAAAAAAAAAGTCTTCCTTATTGCTTTTAATGATTTTTCTATAGAACGTGCTTCTCTGTTTTTATTATGCATATGAAAATCAGGGGATCTTGTTGAAATGCAGGTTATGATTCAGCAGGTAGAGAGGGAGTGCAGAGCTGAGATTCTGTTGAATGCTGATGCTTGTGCCACTGGTCCACAGACCATACTTTGAGTAGCAAAGTCCTGGAGCAGTGGTTCTCAACCTTGACTGTATACTGGAGTCACCTAGAAAGCCTTAAAGAATGTTCATACCTGGGTGCCATGTCTTTGACATGGGCTGTGGGCTTGGCATCAGGCTTTAAAAATAAGTCTCCCTAGAGGCCCCTGGGGGGCTCAGCTGGTTAAGTGTCCGACTCTTTGATCTCGGTCAGGTCATGATCTCACGGTTTGTGAGTTTGAACGCCTCGTGCTTGGGATTCTGTCTCTCCCTCTCTCTGCCCCTCCCCTGCTCTCACCTGCTCTCGCAAAATAAATAAATAAACTTAAAAAAAAAATCTCCCTGGATGATTCTAATATGCAACCAGAATTGAGAACTCCTGCTTTCCAGAGGGTGGCATTACAAGGAACTTCCAACATCATCTATTTCCAACAGTGTCTGAAATCTTTACCAATACTATGTTAACCTGGATGCAAACAAAACAAAACAAAAAGGAAGATGGATCAGAAGAAAATAAGGGGGAAAGAAAAAAAAAAAAGGAAAGTATGGGAAGAAGGAAGGGGGAGAAGAAGGGGAGAGGATGAGAAGAAGAAAGGCTCTTCTTGGCCAAATAAGTAAAGCACTTTGCTTCTCAATCAAATTTCCTGAAGTGTCCACTTCCTCACTTTCCATTAACACCTTGACCCTGTTCAGCCTGGCTTCTGTGCCTTTATCTCCCTAAAACTGAACTGACACCGAGCACACAAGGCAAGGGCACATGTCTCAGTTCTTACCTTACTGGTCTTGCTGACGTATTTGACACTATTAGCCACCACTGGAAGAGATCCCACAGACCTGAAGCAACATGCTGGCACTCATCATATTACTATGCTGTTTTTCTTCTTTCTTGTGAGCTACAAAAGAGAATAGCAAATTGTGAATGATTTTTGGTTATCTTTAAGCTTTTTCAAAGCTCTTGCAAAAAAATTCTGCGTTCAAAATCAATATGTCCAACCTAAAAAAGATTATTAAAAAGGGTCAAAGCACTTTTTCCCTCTTTGAAGTAAGCTCTCAACACTAGGGACAAAATTCAACAGGTCTGCTTTCTCATACAAGAGTTGAAGGGGGAGTAGGTGAGCCCACGACCAAACAGACACTTGTAAAAAAGAAGAAACATTTTTCACAAAGAACTTGCGGCAGTTCAAGTCCTTCACGACGCATAGGCTAAGATAGCATTCAAGCGCAGGGAAAGCCTGTGAAGCAAAAGGGAGATAAGAGCAGGAGTGGGCAAGAAGGGTGTCCCACCACCCTGAAGGTCTGACACGTGGAAGGCAAAACGAGGGGGCAGGACTTGGATGGGGGCAGCAGTTGGGGCAGGGTAGGGGGAGAGCATCAGACCACGGTGCAGCTCAGAGAAGTCTCCGAGCCCAGAGCAGACAGAGGTGGCCCGCTGGAGCGCCCCCGCGTGGCGAGGACCCGCCCGGCTCTAGCTCCCCTGCCCTGCAGTCACTGGCTGAGAGCAGCCGGCCCGCGTGTGCTTTGGGGAATCCTGCAGTGGACCCTCAGGCAGCACAGGTGGATCCGCGGTGAGTGGAGAACCGAGCAGCACACCCCATGGCTGCCCAGGACCCAAACTATATGGGCAGTTCTTCGGGTAGTTTTCAGTATGATTGGGATAGCAGAATAAGCTTTGACAGGTCTTCCTCTTAGCTTCTCAAACTTTCATCTCATTCCTGATCTTCTTAAAAGCACCCAAAGTAGGTCCAGTCTAAAAGCAAGGAAATTGGCCCCGATTTGATAAAATGCCCAAGACAGACCGCGCTGTCCTCTGGAAACACACCCCAGCCGGGGTTTAAACCACACCCCTCTTGGCTCTCCTCCATCCGGTCCTCCTCCTGGCGCTCTGTTCCTGTTGAGATGGGATTTGAAGTACTAATTAATATGCTTTTTTATTAATAGTTTTTCCTCCTCTCTTACCTCATCCCTTAACCCAATCCAGTCGTGAAAAGTGGGACAGACATTAAAGGTACACAGTATTCAAATCTCTCTTTGGGTTGTATTGCTCATCCGCGGGGCCCAGAGGTGGGAGTGGGGAATTTGCCAAGAACTGGGGGTAGGGAGCAAGGACCAGTCTGGGGGACACACACACAACTCTCAGTATCTTGACTATTCTCCTTTCTCTCTGCTTTTGCCATCCCGGAGAAGTTTATCTAGTTTGTGAGGCCTAGAGACATGGGAGTGTCAAATCAAGACCCAAGCCCAAAATCATCTGCATTAATCCCTAGCAAAGTCATTTTGCCATTAGTGAAAGAATAATATGATCTATACTGGTGACATTGGGCAAGAGGAAGAAAGGACTGAGGCTTGATGCGAAAAAAAGTCATGTCTTAGCCATGCAGCAAAGAGAAAGAAGCACATTTTGAAAAGTAAAAGGACATTTTTAAATTTAATCAGGTACAAAACTTGCAGACAAAATGTGAAGTGTTAGATAGAGAAACCTATAGGTAGAACAGAACAGTCCTAATCTTAAATGGCTAAAACTTTTTACCTCATTATCACCTCCTTCCAACAGCTCTTAAGTGCACAATTTTCCAGCAGGAGATGAACAATGAATTTAATGAGAATGATAAATGAAGGGAAATTACCCCAGACCGGATTCCTGGTCCAGATGAAAATTTCTTTCCCTGAGCACCTGAAAATGGGTTTGCAGCCTGGGCCCTCTCTGGGTTTTTCAGAATGTGGCCCCAGGATCTTCTGCCTCAGTGGGAGTCCCTGTTAAAAGGCCATTCCTCAGGCTTACCCCAGACTTACTGAGCCAATCTGTAATACACAATTTTTTTTTATTATTATTATTATTATTATTTTTATTTTTATTTTTAACGTTTATTTTTTTTTGAGACAGAGAGAGACAGAGCATGAGTGGGGGAAGGCCAGAGAGAGAGGGAGACACACAATCTGAAACAGGCTCCAGGCTCTGAGCTGTCAGCACAGAGCCTGACGCGGGGCTCGAACTCACGGATCGAGAGATCATGACCTGAGCCGGTCAGACGCGTAACCGACTGAGCCACCCAGGCGCCCCTGTAATACACAATTTTAACAACCACGTTGGGTGATTGTTATGCATGCTCATGTTATACAATCACTACTTCTGAATTTAAGGAAACTTGCCAAAAGAGTGTGAAGAATGCTAATACCTGGGATAAGGGAATAGTCTAGTTTGTATTTCTATTATAGAATAATAGAAAACATTATGGCCCTTGTGTATAATTTAGGATCAGGAGCAGACAATACCCAGATCACCGTAGCAACCTTATTTTATTTAAAAGTTTTTAAGGTTTTTATTTATTTTTGAGAGAGAGAGAAACAGAGCATGAGTGGGGGAGGGGCAGAGAGAAAGAGGGAGATACAGAATCTGAAGTAGGCTCCAGGCTCTGAGCTGTCAGCACAGAGCCCAACACAGGGCTCGAACTTGGGAACAGTGAGATCATGACCTAGGCTGAAATCAGATGCTCTGCCGATGGAGCCACCCAGGTGCCCCTGGGCCTCTGATGTTCTTGATATTCTGTGATATTTAGGCAAAGTGCTGCTTCTTCTCTTCTTCCTGGATGCATGGCCACCCACCTGGTGACTGCATTTCCCAGCCTCCTTTCCAGCTACATGTGGCCATATGACCAAGTGTGGGCCAATGGAATGTGACTGAAAGACAGTACACAATTTCAAATCATCCCTAACTTAAGTCAGGCTACTCTCTGGAATATGGCTTTTCTCACATTCTGTGAATTGCATCAAGGTAACGAGAGTGATTTCAATCATACAGAAAAGGACAATGTCCAAAGAAATGGAGTAACGAGGTGGTAGGAACTTAGTTCTTGATGAGCCCTGTGGAGAAGAGCTCCTCCATCAGCTTAGACAGACTGTATTGTTATATACACGAAAGAAAAATTAGCTCCCATATTATTTAAGCCACTATATTTTTTGCCTTGCCTTTGCTATCACAACTTACTTAGGCTTTACCCTAACAAACACTAAGAACTACCCTTAAGCAATTACCACTTAGAAGCACCCATTAAATCAGATTTCTAAATCCTTGGCAGTCAGTGTCATGTTTATCTTCCCCAACAGACACTTTGCTTACATGGACCCTATATAGCAAACATCAGAAAGGGAGCTATACCTTACCAAGAAGGAGATATAAAAAATTCTAAGACATAAAGAAATGCAGAAGTCACCATGCATGTAGGTAAAACACAGATTTATGAGGCTAGTGTGATTTATGAGGCAGCTTTGTCCCTATGGCCAGACTTTGTATGACATTGGAATATACTCCTTTCCAGCATCTCAACAAAGAACACACTTTTTCAATGTTTTTTAAAAAAGGTAATCTTTATTGGTTTTCTTGTAAAAAATATAAATTGACTTAAGGTGTTTAAGAAAGGATTTTCAGGTGTTGAAAGAGGCGTCATTGGGTAGACTCTTCAATCTGCTAATAGCAACAACAAAAAAAGCCAAGTACAAATTGAATGCTCTCAATTTAGTAAATGACACACATATAAACAAGTGGTTCTGAATTTTTGCACATTTGACTTATAACACTTGAACTTGTGCATTATACAAAGATGCCCTTTAACTATATTTCATGTCCTGAATTCAGACTCTCTTAAGTCTGGAAAACCAATATTTTATACTATTTATACTGCCTGTCCCAAAACAGACTATACTTATACTGCCTGTCCCAAAACAAACTAGACTATTCCCTTATTTGATTTTGCCACATTCAACCATAGCATAGACTTGAATATGTAACTGAGTGCTGTCTATAAATATACACAAATAGAAAAAATTTATGAAAATCTTATTAGTGAGTCAGAGGGCTACATTACCCTCTGAGTTAAGAGACTGCAGACTATTTTTATATTCCTTTGTCTATTTTTGCATTTTCAAAACTATATATAATTAGCTTATAGGTTTTTTGTGGGGTTTTTTCATTTTATTTATTTTAGAGACAGAGCACAAGAGTGAGAGGGGGAGAGGGGCAGAGGGAGAGAGAATCTTTTATTTTTATTTAAATCCAAGTTAGTTAACATATAGTGTAATAATGGTTTCAGGAGTAGAATTTAGTGATTCATCACTTACATATAATGTCCAGTGCTCATCACAACAAGTGTGCTCCCAAGTGCCCATCCCCCTTTAGCCCATCCCCCCACCCACCTCCCCTCCAGCAACTCTCCGTCTGTTCTCTGTATTTAAGAGTCTCTTATGGTTTGCCTCCCGCTCTGTTTTTTATCTTATTTTCCTTTCCTTCCCCTATGTCCATCTGTTTTGTTTCTTAAATTCCTCATGAGTGAAATCATATGGTATCTTTCTCTGACTTATTTCACTTAGCATAATACCCTCCAGTTCCATCCACGTTGTTGCAAATGGCAAGATTTCATTCTTTTTGATCTCCGAGTAATATTCCATTGTGTATATATACTACATCTTCTTTATCCATTTGTCAGTCGATGGGCATTTGGGCTCTTTCCATAATTTGGCTATTGTTGATAGTGCTGCTATGAACATGGGGGGGGGCATATGCCTCTTTGAATCAGCATTTTTGTATCCGTTGGATAAATACCTAGTAGTGCAATTGCTGGCTCGTAGGGTAGCTCTATTTTTAATTTTGTGAGGAAACTCCATACTGTTTTCCAGAGTGGCTGCACCAGTTTGCATTCCCACCAACAGTGCAAAAGAGTTCCACTTTTCTGCGTCCTCACCAACATCTGTAGCTTCTCGAGTGGTTAATTTTAGCCATTCTGACAGGTGAGAGGTGGTATCTCATTGTGGTTTTGATATGTATTTCCCAAGAGGAAGATAATCTAAAGTAGGTTCCATGCTCAGCACAGAGTCCGATGAAGGGCTCGATCCCACAACCCTGGGATCATGACTTGAGCTGAAATCAGGAGTCAGACGCTCAACTGACTGAGCCACCCAGGCACCCCAATGAGCTTATAGTTTTATAAGAAAGAGGAAACAGACTTATAGGGTCTCACAACTATAGTAGGATTTCTCATTCTCTTTCCATGTCTCCTCAGTTCCTGCTCCAATGCCTTACACATAATATATGCTCAATAAATAAGTGCAAGAGAAGGAAGAAGGGAGAAAAGAGAAAAGGAAGAATGAAATGGAAAGGGAGAAATCTGTTAAGTGCCATCTGTTTGCCCCTCCAGGTTCACTCTCCACCTTGCTCTGAACCCTAAGACTGATCAACATGAACTGGCTAAGTGGGTTCCTTGTTTCCTGGTTTCTGGTTGGCTTTGGCCAAGGGGATGCACCATCAGATCGGGTGTGGAGTAAATATTTATTCCCCGGAATCACTCCCTGTGGGTCACTGTAGCCTGCTGTCCCCCTCAACCAGCCAGACCCAAGACCCTTCCTACACAGCTCTTCTGACTGAAGAAAGCACTGACCCCCTCTCTCCCTTCAGATCTTGGGGTGACAATGTGCCTCACACTCACATCCAGTGTGCTGCCCTCTCTTTTACACTGTTTATACCTCTTGTCCAGCCCTTTATAAATAGTCCCATTATTAAACTCTCCTAAAGGTGTCCGATTTGAATGAACCACATATGTATTGTCATGACCCAAACTGACATAGAATCTGTTGGTGACAAAGAGCCCAACAAGTTCTCTCCTCCAATAACTAATCTTGAAGAAATGTTCAGAAAAACATTTTTAAAACATCACTAATATTGCTCATTTCAAAAGTTTAAACAAGAAAAAGATTATTTTCATTGAGAAGCTCCACTTTAACATCAAAGATTTTGTAGTCATGATAGTTATGCTTTTTCTCTTGAAAAGACAAATAGAAAAATCTACATGCATAGTCCCTTCTTTCTTCATCCTTTCAATAACCTGTAGAGATTTAGCACCCTCTAAATACTCAATATTAATTGCTTAAAACAGGCACAAATGAAGGATACCTATTATAGTATGAGAATGTTCTCAGAGATTAGTTATTCCTTTTTAAAGATCATTTCTTAACTATGCATCAATATGATTTTTTTCCCTTGGTGTCCTTGAAGGCAAAAAAGAAAAAAAAAAAAACCCAGGAAAGACAAGCAGGGTTATTTTAGTACTGAAAAATTAGTATTAATTTTTTAAAAATCAAAATCCAAAAACCAGAGGTCTTAATCCAATTTACAAATCTTATTATTTTATTTCTACATCTAGTGAATTTTAACATGAATCTTTAAAGTGACCTTTTAATAATATTTGATGTCATTTACAATTAAACTTTGCTTAAATATTCTAAATTTAATACATTCCTTTTACTTATCCTTCTAATTAGCAGAACTTACCTGTATGTTTAGGATAATAATGAATCCAATGAATTAAAATTGTAAATTTTGTAAATCTTAAGTTCTGTTAAACATTGCAATGCTTTTTACAAGCTTTGTAAACCTATCTTAATCTTTTCAACTTAAAAAGTCACAAGTCTAAAATTAAAAACTCAAGTATACATTTTAAGTTGGAATCTTGAAGACAATGTATAAGATCCTCTAATAAGCCAAATTATCTTAACTATTACAAACATTTTAAGTATAAAACATAGTCAAATCATACCCAAGTAAATGCAAAATAATTTATATCATTGGTTGTTAGTTCATTATTTCTATATGTAAGGGTCAAATGAGAGAGTTATATTATCCAAGCAAATTGGAACTATTATCATAAGTAAGTTGATTTAAACATCCCCCAAACAAACAAGGTTATCTGCTTAGTGGCTGATATTGACCACAAACTTTTGACCAAGACACCTCTGGAGCAGCCAACATTTAGAGCAATTTTTGTTGCAACAATCAGGCAGCCTGAGCCTTATTTTATGGGGTGGTCTCAACAGCCCCATTCCTCGGATTCAGGTTATATATCACCTAATACTCAGGGATGGATTTAGTTCATTTATTTACTCCTCGATTCTACTCTTGTTTCATATTTTTCCTGTTGGAGAAAATCATTCTTACAAATGTTTTAATGATACCGTTTAGGTTGTGTATATCTTTTCTTTTTCTGTGTCATGCTAATAATAGTGGTCTCTTACCATGACTACCACTCTTCTTTAGGTTACCACATGATAGCAATGGTCTGGGTTAAGGATATGTTTCATAGGTCTCTAGAGTAAGCACTTTAATGTTTCCCAGCCTTCTTGGGCCCTGCTCTTGCATGGTATGCCTTAGCCTGTGCAGGACTAGTCTTAGATGACTTGGGTTGAGTGGCCCTGGGCTGAGAAGGCTTACACTGGGAGGACTGGGATGGGCATGGTTTGGGCTGAGTGGGTTTGGGTGGACAAGGTTTAGCGTGGGAGGGGTGGCACTCAGTGGGTTTTGTTTGAGTGGGTTTGGGTTGAGAGGGCACAGGTTGAGAGTGTTTGACCTGGGATGGCTTGGGCTGACTGGGTTTGAACTGAGAGCTGGGTAAACATTTGCTACTGGACCTTTGGAAGGCTGGATTTAAAGGCCCATCCTGTGTCTTCAGTTTGGCTCCTTGATGAGAGGCAGGCCTTAAAGGTTTTTTTGTGGCTCCTGCTGGTTGAGAGGCCTGAGGGTAAAAACCTTCAATATGGGATGTTGTTTTCATAGGTTTCCCAGGTGCCCTTGGTGGCTGTGTTCTATGGGTGTAACCTTGCTTAGGCTGTGGCTTCCCAGCTGCTTCTGCTGGTTGCAGACCCAGGGAGTGGGAGTGACCTACCTGGGAGACCACTACCCCAGACCTTTCAAGAGCTCCTGTTGTCTGTGGTCTCCTGGACCAGGCGCGTACATGCTGAGACACAGGTCTTGGTAGTCCTCCAATTGTTTTAGTCATAGGATGTCCCAAAGCAGTTCTTGAAAATTTCGTGAATCTTTCAGGTGAATAAAATCTCTGGGGCTGGAAGTACCGAAACCCAAAACTTTTACCTCGACCATAGGCCCTTGTTTTCTGAAAGGGCCAGGGACGGAACCACTTAGACCTCTGCTCTGACCAAAAGTGGGAGCCCGTAACCCAGGGGGCTTTCAAAGAAACGTGGCTAAAGTTCCCTCCAATTCTGGTTGGTAAAGGACAGTTTTCTAGACGAGGCAGGAATCCTGGGAGGAGGTAGAAATTCTGGAGATTCTGGCTAGCCCCAGATTCTCCAGGCATCACAGCTGGGCTTTCACATGAGCTTTCTGACTGACTGGGTCTTTGTTGTCTCTCATCTTTAGCTGTTCCAGACAAATTTTCACTAGGGGGAGTTTGAATCCCCTGAACATTCTCAAAGTCTTGGTCTACCTGGATTCCCAACTCCCTGGCCAGGGAGCCCATGTCCTCCACAGACACACATCTGAGCGAAGAGGACATCACTTCCTGGAGAGCAGCTTGAAGACCCTCAATATTCTTCCCTGTCTCCCCAGGTGCCTCCCCCTTCCAAAACAGTAGCTGTGATGGCTTCAACTTCAGAGTCGTCTGGAAAAGCTGTGTCTCTTCACTCTCCTGGGCCTGGGGACTGAGGACAAAGTAGAATCTCTCGGTGGCAGCTTCTCCTAAAAACATTAGCAAGTCCCACTCCTTCTCACCTAGGTAGTCAGTGAAAAAAAACACAGCTGAGGAAACTTCCACCAAGAAACCAAACTGTGTCCAAAAACTTTCTAGATCTCCACGAAGATTGGCCAGAGCAACAGGCTTTTGGAAAACACTAGGATTTTCCATTAGACCATCGCTATCAGGAAAATGCCACATTATCTCTACCAGGCCGTCAGAGATCTGCCGGGGAAGCACCGGGCCAGTAAAATCCTGATGGAGAAAGATTTTGTGTGATTTTAGTTGGTCAGAGACAAGCAGTGTGTTGAGGATTCTGGACTTGGAGAAGCTACAGTATCCTAGGCGCACAAAAGAGATGACAGGCATCTTCATGAGAGTCAGGCACTTTTCTGTATCCCCTGTAGGCCCTCCTGAAGATTGTGCTGACCACTTCTTCACAATGCCCTTCATGGCCCCCAGCATTAAGATGCTTTTGTTGTTTTCTGCATCTGGCAGGAGCAGGGGAAGAGCAAACCGGCACTGATACATGTTTGACATGACCTCGCGTTGCAACGAGCTGTCTGAACAGAGCATAGATGCACAAAGAACATCAAAGGGATTAATGGTTTGTATGTCTCTAATTTCCAAATTCTCTACTCCAGTCAGCAGTTCCTCTTTGTTACCCTCACCCAGAACCTTGTGTCTGAGGATTGTATCTCTGGCCGTGACATCCAGCGCTTGAACTTTCATCAGGAAATTCCAGGCTAAGTCTCCTGGAGCCTCAGGTGTCCACATACATCCTCGATCTAAGGAGAATTGTTTAACAACATCTGGCAGAAGCTTTCTGCTCCTATCCATGTTCAAACATGACAGGACATCTTTAAATACCTTTTTTCTTTCTGTAGGGAAAAAGATACTCAGTGAATGTCACATTCAGAATCTAAGCTACCTTCACTGACTTTTAAAATTAAGTGAGTAATTGACTTTTTCGTTGTAAGAAGATGGAACGATACAAATATAGTGAAAGTTCCTTTTTGCCAGTCTGCCAATTCCATTTTCCTTCTAAGAGATGCCAATATGTTACGTATATTTGCTTCCCATCCTTTTTCTATGCAAGTATATAGGTAATGCATGAACACAGAGAAATATATCATTTGGTTCAGTGGATGCTATTTTATTTTTACATAAATCATATTATCCTAAATAAATGATTCTTCGACTTCGTTTCACTTAATGGTATTCTTTGCAAATTCTTCTAAGTCAGTTCATACACAGATTGACTTAATTCATTTTTAGCTAATCCATCGTACTTCATGATTTGGATGGACCATTACTTATTTAACCATTGTCTACTGATGGTCATTTAGGTTTTCCAATTTTTTGGCTAATGTTTGTATGCAATGATGAAAAACCTTGCTAATATTCGATGATATGCACACGTGTATGAGGAATTCTCTAGGATGATACTGATTTGTTTTTTTAATATTTTTTAATGTTTGTTTATTTTTCAGAGAGAGTGTGTACAGGGGAGGGGCAGAAAGAGGGAGACAGAGGATTCAAAGTAGGCTCCATGCTGTGAGCACAGAGCCAGATGCAGGGCTTGAACTCAAGAACAGTGAGATTATGACATGAGCCGAAATCAAGAGTCTGCTGCTTAACTGACTGAGCCACCCAGGCACCCCGATACTGGTTTCTTTTTCTTTCTTGCTTGCTTTCTTGCTTTCTCTTTCTCTTTCTCTCTTTCTGGTTTTTAATTTCTTTTTTTAATGTTTATTTATTTTTGAGAGAGAGACAGACAGAGGATGAGTGGGGAGGGCAGAGAGAGAGACAGAGAGACACAGAGTCCGAACCAGGCTGCAGGCTCTGAGCTGTCATCACAGAGCCTGACACTGGCTCAAACTCACAAACCCCAAGATCATGACCTGAGCCAAAGCTCGACCCTTAACTGACTGAGCCACCCAGGTGCTCCTGATTTCTTTCTTAAATGTATCTCTTGTTACAGTTTGGAGAAATGAAAGATTTTATGTCCATTAAAGTTTCCTCAGAATTTATGTGCTGTACCTACTTTCTCTTAATCTCCCATTTCCTAAAATACCTCCTAACCACTTCTTGGGAATACAGAGATAGTGCTTAGAGAAAGAAGGTCAGAGAGCACTTTTTTTTACTCCTGGTAGTATTTACTCCTGACAAACGAGCATAAGCTTCTTGGATCCCCTATAAAATTAGCCTGGTAAGAAACAACAGAAGTAAGAGAAAGGTATGGATTTCAAGGATTAACAAAGATAATTAAGAAATCCTTGGACAGACTAAAAGTTGCTTCAAGTGGAATATGTGTTGGGCTAAGAAGGTAAGGGAGGAGTTGGGGCTAGTAAAAAGGGTTCCCAGGGGAGGCAGTGAGAGGCTAGGTTTCAGGAAAGCTTTTAGGTCCTGCTCTTGCCTATCACCTATTTTGCCTTTGGACAACAATCCTCTGTTTCTTCAGCACAAAAACTGGTACCCACACAGCCCAGGCCAAGTACTGACAAGGTAAGGACTTGTTAGTCTTTCCTGACTACTACAGAGCTCATCTGGATACCATACCCAGAAGCAACAGAGTAAACAAATATTATACAGAGCAACAATGATACAATCAACAAGCACAAAAATGGATAAAAAGAAAAAAAGTTAAGAAGCAATAATATCTAGAACCCGATATATGTTTGTAAACTTAAAATTTATGAAAATACCCCAGCTAAGGCAAAAAGAAATGATTTTAGCTGCCACCTACTGAAAGGAAATTCTTGAATTTGAGTCCAATGTATAAAGCCTTAGAACCCATGGAAGAGTAATAAAAACTTTAACATATATGTACTTGAAGTGTCAGAAAGAGAGGAGGGAACAAGTGGGACAGAAATATATATTTAGATAAATAATGGCTGAAGATTTTCCAAATTTGGTTAAAATATTTTTTACAGATTCTGCAAATCCTAAGGGGGATAAAAACAAAGAAAATCATATCTAACTATATAAGAGTCAACTGCTAAAAAAAATTTTTTTTAAGTAAAAAAATAACACTTACAGGGAACAATGATAAAATAACTGTAGACTTAGCATCAGAAACAATGGAAGCCAAGAGACAGGAATGGCATCCATAAAGTGCTGAAGGCAGAAAACCTGTCAATCTATACTTCAATATCTAGCAAAAATATCCTTCTGGAATGAAGGCAAAATGAAGACATTTCTCAATAAGCAAAAAATAAGAGAATTTCCCACTAACGGACCTACACTAAAAGAAATTTAAAAATAATAATAATAAATAAAAATTCTTCAGGCTAAATGGAAACAACATCACATTAAATCTTAGATCTTCAGGAAGAAAGGGCACAGGAAACGGTAAATATATGGGTTCCTGCCACTGGATGAACTCAACTGTAAGCTGGAAGGGAAGGGAGCTGATTGCTATAGTCTATACACAAGCTGACCTTATACAGTGCAGAGCACACAAAGCAACACCAGAAGCCTTCCTGAGACTTAGATTTGACACTGTGATTTTTTTTTTGTCATGAAATTTAACATAACAAAAAACATAATGATGTTTCTCCTTTGAATCAGATACATTTGGATTTTTTTTTTTTGAGTTCCTAGCTGCATAGACAAATATTACAGAGGAAAAAGACAGAGTTAGCCTCATGCCTCCAGCCAACTAGAGTGGATTGGTTACCTACTAGAATTACATTGCAAGTCAGAACTACATTATTACTGAAACTTTCCTTGACATGTTTTACTAAAGGTGCTAGATTAATTGCAAAAAATAGCCCCAATTCATGGCTTTCTGGATATATTTTGGATTTCTGCAATATTACTTTGTAAGAAGTGGTATCTGTTTTTCCCCAACTCTTGAATCTGTTTTCCCCAACTCTTGAGTATGTCACAACTGTCTTTGTGTGACATACTCTGGCCAACAGAATGTGGCAAAAGTGATGGTGTTATGGGTTGAATTGTGCTCCCCCCCCCAAAAAAAAAATTGTGTTGAAGTCCCCAGTACCTCAGAATGTGGCCTTATTTGTAAACAAAATCTTTAAAGAGGTCAAATTAAAATGAGGTCATTAGGGTGAGCTCCCATGAAGTATGACTGGTGTCCTTACAAAAAGGGGAAATTTGAAAACAGAGACATGCACAGAGGGAAAGTGATTGAAGACACACAGAGAGAAGATGGGCATTTAAAGCCAGGAAATTTAAAAAAAAATTTAAAAAAATTAAAAAAAAAGAAAAAAGCCAGGAAATAACTGAGGCTACCAGAAACTGTTCCAGAAACTGGAACAGCTCTTTCCCTAATGCCTGCAGAGAGCCCTTGACCCTGCTAACACCTTGGTTTCAGACCTCTGGCCTCCATAACTATGAGACAATAAATCTCCCATTGTCCTAAGCTACCCTTGTGTAGTGCTTTCTTCAGCCCTAGGAAACTAATTCAGATGGCATGATAGTACTAAATCTAAGCCTTCTCTTCTGTCTCTTTCTCTCTCTCCCTCTTGCCTTCTCTCATACTCCTGTGTCCTCTCCATAAGAATATGCCCCATCTAGTCCGAGATAAGTCCACACTAGACTGCCAGAAGACGACAGACTAGTCTATAGCCAGCTGACCACAGACACATGAGAAAACTCAGGAAAGACCAGAGGAACTGCCCAGCCAACTACAGACACATGAATAATAATACACACTTATTGTTTTAAGCAACTGAATTTTGATAAGCTCTATTATTACACTAAATAACTGACATAGAAAAGAAGATCATACAAAGTAAACAGTAACATGCAAGAAACACATCATAATATTAGAATGTTACCTAGAGAATAAGGGGAATGGGGAATAAAGAAAAAAGGGAATAAAAAGACATGGGGCTTTTCACAGTATAATGATGATACTATGCAGTGAATAATTAAGTCAACCCTATACGATAAGTGAAATATGTAAATAAATTTTAAAAATTAAGAATGAGGCCTAGGGCGCCTGGGTGGCTCAGTCATTTAAGCATCTGACTTTTGATTTTGGCTCAGGTCTTGATCTCAGTTTGTGAGGTAGAGCCCCGTGTCAGGTTCCATGCCAGCAGTACAGAGCCTGCTTGGGATTCTCTCTCTCCCCCTCTCTCTGCCCATCCCATGCTCATGCTCATGCTCTCTCTCTCTCTCAGAATAAATAAATAAACTTAAAAAAAATGAGGCCTAAAAATGACTATGGATTGGGAAGGTATGAGGGTGGAACAAGAATTGTGTTGTAAATGGAATATTACTCAGCCATTAAAAAGAATGAACTCTTGGGGTATATGGGTGGCTCAGTAGGTTAAGTGTCCGACTTCAACTCAGGTCATGATCTCGTGGTTCATGAATTTAAGCCCCACGTGGTGCTCTGTGCTGACAGCTCAAAGCCTGGAGCCTGCTTTGGATTCTGTGTCTCCCTCTCTCTCTCTTTGCCCCTCCCCCACTCATGCTCTGTCTCTCTCTCTCTCTCTCAAAAAGAAATAAACACTAAAATATTTTAATTAAAAAAAAAGAATGAAATACTGTAATTTGCAATGACATGGATGGAGCTAGAGTGTATTATGCTAAACGAAATAAGTCATTCAGAGAAAGACAAATACCATATAATTTCACTCATATGTGGAATTTAAGAAACAAAACAGATGAACATACGGGAGGGGAGAAAATAAAAAATAAAAAAGAGAGAGGGAAACAAACCACAAGAGACTCTTAACAATAGAGAACAAATTGAGTGTTGATGGAGGGAAGTGGGCAGGGGATGGGCTAGGTGGGCGATGGATATTATTAGTAGGGCACTTGTGATGAGCACTGAGTGCTGAATGTAACTGATGAATCACTGAATTCTACTCCTGAAACCAATATTACATTGTATGTTAACTTACTACAATTCAAATAAAAATTTGAAAAGAAAAAAAAAATTGTGTTGTAGGTTAAATTATGTATCCCTCAAATTCCTATGTTGAATTCCTAACCCCCAATGCCTCCATGATATTATTTGGAAATAGGGTCATTGCAGATATAATTAGTAAAGATGAAGTATTAGGGTGAGCCCTGATCCAATATGACTAATGTCTTTATAAAAAGGGGAAATGCACCCCTAGAGAACCTAGAGACCTAGGGACCTAGAGATATGCACCCAGGGAGACAACTATGAATGCAGACGAGAGGGATATTTTTACAAGCCAAAGAATGCCAAAGATGTCCAACAAACTGCCAGAAACTAGGAACAGATTCTTCTTTACAGCCTTCAGAAGTAACCAACCTTGATTTCAGACTTCTGGCCTCCAAACTGAGACGCCACATTTCTGTTGTTTATTGTTTAAGCTACCTCCTTTGTGGCACTTTGTTACAGCAGCAGTAGCAAACTAATACAAGGTGTGATGAGGAGGACATAACTCCTCTCCTACCTAGAACTGGATGATGGATCCCCACGATTTGGACTGAGTGTGAGACAATAGCTATGTTTCTTTCCCTTCTCTGCTCAGAAGTTGGTGATATTTATTTTCATAGACAATATCTCTCCAAATGAAGCATTTCTAACATTTTGAATTTTCATTCAGAAATATTCCAATTCAAGATACCAATATAATTTCCCTTATCAAGATGATAATTTATGACTGGATCAAGCCAAGTACCAATATTTTGGGATCTTATCCAATTATTATAAGCTCCTCTCTGATTTTCACTTCAGTAGTTAGGCCCATAATCTCCATATCCCTCTGACTGGTCACAAAGGCACTGAAATGACTTAAGAGGCTTAATTTGAGGCTTAATTTGAGCAAAGTTAGTGGTTAGCAACTTATATGTACCATGGAGGTGACTGCAGAAACCTGTAAGCTGACAGTCAGTATTTATTTTTGCTTATATTGTCCATCATTTTGTAGGGCCTAGGTCTTCCTCTCTGTCAACGCCACCCATAAGGAAATTCCAAATTAGAGAGGCATAAGGAATTTCTGAGTAGCTGCTTTTCTGGTTCCTTTCCTTACCCCTTCTCCCCATTGTGTCGTGGAAACCTAAAAATAAGTTGTGGCCCAACTACCACATAGTATGGCCATACCTTCCATCCTTTTCTCCTCCTCCGCTGCGAATGACATGCCAGTTTCGGAATCCTCATAACTCTGTTCTTCATCAGAGAACTGTGTGGTCTCTGAATATGCAGCGCCCTCTTCGCCATCATAAACACCGTGCTCTGAGTCATTATAATCCTCTTCTTCCACAGAGGTTTCTCCATCTTCAGAGTGTCCAACAGGTTCAAAATATTCCTCTTTTCCTAAGTACAAAGAATCATCTGGCTCCTCGTATCTCTGTCCATCCTGTAAATACTCAATGGTTGCTGGAATTTCATATTTAATGTTCTCAACTAAATGTGGCAATATGCCTTTTGGTGTGTTGTATTCCTCCTCATTTTCCCTTGAGGACCAAGCAGCTTCCTTATAAGTAGTTTTCGTGTCCCTGAAGCACTCAGAAATTCCCATATCCAGGTGTTCTTTCTTTTTGAAGGACACTGTGATTTCAGGATTCTCGGGCTGTTTCTCTCCAGAGGAAAAAACATCTTCTGAATTCTTGCTTATCCCGATAGCTTGAAGAGGTTCTATATTCTCATGTTTTAAAAATTCTGAAAAGCACAAGAAAGTTGGGGGGGGGTATTTTGTTTTTTCAAATTAACAAAAAGACCTCGAAGCATCATCTCTCTTCTTTATTTCAAAACTGGAGGATAAGAATACCTAGCATCTCCCAGACAAACAACAAGTCAATTGTCATTCTTTCTCTCACTGGAAAAAAATCAGATCACATTCCTACCTTGCTCAAAAGTTTGGCTCTTCATAGCAAACTCAAAGAGTACATGAGTGAAACAGAAAATTTGAATCCTATGAATAGTCCTGACTTGTGGATTTACTGTGACCTAAAACCAAGTCAGATTTCCTAGGGCCATTGCTGATGAAATCTGATCCTAATAATTTCTAATTGGGAAGCAAATAGCTCTAATTTGGAATAGTAAGTTCTAGAAATAATAATATCTATTTCTCTAAGCACATGGGTCTTGTCCTACATTACAGACTGTTAACATGAACCTTTTTGGCTGAATCTCTACCTCTCTAATACCTCTTGAAATAATCTTCAATATTTTTTAGATTTTTAGAAAAAGGAGCTACATCTGTCTCTGGTAGTAATGTACAGAGTCACTAAAAAATCCATTCTGGAAGAATTACTCCCTCATCTGCCACTAATTATCTTTAAACATTGAAGAATTAGCATTTGAATTGTTTCAGAAGAGTAGGCTTCTGCAGGTATTCTTATCACAGAAAAAAAATGAAGTTACTGATCCACCATATAGGTGTGCTACAAAATCATGTTTCTGATATTTCCAAAATGGCTATACTAAGTGAAAGATGCAGCATTTGGTCTTGGGGATGTAAAATATCCATGAATTTACTTATTGAATAATAAGCAGTTTATACTAGCACTAAAAAACCGCAAATTTTGGATACAGTTTGAACAAAAATTTATCAATCCCCTAAACCAATAAAATACATTGTTCCCTGCTTTTAGAATCCTAGACACTTTTCCCCTTTTTCATATGCTAGTGAAAATTATCTCCAGGAGAAAGACAAATGAAAACAAAAGGCAATAATGTTCTTTTTTCAGGGAATCTGCCTTGTCACTCTTGCCCCCCAAAAAAGTACAGAAATCCAACTTACCGTTTTGTAAGCCACCAACAGTAGCTGACTCTGGAAAAGTACTAAGTAAACACTTGAGAAAATGCTGACAGCTCACCTCTCCTCTTTTCTGTACCAAAATTAACAGCTTTCGACTTTTCTTCAGGGGATCTGTAACATTCTCCAGAGTCTCATACTCTTCCTCAGAAATCAGCCCCCGAGAGGTTAACGAATCTAAGACAGAATCAGGATCATGTTGGAGGATTTCAAGTAACTTTTTTCGTTCTTTTTCTATGATCTCTGAAGGAACACTCCTGGCAGCCATTGTTCCTGTGTCCTCTAGACCAGGAAATGGATTTTGAAACCGTTCCAATAGTAAATAAATACAGGTTTAAAAAAATGGCAAAGAGTAATTCTATTCAGCAAAGATTAAACAGGTCAAAGATATCTAGCATTGGAGAGGGCAAGTACAAACAAGTGGGGGGTGGGGGGTGGAGCCAGCCCTAAACCCAGCCAGGCCTGCCTCCCTATAGATTATTTATCTGCTCTTTTGCTCACTTGACTCAGTCTCATTTTGACTCAGCCCCAGTGTCAATTCCTCTGAGAAGTCTCTCCTGAAATTTAGTTTGGACTAGGTATTCCCTGCTCGGAGCTCTATTCGTGATAAGAATGAATTGATTAATTCTTTCTGGAGAGAAATCCTGCAATATGCAGCAATAAATAAATAAATGCTGATAGATAAAAATACAAATTAAGGGGTGCCTGGGTGGCTCAGTCGGTTAAGTGTCTGACTTTTGATCTCAGCCGAGATCATGATCTCAGTTCCTGAGCCTCATGTCATCAGGTTCTGTGCTGGGCATGGAGCCTGGTTGGGATTCTCTCTCTCCCTCTCTCTGCTCCTCCCCTGCTTACACACACACACACACACACACACACACACTCTCAAAATATATAAACACTTTAAAAGTAAAAAATAATACAAATTTATACCTTTCAACTCAGCAATTTCACTTCTAGAAAATTTCTTAAGGAAATAATCAGACAAATGCCCAAAGATACATGTGTAAGAATCTTCATGACAGCATTATTTATAATAGCAGAAAAGTTTTAAATAACCAAGATTTAAATAAAGTGGGTATTTGTGGAATAAATGTTGATACATCAACAGTGAAACAGAAAAGAACAGCTTACAAGGATGAAAGCAGGGCATCTGTCAGGCTTAGCAGAGCATGCGACTCTTGATCCCAGGGTCATGATCCTGATCCCCACAGTGGGGACAGAGTTTATTTAACAAAAAATAAATACATAAACAAGTAAAAAGGATGAAGTGAGTTATACATATTGACAGCTAGTAATACCCATGATATATCATTATGAAAGATAGCAAGCTAAGATCCCATTTTTGTTTAAAAAATTAAAATGTGCATAGCATACATATATTATATGCATATGTAGATATAGATTTAAAAGAACACAGTCAGGAGAGAGATAGCCCAATGGTAACACTGGTTAACTCTGAGGATATGATGACAGGGGGATTCATACTTTCTACTTTAAACACTCCTGTTTATTTTAATATTTCATAGTTTTTGTTTTTATTAGCAGACTTCATTTTGATTTTTCTAAAAAAACTACCTGGGTGGTTTTTATTTATAGGTATGTAGTTCACAAGAACCTGAAAACAAAACAATTTAAATAACTATCAACAGGATACTGGATAAATAAACTCTAGTGTTGCATTAACAGTATACACCATTCAAAAAGAATGACCTTCAGTGACCCAGAAGATAACCATATATTAAGGGAAAACTTTAAGTCCCAAAAGATTATACGCAGCAAGACACTCTTTTTAAAAGTTGAATGTGTACCTGGGTAGCTCAGTCAGTTGAGCGTCAACAGCTCTTGATTTCAGTTCAGGTCATGATCTCACGGTTCATGACTTTGAGCCCCATGTTAGGCTCTGTGCTGACAGTACAGAGCCTGCTTGGGCTTGGGATTCTGTGTCTCCCTTTCTCTCTGCCCCTCCCCTGGTCACAATCTCTCTCTCTCAAAAATAAACATTTTCTTTTAAAAAATAGAAAGAAAAGTCAGCAGTAATTTCATTTACTATAGGTGGGGGGGGAAAGGAGGGCTAGTGCCAAGTTCTGGTGTCAAGAGCCTTGGATTGTACCAGAATCATGGATGCAGTGTTTACGTAGTCTCCATCATTCTCTGCTGAAAGGCAACATGTCATAGAGCAAATACCTAGGTAGCAGCATATATCATGTTTCAGAAGTTCATTTACTCCTGACCTAAACATGGCATTTGGACAGGAACCTGGAGGTTCTGAATTGGCTTTGCAGAGTTAAGGGTTAACCTGACTAGGACCGAAATAGCGTGGAATCAAGCACACCAAAAACAACTACTTTACATCAAAGAGCAAAAATAATTCACTTTCCCTGTCTACAACTGGGAGAGTAAAAAAAGAATCTCACACAGTGCCAGTCATACTGCTTTGGTTCCTCAGTGGTTGCCACCTGCCCTACCTTTTCTAATCTCACTTATTCGGACACCTGTGCTAGGCAGAATGCCACCCCCCCCCCCCACCCCCGTGTCTATGTCCTTATTAACACAACCTATAAATATGTTAGGTTACATGGCAAAGGACAATTAAGGTTGCAGATGTAATTAAGGTTGCTAATCAGCTGATCTTGAGCTAAGGAAGTTTTCTGGTGGGGCCAATGTAATCACAAGGGGCTGTTAAAAGATAAACTGAGGCATATTTAAATTTTGAAGAGTTTGAGCAAAAGTGAATTCTAATAGGGCAGTGTCAAATCAGAAGTGGTTAGGAGTCTCAGACTTCAAGAGCCTGGGAAAACAGAAAGTGCAGAAGCAAAGAAAGGCAAGGACTTGACTGGGTGTAACTTTAAGCCTAGTTAGTTTTAATTGGTTGTCCTTAGTGGTTTTGTGTTTGTTTTTTGTTTGGTTCGTTGTTTTTTTAAGTCCTCTCTACGCCCCACTCAAGACCCTGAGACCAACAGTCGCATGCTCTGACTGCCAGGCACCCTCTCCTTAATGTTTTGCTTTCCCAACGTGGAGGCATTTACGGGCTTAGATTTGTTTGCTTACGTAGGTCTCCACGGCATTAGAGCCACCTCAGTGGCTGTCACTTGTGAGATATTAGCAAAGGTAATGGAATAACTGCTAGCAGAACAAAATGAACTCTAGAAATCAGACATTTAATTTGAACAGGTTAACAGTCGCTGTAGAAGTACTAGACTCTTTTCTAGGGGCTGGGAATAAAAATGTTCACAGGGCAGTCTTCTGTCCTCGAGATAGTGGCAGATCGGGGATGAGGGGTCAGCAGCCAAGGGATAAAGAGGAGGCCAACATTTAAGTGCCCAGACTAAACTGCAATTCCAGGAACTTTCTGCATTAGGTGCTGTTTCTTACTACGGTTCTAATAAGTTCCTACAAGCTTAAGAGGCTTAAAACGAAACAAATTAGTGGTGCCTGAATGGCTCTGTCTGTTGAGCAACAAAATACTTATTTCGGTTAAGGTCATGATCCCAGAGTAGTGGGACCACGCTCCAGGTTGGGCCCTGAGCTGAGCCTGCTGGGGATTCTCTCTCTCCCTGCCTCTGCCCCTCTCCCCCACCCTCACGTGCTCTCTTAAAAAATGTTTTTTAAATAATAAAAGTGCTTAAGTACAGACTGCCAGGCCCTACCTAAAGGGGCCAAATCAGATTTCCTCACATCAGGGTGCAGGAAACTACATCTACAAGTTCCCTTGACACAATATAATTTTAGATCAAAATACTTGCCACTAAATTACTACAGCTAGAAAAAAACATGATTCGCCTTTGTTTTTAGATTCGGAACCCAGCTCTTCAGAGGCCGGTCCGTGTTCTCCATACCGCCGACGACCTCTAGGGAAGAACCGGCTCAGCCAAGAGCGTCTAGCCAGAAGCGCTAGTTTCTCCCAGCTGGGGATTCCAGTCCCATCCCGAACCCAACACCTCACGCCGGTAGCGCAGGGTCAGCACGGGCACCCCTAGGTTCCCCACTGAAATCTGCGGTGTGGCCACAACTCTGAGAACCCGAGAAGGTGGAAGAGCAGGAGCAGGCGCACAAAGAACGCAGGTCTGGCGTGAACGATGCTCTCGGCCAAGGCGGGTCCAGCGAAGTCACGCCCATTCGGACACCAGGAAGCTGTGAGCCCTCCCGCCACCCGGCCCTGAAACCCTTATTGGCCCCGCCTGGCTCTGGATCCTCCTCTAGACCCACCCACACTGCGCTACGGGCGTTTGAGAACGGTGCACCGGTCCCGCCGGAAGTACTTTCCTGGGCGGAAGCTTCTGAGCCACCATATAGCGGAAGTGCCTTCTTTTCCGGCCTCTTTGGTCTCGGTTGCGGAAACAAGATGGTGAGTTTCTTCCAAGGGTTCATGGAATCGCCTTCCATCCTCATCCTCTGCGTTGTCCTTCTTGCCATCCTCAGGGGGCCGGCAAGGCTCCTGATAAGGGGAGCGGGTGGGCAGCAACGGGGCCAGTAGAATGGCTCCTAACTGTAACTGGGGTACTCAGTCTGCATCCGTGGAGCAGGCGCCACTCTCGGTCCCTTGCTCCCTTTGATTTTGGGGGAACTCCCACAGCCCTGTCCTCGGATGAGAACTGGAAAAAGCAGCATGTTTTGGGAGTGTTTGGCTCTGTAAGCAAAGGAATTCATTGAAGGGGAGACCTGGCAGGAGCTCTTAGATTTTGGGGGTCGGAATACGTAGGAAAACCACCACCTTATTTCGTCTTGCGACTTGTTTTTTCTTTTAAAAAAAAACGTAGCTGATTTCAAAATACAGCAACCCTTGTAGAAGGCTTTAGGTAACGTGAAATGCTGGTAGTTAATTTAGCATTTAAAAAGTTAGAAGCTTCCGCTGCAGTTTCAGCCGTAGGTTGTCTTTAAAAATCTTAGAGTTAATTTTCGTATCCTGAAAACATCCGAATTCATATAGAAATTATTAGATCTCCGAATCGTTCATCCCCTTTGCAGACGAAGGGGACGTCATCGTTTGGAAAGCGTCGCAATAAGACGCACACGTTGTGCCGCCGCTGTGGCTCGAAGGCCTACCACCTTCAGAAGTCGACCTGTGGCAAATGTGGCTATCCTGCCAAGCGAAAGAGAAAGTGTAAGTTGATTGATGTTTCAACACAACTGTATTAGCTGTTGGAAGGGATGTTAATAGTCTGTTTGCGTTGTACCTAAGTGGGCATGGCTTTGGGCAGTACTTGGTACTTAACGTAAAAGTGCATCTGTATGTGGACGAAGTGGATTTAAAAAACAAGGCACTTTTTAAAGTATATTGGCCGACAGTGCGTACAACGTGTGTAGGAAAAACCAGTTAGAACCTGACCCGAATTTATGTTTTAGATAACTGGAGTGCCAAGGCTAAAAGAAGAAATACCACTGGGACCGGTCGAATGAGGCACCTAAAAATTGTATACCGCAGATTCAGGTACAGTTTTTGTGTTTCTATCGTAATTGGTTCTGTGAGCTTAAACAAGAACCTCTTTATCTACTGTAAACTAGGGATACTACCCTGGTTGGTGGGAATGACTCATTGGAAGGTTTTTTTTGTTTGTTTTTTTGCTGCCACTGTAAACTTCAGATCAGTTAATCTGCATTTTGTTAATCTTTCAGTGAGCAATAGTATAAGCTATAAACGTGTAGAGTGATTTGAGCTAGACTCCCTCAAATGTAATAATACCAGGGATAATCTACATCTTTCTCACCAAAATTTGTCAGGACAGTAGTGGTGAATGAGGCCTGGGGTCAGGCCTTCACTTCTGTGGCTTTGAGCAAATCAGCTGTAGAAAACTGTCATAGTTATTGCATTAGTATAGAATGAAAGATACCTTTCTGTCTTGTCAAAGCCAGGCTTTAGAGTTAGAATGCAGAATTTCAGCTCCAACCTGGACTTTCAGAGAAACTGCATTTTAACGGCATCTTTTAAGGTGTCTTAGGTCTCAACTAAGATCATTCTTTGTTGGGGAATCCCTGGCCTTTGCCCCCTCAATTCCAGATTTTCTAATTTTAAAAGATATCAAGGAATTTTGAGGCTTTGTAAACACCACACACTTACATGTGTTTGTGTTCATGTGCTGAGATGACCTTTCTTTGCCCTTAAAAGCATTATACAGTAGTGTGGGCTTAGTATTGAGTGGTCTGCTAGTTTAACGTCAGTTTAAGAGCATGAACTGATCAGAAGTCTTTAAAAGGGGGATAACTACAGCTGTTGCAGCATCCAGTTCATCTTAAGGATTTCAACCATTAGTCACACAATAAATGTTCTGGTTTTAAAAAATATGTGGTGTGCTAAGGTATTTTTAATTGCCTTAGTGTGTATGCATAGTAAAAGTTAAAAATGTAAAGCATAGTTAAGCAGTTTAGAAAATATCCGCCATTAAACCTGCTCCTTTTTTGCCTTGGTTAAAGGATACTGCCCAATAGCCTAGGGACACATTTTCACAAATAACCTTAGGGCTCTTAATCTGGAAAGAAGTACTGGCCCAGTGATCAGTACAACCAAATAAATTGTTGACCTTTTTTCCAATTGCAGTTAAGTATATGCTTAAAATGGGTGATTTGATGCAGAAGTAGTAAATAAAATGTTGCAGCTTATCCATGATGTTGTAAAAATAAATGTCTGAACATATGAATTTGATACTGATTTCAGCATTCAACTGAGATAAGCTCATTTAAATCTGTATTAGTAAAAGTTGAAATGTAAATATTGGAGTTGCTGAAGTAATGGTTTTGTTTTTAACATTATGCAGGCATGGATTCCGTGAAGGAACAACACCTAAACCCAAGAGGGCAGCTGTTGCAGCATCCAGTTCATCTTAAGGATTTCAACGATTAGTCACACAATAAATGTTCTGGTTTTAAAAAATATGTGGTGTGCTAAGGTATTTTTAATTGCCTTGTATCAGTGAATTACTGTAGGATTGGGGATAGGACAACTTAATATTAGAGTTACTTGTTAAGTTACTGTTCTGGGGCACTAGTTTTGACCTGGGTTTTGACCTGGGATTTGGAGTATCAGTGAGAACATGAAGGACGGGTGTTGAATGAGTTTTGGAAAGGTGATGTTAGCTCATCGAGTCTCCAAAACGCTTGGTTGGTGTCTAGTATACAGGCTTATGTGTTATTTAAGGTGGCCAGGTAAGTGAATACCTGAAGCTACTTGCTAGGTGGCAGTCCAAAAAACACTTGAGTGGGGTGGGTTAAGAGAAAGTCTGTAGGGCCATATGCAAACGCAGTGGATTGAATAGAAAGTAAAGGAAAGCGAAATATGTAAATGTGGATTTGTGGACAAAAGGCAATGATAAATAAGGTCCCCAGTAGAATTTTTGTAACCCTCAAATGATCATTGATCTTTCTGTGTTAAAGTGCTCTGAAATTTTTTACCATGCTTTTCCAGCTCTGGTGGTTTATTGTCCGTTATTTGAAATGTGACAAGGCCAACTTTGTTGGAGTGACAGCAGAGAAGATTAAGTGGAGCACGAGTGTTCGAACAGTCACCATAAAATAGAGTGGTCAAGTACTGTCTAACTTACAGCTTTCATTGATTGCAACTTGACCTGTGGAGGATGTTCATGATCTTCAGTGCCTCGCTAACCTTACTTTACTGCACCCTATAATGCTTTGCCAGGATACTAGCTAAGTCTTGCCCTCCTGATTTTCTCTTTAGCTCCTAACTCATACTTCAGATCACAGCTTACAGTCAGTTGTACAGGAGCCCCTGCTGATAGAAACCGATATTGGGCTTCCTGACACAAGATCTGAAATGACAGAGCTCTGTACTTTAGGGATCTATTAAGAGTATGGTTCCTGGAGCTTGGCTGCCATTTGTTAGTGTGATTTTCCTAACTTCAGTGCCTCTGCTCACTGGTAAACTAGAAGGCTAATGGTAACTTTCATGTGTTTGTGAGCACAGTCAAATAGTTAAGCAAAGGTGCTTTTACAGTAGACAACTGAATAATTAGGTTCAAGTTTATGAAATTGCTTTTGATCTAAAACATACAGGTGGTCCTTGAACAACCAGGTTTGAACTGTCTCAATAAATGCAGTATAGCACTACAGACATCTTCCTGATGATTTCTTCACATTATATCTAGCTTGACTGTAAGAATATGGTGTATGATACATATATAAAATGCATGTTGACTGTTAACTAGTAAAGCTTCCAGTCCATTGTTAAGTTTGGGGGGAATTGAATTTACACATGGATTTTTGACTGCATGGTACGTTTGCATGCTAACCCTCCATCGTTCAAGACTTAGCTATACTTTGGCTTGAGAGAACCGAACTGAAATAATCTGACTTGATTGCAAAGTCTTTCTGAAATCTTCCAGTGTTACTACTAGTTGGTTCCTGAATGATGGAGGGACCCATTAAGATAGGTAATAGCCAGTATAGAATAACTAGGCTTTGAGGCAAATGAGCACTGACCTGAAGACCTGTGGAATTAACTGAATACTAGGTCAGGAAAAGCATTGGTGCAAAGGGGAAGGGGGTGTGGGGACTGGTGGGCAGGGATGCATTAACAAAGGCCTGTGTGTTGGAGTATAAGGTGAGCTTACTTCATTTGCCAACGTGTGTGACCCTTAGCACAGAGTAAGTTTTGAAAACTACTCTGGCTCCATGGTAATTCTCCCCACAGACCATGGAAGGCACATGGACCAAATGAAACCGCTCTGATGAATTAGAAGTGATTTTAAAGCCCAGGGAGAAGCAATGGGAAAGAGATGGGGCTGGGTTGGCACATTCTGAAGAGTGGAAGCAGGTGTATTCAGTTGAGTCAGTTTGCAGAAGTTCATGTCTGATGAATTGGATGATATCCTGAGGATTGGTTGAGGTTTGGGCAGTAGGTCCCAGTCTGACAAAAGATGCCCCACTTAAATCTATTGAGACGGTAAAAGGGACACCTGAGCCACCTAATCACCTTACTGAACTGCTGAGGAATTTGTGTTTCTTGGGCAGAGGCTACTCAGGACCAGATGAGTATCACCAACGTGTGGCTGAAATGAGAACCAGAAATACTGAGTGCCTTGTGTCATGTATTATTTACTTGGTCCTTTAATCACAGATAGTGTGGTTTGTCAAGAGAGGGAAGAATCTAGAGGTGTAAGTAAGCTGTGAGCAGATGAAGAAAAGTTTCAAGTAGTAATTAAAGTGCTAATGTAATGAGAAGTCATTGAAGGTTTTGGAACCCCAGTGGCACTAAGGTTAATTTTCATTATCAAGATAAATGTGGAAGGTGGTGATGTGGAGGTCATGAGTCTTGAAGCTGGAAAATCAGGAAGCAGGTTCTGAAATGGTGTGAAAATGAGGAGTGGGCTAAGGTAGTGGCAGGACTGGCTGTATTAGGGAGGTCTCTAACGAGAATATCTAAATCACAGGGAGCTTCCAGCCCCCCTCGGCTGTGTGAACATTCCATGAGATCATATATGCTAAAAAAAATATTACCAGGGAGATAGGAATCTTTGATGACAGTTTTCTGGCCATGGCAAAGAGGTGATTTGTTCATTTCACTGAGGAAGTAGAGTAGAATGGAGGCAAGAGGGGGAAACACTAAACTCGGGTTTTGTTGCAATGCCTGTGGGACACCATGAAGAAGTGTTCAGAAGGAATTGAATAAACCTGGTGGCAGTTCTAGTTAGAAGGCTAGGCTGGAGGGGCGCCTGGGTGGCTCAGTTGGGTAAGCATCCGACTTCAGCTCAGGTCATGATCTCACAGTTTTGTGAGTTCAAGCCCCGCATCGGGCACTGTGCTGACAGCTCAGAACCTGGAGCCTGCTTCAGATTCTGTGTCTCCCTCTCTGCCCCTCCCATGCTCATACTCTGTCTCTGTCTCTCAATAATAAATAAAAAAAATTTTTAAAAAGGTGGCTAGACTGGAGCTCTATAGTGGAAGTAGTGAACTTAGAGTTGTGAAAGGGAACATATTTTAGGCCGCCTAGGCAGCTCAGTCAGTGGGGATTCCCACTCGTAATTTCAGCTCAGGTCATGATCTTGCTGTTTGTGGGTTTGAGCCCCTCATGGGGGCTGTGCAGAGCCTGCTTGGGACTTCTCCCTCTCTGCCTCTCCCCACTCACTGTCTCAAAATAAACTAAAAAAAAAGGGTGAGGTGGGGCCTATTTTAAAGGTTAGAATGGTGAAGATAATTTCCACAGAGATGGGAGGTGATGGTGAGACCTAGTGGCCATTTAGAAATGATGGATGCAATTTCTTGACTGAGGAACTTCAGTAGCCATCCTTCAGACAGTAATGGTTGAAACTAAAAAGATACAAACTCAAAAAAAAAAAAGACGGTTTAGAGAGGCTCAAAGAAAGATGTGGGGAAATGTCCATATACTAGGGAGAGTAGTTCATTCATTTGTTCACCATACAATCTGTGTAGTAATGTTCCTACTATGCGCCTTCCATGTTAGAGGTGCAGTGGGAACAAAAATGTGGTTGAAGTTGACAGTCAACTCCAGTGTTTGCAGAATAATGAACCCATGAACTAGGACAGGGTTGAGTCAGAAAGAAAGGGGATTATTTGACAGGGCATTCAATCACCTGGCTGAGGTCAAGTAGAATGAAGTGGTGGTGGGCAATGAGGAATGGAGAGTTTAGTTTTAAAAAGATGCTTTTGGAAAGATACTGGAAATTCTGTGGTTTTCTTCATTTCTGTTGATGATATAGTGCCCCTTCTCATATATCAAATACCTGTTTAGTGACCTCTGTGTGCCAGAAGTAGTTCCAGGTCCAGGAGATATGTAGAAAATGACAAAAGGACCCTGCTCTGACAGATTTCAATCGTGTGGACTAGGCTTGTGTGTGTGTGTGTGTGTGTGTGTGTTGGAGGTTGACCATTAGCAAGTAGGCAATTTCAGGTAGTGCTAAGTGCTGTGAAGACAAAGATGTGAAAGAGAATGGGGGTGGGGGTAGAGAACCCTTCTTAGAAAGGTGGTTAAGAGGGGTGCCTGGGTGGCTCAGTCGGTTAAGTATCGGACCAGCTCAGGTCGTGATCTCACGGCTCGTGGGTTTGAGCCCTGCTTTGGGCTCTGTGCTGACAGCTCAGAGCCTGGAGCCTGCTTCAGATTCTGTGTCTCCCTCTCTCTCTGCCCCTTCCTGACTAGTGCTCTCTTCTCTCTCTCTCTCTCTCTTTTTTTTTTTTTTTTAAAAAGGTGGCTAAGCTAAATGAAAAGGAGCCACCCCCGCAAAGACCAGAACAGTCATTCCGGCAGAGATTATACTCTGCCTTTTTTGAGTTCTGGATTGGTTGCAAAATTTAGCTTAGGCTATAATTAGCCGAAATTTTGTAATACTGTATATTCATGTAAGAAAAGCAAAGTAACAGGGTGCCTGGCTGGCTCCGTTGGTAGGGCACATAACTATTTTTGGGTTGTGAGTTCAAGCCCCATCGTGGGTGTAGATATGACTTAATTAATTAAACTTCTTTTTAAAAATATTAAAAAGTAATGCATTATAGAATTGTTTTATTTCAGAGAAAGCTTTCTTTTTCACAGCACATATGGATTATATTTAGTTTTTTTTTCCTCAAAACAAAAGTAGTTTGAATCATAAGCAAAGCACAGGGTAGAGACTATCAGTAAACTTAGGAATCAAGAATGGAATCTGAAGCAAAAGTGTCCTTGTACACTAAGAGAGGGATGTTTGTCAAGGAAAATTCCATTGAAAAAATGGTTCCTGTGTATGCAAGTGGTCTGTAGAATAAGCATGGTAAGTGGACTGAGATAAAAACCTAACTTTTTGTGTCCTTTCTTTATACAGTGGGAATATGCTCCAGTGCCCCAGGATGAAGACTTGGTCTGACCCATGTATTTTTAGAGCACTCACAGATAATAAAAAATATTTTCCAGCCATGATTAGTTGTAAAAACAGTTTTACTTCAATAAGTAAAATGTCCAATCCTTTGTAATAAATCAAAACTCAAAGATGACTTAACCTTAATTCAGTGCTTCCAGCCTGACTTCCTTTGGGCTGGATGCCAGCAGTGGAAAAGGGGGAATGGTTGCTCTGGTTTCAGCTTTCTGTATAACTCTGGGACTTGTGAACAGCAACTTTATTCCTCCCTGGATCCAGCAGAGGATTAAGCTTTTACTCTCTTGGGCTCTTGGATTACCTTGGAGATTCCCTACTGATTTCCCTCTCCTGTAGTTCTCATCTCCATTCAGAATAGTCTTTTGTGACTTCTTCCTAGCCCATAGTATCCAGCTTCTTTCTCCTAGGATTTTCTCTACCTCTCAGGGCTGTGTTGGCAGGATCCAAAACTATTCCATGCTGTCTCTTTCCTGAGTGGCCCACATTTGGTCCACAGGAAACATTCCCACATCCCTGACCTGACCAAATTCTGAAGTGCAGGGAGATACAGCAGCAGACCTCTCCTGGCACGCCACCAAAACAGTTGCAGAAAACACATTTCAAAGCTCTGAGTGGTCCCTTTGAAGTTCCCTTCACCATATTTAGGACTAGAAGGTAGCAACCCTTGTTTCCAAGGTTGGATTAAATACTTAAAACTCTTCAAAGGTTTTTCTTTGCCAGTCTCTCCCTTGTACCCCTTTTATATCATCGATCCAAGGATTCTAAATGCTGTGACCAGGTTTTTGGATATATTTTCTGGGGGGGGGAAGTGAGAATGTGTGTCTAATTTTGGTAGTTTCCTAAAGCAAGAAAAGTCCTATTCTGGTAAAGTGTTACATTTATATAGCTCTGCACCATAAACATCTGGCAATGTAAAAAAGTATTTGGTTTGCCCTTAAAAATGTTTAAAATGATTTGAACTCCCACGTGTTCTATAGAGAAAGTAAGTCCTGGAGAGGAAAGGTCTTGAAAAAAAAAAAAAAACAACTGGTAAAATGGTATCAGAGAAAAGTCCAGCTTCCCCAAGTTAGGATAGAGGTAGTAGAGGTGGCTGAAGAGGAAGCAAAGGATACTGTGCCAGGCGGCAAATGGTATTATTTCAGGAACATCATTATCTTGGGCAAATGGGAGGAATGGAGGGGTGGTATATGATCCAGCCACCTCAGAATGGACAAGGCATAGTCAGGGCAGAGACTGTTGATGCCTCCTGTGTCCCAGAGGAGCAGCCCTCAGAGAAGAGTTCCCCAGGCGAGGACACAGGAAGCGGAAAGCCTCAGAGAGAAGTACTGTCCAATTAGGGACGGCTCCTGGGAGAGACACCTCTGGGAACATCCCCTGTGAGGTAGCACAGCATTGCGCGGTGCTTTTACAGTTTCAGGAAACTTGAGAGGGTGTGAAAGGACTCCTTTATTATGGAGAGGAGAAAAGGGCATAGGTCACTTTTAAAGGCACATATTTTCTTTGTTAATAAAAATTTGACAGTGAGTGTTGTTGGAATGCATTCCTTAATGAAGACATTGCACAATGTGAGCTTTTAACAAAGTTATCTTCATTAGTAGAACCCTTACTCATCCATGGCCTGGATGTGGAACCACTGTGCTAATCATACTAATCCTATGTGATAAAGTATAGATCCAAGATACCATGCACATACATAATTTTAGCATTGGGTTAACTTGTTTAAAAGGTAAGAAGAAACCATTTTCCAGTAATCTTGATCAGAGCAAATCTGCTCTTTTCTGATCTACTCCCTCTTAAAAAGTCCTGTGACAGAATATATTATAGAGTAAAATCCTCAACAGTTAAATTTTGAACAGTTTAAAATTTTTGAATAAATTTCATATTCATTAAAGAGAACTTTTAAAGTCTAAATAGACCAATTATAGGTAGATTTAAAGACAGCATCACGCACATTCTCCCTTCTGGGTTTTTTCAATGTCTTGAGTTTAGACTATGCTAAAATCTGTGTAGATGCAAGCACAGACAGGCATTTAGTATTTGCAAAATAAGGAAGCCACTTACTGTATCAAAACGTGGTAGTTTACCACATAAATGCCAGAGATAACATGTAGAGTGTAAAATACAAACATCCAGCAAAAATAGTTGGTATATCAGGGTTCAATGAGACAGAAACCACACAATAATCTGAACAGGAATCCTATAATATAAGGGATGGAGGTAATGAAGAGTTGAATACAAAAATGAAAGAGAACTCTACAGAATGTAGGAAGAGCAGAAATAAAGGAGCAGGCACTACCCCTAGAAGCAGAGATAAGGCACCAAAGGAAAAGGCCTCACCCCTGGAATTGAGATTCAGATGTCAGAGAAAGTAGAGCATAGCTCATTGGGTATTGGAGTGTCTTGCTGCTGGGACTTAGCTGGGAAGCCCGGTGGGATGTTGATGGAGAAGCCATTTACGGGGAGGTGTGCTGCCCAATAGCCTTCTGCTGTGAAACTGCCTGAAGGGGCTCTGAGGGAAGCTTCTGGTCATTTAGGCACCTGTGGCCATTGCAGGAGCCTGGCTCTGGAAAAATCGTAGGCCTCTTTCCCAAGTTTACCAAGAATCATTTTATTTTTAAAGATTTTAAGTAATCTCCACACCCAATATGGGGCTCAAACTTCACAACCCCGAGATCAAGAGTCACATACTCTGCCAACTGAGCCAGCCAGGCAACCCAAGAATAATTTTATTTATGTTTTTTATTTTAGTGCGCACAAGTGGTGGAGTGGGGGTAGGGGCAGAGGAAGAGAGAGAGAGAGAGAATCTTAAGATACAGGCTCCACAGTGGACCCCAATGCCAGGCTCGATCCCATGACCCTGGGATCATGACCTGAGGCAAATTCAAGAGTTGGGCACTTAACCGACTGAGCCACCCAGGTGCCTCCCCACCCCAAGAATCATTTTAATACAGCTTAGAGTTCTTTGTCAGATTTAATCTAAGTAAAATTTGTGCTGACTTGGCCAATATAAATGTCTGTAAAATATGCTAGACAGTCATTGTCTAATTTAGAAATATAATGTGAGCCACAAATGCAAACCATGTATGTAGTTTTAAATTTCCTAGCAGCCACATTTAAAAATGTAAGAAAACAGGGTGCCTGCCTGGCTCAGTCGATAGAGCAGGTGACTCCTGATCTCATAATCATGAGTTTGAGCCTCATGTTGGGTGTGAGATTACTTTAAAAAAATGTAAAAAGAAGTGCCTGGGTGGCTCAATTGGTTAAGCACCTGACCCTTGATTTAGGCTCAGGTCATGATCTCACAGTTCGTGGATTCAAGCCCTGTGTCCATGCTCAGCATAGAGCCTGCTTAGAATTCTTTCTCTGTCTCTCCCCCACCCATGCTCTCTCTCTCTCTCTCTCAGAATACATAAATAAACTTTTTTTTAATGTAAAAAAAGTGAAACTAATTTTATTATATATATTTTTTTACGTTTATTTTGAGAGAGCGAGCAAGCAAGGAAGGGGCAGAGAGAGGGAGAGAGATTTTAATATTTTTTAACAGTATGTCTAACATCATTTACCATGTAATTAGTATAAAACTGGAGATATTTTTCATTCTTTTTTCATACCAAGTCTTCAAAATACAGTCTGTATTCTATAGTTCCAACACATCTCAGTTCAGATGTCACATTTCAAACGTTCAATTGCCATGTGTGGCTAGGGGTTACCCTATCGGGTAGCATGAACCTTGACATCAAGTTTAGCATTTTGATGTTGAGTGATCATTGAAGCTGTCTGAATCAGAAATAGTGTTGGGGGCACCTGGTGGCTTAGCAGTTAAGCATCCGACTCTTCATTTTGGCTCAGGTCATGATCTCACGGTTTGTGAGTTTGAACCCCACATTGGGCTCCATGCTGACAGCGAGAGCCTGCTTGGGATTCTCTCTCCCTTTCTCTCTGCCCCTCCCCCACTCTCTCTCTCTCTCTCTCAAAATAAATTTAAAAAAATGGTGCTGCATTCACCATGTAAATCTATAGGTAAAATCAAAACATACAAAAGTTACTACCTTTAGGTCAATTAAGCCCAGCTTTTTACCTGTAAATTGGTAAAAATAAATAAGTAAGTAAGTAAATAAATAAATAAATAAAATGTTGTGCCTATCTAATAATGTTGTTGTTGCAAAGTGTTCCTATGAGAACAAAATGAGATAGTACATATAAGTTATCAGCCCAGTGCCTGGTAAAAGTTTGATAAATGTTAGTGGTCATTATTATTACTATATAGGTATCATTCCTGGATAAGGGATATCACTTTGATAATAGCAGAAAGTCAGAAAGAACCCTATGAAGACAACATCTATCTAGGTGAATCGACTACAATCAATGATCTATGCTATATTAGACTCCATAGCACTGTAGGCTCAGAAATTTGATTTGATCAGAACAATGAGCATGGCTTATCTCTCAGGTGAAACTCATATTAACCAAGTAACCAAGATGACCATATATCCAACAAACTTGTTTTTAACCTTCTGTCTACAAAAGTAAACTGAAAACTGTCTTTGTGCCAGGCACTGATCTAGGCATTGGGGATATATCAGTGAACCAAGAGGGGAAGGAAGGAAAATGGTCATGGATAAGCCTAAGTCATGTTTAAAACAAAATGACCATCAACTCTTATTATCTAGGTAGGGGTAGGTTAACCATGTGGGAATTATTTCTGATTAAGGATCAGCTACTTGGCGAAGATTCAGTTGAAAGGTAGAGGGAGCAGACAAGGCATGATCCCGAGATATCTACTACATGAGTTCAGGTTCAATCTCAAGGTCATACATTCACCATTTACTCAATTTCTCCACCACACCATGCACTTCACCTGCCTTCATGGTTAATCAGCAAACTGATTAACCCACTCCCAGATAATTAAAAATTGTTTGAAAATTGGTTTGCCAACTTATCAAAAATATAACTGTCAAAAGGGTAGAATGCTTTGGAAGTCTCAACAAACACTTTCTTTAACTCTGAAAGAGCATTCTTATCTTTCTGTTCTTGAGAAAGCACCTTTCCATAGCTTCCATGAACTGACCAAAGAAGAAAGCAGGAAATCCTTGTTTTAACAAAGAGCTAGTAGGCTGAAAGACATGGTTTAAGATCAGATGCAGGGCCTTGGAACACAGCCAAGACAGTCTAATTCATTCCACTCTAAGGCCAACCCAAGTGGGTCTGGACCTGAAAGCAGACGCAATTACTAGGGAAAACTGTGAGGAAACACTGATCCAACATTCCCAGTTCTAAACATGTATACTACCCAAGCACTATCACAAGGGCACAAAGTTCTATGCCTACAGGCATTTATTATTGCATTATTTATAATATATACTTTAAAAACCTAAGTCCCCTAAGTAGAGGTTGAGTTAAATAAATTAGAGTACATTCTTACAATAGAATAGTAATGCAATTGTTAAACACACACACACACACACACACACAAGGCCTCACTATAAAGCTACAGTAGTCAAAGTAGTGTAGTACTCGTATAAGAACAGATATAAATAAGTAGAACATATCAGAGTCCACAAATAGGCCCACACATATATGGTAAATTGATTTTTAAAAGAGGTGCCAAGGTAATTCAACAGAGAAAGAATAGTCTTTTCAGCAAATGGTCATGGAACAATTGGACGTCCATATGCCAAAAAAAATTTTTAAATAAAAAGAATCTCAAGCCATACCTTATACTATGAAATCAAGATGGATCATATGTAAAACCTAAAACTATCCAATACTATGAAAAAAAAAAAAAACAGGAGAAGATCTTTGTGAACTTGGGTTAGGCAAAAATTCCTTAGATATGACATAAAGAGCACAACCTACAAAACAAAAAACTGGTAAATTGGACTTCATCAAAACTAAACATTCCTGTTCTCCAAAAGAAGTAATTAAATAATAAATAAAAAGACCAGACACGAGCTTGAAGAAAATATATGCAAAACATATACGACAAATGACTTGTATTTAGAAGAAGTGAGTAATTAAAAAAATTAATTTCCCATTTTTTAAAATGGGCAAAAGAATCAAACAGACAGTTCACCAAAGAATAATTAAGCATGACAAATAAACACACGAAAAGATGCTCAACATCATTAGTCGTCAGGGAAATGCACATTAAAACCACAATGACATAGCACCACATATCTACTAGAGTGGCTAAAATGAAAAGCAAATAAATAAAAAATGCTAATACCAAGTGCTAATAAATGCTTGTACATTGCTGGTGGAATTGAAAAATGGTATAGCCATTTTGGAAAACAATCTGGCTGCTTCTTATAAAGTTACACATATACCTACCGTGCAACCCCAGCAATCTGACTCTTGAGTATTGTATGCTAATGTGTATAGCAGGCTATTCCTGCTCTCCGAACTGAAACAACGCAAACAGCACAGCACGAATGGAGAATAGGTAAATACATTTTGGTATATACACATAATGGGATACTATTAAGTAATAAGTAGCAATAAGCTACTGACACATGACACAACCTGGATAAATCTCAAAAGGGTTAGGCTAAGTGAAAGAAGCTGGATGCAAAAGTCTATATATTGTATGATTTTCTTTGTATGGCATTCTGGGAAAGGCAAAATTATGTGGCCAGAAATCAAAAGGGCACGAAGGAATTTTAGGGGGTGGTGGAGGTATTCCATATTTTAACAGTGGTGGTGGTTACTGTATATATTTTTTTCAAAACTCAATGAATTCTACACCTACAAAAAGGTGAATTTTATTATGCCAATCATACTTGAATAAATGTGTTTAAAAATAAAAAGAAGGAAGGTCAGAAGACAATGGAGCAATATCTTCAAGATTCTCAAGGAAACTCTCGAAGTTAAAACCCTATATCCAATCAAACTACCAAGTGTGAGGGTAGAATAAAGGCATTTTAAAATACATAAGCTCTCAGAAAAATTTACTTCCCTGTGCCTTTTTCTTAAAGATACTGGTGGAATAGATTTCACACAAACCAGGGAAAACAGAAACAAAAACAGGCGAAAAAAAAAAAAAAAAAAGGAAACCATTGTTTTGTATACATGAAACAATTTAAGTCCAACACAGGACAAAGGTAAAGGGACTCTCTAGGAAGATGGTGAAGGGGGATTCTTGGGTGATAACTCTGACACATGTGTAGAAGGCAAATAAGGTAAGAAAGCTCTGTCTAGGAGAGTTGTGTTCAAGAAGATCAAACTAATAATATATATCACACATGTTTTAATGTCTTAAGAGATTTTAGGCAATTGGAATGGGGCTGAATTGATAAATACATAGAAAACTAAGCAAGTAAAAAACATGACAAAGCATTAATTAATACTTTCTGCATGTCATACATTTCATGCATATTATTTAAAAAAAAATTTTTAATATTTATTTTTGAGAGACAGAGAGACAAAGGGTGAGTGGGAGAGGGACAGAGAGAGAGACAAACACCCACAGAATCCGAAGCAGGCTCCAGGCTCTGAGCTGTCAGCACAGATCCCGATGCGGGGCTCGAAATCACGAACTGTGAGATCATGACCTGAGCCAAAGTCGGATGCTTAACCAACTGAGCCACACAGTGCCCCCACTCCATGCATTTTAATGTCCTGAGAAAATATTTTAGACAATTGGTAGAGAGTTTGGGTTGAATTTATGATAATATATAGAAATCTAACCAAGAAAAAAACATGACAAAATATTAGTTCCAGACAAAACAGTCTTCTACTAAAGGTCTGTAATCAAATAAGACACCTAGAAGATTCTCCAAGGAAGAATTTCATAGAGTCAAGTAATCTAGAACCATTTCAGTAAAAATAAAACATGCTAGACTTAGACCAAATGCCTAACACAAACAGAATAAAATTCCCACATAAAACCACCTTAATTTCTGAAATTAAAAGTTCTACACATTTTTCCTTTTTGAGAGAGAGAGAAAGCATGAGCGCGTGCAGGGGCAGAGGGAGAGGGAGAATCTTTTTTTTTTTTTAATGTTTATTTTTGAGAGAGACAGAGTGTAAGCAGGAGGAGGGGCAGAGAGAGAGGGAGACACAGAACTCAAAGTGGGTTCTGGGTTGTCAGCACAAAGCCCAATGTGGGGGCTCAAACTCACAAACTGTGAGATCATGACCTGAGCCGATGTAGGATGCCCAACTGACTAAGCCCCCCAGGTGTCCCAAGGGAGAGAGAATCTTAAGCAGGCTCCACACCCAGCACAGAGCCCAATGTTGGGCTCGATCTCAGGACTGTGAGATCATGACTCAAGCCGAAATCAAGAGTTGGATGCTAAGTCTACTAAGCCACCCAGGCGCCCCTCCACACATTTTGTAATGTACTTGAATCTGTGCTTTACTTTATATAAGAAAAATAATATATATAAAGAATATGAGAATTAAATTAGTAATACCATGTACTGATTACATACATAAGGAATAATATTCCTTACTAAAACAGGAAAAAAATCAGGTCTTGAACTCCTTTCTTTCCTCCATAATTTACTAGTTACTGAGGAAACCACCAAAGCTAAATAACAGCGTGCATCTATCTACCTATCTAATCTCCTCTTGATACATTCATCATAACTTTTAGCAAAGCTGTACCATTGTAAGATTCTTTTAAAAAGTATAAAATATTTTAAATATCTGAAGAAAATATTTTAGAATGGAGACCTATCTTTCTTAGATTTTTAACCATTTTATATTTTCCTTAGTTCAAAAGCATTTAAGGGTGACAGAAAAGATAGAAATAAAACTCATATGGTTATTACTAAGTGAAAGAAGCCAAGTCTGGAAAGACTCCATGTTATATGATTCCAATTAGATGACATTCTGAAAAGGGCGAAATGATAGAAACAGGAAAAAGTGGACAGAGTTGAACACAGGAAGCATAAGGGATTTTTAGGGTGGTGAAAATATCCTTTTTCTTGTTTTGTTTTGTTTATTTTTGATAGAGAGAGAGACAGAGCATGAGTAGGGGAGGGGCAGAGAAAGGAGGAGACACAGAATCTGAAGCAGGCTCCAGGCTCTGAACTGTCAGCACAGAGCCCGACACAGGGTTCAACTCCATGAACTGCAGGATCATGACCTGAGCCAAAGTCAGACACTTAACAGATTGAACTATCCACGCACCTCAAGTATGGTGAAAATATTCTGATACCTTAATATTGGGATACATGGCATTGAACCCAAACCCACAGAACTCTATAGCTGGAAGTGAACCTTAATGTATGCAAATTTTAAAAAGTCACTTGCAAGGTTGTGGTGTAAGGCCAAATATTAAGTCTCAATATTATATGTTGCCTTGACATCCGGTAATATTGAGAGGGCCTCAAATGGCCCAGCTCTAAGTTCCCCTCTCCATTCTGCTCCCACAGAGAAGTTTCTGTAGCCAAACAACCCTCGTTACCAAGAGGCCAGGCATAGTTAGTGCTAATCCCTGACTAGTGGGTTCAGTTCCCTGAAAGCTTGTAGAATTATTCAAACAACTAATCACATTCTTCATAGGAACCAGGAGGCACCCCACCCTCGTGATACTATAAGGACTGCCTTCTGAAGCCACTGGTTGTTCATTCTGTTCCTGAGTGCAACCTCTGTGTGGCCCAAATGGTATGTGGTGCCCCCCTCCGCTAGGCTGTGCATACATGTGACCAATAGACTGCTGTTGACACATCTGTCTTGTGTTGGGTGTTGTGTGTTTGGCCATCTCCATAACCCAAAGGAGGGAATTTCTCCCTCCCCAACATGGTGCATAGGAGATTAAAACAAAGGCCAGAGCGTCCCAGGAAGGAATGCAAATTGTGACAACATAATCTCCTGGTATTATGCGTGTATGAAATGACCTCACTGAAGGGGGTGGAGGGAAAAGGTGCTTACCTAAGGAAATGGTGGAGTCCAGACTAGGACTTGGAAATGAAGGGAGTCTATACGACTAAAGACAAAAGGAACTGCACACAAGCACTGGACTCAAGTTGATACAGTTGTTATCCACAGGGGTAAGGTTAACAATTCTGATACTTCCATAAATATATATATGCTACTCCAGCTGAGCAATTAAGTAAATGGATGTTAAGTAATGGAAGCTAGGTTCTCACTGTTGGAGCGGGAATTTATAGGTAAGCAAAGGGAAGAAGATAGGATAACCTATGCAGTAACGAATTAGAATTGGTTGTATGAAATCATGGTTAGCTTATTATGGAGAGGGGCAGTTCTACATATAGAATTATTTAGAGATATGGGTATATTTATTGGTTAGTATATACACATATATTTCCTTGCTCTGTCAGCTGAGAGGTTCTAGAAGCAATGACACACCACACACCAAATCTTGTGTTCTAATACCAGTTTCCAAAAAAGGTAATCAGGACACCTTGGAGAAATGGCTGATCCTAGCACTGGGGCAGGAAATATACAAGATGAGCCTGCAGCATCTTGTAGTGCCAGAAAGTAAGAAAGCAGTAAACAAAAAAAGCAATAAAGGCTACATTGATGGAGGTATGTCAAAAGGACACAGGAGCCAACTGAAAAAGCACCCACTGACCAAAGCTGGAACAATTTGAGCAATAAAATGAAGGAGTATTGGATTATAACCCAGTTATAAAATAAATATTCATGAGTCTACACTGCTATAAATAAATTATTGAATAAATGAGTGAATGAATGAATGAATGAATGGGAGACAAGAGGGAAATCTCCTGCGGAGAATTCCAAATAATTTATGTAGATAGCATACCATGAAGGAGTGGAAGCATAACTCTCTAACCCTTAAATGTGGGATGTGGTTAGTGATTTCCTTCCAAAGAATACAGAAAGGAGTACAGTATGGAAAGGAGGGAAAAGAGAGTAACTCTACAGTAGAGAAACCTGACAAACACAACCTTTGGCAGGTAATTAAAGTCAACATCAACAATGATGAACAAATCATGTGGATAGTATGAACACTTGATATATTGTGATTAAAATGGACCATTGTCTTTGTTCTTCCTCCCAAACCCATAACACCAGTCTAGCCATAAGGAAAACACCAAATTCCACAAAAGGCATTCTACAAAATGTCTGACTAATACACCTCAATAATGTCAAGGTCGTCAAAACCCGGAATACCTGAGAAAACCAGAAATACTTGTCACGGCCAAGAGGAGCCGAAGCGGACATGATAATTAAATGTAATGTGGTATTCTGGATTTTGGAACAGAAAAAGAGCATTAGGTAAAAATTAAGGAAATTGTGGATTTAAGTTAATGATAACATATCAGCATTGGTTCATTAATTGTTACAAATGTAAGGTGTTGGTAATAGTAGAAACTCACTGTGGAGTTTATGAAAACTCTGTACTATCTTTACATATTTTCTGTAATGTTAAAGCTGTTCTAAAAAATAAAGTCTACTAGGGCACCTGGGTGGCTCAGTCAGTTCAGCATCTGACTCTTGATTTGGGCTCAGGTCATGATTCCAGAGCCATAGGATCAAACCCCACATTGGGCTGCACGCTGGCCATGGGCCTACTTAAGATTTCTCTCCCTCTGCCCCTCTCCCTGTCCCTGTGCTTGTGCACTCTCTCTCGCAAATAAATATATAAGTAAATAAATAAATAAAATCTACTAGAGGCGCGTGACTGGCTCAGTCAGAGGAGTGTAGAGCTCTTCATTTCAGGGTAGTGAGTTTGAGCCCCACATTGGGTGTAGAGATTACTTAAATAAACTTAAAAAATTTTTTGTTTAAAAACTACTCATGTCTCTGGAGGCAAGGAAAATAAAAGCAAAAATGAACTACTGGGACCTCATCAAGGTAAAAACTTCTGCACACCAAAGGAAACAATCAACAAAACTAAAAGGCAACCAACAGAATGGGAGAAGATATTTGCAAATGACATATTGGATAAAGGGTTAGTATCCAAAATCTATAAAGAACTTGTCAAAGTCAACGCCCCAAAAAAAAATTATTTAGTGAAGAAATGGGCAGAAGACATGAATACTTTTCCAAAGAAGACATCCAGATGGCTAACAGACACATGAAAAGATGCTCCACATCACTCATCATCAGGGAAATACAAATCAAAAACGACAATGAGATACCATCTCACACCTGTCAGAATGGTTAAAATTAACAACTCAGGAAACAACAGATGTTGGTAAGGATGCAGAGAAAAGGGAACACTCTTGCACTGTTTGTGGGAATGCAAACTGGTGCAGCCACTCTGGAAAATAGTATGGAGGTTCTTCAAAAAATTAAAAATAGAACTACCCTATGACCCAGCAATTGTACTATTTGGAATTTATCCAAAGGATACAGGAGTGCCGATTCAAAGGGGCACATGTACCCCAATGTTTATAGCAGTGCTATCAACAATAGCCAAACTATGGAAAGAACTCAAATGTCTATCGATGGATGAATGGATAAAGAAGATGTGGTATATATATATGCAATGGAATATTACTTGGCAATCAAAAAGAATGAAATCTTGCTATTTGCAACAATGTGGATGGAACTAGAGTGTATTATGCTATGCTAAATAAATCAGAGAAAGACAAGTATCACATGATTTCACTCATGTGGAATTTAAGAAACATACCAGATGAACATACGGAAAGGGAAGGAAAAATAAGATAAAAGCAGAGGGAGGCAAACCATAAGAGACTCTTAAATACAGAGGACAAACTGAGGGCTGCTGGAGGGGAGATGGGTGGGGGGGAGGGGCTAAATGGATGATGGGCATTAAGGAGGGCACTTGTTGGGATGAGCCCTGGGTCTTATATGTAAGTGGTGAATCACTGGATTCTACTCCTGAAGCCAAGACTACACTGTATGTCAACTAACCTGAATTTAAATAAATAAATTAAAAAAAATAAGATTCTATCAACCACATTTTATAGCTTAAAAAAAAAATCTAAAAAAAGCATCTGGGGAGCCTAAAGAGTAATATTTCCCTGAAAGTAAAGAATAAATAACCGAAGAATAAGGCACACAGGGGAAATATGTGTTATGACATATGACAAATATGACAAGCCCAGGTATGAGGTTAGAACACTAAAGTGCACACCTTTAGTAACTATCTTTGTTAGAGGCAGGCTGTAAATCTGGACAAGCAGGAGTGAAGAGGCTTTGTATGTCTGCTTCTTATCGCATCCCTTACATTCTTACACTACACCTGCACTGAGGACGGGATGGTAGCACAAGATTAGAGGGATCTAAGCTGGGCAGCTGCACAGGACTCAGTCTGTAAGTGATACTGCACATCTCTGGGGTGCCACGACATCACTCAAACTTTTGTCTATCTGAGCGCTTCTTGGAAAGGGATGGTGAAAAAGAACTACTTTGATAAATTACTTGGGGTGGGAGAAGACCCCCACCCTACAGAATGTGTGCTTGGTCGGTCTGTTGACTGCTAAGAAGTGAGGGTCTGGGAATGGCAGTGTCTTTGCTCCCTGGGACATTGTTCCAGCAATCTTCTATTTTGTACCCTTCCACTTAGGTGAATGTTCAACAAAAAAAAAAAAATTTTAAGATTTTATTATTTTTTTAAGTAATCTCTACATCCATCATGGGGCTGGAGCTCACAATTCCAAGATCAAGAGTGGCACGCTTTTCTGACTGAGCCAGCTAGGTGCCCCAATGTCAAATATATTTTTAAAGAATATCGTTTTGAGGGGAACCAAATGAGTAGTCTGAATGGAGAGCCAAATTATTAGCCCATTCAAGATATCCAAGTGTTTATCAGCTCCTTGTATTAGCAAATTGAGTAAAAACAAGTCTAATAGTGACCAAAAACAGGAAAGTCCAATTATCTCTTTCTCTCTCCCTAATATTCCCAAGGACATTATTTCCCTTAACTGATAAGAATAGGGCAACAAAGTTTGGAGTTACATTTTTTGGTGAATGAATGCACTTTATGCTGCTGATCATGAATAGATTCACACACCTGGTACTCAAGAGAATCAACTTGGAGGTGGGCAGGGCTGATGTTTTCTCATTAATAGTAAGTAATCCAACCAGGATCAACCAACCACCTGTACATAGAGATGGGCCAAGTGAGTCCTTGCAAACAGTGCCAAGATTTTCCCTAGAAAACTGTTCTGGGCCTGTATCTACCAGGGTAACTGAAGCTTAAAATTTCTCATCAGAGAGACATTTTTGCCTAAAAAGTTTCTAATTAGGAGTTAGGAATCGTCTACCCTACATAAACGGGATAATTATCCACAAACTAATTTTAATCACTGTAACTTCTTGGGAGCTTCTAATATAAATTGACTGCTCTTCTTTCTGTCTCTCCCATAGGCTTATATTGCTTCTGGAGCCTTGTAATTATCCATATTCTATCTTAGTAAGTCTTCTGTCCTTAGATCTCTTAATTCTACAAACTGGGGAGATCTCTGTCATACTCATTGCCCTACTTCATCTGCCATTTGTTTAGTGATGACGCCCCATCTATATGTCTAGATATTTCTTTGACCTTTCTTTGGAGTAATAGGCCTACATTACCAGTATCATCCTGGATATCTTTACCTGAATGTCTTTGGATGCCCTAATGTTACAAATAGAATTGTAACATCCCAGTCCCCTAATAATCCCTCCAGAAGCCTAGGAGGTAACTAAGATTCCTTCCTTATCCTCTCTGTCCACACCAATCTCTGTACATTGCTCATTTCATGTCTACATGTGTCTGGAGTTTTGCCCTTTTCATAATAGTGCCTATCTCATCACTCCTTCACCAGATAATCACCAATTCTCCTGTTTTATCACCACTTTGGTCTTGCTCTTTTCCAATCCATCCTCCACACTGAATTCAGACTTTACAATTTTTTTCTAACAGTTAAAGTTTTCAACTCTGTAATGTATGCATAAGGTTCAAAAACAAAAAGTTAAGAAGGGTACAGAGGGAAAAGGGTGCCCCTTACACCTGACTTCTTGGTCACCCTCCTACCAAAGGTACAGATAGCCATCAATTTCTTTGGTAAAGAAAGTAATTCTAAAATGCATCTACTTCATATCTTCTGTGCCTCATTATAATGTCCAAATTGAGAAGTGCAAATGAGGTCTTTCAGGATTTACTCCTGTTTCTCTTTTGTTTCTTCTAGTAAGTCCCTCTGTACATGTCGATTTCATCCCCTGTAACTACTTTGTTCTTCTCCAAAAGCCTAAGGCTTCTTTCCATCTGTGATTTTACTTATGCTCTTCCCCTTACTGGGATCCCCATGTTCCCCCACACAATGCCACCCTTCTTTGAGTGTAGTGCAATATCCCTTACTATTCCCCTAACTATATTCAGGCTGAAGCCTTTGTGAACCTCCAAAGATAAAGGTTATGTATGCCTTCCCTTCATGAAACTCTTTTGAAAGGACCATATACAGGGGCACCTGGCTGGCTCAGTTGGTGGAGCATGGGACTCTTGATCTTGGGGTTGTGAGTTTAAGCTCTATGTTGGGTGTAGAGATTACTTAAAAATAAAATCTTTGGGGTGCCTGGGTGGCTCAGTTGGTTAAACAACTGACTCTTGATTTCAGCTCAGGTCACGATCTCACAGCCAAGAGACAGAGGCCCGCGTCAGGCTCTGCGTTGAGGGTGGGGCCTGCTTAAGATTCTCTTTCTCCCTCTCTCCCTCTGCTCCTCCCCCGTTTGCGTGTGCACATGCACGCTCTCTCTCAAAATAACCCCCCCCCCAAAAAAAACCTTTTTAAAAAAGAAATATATATGTGTTTTTATTATAGCACCTATCACATTGCCTTGTTGAAGGCAGTACAGTGTTCCTTTGTTTTTTGAGTCCTCAGAGTTTAGCAAACTAATACCTAGTTGTTATTGAATATTAGTTACAGTGTAACTACAAGTAAACTAAGGACATATGAAGCTGCATTAATAGAAGTGTGGTCTTAGAATTTTTATTTCTGGCTATCATATTCACTTTTTAATTTTTAATTTTAATTAATTTTAATATTTGTTTGTTTGTTTATTTGTTTATTTTGAGAGAAAGAGAGAGCGTGCACAGGGGAGGGGCAAAAGAGAGGGAGACATAGACTCTGAAGCAGGATCCAGGTTCTGGGCCGGCAGCACAGAGCCCGATGTGGGGCTTGAACCCACGAACCGTGAGATCATGACCTAAGCCGAAGTCAGACGCTTAACTGACTGAGCCACCCAGGCCCCCCCTGGCCACCATATTTAGAGAAAGAGATTGAAGAAGTGTAATATCCACCTGACAGTGTATGGTTTACTAACACTGTGATGGCCTTAAGAAAAGACCAAGAGAATGCACAGCTCCCTTAGACTCTCCAAAGCACCAAAAAGGAAACAGTCGACAATTACTTAGCTTCCTTATACCAGCGGTTTTCCACCGTGGTGTTGGGTCATTGTGGTGTGTTTCATCAGTGCCGAGATGTATGCAACTTGTTTGTACTAATAAAAGCTGAAGTACTGAAATCGGAAAACAATTTACTTTTCCCTCCCTCTTAAACAATGCGGAATCAAGGTTGCTCCTGTAAAGTCACTCCTGTCCACTTATATTCCAATATACTCTGCTGAGTATAGGGGCAGAGTTACAACTGATGGGTTTGGAAACTGGGGGTGAGCCACAGTTTGCCTTATCTTCACTTCTACCCTGTGACAATGTTGATTGAGCATGTGAATATTATCTGTCTTGGGTGGGAGAAATGTAGGGAACTATCACCCTAGACTATGAGCTCAAGGGTAGGGGCCACGAATTTTCATTTTGTATTTATCCACCGTGTGGCAGTGCTTGAAGAAAGAAAGGAGGAGGGTGTGTGGATGGATCAATGGGAGAATCAAAGGAAGAGAGGGTGGAAGAAAAGGTGACAAAAAACTTTTTAAAAGGAATGAAGGAAAGAGAAAAAGCAAAGGATTAAAGGAGACTTATTATTTACTTTCTTAGAAACTTAACTGAATTCAGTGTTTAACACAACATAAGGAAAAAAAAAAAAAAACCCAGCAATAAAAGCTGCTTAAACAGAGACTATGGGAGACCAAATAAGGCGACCTCTAAGTTCCTATTCGATTCTTTGATCTAAGATGCTAGGTTTTATTTCCCCAACAATGCTTTTGAGTAAACAGTGGCATTTAATGAATATTTATTAAATAAAATTATAATCTAAAACGTTATAGCAGAAACAAACTGATTTTTCTGTTAAAAAAAAGTTTGTATTACTTTTTAAATTGGGTTTTCATAGTTTTGTGGAGATTGACAATTGGTTTGCAAAATTCAGCTTCAGTTTGCTCCCTTGTAAGATCCTCTGTGGCTTAACCACAAAGGGCTGAGGTACTTTGTGATTTTTTTTCTTTTAGGTTAAAAGAAATAACAGAATTTTGCTAGGCTGAATTCTAGACATGATGCAAATTTAAAGTAATTTAAGATGATATTTCAGGGTAGGGGATTAAAGTTTTTTGGGGTGTGTGTGTGTGTGTGTTTTCCCTGAGAGAATCCAGCAAGCTATTTCTGCTTTGTAAAGATCCAAAATGTCTGAGCTGCAGAAACTCACAAGGCAAACAAGTAAAGGTGAAGAAACCAGACAGCAAAAATTACAACTGTGACCACTGCCCACCCCACAAATATGTCATAGCCAGACTTCTTCTTAAGTTTCTGGTCCTTCAGAATATGTACTGTCCATAAAAATTCATCCAAGGCTAGTTGTTAACTATTCTGTGTTTATTTGATCAAAAGCTCAAGCTTTTGCTTCTTCTGCGGTGCCTCGGTTGGAACAAAGCCGTGCTTAATGCATGTTACCTTGATTTCATAAATAGCATATAAAAATAAGAGGAACCGGGTAGCTTTGGTTAGGAAGAAAAAGGATAACATTTTTAGTCTCACTTTTTTATATTATTTTCTTGAAGAGCTCAACTCTTTGCCCACTGACACTGGCCCAAATGCTATGACTCTGCAAAATTGAGATATCTTGTTTTTTTAGACATTTGATTTTGCCCGTGTCAGCAGAATACAACTGAGTTGTGAACTGGCTTAACAATTTTAATTTGAATAAGCATACTTTCTCTACTTCCTCTGTGATATGGCACGATCACGTCTGTATAGATAATAGAGTAAATTTTACTCATTGCGGGTACAATACATATTTGTCGACTGATCTGGTTGATGCAACTGTAAGCCTTTTTTCAGTTCAGAGTCTACATTTTACCGACACCCGAAAAATACTAATTCCTATGTCTGTAACATCCCATTCCTGAGCAAACACACGTTCACAATATTCGCAACCTAATCCCTTCCAACAGAGCTTGCTTTTGGGAAGGAAATTTCAGAAAAAGCATCCAGAAGGAGGAAAGACCAACAACGCTACTTGAGCTGTCGAGGTGCCCAGTAACAACTTACTGGCTTAAAGTAACAACAACAACAACAAAGAGCAAGGGGAGGTGGGTGGAGAAAGGGGAAACTCCATCAAAGATGCAACTGACAACTCCCAGCGGCTTTTAGATTCCATCCGAACAGGAAAAACGAAAAGGTTAGAAAGCAGTGGCAGGGCGGTGTCCCCTGCCATGTTTCAATTCACGCTGCGCTAGTAACGAGCCACGCAACTGCTTCACCAGGGCGGGCTTCCTCAGTGCCCAACTCTCCCCTCGGAATCACGAGGAGATCGGTCCCCCTGCCCAGGAGGAACGACCGGGGGAGACCGCTGCCGGCACAAACTCCGCCGCGGAGCCGAGGGGCTGCCGCCCGCCCCCGCAGCCCAGGAAGCCCTCGCCCGCGCGCAGGTGGGCGGGCGCCCCAGGCCCAAACGAAGCCGCGCGAGGCAGGGGGTCCCGGCGGCCCTCGCAGCGACCCCCGCCCGCCCCGCCAGGGGGAGCGTCTGCGCCCGACGGCCGGCAGCGGGGACCCGGCGGGCGGCGCTGGGCGGCGGCCCCGCGGCGCGGCTGCCCTCCCGCGTCCCCACCCCCCGCCCCGCCCGCCCCCGGCGCGGCCCTGCCCGCCCCCTCCGCCCCCTCCCGCGGCGCCATGCGCAGACTCAGTTCCTGGAGAAAGATGGCGACAGCCGAGAAGCAGAAACACGACGGGCGGGTGAAGATCGGCCACTACATCCTGGGGGACACGCTGGGGGTCGGCACCTTCGGCAAAGTGAAGGGTGAGGACCCCCGCGGCAAGGGCGGGCCCCGGCCCGCGATCCGGGCGACTTCCGCCTTCCTCTTCTCTTCATCCTCCCCCCGCCCCGGCGTTCCTCCTCTGCCGGGCTCGGCAGCCCCCGTCCGGGCTCCAGCGGGAGCGGAGCCCGCGGCCCCGCCGCGGGACTGCGGCGCGACCCTCCCCGGCGGGGTGGGGGTGGGGAGGGGACCGGTCGCCATGGCGACGGCGCCGCGGCCGGAGGGGCTCGCCCGTGAGAGGGGCGGGGATGCGGAGGTGCGAACTTTCCCAGGTGGGGCAGTCTGGCGCTGGGTGCAGGCGCCGGGGTCTCGGCGCAGAGCCCGGGCGAGAGGGCCTCCCGCTCGCTGGGGCTGTGCTCCCCGGGCTCAGGGCCGGCCCATCGCTTCCCCGGGAGTCCTCAGTATTGTCCGTATTTCCGTCCTCTTTAGGAGGTTCTCGACTTACCTGCCCCGGCTGATTCTCAAGTGTGAAATGTGTCGTTCCCCTCCTTCCTCCGCCCCCGCCCCCTCCCAGCTAAGCTTGCTTTGGGCTTAGCTTACGGAATTCAAAAAAGAGGGCCATCTCGTCCGGAAGGATGACTAATTTTTTTCGAAGCAGTTAATGAATGTAAACTGGTCCTGTATTTGCGATGCATGGTTTATGTTTTGAATGCAGACTCCGTGCCTTTAGTGTTTCGGATTTATCAGTTTTGCAGTCTCTGTGTGCCAAACCTGGTAGGTAGTGCAGACGTTGCCTGCAGATAGTATTTATTAGCTCATTAATGTAGTTCGTTTCCATTTATTTGCACAGGATATTTTTAACAACTTAGTGCACATCATTTGAACTTTTTTAAGGAAAGTGGAATCTCTTATCCTTGTGTTTCAACACAATATTTTGGAAATAACAAACTTGATCTCCAGCCCACCAATTCTGGCACAAAAAGTGTTGTTTTTTTTTTTTTTTTCTTTTTAAGTGTATTTATTTATTTTGAGGGGCAGAGAGAGAGAGACGGGGAGAGAAAGAATCCCAAGCCGGCTCCACGCTGTCAGTACAGAGCCACGTGCTCCATGCAAACCTGACATCCTGACCTGAGGTGGAATCAAGAGTGAGTCCCTTAACTGATGGAGCCACCCAGGTGCCCATGGCACAAAAAGTTTAATTGCAAACCTTGTGAGACATAAGTTTTTTTTTCTTTAAAATATTTTACTTTGTTATTAGGGAGGTAGAGGAAGAAAGCATGGAACTGATAAATATAATTCATGCATTGGCTTTGGATAGATAATAACCTGTGACTTGCATATACTGAGCTCTTGGTAAATATTTGACTTGAAAGAACAAAAAAGTTGTGAAAGTCTGTGCAGTGAATTAACTAACTGAGCCTTGCTTTACCGGAGCTAAAATAAACATTTTCTGATTTTATCTAGGGATGGAAGAGGAGAACCCTTCCTTCTCTTGCTCTTTCTGAGTCATAGAACTGGAAAATTGCTGTATAGCCCACAGGGAAGCAACTGCCTAAGTCTTCTTATGAGAATCAGCAAGGCCAACAATGTAAGAAAGTAAGAAGCAAATGCCAGAATAGGGTAACAACAGCCATCAGGGTGGGTCTGTATTAGGCCAGTAAGATGTCTCTGTGCCCTTGAAGTTATTTATTTTGGGCTATGCTGTTTCTTTACTTGTTAGCAATCGCAAACTGCTTTTCCTTTTCAAGTATTTGTAAGACATGGTCATTAATGCCCCAAAATAGTCTTGATAACCTCACTCCTCCCAGGACTCTGCTTGGATTAGGATGCTCATCATTCTAATGTAGAACTGTGCAACGTCAGGTCTCATTTTCTTATTTGCTAGATGGCTTTTGGCATGGCAGATAGGAAAGCAAGAGGAAAATGTTCATGTTCTGGATTTGATCTGTGATGTGGCTGTAACATGAATCCCTCCAGTGAGTGCTGTTCTTTATCCTTCACTCTTTCACATGTGCCTGTGTCTTGAAGTACCAAATACTGTCAAAGTCAGCCTCTCCAAATTGACTAATATTGGCCAAATGTAGAAAGGCCAGTATTAGTCAAAGAATCGCATGTCTCATAGATAGGGTTAAATTTGTTCATAAATATATTAGTTGATATTAGTCAAAATCTTCAACCAGTGCTTTTTTTTTTTTTTTTTTTTTTTAAAGAGAGAGAGCGGGCATAAATGAGTGATGGGCAGAGAAAGGAGGAGAGAGAGAGAGAGAGAGAGAGAGAGAGAGAAGCAGGACTCATCCGAAGTGGGCCTTGTGATTTTTTTTTTTTTTTTACCCAAAGCGGGGCACCTGAAGCAGGGCTCAAGCTCACCTGTTGCAGGACTCGAACTCACGAACCATAAGATCACGATGATCTGAGCTGAAGTCAGATGCTTGACTGACTGAGCCACTCTCTTTCTGTGGTTCTCTCTCCAAAGCAAGGAAACCTCAGCCTACCTCTCATGAGTCTCATTGGCTCATACAGTCCCTGGGGTCGGGGATGCCAGGTGCTTGTGTTCCTAAGTAGGTACCAGCAAGGGAGATAGCATTACTCTTGGGAGGACCGTGGCCCACTGTTAGATGCGTGTGTGTGTGTGTGTGGTGGGGGCATCTTCTTATCTTCTTCTGAAGTACTTATTGGGAGACAGAATAAATACTTTACACAGAAATGGGCATTAATTGTTAGGAGAAAGAAAAGGGGGCCTAGATTCTCAGGGAGCCGGCAGAAATAACCTATGACAGTGGCGATGTTGGCAACTTTCACTAGCCTTAATTTGACAAGAATTTTTATGAATGCTACAATTAGCCATATATTTCAATGGAGATAATTCAGAGTATATGCAGCTTTTAAAATTAGTTATACACTTTGGTAAATTTAACATAGAAAAGGAATCTAATAGAAGATGTGATACTGATATGCAGAAAAATTCCTGATACGATATTTCATGCTTAGAGGGACTGTGAATTTGCAGTGATTATTTTGTTTTTTATTACAGTCTAAAAAAGTCCTTTGGTAACAATGCCAACGTTTTGAGGGGAAGGTTTAAACAGACAACTCGGGTTGGTTTGGGATTACGCTTGAATTATCTTTTTTATTTCCAAGTTCTCTTTTTTTTTCTTTCTTTTTCCTGGTTGTCAAGGTGTTAGTCTCCATTCCCGCACAGAGTCCACTCACTTTTCCCCAGGTACAACCATTATAAAAGAAAGCACATATGAGCACAGTCATGTTATTGTTGCGGTAAATTAAAATGGCACTTTCTGTTAAGTTTTCCAAGAGAAGAGAAGATGGTCTTTTTAGTGGTGTAGGTGGTCTCTAGCAAATGAGTTGTTTATACATATAATCTATTAATTAAGTTGGTATTTTTCTACATAAAACTGCAATTTCAGGTAAATAGGCCACTGTTCCCTTTGTGAATGAATCACAGTAGAAGTTATTTAAAAATTTAAGGAGGGTGCGTCTGCTGTAACTCTTAATCTTGGGGTCATGAGTTTAAGGCCCTACATTGGTATGGAGCTTACTAAAAAAAAATCTTTAAGGACAAAAAACATGTGTGTGTGTGTGTATCAGCATCGGTAGATCTCAAGTTTATAAGGGTAGGCCACAAAAAACAAAGAAGTAGAAGAACATGTACAGTCATGCTGTTTATATAATTTTTTTAAATTCTTTTTTGGGGGGTATTTGTTTATTTTTGAGAGAGAGAGAGAGAGCACGAGCAGAGGAGTGGCAGAGAGAGAGGGAGACACAGAATCCGAAGCAGGCTCCAGGCTCCTAGCTGTCAGCACAGAGCCTGACTTGGGGCTTGAACCCACGAACTGTGAGTTCATGACCTGAGCCTAAGTTGGACGCTCTACCGACTGAGCCACTCAGGCTCCCCATATAAATTTTAAAGTCATGCAAAAACACTCAGACATTCCTAATGCGAGTAAATTGGTACAGTATTTATTAAAGTTAACCCACCAATTCAACTTCTAGGAATTTATCTTATAGATACACTCCTGTGTGAAATAATGAGTTATTCATTGATACATTGTTTATAGATACAAGAGGTTGAAAGTAAGTTTTTTAATAGGATAGTAGTTGAATTATGGTCAGCTGTGCAGTGATACATCCTGCAAACGTTAAAAACAAAAGCAGGAGGCTTTATATAATTTGGGAACAATTTCTAAGGTGTATTTTTAGGGGAAGAAATACTGCTAGTCAAACAAATGTGTATAGTATACCTACCATTTGTGTATAAAAAAACAGGAGCCAAAAGGTATTTAAGTGTAACTACTTGCATATGTGTGGAGTGTTCCTTTAAAGATACACGTAAAACAGTTACATTAGTTGGTCAGTTACATTATATTAGATACACATAAAACAGCTACATTAGGTAGCAGGGGGACATTTCACTGTGTATCCTTTTGTACTGTTTAATTGTCTGGTGCAGGTATTACCTTTTGAAAAGAATGTATAAAATTTGTAGAAATAAACATAGGGAAAACATTGTTAAAATATTGTTTGTGTGTTCCTGTATGTGGAGCAGACAAACATTCAAGGTAGTGGTTACCTCTGGGAAGGGGGAGAGGAGCAAGGGATCTAGGAGGAGGCGTTCAGAGCTTCCCCTGCATTTGCATTTTTGCAGTGTTGTGTTGGCCGACTGGTGGTGGGTGGCACATGGCGGACATCTGGTTTGCCGTTTGGGATGCTTGAAGTGTTTTGTTAAGAAAACCTACCTTTCTCACATTTCCACCTTTTAAAACTCACTCCTCTCTAGGATTAAGTTATTTCCCTTCTGCTTTAAGATACGAGATTTTCTGACTCTTAGAATTTTAGAGTTGGTAGCTAATCGTTGACGAATCTGCTGTTCGTGTGAGGGAGATGTGAATTCTGGGAGCCTGTGCTGTGAGTGGCCTACAAGCCTTCCATGGCAGAAATACCCGTTTCCATTTTGTTCAAAAACGGTATCTTAGCACTACTGGAAAGCAGTGACAGTCTCAAGAGCAAATTTTGAGCTTTGGGAGGGGGGTGTGGTTGACTTGATGCCTATTTTGCCAACAATAGGGTCCGCTTGTTACTGTTGACTGACTGGAGCAGCAGTTAATTTGGCTGCAACTGAGTTTAGTCAATGCAGAATCTTTTGCTTAGTTTTGAGAAAGCAGTTCAGAGTTTGATACCGTGCCAAACCTTTTCCCCAGTTCTGCAGAGATAGATGGTAGAATATGTAGGTCTTAAGACTCGGAGTCAGAAGACCTATCCCAACTTGATCATATAATAGCTTTACTTCATCGAATTACATAATCGCTCAGAGCCTCCTAATTACCTGTATCATAGGTTTGTTGTGAGGCTCAAATGTGATAATGTGTTTTTTTCCTAAGCTGTTATATACTATATTTTCAAAAGTTTTATGCTACTGAAGTTCTAATATTGAAGTTTGTTGGTAATTGGGTTCAAGGCAAATATTTGTTCCCATAATTAAGGAAAAGAACAGATTACCGTATCATAGCTTTAAATTACCAAGCTTTTGCTGGGAAGAAAGAGGAAGAAAGACAATATTCAGAAGGGCTATTGCCTACTCTAAAAGAGAAAATATTTGAGTCATCAGTGTTGGGACATTATTTGAAAACCTCAGAGGGAAAAGCCTGTATCCAAAGAAGACAGATTAAAAATGTTTAACTAGTTTCTCTACCAGGTGCTTCAGAGCCATTATTGTGTTAATATTCATAGTGCTTTCCCAAAAGGGAGAACATACATCCTCTCCCAAATGTGTCTTCTGTCCTAGTATATTGTAGGGCATACTTCATAAAATTCATTGTGATAATTTTAGTTTTATGATTTTTCTAGCCTATAGAAAATTCAAATTCCCAAATTAGAACATTGGAGAGGGGGCTGTAAGAATTGACTCCTGATAGGCTGTGAAGGGGAGGACACAACTTCAAAATGCAGAAAACCATGGAGCTGGAACAAATAGCCTTAGGAGTAAGAGGTTCTATCCTGCTAACTCCCACAGATGTCACTGTGTGAAGGCACAGGGGAATAAATGACGCTCATACAAGGTGAACATTTGCTTGGTTCCCATTCATTTTGTACAGTGTATCCCATTTAAGAATTCTGGGCATGTGTAGTACAGATTAGAAAACCTGTTTTCAGAAAAGATTACTTTTGTTAACTTGTTAATTTTAATGGTGAATTTCAAATATGAGAAAAAACTATTCGTTTCCTAGGGCTGCAGTAACAAAGTACCACAAACTGAGTGGTTTAGAACAACAGAAATTTATTCTTTCATAGTTCTGGAGGCCTAAAGTCCGAAATTAAGGGGTTTGTAGGGTTATACTCCTTCTGAAGGCTCTTGGTGAGAATCTTTTCCTTGCCTTTTCCAGCTTTTGGTGGCTCCTGGTGTTTCTTGGCTTGTGGTAGCAAAACTGTAGTCTCTGCCTTTGTCTTCCAGTGGCCTCCTGTAGGTGTGTCTGTGTTCTCTCTTCTTATTTAGGACAACATTCATTAAATACAGAACCCACTCTAAAGCTAGGATGATTCATTTTGAGATCCACACCTGATTACATTTGCAAATACCCTATTTCCACATAAGATCACATTCTGGGCTGTAGGGGCATTATTCAACCCACTACACTTGCCATTTTATATGCTTTTGGTTTTATGATCTTGGTTTCTCCCTTATAATACTTTAATGTTTGAGAGACTTTTTAAAACTTTTTGAAAACAATATTTATTTATTTTGAGAGAGAGAGAGAGAGTGAGCGCGTGAGCGAGCACACACGTATTTGTGTGCTCTTGTGAGCAGGGGAGGGGCAGAAAGAATCCCAAGCAGGCTTCATGCTGTCAGCACAGAGCCCAACGTGGGGCTTGATGTTACAAACTGAGATCATGACCTGAGCCAAAATCAAGAGTCGGACGCTTAACTGACTGAGCCACCCAGGTGCCTCAGTTTTTGAGAAACTTTCAATTGGTTTGCTAGAATGAATAAAGTGTGTTCTTGGTATCTTGTCTTAAAATGTTGAAATTGATGAGGGCAGGTTTTTGGTAGACTGAATTAATTTTCTAGTACAGGAAAAAGATCACAGGAGCGGTGCCAGACACATAGTAGGTGCAGGTACTCAACTATTTCTTCTTTTTTTAATTTTTAATTTATTTTTTAAATTTACCTCCAAGTTAGTTATCATATAGTGCAACAATGATTTCAGGAGTAGATTCCTTAATGCCCCTTACCCATTTAGCCCATCCCTCCTCCCACAACCCTTAGTTTGTTCTCCGTATTTATGAGTCTCTTATGTTTTTGTCCCCTTCCCTGTTTTTATATTATTTTTGCTTCCCTTCCCTTACGTTCATCTGTTTTGTCTCTTAAAGTTCTCAGATGAGTGAAGTCATACGATTTTTGTCTTTCTCTGACTGACTAATTTCCCTTAGCATAATACCCTCCAGTTCCATCTACGTAGTTGCAAATGGCAAGATTTCATTCTTTCTGATTGCTGAGTAATACTCCATTGTACAAATATACCACATCTTCTTTATCCATTCATCCATCGATGGACATTTGGGCTCTTTCCATACTTTGGCTCTTGTTGATAGTGCTGCTATAAACATGGGGGTGCATGTGTCCCTTCGAAACAGCATATCTGTATCCCTTGGATAAATACCTAGTAGTGCAATTGCTGGGTTGTAGGGTAGTTCTATTTTTAATTTTTTGAGGAACCTCCATACTGTTTTCCAGAGTAGTTGCACCAGTTTTCATTCCCACCAGCAGTGCAAAAGAGATCCTCTTTCTCTGCATCCTTGCCAACATCTGTTGTTGCCTGAATTGCTAATGTTAGCCATTCTGACTGGTGTGAGGTGGTATCTCATTGTGGTTTTGATTTGTGTTTCCCTGATGATGAGTGATGTTGAGCATTTTTTCTTGTGTTGGTTGGCCATCTGGATGTCTTCTGTATAGAAGTGTCTATTCATGTCTTTTGCCCATTTCTTCACTGGATTATTTGTTTTTTGGGTGTTGAGTTTGAGAAGTTCTTTATAGATTTTGGATACTAACCCTTCATCTGATATGTCGTTTGCAAATATCTTCTCCCATTCCGTTGGTTGCCTTTTAGTTTTGCTGATGGTTTCCTTCGCTGTGCAGAAGCTTTTTATTTTAATGAGGTCCCAATAGTTCATTTTTGCTTTTGTTTCCCTTGCCTCCAGAGACATGTTGAGTGGTACTCAACTATTTCTTAATGAACAAAGTTTTAGAATAACTCTTATTGGCATGTGAGAATTCAGTCTATTATTCTTTTCAAAATTGTGAGCCTATAAATTAAGGATTCCTCTGATATGTTCAACTTCTTAGACTTATCCTTTATTAAAAGGATATCTGTATCTGTATTATTATACTATGTAATGCCCTTTTAGGATTATCTTTTTAGGGGTGCTTGGGTGGGTCAGTTGGTTAAGTGTCCGATTTCAGCTCAGGTCACGATCTTGCAGTCTGTGAATTCCAGCCTGCGTCGGGTTCTGTGCTGACAGCTCAGAGCCTGGAGCCTGCTTAGGATTCTGTGTCTTCCTCCCTCTCTCTCTCTGCCCCTCCCCTGCTCATGCTCGCTCGCTCTCTCTCAAAAATAAATAAAACAATAAATTTAGAAAAGGATTATCTTTTTAAAAAAGTTATCATGGGGTACCTGGATGGCTCAGTTGGTTAAGTGTCCGACTTGGGCTCAGGTCATGATCTGACGGTTCCTGGATTCGAGCCCCACGTCGGGCTCTGTGCTCACAGCTCAGAGCTTGGAGCCTGCTTCATATTCTGTGTCTCCCTCCCTCTCTGTTCTTCCCCAGCTCACAGTCTGTCTTTCTGTCTGTCTGTCTCTCAACAATACATAAACATTTAAAAAAATTTAAAAATAGCTTTATAAAAAAATTAAAAAGTTATCACATTTCACTTACTGTTTTGGGGAAAGCACAAGTTTTTGAGCTAGATCTGGGTTCATGTTTTGATTTTACTAACCACCAGCTATAGGCCTTTGGGCAAGTTATTTCATCTTCCTGTGCCTCAGTTACCTGTCAAGTGTTGCTAATAATATCAGTCTTCCAGAGTTGGTTAGAGTTAGAGGGTCAGTAGGTTTGGACACAAAGTGGCTGTGTCATCATGCCTATTAATTACTAAGTTGTGTATCTTAATTAAATTGTTATGTGTTGCAAATCAATTAGATTTATATTTAAAAATAGTATTTGTTTACAAAAATGTGATTTAAGCTGAGTCAAATTACTCTGCGCTCTTCTATGACTGAATAAGCGTTCCTATAGTTTTTAGGTATTAGGTGAAATCACCGTCCAAGGACTTGGTGCCAAGTGTATATGTCTAGCCTAATATGTTGAAAATTAACCAAAGTCAGGAAAGGGTCGAACTTTGGAAGCTAGAAATCTCAGGATTGATGGTTGATGGAAGGGGGAAGGATGGAGCAGGTTGGTGGAATTGAAGCTTATGAGGATGGGAGCTAGATGGATAGAAATCATAGCTATTAATTATTTAGCACTTATTATGTGCTTAAAGGGATGCTACTGACTCTAAGTGGATAAGGGGCACAAATCAAAGAGCTGAGATAATTTGCCGTGTGTGGATTAAACCAGAAAATTTAGAGCTGATTAGATAGGGAGAGGGGGCAGGTCTGGGAGCGATTGAAAATAAATAGCCCTAAATGGTAATAGCCACCATTTATTCATCAAGCATTTACTGTGCTGGACACTGTGAAAGTGCTTTACAAACCCTACCTCATGTATTCCTTATAGTCACCCTTGTGTATGTGGTATTCTTATTTTTACAGACAACTGAATAGAAGGTTGAAGTTACTTAACTTTCCCAGGTCAAACATTTAGTAAATACCTTCATACACAGAACCCAGGTCTGTGTGACTACAAAGTCTATGCTTTGTACACAGACTGTCTTCTTATGTGAAAGGAGAATGGGGCATTCAACCTGTTACTGAAAAATGTGAATCTAACACCCATCGTTTTTTCTTCCTTTGGGATTTTTGAATTGTAAAGAATATAAAACAGTAAGTAAAATATGAAAAAAAAAACCACTATAGAATAACTTTTAATTTTGGTACATTATCATTTTCTTTTTTTTTTTAATTTTCTTTTTTCTTTTTTAAAATGTACATCCAAATTAGTTAGCATATAGTGAAACAGTGATTTCAGGAGTAGGTTCCTTAATGCCCCTTACCCATTTAGCCCACCCCCGCCTCCCACAACCCCTCCAGTAACCCTCAGTTTGTTCTCCATATTTAAGAGTCTCTTATGTTTTGTCCCCCTCCCTGTTTTTATATTATTTTTTGTTTCCCTTCCCTTGTGTCCATCTGTTTTGTCTCTTAAAGTCCTCATATGAGTAAAGTCATATGATTTTTGTCTTTCTCTGACTAATTTCACTTAGCATCATACCCTCCAGTTCCATCCACGTAGTTGCAAATGGCAAGATTTCATTTTTTTGATTGCCGAGTAATCCTCCATTGTGTATAGATACCACATCTTTATCCATTCATCCATCGATGGCCATTTGGGCTCTTTCCATACTTTGGCTATTGTTGGTAGTGCTGCTATAAACATCGGGGTGCACGTGCCCCTTCAAAACAGCATACCTGTATCCCTTGGATAAATGCCTAGTAGTGCAATTGCTGGGTCGTAGGGTAGTTCTATTTTTAATTTTTGAGGAACCTCCATACTGTTTTCCAGAGTGGCTGCACCAGCTTGCATTTCCAGGCACATTATCATTTTCATAGAAATATTTTTGGTATAGGTAGACAATGTAGAATACATATGTTTTTGTTTGCTCTTTTCATGATTATAAGAACATTTTCTATAGTCTTCCTCTGAGAGAGAGTTAGAATAACAATGTATTAAACTGTTCTCTAAAATTGGTCATTTAGTCTTTTCTTAAATAAAACACTATAATAAAAATAATTATGTACATGTTAAAATGTACTTAATTCTAAGTTAAATTCCGAGGAACTATATAAAAAATATATATCACTCTTTCTCTTAAAAACATTTTTTTAAATGTTTATTCATTCTTGAGATAGACAGAGCATGAGTGGGGGAGGGGCAGAGAGAGAGGGAGACCCAGAATCCCAAGCAGGCTCCAGGTTCTGAGTTATCAGCACAGAGCCTGACGCAGGGCTCAAACCCACAAACCGTGAGATCATGACCTGAGCCAAACTCGGACACTTAACCAACTGAGCCACCCAGGTGCCCCAAAATCACTCTTAATGCAGTCTAGTATATCAGCTTTTCTTCCCGTAAAATGTTTCTATTGGTTTGCCAGCCATGAAAAAGGAATTAGTGCACTAATTTTCCCTTAAAAAAACAAACTGATCATGTACCCTGCTTATTTACTTAGTTGTGTGTGTGTGTGTGAGAGAGAGAGAGTCAGAGAGGTTGAATTTGATCTCTACAGTGGCTGTTACGACACCTTTCTCCTCCCTGTTACTGTTCAATTTTTGTTTGAATACTATTTGTACAGTCATACTTCTGTGATTTCTGTTGTTTCAGAAATGAAGATATGCCTCTATTTCTTCTAAGTAATCTCTAATTTGATGAAATGCTCAGGTATTAGAACAACGTCTTTAGTCGTACTTTGGTTATTGATTTCGTTCTGTTTACTTACTCTTTTACTGGGGAGGGACTTCTATTATTCATAGGTGGAATAGTATTTATTCTCTACTCGCTATTACTCATGAGTTGAATTTCACTTGATTTCTTGTTCTTTTTCTATCAGCATCCATCCTTTGAGTGCTAATTTTGATTTCTTCCTAATTTTTGGTATGTTTACAATAAAATTTTCTCATATTTTTACAACTTACTGCTTTCTAATTGTTGTAAAATTCATCTTGCTCTGCTCTTCCTTTTATATTTCCTTTTTTGTTTAAAAGATTTTATTTTATTTATTAAAAATTTTAAAAAATATTTATTTTTGAGAGATAGAGAGACAGAATGTCTCGGTGGAGGAACAGAGAGAGAGGGAGACACAGTCTGAAGCAGGCTCCAGGCTCTGAGCTGTCAGCACAGAGCCCAAGGTGGAGTTCCAACCTACAAACTGTGAGATCATGACCTGAGCTGAAGTAAGATGCTTAATTGACTGAGCCACCCAGGTGCCCCTTTATTTTTATTTTTTTTAAATGGGCCTAATGCCCAGTGCAGAGCCCAGTTCAGGGCTTGAACTCAAAACCCTGAGATCAAGACCTGATCTGAGATGGAGAGTAGGACGCTTAACTGACTGAGCCACCCAGGCACTCCTTAAAAGATTAAAATTATTTAAAATAATTTAAACATAAATGTTTGAGTAATTTCTACACCCAGTGTGGGTTCGAACTTACAACCCTGAGATCAAGAGGCGCATGCTCTACTGACTGAGCCAGCCAGATGCTCTAACTTCTGTATTTCTTATCACCTTGTGATAGTTAATTTTTTCTACAACATTCATGTATTCTTGGGTTCATGTTTTAAATGTTCATGTTTTAATTAATGTCTGTTCTTCTTGCTTTATTCTTTTGTACTTTAAAAAACTTTTTGGTTTTTCCTACCTTACAGTTATTTTGGTCATCTTCAGAGGCCAGGAAGGTCCCAGGGACCCAGGTTGCTTTTGGTCAGTTCTGTTTTCTGTGGCAGTGTTAACTGGTATGTAGCAGATGTTCAGTACATGAAATGAATTTGAAAGAATACTTTGAGTCTCTTTTGCAGTTCCTTCTTTAATGATAGAATGCACATCTGGAGTTTTGATAAGACCCATTGTTTCTTGGGTGCCTGGGTGGCTCAGTTGGTTGAGTGACCTACTCTTGATTTTGGCTCAGGTCATGATCCCAGGGTCATGGGATCCCTGACATGGGATCAAGCCTTGCGTCAGGTTCCATACCGAGTGTGAAGTCTGCTTAAGGTTCTCTCCCTGTCTTCCTCAGCCCCTCTACTTTGTGCATGCTCTCTTTAAAAAAAAAAAAAAAAAAAAAAAAGACTCTGTTGTTGCATAGTTAATCTGGGTTGAGATTAAGTTGAGCAGGGTATCCTATGAGAGGAGACTGGTTGATTTGTGATGAATTGGGAGTTCAGTCCCAAATGGATTCTGCTTTAACATTCCTTCTGATTCAGAGTCTGCCAGTAGTATCCAGTATTGTGGCTATTTCCCAGTCCTGTTTCAGCTATGCAGTTAATGGGAGAGAGTTTCTACTAAGCCATTGCTTGGAGATTTTGGGGGTAGTTCAGACAGATGAGATTACTACTTCAGGTATCAATAAACTAGGTCTCAACAAACTAAGATACTTCCTGAATTAGGGTTTAACAGTCAATTTGACTGCACTTAATCACATCTGATTGGTATAGGAGATTGGAGAAAGCCTTATCCGAAATTAGAATGTGCTTCCAATTTTCAGTCCCATTTCAGCTGTGATTATAGGTTTTTCTTTGTTACTGATTTCATGTGTATTTAGTTTTTGATGGAAGTATGTCCAGTGTATTCCTATTCTACCATCTTTCAGGAAAGTTCTATATTTTCTTAGCCATGGGTGGTTTTGAGATTAGTCAAGCTATACAAATGGTGGTTATAAGAAAATTTAGAGATTCCATTTACATTGTAGTAGTTTGAAACTGGCATTTTTGATTCTGTGATAATGCTTTGGGTTAGGGTAGACTATGTTGCAGTTGTATATTTGTTCACTTGCTGGGAAGATGTACATTCCAGAGGTATTGTGCGGGTTAAAGAATCTGGACAAAGTAGGAGGTGAATTTAGGTGATAAATTGTATTTTTGAGAAGGATTGAGACTTACTGTGACTTAAACAGTTTTCTTGGAGTCTTAATGCTTTTTTCTGCAAGTGTGAAATACTTGTATAACTTACCTTGGATTTAATATTATTAATTAAAACATTTAAGGAAAATAGCAAATGCTTAAAAAAATTCGAAGTAATTAGAAACTACCCCATCCCCTGACCTTCTCAACTGAAGGGAGCGTGGGGGGCAGAGAAGCCCATCACTCATTGTCTTGGTTGGCCTGGTGGAGGGAAAATGTTGAATTATTGAAAACCATTGGACTAGATGATCTGTAAGGTTCTCTTTTGATCTAAAATTTTATTGTTAAGTCACCAAGAGCACCTATTAAGTGAGGAGCAAGCAGTGAATTTTGTCTTTAGAAAGCTAATTTAATTATCTTGTTGCTCCCCTGCTTAAAAACATGCAGTGGTTCATAATCCTTGAGGGTTTCTAAAAGGTGGGCAGGCTCAACTCCATCCCAAATCCCAGATCAAGCAGGAAAGCCTATTTAGATTGGAATAATGAGAAAAAGTTCTTGTTTAAAGTAATGTTTTAAACACAAGAAGTTTAAATCTTTTTTTAAAAAACTTATTTATTTTGAGAGAGAGAACACATGCTCATGTGGGCATGCATGAGCAGGGGAGAGGCAGAGAGAGAGAGGGAGAGAGAGAGAATCCCAAGCAGGCTCCATGCTGTCGGTGCAGAACCCAAGGTGGGGCTCGATCCCACAATCTTGAGATCACAACCTGAGCTGAAATCGACAGTCAGATGTTTGACCGACTGCCACCCAGGCACCCCTAAACACAAGAAATTTAAATTATCAATATTGAGTTTTCAACTTGGAAATGATAAAAAGTATCATAATTATCTGCTAAGGGCTGCCATAACAAAATACCTCAGCCAGAATGGCTTGAACAGCAGTTTATTTTCTTACAGTCTGGAGGCTAAACATCGGAGATCAAGGTTTCAGAAGGGTTGATGCCTTCTGAGGCTTTCTCCTTAGCTTGCAGATGGCTGCCTCTTCCCTCTGTCCTCCCAGGGTTTCCCGTGTGAACCCCTGCTCTCTCTCTCTCTCTCTCTCTCTCTCTCTCTCTCTCTGTGTACAGATTTACTCTTATAAAGATACACCAGTCAGGGGGTATTCAGACCTACCTGATCTATTTCAACAGTCACTTTTTTACAGGCCCTATTTCCACGTACTGTCACATTCTGAGAGGGAGGGTTCCAACATGAATTTTGGGGGGAGACACAATTCAGCACATAACATACATAAATAACTAAGAAGGAATTTCTTATTTATCATTACCTTTGCCTTTCAGTTGGTAATTACCAAGATCACCAGGGAAAGCTCTCAGCTATTGGTCTTGGTCTTACAAACTATGTTCTACTTTAGAAGACAGCATTTTCTTCCTAAAAAGCTAAAACCCTAAACCACTTATTTAAAAAAAATTGATACATGTATATTTCAAAAAGTCAAATAGTGCTAAGAGGTGTATTTATAAAACAATTCCTTACCCACACTCTCAACTCTTAGCTGTTTTTTCTTGTATTTATCTCTAGGTTGTTGTTGTTTTTTTAAACCTCCATATTTCAAATTGATCCATGCATGTGTACAAACTATTTCTTAATTCTTGTCAGATTTTTATTGTTGTTGAGTTTCTGTTAGAGTAGATATGGATTTCAGTTCTCTTACACCTTTCCTCTACACCTTCATTCTCCTAATAATTATATCATAGTTAAAAAACCCTACATTTAGCATTTCATAATTGTGACTGTGTAAAAACTATATGCCAAGGCAATACTGTGACTATATATATTTTTTAAATGTTCATTTATTTTGAGAGGGGGCTGGTAGAGAGAGAGAGGGAGACAGAGAATCCCAAGCAGTTTTCATGCTCGGTGTGGAGTCCATTGTGGGGCTTGATCTTATGACCCCAAGATCATGACCTGAGCTGATATCAAGAGTCGGATGCTCAACTGAGCCACCCAGGTGCCCTGTGACTATATTTTCTTACATTACTTTTAATTTTTCCTGGAGTTATTAAGTTAACCTTGGTTTGTCCATTTTCTTAGTTTTCTTTAAACCTGAGGCTAAATTTCTTGTATCTTCAAATGCTTTTGTAAAATCTCTCTCAATACAGCATTCCAAACTTTCAAACCTATAAAATAATTTATCTGCCCCCTTCCCCCCCCCCCCCCCCCCATCTTGGCTCCTCTGTCACATTTCTGTCTGGATTTGTTGCCTCTAGGCCTTCTACACATCTGTTACCTAGGACTTTGCTTCATTACCATATTGGAGATCTCTTAGTTTTTCTCCTATATTTGATCCCTTCTTTAGTGGATATTATCTTTCTTCATTTTCTTCCTAATTTTGATAGAATATATATTCTCCAGTAGGTTCTAGGGAAAGGGTAAATAAAAGCTAAAATTTTGGAGACTAAATCCTATTATTACCATTGATTATCTGGGCATAGCATTCAGAATTGAAAGAAAATCACTGAAATTTTTTATTCTTGGGGCACTTGGGTAGCTCAGTTGGTTAAGCGTCCGACTTTGGCTCAGGTCATGATCTCATGGTTCATGAGTTTGAGCCCTGTGTTGGGCTCTGTGTGGACAGCTCTGAGCCTGGAGCCTGCTTCAAATTCTGTGTCTCCCTCTCTCTCTCTGCCCCGCCCCTGTGCACACTTTCTTTCTCTCTCAAAAATAAAAACATTAAAAATTTTTTTTTAATTTTATTCTTAAAAATAGAAATGGCATGCTCATGAACTGAAATTTGAATGGTTCAAGGGGTTATGGAGAGGGGGAGTGTGTCTGTGGCATGAGGGCATTTTGGGGGATTATGGAACTATTCTGTATTTGATTCTAATGGTGGCTTTACCAGTTACTATATGTTCAACTTCATAGAACTGTTCACCAAAAGCAAAAAGTTCAGTTTTTTTTTTAAAGTTCAGGTTGTATGTATGATAGCTTAAGAATTAAAAAATCGGAATTTAAAAGTGCAAAAAAGTATATAGCAAAAAGGAAGTCTCTTCTTTCTCTCTGTGTTAGCTTTCCAGTTTTCCTTTCTGGAAGAAACCACTGTTACCAGTTTCTTATGTATTCTCCCACTTAATCACTCTTGAACATGTAAACAACATTTAGAGGCAAATCAGGTAGAATTGAAAGGAACTTAAATTTGCTCAGTATTTTCTGAGAGTGCAAACTCTTAGAATACATGTAAATATGTTATTAATCAAGCCTGGCACTAACTGGTTAAAATTATTTCTCCTACAGTTGGCAAACATGAATTGACTGGACACAAAGTTGCTGTGAAGATACTCAATCGACAGAAGATTCGAAGCCTTGATGTGGTAGGAAAAATCCGCAGAGAAATTCAGAACCTCAAGCTTTTCAGGCATCCTCATATAATTAAACTGTAAGAACTGATTGCATTAAATGTAGTCATATCATTTTAAAATAATTTTTGGTAACCAACTTACTCTGACAAGTGAGAAGGATGACTGACATTTCTTGAATCTTCCTCAAGATTTAAAGATTTTTGCCTGTTCATGTATTTATCTATATCTAACCCTGTTCTTGGTCACCTAAGCCTGTGTTCATGTTTTGCCCTTGTGCTTATCAGCTGTTACCTTTCTCATTCTTTCTTGTCTTCTGGACATGCCTTTCTGATAGATAACTTTCTGTGGCCCTGTTGCTGTAGAACCAACAATGATTTGCTAGTAAAAACTCTTGACATCCAAATTTCCACATGATGTCACTTAGCCAGTAGAAAGGGTGTTCCCCTGTACTGCTTATATCTGAGAAAACAAATAATGACCGATAAAATTTTAGGACTCCGGTATTTCAGAAGGGCAGTGATATTATGGTTGTTTTACAGTGGCCAATTGTAGGGTCTCCATATAACTTACTTATTGCTCAGTTTTCTCATGCGGGCTGTCAGTGACAACTGCTTACCTTTTGTACTGAATGAGCTGACTCAAAATTTGTTTCACTCTCCTCTCTTCTCATTTGCTGAGGTGCTGTAGTTTTAAGTGCTGTCCATATGCTGATGACTTCTCCATACACATCTCCTGCTTTGTTACCTCTTCCCCTAACTCCAGATCCCTCACTCACTGCGTACTTCACATCCCCATGGGGATGCTAGAGCTGAACTTTCTGTTACCCTCCCCCAAGCCTGCTCTTCCCACAGCTGTCACCCTCTGTGAATATCCAGTTCCTTAGGGCAGAGACTTAGGAACCATCCTGAACTTCCTGTCATCCATTCCATTTCTTTCTTCAAAATCTATCTAGAATCCGAGTGTTCTCAATTCCTTCATTACCATCAGCCTAGTTTGAGCCACTGTCATCTCTGTCACAGACTCCTGCAGTAGACTATTGCTTCCACATTTACCATCCCATCAGTTCTTCATGTTGTTGCCATAAATTAAAGTTTCCTTTTTAAGAGATCAGATCACATGACTACTTTGCTTAAAACCTTTAATAGCTTTGCATCTCCCTTAGAGTAGAAGTCATGCCTCATCGTGGTTTGTAAGGTTCTGTCCTCTGGTCTCCAGTTAGCTTTTTGAGTCCACATCCTATTTCTTTCTGCCAGCTCACTCTGCTCTAGCCGTCTTACTATTCCTCAAACGTGCCAGACAGACTTGTACCTCGGGGCCTTTGCACTTGCTGGCTCACCTTCTTCCTAGATCGTGGTATGGTTTGCTCCCTTCCATCAGGTTCTGCTCAAATGTTACTTTATTGGACAGTAGTCCTTCCTTAAATGCCCTGTGTGAGAGGTTCCTCGTAGTTTGTTTTATTTCTCTTCATAGCAAGTTCTACCACCTGAGATATTGCTTATTTATTTAGTGTCTGTTTCCTGGCTCCTGGAACATGAACTCCATGAAGGCAGAGAATTTGTTTTGTTCCCTGCAGCTTTCCCGGATTCTAGCACAGTGCCTGCTATATTATAGGCACTTAGTAAATATTTACTGAATGATGAATATACATGTTTTAATATTGGTAGATAAATGTTTTCTCTCACCAGGTACCAGGTCATCAGTACACCATCTGATATTTTCATGGTGATGGAATATGTCTCAGGAGGAGAGCTATTTGATTATATCTGTAAAAATGGAAGGGTAAGCAGTTCTGATTTAATCCTGTATATATTTTGTAACTCCCCTTATTCCTTACTAGCTTCAAAATGTCAGAGAGCAATTTTGTTAAGAGGTCTACTTAATAACCAGTTTCCTTAGTCATATATTTGTCTAGAATCATAGACGATTTAGAGTTAGAAAAGACCTTAAAGACTATTTCCTTAGTCTACTTACATGGAAGTGGAAGCTGAGACTCACGATTTATAGATTTACTCAAGGTCACATGATTTATTAATGACAGAATTGGATTGAGATCCCAGAACTCATGATCCTCCAACTCATGCTTTTGGGGTATACAAATACTTGTAATGTATATCCTGAAGTATATATTTAATCCTTACAAAACATATTAAAGATCTAGGCCTTGCTAGTCAACCCTAGCCACATTTAAATTGCATTCATTTTTTGGTTTCAGAAATCTGATGTACCTGGAGTAGTAAGAATAGGCTCCATGAAGGAGGTAGGAATTAGACTTAAAGAATTTAGAGTTGGAAGGAACTTTAGAAGATATTTTGAACAGTTTCTTAAGTTACAGACATAAAAAGTAAACACCGCCCCTCCTGCCCATGTTTTTCTCATACCCAGGTTATGTGGTATGGCTAAAACCTCTTTCTAGAAGAGCTGTGTCTAGCAGTGAGAAGCCATTTTTTTTCCCTCTCAATCTAAAGTTCTTTATATCATTCACTCATTTGTTCTATGTAGCATATCTATTTACTTTCATCAAAATCAAACTCATTAACCAAGTTAATTTTGATTTTACCATTTTTTAACATGGTTCATTTCAATTTTCAGGTATTCCACTTCTCTATTCACTGTACCCCCTCCCCCCATGCTATGCTATGCCTGGAAAAATGGAAACAGGCACAAGTTGGATTGGTGTCTTGTTTTCTTATCTTTTCCATTTGTCATTTCTTGGTCATTTTTCTTCTGTGGTATATTAAAATTTCAGCTGTTGGGGTGCCTGAGTGGCTCAGTCAGTTGTGTCCGACTTTGGCTCAGGTCATGGTCTTGTAGCTGGTTAGTTTGAGCCCCACATTGGACTCTGTGCTGATAGCTCAGAGCCTGGAGCCTGCTTCTGATTGTGTCTCTCTCTGCCCCTCCCCCACTCACGCTGTGTCTCTGCCTCTCTCTCAAAAATAAATAAACATTTAAAAAATTTTAAATTTCAGCTGTCATATTTTCTATTTCAAAGATCTTGTTTTCTGAAATTTTCTTTTTTCTTTATATTTTTTTAAAAGTTTATTTATTTTGAGAGAGAGAGCAAGTGTGCAGGTATGCACATGTGGGAGGGGCAGAGAGAGAGAGGGAAAGAGAGAATCCTAAGCAGGTTTCTTGGAGCCTGATGAGTGAGATCTTGACCTGAGCTGAAATCAAGACTTGGACGCTTAACTGACTGAGCCATCTAGGCGCCTCTGAAATTTTCTTTTTTAAATAGCCAGTTCTGCTCCACAGTTATAGTAACCGTATCTGTCTAAGGATAATAATTAGTTGGTTTTTTTTAAGGTTTTAATTTTAATTCCAATGTAGTTAACATGCAGTGTTATATTTGTTTCAGGTGTAAAATACAGTGATTCAACAATTCTGTACCTTACTTAATCAGTGCTCAACATAAGTGTACTCTTAATCCCCATCACACTTTCACCCATTCCTCCCACCTCTGGTAACCATCAGTTTGTTCTCTGTAGCTAAGAGTCAACAGTTGTTACTTACTTACTTATTTATTTATTTATTATTTAAGTTTTCCTCTGTTCCCTGCATTGTTACTGTACCTTTTGTGCTCCCTGTTCCTTTTTTTTTTTTTTTTTCCCCTGTTCATTTTATCGGTCTCTGTCTTTTGTAAAGGTCCTTCCTCAGATATCTGGTGATTCTTGGTTGTCCACTTATATTTGAGTGAGGTACTAAATGCCAAGCTCATGTAGGTGGAACTTAATGATTGGTGAGCCTTCCCATAGGTGGAATAGGTAGGGATCTGTCCATTTTGTTAGGGTGCACCAAATACCAGTAATTTCAAATAGTTTTCCTTAGATCAGAGGGTTGCTCTGGAAGCAATGTTTCAATTTCCTTGAGGGTATTAGCTTAGCTTGCAGTTCTCTGAGACCTGAATTGGGAAGAGGCCTGCAAGTCTCAGTAGTTAGTATGTTGACTTTCACTTAATCCCTGTGTTTTCCTTCGGGCGCCTCATCCCTGCCTTGGTGTCCTTGAGAACAGAGCTGGTTTGGTCTTACTCAAGAGCAAATCATGGGTCTTATTCCCCCATAGGGGTGAATTTAAAACTTCAACCAATTGTCCTGCTTTCGGTCCACCTCTCATTTCTCCCTTCACAAATTTTCTAATTTCTAAGCTTTTCCAGAGTTCTGTGTGCAGGCTAGTTTATTATTGGTTTCCACCCTGCAGGCTTAAGGTTTCTGCTTTCTCTGTTTGGTCAAGTCTTCATCGTTCATCCACTCTATAGCTTGGTGACTCCTTCTGATTTTACTGTTGTCACTTTTCTTGCTCTTTTCGTCTTTTTATGCTAATGTCCTTTTAGTGATGTTTCAAGGTGTGGAGAAAAAAGATTCAGTCTACCATGTTTAACTGCAAATATGCTTTAACTTTTCTAACTTTCCTTTGGAGACTTCTCCTTTTTCATCTTTTGTACTGTATTTATTGTTAATATGGTATAATTTTCATTTTTGGAGTCTGTTTAGTTAATTTACCTATTATATTTTGTTTAATCAATTAAGTTTTATTTCACATTTAGAACACATTCTTTTTTTCATTTAGTATATTTAATATAAATAAAGTTGTGTTAAAAAAAGTGAACCTACATTTCTTCTAGAAATAAATGTGTTAGATTATTAGGTTATTTTCTCTAGAGGAAGGGTGTCTCATTGTACTTCATTAGTTTTAATTTTGCTTTCAAAAGAAATTACTAGTTCACCTTTTCTCCCAGATTGTCCATGCCATTTAAAGTGTAGAAGTCTGTCTTTAGAATGCTAATTTGTGACCTCTGTTAGAAAATTGCATATTATAGAGAATTAATAGACTATTTATTAAATATGACTTCATGGGTACAGGCTCATCCAAATAATGGTTATAGCTTTGGGGAAAAAAATTGTAAAACAAGACAATATGGATAAATGGATAAATGGAAGTTCTTAAAGAATATTTTTTAAAATGTTAGTTCCTGAATAAGATAATTTTTTCAGAAAACAGACTAAAGATACATGTTTTTATATTTTATAAAACAAATGAATTAAGGTTTTTCTTTTGTTAAAACTAAAAAGTCTTTATTTCAGGACATATAACTTGATTGCTTGCTAATTCATTAACAGTCTTGAATGTTACTTCCTCATATAGTCTAAAATAGTATCACCCACCCCAATATAATTCTGTGCCCTTATTCTGCTTTATTTTTCTTAAAATACTCCTTGATGGTCTCTTTATTTCTTTATTGTCTATTTTCATCAACTAGATTAAGAGCCTTTGTTTTATTCATTGCTGTATCTTGAGTGCCTAGAACTGCTTGGCACACTAAAGATGTTCAATAAATATTTGTTAAAGGAATGAAGGATTAAATGTTTCCAGTGTATAGGAGAAAACGTATCTAGTTTCAAGGAGAAGTTGAAACTATTTGAAATAGCTCATGAAATACAGGGGAAAGCAATGTAGTCACAAGAGTGGTAACAGAAAGTTGAGTTCCAAGATCCTCTTAGCATTTTGGCTTTGTGCTGATTGTACCCATCTCCCCATTGCAAAAGTATCTCAGGATGAGTTTCATTTGGAAGGTTTCATGCGTTTTGATGGTTTTATAGGTTGGAGAGTTGTAGGTAGAAAAATTTCTTCTGAAAAGCACACCTTTAAAATGCCTCTCTACTTTTCGTAGCTGGATGAAAAAGAAAGTCGGCGTCTGTTTCAACAGATCCTTTCTGGTGTGGATTACTGTCACAGGCATATGGTGGTCCATAGAGATTTGAAGCCTGAAAATGTCCTGCTTGATGCACACATGAATGCAAAGATAGCTGATTTTGGTAAGGAGATTTTTATAGTTTCGAATATTCATTATGTTTAATGAACATCAAAGCATTCTTCAGATAAGTTTTACTTCTATGCAATGGACTAAGTATCCCAAAATAGTGTATCCTCACCATTTTGCCTATGAGCATACAGAAAGGAGAAGAAGTGACAAATTCTCTTCTTAACTTTATGTCTTTAAAATTTAGTTTTAGGACAATAGGTAAATAAATTGGCAGCATTAGAGACATCATTTGAATAGAGACTATTATTTGTGAAGGAGAAGTTAGCAACTTTATTTCCAGTTCTTTTTTTTTCTTAAAGTTTATTTTGAGAGAGAGCATAAGTGGGGGGTGGGGGGCAGAGACAGAGAGGGAGAGAATGAAAATGAATTATAAGCAGGCTCTGAGATGCCAGTGCAGAGCCCGCCCTGAGGCTTGAACTCATGACCTGAACCCAAATCCAGAGTCATGCTTAACCGATTAAACCACCTAGGTTCCCCTCCAGTATGTTCTTTTGATCAAGTATGGAGCAAGAGGAAAGAGACTGAATGGAATTATACAAACTCTGAAAGCCAGAAGGTAAACTGTATGAACAAAATCATTCATTCATTTATTTTTAAGAAGTTTATTTCTTTATTTGGAGAGAGAGAGTGCACGCACTCAAGTTGGGGAGAGGCAGAGAGAGAGCGAGAATCTTAAGCAGGCTGCATGCTCAGCTTGGAGCCTGGCGCTCTTGATCATGCCACTGTAAGATCATGACCTGGACTGAAATCAAGAGTCAGATGTCTAACCGACTGAGCCACCCAGGTGCCCCATGAACAGAATTATTTAAAAAAAAACTAGTAAAATATTTTACATGATAGAAAAGCATAATTTCACCTTGGGAAGAACATTGTCAAAAATGAATTTATTTTCCTTTTATGTCCTATATAAATTGCCATTGATATTATTTTATTAAATTTAAGAAAAATTAATCTCTGCAACTCAATTTTGCTTAGCTTAAGTTCTAATCAGAGGTGATTTCATAAGTATTTTTCTCAGATTTGAATATATGTATTTTAATCTATAGAGATTCACTAAGCAGTGCCAGTCAACTCTGAGCTACTGATTTGCTATTGTTGTTGTTGTAACTGACTAAATTATTTGACTTCCTTATTCCTTAATTGTCATGATTATTTTTTTAAGATTTTATTTTTAAGTAATCTCTATACCCAACATGGGGCTCAAACTCACAATCCTGAGATCAAGAGCTGCATGCTGGCAACTGAGCCAGCCAGGCACTCCTTTCATGATTATTTTTATCTAGTACATTTTTGAGAAGGCAGAGGTTTCTTTCTGGAGTAAAACTATGCGGGAGGGAACTTTGATATTCAGAGTTACTGTTTTGTTTTTTAAAGAATCAGAACAGGGTCATAGAATCTTTGAATTTTAATTTTTCTACTCATCTACATTTTTTCTAGTAATTTCTTTATTAATAAATTTAAACATGCTGAGTTTATTCTAATAAACAGAACAACAGATAGCTTAATATATACTCATTAACTTCCAGTAGTGCACTAACTTAATTTTCTTAATGTTTGTTTATTTTTGAGGACAGGTTGGGGGGAAAGAGAGAGGGAGAGGAAGAGGGAGAGGGAGGGAGAGAGCGAGAAAGAACAAGCCAGAGGAGGGGCAGAGAGAGGGAGACAGAGAATCCCAAGCAGGCTCCTAGCTGCCAGCACAGAACCCAACTCGGGGCTGGATCTCACTGTGAGATTATGACCTGAGCCAAAATCAAGAGTTGGATACTTAAGTGACTGAGCCACTCAGCTGCCCCCAAATAATGCACTAACCTTAAATGCTGAAATAGATTACAAATTTTACGGCATAATGACAAAATATTTGGGAACAGTAAAGACTAGGAATTTGTTTAAGCAAAGAATATAGTGATGATTTATCACTTTAATGCAAACCCAATTTTGTTTAATGGAGTTTTGTTTTTATTTCCTTGGGAAATCTTGAATAGTTGATTTTTTATACATTTTCAGGTCTTTCAAACATGATGTCAGATGGTGAATTTTTAAGAACAAGCTGTGGCTCACCCAACTACGCTGCACCAGAAGTAATTTCAGGAAGGTAGTATTTGACACCCTCCCACACTAATACATTTGTAATTATCTTTTTTTTTCCTAGATTTTGTCTCTCTGTGGTGTCATATTAAATTGTAGTGAAAGGAAAGACATTTAGGGCTTATTCTTATCCAGAAAGTGTTATATTTTAGGGATAAAACATAAGAATTAAGGATTCCATTTATAGAAGAGAATTCTTTTTTCCCCCTGGTGGAAGAAATTGAAGGTTTAAAACTAGCAAGTTTTAAAGGTAGGTCAGACATTAAAAACTTGCATAATACAGGAATACCTACTATTTAGAAATGGTTTACTTAGATGAAGGGTTAAAAGTATAATGTGTACCTTTAATTTTTCAGATAGAAGACATTTTGTAGTAGCTTTTTGTTTTATGATAAGGTGATTGGGGGATTGGACTGAAGTATGATAAAATCTTTAGACTTCATTTATTTTCTGGAGACTGCAGTATTATAAGAATTCTAATCTCTCAATTTACTGACCACCGGCATTGAGAACATGAGGATCTTTATACAGTGCAGCTTTTTGAATAGATTAGATGACAGGAAAATTTAATTTTTAAAGAGTAATTGTTTTTCACTGTACTACTGAAATTGAAAACAGATTTGGCTAGGTTTGTTACTAGTCTTTATAATTACCTTTTAATAACGTTTCACTCAAACCATGTTTCTTTGTTTGAATGTGTCATATCCTAATTCAGAATGCAGAAATAGTATAGTATTTTCTCTCTGTTTTCATAACCTTGCTTGCCTGGCCTGCTCAGAGAAATTATATTTGGGTAAAGTCATGGCTATGATTAAGGCAGAAGTATCTAATTTTAGATTTATCAAGCTTCATCATTATTTTTTTTGATCAGCTTAATGTTCAAAGAATGTTTTTAAATTATTTAATTTGTGCCATCTAAATTCTTTTGGGAAAAAACAATTCTGGGGGCAATGTTAATTAAAAAAAAATAAAGAAATGTAAATATGCATATATGCATGGGCCATTTCTGAAGTCTAATTTTCCAGTTTGGAAAGGTCTTTCTGTGAGCCCTGGATGAGTGGGAACTTGTATTCAAAGCACTATTTATGGATTAGTTCAACAGTTTATTTGATCAGTTTACAGACATCCTTTCCTCAAAGCCAGACTTTGTGCTAACGGTCTGCAGTAGTTAAGTCAGTTGGCTACAGTGTATTGTAAATACCAGTTTAGGATCTTCTTTGTGAACCAGTCAGCTTGGCTTTCTTTCACAGCCTCAGGCTCCTTTTACCTTGGTAGGAAGTCTTGGGTTTTGGGGGGAGAGTGGGTTTAGGGTTCATCACTAAAGAACATTCTTAATTGATATCATGAGGAACAAAGTAAAGGAGTAAGAACAGAATTTTAGCTATAGTCTAACCTAAAATTCTTAACTTTTGTTTTCAAAGATAATGATGATAGAATTATATAGAATCTTTCTGTATAGTGTAAAGCAATGACTATAGAAACCATACTCTAATAATTCTTTGTAAAGTATCCATATTTAAAACTTTTGATTAATTAACTCTCAAGTTACTAATGATTATTTAATCCAATTGGTATTTCCTGTTACAGATTGTATGCAGGTCCAGAGGTAGACATATGGAGCAGTGGGGTTATTCTCTATGCTTTATTATGTGGAACCCTTCCGTTTGATGATGATCATGTGCCAACTCTTTTTAAGAAGATATGTGATGGGATCTTTTATACCCCTCAGTATTTAAATCCATCTGTGATTAGCCTTTTGAAACATATGCTACAGGTGGATCCCATGAAGAGGGCCACAATCAAAGATATCAGGTAATAATGCAACTTGGAGATTATCAGATCTAATAGCTTCAATGATTTAAATTAAGTGAAAGAAAGAGTTGCAGGACAGTATGTATAATGTCATGTCATTTGTATGTTAAAAAATACAGTATATAGGCACATTTGTTTTCGTATTTAAAAATACACAGTAAACTGGTTACCTTAGGGAAGGAAGATTAGTAGGAGGGAGGGCTTTTACTTTTCACTTACACGTCTTTCTTTTGAAAGAAAATAAAAATAGACCCTGGTGGGATGTTAAATTTTGTAGTGGCTCTTTAAGATTTTCTGTGGTATGCTTCATATTTGACTTTTATGCATTCTCATTAGGATTAATGCTTTTCAGTAGGAGTAAATTTGTGTGTTGCCATTTGAATTCTATCTCATAAATTACTCCCTTTTTTCCTTTTGTTCATCACAAGTAATGAGGAATTTTTAATTTAATCAATGACATGCTTTTGTTTTTTGGGTACTATACATTGAATCACATGTGGAATTACTGATTTGTAAGTTTCATATGGAAGGGCATGCTTTTACAACACCAATGGAAAAGGATAAATCATTCTTTAAAATTTAAAATATCTAAGTGAAAGGTGCTTCCATTTGTGTTTTACATGGTTTTTTTTCCAATTTAAATGCAATATGTGACAATTAGAAGACTTAGAAAACACCAAAAACAAAACGACAAAAAAACAAAACCAAAACAAAAAAAACCCCACCAGAAAATGATCTTTAATTCCATCACCCAGAAGATAATCGTTGTTCTTTTGAGTGTTTTCCTTTCATGATGTTTTTAGTTTTAGCAGTTTTTGACATAGTTTAGGTCAAACATATTCTTTTATATTTGAAGAGTTGTTATCTTCATAGAGTTGTTTTATAAGGTGAGATAATGTATATGAAGTATTTAGCCTAAAATCTACCACAGAGTAAGCATTCAGTGAATGATAGTTGTCTGTTTTTGTTGTTTTTTTCACCTAACATTGTATCAAGAATATTATAATAATGAAGCCACAGAATATATTCTTTTCTCTGAACTGGAAATAAGCTGGTCTTGGTCATTTGTTTGTCATTGTCATTTGTGCCAAAACTTTAAATAAAAGTGAAGACATTTCTTTTCCAGTTAGTGCAGCACTGCTTTTTCCCTCTTAAAATCTGAGGGAGGTTGGAGCATTTCCCCCAATATATACAGTGAAATGTGAGCCAGAAGAAAGTCTCAGTTTAAAAAAAATGAAAATACCCTATGTGTATAAATAGAAATGAATTCATATCCTAAATCCCCCAAACTGTTACTTACAGTCTCACTTCCTAACTTTGTCTCAGGGAGCATGAATGGTTTAAACAAGATCTTCCAAAATATCTCTTTCCTGAGGATCCATCATATAGTTCAACCATGATTGATGATGAAGCCTTAAAAGAAGTGTGTGAAAAATTTGAATGCTCAGAAGAGGAGGTTCTCAGCTGCCTTTATAATAGAAATCACCAGGACCCGTTGGCAGTTGCCTATCATCTCATAATAGATAACAGGAGGATAATGAATGAGGCCAAAGATTTTTACTTGGCAACAAGCCCACCTGATTCTTTTCTCGATGATCATCATTTGACTCGGCCCCATCCTGAAAGAGTACCATTCTTGGTTGCTGAAACGCCAAGGGCACGCCACACCCTCGATGAATTAAACCCACAGAAATCAAAACACCAAGGTGTAAGGAAAGCAAAATGGCACTTGGGAATTAGAAGTCAAAGTCGACCGAATGATATCATGGCAGAAGTTTGTAGAGCAATTAAACAACTGGATTACGAATGGAAGGTAAAAAAGAAAGGGCATTCTGACTTTAAGCACATTTGCTAAACCTGTAGTCTATAAAATGTTTTATAGAAGAACTGCTTTTGACTTTCTTTTTGTCCATACCACACACTAGGTTGTAAACCCATATTATTTGCGTGTTCGAAGGAAGAATCCTGTAACAAGTACATACTCCAAAATGAGTCTACAGTTATACCAAGTGGATAGTAGAACGTACTTACTGGATTTCCGTAGTATTGATGGTATGTACCTTCCATGAAACAACTTAGTTGACAAACTTGACCTTGTTACCTAACTTGGGTTTTTAGTCTTTGATTCTTTCGAAGCTTCTTGAACTGTTCCTAGTAATTCAATAGCAAAAGAACATTAAATGTGAGATTTGGTGCCTCTGTGATGTCAGCATTTGTGAATCTTAGGTTTGCTGTAATCTTACAGTGTATTGTCCTTTTATGATTACCTTAAAGCCAGATGCAGTCCGATCCTAAAATGATAGTTTCTGCCACATTTCTGTTTTTTGGTGTGGTTCATTTTGGTAAGATAAAATGTTTTATTTAGAAATAAATGTTAACTTTTTATTAAATTTTTTTATATCTGATATTTAATAATTTTTTTTTTCATTTAAGAATTAGAGTACAGTTACTACCTTTTAGAGTTGATTGATAAGGCAGTGTGAATAGATTTGATTAGTAGCTCATAGGACAAGAAATCATTTGTCAAGTAAGGTTTCTTACAGGGGACTGAGAGAGAAATGTTTTGGATAGGTAAGGGACTTAATGGTTAGTTTTCTCCTCTCATCCAGCCTTTTGCTCCCAGCCTGACACTAGAGACATATCAGAGGTATGCATCCTGTATTAGTTTTGTGAGTTACATGATTCCAATTTTATCTCTTAATAAAGTGTTCTTAAATAATAGACCACTTTTGTATGAAAGCATGATATAGGGATTCCTGGGACTAAAGATAATGTTCAAGATAATGATCATAATTTGTTAAAAGTGACATTGTTAACCTTAATTTTAGATTGCTGTGCATTTCTATTTACCTACAGTCATAAACAATCAGAGACAGCCTGATGATCAAATTGAAATATTCAGACTTTTTAAGTTAGGTGTATTTTAATTGGTCATCAAAATAATGATTTACTTCAGTATAAAATCTTAAAAGTACCTCCTTGAATATTTTTAAAGAAACATTAAATTATGATAAGTATTGGTTTACTGTTTTAATAGTTTGAAAGTGAAAACCTATACTTAGAAAATATATCTCTGATTACCATTATGTATAGTTTGCCAGAATATCTTAACTATTTATATTGATTAGGTTGAGGTAAATTATTAATTGCAGAAAGCAGACATTTTTGTTATTGTTGTTTGTTTGTTTATTAAATTTAAATCCAAGTTAGTTAACATACAGTGTAATAATTATTCCAGGAATAGGATTTAGTGATTTATCACTTACATATAACATGAGCACCCAGTGCTCATCCAAAATGTCTTCCTTAATGCCTCTCACCCGTTTTTTAGCCCTCCCCCCCACCTAACACCCCACCACCAACCCTCTGTTTGTTTTCTGCATTTAAGAGTCTCTTATGGTTTGTCTCTTTTTCTGTTTTTATATTATTTTTGCTTCCCTTCCCTTATGTTCTTCTGTTTTGTCTTAAATTCCACATATGAACAAAATCATATATTTGTCTTTCTCTGACTTACTTCGCTTAGCATAATACATTCTAGTTCCATCCACATTGTTGCAAATGGCAAGATTTCATCCTTTTTGAATGCCGAGTAATATTCCAGTGTGTGTGTGTGTGTGTGTGTGTGTGTGTGTGTGTGTGTGTGTGTGTACATATACACTCACACCCCACATCTTCTTTATCTATTCATCAGTCAGTGGACATTGGGCACTTTCCATACTTTGGCTATAGCCAAGAGTGGTGCTATAAACTTTGGGGTGCATGTGCCCCTTCGAATCAGCACTCTTGTATCCCTTGCATAAGTACCTAGTAGTGCAATTGCTGGGTCATAGGGTAGTTCTGTTTTTTGAGGCACTTGCATACTGTTTTCCTGAGTGGCTGCATCAGTTTGCATTCCCACCAGCAGTGCAAAAGGGTTCCCTTTTCTCTGCATCCTCGTCAACATCTGTTGCTTCCTGACTTGTTAATTTTAACCATTCTGACAGGTGTGAGATGGTATCTTATTGTTTTTGATTTGTATTTTTCTGATGATGAGTGATGTTGAGCATCTTTTTATGTGTCTGCTAGCCATCTGTATGTCTTCTTTGGAAAAGTGTCTATTCATGTCTTTTGCCCATTTCTTCACTGGATTATTTGTTTTTTGGGTGTTGAGTTTGATAAGTTCCTTATAGATTTTGGATACTAACCCTTTATCTGATATGTCATTTGCAAATGTCTTCTCCCATTCCATCAGCTGCCTTTTAGTTTTGTTGATTATTTCCTTTGCAATGCAGAAGCTTTTTATCTCGATGAGGTCTCAGTAGTTCATTTTTGCTTTTGTTTCCCTTGCTTTGGGAGACAGGTTAAGTAAGAAGTTGTTGTGGCTCAGGTCAAAGAGGTTGTTGCCTGTTTTCTCCAGTATTGTGATAGCTTCCTGTCTTATGTTTAGGTCTTTCATCCATTTTGAGTTTGTGTATGGTATAAGAAAGTGGTTCAGGCTCATTCTTCTGCATGTTGCTGTCCAGTTTTCCCAACACCATTTGCTGAAGAGACTGTCTTTTTTCCATTGGATATTCTTTCCTCCTTTGTCAAAGATTAGTTGGCCATATGTTTGTGGGTCCATTTCTGGGTTCTCTATTCTGTTCCAATGATCTTGTGCCAATACCACACTGTCTTGAAGATTATAGCTTTGTAATATAGCTTGAAGTCCAGAATTGTGATGTTTCCAGCTTTGGTTTTCTTTTTCAGGACTAATTGGCTACTTGGGGTCTTTTGTGGTTCCATACAAATTTTAGGATTGTTTGTTCTAGTTCAGTGAACAGTAGTGTGCTATTTTGATAGGGATTACTTTATTTTTATTTTTAAATGGGAAAAATATCTTTATGCCAATGTTTGTATGAGTAAACTATAATAGACTTTTAGTAAATGATATGATACTATAACATGGTTTGAAATTTATATTAATTCAGATTTCCCATATGCATACACTCTCAAAACGAATTTAACACTATCTATTAAAAAGCCTGACAGAGCACACTTGACTCATAATATCAAGTAAATACTCTATCCTAGCATTTCAAGAGTATAACTGTATATATAAATGTTTTCTCATAAACAGAGCCTTTAATTAAGTACAAGTTTTTAGCAGTTCTTCATTGGCCATATCCATTAAGATCTGTTACCACTTTTGTTTATCTAAGATCCTATGGAATTATTAGATTTACCTATAAATTTTTTGTCTTTTTCATAAACAAAAGAATAGTACCTACTTAGTGTCAGAAAGGCACAGGTTTGAGCGGTAATGTACTGGCCTCAAATTTATAACCTTAGGTTTATTAGCCCCTGGGTTTGCCAGTTGAATGAACATTTACTGTTTTTGTGTACTGTATTTTCAACTCTAGTTTTTCCTTAATTTGTTTATTGGAATCATTTCATGAGATCTTATATACAAAGAGAAAGTGGGAGAGTGAAAGTAGTGAGATGACAGGCAAAGGAGGTTCTAGATTTACCTCTTTATTACCTATGGCAAGTCACTACACTTTTTGAAGGTTATATTTTCTTATCAATAGAATGAAGCATTGGATGAGGTGATTTCCAAGATTTCTCCCAAATTTTAAGTGCATTTATTCTATGATTTTAATATAGAGAAATGAATTTTTATTGCTAGGGAAGGATGTTTATTGAGCCCCATGTTATTAGTTTATTGGGCTATTAATTTTGGAGTGTAAGTCTGATGAGTAGCTACATACTGATGAGTAGCTATGTGCTATACCCAATGTTGATTAGGCATGAGGAGAATATGTACTGTATGTAAAGAAGACAAATGGTTTAACACAGATTCATCACTTCTATTTTAGAAGGTTTTCAAAATAAATGTGCTCTTGATAGGTGGTCAGTGGTCTCACTCAAAGAAGCAAATTAAATACTATTCAACTTTTGTTGGGGGGTGGGAGCGCACCTGGGTGGATCAGTCAGTTAAGCATCCAACTCTTGATTTCTGCTCAGGTCATGATCTCACGGTTTGTGAGATTGAGCCCTGTGTTGGGCTGTGTCTGCAGTGGCAGCATGGGGCCTGCTTGGGAATCTCTCTCCCTCTCTCTCTGCCCCTCCTCCCCTCCCTCATGCGTGCGCTCTCCCTCTCTCTCTCTCAAAATAAACAAAACTTAAAAGAATAAAAATTATGGGGTGTAATGGATTATAATAAATTGAAATTTTTTTTTACCCAGATGAAATTACTGAAGCCAAATCAGGGACTGCTACTCCACAGAGATCAGGATCAGTTAGCAACTATCGATCTTGCCAAAGGAATGATTCAGATGCTGATGCTCAAGGAAAATCCTCAGAAGCTTCACTTACCTCATCTGTGACCTCACTTGACTCTTCTCCTGTTGACTTAACTCCAAGACCTGGAAGTCACACGATAGAATTTTTTGAAATGTGTGCGAATCTAATTAAAATTCTTGCACAGTAAACCTAAAACTTTGCTTATTTCTTTGATAGCAATAAGCATGCATAAAAAATCATAGCCAAATGCTTCCATTTATAATCAAGTTATAATTATAACTGAGGATTGGCCTTTTGGAATGCAATTTGCACAGGAATTGGAACATGATTAATAGTTAAAAGCCTAATGTGCAAAAATGAATTAAGATAATTTTGTTCATTGTTCAGTAGGCATATAGCATAATGTAATTTTCACAATGAATTATAGGTCTCTCAGGCTCACTTGATTTTTGGCTGTTTTATATTTAATGTATACAGGGCTTTGTAGAATATTAATTTACCATAAAGGCCTTCATGTATTATTACAAGTTGATATGTTCTATAATTGCTTCATAAATTTATTCAATAAATATTTGCCTAGAATCCCCAGCGACCTTTATAGGTGATTTGTTTTGGGGGGATCCTGAACTTCTTACATAGCAGGTATTTTCCAGTAGTGACAGGCTGGACAACTCTTCCATATCTCTTCCCTTAATATTCTTTAGTATACGGTAAGCATATCAAAGATTAAATTAGACATAACTAAAATTTTTTCTTTAGCTTGATAAATCCAAAAACACACAGAACTTATATATTCAGATACTCTAGGCACTAAGTTAAATCTTAAAATTTGTCTCACTATATTCTGTACATAAATTTCTCTTTTTGTCACAAGAGCTGAGTTGCATATGCTATAAATAAATCATGTTTTTGTCAATCTCACAAATTCCGCTGCTCATGTCCGTCAGTATTGAATGTATACAAAAATTTCTGGTCATTCAATTATGTATCTTTTAAATTGATTTAGCACACAGAATATTTCCTACCATTTAAATGCTCAGATAAGACTTTTTCTCCCAAATTTTATCGTGACCATTTTTAAAAACAAAAATAGAAAGGCTATAGGGTGATCACATGTGTATCTACCACTTAGATTCAACACTGGTTAACATTTTGCCACATTTGCTTTATATCTATGTATGTATATAGACATAGTGTACATATGTACGTGTATATAGATATATATGTTTTTTTCTCCTTGAACCGTTTGGATGTTGCTGACATACTTATCACCCTCAACATTTCAAGCATCTCCTAAAAAAAATAACAGTTTCCTAAAAACACATAATACTATTATCAGATTAGTAATTCCCTAAAGTCATCTAATCATGCATATTTAGGTTTCCCCAGTTGTCTTCCAAATTTCTTTTATAGCTGGCTATTTCAAACCAGGATTCAGTGAAAATTTAGACATTGCCAGGTATGACATTATTACTTCAATAAAATAATGGAACGAATCAGTTAGTGCTTCTAAATGGTCACATTTGTTTTAGATTTTAATCATTTTTTAAAAAGTAGCATTATGGGAACTGCCTAAAGATGCTTAATTAATCTTTGTAAGATCTCTATACTTTCTTTTCCTTGATCCTTCCTTTTTCCTAGTAGCATTCCATAATAGTTGTAAATGAAGATTTAAAGTCACTTCAGTTAAAATTGGTGTCCTGTGTATGCTAATAAAAAATCAAAAGTACTATATCACCCATAATTGCCTTATACTATTTTAACTTCAAGGTATTGATTTTCTTTGGTATCAATCATTTTTCCATTGCAGAAGAGCTATCTTATTTCTCATTTAATACTTTTGTATTATAGGACTATTTTTGGCAAATACAGTGAACACCTTTGTAACCAGACAGTAATATACTCAAGTGTCTTGATAGCTTGCACAGTTAACTATAGTTGTAGATTTGGTTCCAGTACCCCTAGAAACATGCATTGAATTTAAAAGAAAAATCTTGCTTATGTCCAGGACTTATCTATTCAACTTAGAATCTGAAAGCTGTATAAAATAATAGGAGTGCAACTTAAATACTAAGTTCAAAACTGTATAACTTGTATGTGGCCCTGCATTTTTGGGATATTGATTTAATGTAGGGTCTCTAAATGCAGCATTATGTTCCTGATGTTAAGAACAGAAGACTGTATTTTTGAAAAGTTACAGATTTGTACATAGAACTAAGACATTGTCAGAATGTCTCTATAAGCTGTTGTGGGGAGGTGGTGGGGCGGTGGGGGGGGGGGGGATTGAAAGGAGGAACCAATTAAATAGGACCTTCTAAAAATTGTTAATTTTGTAAACTTTGCTGCTTGTTAAGTTATTGTGATTCCTTTTAGTTACTGAGTTTTATTTTGAAGATATTTAAATATTGCACTTGTACAAATAGTATGATAAACGCACAGATTATTGCAGCAGATTCTTTTTTAAGCTGGGATATTTGAAATGACAACTTTTGGTTGAATGTGTCGAGGTTGCATCAGAATTTTCAAAAATTTATTGTAGTTTGCAAATTCTTACTAACTGAAGATGTAAGGGAGTCAATGCAAATGATTTTTAATCTTTTTTTATTATCTTTTCAGCAATTTATATTTTTTGTGATTTATGCAACCATATTTTTACTTTGTCTTGACAACTGAAAGATGTATAAGGTTTTTGCCAGAAATGTACTGTATACATAGTTTTAAATATAACAGATTTTACTGATATGTAAAAATTTTGCCATTAAAATAAATGATTTCTCACCAAGAGGAAATTTTCTACCAGGTTGGGGGATATGGGAGCTTAATATATCTAATTTAAAATAATTTCACTGAAATAAATTCCATTGCTTTTACTTTGATTATATTTTCTCTTGAGATGCTTTTGTAGTTTTTCAGAGTTTTAAATGATTTTATATAAAAAGTCCTGTGCTTTCACCTTCCCCATCCCCCCTCCAATCCCTGCTTTTTGACCTTGTAGTTTTACCATTCACACTGAATGAATGCTTGGTGGACTGTGGCTAGACGTAGGACTCCATGCATCTATGCTTGGCCTGGCATCCTTGGAATGAAAAACAAATGGTGTGCTGTTTAAATCTTTTCCCCTTAATTCTTGTCCATCTCCTCCATACACAGCAGAAGTCTTATTTTCATTGTGAATTCTCCTGACAAGATGAATGAAATTCCACATACAACATAACTATAAATTGGTAATGGGGTAGAAATCAATCTTTGTGGTACAGTATTTCTGAGATGTGTTCGCATATGTTTCAACCGGGGTATATTTAGGTATATAATTTAAAATACTTTGATTTAGAAAGTGGATGATAAAAACATAATTTTTCCTGTTACAGTGTGCTTAAATTTTTAACTTCTGGAAAAATTAAATAAAAAGCACTTATTCCTAGCTGACCATGTGTGCACCTTTTTGACAGTGTGCCTAAATATAAAACATAGTGCTTAAACAAATTTTAACACTCAGACGTGTGATTTTTGTGTCAACTAAATTACTGAGTTTTGATTTCATCTAAAAGTTAACCACCTGAACAAAATATTAAGATATATACAATAAAAGCCAAAGTGGTTACCAGTTTTCCTTGGTTGCTAACATTAGATTTGGTTAGAATTCCACTACTGTTAGAATTCAACTGTAATGAAATCTTATATCCCGTATGGCACTGTTAGGCCTTGTGCCAGATTGTTGGCATTCCAAATCGTTAAAATAGTTTGATAATTGTAACAAAAGAAAACTACTAAAGAATGTTATGAATAGCACATAAGATTGTTCTTTAGGGAACTTATAAATTGCTCTAGATATTTATTTACTCTGACTGCATAAAACTGTACAATAAATGCTCTTGTTTGAAAAATCAATATTTATTGAACTGCTCTATTGTAGGCAAATAGACTGTTCTACTTATTGTGAATGCCAATAAATGCTAAGTATGATAAATTTAGAGGTTTTCTAGCAACTTGGAAGATCATATTGTCAATAAATAGCCTGAGAAATGTATTAAATATATTAATAAGTACATCAAGTTCATAGGACAAAGTAAGTAGGGAAGTGGTGGGTGAAGTGTGAAAACTCAGTGTTGGAGGTAGCCTTTATCAGAGTAAAGTTATTTGGGAGATTTAGGAAAGACCCCTAGAAAGGAGTACAGCTTTAAGCACCGCTTAAATTATTCACTTTACAAATTATATCCCCTCATATAGCTACTATGAACCAAGCACTAAGAATGTGACTATAAAGGCATAAATCCTGCTGAATGTCTTGTCCGAGAGACACGTGTTATAAAGGCTTAAAGAAGTATTACAGAAAAGTGTGCAAATCATAAATATTTGACTTGATGAATTGTCACTGATTTAGGTTTGCAGTGAACACAGTCATGTAAACCTCTACCCTTCTTAAGAAACATTCTACTACCTTTGTATCTTTTATAATTAATGTCAGTAGTTGTATACTCCAAATGATAATACTTCTATGATATGACAGTATAATTGGCAACACTGTCCATTGTTTTCCTGAAGTAACAGGCTCCTTTTGTTCATTTTCATAAGGCCTGTCACATACCCAATCCTGAATAACCAGCTGGACTGCTGGCTGTTTTCTAAATAAGAGTTGCATTCCACACAACAAAAGTGTATACCTCAGTTTATAATGCGATCTCACAATTGCTTTTACTGGTGACATACTTCAATACACGGCAAAAGTACTTAATGAGTACTTCCCATTTTGTGATACAGATTAAAAACTACTCCAGGGTCATTTTAATTTTTACCGCTTCCTAAAGGACATTCTTGAGTGTTTTTGGTAGTATGAGTGTGGTAGTGAAACTGCAATGACAACTAGCACAGTTTGGTATCATTGCCTTAATACCAGCTGAGCTGTCAGCAGTTTTACCCATCACTGCTTTTCCATTATCAGTGCAAAGTTAACATGGTGAAAAAGGCCAGCGAGGTCTTCCTATGAGCATAAAAATAGTTTGAAGAAGCCTTGGCAACCCTCAGGGGTCTGAGGATCACCTTGGAGAATCATTGTTGTACAAGAGCAGTTCTCAATGCGGCAGGGGTGGGTGAACAATTTTTCTTCCAGGAACATTTGGCAATGACTGGAGACGTTTTTGATTGTCACAACTGGAGGTAAAATGGTGGTGGTAGTGGATGCTAACGGCATCTAGTGGGTAGATTCCAGAGATGCAGCTAAACACCCTTCGGGGCACAGGAGACTCCATTTCTCCAACAAAGATTATGCAGTTTGACAACGCTGAGGTTGAAAAAGCATCGTCTACAAAATTGGTCTTCCCTTGCACAAGATAGCCACGTCGATAAATTAACAATCTTTTCAATTTCCTAAACAGTCCCCTGGGTTACGTTTCCCCACTTAATTATTTTCAAGACATAAACTACACCTACGTTTAGGTTTTAATTCTTCTGGGCCCAATTTACTTATGTTTTCCGACGTGAAGCCTACAGTTGAACCAAGGGCCTCCTTGATCTGCTTTATCTGTTCCCCTGAACCCTTTTTCAATGGAGTTTTCCCTTAGTCCTTTGCGTCTAGGCTGGCCTCTCAGCTGGACTGTAAACTCCTTTAAGGCAGGATCCCATTTTAATGCTATGAATTCCCGCCCAAGTCCTTCTCCCCGACCCCCGTTTGTTTTACCTCGCGACTGAACGAGTCCCACAGTCTCACGGGGCCTGATTTTGACTGCGCGCACCTCAACCTGCGCAGCCGCAGTTTCCCGCGCTCCGGCACTGCCGTCGTCCGCGCGCCTGACGCCCCCGACTGCTGCTAGAGGGCGCTCCGGGTCCGGGTGGCCCGGACTACAGATCCCAGAGGGTAATGGGGGTGGAGGCTACCGCAGCGACTTCTGGGATTTGTGGTCCCGGGAAAGGGACTGGCCGACCTTAAGGGCTTTGAGAGTCGCCTCTTCCCTACCCGCTTCTCTGAGCGGCTCCGACGCCTCGGGTCGGCCAGGCCAGTTTCTTGAGAGACCTGGCATCAAAGGCAGGCAGGTAGGAGGTCGGGCATGTTAGTTTCCGCTTCCGGTCGGTAAAGGGCAAGCACAATGTAAACACGGGACCAGGGGAGTGGTCGTTAGGTAACTGAGGGTACGCTGACCGTGGTGGAAGCCCGGGAAGAGGAGGAAAACGAGGCTGGTGGGTCTTGTGGTTAGGGGAGAAAGGACCTTCAGAAGTCGGAGTTGAGACGCGACGGAGGTGCGGCAGAGCCGGGACGCTAAGGTTGGTCTTTAGGGACGAGCATTTCTAGGGGTCGGGCCCTCCCTTACACCAAGGCAGGAGCGGCTTCCGCGTTTCCACGGCGGCGGGTGCGGCTTTGACCTTCCCTTAACGGTGGGAGGAGCGGAACCGAGCTTGCTTCCCACCTCTGGTTGAGCGTGTCTGCAGCTGCTGGCGGCCTGGTGGACTCGCGGGGGACGTCCAGGGCAGCCTTTATGAGCTTCGCATATCTTTATTGTTTTGGAAACGAGAGGAACTTAGTAATACAAGTTTCTCTCGCGCGGTGACATTTTCGGGTAAATTGCTTCTTGAATCTCTCACCTCTGAATACATCCCGATACCCGAAGGATCCTGTTTTGATTTCCTAATGGTGTTCATCTAGTGGTTTCTCGCCTTAGGTGCTGCCTCCTCCTATGCAGTGAAGACAGGCATTCTCGGTTTGTGTTTGGATAAACTGTCCAGCCGACAACAGTAACTGAATGCCTACTGTAGAGATCATTGAACCAGCAAAAGAATTTAGAACACAACATTGTTGTTTAGAGTTTCATGGCATTCATTAACTATGATCCTATGTAAAATAAATTTATGTTTCATGAGTTTAACGTGAAATCTCTGTGATTATGGTTTACCCATATGGTTTCTTATCCGGGTGAAAAAACGTGAAGGCTAAGATGTTGGCGCCTTGTGCATCTAACTATAGATTCAGGAAAACCTTATTTATAAGAAGCTTTAATTTCATGTTCAGATATCCTTAGAGGAACAGCAAACTAGTACTAATTAAGATACCTTAATACCTGAGTATTAAGTTTTTCAGGATAGAAACTGTTTTGCATGTGTCCTAGGACTAACCCGACTTTTATTTTTGAAAACCTGTCAGCCTCCCCTCCAGGAAGCCTCAAGAGTCTCCACTGAAGTCATAGTATCCTATTTTGTTTACTCTCCAATAGCACTTATCCTGGAGTGGATTGACTGTATCCTTGTCTCCAGACAGTTGAAGAAAATACAAAACTGTGCTAATGGCCCTTGGTAACAGATTCAGTGGATTTTAACCTCAGTGGCCCTTGATACTGTTTGGTATCTTTATTCATCCCTTATTGTTGATTTTCCTATCTTCCCATTCTCTCTAGTGACTCAGAACTTTTCTTCTCAAGTACTCAGATCTGTTTCTTTTCCCTTTACTTGGAGCCAATGACTAGCCACCTATTTCTCTGGGAAATTTGAAGCTTGGGGTATGAAATCCTTCATTGTCTTTTCCCTCTACCCCTGAACTTGTCTGTACTTTTCACTCAGTATGAACTCTTGTCTGAGAGGAATGTATTCTTTTCACTCTCTTCAAGGCTAAACTTGTCAGTTACTAGCAGTCATCAGGCCTTTTATACCCTGTAACCTCATTCTCTCCTGATCTCCACAGCCTCTGGTCTCTAGAAGAGCTTTAAGCATTTGTGGAGGAAAATGGCAGAAACACCTGAGGCGGTGCTGTGCATGGCTTTTCACACATGCTTGAGAACCACCATCTGGGGACTTAGCCTATACCTGTCTTTGACATTTAGAACAATGGTTCAGGTTGGAGATAGGGGACGGTAATGGGAGTCTGATTACCCATTAATTTTTAAAAAATATATTTGGGTCTCTCTGTTCCTTTTTCCTTTCCTCGCCACCTTAAACCCTGCTTCCAATAATATATAGACCTGACTGATGATTTCTAATGTAATTTGACATTAGTGAATACACCAGACTTTCCTCTGTTAACAGCGTTCCCACAGTACCTGGTTCCTCACATTGCTGCTTTAGGAACAGAGTTCATTTGGAAACTTGAAGGCAGGTAATGTAGTCATCCTCATTCTTGTCACTTTTAGGGACAGTCATAAATACAAGAGTTCTTCTTGATATCCTGATGTCTTATGAGACCTTCCTAATGATTTATTTTCTGACATTGTTTTCATTTTGTGCCTCTGGCCTTCTTTTCCATAGTAACCACACTTCATTTTCAGCCATTTCTTGGTTCTTCCCCTAAGTTACTTATAGTCATCTTCAAACATAGGAAACTCATTCTTCTCTATTATAACGGGTCTGGGTAGAGAGTCTGCCATTATCCTGATTTCCTAGTATAGCTTATAATACATTACTACTCTGGGTTGTTTTTTGTTTTTTTTTTTTTAAATAATCCCTGCTCCAGGGGAGAATATGTGGTTCGCCCATATCTGTTTGTGCATTTCTTGATCACAAGAATTTATTGAGACTTCCTTGTATTCATTAGAAACTTAGGCACATGACCTATAATCTTCTCATCCCTACAAGTTCTGCCATTATCTTAGGCCTTTCCATGTGAATAACCTCATAGTCACCTTTACTTTTTTGTCCCCTCCCTTCTATTGATTACTTATATTTCATTTCAGCCATGTGCCTCAGTGATGAAGACCTTGACACCTGGTAGAACTTATTCACTATTTCGTTTCTCTTCTTCCTTTACTCCTCGAATGCCCATTATTTGATAATTTTATAAAAACATCTGCTTCATTGCTTTTCTTTATCCCCCCCTGGTTGATTACTCAGTTGATCATAATCTCTTTGGAGTTATGGAGTCCCTTGAGAATGGAAGGAAAGTTTAGACACTCTTCTCCGGAAAACACACAGACATAACAGAAATTTATATGCCTTTCCAGGAGTTTCTCAGTATCTTTAAGCTCATCCATATAATTAGTAAGAGTTCTTAGATCTCATCATAAATTCCTTCTCTAAATAAATACTTGATGAATGCTTTTATGGTTTTCTTTAATTTTGTTCCATCAATTGTCCTTTCTTATCCTTTACATTTGTGTATCATTGCTGATATACAAAACAGTTTAACATTTGTTATTTAAAATTTTTTTTTAATGTTTTATTTATTTTTGAGAGAGAGAGAGAGAGAGGGCCAGAGGTCCAGAGGGGAAGAGGCAGAGAGAGAGGGAGACACAGTCTGAAGCAGGCTCTAGGTTCTGAGCTATCAGTACAGGGCCCAGAGTGGGGCTCGAACCCATGAACTGTGAGATCATGACCTGAGCTAAAGTCAGGTGCTCAACTGACTGAGCCATCCAGGTGCCCCTAACATTTGTTATTTTTTAGATTTACCCAATAGTTCTGTGAATGAAGTTATATACCAAGTTTGACTCTTAAAACTTTTTATTGTGAAAAATTTCAAATGTGTATGAGAGAGGAAAGTACAAGGAATCCTATGTGCATATCACCTAACTGTATCTATTATCAACTCAGAGCAATGTTTTCATCTGTATTTCTCCTGTGTTGTACCCTGCCCCCTCTGGTGATCACTTTGAAACAATTTCTAGATACCATAGGATTCCATGTGAAATATTTTAGTATACATTCCTAAAAGATAATAGTACTGTAATTATGTTTATAGCAAGAATGCTTATCTTTTTGTTATAAACATAATTACAGTACTATTATCAGACCTTAAAAAATAGCAGTAATTTTTTAATACCATCAAGTATTAAATCAGTGTTCCAATTTTCCCTATTATTTCCTAAATGTTTCCTCCCAATTGGCTTGCTTAAATCCAGAGCTAACCAAAACCCATGCATTATATTTGGTTATTAAATCTTTGAAGTCTCTTTTTACCTCCATCTTTCTCTGTCTCTCTCTGTCTCTCTGTCTCTCTCTCTCTCTGCTTTCCTGGAAGTTTATTTCCTGAAGAAACCAGTTTTATTTTTTAGTTTTTGTTATTTGCTATCTGCATCTCTGGCATGTTATTTAGCACGCTCATCTGCATTCCGTATTTTCTATAAACTGGTAGAGTTTGTTAGACTTGATCGGATTCAGGATTAATTTCTGGCAAGTATACTTCATGGGTAGTATGCCACTTCCAACAGGAGATACTTACTGACCAGTTGTGTTCCTTTGTGATGTTAGCACCCTTTGTTGATTATTGCCTTGATCCATTATTTAATTAAGAGTTTAGAAAGTGGTGACAGTTAAGCATCTGACTCTTTTTTTTCTTTTAATGTTTTACTTTTCTTTTTGAGAGAGAGCGAGTGTGAGCAGGAGAGGGGCAGAGAGAGAGGGCGATAGAGGATCCAGAGTGGGCTCTGAACTAATAGCAGAGAGTCCAATGACGGGTTCGAACTCATGAATGGTGAAATCCTGACCTGAGCCCAAGTTGGACGCTTAGCTGACTGAGCCACCCAGGCTCCCCACGTGTTTGGCTCTTGATTTCAGCTCAGGTCAGGATCTCACAGTCAGTTGTGAGATCATGGTGTGAGATCGAATCCTGCCTGCTTGGAATTCTCTTTCTCCCTTTCCCCATCCCCTGCATGTGTGCTCTCTCAAAACAAAACAAACCAAAACAACAACAAAAAAACTGGTGACAGTCTGATTCTCTTATCTGTCTTTACCTATCATTTGTAATACTTCTCTAAAGGCCAAATTTGAATTTTAAAGTTGTTTGTTTGTAATTTTCAGAATGGCTTCCTTTGGATGGAAGAGAAGAATCGGGGAGAAGGTCTCAAAGGTCACTTCACAGCAGTTTGAAGCCGAAGCTGCTGATGAGAAGGATGTAGTTGAGAATGAAGAAGGGAGCTGGCTTCATGCGGTTAAACGCAGGAAAGAAAGTCTCCTCGAGGGCTGTGTTGAGAAAAGTAAGCAGCTGAAGGATGAAGGAGCCAGTTTGGTTGAAAATAAAAGGTATGTTTTTGGAGTTTTCTTACAGAGAACAGTTTACATTTCTGACTGCCAGTAATGAGATGAAGAGTTATGAATTCTATAAATTTATGTTTTAAAAATCTGATCTAGGTGCTAAATTCATCAAATAAATAAGTTTTAAAGACATATTTCAGCATTCCCATGGAATCTGAAAGTTTGTAGAAGAGTCTTCAAGATACTTGTAATGTCTGCTTTTGCCATCATTTTTGTTCTGTCTAAATAAGGGTATATGCTAAATGAAATGTAATGCAAATTATTGCTTGATAGGAGATAGTTTAATTTCTGGAATCTTTCTCTTTGTGTTATTATATACCAGATGTATTAGATGTTTCTTGAAGGGTTTTGAGGACATGTACTTTTTTGTTTTTTTAAATAGATGTTCAGTTATCCTTTGCCATTGGCTTTTATATACTTCAGTAAATATGGTTGGTGCACAGGAATTTGACAGTAGTTTCATTTATCCTCAGCCCTATCCTCAGCTAAGCTCTTATGCTTTTCTGTTTACCCTTCACCCTTTTCTTTTTTCCTTTTTTCCCTTTCCTCTTTTTCCTATTCTCTTATTCCTTTTCCCCTGCCTCTGCTTAGGTCTTTCAGTGGGACCAAAAATCATTCTTTCACAAATCAGTGGGGAGAGGACCCATTGTTTAGTAGATTGTGTAGAAAAAGCTAGAAGTTTATATATGGGAAAACACAATTCTATATGTAGGAAAGTAAAATACATAGGAAAACAAAATATATATAAAAAATGTATCTAGGGGCGCCTGGGTGGCTCAGTCGGTTGAGCGTCCGACTTCAGCTCAGGTCACGATCTCGCGGTCCGCGAGTTCGAGCCCCGCGTCGGGCTCTGGGCTGATGGCTCAGAGCCTGGAGCCTGCTTCCGATTCTGTGTCTCCCTCTCTCTCTCTGCCCCTCCCCCATTCATGCTGTGTCTCTCTCTGTCTCAAAAATAAATAAATGTTAAAAAAAAATAAAAAATAAAAAATGTATCTAATACCACATACAAAGATGGACTCTAGAGGGATAGAAAATCTCAATGTGAAATGTAAAACTTACACAGTTAATGAAAGAAAATATAGAAGGGTAGCTTTATAACCTAGAGGAAGGAAAGGACTTTTTTTTTTTTTTTTTTGAAGTTTATTTATTTATTTATTTAGTTAGTTAGTTAGAATGAGAGAGAGCATGTGTGCATGCACAGGCAGGGGAGGGACAGAGAGGAGAGACAGAATCCCAAGCAGGTTCCTCGCCATCAGCACAGAACCTGATGCAGGACTTGAACTCACGAACTGTGAGATCATGACTTGAACTGAGATCAAGAGTTGGACGCTTAACCAACTGTGCCACCCAGGTGCCCCACAACATTTTTATTTTTTAAAATTTCAGTTCTATATTAGAGTCGAAAGAAGCTCAACCCACCCCCCCCCCCGTATTTCCTCTTATCTAGACTCAAAATTTCCAATAATTGCTTTATTTAGTTATCTTTCTGTACGTAAATATGCACACACTGACATACATAGTTGTATATTTCCAGTTTTTTTGGTGATCTATTTGAAAATAAGTTGTAAACATAATGACACCTCTCTCCTAATTTAGCATGCTTCTTACAAGAATAAGGATATGCTTGGGACTCCTGGCTGGCTCCCTTGGTGGAGCATGTTGCTCTTTATCTTGATCTTGGTCATGAGTTCAAGCCCCACATTGGGCATGGAGACTACTTCAAGAAAGAATAAGGAAATTCTTTTATTAAACACAATAACTGTTAACTCTATGAATGTTAACATTCCTATAAACTAATATGCAGCCCATATTTAGTTTTTTCTAATTTTCACTGAAACGTCTTTTACAATATTTTTTAAAAACCAGGATCCAATCAGAGTTCATACGTTTCATTTGGCGATTATATCTCTTTAGTGTTTATGTAGGTCCTCTACTGTATCCCCCATGATAATGACTTTTTGAAGAGTCTAGACCAATTTTCTATTTGATTGTTCCCTTATGGATGTCACTTAACTTGTTTCTCTTTCTCACATGTTTCTTGTAAACTGAGGTGTGGAGGTTTGATTTAGATTCTGAGTAACCTTTTTGGCAAGAATACTTAAGAGTTATGTTTGTGCTTTCTATTGCATCATATTGGGAGATAAATAACAGCAGGTTGTTAGCAATGCGGCTGTTTGAAAGACATCATGCCTGTGTCAGTCAGTTTGCTGTGTTTAATATCTGCTGAAAGTCATATTTTTATAAAATTTTGAAACATTTATCCTTAGTGAAGGAAATACATCGTATTAAGAGAATTAATCAGCATGAGGACTGTTGTTTTATTTGCACTATGAATATGATTTTGAGAAGATGTATGGTCAGCAGTAGTATCTGAATACGTCTTTGTTTAGGACAGAAAATTCTTCAGATCATCCAGAGATCTAAAGTCAGGTCTGTGTGCCTTTGGTATCTTCCATGTGATAAAGAAGAATTTGAGAAATTAAAAGAAGTAGTACTGAGCAAAAAGCAAATTTCTTTTCTTTGCTCTTTTTTTCTTCTTTCTTAATTAAATTTTGTCAGGGTGGTTATAAGATTCCTTGTTAATCATTTTTTAAAAAATATTTTTTAACATCTATTCATTTTTGAGAGTGAGAAAGACAGAGCATGAGCAGGGGAGGGGCAGAGAGAGAGAGGGAGACACAGAATTTGAAACAGGCTCCAGGTTCCTAGCTGCCAGCACAGAGTCCGCTGTGGGGCTCGAACTCACGTACTGCGAGATCGTGACCTGAGCCGAAGTCGGATGCTTAACCGACTGAGCCACCCAGGCGCCCCCTTGTTAATCATTTTTGTCATGAATGAGTCAGAGTTGAGGAAGAAGCATTTTAGTGTCTAGGTCTGTTTTTATTTTAGATTCTTGCAGTAGTCTTTTATTACTATATTTTAATATAAGATATCAAAAGCTGCCTAAACTATAGTATGTTAGCACCTCAAATTGGAAATGAGATAGAAAATAAATAACAGTCAAGGACAATTAACAGCTTAAGAGTCTAGTGTTACTTTGTGAATTCTCATTTGTGGTATTTTAGCCATAAAAACTTTTTCTTTTGTAGAACTTTGCAAGATTGACCATTCTGTCTTAGTCAGAAGAAACCAACTATAAATTTTCCACATTTATGAAATCATTTGCAGAACATCCATAAAACATCTTTAGAAATTCCTGTAAATGCCTGTTAAAAGTTCATTAACTTTGTTTTTGCCTTTTTCTCTAGACCACACTAGTGCAGAAGGGAAAAGCTATTCAGTTATTGCCATGGGAGTCCCTGTGAATTTCCTGTGGTAGAGGAGAGCTATCCACTGTGTAGATAAACAAAATAACTCTTGTTTTCTGCCTGCATGTCAAAACATTGAGTCATTTCACCAAAATCAGCTGGGTTGGATGCTTTATTTTGAATGGAGAACACGGTGAGATGATTAAGTTTTTTGCTGGTTAGCATTTGTTTTGGAGTATACATACACAGCTTAGGAGAGAACTAAACAGAATAAAAAGAATCTAGTGGAATTGATTGGTTTGGCTACTCTATGCCAAAACTAAATAAAAATAATACTTTAAAAATATCTGAGATAAAAAGCATACATAAGATAATGTTAAACTTCATTTAAGTAATATGAGGAATAAAAAAAATAAGGAGGGACAGTGAAGCTAAATTAAACAACAATAACCACAACCCCCCCAGTCCCTGTCTTTGAATCAACTTAATCTTTCAGCATTCTCATTTTTACTACATTTTAGTCACGCCAGCCTTCCTTGGGTTTTTGAACACAGTTCTGATACAGCTTTGTCTCCTGACACCTCTGTCTGAAAAGTTCTTGTCTTCTGTTTTCTGATGTCTGTCTTCTTGTCCTTCTGATCTCTGCGCACATGTTTTCATCTCTGTGAGCCCCTCTCTGGGCAACCAGTTGGAAGTAGTACCCCCAGGTCCCCTTGGTCTTTAATCACGTGAACCTTTTTTGTTAGCATTTCTCCCTTTTTGAAGTTACCTTATACACTTATTTAGCTATTTGCTCATATGTTATCTGTTTCTCTTCTGTAGGAATGTGAGTTCCAGGACAGTAGGGACTTTGTGTGACTTTTCTATAATATCTTCAGCACTTAGAACAATTTGTGGCACCTACCAGACCCCCAGTCAATATATGTTAAATATTTATAAAACTACATTTTATTTGCTATATTGTGGCCAAATAGGTGTTTTGTGGGTTAACTACCATTTGTTTAATTGTATCTATAGGAATATACATTTGTAAAAAATATTTATTTATTTTGAGAGAGGGAGCAAGTGCATGAGCAGGGAGAGGGGCAGAGAGAGGAGGGAGAGAGAATCCAATCCCTGTCAGCGTAGAGCCTGATGTGGGGCTCAATTTCACGAACTTTGAGATCATGATCTGAACTGAAATCAAGTTAGATGCTTAAGGACTAAGCCACCCAAGCTATGGGAATGTACATTTTTAAACTCCAAATTAGAACACAGTATTTTATTTTTTATTTCATATCCCAGCCCCAAAGGGCCTTTGGGATTAGAAGTTTCCTACCCTCCTCTTGCATGAGAATATGGCAGTTGGGGATCATTGCTCTTTTCTGAGTCTCATTTCTTTCCTCATAACCCACACTTCTCCCTATTATATCATCCTCTGGGAAACCAGATGGATCCTAGTGTCTTGCTGAATTCAGGAGCTGGAGACGGGGTTTTAGAGAGGCTGAGGCAGCTAGAAGTTGTGGAGCAGAGTACCAGAGAAGAGGGGGCTCCTCAGAGGAAGTGCTCTAGAAATCTGTACGAGGTCCCCTGTATTTATTGAACGTTAAGCCATTCAGCTATGGGGGAAATTCCACAAGTCCAGCAAACTGACTGGGGAGTTGTAAGCTGAATCATTCCAGAGTTCATACAGAGCAGAGAGACATTCAAGCTTCATCCACAGAGTGGAGAGTCTTTGGTGGTCACCGGTGACATTCACTAAAGTCCCCAAAGGAGATACGCCATACTAGAACAACTATACTATCCCTGGAGGGAGGGGTATGATAGACCTTCCCTAGCAGAGCTCAAAAACAGGTTTTGAAAGGTTTCAACTCATATAGAAGTTATTTAAATGCCTGCCAGAGTAGTCAAAAATTTCCAGTCAGCTGCATAACATTTACAAATAGCTAGCATTTGGTGAAAAATTACTAGACGTGCTGAGGAGGAGAAAATTGACTTGTAAACAGGAGAAAAACCAACTGACAGAAACAGATTCAGAAATAAGATAGATGATGGAAATAGCAGATGAAGACTTTACAGTGGTAATATAACTGTTCAAATACTTAAAAGGAAACATGAACCTCATCAGGAGTGAAATGAAAGATAAACAAATGGCACATCTAGAGGTGAAAGATACAGTATCCAAAATAAAAATACACTTAATGGTATTAACAGCTATGCTAGTTGAGTCCTTTGACAAGCAGATGCCAAGAGCAGATTAAGTATGCAAAGATTTTATTAGCGGAAACATCTGAATGAAAGAAAATGGGAAGGGCTGGGTTATTTGGGAGAGCCATCAGACCACGGTGTCTGACCCCGGAGTGAAAGAGAAAAAGAAGGATATTTGAGTGGAAGCATCTTAGGCAAGACCTTGGGTACTCTTCCAAGTCCAGGTCATCTATAAGGGAAGTCCCATGGCCTCCAGCGAATGGGCCCATCTTACTGTCACCTGCTATTCTCAGTCAGTGCGGGGAACAGCCCATGGGAAACATCCTTGCTGCAGATGTGGCTGTGGATTTCAAAGTGTAGCAGCGGAGGTGAAGGTCTAGTTAAGGTAATAGGATGACATTTTTAAGGTTCTGAAAGAAAATAAAATTATCAGCTTAGAATTATATATGCCACAAAAAATATCTTCCAAAAATAAAGGCAAATGTGCCTGGGCAGCTCAGTCAGTTAAGCATCCAGCTCGTGATTTCAGCTCAGGTCATGATCTCACGGTTTGTGAGATTGAGCTCCGCGCAGGGCTGTGCACTGACAGCATGGAGCCTGACAACAGGGATTCTCTCTCCCTCTCTTTTGGCCCCTCCCTTGCACTCTCTCCCTCTCTCTGAAAATAAATAAACTTAAAAAAATTAAAATAAGGCAAAATAACTTTATCAAACAAAAGCTGAAGTAACTCATTGCCAGTAAGCCTACGCTTCAAAATATATTAAAAGAAACTCTTCAGGGGGAAGAAAATGGTATGAAATGAAATTTGTATCTAAACAGAACAATAAGGGGGCACCTGGGTGGCTCAGTTGGTTAAGCGTCCAACTTCGGCTCAGGTCATGATCTTGAGGTTTGTGAGTTCAAGCCCTGTGTCAGACTCTGTGTTGACAGCTTGCTCAGAGCTGGAGCCTGCTCCAGATTCTGTCTCCCTTTCTCTCTGCCCCTCTCCCGCTCACATTCTGTCTCTGTCTCTCTCAAAAATAAATAAACATTAAAAAAATTTTTTTAAACAGAAGAATAATGGGTGCTAGAAATGATAAATAAACATGGGTAAGTATGAAGACTTTTTAAGTTTTAGAATTCTTTTAAAGGATAATTGATTTTAAAAAACTAGCAACATGTTCCTCAAAAACTAAAACTAGAACTACCCTACAACCCAGTGATTGCATTACTAGGCGTTTATCTAAGGGATACAGCTGTGCTCTTTCGAAGGGACACATGCACCCCCATGTTTATAGCAGCACTATCAACAATAGCCAAAGTATGGAAAGATCCCAAATGTTCATCGCTGGATGAATGGATAAAGAAGATGTGGTATATATATACAATGGAGTATTACTCGGCAATCAAAAAAAGAATGAAATCTTGCCATTTGCAACTATGTGGATGGAACCGGAGGGTATTATGCTAAGCAAAATTAGTCAGAGAAAGACAAATATCATATGACTCCACCCATATGAGGACTTTAAGAGACAAAACAGATGAACATAAGGGAAGGGAAACAAAAAGAATATAAAAACAGGGAGGGGGACAAAACAGAAGAGACTCATAAATATGGAGAACAAACTGAGGGTCACGGGAGGGGTAGTGGGAGGGGGGATGGGCTAAATGGGTAAGGGGCACTAAGGAATCTACTCCTGAAATCAGTGTTGCCCTATATGCTAACTAATGTGGATGTAAATTTACAAAAATAAATAAAATTTAAAAAATAAATAAACTGGCAACATATTAGAGATTTATTATGTGCAGAAGTAAATACATGACAACAGTAGTAATTGAGCAGGAAGAGGTAAAAGGAATTATATTGCTACTAGGCTCTTATAGTATATGTGAAGTAGTATAGTGTTATTTGAACCTAAACTCTAGAGCAACCACGAAAAATAATAGGAAGAAGGTCATAAGCCAAGGGTGGAGATAAAATGAAACATTGGAAAGTGAAATTTTTAAAAAGTACCATTTACAGTACCATCCCCAAACAAAATTATTAGAAAAAAATTCAACAAAATATGTATAAGAACTGTACATGGTAAACTATGGAACATTGGTAAGAAAAATTCAAGGAACTGAGATAAATATATACATGTATATCTATACATATTTGTATTGTATATGTATATTTATTCCATACACATATACACACATGTATATATTTATACACACATACATGCATCTATTTACACACACATACATATAGATGTACATATTTATACACATATATACACATATATGTATATATTTATACATACACATATACACACACACACACATATATATATATATATATATATACCCAGTTCATGAATCAGAAGATGACGTTCTGTTAAGATGTTAGTTCTCCCCGGGGCGCCTGGGTGGCTCTGTCGGTTGAGCATCCAACTTCGGCTCAGGTCATGATCTCACGGCTTGTGAGTTCGAGCCCCGTGTTGGGCTCTGTGCTGACAGCTCAGAGCCTGGAGCCTGCTTTGGATTCTGTGTCTCCCTCTCTCTCTGCCCCTAACCCACTCTCATTCTGTCTCTGTCTCTCTCAAAAAGAAATAAGCATTAAAGAAAAAAAAAAGATGTTAGTTCTCCCCAAATTGAGCTGTAAACTCGATGCAGTTCCCATCAAAACCCTAGCAATCTTGATTTTGTAGTAATTGACAAGCTTATGCTAAAATTTATGTGGAAATGTGAAGAATCTAGACTGGCCAAAACAATTTTACATAATAAAAAAGACTTAGAGAACTTACGCTACTTTATTTTGTCACCATGTTTTTAATTTTATTTTTGTTTTTAGAAGATTCGCTTTTTTTAAAGCTTATTTATTTATTTTGAGAGAGAGAGAGTGGGGGAGGGGCAGAGAGAGAGAATCCCAAGCCGGCTCTGTGCTAATAGCACAGGTCTCACTCTCATGAACTGTCATCACCACATTCTTGAATGCTGTACCTGTATAGTTTTAGTGTAAGAATGGACATCTGCAGATCGTAAAGAATATAAAATACAGAAATGACTCGCATTTATGCAGTGAATTGATCAAAGTTAAAGCTTCTGGTTATCAAAAGGCATAATTAAGGAAATGGAAAGTCAGGCCACAAACTGCAAGAAAATATTTATAATACATATATCTGACATAAGACGTTTTCCTAGGCTATGTAAGGCACTCTCACAACTCACTGGTAAGACACTATCCAATTAAAGAGTGGATACAAAATTTGACCTGAAGCTCTACAAAAGAAGATAGATGAATAGCCAGTAAGCACATGAAAAGCTGCTCAGCATGATTAGTCACCAGAAAACTTCACATTCAAATCACAGCATACTAGTACATAACCACTGGAATGGTAAAATTGAAAAAACTGGCAATATCAAGCAAGGATGTGGAGAAACTCAAAGTTTCATATATTGCGTATGAAAATGTGAAATAGTTTCACTACTTTGGAAAACAGTCTGGCTGTTTTGTGAAGTTAAACATACACCTTACCATACAATCCAGCAGTCTGCTCCTTCCTAGATATTTATTCAGGAGAAAGGAAAACATATATTCACTCCAAGGCTTATCTAACAATGTTCCTAGTAGTTTTATTCCTAGTGCCCATGAAATGGAAACAGTCAAAATGTCCATCAACAGGTAAATGGATAAACAACTTTTTGTGTATCCATCCAGTAGTATCCTATGGAATAATGAAAAGGAATGATTGATGCGTCCAGAATTACTATGCTCAGAGAACGAAATCGGAAAGAGTGCACACTATCTAATTTCATCTGTGTACATCTCTTTAAAGACACATCTAATCTATAGTGACAATCCTATTGAGTGATGAAAAGGAACGATTAATGCATCCAAAAATCAGTATGTTCAGAGAAAGAAGTCAGGAAGAGGGCATACTCTCTGATTCCATCTATGTACATTTCTAAAGACAAATATAATCTATAGTGACAGAATATCAGTGGTTGTCTGGAACCAGAAATTGGGGTGGGTTGACTGTGAAAGGGCATAGGGAACTTTTGCGTTCTTTGTTATGATGGTTGGGGTATTTACATAAGTATACACATTAGTAAAAACTCGAAGAGTATGCTTAGAATGGGTACATGTTTTGTCATCTAAATTATACTCCAGTAAATTTGATTAAAAAAATCAGCCTTGAGTGCTTGATAAATGTAAAATAATTCTTTATTTGTTTCATTTATCTCTATGTTCAGGATATATTTTTGTTCTGTATTTGCTGTTATTTTGCAAGTTAATTGATACAATGATTTCAATTTCAAGAAGACTCTGACTCTGGATATTGTGTATTTGGGGGTCTCGATCATTTTATCACCATTTTATCACTCTGTTGGCCTGCTTAGTTACCTCCTGTGCTCTGGAAGCAGTGGCAGAAGTCCCCAGTCTTAATCTGGAAGCGGGGAGGGGAATTTCACAGTTGTGTGTATTCCCATTTCTTGGGTTGGAATCTCTCCTCCTCAAGTTACCATCTTAAAGGTTGTAAAAAACCAAGTCGCCATTTTTAGGTTGGATTTTTTGTAAAATGATGACATGGATTAAGTACATCAAAATGTGGAAGAGCTTGAACTTGGCATGACTACTAATCATTAGAGTGGTGGAGAAGTAGGGGTGCCTCTAGAGGAACCCCTAGAGGTTGAATGACAAGAGGAAGCTATTTCTACTTCCTAGGATACAAACTTTTGCTTCCTTGTGATTCCCTTTCTCTGGTCCGTCCTTCCTTCGTCTTTTTTACGCTTGATATTTTCTCATTTATTTAGCACTTAAAGGATTGTTGAACAGTGAAATGTAGCACAATCCAAGTATGTTAATGTCACCCTTCCTTCAAAGGCAGCACAGTTCTTTAGCATTACAGAACCTCCTGCTGTCAGTTTACTTCATTAGTAACTAACTGTAACTACTCTAGGAAGACTTCAGTTTGCAATAGAATGGGTTTTAAGATCTGAAGTTCTACCTTACAGTGTTTATGATTCTTTGTAACCAAAATCTGGTGTATTCTTCTATCTAACCAGTAAGTAATTTCGACGCTTAACAGAGACAGTATTGTGAGTATAGTGGTTTAAGAGTGTGGAGTTTGAAGTCATTTTACCTCCCTTCAGATCCTAGCTTTATCATTTCTATCTATATAACCTTTGGCAGATTATTAACTTTTAGTATTAATTTCCTCATATGTAAAATGGTGAGCCTTCTCTCATAGACTATTTGGGGGATTAAAAGGCAAGTTAATGTAAAGGAGATTAACATGGCACCTAGCATCTAGGAAACATTCAATGAATGTATTTCAGATATTATATTTTAGGATTTTATATGTGATTGGCACATTTCATGTAATATTAAGACTTTTTATGAGTTATTTTGTTCAGATGTCATTTTCTAGAATTGTTACTAACTGGGATATGCACCTTTTCAAGAGTCGCAGGTTGAGTCCCAACTTTGAAATGTTGGCTTTTAAGGTTTCAGCCACTAGATGGTGATATTTGATTATGTAGCTGAGTTCGATTTTTCTCTGTGGGAATTAGTGTGTATGTGTGTGAAGCAGATATATCATTAGAATTTACCATGAATTTTGTCTCTTGTCTAGAAAAGTGTACCTACCAAAACGAACATGAGGGCGATCTGGCCTTATGATAAGCATTTTACTGGCATCCGCATGAATCTAATGACTGATCTTCATTTTAATGTTATCTCTTCCTCTCTTTGGTTTCTTCTCACTGGTATACAAACATACCCTGATAACAACCATTTAAAAAGCTTTTTTTGACTCCTACCATTTCTTTGCTCCCCTTTCACCATAAACTCCATTCTTTTTTTTTATGTTTATTTTTGAGAGAGACAGAGACAGAATGAGAGTGGGTTAGGGGCAGAGAGAGAGGGAGAATCGGAAGCAGGCTCCAGTCTCCGAGCTGTCAGCACGGAGCCCGATGCGGGGCTTGAACTCACGAGCTGTGAGATCATGACCTGAGCTGAAGTCGGTCGCTCAACCCACTGAGCCACAAACTCCGTTTCTTGATGAATCATCCTCTGGGTCCATTCCAGTCAGGTTTCTGTTCCCACTGGTCCCCTGAAGCCACTCTTGTTATATGACCTTCATGTTGTCAAATCCAGTCATCATGTCTCTGTTCTCATTTATTACTGTGCCTCTCGTCGTTCAGCATAGTTGACCACTGTCTTCCTAAATACACTGCTCCCTCATCTACAGAACACCACACTGATGGTTTTTCTTTTGTTTCACCGCCCACTTCTTAATCTTCTTTGCTTCCTGTTTTCTTGTCTTCATTTTCTAAATATTGGTGGGCCACAGTATTTAGAAAGTACTTCTCTTTTCTATGTCCATTTTTTCCCTTCTTAAACTTATATAGTCTCCTGCTTTCAGTGTGCCGTCTCTATACTGCTGACCTCCAAATATGTCTGCAGTGCTATCTTCCCACCTGAATTCCAGACTCTTAAATCTCCAGTGCTTACTTTATACCCACTTGGATATCTAATTAGTATCTGAAACTTAACATGTCCTAAGCAGAGGTCTTGATTCCCTAACCACCCCCCCCACCCCCACCCCGCTACACACACACACACACAAATATCTGGTCTTTTTTAGTCTTCCCCATGTCAGTAAAAGGCATCACTGTTTACCCAGTTACTTATGCCCAAAAGCCAGGGGTCAACTCTGCTGTGCATGTGCCATTACAGAGCTAATCAACCCCAGTCACCTCCAGCTCCCTGCCCTTCATGCTGTTCTTACGGCCATAAAGCCTGGGCGGCGGCTGCTGTTGTTACAGACCAACAGCCCCCGTTCATGGTGCTAACTGACAATCAAAGACCATCCATCACACCTTGACACTGGCCAGCTTGGACCTGTAGGTGCTCAGACGGGACCGGGTTACGACTCTGTGGGGTAGAATTTGACGGATGGGAAACAGGGTATGGGAGGGAGCCTGCAGATAAATTCTTTTCCCTTCTTCCCCTCACTGGACAGTTTCCAAGGCACACAGGTTTTATACAGGCTTCTGAAGAAGTTCTACAAGATTAGCAGTCATCTGTTTGTTTTTTAAGCTGTTGCCAGCCTAGCAGATGCCTTGTATTTATTCTCCCTCCTTCCGGCCTCACTTCTTTTTCCCCTCACTCTTGCTTCCCTGGGATCCTACCCCCACAAAGTAGAAGCTTAGGCCCCCGGGCTCTATTTCCCTGGGAACTCAAGCTAAGACATCATCCTGGATTTCCTTTCTTTTTTTTTACTCTTCATATCCAGTCCAAGTTAGAGTGACTTTATTTTTTAAACATATTTTCAGTCTTTTTTATCCTCTCCTCTGTTTTCGTGGCTGTCCTCCTAATCTAATCCCCTGTCATCTCTTACCTGCATCATTCAAGTAGTCTCCTAACTGCTCTCCCTGTGCTCCTTCTTGCACCCCTACAGACCACTCTCTCTGGGCCTCACTGATTTTTTCAAGATGTAAAGCAAGTCTGTATGTTTGTTGCACAAAAACTCTGCAGATTCCTCATCACACGTACAGTTAGAGCCGGGGCTTTGGGTCTACACCTCCCATTCCCCTTCCTCCTCCTCCATAGCCATGCCGGTTTCCTTTCATTTCCTCAAAACTTGGGGTGTTTGGCCCTCTCTTGGCTTGGGCTCTTCCTTTGTCTGGAGTGACCTTTTTCCAGATCTTCAATTAGCTGACCACTTTTGGTTAGTCAGATCGCAGCTCAGATGCCTTCCTAGAGAGACTTTTTCTGACCACATGTTCAGAGTAGCTATCCAGTGACCTCCCTTTCACATCCCCCCCGCTTGTTTGTTTGTTTTTTTTTTTAATCACACTTACCATATTTTAAGTTAGGCTTGTTGTTTTTCCCTGCCTTCTTCCTGCCTGTGAACATTCTAGAATGTAAGATCTAGAAAAATGGTAGGGTCATTTTATATCTTGTTGAGTACCCAGTACCCAGAATACTACCTGGGCCAGAGTAGATGTTTAATAAATGTTTATTAAATGAATAAGCTGATGACTATAGAGCTCATTAAACCTGAAGCTGTCATAAATTGGAAATCTAATTGGGAGCAAAGTAGTTAAACACTTTGACATTTCTGTCTGATAAATGACTGTGCTAACTTATTTGGCTTGCTCACCAGCTGTTCCTTACCTCAGCATAGGGTATTGTCTCACCCTGCCCCTACGCAGGCCCTGCAGCCATTCTAGTTGCTTCCTGCCTTGGCTGGTTCCCCAGCCCACTGTCAAGGTTGTCTTTAAACTGGCCAAGTCAAACTCTGGTCATTTATTAACCATAGTGACTTTAAACCAAGTTTTTATCTTTTAATGCTTCCTATCCGACAGCCGCAGCTGGGCTGTGTCTGTTCGGTGCGTTCCAAACTGAAGTTGAATTAAGAGATATGATGTAGGAGCCATGAGAGACCATCGATGTTATTACGTGCCAGGCTTCCTGCGATCCCCAAATGGAGGACCTGGGCGGTGCCACCCTTTGTTTGTAGGCCAGGGGAAGTCTGTCAAAGAGAGAAATGAAAAATGAGGGCGGAGAGGGAATTCAGTAAGCTTATGATAGTGAAGTAAGTGCCCACCGGTTGCTGCTTCTCTCTAGCCAGTGGAAAACAGCTCATGTGTTCCTTTAAACTTTTGCATGTTTTGTGGGCAGAAAGCACTTTTCACTTAGCTGTGCCTCTGCTGCCGCCAATGCCAATGGCTTCAAAATAAAAGCAGCACGGTTTGGGGGGGTGCAGTGGACATTTTCCCCCCTCAAATCTGTGTGCCTGTTTTTGCACATGTATATGTTTATATGTGTGTCTGTGTCAACATGCTGCCTAATGAAAAGAGGAAACAGAACTAGTGATGGTCAATGTCACTTCGAACTTCTTAGTTTACTTTGTACTTTGTGATAATGTAAGCAGCTTTGGGGTTGGAGGGCGGGGGTGGGGTAAGCCACCCTGTTTCTCAGCAGTAGTGCTGTTGGTATTTTGGGCACGACAGGCGTTTGGTGTTTGTCGGTCAGGGTGGCCCTCTGCCTTGCCAGATGTTAACATCCCTGAACCCTTGTCACTAGGCCTCCAGTGACAACCAAAAATGCCTCCATAAATTGATATAAATGCCTACCTTGGGGTGATAAATGTTCCTGGTTGAGTTAGGCAGAAAATAGGACTGAAAGTAAAAAGGATATTTGATAAATGTGACAGAAACAGTGGTTGGACCAAGTAGTGCAGGGGTTGGCAAACCACAGCCTGTTTTTCTAAAGTTTTATTGGATGCAGACATGCACATTTGTGTAAGATGATGATGTGTGTGATGACGTTCTGTGGCTGATTTTTGTGCTACAGCAGAATTGAGCAGCTGTGAAGGAGACTGTATGGTCCACAAAACCTAAAATACTCATGGACCTTTGCTGTGCTGACCTTGGTCTCTGGACCAGCTGCTTCGTCAAAAGCCACAAGGACTCCTGAAACCTCACACATCCCGGGGCTTTAAAGTCCTCTACCTAGAATTAAAAACAAAAACTTAATATTTATTTTTGAGAGAGAGAGAGAGAGAGAGAGAGAGACAGTGTGAGCAGAGGAGGGGCAGAGAGAGAGGGTAACAGAATATGAAGCAGGCTCTGGGCTCTGATCTGTCAACACAGAGCCTGATGTGGGGCTTGAGCTCATGAACTGCAAGATCATGACTTGAGCCAAAGTTGGACACTTAATCAACTGAGCCACCCAGGTGCCCCTCTACCCAGAATTTTAATCTCTTGGTTCTTTCCACCCATATTCCTATTTCCCTTGTCTTGGGATTTCTTGTGATTTCTGTATCTGGAGTGGTAAGATGGAACAAAGTAAGAATTAAACTATTTCCTGCTTTTGTTGTAAGGTAAAATTTGTTTGTATTTCTTTCCATTTTTTTTCTGAGGTATTTTCATCATACTAGCTCTTGTCTCCTCTTTTCATGTCTTTCATGCTTTTCTTTGCTGTCTTTCAAGACTTCTTTTGGAGAAGGTAAGACAAATGAGGTAGATAGAATCTGGAATATTAGCACCTTCTGTGTGCCTGGCCATGTTCTGGGTGTTGTAGATACAAGTGAATCTACCTTTTCGTCCCTGAACTCATTAGTGAAGAGAAGATAAAAATGCATGGAAGAATTAGAGAAAAATTCAATGGAAGACAACAATGGGGTAGTTGGAAAAGTATTAGTCTTGTAATTGAACTAGCTTCAGATCGTGGCTTTTACAGGGTTAATACCATTTGTCCTGTAGCCGCTCTCTACCTTTGTTTCCTCATCAGTAAAATGAGAACAAGCAATGCCAGTCGTATGAGCACGAAGTGAATGAACTTTTCGTGAGAATAGTTGTTTGTTAAGTGATTGTACAGAAAGTACTTTGTAAAACAAATACTATGGGAATAAAAGTGTTACTCCGTGATCATGTAAGTGGTACTCATGGTCTTCATGATAAACAGAATTTTAATTTGGTCTTGGAGAGAGAGAGCCTTTGAATAAGTGAAGAGGAGGAGGAATGAAATCCTAGATGTGCTTATGTTTGTGTACTGCTCAGCCCACATGAACAGGAACATGATACGTGGGTAGGGAATGGGCGAATGTGCAGCCAGCAGGGAGCAAAGGTGGGGATGGGGCGTCATAGAAAACAGATTGGACTGATAAGCTAATACTGGAAAAAATATACTCACTAGTATCAAGTCCTGCAGAATTTGCTACTACTGCATTTCTTAGAATATTATGAGTAGGAGGATTATTATGAAGGAGTAAGTCAATTTTTCAGAGACAGAAGAACATAGCATATTTCCAAAATTTTTCATGTTGTGTCTGTAATAACATTTGGAAATATTTAGAGATTAGGCTTGAAATTACCCATAAAAAAGTACACTTTCTCTTTAGGTGACATAGTTATAAACACTCAAAATGGGTATTAAGTATTGTTGAGTGTCATGTACCTTTTTCCCTCCATTATCAGTTACATATGAAGTTTCTCTAATGCTTCTCTGAGGTGTTTTCTACATGGTCATGTGGACTTCATACTTTTTAATAGGTTGCTGGATTTAATTTATTAATTCTTTATTTAGGATTTTTATCTTATAGACTAGAAAGTCTGGAGTGATGATTAGGATTCTCTTTTTTCAGATAGTGTATCTTTTTGAGGACAAAAGCATTCTTTATTTTTATTGCTAGGTTATCCAAATATACTGAAATACATTAGGAGTCTTAAGACTATGTCTTTAGCTGTGGTATTTAAAACTTTGGCTTAGGCAGTGGCAACTATTTTCTGGTTCAGGCCATATTGTCCTCCTTTACCCCACAAAGACTGTAGACCACTTGTGTCTGCCTTATTCCTTTAGAAATTATTGATATATGTTAGGTCCTATTGTGTTAGCTGCATTTACCTTGGTCTGCATAGAGCTTTTATTTTTTTTTTTAATTTTTTTTTAATGTTTATTTATTTTTGAGACAGAGGAAGACAGAGCATGAGTGGGGGAGGGGCAGAGAGAGAAGGAGACACAGAATCTGAAACAGCCTCCAGGCTCTGAGCTGTCAGCATGGAGCCTGATGCGGGGCTCGAACCCACGAACCGTGAGATTGTGATCTGAGCCGAAGTCGGATGCTTAACCGACTGAGCCACCCAAGTGCCCCTGCATAGAGCTTTTAAACAAACACAGAAGTAAATGTAAACAGGGGGTCACAATGAGCCTGTCTGAGGAAGCAGGAAGGCAGGGTGATTTGGTTTAGCTAGGGGAAGGGAGTCCTATTTATTGTTTTGCCTTTTGCAAACTTCGTGATTTTATCATATATTTATCATTAAAATAAGGCACTTATTATAGTCCTGCCCATTTACTTACATGTTTTAATTTGATCCAAATTATTCCATGATACTGGAATTAATTTCTAGTGAAATTTATTTGTTTATTTATTTACTTTTTTTAGAGAGAGAGCACAAGAGGGGGAGGGACAGACACACACACACACACACACACACACACACACACACACACACACAAACACACAGAATCCGAAGCAGGCTCCAGGTTCTGAGCTGTCAGTGCAGAGCCTGATGTGGGGCTCGAACTCTCAAACTGTGAGATCATGACCTGAGCTGAAGTCAGATGTTAACTGACTGAGCCACCCAAGTGCCCCTCTAGTGAATATTACTTTATGACATTTGTGTGTATGCTCAATGAGTGAATAATCTGGGGGTAAATAATTTTATTTTATTTTTAAAATTTATTTAATTGTTTTGAGAGAGAGAGAGAGAGGGAGAGGGAGGGACAGAGTGAGAGGAAGAGAGAGAGAATCGCAAGCAGGCTCCACGCCAACAGTGCAGAGCCTGACCTGGGGCTCCCATCTCACGAACTGCAAGATCCTGACTTGAGCCAAATTTGAGAGCCAGATGTTTAATGGACTGAGCCACCCAGGCACCCCTAGGTGATAAAATAATTTTAAATGATCTCTATATCTGAAGTAGAAATTGGGAGGTTAAAATTGCGACTTTTTACTTGTTTCAGAAAACTCATTGTCTAGTATGGCAACGAGTAGACCAGGGCAATTGCTTTCAATACAGGAACAACTAGGGAACATCCTGTACCACGTAGAAGTTGGCATCATTGTTTTAATTTGCTTTGGAAAATGACCTTTATTCAGTGTGCATACATCTTTATGTAATTTCAGAGCTCCTTCCTACCGTTTCCAGAGGCAGTTGATCTGCTCTGAATTGTTTGTTCTTGTCTATAATAAAAAATTAAAAACTTTTGAGATGTGTTTGTTCTTTTATGTAAGTAAATAGTTTAAATTATTACTGAAAGTGGGCTTTATGATTCAGCCTAATCCTGAGTCCACGTAATTTTAATAAGTGATAGTGACTAAAACTCGGAGCAGTTTGGAATTTAAAGTATATTTATATCTTTCCCTTGCCTAGTAAAACCACCCAGGAACTCTACTCTGAGCATTATCTCAGCACTTCTTTCCAATCCAGCCCTCCTTTCACTAAATATGTATGTCTTCTCAAGAAGAAGAAAAACATAATTATGTTTTTTCTCTTTTATTGCCTCTTGCAGATTCTTTTTTCTTTCTTTCTGAGCTATGGAAATTAGGTTCCTTATTAGAATGTTCGTTGTATTAGCTACACATTATTTTGTCCTTGCTTTCTTCAGAATTCTACTCCAAATTCTAGACAGAAAAACCTCAAAATAACTTGAGGAATTTTTTTTAATTCAGAAAATTTATCATTGTCTAAAAGTTGGAACCTGATTTACCTACATTGGAAATCACACAACTTTCACTCAAATTAAACCTGTCTAAAACTACTTTCTATATCATTATAACGTCTATATGAAAGTGTTTATAAAATCAAGGAAGCAAACTAAACTTTTAATTTCAAATATATCCTGAACAAAAGAAAACCACTTCCAATATGAAAATATAAATTCAGCCAGAGAAGTCATTTCTATCATTTTGGGGTACAATTATTATTATTATTTTAAATGTTTATTTATTTTTGAGGGGGAGATGAGTGGGGGAGGGCCAGAGAGAATGGGAGACAGAGTATCCAAAGTGGGTCTGTTCTGCCACCCCCCCGCCCCCACCTCCATGGGAGCCTTGAACTCACAAACCATGAGATCATGACCTGAGCCAAAGTCATGCTTAACTGGACTGACTCACCCAAGTGCCCATGGGGCACAATTACTGTAAATATTATTAGAAACACAATATAAAATAAGGTGAAAACTTTAAAGTTCTTGATGACATAGGTTTTAAGGAGGAAATAAAATTATTTAATGATAATATATAATAATGAGGAATCTTAATATTCACTAGGGATTTGATAAAAATGTAGCTGTATGGAAATAGCTTTTAAATTTATTTTGATGTTTCCACATAAGGATGTAAAATTGATAGAAATCAATTAGAAATCTGTCATGATATTAGTGAAAGTGGTACTCCTTTGTAGCTATATTTTATTTGACATAGAAAAAATGCTATAACATTTCTTCTTAAATACAGTGAAACCTCATTCATGGCTTCCTCATTTATGAGTTTACCCACTCACAAATATATTGGTAACCCCCAAATCAGTGCTCACGGTGCTTTCACAGTTGTTAGTGGACATCGGCAGAGCTGAGAAGAATCTGAGTGCCTCCTGTGTGTATTCCCAGCTGAGTCCAACACAGCAGGTGCTCTGCCTTCTTGTTTTAGCTCTCGCACTGTGTAAACAAGTGTCCCTTTTTAGGGTCTGTCTAGTGTTATATTTTCCACATTTTTGTGCCCTTTGTTGGTGATTTTGCTGTTTAAAATGCCTCCGAAGTATAGTTCAGAAGTTCTGTCTAGTGTTCCTAAAGACAAGAAGGCTGTGATGTGCCTTACAGAGAAACTACATGTGTTCATTCAGTAAGCTTTGTCCAGTAAGCTTCGTCCAGGCATGAGTTACAGTGCTGTGGGCTGTGAGATCAATGTTAATGAATCAACAATATTTATTAAATAAGATGTCTTTAAACAGGAGCACATAAAACAAGGCTATATATTAATCAGTTGATACAAATATGACCAGAGGCTTGCAGAAACTTAACCCTGTATTCCCCTATGAGCCGTGATTCAGTATTCACTAATTCAGTCTTTACAGCAGCTTTATAGAACATAACTACAAGAATGAGAATCAACTATATCTGGAAGACAGCTAATGAGTTACATTACATTTTAATGTATGCAGCTTTTCTTTTTATCAAAAATCTAATCGAATTAAATTTTAAATTAAAATTTAAAGCTGTGTAAAGTCTGGAAGTCTTTCTAAAAATTTTTTTAAAAAGTCTTTCTGATTTGGCAAAGATAAAATTATATTCAACATCATTTGACATTTGTTGTTTTATATTCTACTCTCCTCACCCAAATTAGTCTAGCATATTAACTTCTTATATACATATATATTTTTATTTTTACTCACTGAAAATGTATTTGGTGATTTTTGTTAAGCATGGATGCCACAAAGAAAATATTAAATAAACACCTTTTGTGGGTGATACACAGAAACTGTTTCGATATGTAGTAAAGAGGACTATTTAGAGAGTTCTTTGGATGATCTAAAAGAAGGGCATTTAACTAAATGGGGAAATAGAAGCATTAAAGAGTATTTGAGATGATTTTTGGGAGGAGAGGGCATCAGGGCAGAGTCAGGAAAGACACATTGGAATTAGCTGAAAAACAGGCTGAACAGTGTTCCAGCCGAAAGGAGGCCAACGAAAGTCATTACTTGGGGCGCCTGGGTGGCTCAGTCAGTTAAGCGTCCGACTGACTTGGGCTCAGGTCATGATCTCACAGCTTGTGAGTTTGGGCCTGCTTTGGATTCTGTGTCTCCCTCTCTCTGTCCTTCCCTTGCTCTTGCTCTGTCTCACAAATAAATAAACATTGAAAAAATTTTTAAAAATCATTACTTGAATTTTTGATAATCCCAGCAAGGAAGGCTGAGGACTTACACTAAATAGGAGCAGTGACAGTGAGTTAAAGGATGAATTAGAGAATTGACGACTCATGTAACCTAGGGCAGGGCAAGTGTAGTCAAGGCTGACTCCGGGATTCTCTCTCAGTGACTCGGTGGTGCTATTCTCTAAGCCATAGTTGCAAGCATAGAGTAAGTCTGGAGTGGGAGATGATGATAAGTCCAGTCTGGACATGTGTTAGAGATCTATGTCAACCTTCTCTGGATTTTATACTCCTAGTTAGTTATCTTTTCATTTCCCTTTTTGGTATTCACAGACTTCCCAATGAGTTGCCAGCATTCGTTGTTCCTACTTCTTACTCCCACTTTGCTCAGCGGTCTGGTGTCCACTCCTGCCCTTCCAGGAATGCTGTTTGGTCAGTGTCACCAATGATTGACATGTTGCTGCATCTCTCTTAGGTACAACCCGGCACTCTCTCTGTGACAGGCTTCTCTTTGGTTTCTTTGAAATCACACACACTCCTGAATTTCTTCCTTTCTTTCTCAACTTCTCAGTCATATTTGCTAGCCCTTCCTTCTCTGCTTGACCTCTGAACTTTGAAAACTTGAGCCCTGGTATCTTTTCTCTTTCTCATTTACTCTCTCTCTGTATGAACTTAACCAATCCATGGTTTGTTTAATATATTTGTATAATTTTTAATGAAAAGAAAAAGACAGTAACATGTACATGATTTAAAAAAAAAGCAAATGCAATACCAACAAAGGCTATACAATGAAGACTAAATCTTGCCCTTACTCCTGTCCTCTGGTCTCTTAGTTCACTTTCCCACAGGAAACCAGTTACCAGTTCTTTGATATCTTGCCAAAGATAATCTTTAGATTTATAAGCATGTGTATGTATATATCTTTTAAAACATCATAAATGTTGATATTCTAAATATATACACCATTCTCTCCCTTGCCTTTTTTACTTAATATATCTTAGAGATTATTTTGTATAGAACTGCCTTTTAAAAAAAAAAAGGCCATATACTATCCCTTAACCATCCAGACTCTAAAACCAGACTTTAAAACTAGACTCTATCTAAAACCAGAAACCAAACCAGAAAGATTTGGATATGATGGGGTATTTGTATTTCATTGCATGATGTATTAAAATGTATCTTGCCATCTCTTTTTTGAGAAAGGATGTTTTCATCTTTAATTTTTATGAATGATATAGTGACTGGCCTTTCAGAGATAGAAGTGTGCATACATCCAGGTCAGCTCGAAAGAAAGATTTATAGAAATGGAATTGCTGGGTCAAACAGGATGTGCATTTAAAAAGGCATTTTTCCCCTCTCCCAAGCCCTCCCCTTTTTTCTTGGAGTATATTGTTAACCAAGTAAGTAACAGATGGGTTTTAGGGGGCATGTGCACATGAGCTGATTTTTCCCACTGTAAAGAACATTTCCTTACTGGCCTTTGTTTAGAGGTTTGTTATTTTTATTTGTAAGTTTTTGAGAGAAAAAAGTTGTCTTTGTCCCTCACAGAGGTTTTGAGAATAGTGTTCATGTACATGTTCTTTTATTGTTTACACAGTGCAAATTGAAAGTCATTGTTCATTTGAAGTGGAGCTTTTAAGTGTATTCGTTTATGTGCATGCGTTTTGAAGGCTAGATTGAGAAGAGGACACGAGAGGGCTGCTTATTTGTGTTTCATTGTAAGGATTTTCCCCCTTTTCTGTAAGACCTAAAGTAAATATTTTAAAAGTATCATTCTAGTTGTTAAACAGGTAAGCTAGTTTTTGAGGATTGAACAGCTTAAATATGATTTGTATTTTAGGTGTACATAATCTTATCAAAGAGTATTAGTGCCATTTGAATTTTTGATTAGCATAAAGATGACTAGTTTTAAGAACCAAACCAACTGGGAACTGAAGTTATGTTTCCTGTAAAGCTGGCGGGTCATATCAATAGAAAATTGGAAGGGGAGTAGTACAGACAAGGAAATATAGTGTTTATTTCTTCCCTCATTGGCCTTTTTGTTAATTAAAGGAAATCAATGAGAATGCTATCTTAAGTTAGACTAACCTTCCTCTAAGGTGATCTCATTTCCAGTCAGTTTTACATCAAACATAACGTGTGTATTATATTTGATCTCCAAAATACAATTTTCTTCAATAATTATTCCTGGCCCACTTCCTTCCAAAAGATCATTGTAATGGCCAAAGGGTAATTTTTTCCAGTTTTATTGAGATATAATTGATGTATAACATTGTGTAAGTTTCAAGTGGAGAATGTGATTATTTCATGAACATATATATTGCAAAATAATTACCACAGTAAAAGATTAGTTGACACATCTGTTATCTCATATAATTCCTTTTTTTTTTTTTTGTGGTAAGAACACTTCAGATTTACTCTTAGCAGCTTTTTAAGTGTAATGTCTAACAGTAGAGGATTTATTTGAATGAATTTTGCATTGAAATAGTAGTAGTCAGTTACTAAGCATTATGCTATAGAGAGAAGCATTTGATAATTTAAAGACAAAATAATGTTTCATATGTATGATATACATTAAAACACTTGGAAGAATATACAATAAAAATGTTAACTATGGTTGTCATCTTTTGGTGAAATTACGAGTGTCTTTAATTTCTGTGTGTGTGTGCGCGTGTGTGTGTGCGCACGCGCGTGTGCAGTTTCCTTTCTGGTTCTTCTCTATTCGTGTGTTTGGGAAGCAATTTTTTCTATCAAAACAATTATGTCAAAACTGTCGTCATTTACTCAGGTATAGAATATAAGGAAGGCCAGATTTAAGAACATTTTGTGTTAAAAAAAAAAAAAAATCAAATGCTTTGTGTGAACCAACCACATGTTTTAGTTGTCAGCATAGGTTTGGAGTCCCGGGCCACCATACTAGATGTGCGTGTGTGGATCAAAGAAGGAAGAGGTCCGCTGGGATCATGCCTTCCTCCTCCTTCCCTTTCTCTCTTATCCACAAGCTGTTGTTTTTATCCCCTTAAGAATCCACCAGTGAAGTTCAGACTTTCTCATTTCTTCTTATAGATCCCTTTTCATCTTCTCCTTTCCTAGCATGAGTACCAGGTGAGGCCCATGCATCTCTTCTCTGCCATCATTCTTTTTTAAAAGTATGTTTTGCTTAAAGGAGGCTACTTTATCTGGGGGGCTGGGAAAGGAAGGACTATAAGAACGGCATCCTTGAGAGGTTAGAACATGAATCCAAGCAGTGTAATCTGATAGGTGGTGACCCTACAGAAGCAGCTAGTTAATTAATTCTGATAGTTGGTGGTGTTTTAGTAAGAGGAGAATTCATAAATAAGAAATTTTAATGGTACCTGAAAAGATACATTAAATGCCTTACTTTGAAGTTCAGTGGGCAGTTTCTAAGCTAACATTAACGTATGAATTATCTAAAAATATCTGTGAGTCTCAGATTCCCATTCAGGGTAACTAGGAGGCAGCAGTGGGACACTGCTGTTTAACCAACCCGTGTCCATCACCTCCTGAGCACAGAGTTTATAGGAAAGTCATGTGGCAGCCATTTAACACCTGTGCCGGCCACGCTTACGGGCATAGCCTGACACCGTGCAGAAGTGTCCGAATATGTGGAAAGCAGAGACGTATGGGCACTCCAGAGAGATCTCAGAGTGAGATGAAGGAAGAGCATTGACAAACAGCAGCCAGTGACACTGCCTGTTTCAACTTTGGGGACCCTGGGTCTAGATACATGCTTGAATTTGGGAAAATCCTTAATAAAGAAATAATTCTCAATTAACGGAGCTCTCAGAGGTTTGATTTGTGACACAATATTGCGATGCAGGCAGAGGCAGAGAGAAACATAGACCATTGGGGCAGCAGGGTCATAAAAATGAGGTGAATAATGGCCACACTGTTCCTAAACTTCCAGTAGTCTTTCACCCAGAGTTCAACAGTTTTCAAACAGGTATTTCTTCAGTGCTTAGCAAGAGCCCCTGAAGAAGATACTAACCATGGTCCAGGCAGTAGTTGTGATAGCCTCTCTGCATGTTCACATTTTGTTTGCTTGGAAACAAAGACTACCAGCTTTTGCGGGGTGAATCTTTTTCTGTTTTAATTTTTTAAAGTTTATTTATTTATTTTGAGTGAGAGAAAGAAAGCTGAGTGGGGGAGGGGCAGAGAGGAAGAGAGAGAATCCCAAGCAGGCTCCATGTTCAGCACAGAGCCCAACGTGGGGCTCAGTCTTACCACCACAAGGTTGTGACCTGAGCCAGTATCAGGAGTTGAACGCTTAACTGACTGAGCGACCCAGGTGCCCTGTGGGATGAATCTTCAGCTTATAGTTATATATTGCCGGCTACTACAAAATAGCAGCAGCCACTGCTACAACCTCTCATGGCAGCTAAGGCAGGCTTTGTAAAGCACACTCCCATCATGTCCGCCCTCACCCCTGCTGCTGGCCATGGAGTTGGTTGGCTCTGTGGCAAACTTATTTTAAGGTGTTGGTAGCCCATTTGTCATTTGTCAGGCTGGCGTAAGACCCATGGATGTGACGTTGTCCATTTGTACTACTAGTAAAGGAACTCTATAGCAAGGTGAAAACAGAACGTACTTTTTTATGTTCTTCACCTTTGTATTTTCTACCAAATTTTGCCTTTATTTCTTATTTCACCACCCTCTGTTTAAATAATAATCAGTGCATATTAGCCCATATTTTGGTCGTTATGTTTGGTTTGGACCTTCACACATCCAGTAGGAAATTGTGGAGAAGAACACATACAGAGGAAATAAGGGTCTGGAAAACAGGTAATAATGAGTGATTCAAGAGAAGGCAGCACATGGATAGGGCTTACTACACTATGAAAGATATTTTCCATGGTTCACAACCTTGGTGTTTATTAGCATTACCTGGTTTAAAAAATATAGATGCCTGGGTCCTATTCTGAGAATATCTGTTTTAGTTGATTGAGGCAGGGGCCAGCTGTGTGGTGTGTGTGTGTGTGTGTGTGTGTGTGTCGTGTTGTGTATTTCTTCCCCTCCAGAATCTCCCTAGATCATTCTGTATGTAGCCAAGAATTAAAACTAGTGGATTATATATTTTCTGTTTAGTGCTAGAAAGCAGAATTAGTAGCACTGGGGGAAAGGTACAAGATAGAAAGTTTCAGCTCATAATGGAAAATATTCTGGTAAATAGAACTTTCTCCTCCTACAGTATTCAAGGATACAAGAGTTAATCACTTGTGAAGGATGCCGTGAGAATGACTGCTTTGGATAACACAAAGGACTCAGTAGTGCCTTCATTTTATTTACAAAAGGAAGTGCTGCGGTGCTTTCACAGATTTGGCAGGTGGCGTGCTAAAGACCAGCTTTGGGCAGAGGGAGCCTGAGGTGTCTGTGGCACGTCTTTGTGGAGATGTGAGTTGACCACACAGCTCTGGAGCTCACAAGAGAAACCTGACTAGGAGAACGTTGGTGAAAAGGTGGTGGTGGAAACCACCATCTCTGTACTGTTTATCATTCATTTGACCCCTTTTGTTATAAGCTTACCGTGCGTTACTAGTCCCCGAGTTCCTGGAATTTACGGACAAGGAAGCTTAAATCTGAAGAATCCTTACACAATTACCAGACAACTTCTTAAATTGTTCTGTGCCTAGATTGCTCAGCCGAGCCCAGGATTACAACTGGATTATAAATTCCTCATTAAAGTCCTTTGCAATACATCTAACATGCATGACAACATTTGCACGTTGAGGTTGATGAAAAAGAGGGAAATTTTGGTGGTGATTTCTCAGCCCAGAAAATAAAATTGGAAAAAGATTTCTAAGATACCTTTTATTTAATTTATGTTTGTCTTTTTTTCTTTTGCCACCCTTTCCTTTATCTCTTAATTTTCTTGCTTTTGTACCATTGTTATTATTGTCATCAGTTCTTGAATAGAGCTATTTCTTGATATACAGTTATTCCTTAGTACCTGATTTTAACATCTGGTCATGTACTCTCAAGGATTTAGTGAAGATAAGATACTAATGTAACTTCACAACTATAGGTATCGAGAGGCGATTCAAAAATGGGACGAAGCACTGCAGTTAACCCCAGATGATGCTACCCTGTACGAGATGAAATCACAGGTAATGGTTATGAAGAATTTCACTTCCATTATGAAATTGTACTATGTTTATATTTGTTTGGTGAATAGAAATGAACCAAAATAGCATTTCTTTCCATTTTCTTTCTCAAATATGTCTTTTTAAATTTTTTTCAATATTTCCTTTATAGAAAACATGTCACCATATTTATTGCTCTGCCTCTTGCACAACATTAGAAATTCATTTCTTTTCACAATGAAGTTAACTTATTTCAGCCTATGGTAAGATATGAACAGATGGCTATCTTTTAGGAAGTCACTGGTGATTTCTTAAATAAATGAAATGTGTTTGCTTTCCTTGGAAATTAATTATAGTGGATTGACCAATAACTTCATTTCTTCAGAATGAGGGTGGATTGGACTCCGGATGATATGTCTCTAAAAATGGCCTAGTCCTTAGCAAAAGGTCAGAATAGACTCAATTTATTTTTAAAAATAACATTTGAATTTTAAAAATACATTTCTAATATTTTGTGGGAAAGTCTGTAAAGAAAATCTCTGAGCAACTGGATTAAGTTATCCAAAAGACGTAAAAAGTCTCTAATAGAGCATCAAACATATTTTTGGCAGGGAGTAGTCGCGCTTCAGCCTTGATCTACACACCTTACAGGTATCTTTCAGGTAATGATTTCAAACATAGGGCACATTCTTTATCAACTTTGATTTTAGATCAGCCAAGAAAACCCCAAATAAATTATGTCCACTGGATGAAGTGCTGCGAGGACCTTCATTTGGTTAAGTCTTTAATTTTCAGTCTTGACTAGATATATATTAAAGGCAGTATTTGTGGTGAACTGTATGAAATAGATTGTTTAACTTGGAACCTGATAATGATAGTTGTGTTACAAATCTTATGAAATGTGAATGGTCCCCAAAATGATAGATAAAATCTAGCCTTTTCCCATAGATTGAAGTGGAAGGTTCTAGAACTCCCTATTTTTCTGCTTTGTATGGTTTGGAGAACCCAGTTGTGGGGAGGCCTGTGGAATGTTTAAATGATTTTTGTAGCAGGAAGATGTTCATAGGGTGGTGGTTGAACAAATTTAAATTTGTCTCATTTAACAGTGAGACCTGGGATCTCCTGAAAAACCACATCGTAAATAGAACAATCAGAAGTGGAATTAAGAGTTCAAATAGCTCTGAGCTATGACCACCTTATTTTGACCAGATGGACAATAGGGTTCAGTGACTGAAAAGGAGATGCTTTACATTTTCATAGTTATTTTAGGAATAGGAAGAAGAATATTTGTTCCTGACCCTGATGGGCAGAGGAGTGGGTCAAAGCCACTGAAGTACTATATTTACCAGACTAAAAATATTTTTTTTTTAATGAAAAGATTTGTTTGCATATGGTTATTCATTAGTAGTTTGCTAGTTTATGAAAATTGCTGACAGGTTTTAATTCTTCTTTTTGGTTATAGGTCCTAATGTCTCTTCATGAAATGTTCCCTGCAGTACATGCAGCTGAAATGGCCGTGCAGAGAAACCCACATTCATGGGAGTCTTGGCAAACTTTGGGACGTGCTCAGCTTGGATTAGGAGAGATAGTCCTGGTAATGAAGTCAGATTATTATAATGATGAAATTTTGTTTTGTTGTGTTTTTGATTAGCTGAACCAAAAAGTAAATAGCTATTTATCATGTCTATGCAGAGAGTAAATAGCAAATTACCTCTTAAAGGTATTAATCCATAAACACAGATAAAAGTTACTACTGAACATCTTTTCCATTTTATTTTATTTTTTTATTTATTTTTTATTTTTTAACGTTTATTTATTTTTGAGACAGAGAGAGACAGAGCATGAACGCGGGAGGGGCAGAGAGAGAGGGAGACACAGAATCCAAAGCAGGCTCCAGGCTCTGAGCCATCAGCCCAGAGCCCGACGCGGGGCTCGAACTCACGGACCGCGAGATCGTGACCTGAGCTGAAGTCGGACGCCTAACCAACTGAGCCACCCAGGCGCCCCCATCTTTTCCATTTTAAACATCAATTATGTAGCACATGGAGACAAAACCCCTAATAGATTATGTAAAGGAAGGAAGAAAGTAGAGTATGGGAGAGTAATGATGATAAATATTTAGACGGAAAAGTTGTCAGGCTTAGTGAGGGGAAAACGGGGCAGGATAGAAGCTTATGAAAGTGGAATACTTATTGTGTTGTTTTGTTATTAATTGGTACGTAATGCATTTCTCAACTTGTCTGGACCATAACTGGTAGGAAGCACAGGCTAAATAGATGAGAGGTGGTTAAGACAATTATCCTGTTTTTGTTTTTGTTTTGGCAGGGCTACATATACCTGGCAGCTGACTTCCTAAAGAGTGTTTGCAAATCTAATCTAGTACTGGCAGATTTTGTTTCTCATTAACTAAGATTGTTTCAAGGCTTTATTTGCCTTTTACAGGTAGAAGTAAAACAACAAATAAAAAATTAAAAATGGTTTCTTTAAAGGCTAAGGAAATTACTGGTAAAACCTGAATTTAACTTTACTAACAATGGCTTTAGTAAGTTATAGATAACTTAGATTTTTCTGGTACTCTTGTAAATATTATTTCTATTTACCAAAAAGTGTCAAACTCTCAGAAATCATAAATATGGAATTTTGATGAGAGAATAATTGGTTTCAAGTAACTTAAATATGATAATCCAAAATGAGGTTCGCACTGATGGAAACCAGTTTAACCGAAGTCCATTTTCCTTTTTTTTTTTTTACCTGAAGACTTATACCAGAGTTGGAGAAAAGAAATTCATGCTATTTTGTTTTCTATAGGTTAACAGGAAAACAAATGGAGCTTATTACACAATACTGTCCCCCCATTTCTCCTTGATTTAAAAACTTACAAAGCATTATCACTTTTGCTTGTTAAGTGTCTATGGTAATGTGGAAAAAAGTCTCTAGGATGTAATGTTTAGCAAAGACTGCCCAATAGAGAAAGAAACTCTTGCAGGTGACACAGTAGAGATACTTTGAACCAGTCGGTAAAAGTAAAATTGCTTAATATTTTAAGTTGTTTTGAATAAGGGAACCAGTTGTTCAACTCTTATTTTTTTTCCTGTTGATATGGTTCTGCCAATTAAAACTGTGAAATTCTTAGAGGGATTAAAAGTGTTATTTTTTTTTCCCTTAGTTAATGTAATTTTTTAGAGCTCTACTTGGAAAAATCGGAGTGTAATTTTTATGTCAACTTAAGAGATTCTTTTGAAAGACTGGAATGGTAAGAAAAAAATGACTATACTTAAAATGTTATAGAGGAAGGGTCACTATGAGAAATATATTGAAAACATGCTAAAAACTGTAACATCTAACCATTCTTCCTATATATGTATATATTTGGACAAAAACACAAGAAAATACTTACATAAATAGATCAGGTAGTAAGTTAAAAGTCAACAGTTGGGGATAGCCCCAATAGTAATTATTTAGGTTTTTACATAGAGTTGAGTATTGGAAGTTATCAGTCACTAAGTTCTTCACCTGAAACTAATATTACACTATATGTTAACTAACTGGAATTTAAATAACTTGAAACTAAAAAACAAAACACGCCTGGGTGGCTCAGTCGGTTAAGCGTCCAACTTTGGCTCAGGTCTCCCGGTCTGTGAGTTCGAGCCCCACATCGGTCTCTGTGCTGACAGCTCAGAGCCTGGAACCTGCTTCAGATTCTGTGTCTCCCTCTCTCTCTGCCCCTCCCCTGCTCATGCTCTGTCTCTCTCTGTCCCTCAATAATAAATAAATGTTAAAAAAAATTAAAAACAAAACAAAACAAAAGTTGGCTGTTGGAAAATGATTATGACTTAGTTCTTCATTTTCTAATTGAAGTGTAAATTTAACTTACCAATCAAGATCTTTTTTTTAAAATTTTTTAATGTTTTTATTTATTTTTGAGAGAGAGAGAGAAAGAGAAAGCAGGGGAGGGGCAGAGAGGGAGGGAGACACAGAATCTGAAGCAAGCTCCAGGCTCTGAACTCTCAGCACAGAGCCTGATATAGGGCCTAAACCCACGAACCTTAAGACCATGACCTGAGCCGAAGTCAGACGCTTAACCAATTGAACCACCAAAGCGTCTCATCTTTCTTCTTTTTTAATGCAGGCAATTATCTCTATAAAATTCCCTTTTAGTTCTACTTTTGCTCTATCCCATAAATGTTAATGTGTTATATTTTCATTCTCATTGGTCTCAAGATGTTATTCCCTTTTGATTTCTTTGACCCATTGGTCGTTCAAGATTGTGTTGTGTAGTTTCTACTTGTTTGTGAATTTCCCAGTTTTTCTTCTGTTGATTTCTAGTTTTACTCTGTTGTCGTCAGAAAACGGGGCTCCTGGATGGCTCAGTTGGTTAAGCGTCTGACTCTTGATTTCAGCTCAGGTCATGATCTCAGGGTCGTAAGATCAAGCCCCGGCTCAGGCTCCAAGCTGAGCGTGAGGCCTGCTTAAGATTCTCTCCCTCTGTCTCTCTGCCCCTCCCCCACTCACTCTCCTGTACTCACTCACTCTCTCAAAAAGAAGAAAAGATGACATACTTGGTATGATCTTAGTCACCTTAAATTTGTTAAGAAGACTTGTTTTGTGGCCTAACATGTGATGCTATCCACTTATCATGTGATCTTTCCTAGAAAATGTTGTTTGTCCTTGAGAACAGTGCGTATTCTGGTGCTGTTGGGTGGAATGTTTTGTATATGTCTGTTCAGTCCCTTTGATCTATAGTGTTGTTCAGGCTCTCTGTTCCCGTATTGATCTTCCTTCTGGATGCTGTCTGTATTCATTACTGGGATTTGGGTATTGCAGTCTCCTGCTATTACTTTATTTGCTATTTCTCCCTTCACTTCTGTCAGTGTTTACTTTATATATTTAGGTGTTCTGATATTGGGATGCATACATGTTTATAATTGTTATATATTCTGGGCCAGTTGACCCTTTTATCATTCTTTAATATCCTTTTTCTCTTGTGACAGTCAATACATGTTAGCATTATGCAGAGCTAAGCTCTTGGCTTCAGAGGTAGGCATTCTTGGTACCTTCCTGATCGTGGTTTAGTCAAGAAATCCCTAGATTCTTATATTTGCTGGTCTGCAGAAGCTGAACAATGCATTTGCTCTGTCTTAAACCATATCCTTAATTGTACTTCAGTGGACTTTTACTCCTCAGCAGTGATGTGTCAGTCACTTTCTTTCACACTTCTTTAACTTTTTTTTTTCATCATAATCATCATGCAGTGTTAAGGGTACAGCCTAAATGTCTATCCTTGCATTCTGATATGTTTTTTAAACAGATATATATATGTATATATCTTATATACATACATACATACATATACATATTAATATATATTATATATTATATCATATATATACATATATAGTAAAAGAAAGATATAGATGGAGATATTGTGGATTCTATTAAATCCACTCATTTTTTAAAATAAAGCAAAGGAAAAACTCTGATTTTTTTTTTTATCTCCCTTAGGCAATTCGAAGTTTTCAGGTAGCCCTTCACATCTATCCAATGAACCCTGAAATATGGAAAGAAGACCTTTCTTGGGCAAGAACACTCCAGGAGCAGCAGAAGGTAGCACAGAAGATTAAGAAGTGTGACGCGTCAGCGGAAATGACACATTTCTCACCAAAGTCAATCCCCGACTATGACTTTGAAAGTGATGAGATTGTTGCTGTTTGTGCAGCAATTGCGGAGAAACAGAAGACAGTTTCAGCAAATAAGACAATGGTTATTGTTTCGGCCTCTGGGACTGTAGAGACGGTCACTGAGAAGGAAGATGGTGCTACACCACCAGATGGCTCTGTTTTTATCAAAGCCCGATAAAGTAGCAAGAACCCTTTGAATCTGGCTTTTTGATTGCTCTTAAAGTTTGAGGCCTAGGGACATCTACTGTGGAGAGACAGAATAAAACTCCTGTTTGTAAAATGAGTTTTGCAGATGAGGCATATAAAAACTAAATGGTAGAATTATCGTGTAGTGTTTGGGCTGTGCTTTGATAAGTTACGATTTAAACTTCTTAAGATTAGAATTGTGAGTACAGTGGGGTTTGATTAATAAACTTAAAAAAAATAATCCAAAAATGTAAGTGAATGCATTTTAAAGACACAACTTGAAAAGTGAATTCTCTAATAGTGAATAACTTGATGGCCAGTGTTATTAAAATGTTGACTCGTTGGCTTTTGTTTCACGATAAAGGAAGTTGGTGATTTCTTTCCCTCCTAATACTCCTGTTAGTATTCACTCTTCTGTTTTTCTGGTTGCATTAGAGGAAGTCTCCCAAAGCTCAAATATTTTTTGACATTTATTTTGATTCAAAGTTGTCATTTGGTTATTTTTGGAATCTTTGAAAGTTTGGCTGAAAATGCATGCAACTGTGTACATTCTAAACATTTTCTGGACTTTCTCTTCATTCTGATTTGTGCTTATATTTTGACTTCAAAATTATTACAACAATGGTAGTTGCCTTCTTCAGTATTAGATATGTGAAATACTGATCAATGTCACAATGATGGTTTTATTGTTTTAGTTGTAAAAGTAGATAGAGTATTCCTTACCACAAGTGAGTCATGTTTAAGATGTGCATTTTTGAAAAATGCTTTTATCGATGTGTCATATCAAATTGTACTGCTGCACTGGCCCAGTCAAAAGTAGTATTTTCTTCTCCTTATTTTTAAAAGCTTAAAAACTCTGAAAAAAACTTACCTTTTGCTTTTAACGTTCCAGCTGACGGTTTGGAATTCTTTTTCTAGATAACTTTTTTGGAACTACTCAGTTAAATTACAATTTTAAATAGCTAAATTATGTCTTTCTAAAAAAGTAGGGATGTTTATGAGTGTCAGTGAATGTATATATCTTGGGCATGACATACATAGGAACTGAAACATGACTTAACAGTACAATCCCATGAGTAGAGAAGAATATATTTAAAGAAATATTTCGTTGAAAGGCCACGATCGCATTCACAAATCAATACTGTCATTGCTAATATGAGTTATTTTTATACTACATATATTATAGTACAATTATATAGAACTACTGGGTCCTGTTACTTCTGACACTCAGGAAGCTATTTTTGCTGTAAAATTAATTTTTTCCTTGTCAGAGATGAAAGTAAGCTGTTTTAAAGAATCTTACCTTAACCTGTTGGAGCATGTAAGTAATGGTCTACATTTTTCTGAGATGATTTAAAAAATGTTTCCTTTAGTGGAATGCTTACCTCTTTTTTTTTTTTTCAGAGTGTTATATTTTCCCTCAAAGTTACATCAGAAGGTTAGCTGTGGTTAGGTTAGTTTTAGAGTAATTGAAAAACACAAATATTAGTTACATTTTATTTTGTTTAATAAAGGATATTCTCACAGGGTAGATACTTGAGTATATACAGAAGTGAGCATTCACCATTTGGTATGTGGTTTTGAGTAGTGGGTTTTTGTTTATCGTGTAATTTGTGAATAAATAGTTTTTTCTGCACTTTAAAGATTTGCCTCTGTCTTGTTAGCTTTTGAAAAATTTGATTTATTTAATTTCTTTCTTATGTGAAAATAAAATATGTAAGGCACCTTGTATCTTGCATAGGAAGTACTCAGTAAATGTTAGCTACTTCTATGAAGAACTTGAATTAGTATGGAGATATTTAACCTCAGTTTCTTCTGATTTTAGGAAGGTAGGAGAACTTTGTAATCTTTATCAGAAAGTGAGAAGTCACTACTTTTGGTATTATAGGACAGATGGTTATCAGTTCTTGGCATAACAGGTGGGATTGTTCTTGGCATAAAATCTATGCCTCAGCCCCAAAAGAGGCAAGACCCAGGATGGAAGGCATGTAGCCACTAAATTCTGTTAACAGAACCTAGTGTTTTTTCTGTATTATGGAGAGGGAAGGCAGCTCATTTATCCATGCTCCAGAAGATTCTCAGCTAGTATCTTCTATGCATGAGGAGAAAAATGCATATATCATTTTGTAAAGATGTGAATAGTGATCTACAGACATTTGCTAAACCTGTTAACTTCACTAACAAATACTTTTGAGTCTGAAAGAAAAATAGTTGATGCTACAGTGATGTAATTTAAGATGTTTAATATACCTTCTGAAATAACACTAAACACTGTATTGAACATAGTTTATATTATTCTTGTTTGAAAATTGTATGGCGTAGATACTCATTAGTCAGAACACCACACATCCAGGTCATGCCTGATAATTTGAGAATCCATATATTATTCTGTAGATGACAAGATTTTAGATTATAGAGTATTTATCCTAAATGTGCTAATAAATACTACATACACGTTGAAAAATCATGCAAGGTATAAATCACAGAACCCAGATCTGTAATTGGGACCTAGGTGCAAAATTTTATGGTACAGTCTTAGCATAAAGACTTTTAAATTGATGTTATTTGGTAAAACTATAATGAAGACTTAACTAAAGAAGCTTTGTCTGAGAAAGCTAAGAGTTTTCATGCTTATAACTGACCAGGATAGCCTCTTCAGTTTGAAAATTATGTTTTATGTAATGACATCAAAAGCTTGTCACTACCGTTCCCAGCAGTAAGAAAAGTTTGTATGTGTGTGTATAGAGGCTTTTTCACAAAGCCTGAAAACACACACACACACACACACACACACACACATATATATATACATATATACATATATACATATATACATATATACACACACACCTTTCTAATTTGACTCTGGACCAGCCATTCTGAGCTCTGATTTCATGACATATGTGTATCTAAGTGAGTTATGAGTTGACACAAGAACCATAGTTCCATAATTATCTTTAAATCAATGGGTATATTAGATGTGTTTTTTTCTGAGAGATTTTTATCAAGCCTGTGGTGTGTACTTTGTAACTGATGACATTTTAGGATGGAGAAAGTAAGGGTTTTTTTGTGTTTTTTTTAATACCAGTAATAAAATACAGAAATTTGTGATTTACTCATTATCAAAGTATATTAAAATGAAATATGTCACTTAAAAAATTTTTTTTAATGTTTATTTATTTTTGAAAAAGAGAGACAGTGTGAGCAGGGAAGGGGCAGAGAGAGAGGGAGACATAGAATTTGAAGCAGGCTCCAGGCTCTGAGCTGTCGGCACAGAGCGCGACATGGGGCTCGAACTCATGAACCACGAGATCATGACCTGAGTCGAAGTCGGACGCCTAACCAACTGAGCCACCCAGGCACCCCTGAAATATGTCACTTTAGTCACTTGCAATTAAATATGCCCCCTTGAATGGAAGGGAAGGGGTAGCCCTGGATAGCCTTGTGGCTGGTGTACCATGAATTATGCCTTTGTGAGTGTTGTATGTGAACTTGCTGTGTGTGCCAAGGTGGAGAAATGTTGATCTACCCTTTGTGGGGAAGTCAGAGGGCAGAGGTAGCCTCCTTTCACGGTGCTTCTTTGGACATCCATTAAGCAAGCAATTGCTCCCTTCCCTTATCCCTCCCGCCTCCCTGGAAAAGAGCGTTTGGGATAAAAAACTGGACACGCAAACCCCTTTTTTGGGATTTATCATGTTTGTGGAGCCTATGTTGTGTTCTCTTGCCAGACATGTAAACTTTGCAGTGAAGGCTCTCTGCTCTGTGGTTGTGTAGGATTGCCCATGCCTTGGTGAGCAGGTCTGTCTAATTCTGGGTTAGCTATTAGGTGGCCATTTTCGGCACAAACCTAAATTACATCCTTTAACCTAGATCTTTCAGCAATTAATCTGACATACTGAATCTCCATTTGCCTGACTTGGTCTCTCAAGTGGCTCAGAAGACAGGAGGGGACAAAGGGTATTATTTTATGATTTCCTCAAACTCCAACAAAAATTAGTGAAAATTATATTTCATTTTTTTTAATATAAATTTGTTTAGTCTATTTTTTAAGTTTATTTATTTATTTTTAGAGAGGGAGAGCAATCAGAGGAGGGGCAGAGAGAGGGAGAGAGAATCCAAAGCAGGTTCTGTGCTATCTTCGAGGAGCCTGACACGGGGCTTAATCTCATGGAACTGTGAGATCATGATCTGAGCCAAAACCAAGAGTTGGACACTTAACCAACTGAGCCACTCAGGCACCCTATGAAAATTACATTTCAAAGTATGAGATAAATTAAAAACCAAATTGGGAATTTTTTTCTAATTTTTTTTTTTGATCATGGTAATTCTATGTTATTGGAATGTTCATTTTAAGGTAATGTTAATTGCAAGGTAATATGTAAACATTTTCAGAATATTTAAAAGATCTACTCACTTGGAATTGTCATAGACCACAATATTGACTTGATTTAAAAAAAAAAGTTGGGGGGGGTGGCACCTGGGTGACTCAGTGGGTCTAAGTGTCTGACTTTAGCTCAGGTCATGATCTTACAGTTCATGAGTTCGAGCCCCATGTCAGGCTCTGTGCCAACAGCTCGGAGCCTGGAGCCTGCTTCAGATTCTGAGTCTCCCTCTCTCTCTGCCCCTCCCCCGCTCACACTCTCTCTCTCTCTCAAAAATAAAATATTTTTTAAAAATTAAAAAAATTTTTAATGTTTATTTTTGAGAGAGAGTGCGAGCAGGGAAGGGCAGAGAGAGAGAGACACACACACACACACAGAATTTGAAGCATTCTGAGCTGTCAGCACAGAGCCTGGCACGGGGCTTGAACTCGCGAACCGTGAGATCGTGACCTGAGCTGAAGTCGGACACTTAACTGACTGAGCCATCCAGGTGCCCCGTTGACTCACTTTAATTAGAATGAAAGAATGTAAAATAAATCAAATTCTCTGCCTACCCTGTCAACTTTCTTAAAAGTGTAATATACATATAATAAAATGCACCCTATGTTATAAGTCTACAGTTAGAGTTTTTTGGGTTTTTTTTTTAATATTTATTTTTTGAGAGAGAAAATCCCAAGCAGGCTCCACATTGCTGGTGTGGAACCTGATGTGGGGCTCGATCCCACAAACCATGAGTTCATGACCTGAACTGAAATCAAGAGTTAGTCACTGAACCACCTGAGCCACTCAGGTGCCCCTACAGTTTGTAGAGTTTTAACAAATGTGAACAACCACAGAATCCCCAATACCATCAAGAGATAGAATATTTACATCACCCAAAAAGTTCTCTAATGCTCATTTGCAGTCAGTTCTTCTCCACTGCAACAACCAGTACTGTTCAACTACTGTACTTCCTGTGACTGTAAATTAGATTTGATTTTTGTAGAATTTCGAATAAACCATACAATATTTACTCTGTGTCTGACACTTTTTGTTCAGCATACTTTTGAAATCCACCCATGTTGGGATTCATCTATGCTATTTTGTATATTGGCAATATGTTTTATTTTTATTGCTGGGTATTATTCTGTTGTATGGATACACCACAATTTGTAGCTATTCATATATGTTGATGGACATCTAGGTTGTTGATAAACATCTAAGTTGTGGTCTCTTATGAATAAAGCTGCTGTGTACATATGTTGCAGGTCTGCGTGTAGATATGTGTTTTCATTTCTCTTGGTTAAATACCTGGAGGTAGGATTGTTGCATCTTATGGTAAGTTATGTGTAACTTTACAGAAAACTAAAACTTTCCCATGGTATCTGTGCCATTTTGCATTCTGACAAGCAGTGTATTTAAAGGTTTCAGTTGCTCTATATCCTTGTCAAAGCTTGATATTGTCACTGTTTTTTAACTAGTGGATGTATATATAGTATTTCTCATTTTTAAACATTTTTTCGTTTTAGAAAGAGAGCATGAGTGGCAGAGATGGGCAAGGAAACAGAATCTTAAGCAAGCTCCACACTCAGCGCAGAGCCCAACACAGGGTTCAATCCCACAACCCTGGCGTCATGACCTGAGCTGAAATGAACAGTCGGATGCTCAACCAACTGAGCCACCCAGGCTCCCCCCATTGTAGTTTTAATATGCATGTCTTTGGTAATGTTAAATGTTTCTTCATATGCTTATTTGACATTTGTGTATCTTCTTCTGGGAAGGACCTGTTCAAGTATTTTGCCAGTTTTCATTTGGGTTATCTAATTATTGACTTGTAAGGATTTCTTCTATATTCTGGATAAAAACTCTTTATGAGATATTTGTATTGTGAATAATTTGTCCCTATCTGTGGTTTGCCTTTGGTTTTCTTTTTTCGTTTTTTTTTTAAGTTTGTTTATTTTGAGAGAGAACGTGAGTGGGAGAGGGGCAGAGAGAGAGGGAGAGAGAGAATCCCAAGCAGGCTCTGCACTGATGGTTCAGCTGTTAGCTGGGCTCCATGCAAGGCTCAATCTCATGAACTGTGAGATCATGACCTGAGCTGAGATCAACAGTTGGACACTTAACCCGTCTGAGGCACGAGGTGCTCTGCCCTTTTGTTTTCTTAATGATATTTTTCAAAGAGCAGAATTTTAAATTTTTGATGAAGTCCAATTTATATATATGCACACTATATATTTATATTTATATTTATATTTATATTTATATTTATGGTTTTGCTTTTAGTGTGCTGAGAAATCTGTACTTCAAGATCAGGAAGATGTTCTGTGTTTCTCCTAGAAGTTTTATAGTTTTAGCTTTTATAATTAAGGTTGAGGTTCATTTTTTTATGTCCCCTTACTCAAACACTGTTGAAAAACTGTTCTTTCCCTTTGAAATACCTTGGCATCTTGAAAATCCATTCATCATGTCTTTGTGGGTCTGAGTTCCGTATTCTGTTACACTGATTCATATGTTTATTCTTATACCAATTCCACACTGTCTTGATTACTATGGCTTAAAAATTGTAGTCTTAAAAACCATTGTGATTTTTCCAATTTTGTCCTTCCTCACCCCCCATAATTGTTTAGCTGTTCTAGTTTCTTTCCATTTGCATATATATTTTTTTCAATTTTTTAAAGTTTTATTTTCTTTTTGTCTTCATAATACATTTTAAAATCAACTTGTCTATCTATAAGTCTGCTAGGATTTTGTTTGGAATCGCATTGGATCTACAAGTCAATTTGGGAAGAATTACCATCTTAACAATATCCTATCTTTGAATTCATGATTGTGGCATTACTGTCTTTTAGATCTTTAATTTCTCTTAATGGTGTTTTATGGTTTTCTGTGAATAGGTCTTGACCTCGTTTATCCCTAAGTATGTCATATTTTTGATGCTATTACAAGGAGTGTTTTTAAATTTTTATATTCTAATTTGATGCTATTATATAGACATATAATCGATTTTTTGTATGTTGACCTTGTGGCCTACCACCTTGATCATTTGTTAGTTGAATTAGCTTTTTTGTACATTTTTTACAATATTGTACCTATATTATCATGTTTTTGTGAATAAGGACAGTTTTTCTTCTTCCTTTTCAAACTATATGCCTTTTATTTCCATCTGTCTTATTGCAATGGCTAGAACCTCCAGTATAGTATTAAATAGAAGCTGTGAGAAAGGACATTCTTGCCTTGTTATAATCTTTTGGTCTTTCACCATCAAGTATAATGGCACCTGTAGTTTTGTTTTATGTGTGTGTGTGTGTGTGTGTGTGTGTGTGTGCGTGTGCATGCACTTTATTCAATTGATGAAGTTCCTGGGTAAATAAATTTTGTTAAATGTGTTTTCTGTATGTATCAGAAGATCTTATAATTTTTCTTTTAGCCTGTTAATATGATGAATTGTATTTATTTTTCAAATGGCAAATCAACAGCATTTCTGGGATAAACCTTACTTATTCATGCTGGATTATCCATTTTAGATCTTTCTTCATTCAATTTGGTAATAATAAGGATTTTTATATCTATCTTCATGAAGAATATTGGTCTGTAGTTTTTTGTAGTTCTTTAATCAGGATAATGCTGACCTCAATTTTTAAAAAGTTTAGTATTTCCACCTACTCTTGTCTTAAAATGTTTCTGTAGATTTGGAATTTCTTTCAATAGTGTTTAATAGAACTAACAAGTGAAGTCACCTAGGCTTAGTGTTTTCTGTGAGGGAGGGTTTTAAATTATAAGTACGGTTTTAAAATAGCACACTGTAGTCTTGTCAGTTATGTCACATTGAGTGATAGCATGGTCTGATTAAATTAGGATCCAAGAAAAGTCCATTCATTGCATCTGTTGATATATCTCTTAATCTTTTTTTCTTTTTAATGTTTATTTATTTTGAGACAGAGAAAGTACTTGCAGGGGAGGGGCAGAGACAACGAGTGAGGAGAGAGAGAATCCCAAGTAGCCTGTCCCAAGTAGTGCAGAGCTCAATGAGGGGCTCAATCCCATGAACTGTGAGATCATGACCTGAGCCAAAATCAAGACTTGGACACTTAACCGACTGAGCCACCCAGATGCTCCTCTTAATCTTTTATAATATAGGTTCCCTTCCTATTTTTCCTTGCAATTTACTTTTCAAGGAACTGAATGTCCTTTAGAATTTCTCAGATTTTATGTTTTATTTACTGCATCCCACCTAATGTCATTAATGTTCTTTTATATTTACTTTTCTTATAAATTGATCAGGTTCATTGAACTCTTTAGCAAGAAAACAGCTTAGGTGGCTTTCAGTGCTTAGACCAGAAATAAAATATTTCTGGCTGTCTCTTTTTGTAGTATCAGTAGCCATTGACTATCATTGCCTAGATCTATTATTTTATTAGCATCTACAAAATATCGTTAGTCTTTTTGTGCTAAAAACAACAAAAACAACCACAACAACAAAAAAAAACCTCTTAAAAAAAAAAACACTTACCCTTATTTTGTGGCCAGGAAAACAATTTATGTAATAAAGGCAGTTTTTTTAGTGGAGGTTTTGTTCTTTCCATTTATTTAACACTTCTCAAATAAGAGGTTGGTTCCCTTAGCATCCTTCAAAGGTGACTAGTAAGGTATTTCATCTTGTTTTGGTATCATTATGAAGTCATGCATTGAGACATATTTGATATATTTCAATTCCTACAGTATTATTTATGTTGGTAGTGCGTATATCTGAACTTCAGAAGATAATGCCAAATTTATTTTTTCAAGATGGTTATATCAATTTTATATCCCACCAACAGTATGAGAATTTCAAAAGCATACTTGGTATTTTCAGACTATAAAGTTTTTACAAATATGATTGCTGTATATCATTGATGTGGAGCATCCTGATTGGGTGGAGGTTTTTGGCATGGGGGGGTGGGGGGGTGGGAAATAATTCACCTGTGGCAGAACAAAAGAGAAGTTTGTTGAATATGCTACAAGGGAGTAGTGGGCGGCACAGCAAAGAGAGACTGCCACGTGGTGGTGATGAGGGGCCATAGTTACATGGTGGAATGAGGAAGTATGGGGGACATATGGAATTTTCCCTTTTTTGGTAATCTTAAGAACTATGCCTGGTTGTAAGTAGCTCTTTTATCAGTTAGGGGCTTAATGAGCCTCTGTCAGGTCGGTGGTCCCTGTGGGCCCTTTTGCCTTGCTCAGATTTCCATTGCTCAAGCATGTTGCCTAAAAGCAGTCTCTTCAGTTGTGATATCACCACTTGTTCATTTTTAGACATCTGTGACATGAACTAGATTTCTTACTATAGATGAATATGGTTTAGCTCTCCTGCATTTCCCCAGTATATTTATTTACTACTTCTGACTCCATTCCCAATAAAATTGACTATAATTTTGGCTTCAGTCTATATTTATTATTTAATAGGACTGTGTAATTATTACACATAGTTAATCTCACCTAGTATATTATTATTTTACCTTTTTTGTACTTCTCTTTGTTTCTCATGAAGTCAATAATTGCTTTTTTATTGCTATTCTTTAGTTTTCCATGTATGTATTACTAATTTTTCCCTTGACCATCTAATAGAAATATAATACTACTCTCAATATTGCCAATGTGCCAATACTACTCTCAATATTGCCAATATTGCCAAATGTGAAATAATCTGTCAAAAATTTTTTTTAAACCTTAGAGACATTCTACAGCCCCTTTCCTGCCTCAATCTGGTTGCACATCCTGTTAGCCTGCTACAGAGCTGTTGTCTTGAGCTCTTCCATTATTTATTGTTCTTGGAGTTCTCTTTGCTTCTCCTTTGCACTGAATCTTGTTTCATCCCTTTCCAAAAAGAATTATTGACCTAATTGTTCAGATTTTAGTGGGTGGGCTTGCCATGGTTAAAAGTTTTTAGGACTTGAATGTTTGGTGTACTCTTCTGTTCTATGGTATGGAACGCGGTGGATGATCTGGACAGGTGAAGATAGGGTAATGAATGAACGGTAGAGACATTGATATTGATGTGAGGATAAGAGGCCCAACTATCTTTCTCTTTTCTTTTTTCCCAAAGTGCTTCCAGCCCGCAGCTAAAGCCCCAGGTGTGGCCCAGGACAGCTCCATGCTAAACAATAGGGTGACATATTCTTTGCTAGGAGTCTCTTTTTCTCTGGTTCCAGTTCTTGTGTATCTGGAGAGCAATCTTGGGATCATACTTGCAGCATCTCAGACTCGGATTTGGTGGTGGTAGGAAAGGCATGTGGTGGGGAGAGCAGTGGAAGAAAGCACATTTCATGGTTTGTTTTCTTCTGAAACTATTACCGGTACAGGTTCACTGCTAGCCAAAAGTAGAGCTTTCCTGTTGGACCTTTCATTGGTTGAAACGGTGTAAAGTGAAGTAGCAATTACCATTAATTTATAAGGAAACAAATTTGAGCTTTCTCAAACCCCAAAAACCTCTCTTAGACTTTTTTGATACCTTAGGACACATTTTGCCAAAAAAAAAATGCACAAAATAAATCCAGATAAAGCACAGATACTCACAGACACAGTTCAAGCTCTGGCAGCTTGATGCTGAGATGCTGAGTGTAGTTCTGGGGCAGGAGCGTGGCGGGGCCTCTGTTGCTGCTCAGGGCTGTGCTGCTTCTGGAATGGCTCGATCCAAAGCCAACATTGAATGCTATTTTTGCTTTTCACCTTTTTTGGTAAAAGCAAAAATCTTCTTCAGAGTTTTTTGGTTGGTGAAACGTAGACCTTTTGTAAAAGGGGAGTGATGTAATGCAAACTTTGGGAAAGTAGGGGATGGTTGGAGTTTACTATTACATTATTACAGAAATTCTGTATTATTACAGAAATAATGCAGCTATTTCTGTCTTAAGGATTAAGGCCAAAGGCATAGCTAACAGTAAATAGTACTATGTCTTGGTTTTCCCATGGACCTTTGTGTGTATGACCCCAATAAGAAACTCATGGAGAGGGTGAGCGTACTTTGGGAAAGGACTTTTGTCCTTATGTATTCCATGTCTTCTCATCAAAGTGCCATTTTAATAGCTGTATGAATCTCACAGTCTTTCCTAATACACATGACCTGGTTGGCTAGATTGTCTTAAAGATTATGAGGTGGAGTTAAAATTATTTGTCAGCTATGACCCATTGGGGCCAGGTAGAATTTAATAATACCAGCCAGTTAGACTATCAGAACTTTCTTGCATAGAAAGTTTGAAGCTCTTAATGATCAGGAACAGGTTTCCCACAAGAAACCGTCTTCATATAACATAGCTGGTTAAGTTTTATAAATAGATGTAGAACAAATGATGAATAATGCTGGTTTTTCTTCCTTGGTTCTCTTTTTTTTTCTTTAATTTTTTTTTTAATGTTTATTTATTTTTGAGAGAGAGAGAGTACAAGCAGGAGAGGGGCAGAGAGAGAGAGAGAGAGAGAGAATCCCAAGCAGGATGCAGACTGTGAGCTGTCAGCACAAGAGTCTGACGCGGGGCTTGAACACACAAACTGCAAGATCATGACCTGAGCCAAAGTCGGATGCTTATCCAACTGAGCCACCTGGCACCCCTTTGGTTGTTCTTTTAATAAGCCAGGCTCAACAAACAAAAGACACTGTCATGGACTGAATTGTATCTCCTTGAATTCATTGATGAAGTCCTACCCTCCTTGCCACCCTCCCCCCAACCTGACTATGTAACTGTATTTGGAGGTAGGGCCTTTAAAGAGATAATTCAGGTTAAACAAGGTCATAAGGGTGGACCCTAATCCAATATGAGTAGTGTCCTTATAAGAAGAGATATCAGGGAAGCATGTGTACAGAGAGGCCATGTGACAGCATAGCAATAAGATGGCCCTCTGCAAGGCAAGGATAAGCCAAGCCTGCCAGCACCTTGATCTTGGACCCCTAGCCCCCAGAACTGTGAGAAAAATGTCTGTTTAAAGCCATGCAGTCTGTGTGGTATTTTGTTATGGCAACCCTAACAAACTAGTGCGGACATATAACCCAATTTAAAAATGCACAAAGGATTTGAATAGACATTTCTCTGGAGAAGATCTACAAATGGCCCATAAGTATATGCAAAGATTCTCAACATCATTAATCATTAGGAATATGCAAATCAAAACTGTGAGGTACCGCTTCATATTCATTAGGATGGCTATAACTGAAAAAGACAATAATGAGTATGAAAGAGGATATGGAGAAATCCAAACCCTTGTACATTGGTGGCGAGAATGTAAAATGGTACAGCTACTTGGGAAACAGTTTGGCAGTTCCCCAAAAAATTAAACATACAGTTAACATATGACCCAGCAATGTTATTCCCAGGTATATAGAGAATTGAAAACATATGTTCACATAAAACCTTGTATACAGATGCTGCTATCAGTAATACAGAAATATTATTCAGCCAGAAAAAGGAAATGAAGTACTGATTCATGCTACAACATGGATGGACCTTGAAAATATTACGCTAAGTGAAAAAAGCCTGATAGTAAAGGCCATATATTGTATGATTCCATTTATGTCCAGAATCGGAGAATCCGTGGAAATACAGCCAGGTGCTAAGGAAAGAGGTGAATGGGGAGTAACTGTAGATGGGTTTCTTTTTGGGATGATATATATGTTCTGGAATCAGCAGTGATGGTTGCATTCTGTGAACATAATAAAATATGGGGCAAGCTTCATAATCTGTGAATCGTATTTGAATTAAAAAAGAATAAGCTAGAATCAGTATTCTGGGTTGTGAACCTGAAGTGAAGAATGAGTGAGATTATGCTCTAAATATTATTAGTAATGCTAACTTGTGAATGAGGCTTTTGTTTTTCCTCCCTAAACACAGGTGATCTATAAACATATATATATATAGTAATAAATATATTTCATTTGTATACAAATCTGGGGGTTGTCTCATTGTCCACATACATGGGAGAAAAATGAAAGCCTCTTTCACAGGTAAAATATTTCTGAAATCATTGTTTTCTTAGTTGTGGTTAGCATGGTGAAATAGAACATCTCAGGCTTGAGCCAGATCCTCCTTTTCTAAGCTATTCTGACCTCAGCTGAGAATCACTGTGCCTTCAGGTCTGTGAAGATGACAGTCCTATTTTTCTGACATCATCCAAAAATATTTTTTTAACTTGCAAATAGCAAATCACAACCACACTCCTGGGTATTACTTCCACTCCAAGGGCACCACGAGAATCACCGGGGAGTTTTCTTTCAGAAATGTACACACACCCCAGACCTACTAAATCAGAAACCATTCTCATGAGCTCTCCAGATGTTCTGATGCATGATAAAGTTTGAGAAGCCCTGATTCAGAGAATTTACAAGTAGGAAGGGCCATAAGCTTAATTTTTTTGTAATAAATATGTGGGTTCTTCACACGCAGCAAGTTAGGCATAAGACCGTCTCTGCCACACTCTCCACCACAAACTCTCCATAGACAAATGTGACTTTGAGTACACCTTACACCCAGATCTTAGTTTCTAAGGATCATTCTCCAGTAAGTGGATCCAAGGCTTTGCACTGTTGCAACTTTTTTTCTAAATTTGACATTACTTCAAATAAAACAATTTATTCCAATTTAAAAGGATATAGACGATGACCCAAAACAAACAATTTCCAAAACTGATGATATGGAACTCAGACTGAGTGTATTTATTTATTATAATCTCCAAAATAATTTCAGTTGGTACAACCGCTTCTCAAAACCACATCACTATCAGGCTCAGAATTTAGTTATAACCAAGCGATTCACAAAAACACTTTTAAGCAACAAAACATGCTTAGCATTTCCTTGAGAAAGGTCCTTCAAATGTGTACAGCATCACTGGGTAATTCACAAAACCACTAGAAGGCCACCCTCATGTGTCCAACTTCTGTACCCCTTATGTTGTTGAACTCACAAAATTTGTGATCCTTCCACATCTCAAAATAAAGGCCTTCATGGTACAATCTGCCTTCCTCTTAAATTTTAAAGGATATTCTAGATCATTCCTTAGGAAAGTAAAACTATGAACACTTTAAGAGGGAAACAAGTTGCTTGGACTTCTTTTATATTATACACTTCAATTATGGGTTATTTAGTGAGACTTTAAAAATTTTATATTTTAAAAAGTATCAGAGGGGACAAAAATAGAAAATATTTACCAGCAGGTTAGCCTCTCCTGAAATCACCATTTTCTGGATAAATACATGTAGCATCACTAAAAATTTTCACCATGTATTATTATACATAGCTTGGAAAGAACTAACATTTTGGGCTAATATTCATGCCTTAAAATAGCAATTTGCTTGATTCCTTTTATAATCCTAAACTCTTTATTTTAAAAATTTGTATCTTTTTTAAATAGCTCTGAGTCTCACTGTGATTTTCAACACCTTGGCCTGAACTTGTTTATGAAAAAAAATACATAACTTCTGCAACTTGAGCTGGTTATACTGGGGAGAGAGGAATTACCATAATTTCATTATACCTTGTATTAACAATAAACCTTCTCACAGAGAAGAAAATACTTTAAATACCTTAAATCATATTTACAACAATAAAATTCACATTTCATGCTTTAGTGAAACACTTAAGTCATAAGATAGTCCTCATAGTTTATTGGAATAGAGCCCTTCTGTACCTGGCCTTCTGCTGTACGCCGGGTATAAAGCTCTGGGTGTTATGAAAATAGCAAAACTTATGCCATCCTCCTATCAAGTAGAAAAACTGAGGGTAGATCTTGCCAGCCATCAAGTGGTGATAGAAATCCTGTGTCCTAGTGAAGTGACAACCAATGTGCTTCAGACATCGGGTCCTGTAGGAATCACCTTGATTGCTTGAAAAGTGCTAAAAAGCCCAAATGTTCTTTAATGTGAGTTGAAGGGCCCGAACAGCCCTTCTGAGCACAGCTAAACACTTCATTTATGTGTCTATTGCACAGGATTTTTATGTTCTTCCAGAACTAGTGCTGTGTTTCTTTCTGTAGCTACTATATACATTTTTCTGATAAGTTCAGCGTTTCATTGGGAAATGTGACTTGCAGAGAGTTCCCCTTTGGGGCAGGGCCAGACCTGCTACTCCCACTGACCTCGTCCACCAGTAAAACACTCTCTGAATCCTGCCCCTGGGAGGAGTCCGAAGTCTCCGATATTCGCAAAGTCCTCAGTGAGGTGGTGTCTGTTTGGGCCAGGCCCATGCCGGGTACACCCGGAAGCAGATTCCTGCCTCCGAGACCGTTTTCACTGAGGTCGGGCATGTAAAGGAGGGTCTGAGATGTGCTGCTGATCTCCTTCAGCTCTCGCGAGAGGAAGGAGCGAGAGTGAGCAGACATGGCGGAAGATGTCCTTCTGCTGTCTGAGCAGTGCTGCCCGGAACGGTCTCTGCGGGACCCGCCGATGCGGCAGAAGAGGCATTTAATCTTCTCGATTGCTTTGCTGAGCACGGTCTTCCGCAGAAGGATATATATCCAGGGGTCCAGGATGGGGTTCACAGCAGCAATTCGGATGGCCTGCAAATCTGGGTTTTTGCTGATTTCTGGCACCAAACGTGGCTGATACAACTGGTTGATGAACACCCGTACCTGCATAAATGAGACGCCCACGTTTAGATTTCACCATTAATCAACTAGGGAAATATTTACCCGCAATGTCTAACCTAGTAACATTAGCTAGCTGCCTTATTTTCTGTTAATAACTGCCAAGAAAGAGCAACTTACATGATAAGCCTCAGGAAAACGAGCGATTGTGCAATTACGTTTGTTTTGAGTTAGTGTAACTTTAAAATTTTTGTAACTATCCTATGAATATCTTCCTTAGATAAAAGATGGTATACAAAAATGCAATGTATGTACAGGCGACAGAAGCATAAAGTTTCTTTGGGAAACATTTTATTAACTTCATTTTTGTGAGTGCTTTTAAGTTTTTGTGATTCTAATGAGGTATCTTTTTCCCTCCAGATAGCCACTGATTTCCCTTATTCCAGTTGCTTTTTTTTATATATTTAAATGAAATTCATTTTTTAAGTCAACTAACCAATCATCACAGAAATGCCCAGAGATCCCTTTAATTATAGAGTCCAGTAAGAATATACTGGGAACTTTTAAACCAATGTCTGAATCTCCTGTCATCCAGAATGACCAGTGTGAATAGTTTCTATTTTTCCTATAGAGTCTGTTCCCCAGTTATAAGAATCATCTAGTGTTAACGACTCTTCCTTCAAAAACCTCTTCCAATCTTTGCCTTTTCACTGCATTCCTCACCTGGATTATTGCATCAGCCGCCAAAGTAGCTTTCCCACCTGTAGTTTCTGTCCTCTCCAATCCAGCCTCCAAACTGCCACGAGAGGAATGCTTCTAGAAAGTAGATCTGATTGTGCTGCTCAATCCCTAAACATTCAGTGGCCCCCTACTGCTTGCAAACTGTAGTTTGGCTCAATGACTGCCACTTGGTGAATCCATCCTGAAACTCCAGTCAGAATCAATCCCTCCTTTGTGTCTATAGAGCATTAGAGCCAGTAAAGAGCCAAGTGCTGAAAGCGCACTCTGCACAGACCAGTGGGGAAGACAATTCATTCTACTGCTCTTTGAGCTCTTTGAGCTCTTTGAGGCAAAGGGCACATCTGCCAGCCCACCATGGGATGGGCAGGCATAAATGAAGTAAACAGGAGGAGACCCTAACAACCTGTTTGCTATTTTGGGGTCTTATTTTTGGCGGTTCAAAAATTTTGCTCTTCCTATAATTACTTTCATTGTTTCATGCATTTAATCATTTAATAGTAAGTACTTACTGTGTATTAGGCATTGTGATAAGTCTGGCCACAAAAAGCTGCATTTAGAATACCACGAATTTTTTTAATGTTTTTATTTTATTTTTGAGAGAGAGACAGAGACAGAGACAGAATCGGAAGCAGGCTCCAAGCTCTGAGCTGTCAGCACAGATCACGATGTGGGGCTCGAACCCACAAACCACAAGATCATGACCTGAGCTGAAGTCGGAGGCTTAACTGACTGAGCCACGCAGGCACCACTGAATACCACAAACTTCTTGAAGGCAGAGAGTAATCTACAGCACAGAACATAGGAAGGAAGATCAACTCTGACTGCAGGGTGATTAAATGAAATGGGAGAGGTATATATGGGGGCACAACTAATCCAGATCTGGAGGGGAGGGCGTCAGTGGATGCCTCCTGCAGAGGAGGAATCTTGCAGGGAGTTTTTGATGGGTGAGTGGGAATTTGCTAAATTTAGAAGGAAGGACATAACATTTCAAATAGAGGTCATTCCCTGTGTAAAGTCATTGTAAGTGATTTCTGGGAATTTCAAATGATTCAATGAAGAGAGTATGCATTTATGCAAACTTAAGGAAGACTATATTTTATTCCTTAGAGGAGAAAGCACTTGCTAAATGTACACTCTTATATTTATTCTTGGAGTATTACTGTTATTATTGTCTAAATCTTCTAATTCCACTAGGAGGTGTGTTTTTGTTTTTTCTTTTTGAGAGACAGAATAGGGCAGGGGCAGAGGGAGATGAAGAGAGAGAATCTTAAGCAGGCTCCATACCCGCAGAGCCCAACTTGGGGCTGAGTCTCAGGACAGTGAGACCATGACCTGAGCCGAAATCAAGAGTTGGACGCTCAACGGACTGAGCCACTCAGACACCCCTCCAATAGGATCTTGTATGTAAAAAACTCACCTCATATATAAAGGGGCTTTAAAAGTGATCTCTGTCTTGGGGTGCCTGGGTGGTTCAGTCGGTTAATCGTCAACTCTTGGTTTCAGCTCAGGTCAAGATCTTATGGTTCATGAGTTGGAACTCTGCATCAGGCTCTGCAATGACAGCACGGAGCCTGCTTGGGATTCTCTCTCTCTGCCCCTCCCCTGATTGTGCTCCTGCTCTCTCAAAATAAATAAATAAACTTAAAAAAAGGTACATGATCTCTATCTTTAGTAATTACTTAATAATTATTACTTGCCTTTAGTAATTATTTTCATAAGGGAGAAGTAAGAGGCAAGTCTCAGCCAAGAAGGATGCACAAAAACCATAAAAAGGAGAAAGAACCCACAAAAGCAGAGCTGGAGCCATTTAGGGGCAAATATCTCTAACTTTAACAAGACTCGAGGATACTGCTACTTTATTATGCAGTATAATAATTAATATTCATGGTCTATGAATCACCATGAAAGAAGGGATAGTTTAGAAAGATTTATAACAATTTGGATAAAATAAGTTTAAAATGTTTAAGGAAATAAGTGCATTAATCTGTAAAACTCAATTCATGAGAAACTTATCTCTAGATGAGCCTAGATTAGTGAGATGTAGCTGTATTTCTATTTCTTCCTTAGCTGGAATTCAGACTGTGATCTATACAGGTCTATAGTCCCTTGTTAAGAAATTATTGGTTTTCAGTTGCTGTTCCTTTGTTGTTATTCATTTGTTTTGTTTTGTTTTTGATTACAAAACCTGACCTAAACTTATTTCGGCAGTAAAACTGGAACCGAACTAGACTGTGAGGCTATTTATAGTTTGTTTATTCTACTTAGTATAAGTATTCCTGGGTTTTGCTTTGGAGGTATTGTCCCAATTTTGATGGGAATATTACATATGATTAATATGTAATATTACCTATTACCAAAATTCTAAAAGCCAAGAAATTCTGAATTCTAAAACACATCTGGCCCTAAATGTTTTGAATCAGGTTATTGTCCTGTAAATCTCACAGAATAAAATAAAATGGTCAAATGGCTCTAACTAGCATGAAATTAATACCTTGATCTCTGGCAGACAGCTAAATAAAAACTGAACTAGAATAAACAGAAGTATATGATGACTTAAAATACCTTTAGAAACTGTGCTTGGATAAATGATATTATCAAGACAAAGCATGATTGATTTTCCATTTTCTAAAAACTAGTGACACAAAGTACTTTGGTTTCTTCTTGCCATAGCTGTATTTGGGCACTGAGAGATGCCCTCAGGTCTACGGGCCTTTTCTCAGATGAAATGTTACTGAGACCTGAAGGTTTTGAGGAACTTATCAAGCCACCTTGTTGGTGGCTCATTCTGGTCTTCTGGTGACTTCCATGTCCCTATTTCTGTTCTACCAGGTTGGCTGGCTTTCTGCTTAAGAATTATTTCCTGACAATAGAATCATTGGTAAAACGTATGAGGTCTGTATTTTACTCACATCACATACTATGTTCCTAAGAGTAAAAGAAACATTGGACTAAAATGTGTTAGTATCAGGCCTTCCCTGTGCATAGTCTTTAGAAAAAAAAAACAAAAACAAAAACTGAGACAGGGTCTGTGAGGACTGGAGACTTATAGCCTCTAGGTGGCGGTGTTGCTCCACCTGGAAGTTTTTGGTCCACAGGTTCTCCCTAAGAAGCGGTTTGCTTAGCCATCTCTAAGACCCTCTTTCAGAACAGAATCTTGGTAAAGTCTGGACTTTGCATTTTTGAGATTTTTAACATTGAAATCTCTTGTTGCTGGTTGCCTCTCCCACCTCAAAGGAAACACGGTTAGTACTGAAAGGAGGAACATTTTTGAACAGTTGAAATGGATATAAAAGGAATGAAATTTGTATCTATTTACTGGAATGTATTAGGACTTAGCATTTTATTTTAAAATTTTTGTGACCTTTCAGAAAAGCTAGACTGCTGTAAAAAAAATTAATGAGATTTCATAATCAAAGGTGATGAGAAGCAAGGAAAGATCACATCACTCTGTGTCTCACTTCCTCCACAGTTTTAAGTGATTTTGACTAGCATCCAAGGGAATGAAGGAAGCCCTATTTTAGAGTTCCATGGAGGGGGGACAGGCTTACAATTAATATAAGCCACTGAGCCTGGTTATTTAATGTCATTTCAGCAAAGGGGAGCTCACAAGACAGCAACAAAGAGGAGAATGAAAAGCAACATTTAAAACTTCAGCTAAAAACATTCTCAAATTATTAAAAAAAAATGAAGACACATTAGTTTTCTTTCATAGCATGTTCGCATTGGAGACTGCCCTGGGGCAGAGAAAAAGACAAAATGAACAAAATCTCCATGTACTCTGTAATGTTTGAAAAAGTTTAGCGATCTCTGCCTCACTTAAAAAAATTTTTTTAAACATTTATTTATTGTTAAGAGACAGAGCATGAGCATGGGAGGGACAGAGAGAGGGGGAGACACAGAATCTGAAGCAGGCTCCAATCTCTGAGCTGTCTGCACAAAACCCCACATGGGGCTCGAGCTCGCAAACCATGAAATCATGACCTGAGCCAAAGTGGGACGCTTAACCGACTGAGCCACCCAGGCGCTCCTGTCTCTGCCTCACTTTAAAGGCTACTTGGTTTGCTCTCCCCATAGCAGGGGAAAGTCCAAATGAATACGGGAATATCCACAGCAGTACTCCAATGTCATGTGGGGTGGGTGGTGAAAGCACTTTTCTGGAATTCCTGTTCTTATATGCTTCAGAAATACACATGTTCAGGCAGTTTTCAGTGTTGGAAGAGTGTGCTGCTGATAAAACAGAATCTTTGTGTCAGGGGAAAAAGCTTAAAAAGTTCATTCAATGCAAACAACATCTATACTCTCTTGCAATTTTAAAAGTGAATCAAGGAGCTTAGAATATTGGCATATGTTACAATATTCTAAGCTTCTTGAGAGGATGACTACAAATTAGGATTCGGGAGCATTGGAACAGAACTTGGAGATGATAAATTCAAAAGAAGGTGTGATGACAGGGGAGATGTAAGGGAGGCTGTATGTTGTAGAGGTCCATGCACAAGCTTTGGAATGAAACAAACCTCTCTTCAAATCCTGGCTCTGCTCCTTCTAATTAATGTACAAATTATGATAGTGCTTCATTCAATGCCTAGCACGTAACATAAATATCTGCTGCCCTTGCTTTTTTGGTAACCCATACATGGTATTTCGGCTACTGTGGAATGTGTGAATAATTCCAAAACCACAGCTCAGGGGTAGCTTTGGTGTCAAAAGACATTTACTTCCTATGTGAGAAAAACCTGTTGGCAGGGAATGTCTAATTGAAAAAGAATGTTGAAATTTTGATAAGACCGATTTAGTAATTGACTGTCAAAGTACAAATGTTTTCCAATAAACGACATGGTCCTACAGCTGAATTTGTGTGTGCTATGTGTTCTGTTCCAAGAACATAAAAGGAATTATCTGTGTGTGCTCGGTTATCTAACTGCCCTGTGAAGAATCCAAAATTGACACAGCTGTTACTAGAAATTTTTACCACTTCTTTTTAGTGACCAAAAAAAAAAAAAATCTTTAAGTAAAGGATAGTGGAAAGAGTTCTTGAGTGTGGTGATGTAAGAGAGTTCTCCCTCCTTCTGGGTCACCATTTACTACAGGCAAATTATTTAATCACTACAGGTCAGTCTCTACATTGAACATTTATTTCTGAAGGTTTTTGTTTTTGTTTTTTTTAACTCTAACTTTCAATATTCTAATAGGAGATTACAGGAATCACTTCATCTCTGGGGAGAAAAAAATCTTGTTAGTAGATGTTCCATAAAACCAAGGCTTGACAGGTCAGCCAAGCATGGTGACAGTCTGTTAGACTGGGACTCCCCCCAGCAAGTTGCAGAAGGATATAAATTCCTCAACTGCAGTTGAGAAAACTGAGGAGCAGAATGAAAATACTGGCCAGCCCTGGGTTCTTCCTAGAGCTTTCAAGACTCAGATGAGATGCTGTACGTGGGAATCCCTTTTATGTGCTACTCTGCAGTCTTCAAGGTTCTACCAATTCCATGGTTACGACTAAAACACTGCTTTCAGGAACTGCTAATTTTTTTAGAGAGAGAAAGAGAGAGAGAGAGAGAGGAGAGAACACTCACGCAGAGGAGGGGCAGAGAGAGAGTCCATGCTCAGTATGGAGCCCCCACGCAGGGATTGATCCCACGTCCCTGGGTTCATGATCTGGGCAGAAATCAAGAGTCCAAGGCTTAACAGACTGAGTCACCCAGGCACCCCAGGAACTGCCATTTTTAACTTAGCCAAATTTATTTGAAAAACTAATCAAATCCTTCAGGTTCTGCTGTAATGGCACTCAAATTTATGGCATTACTCTTACACCTTTAAATGTGATTTGTACTCATCTGAAATCCCAACAGTTGTTCTGTGACTCTACTTCAGTTTGCCTACAGTAAACAAAAGTGTAACTATTTACAGCTTCCTCTGCTATAATAAATCTTCCTTGATCAAATGCTGGTGAAGGCTTTATCAAGACAACTGGTTTATTAGTAAACAGTCAAATAAACAAACACTCACAGGAAGCTATTTTCCTAACCATCTGTTTTACCTGTCCAAGGCAGAAGACAAATCAAATTGGCCATTCTACCCCTAACAGAGTTGAATAATTGTTACTTCAGAGTAAGAAGAAAGAAAATGAAAGAAACAAGTAAGCTATTAATATGCCTCGGCTTGCCTATGCATGGGGGAAAATGCCTTTCCAAAAATCTTACAGTCTAGCTGTTTAGTCCTGCGGCAAAAGATTTGATTTTAATTGTTATCTTAACGTTAGTAACTGCAAAAATTGGGCACCAGATGTTGATACAGCTATAGCATGTAACATGGGACCTTAGAAACCTGTCTTGCTTGCATGTTTCTGAAGAATTCAGTCCCTTTTATTTATTTTAAGCATAGACTCTTTCATTTCTTCAGCTTTTTCTGGGTTTAAAAAAAAACAGAGACTGGTTTTAAATAGAATAGACAAAATGACAGGAACCACCAAATCTTGTCATGTAATGTTCCTTGTCAAATGTACTTACACCTTCTCTATTTGTTGATTATGACTCATTTGAGAAAGTTTCTCAAGTCTAGCCCAGTTTCTTATATCCACGATTAATTCCCTAAGCTTTCTCAATTTCCATTCCAAGCTCTATTTGTGAGACATATGTTTTGGCAAACAAATTAAAATTTACTTTTTCTATGAAACTCAATATCAACTGCCCTCTAAGAGACACTGTAGTTTTTTTTTTTTCTTCCCTAGTGTCCAAGAGACAAAATTTGCCTTTAAAGGGACTGTTAACCTCATATACTATGTCAGGCTTTTTGAAATTCCAAGTAAACTATATTTGCTCTATTAGCCTTTCCAAAGCATTTTAAGTGTTTTGAAGGATTTGATTTTCCTCAAGTAGGATTAGCCACCAACTTGATTTGATGTAAGTAAAAAAAGGTGCTTCAATAGTTTCCTTGGAACTGAAGATAGGTCCGACTTGCTTCAAATGTCACAGTTCAGAAGCTTTAAACTTAAATTACAATCTCAATATGAGAAACATGAAAATACATGAAAGTTGCGAAAGGAAGCCAAGGAACATGACAGTTATGGGTAAATTCCCCTTTTAACTCTTTCAGTAACAGCCAAACTGTGGGTGGGTGAGTAGTATAATGACCTCATTGCTTATCATTAATTTACAATTAAACTGAATCTGAAGTTAAGAGGTTAGTAGCCAGAACTAAAGGCTAAAAACTGAAGCTACTGTTACTCTTTATTACTGTTATTCTTTATTACTCAAAGGCATGTGAGTACATCACTATGTAATTACTTCTTAGTTGAGCCAGTTCCAATTTTCAGAGTAAAATTACTTAGTATCTACTGCACGTTCCTGACTTTATATAATAGAGTGGATAGTAGTTGTTAGTTAAAATGTAGCTCTTTTGCAAACTACAAATATAGCTCCTATAATTTCTTGCCTCTAGCTTCTCAAATAACTTCAAACATTTTGTGCTAAATGGCCCTGTGCCATAGGGGTCGGGTCCACCACTTCTGCCCATGAAATGAATGAAGTTTTTAATGCATCTCTAGATGCTCCAAGAAAACAATTCATCTGTGACTATGCAGTCATCAACAGCTCATATCCTTACCTTCATATTTTAAAAGTATGTGCACGTTGCTAAACTTCTAGCTCTAATTCCTCACCTCCTTAAAGTGGATGTTCTGTACAAAACAACCACTCACTTTGTCATTTACTGTTCTGTCAAACATGAGGCAGAAGCTAAAGAAGGGAGTCCCAGCTGGAGCAGATTTGTTTCTTCCAAATCTCACTGTATTGAGTTGCCATTACAGACAGTAAAATATATTTATGTGGCTCAAGTGTGACTTAACTTGGTAAGTTATATTGGGTCCTGGAATGGTTTAAAGGCCCTTCTGGCCAATTATATTTATTTCTGTTTATACAAATTGTCAAGAAGCTACTGTAAGCTGGCTCTCAGCCACATCTAAGTTCCTTCCATTTACACTCACTTTTATCAGATATAATATTTTTATATTAAATATCCCTGGACAGTATTAATAAGAGAAAGGAATAATAGCTCATTACATTTATTTTCTCTTGCTCCCAATCAGCATAAGACAGAGAAGTCATTTCTTTTTGAGTTGGTAGTTTAGAATTTCCAGAAATGCAGTGTTTTGAGAGACAAAAGAATTCAGAACCTGTTGCTTTCAGTAGAAACTCTAAAGTAATTTGCGTGTGAACCCAGCAGTTTCTGGTGCACTCCGTTTTAATGACGGGCAAAGTAGAGAACTAGGTACGTTTTCCACCTTTCTGCTTATAACAAAGTTAATCCAAAGGCAATTTTAAGAAGGCGGTGTCCTGAAAGTGAAGTGTGCCAAAACTCAAATGCACACACTGTACGAAGGCCAAAATTAGAAATGTTCTAGGAGTGAGACGTGATGTAATATTATATGAACAGGGTTTGGAGTCAGGTGGGTCTGAGGTTCATCACAAGCTGCAGGGTTTGGGCTTGGCAATAATTAGATGACCATCTCTAAAGCTTCCTTTCTTTAGAATGACACTGTACCTCTCAGGGTTGTTGAGAGTTCAAATTCAGTGATCCATGTACATCAGTCTGAACTTAATAGGCCCCCCCTGAGAAACCTGGCTTTCCTGGTTCCAAGAAAGAATGAAGGAACCTGACGCTAGGCCATGCCCGGGTAGGAATGGTGACCCACATGCGCAACGAGATGTTCTCCCAGGGCACAGCCTGGGAAGGAGCAGGGAATCGCGCCTGACAGTGTGGTTCTGCTCAATTATTTTAAGCAGGTCAAGCCCTATGTAAAGTGAGGGTGATTAGATTAGACCAAAAGACATCCAGTCTCTCTAGCTCTAAACTTCTACATAATCTACCAAAACAAGCAAGCAAAAAAACCAAAACCAAAACCAAAACCAAAAGCAAAAATCAAATCCGTACAAAAATCAAAGCACCAAACCCGCGCTGCCCCTAAGGAATCGGGGAGAACAAAGAAATCACCACCCCCAAAGTTTCGGGCTTCTGCGGTTCACTGTGGAGGACGGGGCTAAGTCACCCTACAGCGGTTTCCCCTCCACATCTGAAGGAGTGGCAGGTGTTCCCGGAAGGCTCAAGGCCAATGTCAGGCAGCAAGGGGTAGGGGCTGTCCCGGGAGAGAAAGGAAACCAGGCTTTCGGAGAAAGCAACTCGGGGATGTAGGAGAAAATCACCTTCTACATCTCATGAGGGATGCGGCCGAAGAGGAGGTTGGGCCTGGTCTGAGTAGCCGAGGGTCAAGATGCCAGGCTGGGGCTGGAGGACAAGTTCACTGCCGAGGCAGGAGAGGGCAAGGAGGAAGCGTTAGACGGAGGAGGGAGGTGCATGCGAGGAAAGGGCCCAGAAGGGCCCCGTTCCCGGCCACTCACCACGAGAGGGATGGAGCAGATGAGCACCACCAGGGAGGTGGCGATGAGTAAGATGACCATCTGGATCTCGGCACCCGCGATGCGGCGGAAACTCCGGCGGCGGCGAAAGTCGCTGAGGCGCGGCAGGGCGGGGGAGGCGGCGGCCGGGTTGCCCCGGCAGGGGGCCCAGGGCACGGCCAAGGGACCCGCCGCGTGGTGCTGCTCGGTGCCCAGCGAGGTGCGGCGCATGAACTGGCGGTGCATGCGGAGCAGCGCGCCGCACACGAGCACGTTGCAGAGCACCGTGGCGAGAATGAGGAAGGAGCTGAAGCCCGCGTACATGTAGGAGAAGGCGGCGTGCGCCGTCACGTTGGTGGTCCAGTCGATGAAACACCAGGTGTCCGGGTACTGCAGCCGCGAGCTGCCCAGGCCCATGTTGGGCAGCGCGCAGAAGAGCACGTTGGACGCATAGACCGCGACGAGCGTGAGGCCCGCCAGCCGCTTGTCCACGTAGTGGCTGTAGAAGTAGGCGTGGTTGATGGCCAGGTAGCGCTCGATACTCATGGCACAGATGATGCTGAGGCCCGACAGGCCGAAGAAGAGCAGGATGAAGGTGCTGTACTCGCAGAGCGCTTCGCCTCCGGGCCACTGGCCCTTCATGTATGTGGCGATGGTCACCGGGCTTACCAGCAACGTGCCCAGCAGGTCGGTGACGGCCAGTCCGCAAACCAACGTATAAAAGGTCGTCTCCTTCTGCTCCTTGCGCGACTTGCACAGCACCACAATGGCCACCAGGTTGCCCACCACCCCGAAGATGAACATCACCGCCGGGATGGTCACCGGGCTGTTGGGACGGTCGGGGGTAGAGGAGGCGGACGCATTGACCCCAGGGGTGGACATGGTGGTGGTCCGCGGTACACAGCCTTGGCCTTCGAAGCTGGGCCTGGGGATGGTAGGAGAGACAAAGGCGCGGTGAGATGAAATTACCACTTGTCAGACCCGCTCCCAAGAAACAATATGCTGATGAGACAAGACCAACAACTGGATCCCGCCTTCGTCGTGGAGAGTAGCCATTTACCAACTTCGGCTACCGAAATCGCCTGGCTCAGGATACCTCCGGCCAGCAGCCCCCCACTCTGCTGTCATTAATATTTGCTAGTTGATACTTCCATTCTCTCCTCCTCCCTGCCCCCTCCAGCCCAACTCACTCCACTGCCAAGATGAACAAGGCCTATCTCAAGGGAAAAGCGAGTGGTTCGCTCTTATTCCCGACCGATTCTGAGTCAATAAAATCCTCACCGAAAACAAGTTACGGAAGGCAATTTGGAAAGCGCGCTCGCTCCTCCCGGGCTCCGCTCGAGGAGCGCCCGCCCATCGCTCTCCGCCCGGTGCCCTCAAAGCCTCATCTCACCTGTGGTTGCCGCGGCGGTGGCAGCCGCGTAAGCCCCCAGGGTCAACACTCAGATGTCCAGGATAAGCCTCCAACCTGACCTAAGTCTCGCCCAGCTCAGTGTGGAGCTTGCCAAGTCTTTGCCTTCTCAGAGCCGGGTCTCCGCGGCTGCCAATTTTCCGGAACTGGGGTCGGAATGGCCAGCTTTCAAAGAACTTGGGAGAACCAGAAGGGTAGCGGGATGGGTCAATGAAGTCTGATCTTGGATTTCTTTCTTTCTTTCCTCTTCTGCTTCTTTTTTCCCTCGTTCCTTCAAAGACGGGACCAAACTTTTCGGAGCCCGCAGGTCCCGTCCCCGGGCGGACAGCAGTCAGATGTGGGGGCCGCGCGCGCAGGTGGCGCGGATCCTCACTCCCGGAATCAGGTCGCCCCCCCTCGGAAGCCCAGGGCAGCACCGGCGGCTATCGGGGCTGGCGGCTGCCACTGAGGCTGCTTCCGGCGCCCTGGGGGCGGCTTGAGGTCCACTCGGCCTGAGGCTCTGACCTGGGACCTTTCATCTTCTTCCTCTTGGCTACAGGGTTCCGAGCTCCGCTCTCGCCCTTCCAGCCTCTGTACAAACTTTTCTCCAGCTCCAAGTTTCCCCGGCGGAGGCGGGGACACACAGTGCGCGGCCCGGGCGCCCATTGGCCGGACGGGAAGGGGGCGGGGCGTGCCCTCAGTGCTCTGCGCCGGGAGGCGGTGCACCGGCCTGGGGGGGGCGGGGTTCCGAGCTGCGCGGGCCCTCGCGCCCGGCCTGGACCCTCTCCTCCCTGCGTTCCCGGCCCCGGCCGGGCTGGGGTCGCAAGGACGTGGCCGCGCGCCTCAGGCTTGTGTGCCGAGTGCCGCCGTCGGCGCGGAGCCTCGGAAGCCCTGGTGTTCTCCCGGGAACCCTCTTAGCCACTCAGAGGGGGCTAACTCTGAAACCAGCATCCCCTCTCCCTAGTTGCCTCCTGCTCCGAGTGGGCTGTTTCTCGCACCTTCCACACGTGGATCGCAACACCTGGGCGTTAGGCAGGCAGGTCAACTGCTCTAGAACTTCACCTTGGAGCGGCCGAGGTGTGTGTGTGCGCGCGCGCGTGGCCCCGCGGGACGTAGGGTGGCGAGGCTCGCGTTGTGCGCGCGCGCGGCCCCGGGCTCGAAGTCAGGAGCGCGCATCGGACGGGGCGGGTGGTTGGGCCGGCGGGTGCGGGCGGGGGAACGACGAAGAATCTGCCCTTTGAAAGGAATTACAATCCATCCATGAAGGTAGTTGGTTGGCAGTGCCCAGGCTGTGGGCTGCGCCCCGTTGGGCATCCCCAGGCTAAAAAAAAAAAAAAAAAAGAGAGAGAGAGAGAGAGAGAGACCGCAGCCTCTCCCGGCGCTGGTGGCGGAGCCTTGCGGCTGTGGAAGGAGGTGACCCGCAGGTACCTCGTGGGAGTGTTAGGGTGGGAGGGGTGTGTAACCGCGGAGATCTTTCTCCTCCTCCGGGGAACTACTCCTCCCAGGAAGAACGGTAGTCTGAGCTTCGTGGCTCGGCCCTGTTATACTCACTTTGGACACTTTGATCACGAATCCTTTGGTCGGCGGGCTGATGGAGGGTGCGACGGGGATTTGAAAGTTATTGGAGTCAAGGAGTTCTCCAGTCATTACCTCCGTGATTTACTCTTGGATCGGCCTAGTTGCTCTACCTTTTTTCTTTAAATTACAGTTGGACTTACTTTGTGGTGGAAGTAGTTTTTTTGTAAACGCATTATTTAACTTCTTTGTGCTCTGGTTCCTAAAATCGGGACTGAAAACTAAAAAGAAACGATTGCAAAACTCCATGGTGTTTTAACTGCTTCACCATTTTTTTTTTTTTTTTTAACCATTAAGTAGGATTGTATGGGCCTTTTAAATTCGTAGAAAAATCTGTTTCCAAGTGCGGGATACATGCATTTTAACATACTGCATCTCATCGTAGATTAAGCAAATAACTCGATTCTTTTATATGAGGAGCAGGTATTCATTCATTCCTTAAAATGCGATTTCATGAATAAACCTCCTAAGAATTGATCCGGTTCTCCTGTTATTGTGAAATGGCACAGCAACAAATGAGTAATAGGAGAACCAAAGCATCCCAGACCTAACTAATTACTGATAAATTAAAGATAATTAAAGATTCCATATGGATATATTAGTATAACATTCTCTTGTTTATGCTATTTCCTCATGAATATCAAGGATTCAGAAGGAATCTGTAAAAATAACTGATGGCCATTGGTCAGGTTCTCAGTTTTCCCTTTATCACCATAATAACCACGTCTGTTGTCTATGCTTTCTTTGAGTAGTAACCTCTAGGGTTGTGTTAGCATCGAAAACAAGTTGGCACTAGAAAAAGGAAACAGCACATTCTACCCCCATCCTTCCCTGACTGAATTGCATCACTGTCACCCTGTCAGGTGGTTATCAGTAAACACACCAAGGGGAGGTGGGAAGTTCCACTTAGACTCATTTTACGTTAGTAAAAATAGTTTTTCCAGTTTTCTTTCCATTTGAAGTTCCTCACATGGAAAACAGTTAGGCTGGGTACCTGTTAAATTTTTAAGGATGAAGAGTATATTAAATGTAACAGTTGAGGCACACTGCGGAAGTAATTAGTGAGTGTTACAGGATTTCGCACGTTATTGATGAACTGGGCTTGTTATCAATGGAGCTTTTTAAAAAAAATTTTTTTAATGTTTATTTTTATTTTTGAGAGAGAGAGAGAGAGAGACAGAACGTGAGCTGGGGAGGGGCAGAGAGAGGGAGACACCGAATCTGAAGCAGGCTCCAGGCTGTGAGCTGGCAGCACAGAGCCTGACACGGGGCTCACAGGGCTCCAACTCACAGACCATGAGGTCATGACCTGAGTCGAAGTCAGATGCTTAACTGACTGAGCCACCCAGCTGCCTCCCCAGTTTTTTTTTAATGTTTACTTATTTTTGAGATTCGGGGGGGACAGAGAGAGAGAGAGAGGGAGACAGAATCTGAAGCAGGTTCCAGGCTCTGAGCTGTCAGCACAAAGCCCGACGCAGGCCTCGAACCCATGAACCATGGGATCATGACCCAAGTCGAAGTTGGATGCTTAACCAACTGAGCCACCCAGGCACCCTAGAGCTATCTTTTCTTACTGGTCCTTTAAATATTTGTCATTACAGTAGCTTTAGGAAGATTGACATAAGTGAGAAACCAGGACATACGATTAAAAATTTTTAATAAGGTTTACCTGTACCCTCTTTTGGTGTATGTTTCTAAAAGCTTAAGTTTAGGGGTGCCTGGGTGGCTCAGTCAGCTCAGGTCATGATCTCATGGTTCATGGGTTCAAGTCCCACATCAGGCTGTCTGCTGTCAGCACAGAGCCCGCTTCAGACACTCTGTTTACCTCTCTATCTGCCCCTCCCCACTCACGCTTTCTTTCTCTCTCAAAAATAAAAATAAACATTAAAACAAAAAAACTTAAGTTTAGCTTTTAGAAGTAGAATCTGAAGGTTAGGGAAACAATTATTTTACTTTCTCAGTTTGAAAAACCGGGATGGTGTAGTTCAATTTCCCTCACACTCTGCTAGGAATCTACATTGCAAAAGGAAATGAAGAATTGCCATGAGCATATGGACAGTTCTTGTCATTATTTGTATATTTCAATGAAAAGATTTTTATTCTAAACGTTGTTTTGTATCCTCCCTTGCAGTTTTCACCTCAATCCCTACTTCTCTGCACTGGAAGACCTGGGTTCAGTTCTTTAGAACTGTTGTTAAATCCTCTTTGAAGGTTTGACCTAGTCCAAGAACTGCCTGACTGATCAGTTTGATTGCTCTGCTTTAGCTAGTTATTTGACAACTTTTTTTGAGTAAACACCTGAAGGTGGGAACCTGTTCAAAAGCAAAGGCTGCTTGGAGGTTATCAACCACATTCCCCTTGACTAAGTTGAATCTTCCTTGGATCGAAGGGATGGGTAAGAAAGAGGATAATTCTTGGGACGAAGACAGCAAGATGAAACAGATCTGGTGTGGACCCTTTGCAGAGCCTAACCTGGCCAGACCTTAGAGCATTCCTAAAGCACTAACATTCATGTAGCAAGCCTGAGTAAGTTGTGTTTGCTCTCCGTCTTTCATGACAGGCCATGCGGATGCTAAAAACAGTGAAAAAGGCATCTAGCTGGTGTAAATAACCCAGTGCTCTTGGATGCATTTGCTTTCCACACATTCACCCAGTGGTTCAGTGGATCATAAAATGTGGTGTTAACCTGACCGTGGGCATGAGGCGAGGTCCACAATTGTGGCTTTGGCCGTCAAATGATTGCCCTCCCTTTTTAGTGGTGCATTTCAAATGTGGTCTCCCAATTATTATCATTTTCTGAGGGTGAATTTTATGTTGAGTCTAGTGCCTAGAGTTTGTACACATGTCACTACTGTGATTAAGTCCCCAACATCTTCATATGATGATAAATTGACTGCTGTGGAGGCTGGTTGCCACCAACTGAAACTTCAGGTCACTTCCTTGTCCAGCAGTTTTACCCCTCAAAGCGATAGCTTTCTGCCCTTTTAATTTTTCCCCTCTCCCCCCACCCCCGATATTTCCACCACTCTTCCATTGTGGATAGAAAAAAGGGCAAAGAAAGAGGATTATTTACTTATTGTTGTCCACTTTGAAGGTGTGGTAGAGAGGGAGGCCTTACTAGTTCAGGAGTCTCTTTTCTAGGAAGACAGACATTCGGATTATATGTCAGGTTCTTCTCACACCCACCTATCTCTCTGGCATTAGACAAAGTCTAGGCCAACTGGAAGGAGGAACTTACGACTTGAGAGAATCGGTCATTCGGCTACGTGTGATGCTTAGTGAACCCCTGCAACAGAAGTTCGAAGCTCTTCGTTGGGGAGCAGAGGGAGAGATGAAGTAGATTGCCATTTGTTGAAATCCAATCCAAAAATTCATCTCTTCCCTGACATGCTCCTTAACCTCCAGTGTAATGGGTATTGATCCCAAAGCACACTAAAGTTACAAGTTGAACCTCTGCTGGAGTTTATGAAGGTCTAAAGATATGGAAGTTTGAGGTAGGTCAGTTCCTTCAGAGTAAATGAACCAGATGGACAGCTAATTTTATAGGAAAACTTAATCTTTTTATTTTTATTTTTTAAATAGCTACAGTGCTGGATCTAACAAGAAATGAGATTTGATTTTTCATGTAAACAGCAATTTTAAGTATGATTTTCTGATACCAAGTTATTTAGAGTATTTTCCTAGGAGATAATAGATTATGTGTTAAAAAGAGCTATAAAATATACCTAAAGCATTTTGGTAGAAACATTCATTCATCTAATCTAGTCAAGGAAAAGCAAGTACATTTTGAGGATGTCTAATATGAGGGCTGAGTATCAAATATGGATTTTTTTCTTCTCTGAATCTTAAATTAGTATAAGGTGTCAACTGTTAAGAAGTAAAAAAAAAAATTGTGAAATTTTAGTAGATGAAAAAGCAGAATACACTTTTCAAAATTGTCTTGCTGTGTTAATGAGTTGTCTGCATCTCTGATCATATTACACCAGTGCTGCGGTGTTTTTAAAAGATATATTGGCAGTGCATTGTCTAAAATGCAACTCACTCTAAACTATATATGTTTAAGTTAAACTTTAGTTTTTAACTTTTTTTTTTTTTTAATTTTAGAGAGAGAGAGCAGGGGAGGGGGCAGAGGGAGAGAGAATCATTTTTTTCTTTTAAGTTTACTTATTTATTTATTTTTGAGAGAGAAAGAAAGTCTGAGTGGGGGAGGGGCAGAGAGAGAGGGAGACTGAGAATCCCAAGCAGGCTTCATGCTCACTGAAGAGCCCAACCAGGGGCTTGATCCCACGACCCTGGGATCATGACCGGAGCCAAAATCAAGAGTCAGATGTTCAACTGATTGAACCACTCAGGTGCCCCTAACTTTTTTTTATTTGAAGATTTTATTTTTGGGGTGCCTGAGTGGGTGAGTCAGTTGAGCGTCCGACTCCATTTTGGCTCAGGGCATGCATGATCTCATGGTTTCGTGGGTTTGAGCCCCGTGTCAGGCACCGTGCTGGCAGTGCGGAGCCTGTTTGGGATTCTTTCTCCTTCTCTCTCTGCCCGTCCCCTACTTGTGCTGTCTCTGTCTCTCTCAAAATAAATAAGTAAACTTAAAAAAAATAATAAAGATTTTATTTGTAAGTAATCTCTATACCCAGTGTGGGACTCGAACTCAGAACCATGAGATCAAGAGTTGCATGTTCTACAGACAGAGCCAGCCAGGCGCCCCTAATTTAAACTTTGATAGCAGTTACTTATTACCTGAGTATTCTACCTGTTGATTAAAATGTTTTTTTGTTTTTTTGCTTTTTTTTACAGCCAAGCAAACCATAAAAAGAAAAAGTATTATTTAGTTTTGTCTTCCTTTTCCTGACATGCAGCTCCTCTTTTGTTTCCCAAATTGAACACTTTAAAAAAATCCTCCCAAAAGAATAAAAAGAAAATATATTTTCCTCTTGAGGAGGAAGACATATGCTACATACGATTTTCCCTGGATTCCCCTAATTTTGGAGATCCTGTTTACAGACTGCTTTGGGTTCTTTAGGCGTGGTGCTAGAAATGCCCATTTTATGAAGTGTCCATAAATCCCAGGTTGTCGAAGGAAGTCCAGGGGTCTCTCCTTTTGGCTTAGATGGCAGATGATTCAGCTTTTAACCCCAAATCAAATGGTTTTGCTTTTGCCAAAGGCAAGTCATAAGAATGATTTAAAAGTATATTTTAAACCATAATTTGTATTTTTCAAAAATGTGCCTTTGCTATTTTTTTTAAGGATTAGTGTACTCTCCTAGGACTTTGACAAAAATGTGTTTTTGCATTGACTTTTTCCCCTGTGTTTTTCTAAGATGGGCTCTGTACAAGACAGTTAGAGGCTTGCATCTACTGTTTTAGAGATTTCCCACAAACACCACTTTTGGAGAAAGGGGCCTGAGATCTGTAGCTTTATAAAAGCTGTGTTTATCCGAAATTCTTGTTTCAGGAATTTATCAGTTCTGCCCAAGTAACCCCTGCATTGCCGTGTGGAGCTTTGTGGGGCTCTTGTTTATTTTTAGAAATCTGAGGGATCATTCCCCTTGCAGAGCCAGCATCAACTCTGTAATCCCTGAGCTAATGTGTTAACTGTAGTGGCATTTTAAACTTTGGGCAAATGCTAATATCTCATTTCCCCCTTCCATCCATAATAATGATAAAAGCTTTCCTATCATTCAAATTAAGCCTCATTATTGAGAACTTCCCTTTCTACACCCTGTCCCTGCTCTGCAACAATGGGTCCCCACCACTCTTCTCTAGAATGGCAGACCTGTTGAGCTTTAAGTCCACAAACCCTTGGGTCTAGACAAACAGGATTCCAGACACCTTGTAAAATTACTTACGAAGCAAAGCCACGCACATCTCCCCTCTTTTTCTCCTCACCCTTTCCATTTCTGTATCAGCGATATCAATAACTAACATTTATTAAGTAGTTACCATGTACCAGGCAATGTGCATCATGCTTTGGGTGAATTTTTTTTTTGCCATTTGTTACAAATTAGGATATTGAGGCAGAGAGAAGTTGAGTAATTTTTTCAGGGTCACAGAGCTCGTAAGTGCTGTGACAGAGCATGCAAGTTACTGACCACAGAATTACAGAGTCTCCTTCCCCAGCACTGAGCAGGGGCCCACTCCTAAACACCTCAGCCTATCCCTTAAAAAAGCAAAAGGAAACAAAAGGCCACTACATTTTAATAAAGGATACAGGCAAAACCTCTCTGAATAATAATGATATATTCAGTCTAGACACCCACCACCTATCCCTGTGCCCCTAGGAAGCAGGTGCAAAATAAGAAGTAGAAAATGCACAGTGTTTCTGATTTGAGTTTATAGCCACTTATTTTAACTTTCAATTTTATGTGGAGTAGGTAACAACTTCTGCAACTACCAAGGGGATCGTTAACAGTTTCTATGACATTTAAATGATCGAATACTTCCTTATGAAGCTCTGGCTTATTTTGTTCACAGACACACAGTGAAAATCAACTTTCCTGCTTAGGTTGAGCCTATAGGTGGAGAGTGCTGTCAAGAACATGAAAAAGCATCAATCGAGTATAAACTGTGTGCTATAGTTTATAGCTTGGCTTATACTAAACCCTTTATATTTATCTTTGATAAGTTTATGGTAATTCTTCAAGGGAGTTGGCATTATTGCACCTGCAGGTCTGTCAGGGTGTCAAGTCAGAAAAATCTGCATTCATTTGGCATATCTCTTTTAGGGGAAATGGTGTTGGGAATGGGCATAATCAAGAAAGTAAACATAAACTCAGGGATGGTGGTGGAAGGAGAAATACATCATCTACCCCTTTTTATTTTTCTATACTCATTGCAAACATTGCTAATAACATCACTCTTTCCTTCAAGGGTCCACCACTGATTTACTAGCAATGGCACAAGAAATGAAACTCCTTTGTCATGCTTGATCTAACCTATGACGTGTACAGAGTTGGTTTGAAGAGACCCTAATAGATGGTGCTTTTGTAAATTTGTGATGATATGTGTTTGTGGTCCTTTTTGCCTAGGAGGTTATGGAAGGGCTATGAAAATCTTTTATCAGGACTTTTTGCTTTGGAGGGCAAACTTTGTTTGAAGAGAATGTGAAGTGGGTACAGCAGGAGAGAGATCATCATCATTAAATACGTAACTAGAAAAATAAATCTCAGGATAGAGGGTCTTGCAAAGCAGCATATTCACCTATTAGATGCTTTAAGAATGTCTGGAATGTGTCTCATAGTATAATAAATGACTTTATGCAAAATACCCACATTTGCAAGTCAGGGAGCAGCAGGAGACAAATTGAAGAGTCAGGAACAGCTTGTTCTTGGGTCAAACCAGCATTTATATCTGAATGTTTTCAGCTCCAACTAGCTAAATCTTCCAATAACTCAAATAGAATTTTGGGACCCAAGTAAGGAGTAAATGATTGAAAAAAAGATGAATTGCGATCATTAAAACCTAACTTTACATTATTCAGTTGGTATTGTGATGTTTAAATGTACACAAAAATGAATATTTGAAAAATTAAATCATTTAAAACCTATGCATAGAAGTTTGCTAAAATACTAGAGCCCTTTGGGGGAATGTTTCCCTAAAGGATCAAACATTTATTAGTCATATCTATTTTATCTTTTACTCTTGGTGTATTTTAACAATTCTCACTTGTATCAAGTAGAGTACATAGTTTTAATCGTATTTATACAAGTTGAACTCTTGTTTACCTCCTTTGCCAAATGGGTGAAATGCTATTTATTTCTTCATTATAAGTGTAGGACGGTGCACAATTAATTTTAGAACCAGAGAGAGGAGAAAACTCCATTTTTAGTCTCAGTTTCTACCTACCTTAAATTCCAGAGAATTGAGCTTATTCAAGCTGATTATGTTGCAGTGCATCAGTCTTAAGTATGGTCACTTATAAGAGCTGAATCATCTTCCTGAATGTTTCCCTGACATCCGGTGTTTGGTGGGGAACCTCAGAAGAATACAGCTTTCTAGTTAATAAATATTTTTGAACAAGAGAACAAAACACATTCTATAGAATAAAAATTAACTCTGTAAGTTGATAACCCCTATAAGGTGTGGAGGAAGACTATATTGAACCTTTGGTTGTTGGGAAAAAATAAGTATTTATTAAGGATAGAATATTCAAAATGGCCTGTGAATTGGTGCATGGTTAGATGAAGGAACTCATTTTTCTTAACATATCAGGGTTCTTCTGTATTAATGTAATACTCACTTTCATTATACTGAAAAAGGGTATTATAGCGTTTTCTTTGCTTTGAGTTTGGTTCTTAATTTTATTTGAAAATGCAGTAGAAAGAAATATTCATATACTTTGGCTTTAAAGCATTAGTTTAAAACAAACAAAAAGCAGAATCAGACCTGTAAGTACAGAGAACAAATTGATGGTTGCCATAGGGAAGGGCAGTGGGGGATGGTGCAAAATGGGCGCAGGGCAGCAGGAGATACAGGCTTCCTGTTATAGAATGGGTAAGTCACAGGAATAAAAGGCACAGCAGGGGGAATATAGTCAGTGATATTGTGATATTGTGATAGCATTATATGGTGACAGATGGTAGCTAAACTTGGGGTGAGCATAGCATAACGTATAGAGAAGTTGAATCACTATGTTGTACACCTGAAACTAATGTAACATTGTCCACTATACTCAAATAACACTATTTAAATATATTAAATATTAATAATCTTATTAATATTAAAATATTTAAAAATATTTTCCCCATGATACCACAAATACTCAAAGATAAGAATGCCTAAAGAAGATAAAAATTCTATTCTTTTTTACCACTATAAAAATATTCTGAATATGCTAATAGAGATACAGTGTAAATTACTATTTATAATATCCATTTGTATAATTTATAGACTCAAAAAGAAAAATTAGCTTTTTGAAAATTAGTACAGCTTAGAAAATGTTTTCAATATTGATCCTGCCTGGAAGAAAGGCTTTCATGGTCAAATACGTTTTGGAGATGTTGTACTGTATTCCTGTTAGAAAGTCTCATTGCATATTGCTATAAAAGGCCCTGAGATGTCTGACAATTTAAAAAACTCAAAACTGTCTTTCTTTGTTTTAGTTAACATCTCCCAGGTTTATATGATCATGCATCCTTTCATCAGTAACACCTATTAACATGATATAGATTAGAATTCCTTGCAACACATGCAGGGAATCTTTCCTAATATGGGAAAGGACAATTTATTATTTGGGGGAGTGGTTCAGAGACCAACATTGTAATTGCAGTAGATATGTATTTATTTTTATGTGTTAGGAAAAATGCGTATCTCATTCATTATTTTACAGCTATTGTTGCTTGGACTGCATCTAAGTTAATGTATGTGAGAAATGAGTAGATTTAAAGAAAGTATAAAGTGAATGATAGTAGACATATAGATATGGCAAAATCGTGAAGGTAGAAGGTGAGTAATTGAGGATTGGGAAATATTAATAGGTTGCAGTAATTTGCATGTGTATATTCAAACTCATCATCAGGACATATAGGGAAGAGGGACAGTAGCTCTCTGGTTCTGGTTTTAAAATAATTTTATGACCTGGAAGAGAAGCCTGTTCTAGACCCCAGTTTCCTTATCTGTAAATAGGGATTGCTGGATTGGAGAACATCTGAGGCTGATTTAAGCTCAGCAACACTGATGTGAATGGAAGGTTACAGTGACCATCTGATCTGCTAACTCCCCTCAGGCACTCAGGCAAAGCTCCTTTATTGTTGCATAGCTGGAGAATTGTAATCCTGTAGCTATCTCTACCGGGAAAACCGTGGCCAAATGTTGCACTGACTGCACCTTACTGAACGTTTACTTGGGCTGTCAGGTTTGCTTTGGTTCCTGGGTGTCGGTGAAGCAGAACGCTTCGTTCGTTGACATGCCATTATTTGGGATCTTTTTGCGCCCTTTTCTCAAAATAGCTGAGCCAGGTTCTTGGATTTGAGCTCTTTGTGTGAATGGGGCACCCTGCAGTTCTAGCTCCAGGGAATTCTCTGGCCTGTGGATGAGACTATCTGGAGGGCAAGGTTTACTCTCTTTGGTTTTACACCCACCCCACCTCCCCTCTCTGCAGTTTTTTGTTATTTTGGAGAATTGTCATCCATATAATGTAGTATTTAGACTTCCAGTCTGGTCTTGTCTTATATTTTCAAAAATAATGACTTTCTTTAGATAGATTTATCCCTAGGGCTTTTTAGTTTTTTGTTTTGATTTTTGTGTTTTTAATGATTCTTGATTTATGAATACGATCCTGCGATCTATTACATTTCTAATGGCTTACAGTTAAGTAACTGTAATATAATGGTTATGTACACAAACTCTATCAGGCGCTGTCACTTACTAACTGACTTTACACAAGTTTCTTACTTGTCTCTTCCTTTGGGTGTTTTTAATCTTTAAAATAAGGATAATACTACTAATCTCCCTCAGAATTAAATAGTAAATACATTAAAAAACACTCAGTACAGTGCCTGGTAAATAGCCCTCAAAAACTGTTAGCTATTATTATTACAGCCAGTGTCTAGGACAATTTTTTGGTAAGATTCCTGAACTGTCTCTCATATTGGTACACTGTCAATTGATTTTCTTGAAAGTTCTAGGCACGTAATTATATCACATGAAAAGAATATCAGCTTAAATATGTTTTTCCTGATTTGTTTTTCTAGAGGAACTCTACTGGGATTCTTCAGCACAACATCAAATAGTAGTTGAGATGATTTCTGTCTTGTAGTGACGATTCCAACTTTCTTTCACATAATCTATCTACTATAGTTTATAATCAATTTTATATCCTTTTTTTAACTCATCATTATGACATGAGCATTTTTCATGTTAATAAATTTTGGCAAACATTATTTGTCCTAGAGTATATAAAATTGCATATTATAAAATGTAACAGACACACATATTAGTATATAAAATATAGGTATAGTTTAAATAATGATAATAATAGGAATATCTGTGTATACACCAAACTTCAATAGAATATGAGGAGGCAGTTGGGAGCTCTTAGTACCTTTCCCCACTTGTATCAGGAATTTTTAGCCATCATTTCCTTTTTATTTTTACTACCAGTGAATAAATATTGCCATATAGATGTATTATGATTTACTTAGTAGTTCCCCTATTGTGATTATTTATACTGGTTTATATTTTGGATGTTGAGACTAGAGCTTTCCCATATTGATGATGCTTTCCATGGCATAGATTCTGAGGAGTAGAATTACTAGGCCAACGGGTGTACGATTGTTTTAAAAGCTTTGGTCAAATATTGATTATCAAATTGCTTTTCAGAAGGTTTGCATGTATTTATATTCCCCCCAAATTATGCATACAAGAATGACAATTTCAGTTCAACAGTCATCAAAACTGAGCGTTAGTAATGCAAAAGGCAAGACATATCATGTTTTTATAGAACTCCTAATTAGGTTGGATTTTTTAAAAGATCAATTAAAATTTTTTGAGCAGTACTCTGTATACAGAAATGTTGATATACTACAAGTGTTTAGCTTGATGAATTTTTACAAAGAGAACACAACTTTGTAACAAACACCAAGATGAAGAAACACATCTCACCCAGCTATAGTTGTGTTCACCTTCCAGTGTAAAGACCATTTTGTGTGCTAAAACCTTTGAAGAAAGAAAATTGACTTTGCTTTGACCAATTTAGTTTTGACAGCCAGCAGCAAATTTTGAATTATATTCTCCTCATATAGTAAAATAGGATTTATAATTGAGTATAATTAATATATTATAAATAATATAATTCTGATCTCTTTTGAAATGGTTTGATGTCATTTGACTATCAAACCAGATAACTTTGCAACTACTCAAGAGTTTTTATGTAAGCCATGAGAGTGTATCCTATAATGCAGGTACTTTAATTATAGTGTATATAAATAGGGGTTATCTCCATGCTTATTTAAGACTCAGATTCAAGGGACCCAGCTAAGACTCACTGAATCAGCATTTGCATTTTCATGAGCATGTGGGTGATGCTGATGCTTGCAAAGGGCCCCTGGACCACACTTGAGTAATGTTGCTCTAGGGGATAAATGTCTCTTCTGAAGAAAGACATTCTGCAAATGTTGGTAATTGAAGCAGTTACCTAAGACAACCCTTCCACATTTCGTGATCAGTTTTTAAAACATGTAATAAAATATTTTTCATCCGTCAGTCCTTTCTAGACTTTCCTACTGTAGACCTAGACACATGGTGTTTAACATAGGGGTGGTACAGTTTGTGTAACCAGAACAGGAAACATCCAGCTCAGAACACACCCCTAGATTGCAAAATCTTTGGAACTGACCTGGTAGAATGGATCTAGCTTTTCAAAGTATCACCCTTAGCTTATTTATCTTGGCAATCTTATGGGTATATTATCTGTATTATGTAGTAGCCAGGTGAAACACTGTAACTTAAGGTTTTACCTGACTGTACAAGTAGCAATAAAATGGAAACAAACAAACAACTGACTCGCTCACTCCCGAAGGTGTTCTATTTAACCTAAGTTCACCTGTTTGGTGTTGCAGGTTTGCAAGTGGATCATTTTATAAATGGTTGATAATTCAAATTTTTAGCCAAAAGAGAAGTTTAGAAAACTATCCCTTTGTTTCTTCTCTTTAGACATTGAAGAACACTAAAGTTCATATGTTTCTGGAGAGTCGTTTAGAAAAAGCAGACTGCTTACCAAGTAGTGAGATATTTGGCAATAACTCGTAGAAAAATTTTTGTGGAGTTTGGTTTTGCTTTCAATTATCTGAATTAGAGGTTTTGCTTGTCCTGCTGGACTTGATGGATTGAAGTCATATTGACCCTGATCCTTCGATATTGCTTGACCCCACCTAGTTCTCTCCACCCACACCACCACCCTGGGCTGATGATGTACTTGCTTCTCCCTGCTGGTCTAGAGCCATGGGCTCCTGTTTCCCCTCGTATTCTTGACCCCTTCTAATTAGTTCTCCACATTACTATCAGAACGGTCTTTTTTTTTTTTTTTTTTTCAGAACGGTCTTTTTAATAAAATAAATTGGATCATGTCATTCTTCCACCTCCTCCAGAGGCTTTCCTTGGGTGCAAAGTCCTCATCATGGTTCACAAATTCCTGCACCGTCTGTCTCTGGACTCCCTTTTCCGACCTCAGTTCAATCCCGTCTCTCTCTTGCCCATTACACTTAAGATGGTCTTTAACCCGTGCAAGCCCTTTCTTAACTCAGAGCCTTCATGCAGGCTGTTCCCTCTATCTGTAAGTCTCTTGCTACCTGGCTAACTCTTGCCCCTCTTTTCCATCCGTGTTTAAATGCCACATCCTTAGAGAGACCCTCCAAGTCTACATTATGTCTCTGCAGTGTTTCTCCTCCCTGTGTATTTCTTTTCTCTTGGTACTTATCACAATTTATAAATGCATGTGTTTATTGGTATCTGTTTTCCTCACTCGTGTGTTTTGAGAGAAGAGTTTTAGGCTACGTTGTTCACCATCATCTCCCCAGTACCTAGCATACCACCTGGTCCTGAATAAATACAAGATCTGTAATTACCCAGTATGTGAGTTACCTACTGCTGTGTAGCAAATGAAGGCACAAGTTTAGACATTTACTTAAAATATTTACTCAAAACAACAAAGAGTTCTCATGTCATAGTTTCAGTAAGCCAGGAATTTTTTAAAAAATTAACTAATTTTTCTATTTTCTGTGGGTTATTAGGGCTGTTGGCAGAAGGCCTCTGTTACATGCCTCATGGTGACTCCATAGGGCTGTTGGAGTGTTCTCACATATGACAGTTGGCGTCTTCTAAAGGGATGATCCAAAAGGCAAAGAGAACTTTGGCTGTCACGTATTGTCACTTTTGCTATATTCTCTTTGTTAAAAGAAGTCACCAAATACAGGTCACATTTAAAGGGAGAGGAAGTTGGCTCCATTTTTTTTTTTTTAATGTTTATTTATTTTGAGTGATAGAGAAAGAGACAGAGGGAGAGAGTGCAAACAGGGGAGGAGCCGAGAGAGAGGGAGGGAGAGAGAATCCCAAGCAGGCTCCAAGCTGCCAGTGCAGAGCCTGACGTACGGCTTGAACCCAGGAACTGTGAGATAATCACCTAAGGCAAAATCAAGAGTCAGGCGCTCAACGGACTGAGCCCCCCAGGTGTCCCACTCCATCATTTGAAGGGAGGGGTATCAGAGAATTTGTGGGCATATTTGGAAACCACCACAGTTCTTCCTCTAGCCATAAATTACTTATATTGCCTCCACATGAAAAATATCCAAACCCCTCCTACCATTCCCCCCCCCCCCAAATTGTATTCATTTAAATTATGAGCTTGGAATGTGGGATGTTAGCTTCAAAATCAGGTCCAAGTATGGAGAGACAAGTTCATGGGCGTAGTCCCTTACATATAGCTCCTTTAATACCATTCCTCTTGATCTTAAGACCAGTGAACTGAAGAGACAAGTTATCTACTCCACCCCAGCCAGCCTACAATGGTGGGATGGGCCTAGCAGAACCACTGTAAACAGTTCTGTCAGAAAGAGGGTGAACCAAATGTGCACAGTAGTGCTTGGTCCATGCAGTTCTGATTTCTCGCTGGGCACAGGTTAACAGTTCTTAATTAGGAATCAAGTCTTGGAAATAATGCTCCTTGGCTCTTTGCTCTTATTTTCAAGCTCTCAGCCATTTTTTTTTTTTTTTTTTTTTTTTTTCCATGAGAGGTATGTGTTTGCAGCTCAGTAGTCAATGTGTAGCTTACTTCCTGCTTGTAGAAGTTTGGTATAAAGTCCTCTTTTCACTTTGTATTATCTCTGTCCTTTTCAGTCCGAGCTGTTGATATCTACATCAATGTGTTATATGTAAAAAGTATAAGTATTTACAAGACACAGAAATTATATGGAAGAAGAGATTAATTCTGCTGTGGGCAGGGAGGGACTGGGAAGGCTCTAAGACAGACAGCAGCATTTTCAAGCCTGAGTAGAAATCCATTAGGAAGACCACACAGACAAGAACAATCTAAATATAGGGAAGAACATGTACAGAAGTACCACTGGACTGAAACTGTAACACGTATACAGGGACTATGTATAGCTTGCTATTGAGAGAACATACGGCTTGCCAAGACATTTGGATTTTATTCTGTAACTCAATATTTCTCAAAATGTGGTCTACCAATGTCTCACATCCAAATTATTTGGGGACTTTCCTGAACCCCACTCTAGACTTACTGAAGACATATTCTGGACCCTCTGGAGGAAGAACTCAAGTTGAGTTTTAAGGTTAGCTGCTCTAAGGGAGTTAGAAGGTTCTCAGTAGGTTCTCAGCCTAATTTACATTTTTGATAAATTACTTGGGGAGCTGTGCAGAGGGTGGTAAGATGGTGAGAAAGGGAGATCAGTATGCAAGCTTTTGCGATGGTTCAGGTAAGAGAAATGGGAAGGCCTGTGGAGATGTAAAAAGGAGAATACAAGAGTTGTAACAATAATGAAGATCACACAAATAGAAGAGATTGATACAATGAGGTTTTTATTTATACACATATAGACATATTGAAATTTACAGTGCATACATGTGTAAAGTTTTATGGGAACACAGGAGGCAGAAAATAACACTAGTATTCAGAGAAATGAGGTGGAGAAGAGTGGGAGTGATATTTGAACTGGGGACTTGAAGTATGAATAGGAGTTCATAAAACAAACGAACTTTCATGTAGCGAAGATGCATAAGGCAAAATGAGGATCTGATATGCTTTGAAATAATAAGAGGTGGGGTTGGATTTGAATGTAGTTGCTTGAGGGAGAGGTGGGATATGAAGCAGAAAAGAGAAGTTAAGGTCTCACCAGAGTGGCTTGCTGATCCCAAGGCTATTTTCTCCTCTTCCTGAACACGCATATTTCCCAGTCTTTCTTGCAGTTAGCTGAGGCCATGTGATCGAGTCCTCACGGTTGCAATGTGTGTGGAAGTGATTTGCGTCGTTCTAGACTTCTTTGCACCCTTAAAAGTCTCCCACAAGCTAGTCTCCATCTCACTGTAAACATTTGTGGCAACTTTAGAAGTCACTTATAGAAGATGGTAAAGCCATAAGACGGACAATGCCTAGGTTCTTGAATCATCTTTTGGAACATAGGTGCCTGCAGATAAGGAACACCCTTTTTGGATTCAGTATAAGGAAGAAACTGACTCCCTGGGTTTGAGCCATGGCATATGCTTGCCATGCAAAGGAATTGGGACATTGCCTCATAGGTGAAGAGTCATTTCCAATAGGGAGTGATGTGATTTGGCTTGTTTTTAGGGGAAAATCACTTTCAATACATAGTAAAAAAAAGCCCTGGGGTGACGTCTTCCACAAACGTTCAAAGGCTGTCTAGTGCATGGGGAATGAGATTTTCTAGGGCTAAGGTGCAAACCAAATAATGCTTGCCTAAGTGAAAGCTATAGGGGAAAGGAGTGCATCTCTACTAGAAAGAAATTGCTAGCAGTCAGAGCTGCTTGTACAGAGGTTTCCTCAGTAAGCTTCCTCTCCCTGAAGAGATAGCCAGAGTGAGGCTGGAGGACTTCTGCTCGCTCAAGTCTTTGGTGGGGGCCTGAAATAGGACACTTGTAGGATGTTTTCTATTTGGGATACCATGACCCAAAGTGATTATTTCAGTCTAAATTAACAGACATGTGCATATATGCCCCATACAAGCCATGTGATTAATCTCTTCTTCATTTATGCCATTACACATATGTTTGTATTATCTAAGCACTGACTTTGAATTCTCTTGTTTCATTTTATGTGTAAAGCCACAGTCACCCTTTCTATATATATAAGTTTGAACATGCAAGCACAGTTTAGCAGCTATGAAATTTGTGCTAACTCCTCATGTGTTTATTAATATTACTTTCTATTTCCTCAGTATCATTTCTGAACTATCATTTGATTGTGAGAATGAATGGACACTGGATGCTTCAAACACACACACACACACACACACACACACACACACACACACAGTTCTCATGAAAAATAACCTATAAATTACTTATTTTTAAAAACATACAGAACTTAATTTTCTTAATGACTTTGCATCTTTTTCCCGAGACCTGTCTTGATTTCATTTAGTTCCTGGTAGTATGGCCTATGTTAATTTACATAATTCTATAAAATATTGCCAGAGATTGTTGAAGAAACCAACTAGATTATAACATAGCAGTCTTTTGATTCCTAGATTATATAGCGTTTGAAAATGAAAAAGGTGATTGACATGGTATCTTTTACTTCCTACATATTTTCTGGGATCTGGCTGGCCATCTTGGCTTTAAGAAGACTGAACTTGATCTTAAATGGTTAGGAATCAGGGGTAAAGTTTATTAGGTTTGCCTTAATTAAACTGGTGCCATGCAGGAGGGAGCAAGGATATCGCTGCCCTGTTGTTACTCTTGGCAGTCTTCCAATTTCTCTTTTGTGATAAATTACCCACCCTTTGGCCTGTGATCAACCACCAGGGAAACAGGTTATTGCTTTGTGGAGCAGAGGGGGAAGTATATTACCGTTTAATTTTCAACGACAAGGGCTGACATATTGTGTCAGGAACAAATAAATCTTAACAGTTACTCATCTAATGTTTAAACAATTCTAGGATTCTTTTATTAGGACTTGATAGAAGCCTTTCTGTAAAGGTTGACATTCATCTCTGGCTGGCAGATACCCAGGTTATGAAGCCATGGCTGGGTCTCTGTCTCTAGAAACGAAGGAGGAGGTATCTTTCTGGGCCGGGAGTGAGACATCTTGCAGAAGAGTCTGTGGAGAAATCTGTAGAGTATTGCAAATGTGATTTTAAAAAGGCCGCCCTATTTAAAGCAGTTTTACACACCATGTTGTCAACAGTGGGTATTTCTTTGGAGAAGGATTTGTTCAGCAAATAGGAGTTGTTTCCATTTTCAACTTTATATACGCTCATATTGTTTGATTTTTAAAAACATAATTAATATAAATTACATTTGTAATAGAAATGATTCGTACAAAACTAGTAGCTTCCCAAATGCTTTTAGTTTTGGAGAGACACTCTGACCTAGTATACTGTTCTTGTTGAAAACAAAAAAGCTGTCGGCATTTCTGCACGTGGTTCAGAAGTGATCCTCTTACCAGAACTATAGCTTGTATTTTAAAATTAGGCATGACTGAGTAAAGAAATGGAGAGGAAGCATGACATGGAGGGAAGGCAGAGCCCGAGGTGATATGGACAAAGCAGAACACATGAAGTTGACTCTAAGGAACTGACTTGGGAAAGGAGAGTACGCTCCTCCGTGGGTGTAGGAGTTTGCTAGGCTGCCATCCAAAATACCACAGTCTCGGGGGCTTAAACAGAAATTATTTCCTCCCAGTTCTGGAGGCTGCAAGTCTAAGATCAAGGTGCTGGCAGGTTCATTTACTGGTGAGAGCTCTCTGTCTGGCTTGCAGATGGCCGCCTTCTCATTGTGCACCCCCCCCCGCCCTCCCCCCCCCCCCCCCCGCCCCCCGTCTTTCCTCTGTGGGTGCTCTTCCGGGTGTGTCCTGATTTCCTCTTATAAGGACACCAATCAGATTGGATTAGGGCAGACCTAAATTGCCTCATTTTAGCTTAATTATCTCTTCGCAGATCTTCTCTCCAAATACAGTCAGACTCTGAGGTTTAGGCTTTAGCATGAATTTGGCGGAGGGGTGGGTGGTGGTATACAATTCAGTCTGTATCACTGGATACATTTTCTTAGAGCTTTTTATTCTTACAGACCAAAGTGAAAATGAGTTGGGAATGAAAATGACTATAAACATTCAGACTCAAAGTAACCATAGTTCACTGAAGAATAACACGTTAATCATGAACCCACTGTGCAAAATAAAATTAAAACTGAATATCATCTTGAGATGTAAGCAAAGTTATGTGACACATTTAATGCATGAAGAATAATCAAGAAATTGTACATTTACAGAGGAAGGAAGGTAACTTGTTAAGAATCCTGGCATTTTTGGTGTTTGTGTGATTTATTTGGAAATATATATATATATATATATATACACACACATATATATATATACACATATATATATATATTTTTTTAATTTTTAAAAGTTTTTATTTTCAAGAGAGAAAGTGTGCGAGTAGCAGAGAGGGGCAGGGGGGGAGGGGGAGAGAGAGAGAAAGAGAATCCCAAGCAGGCTCCACACTCAGTACAGAGCCCGACATGGTGCTCAATCCCATGACCCTGGTACCATGACCTGAGCTGAAATTGAGTCAGACGCTCAACAGACGGAGCCATCCAGGCGCCCCATCTTTATTATATTTTAAAGAAAAGCAGACATGGCAAGAAGGTATAAACATTAAACACACCGAAGCTTTTATAGAATATGTTGTTCAGTTACAAAGGAAATATTTACCTGGTATCCAATTCAAAATCTTTTTAAAAGCATAATCCAACTATTTAAATCAGAGTATATATTTAATAAAATGTTTATTTGATTATACCAAGATTTGAAAAGTAATAGCACCACAATTATAATAGAAAATACAAAACTTTCCACAATTTTATAAATTTGAGTTATTCCAAGAGGTTTTTATATTTCTTAGTGTTTAGAATGCTCAATGCCCAAATTATTTCTAGAAGAATTTCTTTTTTACACTTGCTGTCAGCCTCCCAATTTGACACGTACCATGCATTGCCTGTGTTGTTGCCTTTTTTTCCTCCCCTATGTTCAAATATTGTCTTCACCAGGAAGACAGTGAGCATCTTGGGAAAGGCCATGACTAATTTATGATTATTGCTCCAGAGCCTGGCACATAGTAGGTAGCTAGTGAAATATTTAACGTATCAAGGTCAAGTAGTATACAAAATTTCTTATACATATGATTATTTTGTAAAACTGAAAATGTGAACTAAATTATGATTAAAACAAAAGTCAGATAAATGCATGGTTGAGTCTTTAGCTGTTGGGTCAGTTGTCCAAATAATTATCTCAGATCCCCATGTACTTTTAACTTGAAATGCTTAGAAAATGGAGATTGAAAGGTTTTCATTTCTTTTTTCAAATTACCTCTGGTAGGTATGGCATAATGGTAAAAATAGGAACTGCTGAGTTCATAATCCTGGCCTTGACACTTACTAGCTGTGTGACGAGGGGCAAGTTACCTACTTTATCTGTGCCTGAGTTTCCCATCTATAAAGTGGCATGGTATTAATACTTGTCTGTCAGGGGTTTTCTTCAAGATTTAATGAGTTAATCAGTGAAAAGCTCTTAGAAGAGTGTCTGATGCATCATAAGTGCTCCAAGGGTCTGCTTTTTAAGGTGTCTTTATCAGTTCACTGAAATAGGTGTAGACCCCTGACTGCCAAGCCAGCTACTTTATTGGTGTCCTATACTTGTGATGTTACTCAGTTAAGCAAACAAAACAAAATCATTTCACTGGTAAATGCGTTCCGCAAGCAAAGTAGATTTTAACCTGTGAAATTAAGACATGCTTCCCACACCAAATTTGAGACTGTTTACCAGCTGAGCACTAATGGCACAATCCTTCTTCAGAAACGGTGGCTCCCTCGGATCTTGTACAGTGAGTGCTATGCAGTGAGTGCATGCCCCCAAAACGAGCTGATTAAAGTGAAGTACAGACAGTATTGATCATAGTTCCCTACAAAGGAGTCACTTCAGAAATTTGAATAGAACACAGAATGAGCTTTTCTCAGAACTCCACAGATGTGGATTCAATGTGGTGAGTTACTTAACAGAATGATGAAGGACACAGTAGACCAAGAGCACTCACTTGACAGCCTTTGTAGGGCCATCAGGTTAATGCCCAGCAGTTGGGAATTTAGCTCTAGCAAATAAGTCAGGATGGAATCACAAGGAAGTTGTGTGTGTGGTGCTTGGTTTGTAGCAACTGAGAGCTACTGCTAGCCTGTTGGAGGTTGCCTCCTCCAACAACTAGGATACCTTTGGTTACACTCCTAAAATTAACCATCACGATGTTATGAGAGGTTCTAACGCTACCTGGCTATATGGCTTCTGGCTTGTCACTTAACTTCTTTGGATCTTAGTTCCCTCATGTGTGAGGGAATACAACAAGGTGTTCTTTAATTTCCCATCTAAATTCAGTGGTCTGTGATGATTCTGCAGTGCAAGTAGAAGTACAGTCAATAAAGATCTACTTCATTAACTCATTACATGTCTTCATAAGGGCAAAATCTAAGTGTTTGCAATAATACAGTTAATCCTATATTTGAAAAAAAGCCCCTCTGTTTTGTGATTATAAAATGATGACTGGAAATGCACTAATTTGGACTTCTAATTTAATGAATTGTTTAAGCATTGGACTTTTAGGAGAAACAAGCAAATCTAAAGAAGACAGTTTATTATAAAAACCAAATATCCCCAAGTCAATTGTCATCAACAATTCAGTTCTATCTCCTATAATTTTTACATCTTTAATATGCTGCTGACATAATTGATGCTCAGTAATATTTCCCTAAAATATCAAAGACAGATTAAATTACTTAAATAGGCTATACTTAGAAGTAATACGCCCCAATATTTTTTATATCCTTGCAGATATATTTTAGAAAGCTTTTTTGATCACAGCTACAAATCAAATGGATGTCTTGTACAACTTTAATGAGAAAATTCAATTTACTAGACAAGAGTTTGATCAGCAGTATTTCATTATATTTCACTAATAATCTGTGTGCATTTAGGCAAGTCACTTCACTTTGTAATCCTCACTTTTCTCAGATAAACGCAGGGTAAGAGAAGAGGCAACGTCTAGGATACTTCTTTATTTATAGAATTCCATGTGAAGTCACGTTCTCTACTTCTTTCTCCTATTTAAAAGATCCTTCCAGTTATTTTTATTTTGATTCTCCCAAAAAACTCCCTTGGCACCCACTGTACTCTCTGTATTACCAGGAGATACTGGATGCTTTCACTGACAGTAATGGACAAAGGAAATGTTTGACTACTTTTTTCCTTTGCTGCTTGCAGAGACTTGGGTGTGGGTGGTTTCTTGGGCGGTTTCATCATCCTTGCAAGCCCTGGCCAGAGAACAGATGTAGAGATTAACAGATAAGAGGTGCAGATGACTGAAACCTGAGTTTGTTGCCTAACACAAAGCAAAAATGTTTCCTAAATTTAATCAGCCAAATACCTAATAAATGTGTGACAGACGAGGTCTAAGTGATAGCCTTGGCCTTGAGAAATGTAAACCCTTACCCAAACAAGTTAGTGCTGATATATCTGAAATATTCAGATAATTCTGAAATGCTAACCTGTATGAAACTAACTGTAATTGTATTAGAAGTTCACAGAAGGGAGAGTTTTGGGTTTGGAGTGGTCAGCAGAGTCTGATGGAGGAAATTTGACTTGCAGAGCATCGTTAAGGAAGAATAGTATGCATGATACTTCAATATATCAGTTCATTCAACAAATATTTGTTTAGTGGCCATGATGCTTTGAACTTCTCTAAGTGCTGGAAGTATACAGCAGTGAACAAAATGGGAAGAAGTCTTTGCCCACACAACTTGCATTCTAATGGAGGGATGTAAGAAAAAAATGAGTAAAATATATATTATGTCAAATGATAAGTACTACGGAATTAAACGAATATTTAGGTTAAATTAGAGAAAGCTCTAAGAAGTGACATAGTCAGACAATATCAAGCTAACCCTCTCATCTTATAAATGAAGAAACCGAGACTCAGGAATGTTAAACAACATAGCTAAGGTCACCCAGTTTATTAGCAAGAAAGGAATAAGATCCGGGCTTACTATCTCCTAATCTGGTGTCTTTCCCATATGCACACACCCACTGGATGGTCAAGTCACCCTGTGCCAAAGGTGCGGGGGAGGGGCTGGCACTTTGCGTTGGGGGGAAACGGAAGGTCTATGTAAAGGGTAAGTGCCAAATCTGCTAAACCAGAGAGAAGTTGACGTTAGGTGTGCTGTCAGGAAAGACATGCATGAAATGATCCCCAGAAAATTCTGAAACTAGTTGTACTAATTCGTCAGATTAAAAAATGCTTCTGTGATTGCCTTCCTCTCTCTTTCCTTCTCACCCCCTCAGTTCCCTGAGAAGGAATTCCTTTGCCTCACGCTGTTTACCGTCAGGTAGAGCGCTAATGTTCTCTGTGAATATCAAAGGCCTCTGCTGTGGTTTGTCTTGAAACTAGAAATAGGGGTTTTGGCTAAACCCAGATATTCTACAGTAGCTCCACTTTTAGGGATTCAGCTGCTGGCGAAATGCGTGCTGAGTGAGAACTAAATCTAGACATTCGATTTGGATAAAATGAGCAAGTTGAATCAAATTGAGAGCTGCTGTTACTCATACTTTCTTCATAAATTAGGAGTTAAATACGTTCCTTCGGGAGTCGGTGCATAAATTATAAAGCAGATCATACATTTCCTTAAGTGCAGCATTCGCTGTTGCTGATTCATTTTCATGTTAAGTTTCCAACAATTAGGTGGGAGGGAGGGGCAGAAAGAGAGAGAAAGAGAGAAACCAACCAAATGCGCAAAGGAAGATTTATTTGCAGGTATAAAGATGCCATAACAACAATGTAGGTACAGAAATAGCTTTAGTTTTCACTTTTCTTTAAGAAAAGCAGGAGCTTAAAGTAGGAAGAAAATATATGCATTAAAATACTACTATAAGTTCAATAGCCAGAGAGTTATCAATAGGGCAAAATCTTACCACTGTAGCTGCTGATGACATGATAGATATGAGTGTTTACTTTGTCCTAAATCTTATGTTAGACATGAGAAGTAGTTTGGAAAGGCTTCAGATGCTTTTGTATAAGGTTATAACCAGGAGATTGTGAGCCTTTATTGTTAGGGGGGTCATGGAATACATTCAAGGACCTAACTACATTTTGAGGCCCAAGTAAACTTTTAGGAAATGGTCTAAGTCCATGACTGTCTGATTCCAAACATATATTTAATGCAATACAAAGGCTACTTAGGTTTTTACGTCTTATGATTGGGATGGGGATGGGGATATTAACTCTTAACACTCACCTATAGGTCATTCATTGCCTATTGCAGTCTTCCCACCAAAAGACCAGAATCACTTGCATCAACAAGAGGGTCTCTCCTACATACTTTATCTCAGGCTTCTGGCCGCCTTGGGGTTAATGATCCATGGCACTAAGAGACCTCTAAGTAGTGAGAAAAATATCCATCACTGAATTTTGAATATGCTGTTGGAGGTCAGGAGAGGAGTCACCCTCAGGTCTTCATCCAGAATACACAGAATACATACAGCAAGAGTGCAAGGTAGAAGAAGGTCTCAAAAGTTGAAGCACTAGATTATGTATCTTGAGCACAATAGGTACTTAAGATTTGTGGGATAAATGTATGGAAAGGGCTAAGGGAGAAAAGTGCGAAAGAGGACATCAAGATATGAGGGTCAGCAAAATAATACCATGACAAGAAATGGGGAAAACAGGAGAGGAAGAGTCGCTTTTGGCAGAAAGATAGATTCCATTTTAGATATGTGACATTTGTGGGGAGAGTAATCATGTCAACAGCCAACCTTTTGCACCTCGTCTACCTGCATGATGGAACCCCTCCTGCACTCAGGATCTCCTGTCATGGCCGCTCCTTCCAGCTCTAGGGTTTTCTCATAAGCCCTTCCTTAACCTTGCTTGGGATCTTGTTCCTACTCTTTCCTTGACCCCATTTTACTCAGACCGAGTTTCCTCATGGAAAATTTTTTTGCCGTGCCACCACCAAAATTAACTTCCCTGTTACAGTCCTCAGTATCCTATCTCCAAATGGTTCCTTCATAACAGACCACTCTTGTACTTTTGCAGTGATTTGTTCAAGAGCTTGTTCCCCCACTATATAACCTCTCTGTAGTGTGGCATTCCCAGGGTCTAGGACTGTGCCTGTCACACAGTCAGTGCTTGAATCATTGAATGAAAATGCGTCAAGCATATATATACACATAAGTAATTGACATATAGAATAATAGTGTCGGGTGTACAACATAATGATTATCGAATAATGATTCGATATTTATACATACTGTGAAATGATCACCACAGTAAGTCTACATGTCAAGCACTTTGCATGCTGTATCTCATTTAATCCTCACAACAAGCCCATGAGGTAGATACTATTATTAATCTCATTTTACAGATAAGGCACAATAACTTACCTAAAGTCGCACAGCTGGTGTGTCACAGGATTGGACCTTGAATTCTGGTTTCTCTGCTGCCAGAGCTCTGTACTTTTTAATCTCTGGTCTCTCCTGCCTCTGCCAGTTAATTAAATATATAGGAGCTCAGGAGCACAAGCACAACTGTAAGAAGTCAGAAGGGAGGGGGTGCAAAGAAAAAGGAGTGAGGAGTTCTGGAAATTGCAGATATTTGAGTAGGAGGAGATCTTAAATTTCATGGAGCCCATGCCTTTGATTGCACGGGTGAAGAAAATCAGTCTAGGGAGTTAAGTTCCTGTGCCAGGGCCACACCACTGGTTGTTGTTTGGAGCATGCTGGATGCCAGGTTTCCAAAGTCTAGCTGTGTGCCCTTTCTATGGGCAGGACAGATGGGGATAATGAGAATGCCAGTCATTTTGACTAAGTTAAAGACAGAGGGAAAAGAAAGTAGGAAGGAACTGAAATGAGTATCTGATTATGCTCTAACCATCCTTTGTTATAGCAACAGAATTGGCTTTCCTTTGCTATTGGTGCCTCAGGTTCCTTTCACTTCGGTCCCCATACTTGGCCAGCATGACTGGGGAAGGGAAATGATAGCTATGCCTTTGCCTCTTGAAGGAATATGGGGGTTTTTCTAATACTCTGGGATTGTCATTGCCTAAATGTAATCCATACCCGCTCCCAACTGCCCCACCAATTTTGCTGATGAGGAAACTAAAATACAGGGAGGTTAAATGATTTGTCACTTTTGGGTACGAAAGTGGGGGTAACCAACAAGTAACAGGGAAAGAGGAAGAAGGGGAGGTAAGTTAATCTGTTACTAGAATTAAATTTGGGATATGTGTCCTGTCTTATACATGTCCAGGGTGACATAAACCAGTCAAGTCAACATACATTTCTAATTTTCTTGTCCTCAAGAATACCTGAGTGGGTACCTACCTTCAGACTTCCCCTTGCATCAGACCCAGAACTCTTTTCTCTAATTTGAACTTCTAGGACTGGGCAGGAATTAACCTTACCTTGGAAAGAAGGGCGATGGTGCTCCCTTTCTAGGACCTTCTCAGAGTGTCCAGTATGGTGCTGTGGCTGCCACAGAACTGCCTTTATCACTGCCAGGCCCAGGACAGAGGGGGATTAGAAATCAGAAGGCAATGGCTCGGTGCCCCGATCTGAGCTTTATTTATATTAATACAAATGATGCAGACTGCTTTTACTTTATTTCTTTTCAAGGCTATTCTCTTCATTCAAAGCTTGGCTACTCAATGTAGGCATTTCCCTGACATAAACGTTGGCTGCTGTATTCCCCACGATGTTACCTCCCCATCTACTTTCACAGGGTTTTTGTGTGAGAGCAGGTAGGTAACAGTCAAATAGATGCTGCTGTATTCTTCTTCTTCTTCTTCTTCTTCTTCTTCTTCCTATGCATGTTTGATGAAAGCTGAAGTTTGGTTAAGATAATTTCCCTGAAGTTATGACTAGTGAAAATTTCTACAGTCTGGCCTTTGTAACGTTCTTCTAACAATGCCAGGAATTTATCTGGCATCCGTTTATATGGACCTCAAAGTGATTACCAGATGTGATCCAGTTATCCTCCTAAATCGCCGGGTGTAGCAGGCAGCAGGGCATATCCACCTAATAGCAATGTTGGATCGCCAGGATTGAGGTGAAAGGTTCTTTCAGCCAGGCCTTGTCTTCATAGAGCAAGGTGTGCTTGTGGTTTAGCTCAGTTTCCCAAAGATAGACCTTTCCCCTGAGGGACTGTACTTCTCCATACCGTAATGAAAGAGGAACAGAAATACAGTTCTCAAGATCTACACTTACTCTGCTTGCTCATAGAGTAGAATAAAATCAGAAGCTGAGCCAGAATGTTCTAGATAGAGTTCTTTACCTTAAAAGCAACTGAAAAACAGGATGCATGTGATTGAGGCTTATGATTAGAGCAAGCATATGATTATCTTGCTAAACCCGACACTGTTACCTTACAGCAGCAGGCTTGAACTGCGGCTGGCCTGGCTAAATGAGTGTCATGTATTCACCCTAACAATGGTGATGGCAGTTGTAATTTCCCAGAGTTGAGTGTTTGGCATGTTTCGTTCCTGAAGCTAATATGTAATAAAGTCCTATTGTAGGTGCTGTGAGAGAAATAGATGTACATCTCCTACCGTCAAGGAGTTTACAGTGTTGAGAAAGAGATGGCTATTACTGAGTCAAAACAATACTGGTATGTTCTTATTTATTTTAGTCTCTATTCTCCTGATGTTAATCTCACAGATTACCTCTACTTCCTTATTTGAAAGGAAATGCCATATTAATAGCATTTCTTCGTTAACATCATTAAGTGAGATATATTTTACAGAAATTCATTTCTCCTTATAAAATGTTTCTCTTTTCTAGTTGATTTTAGAGATTTTTTTTCAACTATATTCTTATGGACCATAACAAATACGAGGTCTGACAAAATATTTTAACAATAAAATAAGGAGTTATTTTTTACAAAATTGTATTCACTTACGTAAGCAAACATATTGTCTTGTGTAGTGCTTTCAAGGTTACAAATTACTTTAACATGAATAGTCACTCAAATATCTACCACACAGGGGACTTCTCTGTCTTGTTTACAAGGAAAACTCTAGCACCTAGAACAATGTCTGGTGCATAGTCCCTACTCAACAAATGCTTGACATGAATAAATTTCCTAGAATATTTTTATTTATTTTGTCCAGGGAATTATTTATTCAAATAAAATCTTACTTAGATTTAGAAAAGAAAACTGATTATAGTAAAATTTTTATGGCTAAAAGGAGGGCATGGTTGTGAGGTCCATACTCCCATCTTTTATATACCCCATTCTTTGGAGTAGATATGAAGACAACTCATCAAAGATATGGAACCATGGAGAATAGAGCATTAGATCACATAAAGGCAGGGAACTCATTTTTGTCTATAGATGAAGAAAATGAAGCTCAGTGAATCTAAATAAAATACTGCAGGTTCTTTGTTATATGACATGACCAGGATAGGCACTCAAATCAGCTGGCCCCAGGGCAGAGATTTTCCTGTTATAGCCAGAGCTAGATTAAGAGGAGTAAAAGGTAGGTTAGTCAGGCAGCTCTGGAGGAAGCCAGTTTGCCTAGGAACTGGGCATTACTAAGAAAGTAACAGAAAGTAACAGGGAAGAAATGATATGTACCAGAACTCTTCCCTGAAAGACTACTGACTTTGTTGGAAGATATATTTTGATAAAGTCATGTGCATGAGATGTGAGGTACCCTCAAGTATTGTGTTTGAGAAGCTCAAATAAATTAGTCCTGGAACTGCTTTCAAGGGCTGGTGGATCAGGTCTTTGTATCTATCATTGGTTTGAGTTTGCAGATTTGGGGCCAGTCTTGCTGATCAAATTGCCTCTTTAGGACTCAAAAGTCTAGATCCAGTCCAGATGACTGAACTCTGATTTTCTCATTTGCAAGTTGGAATTGAGACTCTTACCTTTAGAAACAGAAATATGTTAGGTTGTGATATTGTAATCATAAAGATAAACAGAGAGATTGAAAGGGTATTCTAATATTCCTTTAAAGAAGATAAAAGTATATCAACCTGATAATAGCTTTTAAGGAAATAAACCAAAATTTTGGACCACTCAAAAACGTTTAAAATAGGCTTCAGTCTGCAAAAATCAATTAATCAATATTATTGAATGCTTCTTATGCTATTATAGTAATATTTTTCAAACATTTTTGATTATGGTATACTATAAGAAATACATTAGATATCACAACCAGTATACACATTATAAATATAATTGAAAAAACCCAAAAGTATTATGTAATGGTTCTTACCTTTATTATGTATTGCACCTATCACTCTAGAGTGATATCATAACTCTCAAATGGGTCATTACACAAAATGTAAAAAGTAATGATGCAAACAGTATGAGAGGAATAAAAAAGGTAAAGTTCCTGAGGGAGACAGACTTGTATAGTCTACTTGGGGAGAGAAAACTAACTTACAAACTATTGGACCATATTTTTTCTCTTTATTAAGTTTTTGATTTTAATTCTAGTATAGTTAATGTACAGCATTATATTAGTTTCAGGTGTGCAATAGAGTGATTCGACATTTTTATACATTGCTCAGTGCTCACCATGATAAGTGTACTCTTAATCCCCTTTTCCTATTTCACCCATCCTCCCACACACACACACCACATCTTCTTTATCCATCCATCTATTGATGGACCCATGGGCTGCTTCCACAGTTTGGCTATTGCAAATAATGCTATAATAAACATAGGGGTGCATATATCCTTTCAAATTGGTATTCTTTGGGTAAATACCCAGTAGTGCAATTACTGGCTCATACAAAATTAATTTTTTGAAGAACCTCTATATTACTTTCCAGAGTGGCTGCACCAGTTTGCATTCCCATCAACAGTGCACGAGGGTTCCTTTTTCTCCATATCCTTGCTAACACTTGTTTCTTGTGTTTTTTATTTTAGCCATTCTGATGGGTATGAGGTGATACCTCATTTAGTTTTTATTTGCATTTCTCTGATAATGAGTGATGTTGAGCATCTTCTCATGTGTCTGTTGGCCATCTGTATGTCTTCTTTGGAGAAGTGTCTGCTCATATCTTCTGCCCTATTTAATTGGATTATTTATTTTTTTGGTGTTGAGTTGTATCAGTTCTTTATATATTTTGGATACTAACCCTTTATCAGACAAGTCATTTGCAAGTATCTTCTTCCATTCAGTAGGTTGCCTTTTAGTTTTGTTGTTTCCTTCACTGTGCAGAAGCTTTTTATTTTGATATAGTCCCAAAAGTTTATTGTTGCTTTTATTTCCCTTGCCCCAGGAGACATATCTAGAAAAATGTTGCTATGGCCGATGTCAGAGAAATTACTGCCATTGGAGTATATTTTAAGACAGTGATTAATTGGTTGCTAAATTGCATGATGTAGTTTAAGAATGATAGACGTTCAGCTTTTATTTGTATATTTTTTGTATTGAAATACACAAATCTAAGATAAAGAAGACCACTTTTAAAAAGTATGTTTACTTTATACCGTATTTCGTGTTTCCTAGATGCACCTATTTATATCTTCTTACATCTCTAAAAGTGGGGTGTATCTTATAATTGATGACATTTTACAATAACTACTTTTGGGCAGTTAATTCAGCAAACAAAAAGTTGATGGTATCTTAGATTTTATGAAATATGGATTTTTCTTTAAGACAATATTTAAAATGTAGAAGATAACAAAAACAGAAAGAGGGAGCAATTACTTATATTTGCACCACACAAAAATAACCATTTAAAAATGTTAGATATTTTCCTCCTTTAGTCTTTTTCATTTCCCCTTATGTATGGTTGTATCACAAATGGCATTCCTAACTACCTTCCTTGTGGAGTTGATGTATAGAAACTAAATTGTATATAGTATACAACTATACTAGTTCATGTTAGAAACTGAATGAGAGATTTCATGGTGTTCCTGGTTGTTGATCTTGTTTATGCTGATGTATCCAAAAAGTTCATGTTTGGGTTCTTGTAACGTCTCTATGCAGTGTGAATCAAAGGATTGGAAATATTTATAGTAATTATTTTAAATCATGTGTCCCTTGGCACCTGGGTGGCTCAGTCGGTTAAGTGTCCAACTTTGGCTCAGGTCATGATGTCACTGTTTGTGGATTCAAGCCCCGTGTTGGGCTCTGTGCTGACAGCTCAGAGCCTGGAGCCTGCTTCAGATTCTGTGTCTTCCTTTCTCTGTGCCCCTTCCCCGCTCATCCTCTGTCTGTCTCTCTCTCTCTCTTAAAAATAAATAAACATTAAATCATGTGTTCCAAAGACATTGGATTTCATCACTGAGAAAGAACTCTAGTACAGAACTAAACTATATTATTTAGAGGAAATGTTAGAACCAAGCCCTAAAGATAGGAATCGTTAGATACTGAGATATATATAATACTTGATAATGTGAGTGAACCTTGTTGAGGTGCAGATTAATTTTTTATAGGCTTAGAAAATGTACATAAGTGATTCTGTAGGCTTTCCTCAGTAATAAAGGGATTTGTATTGACATAAACTGAACCATTCCTCATGTGCCTACTTTATAAAGTTAGATAAGGGGAGATGGGTTAGCATGTCTGCTTATTGCTTTGTGGTTATAAACTCAAGCTTAGCAGTGGTTGGGGTGAGGAGGTTTTAAGGGAGAAGGTCTAGACCCTAGCCTTGGGACTTAGACTATTCTGACACTGAAGTTTTCATGCACCTTGCTTAGTTTTTTTATATTTTATTTTTTATTTATTCTCAAGTTAGATAACATACAGTGTATGCTATGAGGGAGGCAAACCATAAGAGACTCTTAAATACAGAGAACAAACTGAGGGTTGATGGGGGGAATGGGTGATGAGCATTAAGTAGGGCACTTGTTGAGATGAGCACTGTGTGTTATATGTAAGAGATGAATCACTGGTTCCACTCCTAAAGCCAAGATGACAAGATTTCATTCTTTTTCATCTCTGAGTAGTATTCCATTGTGTGTGTGTGTGTGTGTGTGTGTGTGTGTGTGTGTGTGTGTACTGTATCTTCTTAATCCATCAATTGATGGACATTTGGGCTCTTTCCGTAATTTGACTATTGTTGATAGCGCTGCTGTAAACATTGCGGTGCACGTGCCCCTTTGAATCAGCACTCCTGTATCCTTTGAATAAATTACTAGTAGTTTTTTGCTGGGTCATAGGGTAATTCTATTTTTAATTTTTTGAGGAACCTCCACACCATTTTCCAGATCAGCTGCACCAGTTTGCATTCCCACCAACAGATACAACTTGCTTTGTATAATAAACTGTGTTTCACAGATGTCCTTGTGGCTGTGAATGGAGTGAAAGGAAGACCTCCTTGGAATCAGGTGACCTGTCCTAAGAGCCAGGTGGAGGCCAGTGTTCCTGAGGGCAGGGTAGCGGTAGGAGATAGTGGCTTCCACATATGATCCCCTTCTGATGCTGACAGAGGCCAGTATTTTCTGAATATGGAGACACTTACTCCAAGTCTACCAACTTCTGAACTCCAGTTCCTGAACCCTGGGTCTTTATGTCTTCCAGTGAGAACTTAGTGTAAGTTTCTTTCTTGAGTGATTACTACATACCAGGGGCTTTTCATAGGTCACCTCATTTAACCCATACAGCTACCACAAGAGGCAAGTCTTTCTCATTTCCATTTCTCAGTCCATCCTAAGGAGGCTGAGGATCTTGCCTAAGGCCACACAGCTAGTCAGTGAAACTTGGGCTCCCTTTACCATCACATGGGGAATTTCTTTCTGTTTGGATTTGAGAAAACAAGCCAGTACTTTTGAACTGGGATATGAGAAAGGAATCTGATATCACCCATGCTTCCATGTAAATTTATATTGTCAGCCTCATTTTCTTTAAAATTTTAAAGAGTTCTAGTCCCTTATGGGTATTCTTATGGTATTAGACCTTGGACAAGTTCCCCTTTTCCCTTTTCCTGTAAGAAAGAAAAAAGTTACCCAAAGAAATTTTAGCAAGTTGCTTTACTTCTCTAAGCCTTAGTTTCTTTATCTGTAAAGTGCAGATAACAACCATACTGACCTCTTATATAAGGCTGCGATGGAAGTTGGGTGGAGATAGTGTGTGTAAAGCTGTGAACAAAGTCAGAATTCCAGATTGTTGTTATTATCACTACTGTTTTCAGATAGTTTTTTTTTTCACATGCAAAGGGAAGTGGGGACAGAAGCCTGTATGTGGAAATATTTTCCCCTTCTTGTACTTAACCTAGATGAACAGAGAACTTAAGGTATGATATTTCTGACCTGAGAAATTCTAACTCCCTTGCTTTCTGTTTTGAGAGTGGGGAAATGAATTTAGAGAAAATTCAGTGGCCATGAAGATGATTGACTGAAGATGCTGTAGGAGATATGTTCATTTTTTTCTCAATCTGGTTTGGTTAAACTGTAAGGAAAACCTTTTTCTGTCATTCAGTGGTAGAATAGAAAATATAACCAGGGTTTTGGGGCACCCGGTTGGCTCAGTCAGTTAAACATTTGACTTCAGCTCAGGTCACGATCTCGCGGTTCGTGGGGTCAAGCCCTGCATCAGGCTCTGTGCTAACAGCTCGGAGCCTGGAACCTGCTTTGGATTCTGTGTCTCCCTCTCTCTCTGCCCCTCCCCTGCTCACGCTCTATCTTTCTGTCTCTCAAAAAAATAAACACTAAAAAAATTAAAAAGAGAAAATATAACCAGGGTTTTCAAATATGAAACATGTTAATATTTCTATGTATCTAATTTAATTTTGTGTGTGTGTGTGTGTAGAAGAGGCCTAAATTCCCTCTTGTCCCTTGTTTTTTATTTTGTTTTGTTTTTTCTTGTATTAGGATAAAAGGGAAAGAAAGGCTGTGACAGTTAAATGTCACCGCATAGAATATAACAAGTTTAAACTTTTTTTTGAACGTTTATTCCTTTTTGAGAGACAGAGACAGAGAACAAGCAGGGGTGGGGGAGAGAAAGAGGGAGACACAGAATCTAAAGCAGGCTCCAGGCTCTGAGCTGTCAGCAGCCTGATGCAGGCCTTGAACCCATGAACTGTGAGATCATGACCTGAGCCGAAGTCGACCGCTCAATCGACTGAGCCACCCAGATACCCCATAAAATACAAGCTTAAAGACTAATATTCAAAATATTGACAACTGGTATTTGAATGCTATATACAAAACGTTATGCTTAAGACATGGCATCCTGATGATCAATTTGACACAGGAAATCCTTCATAGTAGTCATGGAGAACTGGTCTGTATGTATAGAAATAGATCTTCCCATTGGTGCACTTGTAATTAAAAGACCTGTATTAATAGCACAGCCTCAATTTGGAGTTTTTTAATTCAACAAGAATATATTGCAGAGCATTGTATTGCTGGGAAAAGAAGATGACTAAAGCCCCAGTCTCTGCAAAGCAGTAATTTAAGGAAGGAAAATGGGAAAGGAAGAACACCATGTGTGTACAACAGACAGGAAGATCTGCCTTGTCTGCTGGGCAAAGAGCTTTTGTATGCTATGGAATGCTGATGGCAGGAGCTCTGCTCTGCCTCTTCTGGGTAGTAATGGGTGTATGACCATTGATACCCTCATGTGAGATGCCTTCTGGCCTGGCCTCCGTTCCAAAAATACTTTCCTTTCAATGAACCGAACTTAGAAGACTTCTCCTCTCTTGGTAGTGTTTTTGTCCGATGGGGGGTTTGGTGGTTTTACTGTAGCAACTTGTTTTATGGTTTGAGTTCCGCCTTTGATTATGTAATCTTTGAACTATTTTATCATCCTTCACTTCCCTTTTTCTTTCACTTTGAAATGCAGAATATGACACAGAGTATATAGTGATGAGAAGTGTAGAGAGTGAAAATGGGAAGAAGTGGAATTTACAGCTACTGTGTAATGTGACAGCCTGTGTCCCCAACACGGAAGACCTCTGTGTCTCCTCTAGACATCCCTGCCCAAGGAAGGCCTTTATCTTTTTCAGAGCAGCCCTCATAAGCTGGCCTATGGAGAAGCTCCAATCTTACATCTGATGAATTAGAAAGGCCCTTCCACCTTCCAAAAGGGTCCTTCCAGGTAATTCAGGAGATCCAGAGAGTAAGCTTTCTTGCGAGAGGGTAGTAGGTTAGTCCTAAAGATAGCTCATGGAAGTTTCTAGATAATGCTATTTTCTTACTTCCAGAGCAATTCAGACACTGTCACAAGAGCCAAAATGAAGCCAAATGAAACCTCCAATTAGAACCTTGAAGTTTTGATGCCAATTAAAAATAAATGATGCTGTTTATGATAGAGTCATACATGGATCTGAGGGAGGAGGAACAAACCACAGAGAGGGACATTAAAAGCTTGATATTTAAAAATATGAGCAAACTTCATTAATAAATGAATGAGTATTTCAGAGAGTATAGTTGCTGAGCTTGAGCCTAAAATGCTAATAGGGAATTCAAGGTTTTCAAGGGAGAAGATCATTAATGTAAAAAGGAGATAGAATGAGAAATGTGTAAAGGTTATGATTTTTGAGTTTACAAAGTTAAAGTGTTTTAGGGACAGAAGAAAAATTCAACTGTGTTTCCAGTCGGCGATATATTGCAAATTGTTGTTCAGGTAAATTGACTTTGGTTATACCCAAACACAGAGCTTCTCAAAAGATCTAGTTTCTGGTTTCCCCAAGAAATCACAGAGCAGTTAATGTGCTTAAGTTTATATTGATATTACTGTATGCTAATAGGATGGTTTCCCATTTCCCTTCTTAAGAAAGCTAAGTTTTTCTTTTAGCAATTGAGGGCTTCTACTTACCCTTAAGCAGAGAGATACTACCTAAAATGTCTTCAATTTTACTTTTTTTTTTTTTTTTTAAACAAATTTACTGTTTTGAGTGGCTGGTTCTCTTGTAGTTCCCAGTGTAAAGTCATCCAAAGCAGTGTTTTAATGTCAATCACAATCTTTAACACATGAATGTGAGAAACCCTCCTCAGTTTACTAATTTCTTATTTCTACTGACATATAATCCTGCTGTTCTGCATAATACATGGCATCAAGTAGAGTGGAAACATTTCTTTTCAGACAAGCTTTGAAAGAATGAAAGGAAAAATTTTCTTTAAATTGAACAGAGAAACAATAGATGGTGAACAATTTCCCCTAAATTATAAAGCAATTATATTTCCTATTTCAAAACAGACTGTACTGGGGCATGGTTTCTTTCTTATTATATTTCTAATAAAGTCCTATGTGAGAAGAGACAGAGCAATAGAAATTATTTTCCAGAAACACCAGATGTCGACCCACCTGTCTGATTACTGTTAAGAGGTCTAATCTTGTAGTTAGGTAAATACCTTAATTAAATCACATGCCATTTCTGCATCGTTAGAATAAGTCAAAAGCTGAAGCTCTGTTCAGAAATTTGAGCTTGTGTTGGTTTGTATACTGTATACTGTTTGTATACTGCTCATATACATGTAGGCATCCACCAGGAAGAACTACTATGTCATTTTTGTAAAGCCAGATTCCAGCTTTGCTGTTCATCAACACTGAATCCCTGTAGGCCTCCATTCCCTAATTTGGGATAACAATGTCCACTTAATAGGCTGGTTCTAAGTATGAACCAGCGTGATACGTAGGGAACACTCAGTGGATGTTAGCTGTTGTCTATCTCTTCTTTCTTCTGTTATAATATTGAAGCAATCTCCCTTAACCATTATCATCATCTCTATTGACTGAATTGCCTAAGGTAATTATTCATTCATTTATTCAACGTTTCATTCAAAAATACAAATTTGATATTATGTTTATTTTAAAATGAACAAAAACATGATTTCTGTTTCTAAGAAGTTCACAGTCTAACACACCAAATTAATTCCAGAATTTAAAGCTGTCTTTTAACTAAGTTGCAAATATCTGTTTCCCATTTCAAGTACATCATCTTTCCTTACTGAGTTACATGGTCCTTTTACTCAGGGATTCTCAACATTGGCTGAACACCAGAACCACGTGGGGAATTTTCTTAAAAATACTCATGCCTGGGCACTACATGGATCAGTGAAGTTAGAACTCTGGGTGTGGGTGTGTTTAAAAAGTTTGCAGGTGCAATTAAAGACGGAAATCATTGATAGCCCAAGCCAAACTTGACCTCCAGGCCTTATTCTGCATAACACTCTTTTGTTCCCCTTCCGTTGAGGGCGTCATTCCTTTCTCTTTTCTCTGTCAGTGTCCCCATGACCTTCAGAATACAACTTCAGTGAGCAATTGCACTGCTAGGAATTTATCCAACGGATACAAAAATGCTGATTCAAAGGGGACATGTACCCCAATGTTTGACTATCAACAATAGTCAAATTATGGAAAGATACACACACACACACACACACACACACACACACACACTGGAATACTACTCAGAGATGAAAAAGAATGAAATCTTGCCATTTGCAACAATGTGGATGAAACTAGAGGGTATTATACTAAGGGAAACAAGTCAGTCAGAGAAAGACAGATACCATATGATTTCACTCATATGTGGTATTTGGGAAACTCGACAAATGAACGTAGGGGAAGGGAAGGAAAAATAAGATAAAAACAGAGAGGGAGGCAAACCATAAGAGACTCTTAAATACAGAGAATAAACTGAGGGTCACTCAAGAGGTGTTGGGTAGAGGGTAGGTTAAATGGGTAATGGGCATTAAGGAGGGCACCTTTGGGATGAGCACTGGACGTCATATGTAAGAGCCAAGTCACTGGGTTCTACTCCTGAACCAAGACTACATTGTATGTTAACTAACTTGAACTAAAAAAAACCCGAAAACCAAAAAACAACTTCAAATACTTTGTACTACAATTTTCACCCTAGATTATGGTCCCTGTTCCTGTGGTGCCCTCTTTACTTCTATGCACTATTTTTCCCTTTTGGATATATTGACAAATGAAATTTATAAAAGTTTTCTTTGACTATTTCTTTTGTGTTTTGTTACCCAGGTCAGCATGGAAGCTTCTTGTGGAAGAGATAGAATGTTCTATTTTTTGGACACTGTTTCACAGTATCTTTACACTGCTTGAGGCTGCTGTGGCACTCAACAAATGGTTTTGGCCAACTGACTCACTTCTGGTAAGCTGACTTCTTCCTCCAGCCTATTTTGGTGTTAGCAGCTGTGGAATCACAACATGAATTATTGGACTTTTAGCTTGATTTTCTAACTCCAAATTTTAATGTCTTTCATCAGTCAGTTCTTTGGAATTTAATCTTCCTTCTTTCCCACCAGTGGAAATAAAGTATTCAAAAATTTCTTATCTTTGGTCAGTTTTTGGGAAGCTACCTGCATTAATTAAATCCAAATATAATAAAAGCTATAGCATTGAACTATGTTCTGCTAAGCGTCTTGAATGCAGGGACCATGTCATATTTATCTTTGTGTCCCAGACACATGGACAAGTGCCCGGCATACATCAGGTTCTCAGTAAAGATTTGTTGAATTAATTGAATTAGTTTTTTGGTCAAATTTAACTTCATTACCAGAGACATTCTGAATTCATTTGTCTTGCAGATTATTTGGAAAATCAGATGCATTTCTAATAGCAATTTTTCTCTGTATTTATCTTCTTATTACTCATAAGTTCTGGGAATCTAACTTTCCTGTTTTATATTACTGTGTCTCCTTTAGCTTTTCAGTTTGCTGACATTCTTTCAGATTTTGTGTTTGTTCATGTTGGTCATTGGTCCGTCTGGCTGTCTGTGGATCTATGAATATGTAATACCATACCTAAACAGGGCTATTCTGAGTTATTGCATTTAATGCACTTAATTTATTTCTTGAAGCTTATTAGAGAAAACAGGGAAAATATGAAAAAGTAAAATAATATGTCAGTCAGTTATTTCACTCAAAGACCATCATTGAGGATCTTTTGATATATTTCTTGTGTCTGTGCCTTTTTAAAGCAGGGTTGTGATCTAAACTCCAACTGTTTACTTGTTTTTATATTTTGGTTTATTTCTTAATATTTTAAATTAAGTGATTTTCAAGGGTTTATAAACTTTTTGTTAAGTTCTACTTAATGGATCTATTGTATACTAATACATAGATGTATAATCCTTTAAAAAAATCATTGTCTTGTTGAACTTTTGGATTGTACCGTTTTTTAATTACTGTAAATAATCCTGTGATGACCACCTTCATACATAAAGAATTTTCTCTAAATAGCATTATGTTCTAGAAGCTGGGTCCAAAGATATGAACATTTTCAAGTTCTTGATACAGGCGAATAAATTGCTTCCCAAAAGATTATAATCTCCCACAGCCCTGACTATGTGCATCAATATTTCCCTTTTTAATGAACTCTTGTCAGACTTGAGGACCTATTTTTATTTTTGTTAAAAAAATTTTTTTATTAATGTTTCTGAGAGAGAGAGAGAGAGAGAGAATGCATAGGAGGGGGAGAGAGAGAGGGAGACACAGACTCTGAAGCAAGCTCCAGGCTCTGAGCTGTCAGCACAGAGCCCGACGTGGGGCTCAAACTCACGAACTGTGAGATCGTGACCTGAGCCAAAGTTGAATGCTTAACCTACTGAGCCACCCAAGGCGCCCCTTGAGGACTTATTTTTAATGTAAAAATGATAATTTTTATTATATTTAAGATCCCCCTACAGAGTCCCACTGTGCACATGTCTTTATGATTTTACTCCGTTCACTATGGTATATTGCCTCACCTATGTGTGAATCTTTCCACACCAATACTGTCCTGATGCAGTTGCTGATAGGAAGAAACAGGTTACTTGGGTTGGTTTGAAAGAGCTGCTCTGTGTGTGTGATAGAGGCTGGTTGGAGTGTGCAGCTGTGGATGTCCTAATAGAGATGTGTGCGTGAGCCAGCATGTCATGTGTGATAGTATATGTCTTTGTAGGTTGAGGATATCCCCAAAGAGAAATTGAAACTTAATTCTTTGGCTGGAATTCTTGATACAGGAGTTTGGGTATTTAAGCTAGAGAAAGCTATGATACAGTCACAGGGCATCTACAGACCTCTAAAAATGGAGTTGAATGTTTTCTAATGATAAAAGGCAATGTGGGCTCTTTGGAAGGCTTCAGTTGACTCCATCTATATCCTCAGGCCACTTTCATATTTCATTGTAATTTTTTGGGTCCATTATCACACCAAAAGAGATGAAATGTGGTCTTTATTTTGGCAATGGGGTTGCCCATCCCCCCTTATCAGAAGGAAATTTTATTTAGGACCATGTTCAAGTTGGCTGGAGCACTGTGTCTTTTTTTATTAATGTTTATTTTTATTTTTGAAAGAGAGAGAGCACATGAGCAGGGGAGGGGCAGAGAGAGGGGGAGACAGAGGATCCAAAGCAGGCTCCGCACTATCAGTGCAGAGCCTGATGTAGGGCTCGAACCCACAACCCGTGAGGATCATTATCTGTGCCGAAGTCAAACACTTAACTGAGCCAACCAGGTACCCCTGGAGCACTGGTTTTTAACGTGTCATGAAAGTAGACCAAAGTCTACTAAAGTCTATTTAAATGGTGCTACATGGAGAGAGAGATTTTATAGAATAATCTGAAATATTCATTTTTCAAGGTACTAATCAAATGTCACATCTTCTCTGAAGTGTTACCTGAACACCCTAACTCGTTTGCTCTCTTATAGCACTGGGACCGTACCTCTTTTGTAGCAGTAACACTGAATTAGAGTTATTTGTTTACATGACTATTCCCCTCTACCCAATTATGGTCTTGTAGAAGGCAAAGATAATGTTTTACATATTGTATCCCTAAAACATTATAGACCCATGTAGTACCTCATAGGGTCTGACATATGGGTCTGACATATGATCATTGGTTAGTGGATGATGGAAACATGGAGATATAGGAAGAAATGCAAACTATTCTTAAATGGATGTATCCTAAACAGCATGTATCTTAAATTAGCTTCTTTCAGTCAAAACAGACAATATGGAAATGTGCTCTTCAGTTTATAGATGAGGAAGTGGGTCATGGGAGAGGTGAAGTGACTTCCTCAAGTGGCACAGCTGACTGAGACACAAAGCCAGGTTCAACATGCACATGTTCCAGTTCTCAGTTCCATGTTCTTTTCAGTCTATCTCAGTGTAATTCACTTTCAAACAGTGGATGAATAGAAGTTATTTTCTGATTATGTGGAGGAAAACATCCAGCAAAATAAGCTTCCTTCATTATGGTGCAAGTTGATTCCTTCTGGCGTATTTGAGACTAATGCAAATGGAGGAACACTCTTAGTCAACATAAGGTTCATGGTATTTTTGGACTTCATAAAGAAGATTAAAGAACTGAATCTTCTCAGTGGAAGAATTTATAAAAATTGTAGGGGTGCCTCAGTGGCTCAGTTGGTTGAGCGTCTGACTTTGGCTCAGGTCATGATCTCAGGGCTCATGAGTTTGAGCCCTGCATTGGGCTCTCTGCTGACAGCTCAGAGCCTGGAGCCTGCTTCGGATTCTGTGTGTGTGTGTCTCTCTCTCTGGCCCTCCCTGCTCATGCTCTGTCTCTCTCTGTCTCTCAAAAGAAATAAACATTAAAACATTTTTAAAAAATTTTCATGTTTTAGTGTTAGTCACATACTGATGACTTCTAACTAAGCTTTATATTTGAGTAATTGTCATACCTGTATTTATACTTCATAACTTTTTGTGAGTTGAATAGTTGAGTAAACTTACATAATATAAATAAAACTGTGTTTGGCCCCTAGTGCAGCAAGTGCTCAATATTTTTGTTCTTCTTTTGCTTTATTTTTGAGAGAGAGAGAATGAGGGAGAGAGCGTGCATAAGTTGGGGAGGGGCAGAGAGAGGGAGACAGAGGATCTGAAGCAGGCTCTTCGCTGACAGCAGAGAGCCCGATTCGGGGCTTGACCTCACGAACTGTGAGGTCATGAACATAGCCGAAGTTGGACACTTACCCAACTGAGCCACCCAGGTGCCCTTCTTCTTTTTCTTAATATAACGTTTTTTTTTAAACATATTTCCAAGCTTATCTGTAGTTCTTTCTTTTTTTAATTTAATTTAATTTAATTTAATTTAATTTAATTTTATTTTATTTTATTTTATTTTATTTGTAAATTTACATCCAAGTTAGTTAGCATATAGTGCAACAATGATTTTAGGAGTAGATTCCTTAATGCCCCTACCCATTTAGCCCATCCCCCCCTTCCATAATCCCTCCAGTAACCCTTTGTTTGTTCTCCATATTTAAGTCTCTTATGTTTTGTCCCCCTCCCTGTTTTTATATTATTTTTGCTTCCCTTCCCTTGTGTTCATTTGTTCTGTATCTTTAATGTAATATTCTTTAACCAGATTTTTTTTTCTGTCCTGAGACATTCAGAAGAAGCTCTGAGAAGCTTTTTTTTTATGGTAGCTAGAAGAAGCAGTTGACAATTTAAAAGAGGTTATTTTGGGCAAAGGGAGGTTCCAGAAGAGACAGTTGACCTAATATACACCAGTCAGTTCATACTCTTGACAGGTTGCCATGTCAGTCTTTGATAATTAGGATTCTACTGGACCTTAGAGGGGGCCAATCCATGAAGTAAATCATTCTCTTTCTTTCTCTCTTTTCCTTTCAAAAGTGGACACTGGAGGAAGCCGGTGGAGGAGGGTCATATGAGAACCAGGCAGTGTCCTGGTTTTCTAAGAACACAAAGGCATTGGGTAGACACCATGAAAGCAAAAAAGACAAAATCAAAACAACAAAAGTAAACTTTGTATCTTCTGAAAACTGGAAAGTGACATCTGAGAATGGTAGAGAAGAGGGACAAAGGGACAGAGCATGGGGGTTTTGAGGGAGCACAGGCCCATAAGTAAAGTCAGTGTTCCACATGGGTTTCTGTCTGGTCTTTCTGCCATGCTTTCCAGCCAGGTGGCCTCCATGTCCTTCGATTTCTCCATTAGTAAAAACAAGATGGATGACAAAAGGTTTTTTGCTGGGTCTTTTGGAATAAAATAAGGGAATGTACCATTAGCTAGGATGTCCATTTAATCTAACCATCACCATAGTCTAGCTTACGGTTTTAATTAGCACTATTTTCTTTGATTATATTTAATTACCCTTATAAGCCCTAAGCATTTTGGCAGGGATGTGGTAGAGAAAGTTATTATAAACCAAATTATGAATTTTATTGCTATAATTGCAGTTGAAACCCATGGCATCAATTAAATCCTCATTTCTTATTTACTTGGTTCATGCGATCATCATTCTAGGTATGTATAAAATCTCCATGTGACATAATTATGTAATTCCTTAAGCAAAGGAGCTCCAGCACATTAGTAATACCCTGCTTAGGAGAGGCAGGAGTCTAAAACCTTGCTGGTAATAAAACTGGGAGCGTTGTGAGAGCCTAAACCATGTCTTTTTCTTTCTTTTCACTCCACATCATGTAGCTCAGATCAAGGAACATAGAAGAAGTTTAATAAGTGGTTCCTATGGAGACACTGATGCTTCATCTCCCCAGTTACCTCCATGTTCAATTGCTTATGGTCTGTCGCAACTTGACAGGTAGGTTTAAGTCTATGTTCAAGTTTCAAATAGCATTGAAGTCCCCAAATCTTCTGCAGAATCAGAGTTCCAAGATATATTATGGTAACTACTCTTAGTTGCCACAACAAATAAAACCTTGAAATCTCCCGGGCTTACCAAATAAATGCTTAGTTCTTACTTATTTCCTATTTTGCTGGTATGGAATTTGGAACGTGTGGTTTTCTGGGGTGGTTGTGGGTGGGAAAATGGAGACAGTTGAGGTGCATTGGCTCTCGCCTGCCTTGGCCTGGATGTGACATGCATCCGCTCAGAGTCCTTGGGCTAGAATTAGTTACATGATCCCAAATGTACTGTGAAATATAGGGGAGTTCATGGAATATTCATTCGATGAGCACTGTCTATGACACATCAGGATTTCTCTAGAGCCCTGGGGATTCTACCTGTAGCTTTAGATATTGACCTCTGAATGCCAAATAATGTAAACATACAGATGAGTTCACCTGTCAGTTCTATGGGAAATTCTTTTTTTTTTTAACTTAAAAAAGTAATTTATTTTTTATCAAAGTGTAATTGACATGTAACAGTATATTAGTTTCAGATGTACACATGATTTGATATTTGTATATGTAGTGAAATGACCACCACAGTAAGTCTAATTAGTATCTGTCATCATAGTTATATTTATTTCCAATGAGAACTTTTAAGATTGCTCGATATGCAATACTGTAATTCTTACTGTAGTCACCATGTTGTACATTATATCCCCATGACTTATTTATTTATAACTGGAAGTTTGTACCTTTTGATGCCTTTCACCCGTTTTGTCTACCCACACCCTCAGCCTCTGGCAACCACCAATTTGTTGTCTGTATCTATAAGTTCAATTTTTTTTTTTTTAGATTCTACATGTAAGTGAGATCATCTAGTATTTGTCTTTCTCTGTTTGACTAGTTTCACTAACATAATGCCCTCAGTGCCTGTCCATGTTGTGGTAAATGGCAAGATTTCATTTTTTAGTGGCTGACTAGTCCTCTGTCTCGTGTGTGTATGTGTATGTGTGTGTGCATGTATATACATTTTCATCATCCATTCATTCATCAGTGGACACTTAGGCTACTTCCATATCTTGGCTATTGTAAATAATGCTACAATGTAATGAAGCTGTATATCCATTTGAGTTATTGTTTTCATTTTCTTTGAGTAATATGCAGAAGTGTAATTGCTAGATCATGTGGTAGTTCTATTTTTAATTTTTTGAGGAACCTCCATACTGTTTTCCACAGTAGCTGCACCTATTTACATTCCCACCAGTAGTGCACAAGGGTTCTCTGCACATCCTTGAACACTTGTTATTTTTGTCTTTTTTTAAATATTTATTTTTGAGAGAGAGAGAGAGAGAGAGAGAGCAAGAGAGAGAGAGAGAGCATGTGCACCCATGTACATGGGGAAGGAGCTGACTGAGGGAGACAGAAAAATCTAAAGTAGGCTCCGCATGGGCAGTACAAAGCCCAACATGGGGCTTGAACCCTGAACCATGACATCATGACCTGAGCCGAAGTTGGACACTCAACACACTGAGCCACCCACGTACCCCCTTGTCTTTTTGATGATAGCCATTCTGACTGGTGTGAGGTGATATTCTCATTGTGGTTTTTTGTTTTTGTTTTGAGAGAGAGAGAGAGAGAGAGAGAGAGAGAAAGAAAGTGCCGGCAAGGGAGGGGCAGAGGGGGAGGGAGAGAATCTTTTTTTTTTTTTTTTTAGGGAATTTCTTTTTTTTATTTTTAAAATTTATTTATTTATTTTGAGAGAGACAGCTAGCATGAGTGGGGGAGGGACAGAGAGAGAGGGACAGAGAGAGAATCCCAAGCAGGCTCTGTGCTGCCTGCTGTGGAGCCCAACTCAGGGCTCAAACCCATGAACCGTGAGATCATGACCTGAGCTGAAATCAAGAGTCAGTCGCTTAACCAACTGAGGCACCCAGGCACCCCTTATTGTGGTTTTGATTTGCATTTTCCTCATGATTAGTGATGTTGAGCATCTTTTCATGCACCTGTTGGCCATTTGTATGTCTTCAATTTTTAAATGGATTTTTTGTTGTTGTTGTTATTGACTTTTTGCTTTTGAGGTCTTTGACCTCTTTGCTTAAATTTATTTCTAGGTATTTTATTCTCGTTGTTGCAGAAATTCTTTTATTAAAATAAGTTAAACATGCAAGATAATTAAAGTCAGGTTATCCTTCTGCCATGCCCTGGTTCTGCAAGATGTTTAACTGGACTCTTCCATGGAAGCCCAACTGAAAAAAATTATACAAGCAAGTTCCATTATAGATTTTCAGTTGCAAATATTCTTTTGTTATATAGTTCTCATCCAACCTGTAGAATATTTTCTTTTTAATTGGTATCTGTATTAGTCTGCTAGGGCTGTCATAACAAAATACTGTAAACCGGGGGCTTAAGTAACAGAGATTTATTATGTCCACAATTTTGGAGGCTGGGAACTCCAAAATCGAGGTGCTGGCCAATTTGGTTCCTATGAAAGCAGACAGCCACCTTCTCACTGTGTCTGCACATGAGAGAGAGAATGAGCTGAACTCTGTTGTTTCTTCTTATAAGGACTCTATTGCTATCAGATCAAGGCCCTACATTTATGATCTCATTTAATCTTCATTACTTCCATAAAGGCCCTTTCTCCAAATATAGTCACATTGAGGGTTAGGCATTCAGCATGTGCATTTTGAGAGGACATAAACATTAAGCCTATAATAGTGTTTAAGGATTTCTTATAAGAGATGAGTTCCTCTTGCCTAAGGGAACAAAAAGAATGCAGGAAACTTTGCCAAAATACCAAGCATCCTCCTTAAACCAAAAGAGAACCAAGGTTTCATATTAAAGATTAATCTGGATTTTTTTGGTTGTTGTTCAGGATATTGAAATAAGCCTTAAGGAAGCTGGTTTAGGTTGTTGTTTTTGCAATTTTTTAAAGCCCATCTGTCAAGAATTTTGTCTCTTTTTTCCTTACTGACCCCAAGAGCTGGTTTCTTGAATGTTGCATGTGGTCACATTTCTGTACAGAATAGTTTGAATTACAGTTGTGTATCTTGCAGCTCTAGGAACCCAAGAAGGGTCCCATGTATTTCTCTAGATTTAGTTTTGAAGTTGTGCTCCTGAGAGACCCATGTTTCCATGTAAATAATTGTTATTTGGGAATCCTTAAAGAAAGTCTTTAAATAATATAAAAAATTAATAGAAAAGTGTTATGTTATTTAACTATTACAACAAATTACAATAAAATAGTAGATGAAACTGGCCACAGTTCTATAGAACAACTCCAGTGTCCATATATAGATGAATGGATAAAGGTGTGGCACACACACACACACACACACACACACACACACACACACACACTGGAATAGTACTCAACCATAAAAAGAATGAAATCTTGCCATTTGCAACAACATGAATGGATGTAGAGGATATAATCGTAAATGAAATAAGTCAGAGAAAGGCAAATACCACATGATTTCATTCATATGTGGAATTTAAGAAACACAACAGGGATGCCTGTGTGGCTCAGTCCGTTAGTCTTCCAACTTTGGCTCTGATCATGATCTCACCACTTGTGGGTTTGAGCCCTGTGTCGGGCTCTGTGCTGACAGCTCAGAGCCTGGAGCCTGCTTCAGATTCTGTGTCACCCTCTCTCCCTGCCCCTCCCCCACTCATGCTCTGTCTCTCTGTCTCTCTCTCTCTCTCAAAAATGAATAAACATTAAAAAAAAGAAAGAAAGAAACAGAACAAAGAAAAAAAAGAGATGTGCAAAAAAACCCCAGACTCTTAAATACAGGGAACTGGTTGTTGCCAGAAGAAATGTGGGTGAAGGGATGAAGAACACATTGTAGAGTCATTATATTGGACACCTGAAACTTTTATAACATTGTATGTTAATTATACTTGAGTAAAAATATATAAAAATAAATTAAAACTAAGAAAGCAATAAACTGTATATTAATATTTTTAAAAGCCAGTACAGAACCAGGGAAGTATTATTTGATCTTCTGAATAATATTCTGAGGTGGCAAAGGGTTGTTTGACAGCAACCTCATGTGTGTTCATTCTTAACTCAGTCTTAGCCAGTGTGAGGTCAGCTATTGTATAATATAGTTCACTGGGATTTCAACTTTTTCCTTACATCATATACCACATTATCATAATTGATGGAAGCCACCTTTTAAAATACTAAATTATATGGCTGAAGGAACATCTTATCTAAACAAGTGCCTTGTGAGCTGCGTGGCTAATAGATGGGAAGATTTCCATTAATTTCCAGCCTTTGTTCTCACTACTTTCTGCTCTGTCCTCCTCATGTTCAGGAGGCTGTACTCCCCAAAATGAGAGTCAGAACCCCCTGTGCTGTCAGGCAAGAGTCAGAATTGCTTTACCCTAAGACACTTTTGCTTCCGTGGGTTAAAAGATATTTAGTATTATATTAAAGCACCAATTAGTTGATAGTTGTAAAGTTCTTTGAAAAGAAAGAGCACCCATTGTATGAATTTAAGGAGATACTATCTTTTTATTATTTATAAAACACCTTGAAGAGTAATTATCCTTGTTTTTAGAAAAACATTTTGTTTGAACTCAACAGGATGTTGTGATTATTGTCTGAATTAGCAAATCTTCTAAGAGCTATAATTAGACTAGAGAAACCACAGGGGGATGGGACAGATTGGAGGCTTGGCTAAGGACTAGAACTTGAGAAGAGGCCCACACGGAAGGACTGGATTGTGAGTGATTGCAATGGCTTTCTTTCTGCCACTGGCTCTGGATGGCAACAATATGGCAGAGAAAAGGAATTTTTCATCACAAATAGCTAACTCTAAAAATTTGTCATAGCTATAGCATTCTCTTGCCTTCAAGTATTATAAAGCACAGTATATAGAAGGAACATGGGCTTTGGCATCAGACAGTTCTGGTTGGAATCTTGACTTTGTTTCTTTTTTAAAAAATATTAAATATTTAATGGGCACATGAGTGGCTCAGTTGGTTAAGCATCCGACTTTAGCTCAAGTCATGATCTCACAGCTTGTGAGTTCAAGCTCCTTGTTGGGCTCTGTGCTGACAGCTCAGAGCCTGGAAACTTCTTCGAATTCTGTGTCTTCTTCTTTCTCTGACTCTTCCTCTGCTCACGCTGTGTCTCTCTCTCCTTCAAAAATAAATAAATATTAAAAAAATATTTTAAATATTTAATATATAAATATTAAACAACACACTACTGCACAAGCAGTGGGCCAAATAAAAAATCAAATGGCAAATCAAAATATGTCTCAAAACAAACAGAAAAAAGAAACCACAATATTCCAAAACGTATGGGATGCAGCAAAACCAAATGTTAGAATGAAGTTTATGCTATAAATGCTTGTATTAAGAAAAAAATTTCAAGTAAACAACTTAACATTACACCACAAGGAACTAGAAAAAGAGAAACTTAGCTGAAATTTATTAGAGGAAAAACATAACAAAGAAATTTCAAAAATAAAAGAGACTAGAAGAAACAATAACATAACATTGAAAGTAATGACCAGGTTTTCCAAAAAATAAACAAAATTGGTAATGTTTTAAACTACATTAACTAAGGAAAAAAAGAGAGAAAACTCAAAAATCAAAATGAGAAATGGAAGAGAAAACAATACAATAGATAACCACAGTAATAGTGTGATAACAGATAACAATAAACAATTATATACTAACAAATCAGATAACTTAGAAAAAAACACAGATAATTCCTAAAAATGCACAAGTTACCAAGATTGAGTCATGAATCTTGTATCCAAGAAATAGGAAATCTTCTTAGACCAATAACAAGAAGGAAAGTTGAATTAGGAATAAAAAAAATATCTAATACAGAAAGGCCCAAAACCATTCATAAATGGTTTCATTGATGAATTGTACAAAACATTAAAAAAATTAATGACAGTCTTTATCAAAATGTTATAAATAATGAAATAGAGGGAACATATTTAAAATCATTCCTTCAGGCTAGTAGTATCCTGATCAAAGCAGGATAAAAACAAGAACAAAAAAGTCTAGTTTGTCTAGTGTAAGTATTGCCACTATGACTTTCTTTTGACATCCATTTGCATAATAAATTTCACTTTAAATTTGCAGGTGTCTTTTGGTCTGAAAGGAGTCTCTTGTAGGCAGCATATAGATGGGTCTTGTTTTTTATCCATTCTGATACCCTATGTCTTTTGATTGGAATGTTTAGTCCATTTACATTCAAAGTAATTATTAATAGATATGTATTTATTGCCATTTTATTACTTGTTTTGTCATTGTTTCTGGGGATTTTCTCCTGATCCTTTCTTATTTTTGTCTCCCCTTTGCCCTAGAAGAGTCCCCTTTAATATTCCTTGTGGGGCTGGTCTAGCGTTCACGAACTCCTTTAGTTTTTGTTTGTTTGGGGAACTCTATCTTTCCTTCTATTCTGAGTGATAGTCTTGCTGGGTAGAGCATTCTTGGCTGCAGATTTTTCCCATTCAGCACTTTGAATATATTACGCCACTTCTTCTGGCTTGACAAGTTTCTGTTGAGAAATCTCCAGCTAGCCTTATGGGTTTTTCCTTGTAAGTTAAGGACTTCTTTTGTCTTACTGCTTTTAAGATTATTCCTTTATCACTATATGTTGCAAACTTAATTATAATATGTCTTGGTGTTGGCCTGCTTTTGTTGATTTTAGTGGGAGTTCTCTGTGCCTCCTGGATCTGGATGTCTGTTTCCTTCCCCAGATTATGGAAACTTTCTGCTATTATTTTTTGAAGTATATTTTCTGCTCCCCTTTCTCTCTCTTCTGGGATCCCTGTAATATGAATGTTACTATGTTTGATGGAGTCACTGAATTCCCTAAGTCTATCCTCTTATTCCATAATACTTCTTTCTCTTTTTTTCAGCTTCATTATTTTCCATTACTTTGTGTTCTATATCACTAATTCATTGTTCTGCTTCTTCCAACCTGCTGTTCATTGCATCAAACCTGTTTCCAATCTCATTTGTTGTATTCTTCATCTCTGACTGATTCTTTTTTAACTCTTTTATCTCTGTGGTAAGGGTCTCTTTGATGTCTTCCATTCTTTTCTCAAGGCCAGTGAGTATTCTTATGACTGTTGCTTTAAATTTTTCATCAGGCATGTTATTTATACCTATTTTGCTTATATCTCTGGCTGTGGCCTTATCTTCTTTCATTTGGGATAAATTCCTCTGTCTTGGCATTTTATCTGAGTCTCTGCCTTCGTCTGTGTGCTATAAAAGCCAAAAATGTCTCCTGCTCCTGAAAGTAATGGTCTTATGAAGAAGAGGTGCTGTAGTGCCCAAGGCCTGGCACTTCAAGGAGTGTCTCCAGGGTGTGCTGTGTGTGCTATGCTGTTGTCTATGCTGCTCTATCCTTCAGGCCAGTCATCTGCAGAGGCTCACCTTGCCTGCTATGGACAGTGTTTGGTCCCAGGCACGATGTAGCAAGTTTTAACCAGGTGTGCTCTGGTCTGCTTGTGAAATGAGACCTGACACCAACTCCACCCGAACTGAGGCTCTGCAGAACTCTCTGGTCAGGAGATATGGTGTGAGTAGGGGTTTGTGCTGGTCTTCTGGGGATTGGGAGGTGCTGCATTAGGACTGAAGCAAGCATGACTGAGAAGGGCAGTTCCACTGAAGTGCAGGAGAAGTGGGGCTTGATGTTAAGCAAGTTAGACAGCCAGCGTTGGTGCTGTGCTGCTTCCCACATAAACACATGTGGCTCTGTGTTTATGCTAAGGGGTGGGGGAAGGAAGTGCTGCTGGCCAGCTCCTTTGTTCTTGGAGAGGAGTCTCCAAGAATGCTGCCTCTCAGGGGTGCACTCAGAGAAGAGTGAATAATCTCCTTGTGTGCCACAGGCCCTCTTCAGATCACTGTTTCCACACTGTCTGTCCTTGATTTGTTTGCCTTCCTTCTCTCCAGGAGCTGGGCAGTGTCCTCCAGGCTCTATCACAGCCAAACCTGCTGACCTTTAAAATTCTAGACTTTAAGCCCCACTAGTTGCAAGAACTTACAAAATTCAGCCCTCTTCTTTTCCAAACCAGTGGCTTTAGGGAAGTGTTCTGTTTGTGCATTCTCCTGTATACTCCTCCCTCTCTCTCTCTCTCACTTGCCCTTCTCCATAACCACAGCTCCCTCCCCTCCTCAGCAGCCACAATCTGTTTCTCCCCTAAACCATGTCCCTGCACTTGCTACTTTCTTTGATGTGGCCTCTTCTCTCCCTTTAGTTGTGAAATTTGTTCTGTCAGTCCTCAGGCTGATTTCTGGGGGGTATTTAGGATGATTTGATAGTTAGCTAGATGTATTTATGGGATGAATAAATAGGGTCCTCCTACTCTGCCATCATCTTGGGGATTCCAACTTTGTTTCTTAGGGGCTGTTTGATCCTGACTGATCACCTAATTTCATTGATCTCAGTTTCCTAATCCATGAAATGGGAAAAGTAGTACATAATATGTGGCAAGTACTAACTACTGGGCCCAATTCATTATGGGTGCTCAATAAATTGTACTGATAATAATGATCATTTTTATTAATATAACATGAGAAAAAGATGAAGAAGTTAAACACAATCACCAATCAACAATGGATTTTTTTTTTTTCTGAGTTGAGCCTTGCATTGGTTTCATCATCTAAAACTTTTGGTTCTAACAGGTTAATTGGTTACTCTTTTAAGAAAACTACTACAGTATTTGTATTTTGAGAGATATTCTGTAGGCATTACAACAATTTAACCCAAAGAATGGGTTTAGTAGGAATTTCAAGCATAGAGTTAGGCTGGTGGAGAAAGATTTAGGGAGTATGACCTACTCTGGACTTTTATATGAGGACAGTTTACATAACAAACAGCCAGTGGCAGTTTACATTATTCAGAGTTTAAGAGTTTGGTGTGTGATATGGGGATTAATGCAGTGGACAGGAAAGGGCATAGTGCATTATAAGTCAATTGTTGCTACATTAAGATAAAGGATGACAATATTAGTCCTTTGTTGACGTATAAAATGGGCTTTTCTGCCTCTATTATTGCACCTCATAGTTTCCAGACTTATGCTATGACTATGCCAAAAAGAATGCAAAAAAAATTTATATGAATATTTCAGACACAATTTGATTGCCCTAGTATACTTATTTTTTAATTACTGAAATAATTCATATTTATTCTAAAAACATCTTAGCAATTCAGAAGTTTATAGAATAAAAATCAAATATTCTTAACCTTAAAGAAGTTTTAACTCTGAAAGTTTTTTGAAAAAATACTTCATCAGGGCACCTGGGCGGCTCAGTCGGTTAAGCGGCTGACTCTTGATCTTGGCTCAGGTCATGATCTCACGGTTCGTGGGTTTGAGCCCCACATCAGGCTCCGCACCGACAGTGTGGAGCCTGCTTAGAATTCTTTCTCTTTCCCTCTCTCTCTGCCCCTCCCCCCCAAATAAATAAATAAAATTAAAAAAAAGAAAAAAATATTTCATCAACATTTCAGTTTTCATTGTCATTTGAAACATGATGAGGGGCCCGGTTTTATTCTGGTAGAGGTTTACAAACTGTAAGCATTTTATGTGAGCACACTGTAGCCTCTTTTATTCACAGTTTCTTTCAGGATGACTCCTAGGCATAGTGGCAAGACAAGAACACAAGCTTCTGGCCTGGGTGCCTCCATACAGGTGTTAGGGGTTTGTCACACATGAATGCATGGCAGAGAGATATAAAATTTCCCTTTAGGAATAACCAACCTTATAACCACTGATTAAAATAATACACCTGACTCAGTTGGTTAAGCTTCTGACCCTTGATTTCAGCTCAGGTCATGATCTCATGGTTCATGAGATCGAGCCGTGCATCAGGCTCCATGCTGACAGTGCAGAGCCTGCTTGGAATTCTGTCTCTCCCCCTCTCTCTCTCTGCCCCTCCTTGACTCATGCTCGCGCTCTCTCTCTCAAAATAAATAAACTTAAAAAAAATACTCCTGTAGAATAAGCCTATGGTCACCGTGTAATGTATTTTGTTGGTGGGAGGAGTGCAGGAGAGGGTCTTATGGTTTCAGTGTCAAAAGGATGACATTAGGCTTTCAAAATGGAGTTTCTGTCTGAGGTTCCATTTCTAGACTTATCAGTATGAGAAGTAGCAAGACTTCTAGGACATAGTGTTGATCATTGCTGAAGTCCTCTGAGGAAATTACTATTGCTAAAAAGCCTTTATAAAAGACCTGTTAAAATTCTTGGTTTCTGACCAGCAGGAGCTTACAAGTTCTCTCTGTTTGGATGGCAGCAGATATTGGGGACATATGTATAGCTGAGAAAGTATTGAATGAATTTATGGATATGCCATTGTATATGGGAAGGAGTAAGTCTGTGCTGGATGGTGGAATAACGGATAATAATTTAGGAACTTCATTTAAAAAATTCTCTTATTTGTTACCCATTCCTTCTTTGTTCAAAGAAAAGATGAGGCCAGCTTTTAGGAATGTGTTTCAGTCATCTACTGCAGCATAACAAACCATTCTGAAACTTAATGGCTTAAAATAAGAATAGCTGTCTATGGACTGAACTCAATTCAGTGGTTCTTCTCCTGGTCTCATCTGGGGTTATGCAGCTTCAGTTATCTGGAGCTGATCTAGGGCTGGAAGTCCAAAGTGGCTTTACTCATATGTCTGGTACCTCAGCTGAGATGTCTGGACCAGATAGGGACTGGCTGGGAATCAATTTCTCTCTCTACACAGTGTCTGCAGCAGAATAGCTGGACCTCTTTGCATTGGTTTAAGGCTCCAAAGAGGATGAAAGCAGAAGAAGCTTCCATACCTCTTATGGCCTAGGCTAGAACTGGCAAAATGTCACTTTCCTCAAATTCCCTTGATTAGAGAGAGTGACAAGACCAGCCTGGATTCCATGTCAAAGGGAAAGACTAATTTCTTGATGAGAAGAAAGCCAAGACTTTAGGTCATCTTCAGTTCACTAATATATAAGATGTACAATAATAATGTCTAAAAATTGCCATTAAACTTTTTGATTGAAGGGCACCTATCAGATATGACGTGTTTACAACAACACAAATGGTCTAATTTCAAGGGCCTTAAAAGGTCAATTTGCCAACTAGTGGGGCCCAAGGTTTAAGATTTTTTTTTTGACCAGAGTCACTCATAAAATTTTACAATATTAGAGTTAGGAGAGAATATGAAGCTTACCTAGCCCAACTGAATGTCTTTTGATAAAAAACAAGATTAGACACATTAATCTGTGGCACATCAGTGTAGCATATGGGCTAGCTAATTTGTTTATATGACTAATTCACTGTGACTTCGATTAAGGACAGGATCTAAGGAGATTGAACATAGGACAAACACATTTTACATGGAAGAGAAAAGGTAGGAAAATGTTAAGAGTATGGGGTGTATCCTTACCCCAGCAAGGCCCTAGGAGTGGAGATGTGCATGATAGTCCTAGATAGCACAAAGTACTTAGAATGGAGGAGGGATCAGAAAATCTGTCAGATGTATTTTACTAAGCTTACAATTTTGCTCCGAGGAGGAACTCTAAAGTGATTTACTACAACCCTCTTCCCATTAGTCAGAGAGAAGACTTCTTGGAAGAAGTGTTTCAACATCATTGGAAATGAGAAGCAGCTTTCTCATGAACTGCTTGGTTAGTATAGAGAAATGCATAATTTTCCTCCCAGAGATTGTAATTTTTTCATATCCTTGTATGAGCTCAAGGTTTATCGAAAGCTAAATCTTGGCTGATTCTCATCTTTGTCTTTTTATAATTCCTCTTCCTTATCTTCTTCGAGGAGGAGGGTGTTCAATCAAGTGACCTGGGATTGTGTTGCTCGCTGGCCTGCTCTGATATTTTCAGAACATATGTTTCTGGTGTGGGCTAGTATCCTAGAGTGTGTGTTTATCCAAATAGAGCTAAGTGAAGCCCGGCCTGCCGGCCTTTGCCCCTGCGCTTATTGAAACACATTTCCATTTCATTTTGTAGTTTTCCTTGCTAGTTGGGCTTAGCAGCTTAGGTCTTCTCATTTTCTCAAAATATGGGGATGCTTTGAGGTGTCAACATGCCTCAACATGTTCTCAAGGAAGCTTTAAGAGGACCTTTACAGTGAAGCTGATACATCTCAGCTGGAAAAGGACAACTCTGTCAAAGAGAAAAATGACAGGCAAGGGATTTCCCCCTGACAGTGGTAAGCCAGGGATTCCCTCCATCCCCCTTTCCCACCCCTGAGCTGGCTGATGGCATTGCTATTTCCTCTTCCCAGCTTCTGGCCTCTGTTTCCTCACTGACCAGCCCCGTGTCCCTAACAGGAGCTGTTCCCGTCTGCACTTTCTGAAAGGGGTAGAACTCCTTTTTGTAACACTTGTGAGGTTCTTTTTGGGTCTGAGTAGGTTTTTTTTTTTTTTTTTTCTCATCAGTATACAAGCACTGCGATTCCTGAACTCTTTCAGAGAGAATCTGTGCATGTAAAAAACCTGATTCAATAAAATATTTTTTTCTTAGACACAGAATAATGTCATATGATTCTGAAGTACTTAAAATGTCTTAGTATTTTGGAACAACATACTCAGGTCCTAGCCTGTTTCTCAACATGAAAGATTTATGGAACTTGGAACTAATTCATACCTCTAGGTTCTGCTTAACTTGGTGCCCTTATGATTGAATTAACTAAAATACTATTTAATGAGTTGAAAAGACAGACTTCCTGGTCCCACATGTAATATTTATAAAAACTTTAGATATCTTTCTTTAAAAAGCTTAAACAGAAATTCTTTCTTTTAAATTACAAAACATTTTTTGTAGCACCTGGGTGGCTCACGGTGATCTCACGGTTCCTGAGTTTGAGCCCTGCATCAGACTGTCTGCTCTCAGCGCAGAGCCTGCTTCAGATCCTCTGTCTCCCTCTTTCTGCCTCTCTCTCTCTCTCAAAAATAAATAAACATTTAAAAATTAAATAAATAAAATTAAATTAAAACTTTTTTTTAGAGAGAAAGAGAGCATGCCTGAGCAGGGGAGGGAGGAGGGGAAGAGAGAGAGAGAGAATCTTAAGCAGGCAGCACACTCAGTGAGGAGCCTGGCACGGGGCTCCATCCAACGACCCTGGGATCATCAAGACCCCAGCTGAAATCAAGAGTCAGATGTTTAACCGACTGAGCCACCCAGGTCCCCTAAACAGAAATTCTATGCAATTAATTCTGTGCAATTAATTTATAGGACTCTTGATTGATCAGGAAGGCTGGCCACTGTTGATGTGTGCCTCTGCTGGAGTATGATTTTTCTTTTGAAACTTCATTAAAGTATAGCAGGGGTAAATCAGTGTCTACTGATTCACAATTTTGTTTTCTCATTTGTTCTGCTGACCTGATGTGATGGCTTCTTGACTCATTTAGCAGTATTAGAAAGACACTTGTGGCTGGAAAGGTCCCTGGCTGTTTGGAGTGCTTACACATTTGTCCTTCTGTCTTTACTCTCCCTTTTCCTGTGTGATTCCTGAAGGACAGGTTTTCTCGGAGACTTTCTAATCTGGTCAATATCAGAATATCTAGGTGGTCATCAGAAAAACAGTGTCTTAGGAGTCTGAGGCTGAGAGAGACGTCAGTGAGTCTAAGACAATTTAGCTGAAGGGGGAAACATCTGCTAAAGTCTGCCTTTCAGGTTCCTTGGGAATCTGTGCTAGCATGGGCCTGCTGTGAGTGTTTTCTGATGTTGCTTCACTTGCAGGAACCTATATAAGGCTTGGAAGGCAGGTGGGTGTGGCATTCATAAAATGACTGGGACCTCCCACACCTTTCCAGGAGGGGAAACTGAGAGAAGAGGTAACCCCCACCTTGGCCTCCAGACCCAGAGTTTCTGCCCCATGTTAGCAGAAATCAGATTTCAGACAGCAGCCATCTTCCCATGGTTATGGAGTCTCTTGAAACAGGCTACAACAAGAAGAGAACAAGCTGTCAACCAATTTTGTGCAAAGTCAGGCTAGTTTAGCCTCAGAGAAAAAGAACAATTTTGCCTGAAGGCATTTCTGGAACTGATCACAGGCTGAGGGGTTCTGAGGGCCATGCAGCTCCTGACTTGGAACAGCTTGTTAGCTTCTGGGTGGTGGTTTGCAGAAGAGGGTGGGTGGTAAGGAGATATGCGATCAATCCTGTAATCAGAGGGCCTAGCTGAAGATACAGATAGGAGAGGAGGAAGGAGAAAGACTTGGGTTACAGAGGTTTTCCAAGGGAGTAGAAGTAGAAGGGATTGGGAGGCCAAAGACAGATCCTTGAGGGACTCCTGTCCCTAATGGCCTCTTTGTCAATCCACCTAGTAAGGTGTTATCTCCATAGGACAATCTGTATAACAGTCTTCCCTTTTTTCAAAGTCATGAGACACATCTAGGTTTCTGGCATGCAGCATATTTTATTTCTTCTTGGAGATTTATTTTTTTGAGTAAACTCCTCAAAAGAATTAGCTGTATTGCCACCTCAACTCCTCATTTCCCAGCCTCTTTTGAACTCACTTCAGTTAGGCTTTCTTCCTTTCCATGCAGGTGAAACTCCTGTCAAGATCTCTAGAGTGCTCCAAACACCCACCCCAACCTCATCATCTACCAGTCTCCCCTCCATCCCACATTGGCCTTACTGTTCTTTCAATACCTGAAGAAATCTTGCACCCCAGGACTTTGTACTTGCTCTTTTCTCCTCTGGAATGCTCCTATTCTAGCTAGACTCAGTTTCATGTTTCATTCTGTTTCTCAGAGAGGCTTCCAAGATTACTCTGTCTTTTCTCTGTTTCCGTGTCTTGCATTCTTCATATTATTGCTCATGACATGACAATATCTACAATATTAGAATTTAAGCTTCATGAAGGCAGGTACTTTGCCATTTGCTGCGTTGTCCTCAGAATCTAGAACAGAGCCTGGGACATAGTTGGTGCTGCTTCATGGATGACAAACCTGGATCAACCAGCTACAGTACCATATGGCATTCACATAGCTCTCAGGATGAGACGGCTTGTTTTCTAATTCTCTTCTTCACGTAAAAAACTGCAGAAAGGCAGAGAACTATCAGACTTGGCATATGATGGCTGCAGCAGAAAATGCAAACACAAACGAACGAACAAAAGAACAACAACAACAGCCCACAACAACCCAGTAAAACTCAGGCTCCTATTGAAAAACAATTCAGTTCAGCTAAATATTGACCATGTGTTTTGATGTAAGAAGTATGATAAGGCATTTGTTTTCATCTGGACTTAAACACAGACTTGTTGCACACTGTGTATAGGTATTTAAATTTTATTTTTACTTTTTATACTTTTTCTGGTTTTATCTTAGTTTTGTCTTCAAGTGTACAGAATTGGACAAACCTCAGTCAATGTCTCATGATACAGTTTTATCATTGGCCTATGTATAGCCTGCATCTATCTATCTATCTATCTATCTATCTATCTATCTATCTATCATCTATCATTAATAATGTAATCATTCGTGAACCCATCACTAAAAAGAAGAGCTAATTCTTGTTAATAACTTACATCAAATTATATGGTTCCCCTCACCCTAGCCACCCCTTGCCTTTCACTTCCTGAAGAAGCATCACCCTTAACGCTGTGGTTTTCTTTTACTTGCTTTCTCACTTCTTTTAATATAGCTTTATTGCATCGATAGCTAAGATTTACCCATATTGGTGCGTATTGCTGTAGTTATTCCATGTTGACTTTAGGATAGTGTTTCATTGTATGGATAGACCACAGGGGTTTCCATCCGTTCTCCTGTTGATGGGCTTTTTAGTTATTCCTAGGTTTTGGCTTTTCTGCTGCTTTAGCCATTCTTGAGCGGGTCTCTTGGAGTAATAGCATAAGGGTTTCTTTTGGGTCTATATGTAGGAGTGAAAAAGAATATGTGAATATTCAACTACATGAGATAGCGCCAAATTATTTTCCAAAGTGATTGAGCCAATTTACACTTTCTTCAGCAGTGAATAAAAGATTCTGTGGATCCACATCCTCTCCAGCACTTGGCTTGGTCAGACTTTTTTTTTTTCTTTTCTTTTCCCAATTCAGTGGGTTTAAGGTGGTATCTCTTGTGGTCGTTCCCTGATTACTAATGATGTTGAGCAGCTCTTCATATTGTTATTGACTATATTTGGTATATCCAGTGAAATACCTGCTTATGTTTGTTTTTCTACTAAGAATTTTAATTCCTCTTCTGTTTGCAAATAATAGTCATTCAACTTACAAAATGCCAGTAACTTCAGAAAGAGGTCAGTAGAAAGCAAAAAAAGCCTTTGTGATAAGCCAATCTAACTTAACATTAGTCATGCAAAACTTTTAGGTTCTTTCTTTTTGGTACATTTCAATAATTGCAAAAGGTATTTGAGGTGGTGATGGTTGACGTCACAACCTCACTACCAGGTTATAAAGAATACTAAGATATGTGTATATCTCAGACGAAGTTCTCCTGTATATTCAAATGCATATTCAACAAACATTCATTAACAATTCATTAGCAGGCACAGAACCATTCACAGGTTTGATCTGTAGCCTCCTTGAAACCTCTGTAATCTGTTCTTTCAGAGCATCAGAGTACATATTGTCAAGCTTTAGTGTCTTCTAGTCAGTCAGATCAATGGCTGGATATCGGATGTATTAGGAATTAGGTTCCATCCCTTAAGGGGACAAGATATTCATATTCCTTGTGTGTGAAAGTGTGGACAGATTTTTAACAATGCTAGACAATCCACATTCTTTGAATGCTTTTAATTGTACCAATGGGAGAACATTTATAGCTTGCATTGTGCAAATAAATAACTTCGTTAGTTTCACCAGTACCATCCATTTTAACATAATATGCTACTTAACAAACAATCAGTTGTCAATCAAGATATGGAGAGTAGAGAGACTTAGAATAATCACCCCTGGAAAGTGACCCTTCCTGATTTAATGCTAGCTGGCATCCCTGGACTATGCATTCTTGAAAGAATGTTGCTGAATACCCTGAGAATTAAAGTTTGAGCTAATCAGTACTTATATAATATCACAATATTGATACAGAAATATTTTAAGTAAAGTAATAGTCACTGTATTCTCTCTTGGTATAAGGGAGAGAATGTGGATCAAATATCCCTTTATTTGAATCCCACCTCTGCCTTTTATGTCTCTGTGACCTTGGGCAGGTTACTTAACTTGTCTAGGCCTCAGTTTTATTGTCTATTAAGTGGGGATATATATTAACAATTACATTGTAGGGTTCTTACAAGAATTAAAGGTGTCTAAAAAAAGAAATAAAGGGGCACCTGGGTGGCTTAGTCAGTTAAACGTCTGACTTCAGCTCAGGTCATGACTTCACGGTTCGGTTTGTGGGTTCGAGCCCCACATCGAGCTCTGTGCTGATATGATAGCTCAGAGCCTGGAGTCTGCTTTAGATTCTGGGTCTCCCTCTCTCTCTGCCCCTCCCCCACTCATGCTCTGTCTCTCTCCTTCAAAAAGTAAAAATAAAACATTAAAAAAATTTTTTTTTATATAATTGAAGGGGTCTAGCACAGTGCTTGACCATACATATACATATATATCCCACAGATTTGCTTCTAAGCCCTGGACGGTTTTCAAGAATCGAGTACCTCTTTAAAAAAAAAAGATACCATGATTTTTATGGAAGAGAATTACAGAATCTGAAGGTTGGAATGAACCTTCTAGATTACTGATTGAAGATTTCCAAAACTATCTATGTGTCAGTATAACTTGAAGAACTTTAGAACATGCACTTTCCCAAACTCTAATGCCAGAAGGTACTGATTTATTGGGTCTAGAGTGGAGAGAAGGAGGTCTAATCTTTAAAAAGTTCCATTGATAATGATGGATACGTGTCATTACACATTTGTCAAAACCCACAGAGAGTACAGTACTGAGGGTTAACTCTATGTGTTGAACTATGGACTTCAGGTGACAGTGATGTTTCAATGTAGGTTCAGTGACTGTAACAAATGTACCAATGTGGTTCAAATTGTTAACAGTAGGGGAGGCTTTGTATATGAGGAGACAAGGAGTATATGGATATTTTCTGTACTTACTGCTCAGTTTTGTGGTGAGCAGTGAATAAAGTCTATTAAAAATAGTTCTGTTGAGGATTCAGATAAACAGTCAGGTTTGGGAACCAGTGGTCTCGCTAGTTCACCATTCGGAGCAGAAAACACCTGCAGCTGCAATGATCTCAGTCATGACTTCCTTCCTGTGCTGCCCCTGGAAGCTCGCTGTTCTCCCAAAGCCACCGTGGTTGGGTGGCACCAGGATTCGAAAGTTCTTCCTTATATGGAACTGACGTCAGCCTGCCTCATTGTTACTTCCAATCATTGTGTGTGATTCCTCCCACCCAAGCTATAGAGACCAAATCTAATGTTTCTCACATGAGGCCATGCAAGTATTTGAAGGCAACACTCCCATTCCTCCTGTCCCCACCCCATCTCATGTGTTCTCCTTTCAAGGCTAAAGATGCCAGAACTCTTCCTTGGATATAATTTCCAGGCAATTCCCTCTCCTGGTTAGTTGCTTTTCTAGGTATTTCCATTTTGAAAATATTAACAATGCATCTGGCAGCAGGTAACACCCAATCAGAGTGGAGACCTGGGTATGCCTCTCATTAACCTTTACGTTGTTGGGGAGGGGCGAGGTCCTGGGAGAAGGGCTGAAATGACCTGGGGGCTCTAAGCAGCAGCTATTCACCAACTGGTACTGAAGCATTTCAGTGTTATAACAGTCACTCTGGCCATCCTGGTGCACACTTGCCAAATATCAGCCTAGTCAACCTCGCTCTTAAAACAACTCCAGAAGCGCCTGGGTGGCTCAGTCGGTTGAGCATCTGACTCTTGATTTTGGCATAAGTCACGACCTCAGGGTTGTGGGATCAAGCCCCACTTTGGGCTCTACACTGAGAAGCCTGCTTAAGATTCCCTCTCTCTCCCTCTGCCTCTCTCCCCTCCTCTCTCTCTCTCTCTCTCTAAAAACAAAAAACCAAAAACCTCTCTAGTTTGGAACATGATGCCGTAGAGGTGGTCTGAGGCACAGAGTTGAGTGGGAAGGTGTCAGCTTGCAGACATCTGCATCACCCAGTAGGCTGTGTGTCTGGTGGTAAAACAAACCTAGGAAATATTTTCAACTGAAGAGCTGTGAAACATTTTTTATGGCACCTGTTTATTGCAATTTTACATTTGACTTCTGAATCTGAATGAAGGTTCATTTGTCATGAGATTTATAGTTTATTTTTTCCTGCATTTTTGGACTCTTGGGCTGGTCAGGCAGCATGTTGTCCTGTCTCATGACTTTGTCCTATCTGCAGTTGATAGCTTTTGACATCATTAAGGACAATAAGGTTGCAGAGGTGGGGCTGAACAGACCATACAGCCACACACCTCTAGAGATCTCTCTGTAGCAGTGTTCAGTCCATTCATTCTGACTGGTTGTAGTTGGAAATTACTGGGAGAATTTTTAAAAAATCAAAATGCCAGACTTTACCTCAGACCTTTTGAGTCATCTCCTCCAGAGTATCGATTTTTACAAAAGCTCCCCAGGTTAAGTGTGACACATGGTCAGGTTTAGGGATTGCCACTTTAATGCTCGCTAGGTATTATTTTTAAACTTTATGAATGCACTTGCTGGATAGGTTTTTAGTACTTTTCGTGAAATTTTTTCAAGCCTAATACCTTTAAAAATCCTCTTTATTCACGACTCCAAAAATAGTATTACAGTTAATATCTTTTCTAACTTGGAGTCATTACTTCCCCTGAGGAAAAATTTTCTCATGATAAAATGGAAGCAGTTACGTGACTGGTTCTCTTTAACATGTTCTAGAATTCCCCCCCCCCCCCCGCCCCGTCTCCCCCCTGCCCTCCTTCACGCTCTCTGTTCACCAGTTTACTTTATTTGGGGATATTCTGAATCCACAGCTTTCTTCTTTGAAAAATTCACTAACATAATCCCCTCCCCCCAAATTGTCTTCAGCATACATTGTCTTCCACTGCTCCAACTGAATGGAGCGGGCTGATAATATATTGATTTTGTTTATCTCATGTAGTTAGCAGAACTTAGAACTTCTCATGTGATAGACATTCTTCTGAGAGGTCTACACATATTCATTTATTTAATTTTTATAACATGTTATGAGGTAATATTATTGTCTTTATTTCTCAGATGAAACTGAAGCAAAAGAGGTGAAGTAATTTGCTGAATGTCATACATCTAGAGAGAACGGACCTGGTTCCAGATTCCATGCCCTTAGCTCTTAGCAAATACAAAAAAGGGTAGCAGTAAATTGCAAGCAGTTTTTAATTTGATGTTTTTCTGCTTTTGGCAGTGGTGGTGGTGGTGGGGAGTTTGATGTAAGTATGACAGGTGTCACATAAATGAACCCACACCAGAAGTGGCAGTGGTTGCCATCTGGACTGTTCGTTTTTCATTTACATAAATTTATGAGTTCTATACATTGAATTCCACGTAGAAAATTCTCTTATTTTTTTAAAAATACCCTAGCTCTATAATGTTGAAAATGTGTTTTGGGGCGCCTGGGTGGCTTAGTCAGTTAAGCATCTGTCTTCAGCTCAGGTCATGATCTCATGGCTTGTGGGTTCAACACCCATGTTGGGCTCTGTGCTGCCAACTCAGAGCTTGGAGCCTGCTTCAGGTTCTGTGGCTCCCGCTCTCTCTCTCTCTCTCTCTCTCTCTCTCAAAATTAGATAAACATTAAAGGGGCTCCTGGGTGGCTCAGTCAGTTAAGCATCTGCCTTTGGCTCAGGTCATGATCTCACGGTTGGTGAATCCTCAAATTGTCTGCCCTCAGCATAGAGCCTGCTTCGGATCCACTGTCCCCCCGCTCTCTCTGTCCTCTCCCACTTGCACTCTCTCTCAGTCTCTCTCAAAATAAATAAATACACTAAAAAAAAAAAAAACCCATAATAAATAAATAAATAAATAAATAAATAAATAAATAAATAAATAATAAAGTGTGTTTTGAAATGAATAAGGGGAATGCAACTGTACAAATTTTGTTCTTTCTGTCTCCAATATAATGAAAAAACAACTGACAATGAATAATGTGGACCTTCAGGATGTAGCCTCTAACTTTGCCCTTAACTATACTGTTCTAGCAGACTTAGGTTCATTTCTTTTATGTCCCTGTGACTTGGCCATTCATTCATTCCTTTGTTAACTCAACAAATATTTTTTGAGAACTAATCATACACCAGATTTTGGGGGAATAATGACCAGAAAAATCTAGGTTCTTATCCTCATGGAGCTTAGACTCTAGTGGAAGAAAAGACATAATCAAACAATCAAAATGTCCTCCATAACTGTACTGTGTATAATTTGTTCCATCCTAGCAATTATCATAGTGAATTATAAACGTGGAGTTAACAGCCTGTCCCTGTTCTGATTCTAATAGGTTTGAGGGAATGCCCTAGGTTTGTTTCTTCTCTGTACTCCCTGTGTTTGCTAATTCACTTTAGTACTTAATTATGTGTTAAATCAATATGTAGATTCATGTTTTTCTAAATATGGATCTGAAATAATTGGCCTATAGTGATTCCAATTTTATCTTTATAGTTCAAAATGTGGAAAGATAATGTCATTTTGGGAGCAGTTCAGGAGCGTTTTAGGGGCTTAGTTAATGAATGGGAAGATGATTTGGCTGACATCTTTGCTGAACCACTATTAGAAATTTCACCATTTTCTTAACATAAAGAATATAGAAGATAGATGAAATTTCTTAATAATCAGTCATTGAAGTATTTGGACTCATAGAGACATTAAAGATCACCTGACTCAACCTCCACATATTGTCAAAGAGGAACTTGAGGGCAGGGGCTAATGAATTTAACCAAGGCCACATAAATGTTAACAGAGCCACAGCTGGACACTGAGCTCTGCACAGTCACCTTTTTTTTTTTTTAACGTTTTTATTTATTTTTGAGACAGAGAGAGACAGAGCATGAACGGGGGAGGGGCGGAGAGAGAGGGAGACACAGAATCGGAAGCAGGCTCCAGGCTCTGAGCCATCAGCCCAGAGCCCGACGCGGGGCTTGAACTCAGATCGTGACCTGAGCTGAAGTCGGACGCTTAACCAACTGAGCCACCCAGGCGCCCCTGCACAGTTATCTTTAAAGCAAAACAAAATGAATACAAGATGGTGCTTGGTTTTTCATTTCATTTCATTTCATTTCATTTCATTTCATTTCATTTCATTTCATTTCATTTATTTAAAAGTAGTTGCCTTTTTTTTTTTTTAATAGAATCAGTTCTCTGTGTGGTTGTATTTATTTTTGAGAGTAAGAGAAAGAGAGAGAGAGAGAACATGAGCTAGGGAGGGGTAGAGAGAGAGGGGGACAGAGGATCCGAAGCAGGTTCTGTTCTGACAACAGAGAGCCTGATGTGGGGCTCAAAGTCACAAACCATGAGATTATGACCTGAGCTGAAATCAAGAGTTGGATGCTTAACCAACTGAGCCACCCAGGTGCCCTGGTTTTTCATTAAAAAAAAAAAGAAGAGTATGTGAATTTATTTTCCCATCACGGTTTACTGAAATTTTAGAATTTATTGATTAATTGACTGAAATGGCCCCATATTGTTATTTACTGACAAAAGCAGATCTTGCTAGAACACACGTTATTCATGAAGATTAATTATCTTGTTCATTCTAGTCTTCCTTTTTTTTTAAAAAAAACTTTTTTTCAATGTTTATTTTTGAGAGAGGGAGAGAGACAGAGTACAAACTGAGGAGAGGCAGAGAGAGAGAGGAAGACGCAGAATCCAAAGCAGGCTCCAGGCTCTGAGCTGTCAGCGCAGAGCCTGACGCAGGGCTTCAGTTTATGAACTGCGAGGTCATGACCTGAGCTGAAGTCAGGCTCTTAACTGACTGAGCTGCCCAGGCACCCCTAGTCTTCCCTCTCGAATGGGTAGTGCAGAAGCTTATAGAGTAAGATATGGAGATTGCGGTCATAGGGAGGTTGCTGGATTCAAAGGCAGCTTGCACAGGGAAATTAAATAGGCAGGTTCAGATCTGCTTAAAAAGGAACAGCAAAATAGCTAACTAACTGACTGGGTTTTCCTAGAAAATACATTGATTGGGATTATACATATGCAAATTCCAAAATACATTTTTCTAGTCAATGGAAAAGTGAAACTAAACCATTCTGTTTCATTTTCTCTAATCTGTAGTTTCTATCTTTGCTGGAAATCCAGACAGGATCCATTCTTAGAACCCTGCAAATAGCGATTTCTATACTTTAAATTGTTTGTAGGATAGTGAAATTATTGAGCCCTGGACTTGGGTGTCTTTTCTTCCAGTTTCCATCTTTTCCATTCATTGATTCATTGATTGATTGATTCATTTTTTATCCAAGAATATTTTAAATCTATGTGTTCCTCTGTATTATGCCTGATCAGAATACAACTGTGAGAATTAAAATTGACAAGACTTACAGTCTATTTGGCTCAGCAGCACCAAGAAGTGTCAAGGCACAGAGCCCTGTTACACTCTCTGATGTCACCCAAAAGCTTATGGCCTCTGCAAACACAATTCTTCTTTAAAACTTACTACAGAAATATCATCTAGTGACTTATGTAAACATTTTGGAAACCATTTCTGTATTTCATTTTGTATTATTTAAGATGTTTATAAATCTTCCAAAAGACTACTGTGTTCTAGATACACGTCTTTCAAGTTTCATGTTTTAATTGTAGTACTTGGATATTAGGCGATGAGATGCGTATTCATTCAATTCAGGGTTTTATAAACTAGGGACAGTGTTTCTCAGATATGTTCTGAGCGTCCTGGGCATGTGCAGGATGGTGGTTGATAGTTCAGAATTATCACAAGGGAGGTGCAATTTCATGTGTGCCCAAACATTGTCTCTGGGAGGATAAATACATAATGTCACACATAAATACACACATACCAAAAATGTGTAGGTAGTGCTGAGATTAATAAAATGCAAGTTAATTAAAAAATGATTCAATTTGTGAATGTTTTTCGTCATAATGTCTTTTCCCAGTCAATAATTATTAAGTGTTTAAACACTATCATGTGTATTCTCAAACTATTTTGGTATTAAAAAAGGTTTTTATACTCAGAAAGACCAGAAGCCACTAACATAACATATGTCCCATAATAGGCTTTGTTTTTTTCTTGGTGAAAAGTTCACATCTTGTTCATTCTCCTGCCATCCACTTCAACACTTTAGTTTCTGTCTTCTATACTTTTTCTAATAGTTTTTTTATGTCTTTCCTTAGACGAGGTCATAGAAATTTCACACATATTTTTTGTCATACAGAGGTGAGATAACAATGTGTTGTTTTGTTTATACCACATTTTCTGATGACACTAAATATTTTCTGGGTTCTCCTGGTGGCACCTACTCACTGGGCCTATATTCTAAGAAAGTGCCTTCCACGGAATGACTTTGTCATTTGAAGCTAAGGGATGATTTCCTGTGATGTCACCTGGCCCAACTGCAGGGTCCTCAGGCCTCCACTCCTGTTCTGGATTCCCCTTGCCTCCCCCACGTAGGGATATCAAACTGGCATCCACATCCTGTCATTCCTTTTCTTTCTTCTTCTTCTTCTTTTTTTTTTTTTTTTTTTTTGTAAGTCAACCTCTCCTTTTATGTTGGCTCTTTCTCCTATTAACACCCTTCAGCTCTCCCATCTTAGAAAATAGAACCTTCTCTATAGCCCCATATCGAATCCCATGGCTCCTCTCTTTTCAGGGTTAGAACAGCACTTCCTGAATTAGTGCTCACCTTCACCCCCGCTTCCTTACCTCCTGTTCATTCCTTAGCCTGCGCTCATCTCTCTGGCTTCTGCCTTCACCTATTCCCTGACACTGTGCAGGCTTAGGTCAAAATGGAACCCCCCCATTTCAAAATCTAGCAGGCACCTTTAGTTCTTATTTCAGTTGCCCTCTCCGGAGCCTGTGAACTACTTACTTTGACTGGGTCATGCTGTCACATTCCTCCAAGGCTTTCCCTCATTTTAGAGTGCTCTTTCTCTTTTCTTTAACTGGCTGACTGCCATGTAGCCTGGAAGATTTCGTGTTAGTGGCACTAATACGGGAGGCTGTCCCCAGTCTTCCTGTCAGCTTCAGACTATTAAGGGCTCCTAGAGCACCCTCTATTTATCTTTTTTTAAATTTTTTATTTGTATTTTTAAAATGGTTTTATTTATTTTTGAAAGAAAGAGAGAGACAGAGAGAGTACGAATGGGGGAGGGGCAGAGAGAGAGGGAGACCCAGAATCCGAAGCAGGCTCCAGGCTCTGAGCTGTGAGCACAGAGCCCGACGTGGGGCTTGAACTCACGAGCCCTGAGATCGTGACCTGAGCCAAAGTCAGATGCTCAACCGACTGAGCTACCCAGGTGCCCCCTATATATATATATATATATATATATATATATATAAAAAATATTTTTATATATTTATATATATTTATATATTTATAAATATAAAATATTGCCATATATATATATATATATATATATATATATATATATATATAAGCGTTTTTCTATTGAGAGAGAGACAAGTCCTGGCAGTGTGGAGCATGCTTCAGATTCTCTCTTTCCCCCTCTGTCTCTGCCACTCCCTAGCTCTCTCTCCCTCTCTCTCTTTCAAAGTAAATAAAAAATAATAAGAAAAAAATGTTCATGTCAGTTTCTCCTTTGGGGAAGTAGTGTGTGTTCATTATATCTAAATTAGAAAATCTGGTGAACATGAAGGAGAGCCTCTAAGAAGCTTGTAACCCAGAGAGAACCACTACTAGTATTTTGAGTTTTATCTTTCCGTTGCACACAAACACACATGTTGATGTAGCCTATTTTTTATTTTTATTTATATTTATGTATTTATTTTTTAATGTTTATTTACTTTTGAGAGAGAGAGAGAGAGAGAGAGAGAGAGAGAGAGCAGAGGAGGGGAAGAGAGGGAAGGAGACACAGAATCGGAAGCAGGCTCCAGGCTCAGCTCAGCACAGAGCCTGATGTGGTGCTCAAACTCACAAGTTATGAAATCATGACCTGAGCCAAAGTCAGACGCTTAACCAACTGGGCCACCCAGGCAATCCTTGATGTAGCCTGTTTTTTAAAAACATAATCATATATCTTGAATATTGTTCCATAATCTGTATCAACATTAAAAAAATTTTTTTTAATGTTTATTTCTTTTTGAGACGCAGAGAGACAGAGTGTGAGCTGGGGAAGGGTCAGAGAGAGGGAGACACAGAATCCGAAGTAGGCTCCAGGCTGTGAGCACGGAGCCCGACGCAGGGCTTGAACTCAAGAACTGCGAGATCGTGACCTGAGCCAGTCAGACGCCCAGCCCACTGAGCCAGGCAGGCGCCCCTGCATCATCATTTTTAAGGCTTCCGTGTATTTGCTTTGATTATATCCTAATTTATTTAAACTGTTCTCTTTTCCCCTCTTTCTCGCTATTGTTTAACATATTGTCTTGTATAGACGTCTTTGAAACTTATTGTAAACTAAGGATACATTTCTAGGAGGGAAGTTGTTGGGGCAAATGGTATTTACAGTTTTAGGAATTTTTTATATGTTCAGCCAAATTAATCTCTAGAAAAATCTTGTTTCAATTGATAAGAGTGGCTGACCACATACCGTTGTAGTTGCTGGCTTATTTGATGTCCCTTCCTAAATTTTTGGTGCTTGACTGTGCTGATGCTGTCTTTCATGGAGATTCCTATCAGAGTGGCAATTATTTGTTGAAGGAATCAATCTATATTGACTTTTTTTTCAAGGAAGCATATTCATGCCTGGCTTTGGGGAAGAGATTTTCAAACACAAGTAAGTTAGGATAGATTTATAAGTGGAGTACATTACAGCCATTGCACATGTTGATGTAGATGTATGGAAATTGTTTATAAATAGGCTGCCATCCAAAAAGAATAGGCTATAAACAGTATATGTAGCATGAATCCCTGTTTGTAATAAACACCTATATTCATAAATTACATTTACAATATTGAAATTGGGGTGTACTATGTTTTATTATCTGTGTTAAAAGAGTGCCCGTGAACCATTCTATAACCTATAAATAAGCAATTTAAGTCATCCATTATACCAGTGCTTTTTCCTCATCATCCTGACTTTTCCCTTACCAAGAGATAACAGTGAAGTTTAGCACCATGTTGTAGGATAGTTCACTCAGCTTTCCTGTGAAACTTTTCTAACCAGTGACTTAGGAGCAATGATGGCCATCTGCATCCTCTTCCAAGGTGTGTTGTGAAATTAGCAAGATTACTTGGTGTTTGGGAGGAAAATTCATGTAGAAATCCTGGGTGTTTCTATTTATTATTAATATGTACCCTTGAGTTTTGAAATGACTCAGGACTTAATGTGGCTTAATGTGTGTAATGGGAGGCTACTTGGGAGGAGGGAAGGAATCTGATGAAATGTAACACAATATTACTAGCAACATAATTACATTTATCACTGTAAGAGACTATAGCATCTTGTTCCTTAGCATCCCTGATGATGTAATGATACATTTGTGTCTTCTGTCCTTTCCTTTCTTCCTTTCTGATAATTTTGCCTGTTGAAAAACTTTTAAGTCATCTGGGTACTGACTCTGTTAAGAGAGAAACTTTGCAAGTTTCAATTTGTGTACATTTGTTTACCATCCTTATGTCAACACTAAAAAAAAAAAAAAAACAAAAAACAAAAAACCCCAAACAACTGCCTGGCAATACTTGAGGTAACACTATTTCTGTTTTTCATTCTATCCACAATAACATTCTTGCCTTTTCTTTGATAAGGTGCCAAAATAGGAAGGATGGAAAATTCTGCTGCAATTGTTAGATAAATCACTTTCCAGACAGAACCCATAATAATTGCTACAGATTGCTGGCCTCAAGGAATATTTCTTTTAATTAAATGTTAAGGAGATGAATTATAATTTTTATTTTATTTTATGCCTTTTAACTTTTTAGGAACTGTCTCATCCATGGCCATAGAAAGGTTAGGGCAATTCTAGCATGAAACCTAATGATAATAATTACTATTAATTATCAAGAGCTTATAGAGTTCTAAAATTATTCAGTGCGCCTCACATGTCTTACTTCGTTTATTATTCTTGCTGTTATTTACTATCAGGTAGTTATTTAATCATTTTATGGGGGCTTCTGGCTAGCTCAGTTGGTAGAGCATGCAACTCTTGATCTTGGGGTTGTGAGTTTGAGCCCACATTGGGAGTAGAGATTACTTAAAAACAGAATCATGAAAACTTGCAACAAAACAAAACAAAATAATTTTATGGACTTTCTAGCTTTCTCATATGCTCCATGCCTTCTAGTCTTATAGGATATGCTATGTAATCTGTCCCTTACTTTGATCAATTTTGGAAAAAATAATAAGTACAATTGTCATTTATGGAGCACTTATTAGTTGCCAGTTGCTGTTCAGACAGTCTTGTTCCTACTTCCCTATTCCTGTCTTTCATATGAGGAGGGTGGAAAGGTTAAAGTTTTTCTCCATGTCCCACAGAGAGTAAATGTTAGAGCTGGAATGAGAATGCTGCTCAGAGTGACTCCAAAAAAACAGGCCACTTTACACTCTGCCACCTGTTCTGTGTGACATATGATGTAAAAAGAAGAACATATTCTGTGAGTTATGTGAGTAATTAAAAAGCAGTAACAATAAGGAGCTCTAAGTGGACGTTAACAATATGAGCCTAAAGTCATACAATTAATTAAGAGGTGCCCTAACTTTTCTTTCTTTCTTTCTTTCTTTCTTTCTTTCTTTCTTTCTTTCTTTCTTTCTTTCTTTCTTTCTTTCTTTCTTTCTTTCTTTCTTTCTTTCTCTCTTCTTTCTTTCTTTCTTTCTTTCTTTCTTTCTTTCTTTCTTTCTTTCTTTCTTTCTTTCTTTCTCTTTCTTTCTTTCTCTCTCTCTTCTTCTCTCTTTCTTCTTTCTTTCTCTTTCTTTCTCTCTCTCTTTCTTCTTTCTTTCTTTCTTTCTTTCTCTTTCTTTCTCTCTCTCTCTCTCTTCTTCTCTCTTTCTTCTTTCTTTCTTTTTCTTTCTTTCTTTCTTTCTTTCTCTCTCTCTCTCTCTTCTTTCTTCTTTCTTTCTTTCTTTCTTTCTTTCTCTTTCTTTCTCTCTCTCTCTTCTTCTCTCTTTCTTCTTTCTTTCTCTTTCTTTCTTTCTTTCTTTCTTTCTTTCTTTCTTTCTTTCTTTCTGTTTGTTTATTTTAAGAGAGAGAGCAAGCAGGTTAAGAGCAGAGAGAGGGGAGAGAGAATCCCAAGCAGGCTCTGCACAGTCAATGTGGAGCCTGACACGAGATCTCATCTTACAAACTGTGAAATCATGACCTGAACCAAAACCAAGTCAGACACTTAACTGACTGAGCCACTCAGGTGCCCCAGAGGTGTCCTAATTTAAAAAATTGACTTATAATTTGGTTTTATTTGCTAAAAAATGAATAAGTCAGGACCTAGAAACATCTGCTCTTATAAAAGCTTTTCTAGGTCATTGGGCAACTGATAGAGCTTCAAGTTCAATTTGCTTAACATCCATGGAGCACCTGCCATGTACTGGGTGCCAGTGTAGAAGTAAAAAATATAAGTAAAGGATGTTGTAGTAGGAAGGGGCCTTAGAAATCACATAGCCCTATTGGTTGTCACTCTGGATTCCACAGGGCCTTTGGGTTCTACCCTGGTTTACCTACAGCCATCGCTGGGCACAGGGAAGAAAGGAAGAGACGGGGAGACAGTAATAGAATTCTGGTTCTCTCCTGTCCCCTTCCACTGGAGCAGCTCCAAACTTTTACCTATTGGCCCTTTTGAAGTTTCTTCCTTTTACAGAGGAAGAAACTTAGGGACAGTCAGCATCTGAGGTGAACAAATGGTGGGTTAAGAAGGCACAAAAATAGGATCCTTCCATTTGCCAAACCAATGAGCTGCATAGTATTCTTTATGCTCTCCATACTCTTTATAGGAGTGAATTTCACTTTCATCATGTTTATGCGATGCTGCAGCCAAGACGGTCATATTGCATTCAGGTGGCCATGTCATAGGCATCAACTAATGGCCACTGTGGTGACTTTGGGGCTTTTAAGAAATTGCAGTCAGTGAGCATGATGCACATTGCTTTGACCTTTATTGGTGTTACCTCCTCTGGGATTGTTGCCCATGATTCCAGTTGAAGTCCTGCCTTTCCAGTCACGGTTTCAAAGTTACATTCTTCTTAGTGATAGACTAAGAATTATCATGCAAACCCAATTCCATATCTTCTTATCAAACACTTTGATAGAGGAGAAGATTCTGGGTTAGGGGAAATGACTCTATTAATGCTATTTGTGCTCTCAGACTATAATTCTGTAGCCTTTGGACATAATATTCAAAGAAAAGATACATCTTATTCTAGGTTTCTAGCAATCCAGCTTCTATTGCTTTTATCCATTAAGATAATTAGAGAGCAAGGAGACTCAAGTATTCTATATCAAGTCAGAGGTAAGAACTGTTTAGCTAGTATTATGAAAATTATATTAAATTATTGGGTATGGGGCGCCTGGGTAGCTCAGTCGGTCACACATTCGACTTCAGCTCAGATCATGATCTCGCAGTTTGTGAGTTCAAGCCCTGCGTCAGGCTCTGTGTTGATAGCTCAGAGCCTGGAGCCTGCTTTGGATTCTGTGTCTTCTTTTCTTCTCCCCTCCCCTGCTCATGTTATCTTTCTCTCTCTCTCTCTCTCCCTCCCTCCCTCCCCCTCAAAAATAAACATTAAAATTTTTTTTAATATTAATTATTGGCTAGAATGACAAAAATGTGTTCTAGTTGAGCTTTAGAGCCCAAGACATGGGCTTTTCTGCTGTTGGACTGGAGGACAGAGGCAAGGAGGCAGACTTGGACTTTAAGACTGGGAGGCCTTTGCTGAAGCGGAGGAGACAGGGGAAGCAACGAAATTCAATTAGTGGCTGGTAGGAGCAGATGACATCTGCAGCTGGAGGAGATCATCTAGCAGCTGTGGCTGGATCATCATGGTGACTGTAACCCAGACAAGAAAAACAGACCGTGGGAGGCAACCTGCCTGCAACTGCCTTATGCCAGTATTAAAACAATGTTAGGGCTTACTGATTTTTTTAATGAAGGAGAAAAAGTAGATGGATTTTTTTAGATGGATATGAATATGACGTCCATTAATAAAAATCTTTCCTTCCTAGACTTTCCAGGTAGTTTCCTTTTTAATTTTGCTTTGAAAGATAATACAGCAATAAGAATCCTTGTTTGCTCATTTCTTAATGGACACATTCCATTTTTTTCCTGAAGATAAAAACCTAGAATATAAATTTCTGTGGTGAAGGGTGTATATATAATTAAGGTTTTGGTAGGTAAACAAATTATCTTTTCAAAAGCTGTTGCACTTTTTAAAATGTTCATCTATTTGTGAGAGAGAGAGAGAGAGAGGGAGAGAGAGAGAGAGAGCATGTGCACAAGTGGGGGAGGGGCAGAGAGATGAGGACAGATTCTGAAGCAGTCTGTGTGCCCACAGCAGTGACCCTGATGGGGGGCTTGAAGTCACAAACCATGAGATTATGACCTGAGCCGAAGTCAGATGCTCAACCGACTTAGCTGCTCAGGCACCCCAAAAGCCGTTGCATTCTTTTGTGGATTTCTTACCATTTGTTGGGGAATCACAGAAATTAAGGATGCATTGTTGCTTCACAGACTCTTGAAGTTAGATAAACTCTCAGGGGCCGGATGGATCATTTTTATTGTATTAGATTTTCTGAGTAATCTCCTTGCCAAAGCCATAACCTCTTCCGAGGTCAGTTCCAGCCTTCTCTTCTGTCCTGTCTGCCTTGTTAATACCCAGGGCCCCTAGCTGGATGAACCACTGAGCCAAACTTGGACACACTTTTTTCTCTTAAGAATTTTAGCCAAAAGGCATAAAGTCTAGGAACTTAGAGAATGTAGCTAGATGTAATAGATCCTGGATCTCTATGGTCATACAGAGTTAAGGAGAAGAGTGGACATATAGCAAACTACATGTTTTGAAAAAAGGTGAAGTAGAAAACTTCTTCTATAGAGGGGATGTAGGGAAAGAAATGGGTGCTGAACATCAGAGACCACGTAGCCTGAGCGAGTCAAAGGTGCAGTCCCTGTGAATCAGTATATTCTGTGGTTCCTTCCATAAGGAGCCTCCTCTGCTTTCTGAAGTTTGATCTATTTCGATCCCCATTCAAGACACCTGACTCCAGGTAAAATGCATAGCATTTACTTCAGAAACATCAGGCTCCAAACATAAACAGAGAACCATATTTTCTGAAATAAAAATTAGAACATGCCTGGCAAAATGACTTTTCAGAATGGTACATTTACATAAAAACTTCTCAGACCAGACCTTGTGGAATTTCATTTACCTAACTTCACCTTGATTTATCTAGTACAATAGTCCTCAAACTTTAGCACACATCACAATTACTTGGGAGGCTTGTTATAACTCAGATTGTGGGACCCCATCCTAAGTTTCTGATTCAGCAGTCCTGGGGTAGGTCCCAAGAATTTATATTTCTGACAAGTTCTCAGGTAATGATGCTTCTAGTCTTGGGGCCACATGTTGAGAACCATTGAGCAAGTAAGAATGTGGGAAAGTCCCTCAGAGAAGAAAATGATACAATTTCTCATGTTCTTACTAGTCACTCTTAGGAGGATCTTCTTAGCATTAACTCTTCCCCTTATCCTCTCCTCCCCTCTACTTCCCTACATCTCCCAACCTCCACCCTGGGAAACCCTTTGTCTCAGCTGCTGTATTCTACCATGGGTGGCAGTTATCACACTGCTTGGCAACTGTTGTATGCCCAATTAACTGCTACATCCTGAGGGCAAGGACCAGTGTCTTTCACTGTGTGTCTTCACTCACTAGCACCATATCTCAACATGACAGGCATGAAATACAAAAGTATTGACTGAATGATAGAATGAATGAGAATTCCTTTCTTTTTGTACTGACTCTTTAGGTCCTTGACAAAGTCCATCTCTGGTGGACTTGACCCCTCCATTTCTCTCTGGTAAAACAGTCTGTTGCTTATCTATTTCTTCACCAGTATTCTTAGGATGTAAGTGGCTTGTCAGGGTGGAATAAAGTAGGGTAAAGGAGAGAGCATGTGTGTATATGCACATGCATGTGTGTTCTGTTTTCCTTTTTTTTATTTTAAAGTAAGCTCTAGGCCCAACATGGGCTTGAACTCATAGCCCTGAGGTCAAGGGTCACATGCTCCACTGACTGAGGCAGCCAGATATCTGTTTTCTTTTTATTTCCTTCTTGTTCATGTACATACAACAGCTGTGTGAATTGGTGGAGTTGGGCATTTCCACCAGACCATGTACCTCTTTGAAGAATGTCCCATTCATAGATCAGAAAGTTTTATTTTTACCTCTTGTGGCTTACAACTCTTGGCTTTGCTTGAGTAGCGATGCATAACCCACAAAACTGGATTGTAATTCGTTCATATAATTTCTTGTGAGTGAAGACATTTTGAGATAGCACAAAAAAGTATTAGACTAAGAATCAGCAATTCTGGATTCTAGTCTTAACTTAACCTTTAATTAGTTACATGCCCTTAGCCGAGTCTCCTAATTTGATTTTTCAATGAAGGCTTTAATAAAAATAATCTAAATATTCTTTCCAAATCTTAACACTCTCAGCATCTGTGAGTTGAGAGGAATGTGTTCTCAAAAGTGTGACATGCTTTAGGCATATATTTATTTTGCATGTTCAGGTGTGGCCCATATGTCCTTTTAGATGGTAAAGAGATCATTTGGTGAAATAAAGACATTCCAAAGGGCTATACATAAAGTTGTGTTGCAGGCAGTCCTGTGTCTTTGGCTATTCTAGGAGTAAATGAAAAAGAGGATAAAGAAAGAGGAACCAATTAGAAGAGATACTTTGCATTTATTCCCATGAAGAAGGAAGCTTGAGTTCTTGCCCAGGTCTGAGTATTTAATTTTTCAGTAAGCAAGAACCAGATCCATCAACACATCCTCCTCTTTGAATATTTATGGTTTGCTCTATATCTTGTCCCTGTGGAATTTCCTGAGCAAAGAGATTGTATGTTTGACTCTTGAAGAAGATAATGTGATCTCAGAAATATGCTATTTGGCATCCGAATAAAGTCCAGATTTAAAGTATCAGCTTGGTCACTTGCTAACTTCTTCCAAATGTCCAGCTGTTATCATTACAATATATCATGTCTTAGTCTTGGGAAGTATAGTTTACAGCCATGTCACAATGGCAGAATAGTTGGTAAGAATGTTTTTTCTGAGTATTTGACTTGTTAAAGAAAAACAATTTGGGGGAAGTGATGGTGAGGGTGGAGAAACATATTTTCATGGTGATGAAGCCACAGCAAATTTCCAGAGGAAGACAAGCTGTCACTTTCTTGACCTTTTGAGATTCCCCATGAAATTTAATTCTCCATCATTTTTCTACTTCATAGGAATTAGATCTGATTTAAAAAACTGGGCTGGTATATTATAAGTACTTCCTTTTATGGGAACTGTGTTGAAGGTGATCCTTAAACTACTTGGTGCAACTGAGATATTAACCTTACCTTCATTCCCAATGTTCTAATTGTCTTTTCTTAAAAAAAAAAAAAAAAAAAAAAGGACAAAAACAAAAAAACCCTAAGTCAACTAGATTGAATTTTGGCTGAGTTGTGCCTCCTTTGAATAACATTTCCATTTGGTCTTACTGGGATACTCAGAAAACCTTAAAATCATTAAAAGGTCATGTTCCCTTTGTAGATGTAGAAAAGTGCTTTTGACTTCCTGGGTCCCTTTAAAAAAACTTTACCAAAATAAGATATACACATATCAGGAAAGTACACATAGCATCAGTGTAAAAAGCATTAAGTTTTCGATACGGAACACAACTGTGTAACCAGCACTTAGATCAAGAAACAAAACACTGGGGCACCTGGGTGGCTCAGTGGGTAAAGCATCTAACTCTTGATTTCGGGTTAGTTCATGACCTCATAGCCATGAGATTGAGTTCTACAGTCGTGAGATTGAGCCCCGCATTGGGCTGTGCACTGAGTGTAGAGCCTGTTTAAGATTCTCTCTCACTCTCCCTCTGCCCGTTTCCCCTGTTTGTTTGCTCTCTCTCTCTCTCTCTCAACTAAAAACAACAACAACATTGTCAGCATCGCATAATCCCCCTTGTGCTCTGTTCAGGCTCCTATCTGCTCTCCCCACCAACGGTAACTGTGATGTTGACTTCAACAGCATAGACTTCTTTTGCCTGTTTGTATACTTTGATCTTGTTTTGGTCATACTAAAGACATTATTTGCCTATCCAAAAGTACTCTTTTGGATAGGACTTATTTCATTCAATATTACGTTAGTGAGAATCATTGGGTTATATGTACATGCCAATCATTCTCATTTCTGAATAATGTGTAAAAATGCAGTATTTATTTATCAGTTTTACTGTTGATGGAATTTGGGCATTTCTGTTTCTGGCCTTTATGAATAGTTTGGCTATGAACATGACAGGACATGTCTTTGTTGAATAGATGTGTATGTGTTTGAGTCGGATATATTCCTAGGCATGGAATTGCTAGGTTATAAGATATGCATAAGTTCAGCTTTACTAGATACTGCCAGCTTTCAAAAGTCATACTAATTTACTGTCTCATCCTTGGGTTCTTTTGACTCGTGTTTGTGGGAGATGCAGGAGAGAAGCACCAAAGGAAAAGGCTTCAAAAGGGAAGGGCTGGAGAGGGTGCAAGGCCTTAGGACATGTTTACACAGCTGAAAGCGGCTGCGGCTGGTAAGGAACACCTTAGAGCCGTTAACGTTCCTCCTTCACACCTGACCCTTCCTAGTGTTCTAGAAATCAATTAATTCGAAATTCAGCCTTGAAATGCTAAACCATTAGACTGATTAACACACTTGCTTAGCTGACTTTATGTAGAGAGTCTTTAGCAATTATCCTAATAAAAAGAAGCTTCATTCTGGCCTCGGTTCGACTTGAGTATGAGGACCTTCACTTAACTGCACTTTGTCTGCAGACTCATCTTTTGCGACTCCGGCCATACTCCCTGCAACAGATGTTCCCGAAGGTGTAAAGGTAAAAGGGTAGTTGAACAAGTGGCTCTGATATTAAAGCTGAATTGTGGTAAGCTTTCATCGCTAAGGTTCTGATCTTTCCCTAACTCTTACTTAATGAAATCATAAAGGCCTATGGCTCTTTTGTTCGACTAAAGGTACAAATAATGTTTTGAGCTTCTGTTATGAGATAGGAGATGGTTTAAAATAATTTTTTAAATTGTCTATACTAAAGAAAAATGTAAATATATGAGTCTTTAAAGATTACTCCTCCCTGACTAGTATCAAAAAATGGCGAATGGAACCCATTTTTAAAAAAAAATTTTGTGGTGTTTATTCAATTTGCTTCCAGCTTCCACTAAACTAAGAAAGACACATTGAAATGTGGAAATGTTGGAACTATCCTTTTTAAAGAAAAAAAAAAAAGCTTTTCAGCAGGGGAAACAACATAACAACTACGAAAATATATGGACATGTCAAAATATTTCTAAAGGAACTAGAATGAATTTGTTATTTAAATTTTTTTTAATGTTTGTGAGAGAGACAGAGCGTGAGTGGGGAGGGACAGAGAGAAAGGAAGACACAGAAGCTGAGCTGTCAGCACAGAGCCTGAAGTGGGACTCGAACCCTCTAACTGCAAGATCATGACCTGAGCTGAAGTTGGACACTTAACTGACTGAGCCACCCAGGCGCCTGTAAAAAATATTTCTAGGGGTGCCTGGGTGGCGCAGTCGGTTAAGCGTCCGACTTCAGCCAGGTCACGATCTCGCGGTCCGTGAGTTCGAGCCCCGCGTCAGGCTCTGGGCTGATGGCTCGGAGCCTGGAGCCTGTTTCCGATTCTGTGTCTCCCTCTCTCTCTGCCCCTCCCCCGTTCATGCTCTGTCTCTCTCTGTCCCAAAAATAAATAAAAAAAAAAACGTTGAAAAAAAATATTTCTAAAGGAACTAGAATGAATTTGAATACTACCGACAATAAGGACATTTACTGTAAAAAGAAAAAGACACCCACTAAGTTTTCTTTGGACAGCTTTCTTAGAGAGACTGGAGCACTCCAAATTACTCAACTGAATATTTCTAAATTCTTAGATAAACATTATTATTATGAATTAAGCAATTATAAACAATGTATAAATTAAAGCATTTCAGTGTTTGTTATAGTCTTCATATTAATTTTAGACAAAATATTATGGACTAGAATGCTCATATGTGCTATATTTGCATCAGTCTCTGAGGTGATCTACAATTACAGTATTTGATCATATTTCGTATTTGACCTGAAGGATAATTTTATTATATCCAGAAGTCCTTAGGATATGTATTTTTAGCTTTATTTTCTCACCTATTACTATGGGCATGTAATTTATTTCATATAAGTTTCTTGGTTCAGAATGAAGTATATAATTAAACATGGGTTCTTTGCAAAAATAAATCATATAGATTCCAGGAATGTATTGTATTATGAATGACAATACCCCATCGAGTGTATATTGTGTGATATGACTCTGTGTACACACACACACACACACACACACACACACACGCATATCAATCCTTGTGGTGTGAAGTAAGGAAAGTTTATTTTTGTAAAAGCAATGCACTATAATATAGCTCAAAGGACCCCTGGGAACTCTGCTCAGATGTTTGGATTTTGTGCAACAAATAATGGTGAGCCAATTAAAGTTTTTCATCAAGGGATGAGATCAGAGGTGTTTTAAGAAGAATGATTCTGGGAGGAATTGGAAGCAGGAAGAAGATTTAGAAGCCCAAACTGGCTCACATCAGAGAACTCTTGAAAGTCCTAATCATCTTTGTAAAACATTATGAACAATTGTTCTATTAAGCTTAAGAATATCATTTCATGCTATAAATACCATCTCAAACCAAATTCTAGTATAGATGAACTACAGATATGTCAACCTTTTAAGGAAAAGGTTTAGAACAAACACATTACACTGAGAAAAATGAATCTGTGAATTCTCCCCACTCCTGAAAGTCGTAAAACAAAGCCACCCAGATTGGATTTAAAAAGCTGTCTCTGTCCGTCTCTTGGAGCCTCAGTGTTCTACAGGAGTAAACCTTGAGAATGGTCCATTCTACTGTTTCTCTTGGCAACGAGGGTTTAAATGGAAAGGAGGCAACAAGAGCAAGAAAATAAGGGCTATTGTGAGGGAGCTGAGGAGTGGTTGGTGGTAAAGGATGGCAGGAGAGGAGCACTAAAACGTTAATAGCTGTCATGTGGAAATCCTTCTCAACAAAACCAAAGCTTCCATTCTGATTTCAGTTTGGTGCTAGATGTTTCTCGTTTGATAATCTTCCTTTTAGCATTCTTTTTGTTTAGGGGTGCCTGGGTGGTTCAGTTGGTTGGGCGTCAGACTCTTGACTTTGGCTCAGGTCACAATCTCACAGTTCATGAGTTCGAGCCCTACATCAGGGTCTGTGCTGACAGTGCAGAGCCTGCTTGGGATTCTCCTTCTTCCTTTCTCTGCCCCTCCCCTGCATATGCTCTCTCTCTCTCTCTCTCTCTCAAAATAAAGAAATAAAACTTAAAAAAATAAAATTTTTTATTTTTTTCAAGCAACTAAGTGTTTAGAGACAGAAACAGAGAAAGTACTCTTAGAAATGATGTTTGTCTTATCTCTCAGTGTTCATGCTAGATTGCTAGTGTTCAGAATCATGGAAGCATATGAATTAGGCTTTTGGAAAAACCAACCTCCTCGCTTAAGACAAAATGTTCTGTAAAGTGTACACTCCACACTCCTGCATGACATTAATAAATAGGTCCTTAATTATGCTTATGTGCCTCTATTCTTGCGAGGCAACCAACTATATACAGCAGAGCTGGAAAATCCCAGGTGGCTTATGGTTAATGACAAAGGAGCATCAGCAGCACTGACTAATGAGGTATTGAAAGAATGATACAGCCTAATTTTTGTTAAGCCACTGCACAGATAAATGACTTGCTTGATAGTTACCCGTTGACCTTAATGATAATTGTGCACAAAACAAATAAAAAAAAAACCCAACAGAAAGTTTTTGGCACAACCTTGGCCAGCATTCTTGAGCACAAAGCCAGCTTAAGAAAAGGGTGGAGCAAACGGTCTTGTAGTGTCTGCAAAGTAGAAGAAAGTAGCACATAAGCTTTGACACAACACAGAAGTTGTAATTTTGTGCACAAGGTATACATTGGAAAAGGACAGAGGCAGTGTGTTTTGATGAGTGAGGAATCAGAGAGACTTTGGTCTGAGTCCTACCAAAGATTGACTCACCTGAGGCAAACCCTTGGTTTTGCTTTCCTCCAAAGTTAACCATGTCAACCATGTCATGGTTTGGAAGTTTTGGGTTTTTTTGAACTTTTTTTTAAATGTTTTTTTTAAAGTTATTTTTGAGAGAGAGAGAGACAGAGCACGAGTGGGAGAGGGGCAGAAAGGGAGGGAGACACAGAATCTGAAGTAGGCTCCAAACTCAGCTTTCAACACAGAGCCTGACATGCGGCTCGAACTCACGAACCTCTAGATCATGACTTGAGCCGAAGTCAAATGCTTAACTGACTGAGCCACCGGGTGCCCTGGTTTGGAAGTTATTGTAACACAGCTTTTAAATATAGCTATTAAAGTTTATCTCCCGACTTTTAAGGGGTTTGTATCTTAAATTCCTTTACCTGATCACGTAAACTTTTGTGGGCATAAGTAGGAGGCAAAAATGCACTGAAAACAAGAATGTTAAATATAACTGAAATATTATTGCTGGAAATGTTGTCATCTCTTGAAACATTGAGCATACCAAGAATTGGTTTTGGTCCACCTCAGAAAGCAGGAGGTTATAACCTTCAAAGGAAACTCTCCTAGGAGAGGTTAGGATAGAAAGGGCCAAGCTATGTGCATAATTATCAATGGGGGCCAGTTTGTTTTATTGAAAGTCTTGCTCTGCAACTCCGAATTCAGTTCCCACACAGCCTGAAACTGCATAAATGATGGTGAAGGTAAAGGAAATAAATATACTCCTCCTTACTTGAGAAAAGTGAATTTAAAATCATATATATGGGGTACAATGGAAGAGTCAGGATGTGCCTCATAGTACGTAACTCTAAGGAAACCATATCTAGAGTTAACATTTTTAGCTTGACCCATAAAGACTTCATGAAAGGGATTGAGGAAAAATAACTTTCGATATTTGTAAGACATAGAGATGAGATTTGAGGCAAGGTTAAAGGGCTTTTTATGTACATATATGTGTGTCATATATATAACCACATACGTATATGTTTGTATATATAAAATATAACACATGCAAAGTTTTATACATAGGTAGGCATGTGTATATGTTTATATATGTGTGCATGTTTATATGGTATAATAAATACATCACAATGACAGTAATCGTATTTGAAAGCAAAATGAGAAAACTGACAGAAATCTTGGGAGTGATTTTTGAGGAACCAGTGACATTTTAAATATATTCATATAGACCTTTAAGTTTTCCTTGAAAACCAGAGTAATCTAAGCAAGACGTCTTTATTTCCCTGTGTGAAATAAAGACAAGCAGTGGTGTCTTAGAAGAGACTCAGTGCACTCTTAACCTCACATTAAACTTGTATTTTAGGATAATTTTTTGAAAGAATACATCAAAGCATGTGAAACTGGTGCCTAATTATATTGTCATTAGTATACAGTAGATAGTGTTATCATTCTGCATAAAGCACTATGAAATGAGTACGTGAAGAATATTTAATTACGTGGGTGAGCGAAATAATAAAGGAAAATTGCTAGTTAATTGCTTTTCTTAGAAATGCTGTTAGGGGTGGTAGTTGCCCAGCAACATGATTCATCCTAAAGAAATATGCTGTTGGGCTGCTTTCTGCAGAATTATTCTGGGGAAACTAGGAGGGAGAACTAGGACTTGTTGGTACAGATTTCATTCTTTATTCTCTGTAATGTGCCACTGCCTCTGGGAAGCCTTCCCTGACTTCAGCTGAAAGAACTTTCTATGAGCCCTGAATACTTTGCCTGTACCTCTATCTAGTATGCTTCTCAGCACATGGTATTTTAATTATTATTCCATGTGTTTCTTTCCCCTTCCAAACTGGGAAATTATTAGACACATGACTGTGTATTATTCTTCCCAAACCCTAGCTCAGGGTCTGGCACAGAATAGATGCTTGATGCAGGTTGTAGGGTTGAAAAGTCTCTTCTCATAGAATCAAAGGCAGTGGCTGGGGAAAGTGGGTGTGAGCCAAAGGTTCTCCCATTTTGTCCTTTCGGGAGCATCTGAAACAGTCTCATTACCTTTAAAAAGAATCTCCTGAAGAAATTCAGTCTGTTGACAAACTTTGCTTCCTTCTTTCCCTTTTTCTTTTTTTTTTTTTTTTCAATATATGAAGTTTATTGTCAAATTGGTTTCCATACAACACCCGGTGCTCATCCCAAAAGGTGCCCTCCTCAATACCCATCACCCACTTTTCCCTCCCTCCCACCCCCCCATCAACCCTCAGTCTGTTCTCAGTTTTTAAGAGTCTCTTATTCTTTGGCTCTCTTCCACTCTAACCCCCCCCTTTTTTTTCCTTCCTCTCCCCCATGGGTTTCTGTTAAGTTTCTCAGGATCCACCTACCCTATGACCCAGCAATAGCACTGCTAGGAATTTACCCAAGGGATACAGGAGTGCTGATGCATAGGGGCACTTGTACCCCAATGTTTATAGCAGCACTCTCAACAATAGCCAAATTATAGAAAGAGCCTAAATGTCCATCAACTGATGAATGGATAAAAAAATTGTGGTTTATAGACACAATGGAGTTCTATGTGGCTTCCTTCTTTTTCTAAATGAAGAAGAGAGCGAGAGAGAGGGAGGGAGGGAGGGTGGGGGGAAGAAATGCATTTTCTCTTCTTTACATTTCATCTCATTAGAAAAACATCACTTGGAGGGTATGACTATTTAGAACGATAGAACCATCTATAATTCGGGATCAGTTGTCTTTTGTGGATGATTTACATTATCTTAAATACTCTAAACATGTCTTTTGATCTTCCCCATTTACTCTAATGTGTTATAGATTTGGGTGTGTGTGACAGGAGGAAAGGAAAGTGTAAGTGTTCTACAAAGTAGTTGAACCTATTGCCTTCTTAATATAAAGTCCTAGGATCCTAAGAAAAAGTATATAAAAACTTTCTCTCGAATCATTTTTCTTGTATGCATTGCAGACTTGGGCACCCATCTATTCTCAAGGGTGCATATCTAATGGGGACATGCCTCATAAAAAAATCTAATTTGGAGTCAACAGGGAAGAGGTAGCCCCACATAATATTTAAGAATGTGAATGTACACATAATGTTTAAGAATGAGAATGAGAGGGGCGTCAGGGTGGCTCAGTTGGTTAAGCATCTGACTTCCGCTCAGGTCATGATCTCATACTTTGTGAGTTCAAGTCCCGCGTTGGGCTCTGTGCTGACGGCTCAGAGCCTGGAGTCTGCTTCAGATTCAGTGTTTTCTTGTCTCTCTGCCCCTCCCCCAATCGTGCTCTCTCTCCTTCTCAAAAATAAACATTTAAAACATTTTTGGAATGAGAAAATGAATTTTATTAAGGAACTCATGCCTTTTATCAGGAAAAAAGCAGAAGGTTGAAAAAAAAAGTCAAAAAAGTAGAACCACAGGTGGTTTATCATTAAAAATAGAGGAAAATAAAAGTTAGATTCTGAAAGTATCTGTTAAGGATCAGTTGCAGATAATAAGAAGTGAAATAGTTGCTTAGAAAACACGTATCAGTCCTTCCCTCTCTGCCTGTCTCTTGCAGACTAAAATGAACACTTGGGGTAACACTTAAGGAGGAAAGTAGGAAAATGAGAGCATATAGCTGACACACATACATGTACACGTGACGAGGCTTTAACGGTAGAGAGGTAATTGTCGATGGATTGCTTTGGAGCTCACCTCTGTTAGAGTTGATCTGGATCCCAGCCTTCCTTCTCTCTCTTTTTTTTTTAAGTAATCTCTACACCCAGTGTGGGGCTCAAACCTACAACCCCTAGATCAAAAGTCACACATTCTACCGACTGAGCCAGCTAGGCACTCCCCTGGCCTTCCCTCTCTAAATCAGTGCCTGGCTCCTTACCCCAGATGTGTGTGTGTGTGTGTGTGTGTGTGTGTGTGTGTGTGTGTGTGTGTGGTTGTGTGTTAACAGAGACAAAAATTGAGATAAAGACAAAGTTAGAAAGTAACAGTGGCATAGAAGATGGGAAGAGATATTTGTTCATTTTTTCCTACCATGTATCGATTATATCCCGGTTGATATTATATGAAAAGGACAAGAAAATGAAATGCCAAATGGTTTAATGTATAAATTCCTAAGCATTTTTTTTAAATTTCAGAGATTTATTTTGAACCAGGCTTAATGTCAAAACTTTTCTAACCACATTTGGCTTTAGACTTGCATTGGGATTTCATGTCATTTTCACTTTTCAGTTTCTTAAAATATATGAAATATCTATAATTTGTAGCTAACAGCTCCTATGGAATACTGTGATAGTCTGGATTAAAACCACTACATTGGAAAAAATAAATTGGCACAACAGTGTGTCAAACGAAGATCCTTCTCTGGGCTTTTCATTCCCCATATATTTGTGTTTTTTTTTTTAATTTTTAATGTTTTATTTAATTTTGAGTGGGGGAGGGGCAGAGAGAGACAACACACACAGAATTTGAAGCAGCCTCCAGGCTCTGAGCTGTCAGCACAGAGACTGACACGGGCTCAAACCCACGAGCCATGAGATCATGACCTGAGCTGAAGTCAGACACTTAACCACTGAGCCACCCAGACACCCCTCCCATGTATTTGTTTTATTTAGTGACCCATATATTTAAGATGTTTCTAAAAAGAACGTAACTTGATATATCAGTATGATAATAAATGAGCATCCTTTGTTTAATTTGGCTTGTTTCCATTCCATCCCTGTAGCACAGACTTTATTTTTTATAATTTTATAGATAAGGAAACCAAGACCCATAAAGTTTAAGCAGCTTTCCTAAAAGCTCACTGCTGGCCACCTCAGTGAATGACCTGTCTCCTTCCACTACAAGGCACTGCTGAGTATCAGTCCTAAGTCATTTGAAGCTTGGATCAGTCCTAAGTCATTTGAAGCTTGGAGTCATGCAGTCCAGGACTTTTGCTAATTCAGCTGATGATGGGAATGGCAATCATGAACAGATACTATTGTTTCCACTTAAGCTGATTATGGCTTTAATTTCATATTTTGTTTTTTTCCCTCTTTAGTACATTCTGATTGCAAATCTGGAAAGTTCTTTCTTAATAAGCTAAATTGCCAGGCTTATGCTCCAAAGTAGTTTTTTAAAGTTTATTTATTTATTTTTGAGAGAGAGAAAGAAAGAGCACACAAGAGAGGATCAGAGAGAGAGGGAGAGAGAGAATCCCAAGCAGGCTCCAAGCTGTCAGCCCAGAGCTTGATGCGGGGCTCAAACTCACGAACCATGAGATCATGACCTGAGCCAAAACCAAGAGTTGGATGCTCAACAGAGTGAGCCATGCAGGTGTCCCTAAAGCAGTTTTTGAATTATTTTGCAGTACATGTATAATTAGTAGGGGTCATTGTTTAACCCACAAATTTGACCCCTTACTTCCTATTTTAAAAGACACGTAATGTCACAAAGATGATTTATGGTGATGAGGGTAGTCGTTGTTCCTAAGCTCCTTCATCTTGGAGTTGAAGCAGTGTTCTGACCCTTACTTCAAAGCTCCTATAGTTTTCCCAGCAGGTTAGTAGAAGAAAATGTTATCTGGGTTTCTTGGCAAAACTTTTAGACCTAAGGCTTCATAGTTTTTTTTAGTTTCCATCTGCAGACATGAAGATGCTCCCACTCCTTGTCTCTTTGTTTCCCCTCTCATCCTTGCCAGATCCCAGCTGGGGATAGTAGACAGTGGCACTTGTTTCTTACTATTGACATTAGAGGCGGTGTCTGTCCATTCAGGAGAGGACCTGTGGACTTAGAGGTAATTCAGTGGGGGATGATCCAATGCCAAAGCCAATAAGCATATTTTCTCTTCAGCTTTGACTCTAGTGTGCAAGACTCAGAATATCGCCATTTACTTACCTGGTAGGATCTCCATTACATGCTTGGCTTCAGAGGTGTCATACATGGGACGGACTCTATTGCTGGCTTACTTCCATGCCAGTGTACCTGGCTCCGGATATAAATCACGTTTGGTTAAAAGCACTTATGACAGTCTTGTTGCTCCTTGCCAGTGACTTGTTTGGATGAGCATATGAACCTGTTCTGGAAAATAATCTTTAGGTAATACACTAGGAAAATCCTATTGTCGTTGAAAACAGGGTGCTGTGATACTTATCTTAGACCTTGAGGAAAAATATTAAATACATACTGAGGATGGTGGAGCAGAAAATTTGAAGGAGCCTGCATCCTGATGACATCATTGAGCCACTGATTCAATGTTGGGATGGCTTTTCTCTGGTCTTTTTGTTAAGTAATGTCCCTGTGGCTTAAGCCCACCAGTCGGGTTTTCTGTTACTTGCAGCTAAAACTACTCCTAAGTGATAGAATATCCTAAAAGGGAATTGTATATTACATTTTGCTTTTCATAACTTAATTTCATGCTACAGAAGTTCTTACACTATAATTAAAAGTACAGTTTAGTTCTCGCCCGCCCCCACCCCCCACCCCCTGCCCCCTTGCTGAGCCAGCCAGCCTGGCCTCTCCCCTGAGGCCAAACTTCTGCACTGTCCCCACTGCACGAGGGAGAGTGCTCAGTGAGACCTGGCTTTCTCCAGGTTCCCGCGGGATGCTTCCAGATGCCAGACGTGGGTGGAGAATTGCAGGACAGCAGACTTAGAAGATAAAACACCCGATCCACTAAATAGACATTATTGATTACGTGCGAAACACTTTGAGACCTCTGTGATCTGTAGAACTGTGCATTTTGCAGAGGCATCGGCAAACTCAGGAATGATTGGGTTATTTTATTTGTCAAAATTAATTGAAGCAGATACTTGTGAAGTCATTGGGAGAGGCCTTACAGGACAGTTCTTTGAGATAATGCGATATCAACAATATTTGATCTTACCAGTCATTTGACCAGTCATTTGATAGTCATTTGTGTCTATCATAGTAGACAGAGAAAATGAATGAAAGAATTGAGTGAAGACTCAATTGGGTCCTGAGACTCTGAAACAGAAAAAAATGGATGAAACTTCTGAACAGGAACAAAAACATAAAAAAATAAACAACAGCAATGCTCAGAACCCCAGTGCAGAAGAAGGGGGTAAAGACCAGGATGAAGACATTTTACCTTTAACCCTTGAAGAGAAAGAAAACAAAGAGTACTTCAAATCTTTATGTGAAATTTTGATTCTTGTAGGAAAACAAGACATACCTGTGGACAGACATGAAACTGATGAGCCCCCAGAGGGTCTCTTTACTCCTGGTAACTTTCAAGCACTGCTGGCATGCGGTGTAAATTCCGGAGAAGAGGTTCAAGAAAGCTCTTTGAGACAACAGCAGTTAATGCATTGTTCTGCTCGAAAACACAGCAGAGGCAGATGCTAGAGGTCTGTGAGAGCTGCGTTCGGGAGGAAACCCTCAGGGAAGTGAGAGACTCCCACTTCTTTCCATCATCACTGATGATGTAGTGGACATAGCAGAGGAAGAACACTTGCCTGTGTTGGTGAGCTTGGTTGAGGAGTCTCATAACCTGAGAGAGGACTCTGTGGCCTTCGTGCCTCACGAAGCTGATCCAGAAAGTTTGGCTGTGAAATTTCACACCGCGGTAATTGAGAAGTGGGGACTGAATGTGGAATGTTGTCATGGCCAGGCTTAACGCTGTGTCCAATGGATTTTCTTCCAAAATGAAAGTTGTTGCTTCTGGACTTTAGAGAAATATCCCCAAGCTGTCTACACACTTTGCTGTGCCTGTCCCTTAAATACATGGTTGGCAAAATCCGTGCCTGTTGTGGGAGTATCTGTTGTATTAGGAATAATTGAGGAAGTCCGTTCTTCCTTCCATCGAACTGTACAACTGCTTTTAGAGCTTGACAGTCTCATTTCTGTCCTCTTCCAGAGCAGTGAGGAAAAAGGTAAAGAAATGAGGGAAATTTGCCATTCTTAGTGGACAGGCAGGCACAATGGTTTTGAAATTTTAAAAGACCTCCTACAAGCACTTGTTTTATGGTATAGTTTAGATGGTATAGTGATACAAACATTAGATGGAATAACTATTTAGCTGGTTGAGCATTTGTACTCTGTAGCACAGTAACAGATTTTGATTTCATTGTTACCATTGTTGTTCTTAAAAATGTTCTATCTTTTACAAGAGCCTTTGGGAAAAATCTCGAGGGCAAACCTCCAATGTCTTCTTTGCCACCGGTAGCTTGGTTGCAGTGCTGTATTCACTAAATGAAGTGATGGAAATATTGAAGTTGATCATGAATTTTGGTCTGCCGAAGCCACAAATTTGGCAACTAAACTTGATATTCAGCTGAAACTCCCTGGGAAGTTCCGCAGAGCCCCCAGCAAGTTAATGTGGAATCGCAGCTAACCTCTGAGAGAGTTACTATAAAGTAACTTTACTTTACTATAAGAAACTCTACATGTCCCAACAGTGGAACGCATTATTCAGGAACTGAAAGGTACATTCTCAGAACAGCACTTCAGAGCTCTTAAATGCTTATCTCTGGTACCCTCTGTCATGGGACAGCTCAAATTTAATACATCGGAGGGGCACCATGCTGACATATACAGGAGTGACTTACCCAACCCCGACACACTCTCAGCTGAGCTGCTTTGTTGGAGAATCAGGTGGAAACACAGAGGGAAAGATATGGAGCTTCCATCCACCATTTATGGAGCCCTGCATCTGCAAGACATCAAGTTTTTTCCTAATGTTTATGCATTGCCAAAAGTCCTATATGTTCTTCCTGTGATGAAGGCTGAGAATGAATGCTATAAAAATGGGCAAAAGCATCTCAAAGCGTACCTGAGGAACATTTTGACCGATCAAATATCAAGTATCTTGGCTTTGCTTAACATAAATTTTGATATAAAACATGACCTGGATTTAATGGTGGACACCTATATCAAACTCTATACAACTAAGTCAGAGCTTCCTACAGATAACTCAGACACCATTGAAAATACCTAGGAGACTTTTAAAGTAGGCTCTCTCTTATGTTTGATATTTGGAAAAATCTGTAAGAAATTTGAAAACATCTTATGAAAAGCTGTCACATGTATGTATGCCACTTAATCACTGAATATCTTGACCCGTCAACCTCTCATTGAGTCCATTAGTCATTGGTGATCTGCCTACTTAAATGGCCCCTGTTGGAACTCTTATGCTTTGGAGACATAACTGTTCTTCCAGAAGATAGCATTGAAAGTGCCACATTACACTTCTGTGTGATCTCTGCTAATCGTGCTTTGGAATTGTTTTAGTGAGGTCATTTTAGACACAACATTTATTATCACTGGATCCAGTTGTCAGGTATTGAGTTATCAGTTCTTGGAAGAAATAGATTTTGAAGAGGTGTGGGAGAAAGGAATACATTGTATAAAATGTTACGATGAAGCTCACAAGTGACCTGGAGTGTGAAGTTTGTTAAAAATCTGTAATGGACAGTTAAGAGAGTTACCAGACAGCCAGAGAGAGATATATATATAGAGAGAATGGAGAACAGGTGAGCTTGCCAAGCAAGAATTTCAGTGTAGATTTTGTCTTTATCAAATGAACCTAAAGGAACAAGTTACAGTTACAGTTTGAATGGGCGAGCCTGCCATTGTTGGTGCACATTAGGTTGTTGCTGTTTGTAGTCCTTTGTTGAGCCTACATCTTCATAAGCTTTTTATCAGGTGTTTGTTGAACACCTCTATTTCATGGTCAAGATCAGAGGCCATGGATACTGACAACTGATTTGTCTGTTTTCCTCCATCTTTTTCACGACTATATCTACTGCCTCATCTTGATTTATAAGAAAACCTGGAAAACGTACAAAAACAAGTGTTTTTTGGTGTATCTAGGAATAATACAGAAAATATTGCTGTTATTTTTGGTGAAGAAAATCAATTTTGTAGAGTTTATTTCAATAAAATGTGAATTTTACTTAAAAAAATAGAAGTACAGTTTGTTCACACGACAAATGGCATAATCTCATAACAAAATCAATAGACAGGGCACTTGAATATTATGTTAAGAAAGTAGGCAAGAAATTAATTTAGCAAATACATAATGCATAAATGTGCCTTATTGGTTCAATGCCAATTATCTTTAATTCATAAAATTATCCAAGCTTAATTATCATCCTCCTATATCATATTAACATCAGTATTTATAATAGCAAATTTTTATATGCCGACATTTGTAGGTCAGTTGAAATATTGATGCATACATAAAGCAAGGCTATAAGTTGAATGTATTTAAAATAATATGGCACCGGTGCAAGCAGATGTGAGGGTTAATTCTGGAAAAGCAGGCCCCAAATTTAACAGATTACTTACAGTGCTAGTGTGGGTGACCCAGGGTATTTTTCCTTTCTCTGCCCAACTTTGCTCTGGTGAAGAGCCAGGGAATCAGAAAATACTTAGAGACCCTAGGATGAGGAGAATTAGGAAAAAATGTGGGAGGATTGAATATGCCATTAACTAGATACTGGTATGTAAGTATTTGAACCTCCACTATATGTATATTTTCTCAAGGTCAGCTCACATATTACTTAGGAATGCCTGGCATCGGTACAGTAAATAGAACATCTAGGTCCCTGATGTTCAAGTGCTGAAACAACAGTTGTTCTTAGGCCAGCACATTCTCATCGTGCACAAAAGCAAACCCAAGTCTTTAAGGGATTATTAGAGGAAGGATATTATTTTCTCAGTGACTCAAAGCCAGCTGTGAGGGCCTTTAGTGCAGTTTATGCGTCTTCTGCCTCCCTCTCTTCCACCTTTGGCATGTCTACAATTGGATGAAGTGCTTTTCCTGCAATGGCAATCACTATTAAATCCATTAGCTGGAAACCAAAATGTTTCCCTAATTGTTTAAAGTCTCATTGCGAAAAGGAAGTTTCTATTGATTGCAGTATGAGGGGAAACAATCCCAAGTTCATCATTTTTTTCCCCTTTTTATAAACACAGCCAGATGAGATGGACATATTCAAAATCATCAGATTTACTTCTCCAAAGATTCTCGTTCACCCCTAGAAGTTTCTAGTCTGGGTTTCTTTGTGCCCATTCTTTATTTTGTATTTGCTGACCACTTTCTCTCAGTTTTCTTTTTGGCCTTATCTTGTGTGCTGTACATCTTTGCCTTGTCTTCAGTTTTGTAATTAATTTACAATTATTTTTAATGGCAGTTCTTTTAAAAAATTAGTTGGCTGGACCGTACTCCTGGAATACGGCACTTTTTCTCTTTTCTTCAACAGACATTTCAGCTACTCTCAAGCACTCACTTTTAGCCATTGCCCAACATTTGGAATCCTGATGATGCCTTTCTTTGGACGTGTCCCTTAGGTACGTATACCCAGTTCTTAGAACAGTGCCTGACACTTAAAGGGTGACGCTTAATTCCTTCTTAATGAATGCAGAAATTCAGGTGTGATTTATTTATTTATTTTTTAATCTCACCAAAAACTCACTTTGACCGAATAAATGGACCCAAAATGAAAGAAAAAAATAAAACAGTCAGCATGAGGACTTCCACTGTGGTCACATAGCATCTTGTTTGGTTTAGATTCTCAGCCTCTTTGACAAAACTTTTCTTCTCTCCTCACTGAACCAGAGATGTTGGACAATTTCTGAGCAAAGAGAAAAAAATGTTGTTCACTTAGAAGTGCTTATAATCTGATTAACCTAAATCCCAATAAATGTGACATTACCAGCCAAAATGCTTTACAACTTTGATATTTGTAAATGGGAGCTACAGACAAATCTTACTAAACCTTTTTAGATTCTGGTTGTATAGATTCTGGCTGTATTATTCCCACTGAATGAAATTTCATCTTGCATATAGAAAACTTAAAAGGCTGCTAGTCCAGAACGTTTCCATAGGGGTAATGAAAATTATGGAATGGCTGAAGACTGGATTTAATTGTATACTTAGCAGGCTAGTATTTAATTTCTCCTGAGGTCATTAATTATATAGCTTATCACATTGAGAGAAATTGCCGTCTTTGATAATATAAAATTGAATTTCATTTGATAATCACGATGAAGTACAGACTATCAAGTGTGCATTCCTTTTCCATGGTGTTGACATTCAGGTGTCGTCAGTTTTCTTAGTGCTTTAAATTATATGGTGGAGTGGCTGCCAAAATACTTGAAAGGAGAATAAATAGATTTACTGACTCAAATTTGGCAGTAATTTTGCAGGAATGAGGATAGGCCGTTACAACATTCTAATCACAAAACTCCAAAGGGTTTCAGTGTAATCTTTATGTTTTAAGTACTGTTTAGTTGTTGGACTAAGATACCGTGTGCTCCTGTGATTGTCTTTGAGCTTTGTGCACTGGGCAATCCTTTAGCATGATCAATCCAGAGGGGTGAAGAGGGATGAATTAGCTATCTTTTTAGCTATTTCCCAGAAACAATCCCTAGAAACTAGAGGAAAAGTTTTCTAAAGGATTGGTGATAGGTAGTTTGGTCCCACCGAGTGGCTATAGTTCCAAAGTTGGTACCTTAAATGACACGTGTGTTCTATTTCCTTGGTGTTAGCTATGAGAATTGCTATACAGAGTTTTCAGACTTGGGACATTGGGAGCAAACAGAACAAAATGGAGAGCCACTTCCTTCGCTTTATTAGATCCGAGTTTTCTGAGGCTGTAGCAATGTATCTTTTTGTTAAATTTGTTTAATTATGCTCTTTGTTTGTAGTGCCTACCCATTGCGTGGCAATTTCCTTAAGGTCAAAGACTGTCTCAATCCATATAACCCATAGCAGAAAACCAGTAGGCTTACCAGGTTCTTACCTGATGTTTTTCTGGATAGGCTGTTATTTTAACTTTCAGTTTGGTAAGTCAAAAGTAAAAAACTAGATGGCAGTGGATTTTAAAGGTGGATTTTAAAATATTATCAATAGTTTCTTCTCAATGCTCCTAGGACAGAGACAGGATTTGGGGCTGACCATTTCTGTGTCCTGGGAGGGATTCTTTTGTGGGCACTCTGAGTCATGCAGGTGTGAATCAAGTCAAACTAAGTCGCATGTATTGATTTCTTATTATGTGCGGCACTTTTCTAAATGGTAGTAACTCATTTAAGCCTCATAACAACCTTGTGATATAGGTACTAAATACTAACTTCATTCTATGAATGAGGAAACTGAGGTACAAGTCATACAGTGTAAGGGGTAGACCTGGGATTTGAGACCAGGAAGTCAGGCTGCAGAGCATATATTTACAGACTGTCACAACTACTTCCTTATATGTCTTGGAATGGTTCCCAACAGTGCCAAAGGAATCCAAAAGCACTTATTTCAGACAAGGATTTTGAATGTTATGTTTTCTAATGTAAAAAGCCATCCTATGGAAGAAGCCATATCTCTTCAGAACCTCTATGTATGTAATGTATGGATGTATGTACATATCTATGTAATCTACTTACTGTGGTAGGCAGAATAGTGCCCACCCAGAGATGTTTATGCCCTAATCTTGAAGGCTGTGGATATGTTATGTTACATGGCAAGGGTGAATTAAGGTTGCAGGTGGAATCAAGATTTCTAATGCGCTGACCTTAACATTCGGAGACTATCCTGAGTTATTTGGGAGGACCCAGTGTGAAAGTGGAATTGGGAGTCAGAAGGGCATTAGAATCATAAAATAGGAGAAAGATTTGACCAGCCATTGCAGTCTTTACAGATGGAAAGAACCACAAGCCTAGAATTGTGACTACCTTTTAGAAGCTGTATAGGCAAAGAAATGGATTCTTCTTCTATAACCTCAAGAAAGAATTGCAGCCCTGCTACATTTTGATTTTAGCTCTGTGAGACCCATGCCAGACTTCTGACCTCCAGAACTATAAGAAAAGAAATTTGTGTTGTTTTAAGACATGAAGTTTGTGGTAATTTTTTATATTGGCAATAGGAAAGTAATATACTTACTTATTTACCATAAGTGAGGAATTGGTAATTTCTTTGGTGGGTTGGGAGATAGGGCTTGGGGGTTTTTGTTAATGATAGGAGACAAAAAAAATCTAAGAATCTCTAGGTCAACTAAGAGCTGACCTCAGAATTTTTTATTCAAAAGTTAACTATAAATTTACTAAGATTAGGTCAGTGTTGTGCAATATTTATGATTTTTCTGAATTCTCAACACATGAACATCGTTCAAGATTGAAAAAGTGTAGAAGAACATAAAACGGTAAGCATGTGTGTGCTTTTCAAAATTTGCTTCTTCAGGGTCCCAGGACAGAAACAGGATTTTACGTTGTTTTTGTCTCATCACCTAGGATTTTACCTTATCGCTAAGCTACCTACCTTCTCTCCTCAGAGGCATCACTAACATCAGTTTCTTCTAGAAATGTTTCATGTCTCTATGAGCATATATTTATGTATAGTCTTTTCCTCTTAAATAACAGTAACATACAGGCCTTTGCATTTATTTCTATCTTAAATTCAGAAAAAAAAATTTATGATAATTAAAAACAAGCAAAACAGAATGTTAACGAAGTTGGTGGGAGGGGAACTGTGCATGATTTTCCACATTTATGTATTCCATGAATTGAAATATATCCAGGAGAGGCAATAGTTGACGGTATATTATGGCTTATGTAAAACAGGTACTCAAAATGTTATATGATGAACTAATGAATACGTATGAGATGACTGGGTAGCCAAGCTAAGATTTCATCCGCAGGCTTCTTGCAGAAATTCCTGGGGAAGAGAACATGAATACCCAGGATATAAGTTCTGACTGAAACGTGACTCTTCTGTCTTAGGGTTTAGATCTTTGAAACCTGAATGGCAAAGGTAGAAGGTGAGGGCAAAAGCAACCTGTCATTTCAAAGCTGCAGGTGTATCTGCATGAGCTGGAGACTCGAACACACCTTCAGCAGAAAGAGTTCTTTAGTTAGGGAAACCACAGGACTGGGGTAGTTGGTTTTATAATTACAGAGCTTTGCTCATAATTAGAACAGTGTATGTTTGACAGCCATAGCTCTCAGTAGCTAAACTGCTCTACGTCACATTGTTGGAAGGTGTTTATGTTCTAGTCAGAGCTGGATCTCTGAAGACACCATGCCCTTTAGGTAATTTCTAAATTTACTGATACAGAAATACTTACTCTTGTGAAAATATTTTGTGTGTACTCATTTTTTCCAAGTGAAGTTAGTAGCTGAGCTTTGGAAAGGTTGGAGATGGGAAGATGACACCCTACCCAGCATCTTGGATTGGCTTAGATGAATGATGGATTTTGTAGGGCTCTGGATATAGCATATTGCTTCCAGCTCCAAGTGATATTGTACAGCCTAAGAGTGGGTGGAGGGCTTTTCATCTCACCTATGGCACAGAGCCCAGGAGCTTTCTGGCATCAAAGGACTACAGACCACATCTTTGGCATGGGCATTCGCATTCTCACGGTGGGCATCATCTGCAGTGGCAGCTAGGGAGTCCTTCAAGAAGCTTTGTAAGCATAGTTACACAAACTCATACACATCATCATACATATGTGTAGGATTCTTTATATTTTGTATAAACCAAAGTGTACTAGACATAACGTTTTGCTCACTTGTACATTGTTTATCTTAAAAGAAGGAATTGTCAGGGTGCCTGGGTGGCTCAGTCGGTTAAGCGTCCAACTTGATTTCAGCTCAGGTCATGATCTCACAGTTTGTGGGATCGAGCCCCACGTCAGGCTCTGCACTGACAGCATGGAGCCTGCTTGGGATTCTCTCTCCTCTCTCTTGGCCCCTCCCCCACTCACTCTCTTTCTCTCTCTCAAAATAAATTAAAAAACTTAAAAAAAAGAAGGAATTGTCAGCCAAAAAAAAAAAAAACCAAGGATTTGAAAGTTGATAATGATTAAAAATGTCAGTAACTCAAATTGCTTGAACAATTACTTTGTACCAGGTACTATGTGCTTTATGTGTCTTTGCTCATTAATCTGCATAGTTGCTCAGCAGAGGTTCATAGGTACCTCACAGAGTAAGGAGCTTCCTGGCTGTAGATGTTTTTAAGCAGATATTGGTGACCATTTGCTCCAAATGTAATAGAGAAGGTTCCTTCTTTGGGGGTAAGTCAGAAGAGGTGATTGCTAGACCCTTTCCAAGTGTCAGTGCTTAGGACTCCACCAGTTAATGATTGAATGCAGGGCGGGGTTATTTGGAGTGCTCAGTAATGTTTGCCAAGGACCAATGAAGACTTGAGTTTCTCTCTTGCCTCTGGGTAATGATTGGTGCAGGTTAGAGGTGATGAGGGCAGTCCCTGCATGCTGCTCTCATTGAACTGAATCCAGTGCAGGGTGGCTCGCTCTGTCTTCTAGACTGAGTGCGTGACCTTGATTAAATCAGGTTATAGAACAAATTGGAGGTCTGTAGAGAAGCTGTCTTATTTTTTCTACGACCTCTGAGGCTTCTTCAAGTAACAGATACGCATCCAGACTTTTATCCTTTACGTGAGCTTCATCGCTGAGCTACAAGGATGGCTTAAAATGGCAAGTTTAGGTCATCCGACTACTCAATTGGTGCTTTCTGAAAAACAGTTCTATCAGAGGAGTAGGCTATTAATTGCTTCATTAATCCATCAGTGATTTCTTTGTCAGGAACCATTCTAAATGCTTGAAAAATAACTTCCTCTTTGGACGGATAATCACATAAAGAAACAGCTGGGTGCTATATTAGCACTGCAATGGAGATGGGGGCAGATGTGGTAACATCAAGGAGGAATGACGTTTAGTGACGGAGGTGTCACGGTGGCAGTCATGCCTCAGCTGGGATGTGAAGGATGAATAGGATTTCACCAGGCAAAGAAGAGAAAGAAGATAATTCTGTTCGGGGAGGTGATAGCTCTGTGGCTTGAAGCTCTGAGAGGGAAGGGCACACTGCCGATGGGGGGATGGTCACAGCTTCAGCAACGTGGGGGTGGGGAAGGTGGGGTGTGTTCATGCTGGAACAGTGTGTGATACTGTGTGCTAGTAGAATAAGAGGTGAAGCTGTGTAACTGAAAAGCTGAACATCGAGAAAGAAGGAGCCTACATAAAAGCCAGGCAGAGAATTAAAACAAAACAAACAAAAAACCCCCACATGTTAAAAAAAATACATCTTGACTCATAATTTTATTTTTTACTTTATAAGTTTTTATTTAAATTCCAGTAGTTCACATATGGTGAATATTAATTTCAGGTGTACAATTTAAGTGATTCAACACTTGCATACAACGCCCAGTGCTCATCACAACGAGTGCACTCTTTAATCGTCATCACTGGGGCTGCCTGGGTGGCTCAGTCGGTAAAGCGTCTGACTTTGGGTCAGGACATGATCTCAGGGTTCAGGAGTTTGAGCCCCGCGTTGGACTCTGTGCTGGCTCAGAGCCTGGAACCTGCTTTGGATTCTGTGTCTCCCTCTGTCATTGCCCCTCCCCTACTCATGCCTTCTCTCTCTCTATCTCTCTCTTTCTCAAAAATTCATTAAATTCTCTCTCATTCTTAAAAAAACATTAAAAAAATTAATTATCATCACCTATTTTACGCATATCCTCACCCACCTCCACTCTGGCAACCATTAGTTTGTTCTCGATAGTTAACAGTCTGTTTCTTGAGGGGCGCCTGGGTGGCTCAGTTGGTTTCATCTGACTCTTGATTTTGGCTCAGGTCATGATCTCACAGTTGGTGGGTTCGAGCCCTACATCAGGCTCTGCACTGACAGTGCGGTGCAGAACCTACGTGGGGTTCTCTCTCCCTCTCTCTCTGTTCCTCCCTCCCCGACCGCCCCCCCCCCCCCGCCCTTGTGCTCTCTCTCTCAAAACAAATAAACTTTTTTTTTAAAGAGGCTGTTTCTCAGTTTGACCCGTAATTTTAAATGATAGACCATGGTTATTGATTTTAGGCATTCCCAGGGGTAAGTAAAGATGGGCCGCAACAGTTGCCTAGAAAATTGACGTTTGAAAAAATCGTTTTAATGTTTATTTATTTTTGAGAGAGAGAGAGAGAGAGAGAGAGAGCTGGGGAGGGGCAGAGAGAGAGGGAGACATGAATCCGAAGTAGGCTCCAAGCTCTGAGTTGTCAGCACAGAGCCCAATGCAGGGTTTGAACTCACGAACCGTGAGACCACAACCTGAGCTAATTTCTGACACTTAACTGAGCCACCCAGGCACCCCCAAAATTGACAGTTTTGTGTGAACAAGTTAGGAGCCCAGCTCAGAATGTGAACTGGAACCCCCAGACATCTGAAACAGCAAGCAATTTTTGCACCTGCAAACCAAATTTCAGTCTTCACATACAGGCAATGAAAAGGAGATTTTTTATATATTTATTTATTTATTTTTGTTAGCCACATCCGCACACACAAGATAGTGATTTCCATCTGTGGTGTTACTTTAAATGAAAATGGAGCTTCCTGCTCAGAGCTCAGAGGTGTGCTTTTGGTGAGCGTCATCTGCCATGCTCTGTGACATCTCACTCACAGAGACTGACCCAAGCTCTGTCAGTGTCTGTGAGTGGTCCAAGCATTTCATTCCCATGCCAGATGGTGAGCACCTTCAGGAGAAGGATCACATCTTAGGGTTCTCTGTAGCTTGAATACATTTGCCTTACATGTTAACTGAATAGCTGAATGAATTCTATTCACAGGCCATCCCGGAGAACCTATGAATAGTCTGATCTTCGGTTTTGCCACTGACCAGAACCACCCTCCTTGTCCAGGCTGACATTGACAGGCCCTAATTTTGCCTCTGTGACCTGTTTTTTTTAATGTTTATTTATTTTTGAGAGAGAGGCAGAACACAAGCAGGGGAGGGACAGAGAGAGAGAGAGAGAGGGAGACACAGAATCCGAAGCAGGCTCCAAGCTCTGAGCTGTCAGCACAGAGCCCAATGCAGGGCTCAAACCCACAAACCACGAGATCATGACCTAAGCTGAAGTCAGATGCTTAACTGACTGAGCCACCTCTGTGGCCCATCAAAAAAAATAAATTCACCTAGAGACTAATGTTCAAAGTTCCCTGTTTCAAGCCATGGAACAGTAGTCATTTGATTAAAAAGCCAGTGGTTAATTAAAGTGCTAAAGACTTTCTTTGGGAAGGCTCATCTCCATTGTAGACCTCTGCAGGGTCCTCCTATCTCTTTCCTGAAGAGCACCCTTTACCTTACCCTTCTCTAGTAGAATCTGCAAACTTTGCATCCCATCTAATTTTACCCATCTCTTTGTCCATTCCCTTAGGGTCTTGCTCTCTGAGTTGGCTAATGGCTAAAGTCATCTGTGCCCAGCGCTAGAGTCTGGAAGTTCAACTTGAATTTTGATAGGGACTTGGCAGAAACAGGGAATTGACTCAAAAGAAAGAGAGAACATTCTGGGACTTTTGACCTTTCTCAGATCAAGTACCCATCCGGACCTGGATTCAGAGGCAGCTCAGAGTAACTCAAACTCTCTTTAGGTGCCTCAAGTGAGAAATAGCCAGATGGTGAGCAATTCTCTGAAACCAGATAGAAACTGAGAACAGTGAAATGATTCTTTCTCCTCCCACTACTGGCTGGGAGTTTATTTAAACACACACACACACACACACACACACACACACACACACACACACACGTAAGAGCAGGAGACTAATTGTGAATGAAATAAAGAACATCAAAAGAATCTTCCTAATTAGCTTAAATACTGATTGTTACCATTAGAAAATGAGTCAGCCTAAAAACACATGTAATTGCAGTCTTCCTGTGTTGTGGGAAGCCTAGAGACTGAAGAACTACATTATTAGCAGGAAAGGACAGGCCATGGTGACATCCATCATAAAGAAGAGATGGTTTTTCCAGCACTGACTGTGGCATGTGACATTTGCTTGACTGAATGCAAAGCATTTGATGCCCAGGAGGCTGGTAGTCGTCCCTACACAGCCAGTACATGAGTGGCAAGCACATATTACCACTCCTGCTTGGCAAATGGGAAACCGAGGAACTGGAAATTGTAATAACTAGAATTGAAGTGAATCATCAAAGTTTAGGGCAAAGTTGTGAGAGAGACTTTGGTGCCCTATTTCTCTTGCTGTGCTCTTTTCCCTCCCTTCTCAATGCTTCTTTCTTATTGCACAGTTCTCCTATTTAAATTTTTCTTGGAGGTGAGCCTGGGTGGCTTAGTCTGTTAAGCATCCAATTCAGCTCAGGTCATGATCTCATGGTTCTTGAGTTCAAGCCCTGCATTGAGCCCTGTGCTGACATTTCAGAGCCTGGAGCCTGCTTCACATTCTGTGTCTCCCTCTCTCTCTCTACCCCTCCCCTTTTCACGCTCTCTCTCTAAAATAAACATATATTTTTTTTTATTTTCCTTGGAGAAACTGTGTGCTTTTTATACCTCTGTGTGAATGTTGATCATCATCCCCCTTGGAGAGGGCACTTGACTATTAACTCTTATCCCTAATAATGATACAAAACTTTTTCAAGGGGCCCTCCTAAACCCTAAATTCATAAAGAAATTACAAGCATCCATAATTAGCATGAATCTGGTAGAGGAGGAAGGTAGAAGAAACAAACTCTTTCCTGGTGCCCCTGACATCCTATCGCAGACCTGCCCTGTGTAAGGTGAGATATCTAGGAACAGGTGGAGTAGCAGAGAACAATTTGATTTCTTCTGATGATGCAAGTGTGAGTGGCTGACTTGCTAAGTTAACGAAAAGAGTATGTATTATGAGAAATTACTTGAGAAGTATGTGATGCCCAGATTGGGGATTATTGATTAGTAGAATTGTCTTAGTTCAATCAAAACACAATAAACAAAACCAATTTGTATGTCATTGCTTCTTCAAATATTTCTAATTATATGGCCCTGGGTAGGTATTTTAATCTTAGTAGTGCTGTGAACTTTTGGGCAGTCTTGTGAAGTCTATGGGCCCCTTTATAGAGTAGTACTTTTTTTTTTTTTGAGAGGGCGAGAGAGAGTGTGCACGTGTACCTGAGCAGAAGGGAGAAGGGCAGAGAGAAAGGGAGAGGGAGAGGATCTTAAGCAGGCTCCATGCCTAGTGTGGAGCTGGTTGCCAAACTCCATCTCATGATCGTGAGATATGACCTGAGCCAAAATCCAGAGATGGATGCTTAACTAACTGAGCCACCCAGGCACCCTGAAAATAGCATTTTTAATACATAAAATCAAACACTTAAAAAACTTCAAAGAAACCAATACTACTGGAAGACATTAATCAAAATTGTTGAAAATTTGTGATATATGTTTTAGTAATGAATTAAAAACAAGATCTAGTGCACAGACATAATGGTTTCATAACTTCATAGTAGTGATGAATACAAATAATATTTTAAGATACCTACAACAACTATGCTGTGATACTAAAATATTTGAGGTTTCTTTGGAGGTGAAGTTACAAATAGCTGAATACCTGTGGCTATTAGTGACTACTGGTCCATATTTATAATGGAATGAAATGCTATATTTAATTCAAGGTTGATAAAAGGTTTGCAGTAGACTTCTTGGCTTGACAGTCTATCTACCTCTTTGAGCTGTGGGTGGTGTTGGAGGGAGAACATGGCCTTTGAATCTCAGCTCTGAGTTCAAGTCTCCATGAAGACTTTATTTCCAGCATGTCTCAGCTATTTTAGTTAACCTTTTGGAATTCAGTTTGCTTTGATTACAGTGGGAAAATAGTGAATTCTGCATGAAGTTATTGAACAGACTAAATGATATAATGTATATTTAACATCTAGCACAACGCCCGTCATGAAGAGGGAGCTCAGCAAGTAACAACTCCGTCTGGACACCTTTTCCCCCACAGCCGAAGGAAAAGCGAAGTAGGTAAGATATTTGTAAAGATAAGTCTCTCACTAACATCCTAGTCCTGGATAATTCGCTGTCTGAGACAGGGTACATACAGTCTTTTAGTTTCAAGAGAATTTGGGAAGGAAGATACTCTGGAAAATATATTCCATTTTATGCATCTCTAAGCCAAGCCATAAATGTAGCTGTCTAAAATTTCAAGTCTGTAAAATTCAAACAAGTTTTCAGGAGTTAATTGTTAAAAGGTAATTAAAATTCCAGTGAAATAAGATACCATTTTAGGATTGGGAATGCTGGCTTCTCTGTTTTATGATGATATTAAGGTTTTGGTAGAGTCCTCATCTTGTCCCATGCAGAACCAAGAGAGGGCTGACCTACCACTGAGTTCTGCAGGATCCATGTGGAAGAGGAGGACAAAACCCTGGTCTGCTCAGGAACCTGAGCTGCTCCCTCAAGCCATAGGTCAGACACAAAGCAGCTAATGGACACAGTGGCCAATTTCAGGTGCTTTGTGGACATCCCTAAACTGAGTTGATCCACAAGGTATTTCCTGAGTAAAAACTTCTTGAATTTTAGCTTCTTAAGCTGTCAAGAAGTTATTGGATTTTTGGAATTTTTATTGTTACATATTCCAAATATCTTAGAATCTAAAAAAATTTATTTGAATTTTAAACGTAAAAAAATAGAACTTACTGTGTGGTATATAAGGCATAAATATTCAATTTAATGAAACTTATTTAAATTTTTGTTTTCAGATTTGGGAAGCTACAATCAAGGTCATTTGGGAAGTAGGACCCAGTGTATTAGCATTACCTATGGGTGTCCACATAGAGATTTATAGACACAGGAAAGGCTAGATAATGAGAATGCCCCGTAAAGAGGCACCACGTTTCACCAGGGAGAAATGCATCCAAGTAACCTCTCAAATGTTAAGAAATATGCCTACTTAATTGTATGGTGCATTTTCCATGGTATTTGCTTTATTCATTTCATGTGCGTTTTGATTAAAAATTTTACATTTTATTATCTCTTATGTTTTTCAATAAATACAAACCAGGACTGATTTTTTCCCCTCTTTTTTTCATTCTTCTCAGAGGTGTGGCGAGCATCGAATAAGACAATAATTTTGCAATGCTTACGTCTTGTCCATTTGGGCTGCTGTAACAAAATACCACACACTGAGTAGCTTATGGATAACAGAAACTTATCTCTCACAGTTCTAGAGGATGGCAGTCCAAAATCACGGTGCCAACGTGTCGGGTGAGGGTTCGCTTTCAGGTTATAACTTCTTATATCCTCTAGTGGCAGAAGGGGCTCCTGGAGCCTTTGTTACAAGGCACTAATCACCTTCCAAAGGCTCCACCTCCTAATACCATCACCTTTGGGGGTAAGAATTCGACATATGAATTTTGGGAGGACACACTCTGTGATACTGTGATTTATAAGAAATAGATAGTTGGCCGTTTAGATGCCCAAAATATACAGTAGTTCCCCCTTTCTGCAGTTTCGCTTTCTGCAGTTCGTTACCTGAGGTCAACCTCGGTCCAGAAGCAGGTGATCCCCCTTCTGACATTATCAGAAGGTCAACGGGAGCCTAAGGCTACATCACAATGCCTACATCCTTCACCTCACCTCATCATGTAGGCATTTTATCATCTCACATCATCCCAAGAATAAAGGTGAGTACAGTACAATAAGAAATTTTGAGAGAGAGAAACTTTCTCTCATTCATGTAACTTTTATGTAACTTTTATCACAGTGTATTGTTATAATTGTTCTATTTTATTATTGTTGCTAATCTCTTTGTGTGCCTATCGTATAAATTAAACTTTATCATAGATATGTATATATAAGAAAAAACATAGTATATATAGGATTCTGTACTATCTGCAGTTTTAGGCATCCACTAGGGATCTTGGAATATATCCTCTCGAATAAAAGAGGACTACTGTATCTCTCCTATATATTTAGTCTTTCTCCGCAGTCCCTGGCTCACAGTTCCCCAAACCCTTGGAATTTCCTAAGTGTTGAGAATGACAAAGGTGTCTTATGTCATGTTAATGAGATGACCTCTGGAAAGCACCTAAGGCTGGGGGGTGCTTTCCTGGAGAACCAACCTTGTGATCCAGTTGGGGAGGGGAGAAGCCCTGGAGGTTGAATTCATCATCAAAGGCCAATGATTTGATCAACCATGCCTATATAATGAAGCCTTCAGGAAAACCACAAGGACAGGGTTTGGAGAGCTTCTGGGTCGGTGAATGCATGGAAGTGCTGGAAGACTGGTGTCTTGGATAGAGCATGGGAGCTCTTTCCCCAAGCCTTGTCCCGTGCAGCTCTTCCGTCTGGTTGTTCTTCAGTTATATCTTCTTATGATAAACAGGAAATCTAGTAAGTAAAATGTTCTTCCGAGTCTGTGAGCTGCTCTAGCAAATTAATCCAACCCAAGGGAGTGAGACTTGGGAACCTGTAATTTACATCTGGTTGGTCAGAAGTACAGATAACAGCCTCAGCTTGCAACTGGCATCTGAAGTTGAGGGTGGCACTCTTGAAGGACTGAACTCTTAACTTGTAGAACCTAATGCTGTCTCTGGCTAGATGGTGTCAGAGAACACCGATGGTGTCCGAGAATTATTTGTTGGTATGAAGGGAATCCCCCTCACACACATTGAAATTGAGTCCAAGAATCCCCAAAGACACTCAGACATAGCAACTTAATAAACAGAATTATCTGATTGCTATTGACATTATGTTATAAATAGGTGTTCTCTCTTAAGAAGATGGCTTATTTAAAAAAAAAAGATGAATTATTTTATTACATGATTTTCCAGCTATGGCATTCAAATTGGTGTTGCTTTGAATGATTCTATAAGATACTCTTTTTGCTTTTTTAAAAACAGATTTCTTATTTTAGAATAATTTTAGTTTTATAAAAATATTGGGAAGATAGTACAGGGAGTACCCATACACCCCATACTCAGTTTCCCATCTTGACATCTTACATTAATATAGTGTATCTGTTATAATTAATGAACTAATATTGATGCATTTTTATTAATTAAAGTTCATAGTTTATTTAAATTTCCTTAGTTTTTATCTTATGTCCTTTTTCTGTACCAGAATCTCATCAAGGATACCACATTGCATTTAGTTGTCATGTTTCCATAGGCAGTACTTGGCTATGACAGCCTCAGCTTTCTTTGTTTTTGAACACCTTGCTAGTTTTTTGGAATACTGGTCAGGTATTTCATAGAATGCCATCTGTTGGATTTGTGTGTTGTTTTTCTTGTGATTAGATTGGAATTGTGGGTTTTGGGAGGAAGGTCACAGAGATAAAACCAATTTTTAAATCATATTATATCAAAGGTCCATACTATCAACATGATTTATCACTACTGATACTGACCTTGATCATCTGGCTGAGGTAATGTAGGTTAGATTTCTCCACTGTAATTTTGGTGCTACTTGTGCTTTTCATTACTGGTGTATTGCTTTTAGGTCTTCTCTGCCAATGGAGTAAGGAAAGATATGCTTATGTGTGTGTGTGTGTGTGTGTGTGTGTGTGTGTGTGTGTGTGTGTGTTTATATTATATATTGTGCATATTTATAACATGTGTAACTATTTCTATGTGTAACCATTATGTGTCTGTATTAAGCTAAACATGAGTGCATGCTGGTATCTCCAATTCTTTTTTTTTCTTTTAATTAATTAATTTAAGAGAGAGAGAGAAAGAGAGAGAGAGAGCACGCACGCAAGTTGGGGAGGGGCAGAGAGAGGAGAAAGAGAGAATCCCAGGCAGGCTTCATGCTGTTAGCAGCCGAGCCTGACTCAGGGCTTGAACTCACCAACGGTGAGATCGTGACCTGAGCCAAGATCAAGAGTCGGACGCTTAACTGACTGAGCCACCCAGGTGCCTCTGGTATCTCCAGTTCTAACCAGTTATTAAATAGATCATTCTAGGCTTTTCCTCTTGCTCTTCCAAAACTTCCCACACCAACATTGGGAAACCTGGTTCCCACTATTCATCCATTTATTTATTGTTCCATTACAGTACACATGTATGGCAGTATCTGAATGATTATCCCTTACTCTTATACTCCTATGGGAAATAACTTTGTCACTTACAGTGCTTATAAGCCATTTGTTTTGCCTTTAGTCTTATAGACTCCACTCATTTCTATATTTACTTAAGTCAGCACTTCTTCCCCTTGACTCCCTTCCAGTGAGGTTGTTTCATACATTTGTAATACAGTTAGATTTTCTTGTCATGGTCTGATTCTTTCCTGATACCTCCAAATCTTCTAAATGATTTTTTAAAAATTTTATATACACTAAAGTTTATTCTTTGTTCTATAAAGTTCTATGGGTTTTGACAAACTCATAATGTCAACATATCTACCGTTACAGTGTTAGAATAGTTTTACTGCCTGACCAGATCCCCAGGTGCATCAATATTCAGTCCTTCTCTTCTCCCTCTGAATACCCTGGCAGCCATTAGCTTTTTACTATTTACTCACCAGAATGTCTCATAGTTGAAATCATATAGTATGACTGTCTCTACTTTTTAAAAATTAGTAAATAAAGGTCCCAAAGCCACACTTTTTTAAAACAGGAGAAAAGGATACATATTGATTTAATACAAGTTTTATACGGCACGGGAGCCTTCCCAAGAAAATGAAGACCTGAAAAAACAGAGTTGAATATTGCTATGGTGGTTTGATGAAGAATGGACAGTTGTGGAGAAATATGATAGGTTAAAGAGTATGAGGTAAGTGTCATACTCTGGGGGAAACTTAGCAAACCTATTTGGATTCCTTTCAGTGTCCCTTTGTCTTCAAAGATAAGGATGCTCCTGTCTTCCAAGTATAGGGAGGCACCTCTCACATGAGGGTTTTAGGACCCGAGTGACCTTCCTGCTTCTGCCATTTTTTTTCAAAATGTCTTCACCTTAAAATATTTAATATGCCAAGGTACCACATTTGGAGTAGCATGTCCTGAACCCCATCAGCTGCCGTAACAAAGTATCACAGCCTTGGTGGTTTAAACAACATAAATGTATTTCCTCACAGTTCTGGAGGCTACAAGTCTGAGATCAAGGTGTCGACAGTGTTGGTTTCTTCTAAAGCCTCTCTGCTTGGCTTGTACGTGGCCGTGTTCTTGCTGTGTCCTCGTATGACTTTTTCTCTGTGCATGTGCATTGTTGATGTCTTTTTGTGTGTCTTAATCTATCTACTCTTTTAGTTATGTACACCAATCAATCATATTGGATTAGGGTCCAGCCTAATGACCTCATTTAACTTAATCACCTCTTTAAGGACCCTATCTCCAGCAGGTGCCTGGGTGGTTCAGTCGGTTAAGCATTGGACCCTTGATTTTGGCTCAGGTTATGATCTTGCAGTCGTGGGATTGATCCCCTCCTCAGACTCTGTGCTGACAGAGTAGAGCCTACTTGGGATTCTCTCTCTCTCTCTCTCTCTCTCTCTCTCTCTTTCTCTCTCTCTCTCCCCACCCCCACTCATGTGCAAGTTTTCTCACCAACCCCCCATAAATAAACTTAAAAAAAAAAAGATTCCAAGACCCTATCTCCAAATACAGTCCCATTCTGAGGTATGAAGGGGTTAGGGCTTCAACATTTGAATTTTATTTATTTTTTTGGTGGGGAGAGGCACAATTCAGCCTGTAACATATGCCTTATACCACCTGGTCAGAATTTCTTCATTAGAGATAATTTCTATTTCTCTTACCTTACTTTAAGCCCTGTCTCACCTTCTGTGGAGATGAAGACTAGAACAGTATTCCCCAAACAGTAACCTTTCATTGGTCTATGTGAGATGATTCCATCTCTTTCTCAGCAAACTGTTTTATTCCTTTCACTTAAAAATAATTTTATTTTATTTGACTGTAGTTGAAACACAATTTTATGTTAGCCTCAGGTACAACATAGTTTCAACGGTTAATATTATGCTGTACTCACAAGTATAGCTACCATGTAACTGGAAACCTGTATCTCCCACTCCCTTTCACGCATTTTGACCATCCTCCCACCTCTCCCCTAACTCTGGCAACCATCCAGTTTATTCTTTGTGCCAAACGCACGCTTTTAAAAATATACCTTCAGGGGCGCCTGGGCGGCTCAGTCAGTTAAGCATCCGACTCTTGATTTCGGCTCAGGTCGTGATCTCACGAGATCCAGCCGTGTTGGGTTCTGTGCTTACAGCACAGAGCCTACTTGGGGTTCTCTGACTCTCTCTCTCTTCCACCCCCCCACCCCTTCCCACGTGTGTGCACACACACGTGCTCCCTCCCTCTCAAAATAAATAAAGTAAAAAATATATATACCTTCAACCACAATTTTCTAAAGAGCATCTTGTCATTTAGAGACACTTGGTGTGAAGAAATATAAACAATTTAAAGCACATTTTATTATAAATTTTTATGAGTCAAGAGAAATAACTAGAATTATATTGCTGATTATTTTCCTTAAAACTGTTGAGATAGGGGTGCCTGGGTGGCTCGGTCGGTTGTGCGTCCGACTTTCCTCAGGTCATGATCTCACAGTAAGTGAGTTCGAGTCCCGCATCGGGCTCTGTGTTGACAGCTGAGATCCTGGACCCTGCTTCGGATTCTGTGTCTCCTTCTCTCTCTGCCCCTACCCCACTTGTGCTCTGTCTCTCTCTCTCTCACAAAAATAAACATTAAAAAACAAAACAAAACAAAACTGGTGAGATAGATTTTTAAGGTTAAATATGTATTTTCTCTAGTTTAGCTTTTCAAACTCTGTTCTCCTTGTCCCCACAGCCCCAAAGCACTGAGGCTTAAGTGGAACTTAAAATTGTGAGTTGTAAAATTGATCCAAGAAAGGATTTCCAGGTTATTTCCAAGTTACCACCAAACACAACAGGAGGTATAATTTCTTGGCAGAGCACAAGCGAGGTGGTCTTGTGCTCTTGGAGTGAAGTGGACAGAGACAAGCATCACTGTCCCTGGTGACACCTGTACTGCCAACTACAGCAGGCAACTTTTTTCTTTTCATCCTCCCTGGTTTCTCAGCAGTGATTGATCAGATGAGCACTCCTCACCTCTGCAAAGCTTTTCCTCTCTTCCCTTCGAGTCCTTATATTGTCCTGTTGTCCTTCTATCTTCCTGCTGCTCCTTTGCTCCTTCGCAAGAGCGTCTTGAGGCCCTTAAAGTTCCATCCTAGGCCGCGCTCTCTTTTGTGGTTGCCCTCTCTCTCTCTCTCTTCCTTTTTTAAAAAACATTCTTTTAAGTTTATTTATTTTGAGAGAGAGAGAAAAGGAGCGAGCAGGGAAGGGGCAGAGAAAGGGAGAGAGAATCCCAAGCAGGCTCCACACCATCAGTGCAGAGCCTGATGCGGGGCTCAAACTCCTAAACGGTGAGATCATGACCTGAGCTGAAATCAAGAGTCCTGACGCTTAAATGACCCAGCCACCCAGGTGCCCCTCTGGTTGTCCTCTCTCGGTGATGTTTTCATTCCCAGTCTTCAAGCCCTACATGCTTGTTACAAGACTCCAGTTTGACCTCTCTCTTAATCTTATCCTCTACATTTCTTAAAGCTTTAGATACTGAATTATTCTGAAAAGTAGAGAGGCCTTATTGCCAAGGGAAGGGGCAAATTTTAAAATCTGTTTTCTTGCAGTGGCCTTTCAAGTGAATTCTTAGACCTCAATTAACTTAGATATTTCCTCTGGGAAATATCTATACAATTGTAAGTTTTTGTCAGGAAGTTATTTCAACTTATCATTGTTTTTCAGCTTCCTTTTTGGGCTATGAATTAGCTTATAAGCATGCTGAAAGGAATAATCTGCAGTTATGCTTCTGGCCAAAAATATTTGTTTTGGCCACTTACAGGAACTCTATCAATAGGTATCAGAAATATTGGTTACTTTGTGTCCTGGACAGGTGGCCTTAAACTGCCTATTAGTTCATGGCATTTAGGTAGCCTTCTACTAGCACAGTATCTCCAACCTTGGCTAGACCCTGTGATTACACAGAAAGCTTTTTTTAAAATTTTATTTATTTTTAACAGTTTTTTTTCAAGTTTTCTTAGTAATCTCTACATCCAATGTGGGGCTCAAACTTACAACCCCAAGATCAAGAGTTGCATGCTCTACTGACTGAGCCAGCCAGGCGACCCCTCCCCCAACCCTTTTTTAACAAATTTTTAAGACGATTTTAATACAGGAAGCTTTTTATTTTTTTTAATAATTTTTTTTTAATGGTTATTTATTTTCAAGAGAGCCAGAGACAGAGCACAAGCTGGGAGGAGCAGAGAAAGAGGGAGACACAGAATCCGAAGCAGGCTCCAGGCTCTGAGCTGTCAGCACAGAGCCTGACATGGAGCTCAAACTAGTGAACTGTGAGATCATGACCTGAGCCAGTCAGACGCTTAACAAACTGAGCCACCCAGGCACCCTTAAAATGAGAAGCTTTTTAAAAGTATTCATGTATGGCTCCCTTTAAAAAGTACTTTTTAAAAGTACTCATGTAACAGATGTTCATCTGACCTTGCATGGTGCCCAAGCAAAGATCCTTCGGTGACAGCAGCATGAGGCTAAGTCTGAGAACCACTGACATCTGTATGGTAACCAACAATTGTTGCCTCAGTTGAATGTGGCATTCATTTCTGCCTCATAGGTCTCACCTGAGTGGGCATATTGCTTTCGTGTTCAGAGCCCAATTCCTCCTCTGTAACGTAGGGGAAACTATGTCAACACCACAAAAGCTTGTTCTGAAGAGTATAATTTAACCTGACGTGTCTAGCACTTTAAAGGATCTAATAGGGGTTTAAATCCATGTCTTATTTTTCTTCCCTGGTGACATTTTCTTTTAAAAAACCAACAGTGACATTTTCTTTTGTCCTCTTAAAACGTAGATCTATCCCCATAATAGCACTTTATATCCTGTTCTTGATGATAATAGCTGGGAAAAAGCAGCAGATCAAAAGTCAAAAAATGGGATCTTGGATCAGCTCTGCTCTTCTCACTTCGTTCTCAGTATCTCAGCATCTCAGTATCAATTTATCAAAAAAATTGTGAAAAATCAATAGCTCTCAGTATCACCACGACAGTGCTGGTGGTGATGATATGATGAGGATGGTAACTGATATTGTTTCCAGGACACTTAACTACCATTACAGTATGAAAAGGAATTTGTTGTAGTTTAAGTGGGAGGACATGAGTTCAAAAAGCACTTTTCTTTACTGGCTGCAAGAAATTTTATGGATGTTTTCTCTTTTCGGTTGAATCAAGAACTAACGCTTAGAGCCAGGCTGAAATCCTTTTCCTCAGCTATTTGCCACAGCTCATGAAATAGATACTTTTCCAATGAGATTGTTCTGAGTTCATGAAAAAGTCCATGACAGGCTATTGACACCAAATTATTTTGAAAATGCCACATTAGCTTTCGTTTTCAGACCAGTTTTACCTGAAACAAAGAATACTTTTTATGTTTAAATTTTAATTGGCAACATTTCTAGGCTGTCATCAGTGTGGATATAATGCCATCTCACCACGTAAAAACTGAAATACTAGATGTCAAGTTCAAATTAATGGGGAGAAGAAAGATATAGTCAATATTTTACTCATATACTGGTGATTTATTTTGTTGTTATAGATAATGTACTGTTGAGAAGTATTTTAATCCATAAAGGGCCATCTTGAATCCATTTGTAAGGTGTTCAATTCAAAAAGACGTAGTAATTCAACAGTAATATATGCCCCCAAATCAAACATCATTAGAGAAAAATCAGTAGCTCATCTTCCGCATAGAGAATGCAGCACACTGCACTTTACTCAGCAAAACAGGATTCTTTTCTGAGAAAAGCTGCAGATTAAACACTTCAGTGACTGGTAGACTTTAAAACAACTAAATAATACCAGGGAAATGAAGGGAAAAGTGTTTCTTTAAAAAGATAGCCAAAGACCCAAAGATGACCTCATTGACTGTTTTCCTGTTGTGATTTAGAAATGACTAATGAGAAAATAGTGTGGGCATCCATATTAACGCCAGGTTTCGTTTTGCAGGGAATTAAAAAGAGAAGTAGGTAAGGAGATCTTGGAGCAGATCGCCAAATTCCATGATATCCATAAAATCAGGATGGCTGTACACGATGTACCTAATAGTATCCCGGGCAAGATAAGTAGGCCTTGCTAAACTGGGGAGGCATTTATTACTTGAAGGAAGGATGCAGACAAATTGGGGAGACACCAACAAATTCATTCTGAACATAAAGGAAACATATGAACATACGAATATATAAATAATGCCAAAGTCTTATTTAGGACAAAGTTTCAACCTCCTTTTTCTATCAGTATTATTCCAGAGATTTTGGGGGAAACAAAAATGGTTTGCATTTTAGGGTATTTGGATAAGCTAAGTCAGTCTTGGTAATGAAATAATTTAAGACAGGTAGTTAGAAGGAAGCTGATAAAGTAAGAAGGGGCGATCATGTATGTGTATACTTTCTGAGGACTCCATAAAAGCTTGATGTCAGAAAATTTGTTCACACCAGTGGGTCTTTACGAGAGCCAGGCTTACTTGGGAACCACTCCTCTAAATCATCTCATACAAAGTTCTGAATTGTTGAGTCCATTCAGAGAGAGTTATTTCCTCTGAATTTATTTGTAAACCTTTTTTTCTGCTTTGTATTAAAAGTATAACTCACTTTGAGCAAGGTCAATATAATAAAATATGGATTCATACAAAAGCTTAATAATTTGGGGATGTCCTGTCTGGGTTCTGAGAGGAGGATGAGAATGGTCAGGTGAAGTTCAGGATTGTAAGTCCAGGCAAACTGACATGAAATGAGTCTGAAGGAAGGTTCAGAACTGGATGCCAGGCCAACAGGGAGGAAGGACAGATCGCGTACATCTACCTTTGGTCCAAGTCTAGCACAAAATCTGGAGCAGGTGACTCATAGAGATTCAGAGGTCGGGCATTTAACCCAGGTACAGTTGGAAGGCAGCCAGCAGGGAGCAGAGACCTAGTCTTCAAAAGATGAGGATAAACGGAGGAATACCTGGACTTTGGAGGAACTAGAATATCAAGCAGAGACACGAAAAAGAAGTCGTAACTAATACCAGGGACATGGAAAACTATAACCCAGTAGGTTGGGATCTGTGGTGCCGAGGACCATCAGTGAGAAGTGTACCACACTGACTCAGAGGGCGGTGGGTAACCAGGACACCTTAGAGTACTAGGCCTCAGGCCAGGACGATGCTTGCGTCAGAGCAGTTTAATCACTCGGCAACAGGTGTTTGAATGTCACACGGGTAGGGAGTCAGACATACGATTGCAGGGGTGATCTGTCTACCCTAACAAAGAAACTTAAATAATGTGGGATTTGGTTTTGTCAAAAGCAGTTCTGTTTAAATTTCTAGATTTGTTAGAGTTAAGTGTCATGTATTTTCTCCTTTAATTTTCTTTCTCAAAAAATTTATTCAATGTAGGTTATGACACATGTAATAAGCCATGCACCGGGGATATATGGATGCCTATGACATGATACTTGCCATTAGAAGCAAACAGATGGTGACTTGATACTTAAAATATCCAGTAGTTAGTGCAGGGGAGATGCGCACAGGGTACTGTGGGGTCCAGTTTGGGAAGAGGAAGCTATGTGAGGCTTCTTGCAGTTGGACACCTACAGTCTGAAGTGTAACGGGAGAGTAAAGCTTATTCAGGTAGATAGGCAGGGGTGCAGGGTAGTGGAAAATGGGGAAAAGAGGTCATTCCAGCCGGGAGGTCTGCAAAGCCAGTGTAGGAGGGGGAAAGATAGTAAGTAGTGAGGCCAGAACTGCCAAGGAGTGGCAGAAAATGAGGTTAGAAAGGTCAGCAGAGGTTGGATCCCAGAAAGCCTTGTGAAAGAGGGTAAGAAACGTGAGGGTCATCTTTTAGGTAATGAAGAGCCACTGAAGAATTTTAAGCAGGAGACAAGGTCAGATTTGCCATTGAGATAGCTTACTCTGGTGGCAGTGAGAGACTGACATAAGGAAGTTAACACTGGAGGAAGCCTGTTGTAGTGAGAGATACTGAAGGCCTGAGCTAGAGCAGTGGTATTCATTTATAGAAAGAAGAGAATAGATCCACATGTAATGAAGCACCTGTTGGAGACAGGAGTTTGAATTTGAGAGTATTTATCTTTAAAGTTTGCTGACAAGAAGGATATAAAGACATAAAATTGCCAGAAGCCTGGTTTTTAGCAAAGGAGAGGCTAACTACGTTTGGAGCAAATTTAGTTTTTTCCAGCAAACTATTAGTACAGGACCTCTCCTACTTAGATTTCTCCAGAAAGCGGAGTCTGAGTACTTCTGGGCAGTACTTTACTGGGGAGTGTTATTGCAGGGTATAGGAGTGAGGGAAAGGACAAGTGGAGCAAAGAAGGAAGGAGAGCCCAAACTAGGAAGTGTTAACCAAGTTGGAAACATGGAGAAACGGGTTGTTCAATCCCAAGGAAGCTTATGAGGAACAGCATGAAATGCACTTTAGGGGAAATGTTTTTCCATTAGCTCCCATCCCTATTGATCAGTGGTTTGCCCCACAAGGAATAACTCTCCGGCCCTTCTGAGTTAGGTTCCCATAGTGTCTCTCGCTTTGTCATCAAAAGAGAAGCCCCAGTGTGAGAGGCAAGAGGCACAAATTCCACAAATGGAACCCTGGGGCTGATTGTGAGAAGAGCCAATCTCATTTCAACTCCTTGGTCCTGAGACTGATATATTGCAGCTGTTGAGGAGATAGCATCATTTTTCAGCTGTTAGTTCAGTACATACATCACATCATGGAGGTCAGTATCTCAATCCTGCACAGTGTTTGCCTCAAGTTGGTGCCTTAGCAGAGTCTCTGACAAGCCCCCCACTCTTACTGGGTCTGCTACTTCTAGTTCAGTGTGTGGTAAGGGCCAAGGGATTCTGTGGTCTTGTGCCCACCGTCACACGTACTTTGCAATAAAACAGGCCCCTTGACCTAAGGCAGGGTTGTATGTGATACCATGTGATAGATCAGGCATTCTGTCACTCTCAGATGGTACTATTGCAAGAGGCACTTAGGACAGGAAAGACAAACTCTTCTGAAAGTAGATGTAAATTCTGGAAAGGACAAAATTCTGCTACTTCTCATCACATCAGTACTGGCTTGGACTGGCCTATCAGTACTGGCCTATCACATCAGTGCTGGCTTGACCGAGGAAAGAGGCCTGCTGATGTTTACTGAACAGGTCATCGTGAGTGCCTAGTTTTGGTTGCAATGGGTGGAGGAGGGTATTGTGAAACAAGGAAATCTGCCTGCCTTGGCCATCTCCCATGGGCCATCCACATACCTCTTTACGAGGGTTTTTTTTTTTTTTTTTGGTTCCCCAATCTTTTAGTACAATTACTTCCTGACCTCTAATAACCATCCAAGCCATTCATCTGCTCATAAATCCATGTATATTTGTATCTTGGACCACTTCTCTCTTCATACAAAATAAATAACCAAACAGACTACTTGCAGAAGTGCTTACTGGGAAGATTTATCATTTCCCACTAGGACCACTCCTGAGTAGGACTGTGTTACAACAGAAGTCCGTTTTTTGCCAGCACCAACCTTGAACTGGTTTCTCTGTACACCAGGACTCTTTTTCCTCCTCTGCCATTTGGTCAGAAGGGACCACCTCTTCCTTCCCCATGGGACTGTATATGTAAGTTGAGGGATTGGTGTTAGTACGACCAAGGTCTGTGACATGGGAGTCTGGGCTGCCTTTTCATATAATTTGCTGGTGCAAATGGGATCTGACCCAGAATGTATTATTTCTATCATTCTGTCAGTAAATCAGCCAATTACTGTGACTTGCTTTTAATAATTAAATGTCAGTAACTGATTCCTATTAATCTGGAGTATTCATCCCCTTGACAGTAGGGAACACAGCTATATGGTGCCATGTTCTACTGTCAATACTATATGTCAGAGGACATCCTTCACTGAGTTTCTTAGTGATATTTCTTAAAGATCTCTGTCATGTCTTACCTATGCATTCTGTATCCTCTGTGCCCTCATATGAAACATTGACATGAGTTGGATTCTTACATAATAATTCCACTTTAATATTCCAACCTCCCTGAGTCTTCTGATCCCTATCTTAGTATTACGCTAAGAAAGTTTTGGCATGGTCCGCTTCATTTACAATGGACCCATCATGTCTAAGCTTCAAGAAAGCATCTTAGCAGCATATTAGCACTGGTTCCTTTTGTCAATAAATTCTCCCTGTCTGATTTTGTATCCTTAGACCAAATATGCAAATTACTTTACTGGGGAGTATATTTCCAAAGAACAGAATTTCAGGGCAGCAAAGAGAGAAAGAGGGAGAACCTCTACAAAGAAGTATTATCAGGATGGTCACCACTTCATGGGATTATCCTAGAAACCTTGTGAAATGCATCTCAGGACCATCTCTCCTGAGGAAAAGAGGGGGAAACACTTATCCATCAGCTCGCACCCCCTATTTGTCAAAGGTTCACCTCATGGGACAAATTATCTGCCCTTCTGGCTTGTATGAGATTTAGCATGAAACAGGTTCCTGTAGCGTCTCACTCTGTGCTGTCAACAGAGAAGCCTGAGGGTGGAAGGCAAGGTGTGCTTGTCACAGGACTGACGCAAAGTGCCATCAGGTTAAGTATTGTGTTTGATAATATAGATTGAAAGTACTGTGGAAACCGTATCATTATAGAATTAGAGAAATAGAGAATTATTAATCTGGCTCTGTGTTTCTGTGTCTTCTTTTTGATCAGTGTAGTATTTTCAGGAGACCCTAACATTAGAAACCAGCAGGAGGAACCTACAGGTCTGTTGTTTTCCCCACTCGTGTTAGGGGAATGGCCATGCAAAGGAATTAGCCTGGGTTTGGTGCTGAGCTATCTGGACTAGATTTCTGGGAAATTTAATGCAGGCTACCGAGGTGCCCCAGATGATGAATTTAGGGATGAACCAGAGCCTCAGAGCAAAAAGCATGTTAGCTAAGTTGGTACCAATGAGTGCTAGCTGGAGTACCTACCCATTAGCCTTCTATGGTCTATGTAGAGGACTTCAAACTTTTGCTTGCACGTCCATTAAAATAATACTGAAAAATCTATGTATTTCTCCCACATTTATAGCTAAAATATTTTACTCGAAGTTGTTGAAAGTAGTGTAATTTCTGCCCAGTTGCCAATATTAACATCAAAACAAACGATTAAATCACCTTAAACATTTTCCAGTGGTATCCTAACACAATAACAATCAATAGCTATAATGTCTCACTTAAAAATATGTGAAGTTCATTTTAATAGTCAAATTTTATACCATTTCTTCTCCTTTTGAATTCATTTCCATCTAACCTCCCCCTGTATATTTTTAATCTAATGTAATCAATGTTTAAATGTTTATGTATTTTTAAAAGAGAGAGAGAGAGACAGAGAGAGAGCAGGGGAGGGGCAGAGAGAGAGAGAGAGACAGAGAGAGAGCAGGGGAGGGGCAGAGAGAGAGAGAGAGACAAGAATCCCAAGCAGGCTCCAGGCTCTGAGCTGTCAGCACAGAGCCCCACACGGGCCTCTGAACCCATGAACCATGAGATCATGACTTGAGCCCAAGTCCAATAGTTAACCTACTAAGCCACCCACGCACCCCTCTACTGTAATTTTTTAATGCTTGAATGTCTTACACTGGTCCTGAATACTTTGCAAAAATTGTGTAAATAAATTGAAATGCGAAATTATTTTTCTGTGATAAGTCTCGAAGTAATAAAAATTTTATTCTGAATAAATTTAACTGTATTGCCATTGTGACACAAAGTAGCTTACTTTACAGTTATATAATTATATATTCACAAACATAAAAGTAGACTTCATAGGAGAAAGGCTCGTGCGAACATATACTGTCCCACGGGACCACAAGCGGAAGCCGGGCCCGCCGCTAGTGGAGAGGTGTCCTCCGTGCGCGGTCGCAAAACCTGGGGCTGCAGTGTCGTAAAAGCTCCCTTCTGGGAAGTACTGGCGCTGCCCTGGAGCTGGCAGAGGGAGAGCGAGCGTGACGATCGCGGCTGCTCGTCGCCCTCCGGAGAGCTCACCTACGGGCCTCAAAATGTGTGTAAATCAGATGCCTGTCTCTCAGGCCAAAGCTCCAAGACCAGCAAGTGAGCCTCTTCTGCACAAAATCCTGACTCCCCTCCATGGGCGGCTTCTACGTGGAACCCAGGGCCGGGTGAGTCCTAGCGCGCCAGCCCTTTTAGTTGTCTAAGCTATATGCTTTGGGGACTCCTTTCAGGTGCAGATCTTAAAAGTCAGGGATGCCCGTGTGGGCTTCAAACTCTTCACTCCTCAAGGAGAATCACCAGGTTTTGAGTTCCCTCCGGACTGGGTTGCCCCAAGTAGAATGGTATTTATGACAAGATTGTGACCCAGGCTTTCCTACCCACTTTGGTGTGGGTCTTCTCTCTTTGGCTCACTGCAGACAAGTCAGTTTTTAGGGTTTTTTTCTCAGAGGACATTGTTCCACGTGTAGCTGTAGATTTGATGTATTAATAGGAGGAGGGCCATTCAGGATCCTCTTACATAGCCGTCTTGAACCGAACCCTCCTAAAGGCTCATAATGAGGTACATTAGCTCATTACCTGCATCTGAGTATTACTGATTATTGGAATGGGAGAGGATTCAGTGGGATTCAACAGCCAAAACCGTGGAGGATACTAAATGTATAAAAGGTATATTAATCACACCATATTCTCATTAATGTAAATCTACCAGGTATATGATAAGAATGAATGAGAAATCAGAGAAGTGGTTGATGAATGACAATTGTTAGAAGACTTGGTGCCCAAGTAAAATATGCATGTGATTGTCATTGTATGGTTGTGGAAGGAAATGTTCAGCAAGATATCTCTGCTGTAGCTGTAGTCTAAGAGTACAGCTGAGGATCTGGAAATTCATTGCTTGGCAATTACCCATGCTTGCCTACTCTGTTATGTAACTCAGGGCTACTTGAAACCCAGTTCAGAGACCCTTGATTATTTGCCATATTTTATAAATATCATTAATTATGTCATGAACCAATAGAGCAAAAGCAGTAAGAAAAATAGAGTGCCTGTACGTAGGGATGTGCATTGACACTAGAAATGAAAGTAGAAATCAAGGTAGAGCTAATTTTTTTTTAAAGAAGGAGAAAACGAATAAAATTTAGGGCTGTATGCAGTATAGGAATGATTTTGAAAAAAGAAAAGGCAAATCAAACAAATGTGGGAAGTGCTGATTGGATTCTATCAGCATATCAGAAACCCCCAAACCAAAAAACCAAAACAACAAAAAAGACCAAACCCCAGAAAACAACGCAACCTTATAAGTATGTGGTTAGAGGTTACCATCACCACTGCAAGTCAGTTATGGTTATCATGAATTCAGGGAAGACACTCGTGTGCTGGACAATTTAAAGCCTAAGCTTGGTGTCGGTACTCTGAAGAACCCTTTCTCAATAGATTCCAGGCCTGGTGCCCTCTGTACAAATAGCAAAGTGAAGGATGAGGCAGCCTGTGCAAGCACCTGCACACCCTTGGGGATCATCATAAAAGGTGTTGCTGGCCACATTGGACTTTCAAAGTAGCTGTGAGTGGCCACCCCTACTAACAACAGTGTAGGTTCCTCTGGGGCGTGCTCATGCTACAGGGATGAGATCAGATTCATCTGTATATAAACATTTAGTGCATATCACCATGCCCTAGGATTTAGAACATATTCTGTTGACTGAATAAATGTATATGGCAACTGTTATATGATGCCATTTAAGGTGGGATTTTCTCAGGAGACTCAAAACTTTGACAGTGGATTCTGAGCTCCTCCATTGAGTTTGAAAGTGAAGAAAATTAAGAGAAAAAATTGGAGCTATAGTCTCATCAAACTGCCCCTTCATCCAAGGGGAAGAGAAAAATAGGTCCTATGTTCTATTTACTGCTTTGGTATAGAAAACCTTAACCTTAGGAAGTGGAATGTACAATCTTAGTGAACTCTTCTGGGCAAACAATAGTTAAAAATACATTTAACCAATGGATTTTCAAATAATTAGCTCATCTAAAATATTTTGAATTGATTCTCTTGGGTTTTACAGACAAAAAAACCCCCACACTACACGTAAATAATAGTAATGATTCTGTCTCTGCTGCTTTTAAATTTATAATTTATTTTATGTTATTAGTTTTGGTCAGACTACCAGAACAGTGATAAATAATTGTGCCTTCAGGCACACTTGTCAATGGAAAATTTTCTTATGTTTTGACAGTAAGCATGAAATTGTTGGTTGTTGGATTGGGAACATTTTTCTCTATTTTATTAATATTTCTTCAGATTACCAAGAATGAATGTTTAATTATTTACAAATGTTGTCCCAGCATCTGTTGAGATGGTTGCTTTATCTCCTGGTTTCCTGATCTGATAAATTGCAGTAAAGATTTTCTTTTATGTATTAAAGAAGCATCCACCTAGAATTCTTGGAATGTTTTCTACTGGCACTGACCATGGGGTCTTTTTTTCTTTTTTTTAATGTTTATATTACATTAAAAGGTTTGTTTTTGCTAATATTTATAAATCTTATATTAATATTTTTAAGTTAGATGGGCTTGTGGTTTCTTTTATCTGCTATGTCAGATTTCTGTATAAGGATTATTTTAGATTGACTAAATTAATTATGAGGCATCTCATCTTTTTTCTTTACTTTTTAACAACTTAACTAGAAAAGAAATTATTCGTTACTTGAAATAACAGAAACATTACCCATCCATTTGCATGAATGTGGGCCATACACTATCTTTTGATGGACTTTCTTTTGGCAACTTTCCCCAATTTATCCTATGGTTATTTATTAAAAAATTTTTTTTAATGTTTATTTATTTTTGAGAGAGATAGAGTGTGAGTTGGCAAGGGGCAGAGAGAGAGGTAGACAGAATCTGAAGTAGGCTCCAGGCTCCCAATTGTCAGCACAGAGCCCAGTGCGGGGCTCAAATTCACAATCCGTGAGATCCTGACCTGAGCCAAAGTAGGAAGCTTAACCATTTGAGCCATTCAGGCACCCCATCCTATGATTATTAATCTTTTACTTTTTTCCCAAATTAAAATACTTTTCAGTTTTTGTTGTTTGATCTTTTTTCTTTTTCCTTTTCTTTTTAAAAATTTATTTATTGGGGTGCTGGGTGGTTCAGTCGGTTGGGCATCTGACTTTGGCTCAGGTCTTGATCTCAGGGTTTGTGGGTCTGAGCCCTGCCTCAGGCTCTGTGCTGACAGCTCAGAGCCTGGAGCCTGCTTCGGATTCTGTGTCTCCCTCTCTCTCTTCACCTCCCCCACTCACGCTCTGTCTCTCTCAAAAATGAACATTAAAAAAAAAAATGCTATTTATTTTTAGAGAAAGTGTGTGTGCACAAGTGTGAGTGGGAGAGGGGCAGAGAGAGAGTGAGAGAGCATTCCAAGTGGGCTCCATGCGGGGCTTGATCCCACAAACTGTGAGATCGTGACCTGAGCTGAAATCCAGAGTCAGATGCTTAACTGACTAAGCCATTGCTTTCCTAAGTTCTGTTTTACTCTTTCTAACGTGAGCTACTTTGCCCATTTATTTTATTTTTCAGAAATTAACAATAAAATATTTAAAGTAACTCTTTGGGGGCACCTGGGTGGCTCAGTCGGTTGAGCCTCCGACTTCGGCTCAGGTCATGATCTCACAGCTCGTGGGTTCGAGCCCTGTGTCGGGCTTTGTGCTGACAGCTCGGAGCCCGGAGCCTGCTTCTGATTCTGTGTCTTCCTCTCTCTCTCTGCCCCTTCCCCGCTCATGCTCTGTCTCTCTCTCTCTGTCAAAAATAAATAAACATTAAAAAAAATTTTTTTAAAGTAACTTTCTTTGACTATATAGCAGTATTTTCCAACTTTTTATATGTAGTATTCTCATTTTTGTTATTTTCCAAATGTTCTGTAGTTGTAATGGTTTTTTGTTTATCCAAGTGTTATTTTTTATTTTTATTTTATTTTATTTTTTTTTGAGAGAGAGAGAGAGAGAGAGAGAGAGAGAGAGAGAGAGAGAATCTTAAGCAGGCTCCACACTCAGCATGGAGCCTGACAAAGGGCTGGATCCCATGACCTTGGGAACATGATCTGAGCTGAAATCAAGAGTTGGGTATTTAACTGACTGAGCCACCAAGGTGCCCCTATATAAGGGTTATTTAAAAGTAACTTTCCTCTTTTAATTTCCAAATGGTACCTAAATTAAAAAAAATAAGTATTATAATCTGCTTTGTGGTGAGAAAGTGTAACTTGAACAATTCTTGCTCTTTGAATTAAGGGAATTTTATTTTGTTTCATTTTGTTTTTCTTTTTGTTTTTGTAGCTGAATAGAATATCTGATTTTGGGGAGGGTAAATGGGTATAGTTACTCCTTCTTTACAGAATAGAATAGAGAAAGTGAAAAGTCACATTGACCTTGTTCTTCATTTGTAATACCTTGGGTCTTTGAGTCTGGAAATATATGAAGAGAAATAAGAAAAAAACATTCCTACCTTCTTGTTTCTTGTGGTTCCTATTTCATGGTATCAAATTGGAATGTGCTATGAGTAGAATCCTTTGTAGGTTGATTTTCATCTAGTTTCTTCTGTTGTGGGATAACCTAGTAGTCTTAGCCTATCAGGTTGACTTATAAAAACTAATTTTTATTGTTTTTTTTAATTGTATTTTAGTTTGATGTTTGTCTAATGTGTCGTGGATTACTATCCAGATGGCAGTATGACCCCAAACTTAATGTTTGTAATAACTTTGCTTTCTCAAAATTAGTGTTAATATGCTATTTTGTTAATCTTGAAACATACAGAAAAGCAAAAATAAGTAGGTTACTATCACCCATAATACAAACATCCTTAGATAACCAAACTGTTAATATTTTGCTGCATAGCTTTCCAATTTTGTCCTGTTATTTAAAACAAATGCTGTTGAGCATACATGAAGGCTTTTACTTCTTTGAACCGTTGAAGGAAAGTCACTTGAAGGAAAAATACAGTCTAGGATAAGTAGATCTAAATTTTCACCTACTTTCTACAGGAAGGCAAACCTATTTCTTCTTGACAGATGTCCACAGTATATCCTGAATCACCAGAGATTAGTGAACACACGGGGGTAGGAGGGATCAGGAACAGTGAACATGTGAAGGCACAAAATCATCTGAATTAAAACTCAGTAATAAAACTAAGGGATAGCTGGTATCTGTATAGATACTATGGCAGAGGAGATGAAGTTGGGGATTATCATGTTAGATCTCTACTGCTGATTACATAGTAAAGATTAATAAAATGCCTAATATTTAAAAAAGAATCCTAGTCATCCTCAACAGTTCATGTTAGTAAAGAAGAGACTTTTGGGGAAAAAAAGAATTTCGAGCAATTTGAAGAAAGAATAAAATAGCTTACTGAAAGAATAATTTGAATATGTTTTGCATGATTATCTTGGGAGAAGTTGAAATAAGAGGAGAAAGGGAGATGGCAGGAAGAAAATAAAATTTGGCTGGACTGATTGGAAGATAGTTATTTACAAAATGGCCTCCTGTGTATGTGGGGAAGAATATAATGTAATTTAGAGAGGCTCACAGCATTGTCACCCTTAAAAAAGTGTTATATGAAGATGGATAGAATGATAAGGATTAATGTTGGATGGAAAAGCAGGATTGTTCGTGAAGGCTCGTTACACTATTGCCCAAAGTTTAGCATGTTACACAACACCAATTTTGCATCAGTGCTCTGGCCAAATGCCAGGAAAACACCCATGAGAAAATCTATGGAGCCAGTAAACAACTGGTTTCTGAAGAAACACATTATGAAGATATTTTGTATTCATAGACATTAGAAGTAGCCTCTGTGGTCGGCAGAGCACTTTAAACAGTAATGTGAAACCACTTGCATCTGCTAATTGTTTACTTATTCAATTGTCTTTTTTGACCTGTGCAGTCATAGCAGGGAATAAGGAGAAGCCAGTAATAATTGCATGATTGCAGATCTAACTGTGAGGCCCGAGTTGGAATCCTTGCTATGCCCCTAATTTACTTGTTGACCTTGACCATATTAGTTTACCTCTCTCTCTTAGCATCAGTTTCCATAGAAATAAAGTAAGATATTTGAATTGTTAGCTCTTCATGTTCCCTTTTAGTGTTGAAGTTCTAGAAATCTGTGATTTAAATTCCTGTCATTTCAGCTCTTTGGTGTTTTGATTGTTTTGTTTTGTTTTTAGTGCAAGCCATATGTGTGTGTGTGTATGTAGGTAGGTGTGTGTGTGTGCATGTATATATGTATATATTTCTTTTACCTCTAAGTAGAACTGTGCGTAAATCAGCCCTAAAATGTTATAATGATAACCAATATTTATAACAGGGTATGCATGCATACCCTTTACATGCATTCTCTAATGCAAGGAAGCAGTGCAGTACAAGTTGTGGAGTGAGACCTGTAGAGTTCAAACCTCCTCCACCACTTATAATCAGGTGGTTTTAGTCATGTGCTTCTGAAAGTTTAATCATCTGTTGATCTTATTAGAAAGCAGGTTTTGATTCGGTAATCTGAGGTGGGGCATGACATTCTGCATTTTTTAACAAGTTCTCAAGTGATGCCTCTGCTGCTTGTCTCTGGAACACAATTCTGTGCCTCAGTTTCTTGTTCCACAAAATAAGGACAATAGTAATATCTATCTACCTCTTATTTACTCTAGGGCTCATGTGAATTTATACTACTAAACTACTTTAATAGTGCCTGGCACATAGTAAACATTTAATAAGTGTTGGCTATTATTCTTATCGACATTCAAATCAGCCTCATGGGGCAGGTGCTATTATTATGCATTTTCCGGGGAAGAAAACTGAAGGCAGAGAAGCTAAGTAACTTGTTCAAGGTCACGTAATTAGTCACATAGGGCAGAACTTTGACTTTAAGTGGTAGCTTTTCATGATTTCTTCAGGAGGCAACTGCACGAACTCCTTTGTTCATTAAATTTTTTGTCACAAATGACTCCAAGAAGCTAAGTTCCCAACACTGTGTTCCAATGTCCAGTAAAGGACACCACAAGTTTTGCTTAAAAGCTTTCTTCAGAATCTGTTTACTATCAGGAATTTCTTCTTGAAGTTAAAAAGTGTGCTTCATCTAACATGTTGAGTCATGTGTTCAGTAGACACAGATGATCCCCTACCATTTCCATCCTCTTGAACTGAAAGTTGCTGTTCTTTTTCAAGTCATTTGCTTCTTTTCAGCAGCTTTCTGTATCTTTCCATTTGCATTAGCTTTGTCATACTGCAGATGGAAAACCTAAGAAATGACTAGCTTTATTACCGAGGTGAGAGGGTTTTCAAAATAATCTATAAACTTCCTGTCAAGACTGTATGTGTTATGAAATGATGTTCCAGCAGTGGTACATAGAACGTGCTTTCTACTCTCCAGTTGTCCTTGTGACCTGTGGGTACCTCTGTGGGAGGCCTTGTCAAGATGAACTGTCTCCTGACTGACTTGTCAGTGTGGGGAATGAATTTACAACCTGGGCCTCAGACAACATTTTATGAAAGTGTATTATTTATACACTTGTCATCTGGTAAGTTCTTTCTAAATTTGAAGGAACTTAAAAGGGATGTGGATGATGGTCAGTAAACCTAAGATGCTCCATGGGTATGTGAGACAACCCAATATTTTGTTCCTTTGTTGAAAAAGCAGTGACAGCCATTTTTGTAGGCAGTCATGTACTTTGTGTACAGGAGAAAAGTGAATTGATGTTTCTCACTCCTAAAAACATTGTTTACATTTTTAATTAAATTCGGGTTTGAAAAGCAAAAACAATGTGTTTGATTACAATATTAAGTTCAGGAAAACACCTTATTTATTCCACCCTCAGAATGTGTTCCTAAGAGATAATGTGATATGGCTCATTATCTTCCTGCTCTGGTACACCGAAGCTATTGCTCCTTTCATCTAGGAAGTTAGTTTAATTAGTCTTGTTCTCCAGGTTTTCACCTGAGCAGTTGCAAAGTCAATGGCTGGAAATCAGTATTTTACAGAAATTTAGGGATTTATTTTATTTGGAGAGCAAAGATTTAAAAACGCATCATGTCAGAAATTGTTTAAACTAGGTTAACAGAAATCAGACCTTCCAAAATGGCAACACTGGACACGTTATGCCAGTAATTTAAGGGGAAGTGAGGACTGTTGCTATAAATCTCAGCATCTTTATTACAGGTTTCATTTCCTCATAAGTTTTTAGAAAGGCGTGTTAAGAATGAATGCTGTTGGTTGCATCTTTGAAGTGTAAGGGGTAGTTTTTTAATGATTTCTACTCCTGGCACAAAGCAGTTCCACACACTTGCTTGTTATTCATCCATTCATTCATTCTGTACACTGTTCATTCATTCTATACACATTCATTCTATACTTCAAATCAGCCTTATGTCTATATGACATTGTCATATAGTCTATTCATATAGACAGAATATTTAGCTAGGTGACTAGAATAGAGTACCTGGGGCATAGGGGTAGTCTTAGATAAGAAGGTCTAGAACTGAGCCCTGGTCACCCTGCCACAGTGGGGTTGAGAAGAGAAGGAGGATTCTGTGAAGTAGATAGCAAAGGAACAGTCTGTGTTAGCTGTGTTCAGCACTGTTGAAAGTTGGTATAGGCTGGGGACCAAACACTGATGGTTGGGTTTGGCAATGTGGGTAAGCTTAGTGAAATGATGAGTTAACATTCTGATCGTAGAGATTGAGAGCATAAAGACAAGTATCATAAGGTCTCTTTGGGGGGAGTTTTTCTATAAATGAGAGTTAAAAAATGGTCCAGGTGCTGGAGGGAGATTGTGGGATCGGGGGTATTTTTAAGACAGGAGATAGTACAGCATCATTGTATACTGATGAGAAAACTGTATTACAGATGAGAAAACTGGTGTTACAGATAGGAGAGGGGATAATTGTAGGAGCAAAGTCTTTGGGTTAGGGGTAAAGGGGTGGCATCCAGATAATTCAAGGAGAGGTTAGCTTTAGATAGGAGTAGGAACAGTTTCATCCTTGTGACAGGAGGGAAGATAGAGGGTATGGGTGCAGATGGAGGTAGGCTGGTAAACTTGGTGTAAGAAGGATATAGGAATATTTCCTAAGTGATTCTATTAGGAAAATAAGAGGCAAATCTTTTAGCTATGAGTAAATGTAGAGTTAGTGTGGAGGTTTGGGGATAGAAAAGATATGAAAAGGGGTGTCCTGCAGAGTGGAGAAATGAGACGAATATAGAAGATTGCTGTACAGTATTAGCCTTTTTGAGATTTGAGGCCATCCTTGAAAGACCAGTGAGCAGTGATTCAAATTTTTTTTTAGCCACGTTCAGCTGCTCAGTTGCAGATGTGTAGTGGGCATAGAGTTAGTTTTAGCAGGTTGTAGTTTTGTTGGACAAATCTAAAAGATGCAGAATAGATGAGGATGTAGGCAAAGAGTGATTAAAATCATGGGTTTTGGACCTAGATTTTGTGCAAGTGAAGGAGGGAATTGAGAAAAGTAGGTGGTAGGACCAGTGGATTAGATGTCCCAGTAGGGCCAACAGAGTTTTGGAATAAGTGTGGCAGAGAGTGTAAACTGGAAAGATAGAAGTTAGAGAATAGAGAATGGTATCTTTGAAATTGAAATTAGTGATCTCTGTCAGTAGTGACAAGATCTAGGGTAAAGCCAATGAAGTGTGTACTTGAGGTAAGGTTGAGAGCAAGATCAATTCTAACCAATAGGTCAGGAAATTGATACGCCTCCTCTTCCTCCCTTCTATTCCACTGCCAGACTTTGAGGTGCAGAGAGGCAGAAGAAGAAGAGATCCTTCCTTCAAGAGGGCTCAAGGAGACTGTGTTACCAGATGGCAGCAGGGGAAGGGAGTGTTCAGAGAAGAATTATATTAGCTTGTTGGTACTGCATCACAAAGCACCATAAACTGGTGACTTAGAACAGCAGAATGTTGTTGTCTCACAGTTTTGAAGGCTAGATAGAAGTCTGAAATCAAGTTGTTGGCAAAGTCATATTTCCTCTGAAGACACTAGGGAGGGATCTGTTATAGGTCCTTACTAGCTTTTAGTAGTTCCTTGATTTATGACAGCACAACTCCAATATCATATCCTCCCTATGTGTATGCCTGTCTCTAAATATCCCCTTTTTATAAGGATATTAGTCCTATTGGATTAGAAGACCACCGTACTCTAGTACCGCCTTATTCTAAATTGAATAATTACATCTGCAATGACCCTGTTTCCAAATAAGATCACACTCTGAGGTACTTGGGGTTACGACTTCAATACATGAACTTAAGTAAAGAGGGGAACCCACTTGAACCCATAATAAGAGTGTTTGCTGATGACAGACAAGAAGACATATGGAAGGGTTTTGGAGGGTAGAGGATGGTTGGGAAAGTGGGTCAGAGTACTAGATGTACACAATGCTTGGGATGATGGATGATATGGGAGTTCAGGTTTCTGACTGACAGGTAACAGGGATGTTGGGCATGATGGTATTAGACCTGGTGGCTAACCAGGGTGACATGGACCCCTGGACAGGTGTTTTCTCCTGCAGCTGTCAGCAGGATCATGGCTGAAGGAGTAGTGAAAGAGCCCTCGGTATGCTAGTATGCTGACCTTGGGAACAGAGGAACTCTGGAAACTTCTTTTCTTGAGTTCTGAGGTGGTGTGGCCGACTCAGGGAAGGCCAGTCTCCCTTGGTACATGAGGCTGGGAACACCCCTCTTTTGGGGGGATTGTGTTGTGTTGGCTGAGACATGAGTTGTGGAGAAGTGTCTTTACCATCTGATAGCTTCATGTTGTGGAACTTATTAATCAGGTGACCTCTCAAAATTATAAGTATTTTGTTAGCTGTAGAATACAGTGTGGGGTATCGTATTAAGAACGTTTCTTAACATGTTTCAGCAATACAATTTAAAATTTGAGTAAAAATTCAAATTTCAAGGGGACATGTTTATTCTTTTAAAAATGTTTTTAATGTTTATTTTTGAGAGAGAGAGAGAGAGAGAGAGAGAGAGAGAGAGAGAGAGAGAGTGGGGGAGGGGCATAGAGAGAGGGAGACACAGAATCTGAAGCAGCCTCCAGGCTCTGAGCTGTCAGCCCAGAGCTCAACGTGGGGCTCAAACCTACGAACCATGAGATCATGACCTGATCTGAAGTCAGATGCTTAACTGACTGAGCCACTTAGGCACCCCTATTCTTTTTTTTAATGTTTATTTTTGAGAGAGAGTGCAAGCAAGGAGGGGGACAGAGAGAGGGGGCAAAGGATCTGAAGCAGGTTCTGCACGGACAGCCCCCAGCCCGATGTGGGGCTTGAACCATTGACTCGAACTCACAGAACTGTGAGATCACAACCTGAGCAGAAGTCAGACACTCAGCCGCTGAGCCACCCAGGTGCCCCAAGGGACATGTTTATTCTTAAAGGAAGAAACTTATGGATATGAGTGCTTGGAATTATTTAATATATTCATTATTATATGCTGCTGCTAAGTGAGTTTTCTATGTTCATCAAGACAGGCATGGTGGGACCTCTATCAAAATGAACTTCACAGATTTGTCAAATAGAAGAATTTTGGTTTGGGTGTCCATCTGTTTTTCTCTTCTCTCTACATATATTCTACTTGCTGATACTTGCTTTTCTTTCTGCTCTGTGGGGGTTCCCTACTTGCCCGCTTTATTCTTCTTGATTCTCCATTTTCTTCCTGAGCTGTCTCAGTTGTATTTTAGAAAAATATATTTCTAGAACTAAGTGATATTCCAAAAAAAAAAAAAAAAAGGTGAAGAGCAAAAGCTTGTTAGCTAAGATGTTAGATGCTTTCACAATCTTACCTTTTTCTTTTCTTTTCTTTTTTTTTTAGAGACAAAGAGCATGTGCCGGGGAGAGGGGCAGAGTGAGAGGGGCAGAGAGAGACAGAGACAGAGACAGAGATCCTAAGCAGACTCCACACTCAGTGCAGAGCTTGACTTAAGACTTGATGTAGCGCTTGATCCCATGACACTGGGATCATGACCTGAGCCAAAATCAAGAGTTGGATGTTTAATCGACTGAGCCACCAGGTGCCCTAATTGTTACCTCATAATTTCAGTTACTCCTCATAGGGAGGGAATAGATGGTATTCTCTTTCATAGATGGGGAAACAGCCACAGAGAGATTAAGAGACTTGGCTCAAGGTTATACATTTAGTTAGAGAGATGCATTTTTGATTCAAATTCAGTCCAGTGGACTTGAAAGTACTCTTTTCCCCATTACATCATTTATTCCCTAGTGTGACAAACATGTGGCCTCCTTCAAGTGTATTGCCTTTGAAAGAAGATGCTGCCTGATGTAATAAAGGCAGCTTCTTGATCTGGAGGTTCGACACCTGTTATCATAGCTGGTGTTATCATCTAGTAGCTTTGTGATCCCCTATCTTCAGCTTTAAGGTAGGGCTAATATTATCTACCTCCAAGGTTATGATCATCATGAATAAATGATATAATAAAGAACTGGGAAAATCATTGCATTGGTTGTGTTCTTTTCTGTGTGTTTTAATATCAGTTATTTCCTTCTCTTTTCCATTAGTTATTTAAATTCAGAACAAGAATGCTTGTTAAACCAGAGGAAAAAAATCCCTAACAATTGGTAATGATGGACCAGGGCATAGGTGATTGGGAGATTTTACAGTACATCTCAACCCATATCAAAGCCAAAAGCCTGGATCTAAAAATTGGCCTTAATTTGTGATTAGAATATATTATTATTGCACAGGGGAAAAATATCTCTATTAAAAAGGTCCAGTGAATCTGACCCCTCCCAAATTAATGCAATCTCTCTTTTTTACAGGTCCAAATTAATCATGCATTACTATATTCAGCTCTTTAAGTGTGGCTGAGCTATTAGTAAGGATAATTCAGGAACATTGAGCAATTTCCTCTCAAACACAAGAGCCAAAGAAATTCCTTTAGGATGTGAACTTGAGTTCACTTAGTAACTCTTAGTAAATTTAACCCCATGTAAGTCTCTTAGTAAAATTTAACCCTGTGTGGGTGGCTCAGTCGGGTGAGCATCTGACTTCGGCTCAGGTCATGATCTCATGGTTTGTGAGTTTGTGGAGCCTGGGCCTGCTTCAGATTCTGTGTCCTGTTCTCTCTCCGCCCCACCCCTGCTTGTGCTCTGTCTCTCTCTGTCTTTCAAAAATGAATAAACATAAAAAAAAATTAAAAAAAAGATTAACCCCATGTAACTGAGTCATTCTCTCACTTAGGCCTGCATTGGAATCTCCTGAAATATAAAGAGGAGATGGTTCATATGGCAGCAGTCTCAAACTTTAGTATTTTAGAATCTCTAGGGAACCTTGTGAAAACGCCCTTTGCTCAGAGATTCTACACTGCTAGATGTTAGGTGAGACCCAGGCCTCTGCATTTCTGCAAAGCTCTTGTGGTCATTCTGATGCCAAGGATCAATAGGCAATTTGAGAAACACTGACCAATTGATACAAGGCTATCATTTGAAGAATGCAGTCATTTTAAGTCAATGACCAGTTTCTTACTATTGTCCTTTGTTCTTGTTGTGTTTGTTTATTTTGAGAGAGAGAGAGAGAGAGAGAGAGAGAGTGCGCGCAGAGGTGGCAGAAAGAGGGAGATAGAATCCCAAGCAGGCTCTGCACCATCGGTGCAGAGCCTGATGTGGGGCTCGAAGTCATGAACCATGAGATCATGACATGAGCTGAAGTTGGATGCCTGCCTAGCCAACTGAGCCATCCAGTCACCTCTATTGTCCTTTGTTCTTGACTTTCTGTACTTGGTATCTTGTGGTGCGTGTGAATGGAGCTTAATATATTTTAGTAGGTGAAATAATCTTGGAAAAATTTACCTGTAAACTATTAGAATTTCAAGGAAAGAGTCAACCTTCAGCAGATGTTGGCCGCATTTTTGTCCACCTGTTTCTCCTGGTTTCTTGCATCACAGTTATCCATTTTCTTCACAACAGAATGCTCAGTAAAGGAAGTTAAGTGCATCACTCCTGTGGCTGTATTTTCTACAAAATTCAATAATGCTGATCCCTTTAATTTCAGATCTCTCAGGGGCAAAGAGTCAAGAATCAGATTTATAAGGCTACAAAAACTCATCAAATGCTATCTAGTATGTTCCTTGCCTTTGGCAGGATCACATTTAAGTCAGTCTATTGCAGTTGTACTTCCTAGGGGACCAGGAGTACCTGCACCTGCGCTGTGGAGGGGGGGGGGACACCTCCCTGCACACGTGTTCCCTCACCTCTGCGTCCTAGATTACAAAAATCATTTCTCTGTGCACTGGCCATTTATTTGTAGAGGATTGTTAAGGCAGGAAAAGGCACCAGGTCTTTTTTGACGTGGTCAGCAGACATGGTCCTTATGAAAATGAAAGGATCATTGGAAGGAAGAAACATCAGCACCTGTTCTTTAAGAAGAAGCACTGAGACCCAAAGTGTGGATTAGAAACCAGTAGCAAGTGTGTTCTCTTTCCTTGGGAAGTACTGTTGTACTGCCACAGGGGATGTTCTGTGATGGTACCAACCCCTCAAAACCAAGCCAGTGGGAGTAATGAGGGATTCAAAGAGCAAGAGTCAGTGATATCCAGGTGTAGTTTGTGATTTTCATATTAGCAAAGGATTCTTTTGAATTGCCTTGCTTTATCTAAAAATTTTCATATTACCTTCTTTGAGAGGTATTAGAACAGGGAGCAAATCCATCAGGAATGGAGACAAGAAGGCTGTTAGTTGAATGAGCAACTAAAATTGGAATTAAAACAGTTTTATGTTCAGATGTAATTGCCATTCACTCTCCCCCAGCCGTGCCTGTGCAACCCCTAATAGGGTGCCCTGTGCATAGTAGGTATTCAATAAGTGCTTATAACCTGTTTATTCATTCTAGTGTATTTGTGAGACAAGAGTCCTTGGATTGAGATTCTTTCAGTTCTGAGATCAGAATCATGGGAATTTTCAGTGTTGTCTATAAGGGATGGACAGGGTTTGGACTAAAGATGATGACACAGCCCATCACCTCCTTGGGGAGTAGGATGACATCCTGGGCCATGGCTGAATGGGGCTGAGTGGCTTGCAACACCTCACAGAAATGACCTGTAATGTAGCATAGAAACTTCCTCTATTGGGGCCTTCCAGGCATCAGGACCAGTCTCTTCTGAGACATAAGAATGAGTAGGTCTTGGGACTTCTGGTTGATGTGGGAATTGCATTTGCCACTACGGGTGGGTGCATTTGTGGCAGGCAACCTGTGTCTGGAATTTGCTTGAGTGGGACAAATTCTGCAGCACTGTGTCTCTGTGGTCCCATTCCCTGTGGGCAATTGGACTTAGAAGGTGGCCAAAGTGGTTAGGGTCAGTCATCCAGCCTGACTCTGTGTGTCCACCCTGGGCTGACAGTCCCAAGGACTTGGGGAGAATGTTTCACTGACAGAAAGTAAAATCACCCCAAGACTTTCTTTAGTGTCCTGTTTGAGTATTACGATAAATATTTATTATTTTGGTGAAAAGAATCTTCCTTGCATGTCATATTCCATCTTGTGGGAAGAAAATATTAAGACAAGAGGGCATTTATCATTCTAGAGTTTATTGGCTTGTACTGTTTATTTATTTCTGAAAGGAAAACAGTCCCCATATCAGGAAGTGGTAACGTGACAGAGCCAAGCCTACAGATGCAGGGTGGAGAATGGGCTGGCAAAGTCTCAGGCTGTTCTAGCAGTGTCATTGTTCAGAAAATGATTCTGCTCTCATGTTGGTGGCACTGACACTCTGCTCTCCCTGATCTAGTTCGTGGCCACCCCCTTTCCAGGCTTTAAGACCTCTCACCTCAGCATCAAGCCTCAGTTTCTCCATTTGCACATGAGAGATTGCAGATGTTACTTTAGATGTGTTTTTCATCTCTAATGGCTGTAGTTATTATCTTTCAAACATTTAAGGCTTTTTTGGTATACTGTATTAAGAGAGTGAAAATCCTTGGGGCGCCCTGGTGGCTCAGTCAGTTAAGTGTCCCACTCTTGGTTTTGGATCTGGTCATGATCTCACGGTTTCATGGTTTTGAGCCTGCTTGGGATTATCTGTCTTCCTCTCTCTCTGCCCCTCCCCCACTCGCCTAGTCTCTACCTCTCTCACAATAAATAAATAAACTTAAATCCCATGAAACCTAGAAATCCTAAAAGTATAAACTAAAATGTGTCAGCATTCCTTGTATGGTGGGTGACCAGACCAGAGGAAGGTTAAGTGTTGGTATGGATACTTCCCTGCAGGCATGGGAAGGGCAGTGATTTTGTCTGGGAGGGCTGGTTCTCACTAATAAGAACCTCTGGAATGTAGTGCCCAGGAAATCAAGATTCTGTTCTTGGACTTGTGTAGAGAAACAAAATTACATCCCATTTGTGCTTCACGGAATCCCCCCCATCTCCTTCCACTCCCTCCCCATCCTCCAGCTTTACCACTTTCTTTCTCTTCCTCTCTTGCTTCTCTGTAGGAATTTTTGTACCTCTGATTGCCTTCTCTCTCCATTTCATTTCTCCCCCCCCCATGTTTCCCTCTTTTTGTTTGTCCCGGATCCTTTAGACCAACCATATTATAGCTCTTATTTTACTTTTAAAAGTTTCTTTGATTTTTAAAACCTTCTTCTTAATTGTTAATGAACAGTCTTATTCTTTTTACACTAAATGAAAGTGGAGTTAAATTGATTTCCATGCATATGGCCCCTGATTTTCCTTTTTCCTGCATGAAACTGATTTGCAAAGCCAAAAACAAAACACCAAAATGAAGAAACAAGTAAACAAAAAAAGTTCCACCACCTTACTGTTAACAAGATGTGAGTGAACAGTGAAGTGTTGGTATAATACCCAAGATGGGGAAATGTAAATTATTTTACTACCTGTTGCTTTTTAGAGGCAAGTAGCACTCAAGGTAGAAAGATTTTCATTTTCCAGAGAACTGTTGGGGTTGGGCTTTCAGATGAAGGATCTTAGCCTAAGTGAAATATCTGAGAAGCCTAAAGGTGGAGATTGTGGTAAGGGGGTGCTCAAGTAGGCACACAGCCAACCTCCCTCATCGTATCCAAACCCTTACTTTAATATTTTTTTTAAAACTTTAAAATTTTATTGAGATGTAATTGACATATAATATTGTATTAGTTTCAGATGTACAACATAGTGATTTGATATGTGTACATATTGCATAATGATCACCACAATAAGTCTAGTTAATGTCCATCACCATACATAGTTATAAAGTTATTTCCCATGAAATGAGAATTTTTAGGGTTTACTCCCTTAGCAACTTTCAAATATACAATACAGTATTATTGACTATAGTTATCATGCTGTAATTATATCCCCATGACTTACTTACTTAATAACTGGAAGTTTGTACCTTTTGACTCTCTTCACTCATTTTGCCCCCTCCACCCCTACCTGCTTTTGGCTGCCACTAATGTGTTCTCTGTGACTAAGGCTCTATTTTGTTTTTGTTTTTAGGTTCTACATACAGTGAATCAAACTATGTCTTTTCTCTGTCTGACTTAGCTCACTTAGCATAATGCCCTCAAGCTTCATCCATATTGTTACAAATTCATTCCTCCCTCCCTCCCTCTGTATCTCTTCCTTTCTCCCATTCCTTCTTCCTTCCTTCCTTCCTTCCTTCCTTCCTTCCTTCCTTCCTCCCTCCCTCGCTCCCTCCCTCTCTCCCTCTCTCCCTCTTTCTTTTCTTTTCTTTTCTTTTCTTTTCTGCTCTCTCTTCTCCTCTCCTCTCCTCTCCTCTCCTCTCCTCTCCTCTCCTCTCCTCTCTTTTCTTTTCTTTTCTTTTCTTTTCTTTTCTTTTCTTTTCTTTTCTTTTCTTTTCTTTTCTTTTCTTTCTTGTTAAGGTCTACACCCAACATGGGGCTCGAACTCACAACCCCAGTGTCAATAGTTGCACCTCTACCAACTCAGCCAGTCAGGTGCCCCCAAGATTTTCTTTTTTATGGCTGAATGATATTCATTTGTGTGTGTGTGTGTGTGTGTGTGTGTGTGTGTGTGTGTGTGTGACATTTTCTTTATCCATTCATCCATTGATGGACACTTAGGTTGTTTCTATGCCTTGGCTATTGTAAATAATGCTTCAGTGAATATGGGGAGAGGTGCATGTATCTTTTCAAGTTAATGTTTTCATTTTCTTCAGATAAATACCAGAAGTAGAATGGCTGGATCATATGGTAGTTCTTTTTAAAATTAAAAAAAATCAAGGGACCTCCATACTGTTTTCTATAGTGGTTGCATCAATTTACGTTCTTACCGGTAGTACACAAGGGTTTCCTTTTCTCCACACCCTTGCCTTTTCTTGTCTTTTTGATAATAGCTATTTTAACAGGTGTGAGATGGTATCTCATTGTGGTTTTGATTTGCATTTCCCTGATGATAGTGATGTTGTGCATCTTTTCAGCTACCCGTTGACCATATGTTGGCTATAGCTTGCCACTTATGTTTTCTTCTAGGAGTTTCGTGGTTTAAGTTCATGTTCAAGTCTTTAATCCATCCTGAGCTAGTTTTTGTGTACAGTGTTAGATAGTAGTTCAGTTTTATTCTTTTACCTGTAATGATCCAGTTTTTCCAGCACCATTTATTGAAGAGAATGTCCTTTTTCCAAATGTCTGTTTGCTCCTTTGTTGTAAATTAATTGACCATATATGCACAGGTTTATTTCTGGGCTCTATTGTTTCATTGATCTGTGTGTCTGTTTGTATGCCAGTACCATACTGTTTTGACTACTAAAGCTTTGTAATCTAGTTTGAAATCTGGAAGTGTAATGCATTCAGCTTTGTTTTTTCTCAAGATTGTTTTGGCTGTTTGGGGTCTTCTGTAGTTCCAAACAAATTTTAGGATTGTTTATTCTAGTTTTGTGAAAAATGCCATTGAAATTTTAATAGAGATTGCATTGGGTCTCTAGATTACTTTGCATACTCTCATTTTTAACAAGGACATTCCCTGCCTGGCTTTTTAACATATTGGTCTTAACATGAGATTTTAATTGATGAAACATACCCCTGTTGATTTCATGCAACTTCTTCACTTTACAGATGAGGAAATTTCCTCTTTGAAAGAAAGTTCTCTTTAAGGAATGTATCCCTGACATGGTAAATAATAATAATAATACCATCAGTACCACAATAATAGAAGCATACTGTTCATTTCAAGGTAGGGACTCCGTGCCAGTTGGGTATACTGCTGTCGTTGTGTTCTGCTCTAGGTATACAGAATGCAAAAGTCACTATTGATTTAGAGGAGGGTGGCCAGGATGAAAACAGGCTGAAAATCTAGTCACATAAGTACTAGTTCAAGGGGAAAGAGGTGTTTAATATGAAAAAGAGAAAGCCAAAGCAGGGACATGATTGAAGTTTTTATAGACACAGGGCAGATGTGTAGAAGGAAGAGAAGATATTTTGTATCCTTGAGGGCAGAACCTGTTCTAGGGGATGGAAATCTATGAGAACAGATCCAGGCTCAGTCATCAGAAGGGGTCGCCAGTGATTGGAATTGTTTCACAGTAGTGCAATTTTGTCTTGTGCTGTAGGTTGCTAGATGCAGACTGTTTGCTAGAGCAGCCCAGCAAGGGGGCTATAGGGATTTTCAGTGTCAGCTTGAAGGTTGCATCTGATGTCCACTAAGGTCCTTGATCTCTAAAATTCTAAGAGGGAATGGATTGGGAATCATATTATACTTACTTCAAGAATCACTTTATATTTCAAATTATAACTTTAAATTTACACAGCTTTAAGAGCTGGTGAATTCCCACAGATGCATTTCTGCCATACAATTCAAATTGCCTTTTACCAAATAAAAGGGTTGCAGGAAAATTCAATACACCCATAAACTCACTACAGTTTTTAGTACATGAAGAGGCTCTTATGAAACTACAGTTTTGTGACATAAGTGAACATAAAGAGTATGTGAGCTGAGATTTTTTAATAGTCCAAAGCTTTTCAGTGGTATTAAAATTTAATACTCTTTTTATTTGGTGTCCAGTGTTATTTGGTTTACAATTTGGAGCAAATATATGACACTAAAGATTTTAAAAATTAAAACAAAATTTAAAAAATTTTAATGTTTATTTATTTTTAATGTTTTACTTTAGAGAGAGAAAGCGACACAGAGACTGAGCGGGGGAGGTGCAGAGAGAGAGAGGGAGACAGAGTCTGAAGCAGGTTCCAGGCTCCGAGCTGTCAGCACAGAGCCCGATACAGGGCTCAAACCCGTGAACTGTGAGATCATGACTGAGCCGAAGTCAGATGCTTAACTGACTGAGCCACCCAGGCACCCCCTATTGATTTTTGAGAGAGAGAGAGAGAGAGAGAGAGAGAGAGAGAGAGACTGAGTGTGAGGAGGGGAGGAACAAAGAGAGAGGGAGACAGAATCTGAAGCAGGCTCCAGGCTCTGAACTGTCAGCCCAAAGCCTGACATGGGGCTCCAACTCAAGAACTGTGATATCGTGGCCTGAGCTACAGTCAGAAGCTTAACTGACTGAGCCCACCCAGGCACCCCGAAAATTAAAGCAAAATTTAAGAGAGATAGCCTTTTCCACAGTTCCCTTTAATGTTCTTTGAACTCCCTCCCTGGTACCAGCAAGATACTGATTTGTTAGAGCATTTCCCCTTAATGTCCTTTAGGGATTCCTGAGTCCTATATAAAGTGATCTTTTTGTTGCCTCTGTTCCACAGGAATTTCTCAATTAGAAATGGAGATAAAAATTTTAAGGGACATTCCAATATACCTGAAATAGCAATGTTTTCTGTTCTGGAATTTCAGTATGAAGCTATGAGCAGCTTGATTGCTTTTAGATTGAATACACACCCACTTGAATAACTTCAAATCTCTTAATGGCATAAATAAAGTCCCTTCTTCATTATCCATTTTATCTCTAATGTAGAGTGGCAAAACCAAAATGCTAAGTCTTAGTTATAGGTAGAGAGAGTCATGATTTTCTTTTCTTGTCCTTTAATTTGTATGTCTTGTTTTGAGCAAGATGGGAAGAAGGGATTTAAATTTTTACATGGCATTAGCTAGTGGGTCCTTTGTGTGACTGAATGTCTAAGAAAGCTTATTGAGCTTGAAGTTCATCTTTTTTTTTCTTCCTCCTCCTCCTCCTCCTCCTTCTTCTTCTTCCTTCTTCCCCTCCTCCCTCCCTCCCCCTCCTCCCCCTCCCCCTCCCCCTCTTCCTCCCCTTCCTCCTCCTCCCCCCTCCTCCTCCTCCTTCTTTTTCTTTTTCCCCCTCTCCCTCCCCCCTCCTTCTCCCCCTCACCCTCCTCCTCCTCCTCCTCCTCCTCCTCCTCCTCCTCCTTCTTCTTCCTCCTCTTCTTCTTCTTCTTCTTCTTCTTCTTCTTCTTCTTTTTCTTCTTTTCCTCTGGTAGGGAAAGACTTCTCCCTTTACTTCTTCTTTCGAGAGCATTTTAAATTAGGAAGTACCCTCATTTAATGTCTGTCCATTCCAACTCCCACCCTTAGCTAATTTTAGTCTTTGCTAGAGTTGAAGGCAAACAATTCGGGGAATTCCGTATGATGCAAGATCCTAACCTCAGAATTTTAGAGCTGCGTCAGATACGTTTTAGAGACTTAGTTCATGGCTCTGTCATTGATTAGAACACTGAAACCTTGAATTCAGTGATTTACTAAAGTGCATGCATCAAGATGAAAGGAATGGGGTCAAGAAGCCATATTTTCTAACTTCTTGTGCAGTAAGTTTTCTGTGTCCTATGCCATAATGGATATGTGGAGAAACTTTTTTTCTTTTCATGAACATTCTTTATGAATGAATTTATTTGATTTTAAAAATTATCACACAGTAAAAGCAGCTCTTTCCTTGTTATAAAATTCTATTAATTTCATTTAATTTTATTTTTTTAATGTTTACTTTGGGAGAGAGAGAATCTTTTAGTGTTTATTTTTGAGAGAGAGAGAGAGAGAGACTCCAAGTTGAGGAGGGGCAGAGAGAGGGAGACACAGAATTGAAGCAGGCTTCAGGCTCTGAGCTGTTAGCACAGAGCCTGATGTGGGGCTCGAACTCACAAACTGCGAGATCATGACCTGAGCCAAAATCGGACGCTTAACCAACTGAGCCACCCAGGCGCCCCAAAGAACCTTAAGCAGGCTCCACACCCAGTGCAGAACTTGACTCGGGGTTTGAACCCACAAACTATGAGTTCATGACCTGAGCTGAAATCAAGAGTTCGATGCTCAGCCAACTGAACCACCCAGGTACCCCCAAATTCTATGAATTTTAATGCATGTATAGATTTGTATAATCATCACCAGGAATGAGAATAATATTACCTTGAAAAACTTTCTCATGTCGTTTTATATTAATGCGCTTTCCTACTTCCTATCCCTTGACAACCACTGACATGTTAGCTACCACTATTTTTTTTTTTAAGGATGTCTTTTAAATTGGTTTATGCAGCATGTAGTCTTTTGAAACTGGCTTCTTTCACTCAGCATAACGCCTTTGAGATTCATCTGAGTTGTTGCATGCATCAGTAATTTGCTACTTTTTATTGCTGGTATTATTCTATTTTATGGATGTTCCATAGTTTGTTTAGCCATTAATCCATTGAGGGATAGTTAGATTGGTTTCAGAATATTGATAATTGAGAAATTTTCTTGGGCATTAGACAGATGGACAGACCTGAATCAGTGATAGGATGACCAATCCTATGATTGGCTCCCAATCATATGATGATCCCAATTTGCAGTGGCTGATTTTAGCATTGAAAATCTCATGTCCTGGTAACTCTTGAGGCCTGTTAGTCTCCAGTGACCAGAGCTGATCTTAGCTTGAAGTGTAAAGCAGTGAAAGTTTGTCTGCTTCCTTGTTTTCTCCACACAGAAATACTACTTTCCTCCTTTTCTCCTTTATCAAATCTAGCTTTCATTTGATCATTATCAAAATGATCTGACAGACTCATTCATATCAAGTGATCACATCTCAGGTAGAGATTGCCGAGTTACCTGGTAAAGGACAGTGAGAATGCTTAAGATAGAGGGATATAGCAATTTGGGAAGTTTTTGTGACCTTCTGATCACCTGTGAAGAGCTTATTCCCTTTAGAAGAATCAGAAGGTGAATAATCTTATTGGATCCTTGTTGCAAAGGAGCAACCGGGGGTAGCTCATCTTCTACCCATGAGTTCCCATGAGTTTAGCCATCCTTGTTGTACCCTAGTTCAAGTGCTAATAGAACTTATAGGCATCAAAACAGTCAGGGTGAAAGTAAGGCCTTTAGCAGCCCTTCCAGGAATCCCATTTCAGCTTCTGCTTTCATCTGTGTGGTGGGTAGTCTGAAGAACAGTCAGCTCTGTGCTCGATGGTTGGGTACCACATGGCTAGGAGTCCAAGATCAGAGGATTGTTTCCTATTTTGAGAATACCCACCTATGAATTGCCCTCTGAAGTAGCCTGCTTAGAGGTAATCACTGAAATGTTTCACATATGTGGTTGCTCCATGACATAGTGGTTTAGCTTCCTGACTCCAGAACTAAACTCTGTAGGTCTAAATTTAAATTCTAGATTTTCCACCGGTGTACCCTTGACAAGTTACTTGACATTCTAGGTTCTAGTTTTTTAACTGGTCAAATGAGACTATCAGTAGTACCTGCCTCATAGGAGTTTTATGAGATTTAGATGGAATAATACATAGAAAATGTTAATAAATGTTAGCTATTATATAATGGAATTAAGATAAAGGTTGTGAGGAAACTTGTAGTGTATCAGTGGATGCCTTTTCTGTTACTTGAAAGCCTTCTTAGCTTAGGTAGGAACGTAGACACATTATGTCCTATTCCTGATTTCTTCATGAGTAAAGGAGAGATTATAGAAGTTACATGCAGTATTTACCTGCAGGGTAACCCCAGGTAGTCATTATAGCCACAATTCATCATTTTGATGGCAGACTTCTCTTGTCTTTCCCTTGGAGAGATGTAAGCACATACTGAAATTGTGGACCTGTCCTTTTGCAGCCCTTTCTCTTTGTTTGTAGATATGGAAAAACGTATCTTTCTTTTCTATATATCTGAGCCTACACCCTCTAGAAACTTATATATAAAGACAATTTCTATATGCTGAAGCTCAACAACCACATTAGGAATGACAGCATGGTAGAGTTGATACTTTTAATTAACTTTGTTAATCAATACCTATGACTAAAGCTATAGGTGAAGAAGTGTACAAGTAATTTACAGTATCTGATATTTGCCCATTGCACTTAAAACGTTACTCTAATTGCAAATCTTTGAAATGTATGCATCATATTAAACACAGAGCCATCTGATTCAACTAGCTTGGGGTACTCTTCATAGAAGGAAACAAATATTATCTCATGCTAAATTTAATTAAAATAAATTGAAATCTAGTGGTTTTTCCCCCCAAATGAGAAATAATCCAGTCTCTTCATAAAGATCTAAATGGTAAATTCTTTTTTATTCAATATTTTTTCAGAAGCAAGATGAAAAATGAGTAGTATATGAATGAAATGCACAAAATAGGAGTAAAATCAGCAAGGTCAAGAGAGGCTTGACTTGAAGTTGGGTTAGATCATTGAATACATTTGGTATCAAGAGATTAAGTCAAGTTTGCTTCAGTTTTGGCCTTGGGTTTCATGAGATTTCCCTGACTAGTTAGGAATGGGCTTAGCAGCAAGAAAAATTAAAAAAAAACCCAACAAACCCTAAGTTATGGAGACTTAAATAAACTTTTACTTTGCCTTCAAAATAGGTAGTCTGGAGTTAGTTGGCTGAAGGCATGGATTCAGGGGCTCAGTGATGGCAGACTGGCATCTCTGTGGTTCTCTTTCTCATACATTAACCCCTCATAATTGCATGATGCATGCTGTAGCTCCAAACATCTTGTCATTGTTCAAGGAGGAAGGGATTGCACTAACTTTATCTGCCCTATTTATCAGGAAAGGAAAACTTTCCCAGAAGCTTCCCTAGCAGACTTCCCCTTTTATCGTACTGGATAAAACTGGATCACATGGCTATCACATGGCTACTGCTAGCAGAAAAGGAAGTTGAGAAAGTGGGGGAAAGTATGCCTTGGCAATCATCTATTACCTAATGCTGGAATAAGGGAATGGGTAATTGGGTAGGTGAGGAACAGAGTCTGCCTCGTATATCATAGCCCTTCCCCCTGTTTTTGTTGCATTAGGTAGGCCCAGTGAGTTTCTGTTTCTGTTTCTTGAAGTCATGAAGGTATTAGTAGAATTCTTTTTTAATGATTTAGGATTGTGCTGAATGACCTATATAAGATGGAGGTGAATATTTTTGCAGATAATCTACGAAATTTAGTCTGTTAGCCTGTTTAATGAATGATTACATTAGAGTGATGTTCCTTTTTTTCCTTACAGTTGGTAATTTTGTAGTCCTCAAAGCACATGATGTTCTTTAGACGTTGTGATAGTATCAGTTGCTTGGACTCTGGGACTCCTGCCTAGACCATGAAGGGCTTTTGTGCCTCTGCCTCCCAGGGTAAAATGGAAGTGAAAGGCCTTTGAGGCAATGCTAAATCCCCTCATTTGCTACTACACATCCCAGGAATTTAGCCCAGAATAGGCAGAGCAAGGGTCCAAAGCCCAAGGTGGCTCATACTAAGGCCTCAGAAAACCTGCAAACTCAAGGTATGTGCAACATATTCCAAACCTTGTTTCTGCTTCTTTCCATGTTAGATAGTTGTCTTATTACCCAGGTAGTACTCCTGTGACTCAGGGCCCATATATCCCCCTCCAAAGACCTGTTTCCCATTTAAGTTCTCTTATGTCTAAACTTTAAGTTTTCATAAGTGGATCAATCACCAAAAGACTCACTAGATGTTAAGAAGAAACATCTTAATTGTTTGCTTAAATTGATTAAAAATAAACATGAAGGATTTCAGATTTAACCTTTTATCACTATTTACATCAATATTTATGCATCCCTTGAACTTTTACATTCCAATAGGTAAAATGTTGGAAGAGATAAGAAAGAGAGTAGGTCAGAATGGACGAGAGCCAAAACCTCTTGGCTCATAATGAAGGCAAAAACTAAATTTGAGGGAATACCTCTATTTTATTTTTAGAACATGGAATAGAATTTAGTCCTAGAAGGGAAATTAGAGATCATGTAGGGCAAATATCTCACTTTTTCTATTTTTAAATTGAGATTTAATTGACATATAACATTAGTTTCAGTTGTACAACATAAAGATTTAATATTTCTATATATTTCAAAATCATCACCACAATAGATGAATGTGGTTAACATTCATCACCACACATAGTTCACACTTTTTTTTTTGTGATAGCTTTTGAGATCTAATCCTTTAGCAACTTTCAAATATACAATACAGTATTATTAATCATAGTCACCATGCTATACATACATCTCTAGGAGTTATTTGTTTGATAACTTGAAGTTGTGTGTTTTGACCACCTTCACCCATTTCAGATACCTCATTTTATAGATGAGAAAATCAAGTCCCACATTGGTATACTAACACTCCCAGTACATATAACTTAGTGGCAGAAGAAAGAGATCAACATCTTTTGAATTCAGTGCTTTAAATGTGACCTGAGTTTTTTGAAAGCTCTGACTCACTGTCCATGTGACCCTGTGTTCATTTATACTTATATACATCCTTTTATAATTACAAACAGGTAAAAATAACAGTGTGGTTGATCACTTACGCATTTCTCTGGAGGTCAGGTCACTATTATCATCCTCCCTTTGGCAATAATTCTGTGGCTTTATATTAATGATTTCATTAGACATCAGTTTCTAGTGTACTTAAGACTGGGGGCTAGTTAAGAGAAGACTATAATGAAAACATATATAAAATGAAGTCATGTTGAGTCCAGGGAAGGGTTAGTAAGAAGAGATTCAGGGAATCCCCTGGGGCTTTGTGGAGGCATCAGAGCAGAAGTGAGAGTTGGGAGGGATGCCATAGATTTAGTGACACCACGTCAAAGCCCTGAGTTAGGAGTCAGGAGATCTGGGTTTACCTTTGGTGAGTAATTTCACCTTTCTGAACCTTGGTAGATCTTTCGGTATCTTGAGAGGGTTAGACTAGGTGATTTCAGCTAGTTTACTATGGATTTTATGACTAGAAGGAGCTTGGCTAGGAAAGGAGGCCACCTTTGAAGTGATCTCTGCCACCTGGAGCTGACGTAATATGTCTCTGTACCAGGTACACTGATCATTCACCCCCATTTGAGAAGCTGCACTATGATTTTTGAACTTGTCCTGTGGCTCTCAGCAGAATGTGTGCTCTCGGGTACTGGGGGTGAGGAGAAGTCTTTCTGGATGTGAATGAAAAGATGCTAGGGACTCCCACAGTTAGGAGGAAAAATTCTTTACTCATTCCAACCTACAATAGCTATAGCTGTTCAAAAAAAAACATAGTTTGAAAATAATGATATGCTAAGTTGGGACTCAGTCATAATGAGCATAATTTTCCATTAGATAGCCATCAGAGTGATATTATGGGATGCTCTGTTGGTTTTTAGTGATGGCACAGAAAGGGCAGTGACTTTAGTCAATATAAAGAAAATGGGGCTCCAAAGTAGCTAAAGCAAAAGGAATGAGGCTAGCCCCAAAATTATATTTTTCAGGAATATCTCTCAAATGGGGAGGGCAGTCAAAAAAAGGTATGATGACAGAAATGGTTGGCAGATGAAATTTTGTGACCTGAATTTTCAAGAATAATATGTTTGCATTTTAAATATTTTATCTCATTGTCAGTCCAAATTTCCAGATTTTTTTTGGTTCAGAAAATATGATTGCTGAAAAGATAGGATTATTTGTCCATGAAATTGAGCATACTATGAATGAATAGGCCTAAAAGATACGGAGATACACCTATAATAGTTGGCTTCTTTGTTTTCTTTTGCTTCACAAGGTGGTGAACTACATCCAGGGAGGCCAAACACATTTTTTCTCAAACTTGGTTTTTCCTTGACCAGATTCTATGTAACCGTGTTTCTTCTATTACCTGGAGTAGTGCTCAGGAAAAGGCTTCTGATTTTAATTACAATTAAATTATATATATTATATAATAATATATAATGTATAATATATAATTAAATAACCTCACAAGTTATTTGCTGGGAAGATAAAAGAAAACAGAAGACCTCTGACAAAGAAGAAATAGTGTTATACCAGTGCCCATAGCTGAAGTTCAGATATGAGTTCCCTATACTGGCTTGGTGACTCGGACAAGTCCCTGAGTTGCTCTGGGCCTCAAATCTTCATCTAGAAAATAACAGTTGGGATGAGTGCTCTTTACGTCCCTTCTTCAGCCTCCTACATTTTATGTGTCTATGCATTCCAAAGTCCCTTGTTAGTGACATTTAATTAGCCCCTGGTACAGGTTAGTCACACTGATGTTGCTTCCATTATTGTTATTGATATGGCCAACACTGATTGCTTCCTTGCGGTCAGCTTCTTTCTAAAATCCATGTGCATATCTCAGTTATTTCTATAACAGTTGTATGTGACCGGTGTTATTATCTCTACTTTGTAGATGATGAAATTGAGGCTAAGGATCAGGTAGTAAGTAGTAAAGCTGATATTCAAATCCAGGCTGTCCAACCCCAAGGCTCATACCTCAACTTAGATATGCTATACAATGCAAAGTTGACACCTTTATGAATTTTGAGGAACACCTTCTAGTGACAGAAGTTTAAGATACAGAATATAACTACAATGTAACTACACTAAACTGATTTCAACCTGGTATTTTTTTTTGTTCACTTAGATTGTTTCTGGTTAAGAGAGCAGGTGATTTATTATAGTTGTTAGTTTTTAAAGAGATCTATGTGGGTGAGACCATTTTTATCAGATTTGATAGTTTGTAAAAGCCCAGAATGTCTCAGTTTGGGTGTCAGAGCTCATTCTCCCCGGAAATTGCCACCTCTCCCACCCCAGTATGAGAAGCCCAAGTTCGCAGGAAGTTTCTAGTGCTTAGTCAGAGACATTCACATAGCTTTGGTGAGAATTTAGAAGATAAAAACTGTGTAAAGCAACCATCCTCATCCCTATACATATGTCTAATTATGAAAGCGTAGATGAGGTCTGAGTTGGCATAAAGGTTTATGTCAGTTCTCTGGGTTAGGATAGAAGTTACCATTTTTACTTTTGAGGAATTGGGTGAATTATTCTTTTTTCCCCAGCTTTATTGGAGGATAATTGATAGATAGAAATAGTATATTTTAAGGTATATGACTTAATGTTTTGATATACATATACATTGTGAAGTGATCACAAGCTAGTTAACATATCCATCACCTTACATAGTTACCATTTTTTTGTTGATTCTTTCTATGCTAAGATCTACCTACCCTCTTGAAAAATTGCAAGTATACAGTATAGTATTGTTAACTGTCATCACCATGCTATTAATTAGCTCTTCTGAACCTGTTCATCTTGTACAACTATAATGTTGTACCACTTGACTGACATCTCCCCATTTCCTCAACTTCCCTACCCCTGGTACACACCATTCTACTCTTTGCTTCTATAAGTTTGACACTTTGAGACTCTACATATAAGTGAGATAATTGTCTTTCTGTGTCTGGCTTATTTCACTTTGTATAACATCCTCCAGGTTTATCCATGTTGTTGCAAAAGGTGGGATTTTCTTATTTTTTTAAGGCTGAATAATATTCATATATATACAAACACCACTCTTCTATCCATCTGTCCGTGGACACTTAGATTGTTTCTATATCTTGGCTACTGTGAACAATGCTACAGTGAACATTCAGATATCTCTTAGATATGATTTAGATATCTTTTCAAGATACTATTTCATTTCCTTCAGATATATTATATATCCCGAAGTGGGATTATATTTTAATGTTTTATTTATTTTTGAGAGAGAGAGAGAGACTGAGTGTAAGCATTGTGGGGGGAGCTGCAGAGAAAGGGGGAGACACAGAATCTGAAACAGGCTCCAGGCTCCAAGCTGTCAGCACAGTGCCTGATGTGGGGCTCGAACCCATGAACTGCACATAAGATCATGACCTGAGCCAGAGTCAGACACTTAACCAACTGAACTACCCAGGCGCCCCTGCGTTTGTATTTTTGAAGAACCTTCATACAGTTTTCCATAATGGCTGTACTAATTTATATTTCCACTATGTACAAGGGTTCCTTTTTTTCACATTCTCACCAACACTTGTAATTTTTTGTCTTTTTGATAATAGCCATTCTAGTAGGTGTGAGGTGATACCTCACTGTAGTTTTGGTTTGTATTTCCCTGATTATTGGTGATGGTGAACACCTTTTCATGTACCTATTGACTATTTGTATGGGTTTTTTTTTTTTTTTTTGAGAAATGTATATTCAGGTCCTTCATCCCTTTTTAGTTGTGTTATTTTAATTAATTAATTTATTTTGCTATTGAGTTGTATAAATTTCTTAGATATTTTGGATTTTAACCCTTTATCAGATAATCAGATATATGGTTTGCAGATATTTTTTCCATTTTGTAGGTTGACTTTTCACTCTGTTGATTGCTTCCTTTGCTGTACAGAAGCTTTCTAGTTTAATGCAACTCCACTTGTCTATTTTTTGCTTTTGTTCTCTGTGCTTTTTGTGTTATATATAAAATATCATTATCCAGAGCAATGTCAAGAAGTTTTCCTCTATGTTTTCTTCTAAGAATTTTACAGATCGAAATCTTACATTTAAGCCTTTAATCCATTTTGAGTTGATTTTTTTTTATATGGTATAAAATAAGGGTCCAATTTCATTCTTCGGCAAATAGATACCCAATTTTCTCAGCACTGTTTATTGAAGAGACTTTCCTTTGTCTGTTGTGTGTTCTTGGCAGTCTTGCAGAAGATCAGTTGAATATAAATACATGGGTTTATTTCTGGACTCTGTATTCTATTCCATTCGTCTATGTCTGTTTTTATACTATTACCATACTGTTTTGATCACCTTAGCTTGGTAATATATTTTGAAATCAGGAAGTGTGATGCCTCCAGCTTTTTGTTCTTCTTGCTAAAGATTGCATAGCTCTTTGGAGTCTTTTTGAGGTTCCATATGAAGTTTTGGATCGTTTTTTCTCTTTTTATAAAGATTGCCATTGTGATTTTGATGGAGATTACATTGAATCTGTAGATCACATTGGGTATTAAGGACATTTTAACAATATTAATTCTTCTAATCTGTGAACATGGGATGTCTTTCCATTTATCTGTTTCTTTAATTTTCTTCCTCAGTGTATTCTAATGTTCAGTATGCAAGTCTTTCACTTTGGTTAAGTTTATTCCTAAGTATTTTATTATTTTTGTTCTGATTGTAAGTGGGATTGTTTTCATAATTTCCTTCTCAGAAGTTCATGATCAGTGTGTAAAAATACCACTGTTTTTGTATGTTGACTTTCTAACCTGAAGGTTTACAGAATTCATTTATAAGTTCTAATAGTTTTTGTTGTTGTTTAGTTAGGGTTTTCTACACATGATCATGTCATCTGCAAACAAAGATAACTTCTTTCTTTCCAATTTGGATCATTTCATTTCATTTCCATGTCTACTGCTTTGGCTAGGACTTCCAGTTCGATGTTGAATAGAAGTGGTAGGAGTGAGCGTTCTTGCATTTTAATGGATATTAGAGAAAAAGCTTTCAGTTTTCCCCATTGATTATGATGTTAACTGTGGGCTTTTCATATATGCTCTTTATTGTGTTGTGGTAACGCCCTTCTGTCCCTAGTTTCTTGAGAGTTTTTATCATGATTGGATGTTGAATCTTGTAAAACTCTTTCCCTATATCTATTAAGATGATCATGTGGTTTTTAATCTTCCATTCTATTAATATTGTGTATCATATTGATTAATTTGCATATGTTGAACCATCCTCGCATCTCAGGGATAAATCCGACTTGGTCATGGTGTGTGATTCTTTTAATGTGCTATTGAACTTGGTTTGCTAGTGTTTTAATGAGGATTTCTGCATCTATGTTCAGGAATATTGGCCCATAGTTTTTTTTCTTGTGGTATCTTTCTCTGGTTTTAGTATCAGGGTGATCCTGGCCTAATAAAATGAGTTTGGAAGTGTTCCATCTTCTTCTATTTTTTTGGAAGAGTTTGAAGAGTATTGCTATTAATTATTTTTTGAATGTTTGATGTAATTCACCTATGAAGTCATCTGATTTGGGGCTTTTGTTTGTTGGGAGGGTTTTGTTTACTAATTTAATCTTCTTATTTGTTATTGGTCTATTCAGGATTCCAATTTTTTCCTGATTTCTGGTTTGGTAAGTTGTATGCTTGTAGGAATTTATCCACTCATCTAGATTATCCAAGTTGTTGGAGTATAATTGTTCATAACAGTACTTTATGGTCCTTTTAATTTCTGAGACATCTATTGTAATGTCTCCTCTTTTATTTCTGTTCTTACTTCTCTGAGTCTTCTCTTTTTCTTAGTCTAGCTAAGGGTTTGTCAATTTTGTTTATTTTTCAAAAACCAACTCTTCTGTTGTTTTTTTTTTCTATTTTTCTATTCTCTATTTGATTTTTTTCTTGTTCTAATTTTTATTATTTCCTTCCTTCTACTAACTTTGGCTCGGGGCTCTTTCTGGGTCTGCAGTTGGGTCTGTAGATCGCAGGCCTTTAACCAGATATGGAGGACTGTTCCTGGATGATGGCAGAGTGGGGTGGAGCCAGATTCACTGATGATTGGGGCTACTTCTGGTCTTTGATTGGGACTAGTCAGCAAGCCTGACATTGAGGCATGTGCCTGCCTTCTCAAAACAGCCCTTCTCAGTCTTGGCTCCACTAGGGTTTCACAATCTCCTACCTACATTCCAAAGCTTCCGCAAAGACACTTCTGTCTGTAAATAGCTGCCAAGTCATTATTTCTGTGGGGCATAGGAACTGGGAACCTCCTCTTCTGTCATTTTGCTGATGTCCTGAACTATTCTTTTCTGAGGATTCTTTTATTAAGTGAATTTTGAGAACGGAAGTTTTGCTTTTCTTTCCTCACTTGAAAATTCTTTCCCATCCACTGTCCTCATTTTCTGCTTTGGTCAACATCTCAGTGTGGGGTATTTATTTTATCTTTAGGATTTCCTCACTGCATCAGACAGGCCATTTTTATTAAGCAAAGCTCCTATGCACTCTTGCCAAATAAAATTGGACCTCAGATATTCCTCCCTCACAATACAAAGATTTTAGAAAACTTGAGCACCAATCGTCAATCATGCCCCCCTGGTTTATGTTATATTGTCTAGTATTTAAATGCTAAAGCTTGATTTTCACCATCCTTCCCCCATTATTATTACTATTTTTTATAGCTTATGTTAAATTTTGTCATGTATTTACCATTTTCTTTGCTCATCATTTCTTTTTATATTTCAGATTTTCTTTCTGGATCCTTTTCCCCTTTCTTGAAACACACCCTTTAATCAGAAACTGGTAGAGAACAATGCTCAGTATTATGCTTGCTTGCAAGTGTCTGTTTCATCCTCATTCTGTCATGTGAGGAAACCCTGAGAAGTGGGCAGTCTGCAACCTAGAAGAGGACCCTTACTAGCTCTCAATCATGCTGGCACCCTGTTCTTGGACTTCCAGTCTCCAGAAGTATGAGAAATTTATTTCTCTTCTGTTGTTTATATAAGTTACCCCACCTATGCTAGTTTGTTATATTAGCCTGAATGGGCTAAGTCAACACTTGATCCATTTGTCAAAAAAATGAATGATGAAAATTCAGGATGGATGAAGAGGGACTTTCATATTTTATCATTTGTTCCTTCTAAGAACTCTCATTCTGGCACGGGGGGGACAAATATTGATCTGATTTGCAGTGAAACCTCTTGCTTGATGATGGCACTACTTTGGGTGTTTCAGTGCCTTTCCACTGCAACCTGCCCTTAGGCTGACATACAGCTCCCTCCTTGTTGACTAACCAGAGGCAGAGGTAAGCAAGAAAAGTGTGTGATATCAGCAGTACTGACTTCCATGCCAAAGTCCTCATTAACCTTTAAACCTCTGGTGACCTCTAGGTGGTGTCCCAATGGAAAAATTGAGTCATTCACTGAATCACACTGATAATGGTCACAACATCTACTTGATAGCTCATCAGTGCTCAAACATTACAGAATTTCCTCTTTATTTCTTTATGGTTATACATGTCAACAGAAGTTCAAGGCAAGGGGTAGCCCAGGGAAATTTCCTGGGAGTTCTAGTCTCTTCTCCTCCTGTATGTGGTCAGCCCTCCTCTCAACATCATTGCATAATAGTTGTATTAGCAGATCTCTTCTATGGTACAAGTTCAAACCAGTAAAATCGAGCTGTGAGCTGAAGCTTGCAGTCTAAAAGATGTTTATGTTTATCAAACACCTTTATGGTTGGTAGGCTTATTGACATAGTCTCATGAAAGCCTCATTTCAGTGGCTTGTCTAATCACTAGTGTCATTATCCAGGTAGGAAGTGGCACAGTTAGAGTTCATATTCAGATCCTCCAACTTTAGTACTAACCATTTTTCCACTTCAACACAGGCCTGGGGCTTTTTTTTCCCTGATTTTTGGTGATGTTACAGCTATTGGGGGAGACAGTCATAGATCTTGACTTCATAGATAGCATAGAGTAGACACAGCCATTGATACGGGTCACCTTCCTTTCCCTTTCGTGTCACTATGAATGTCACATTTCAAATGCTGCTGCTCTGATTTCTTCATCTGACCTTCAGTTTTCTGATGGATAGTTTGCTATTCTGTATTAATTTTAGTGGGTTCAAGTCCATCAGGTTGACAAGTCCATTTTGACCCTAAGAAAGGATTCTGGAAACCGGGGGATTTACAGGCAGTTGGTACAGACCTGTTGTGTGATTCTGGAGAAGTTTCTTAATCATTTGGAGTCACTTTTCTTATTTACATGAAAAAGGTAGCCTAGATCAATGATTTTTTAATGCTCCAGTTTTAATCACAAGAATCCTTTTTCTGGGCACCAAATGAAATCTGACATGGGCCTTAGTATATCCCACAAACAGAATTAGTTTACTCTGGTTGAAGCAGGGATGGAGCCCAGCGCATTGCCTTGTTAAACTTTCCTGTTTCAGCTATTGTGGCTCTTGAGACACTGATCCAAGTAGATGATTGCTAAATTACTATTATTAGTTGCTACAGGGCTTTTTAAACTGTTTACCAAATGCCTAATGCTGGGGGATTCTGAACTATTTCACATTTGCTGGACTTACACTGCAGCTGGATGCCTGGGTTTGAATCCCTATCCTATTTCCTTATTATCCAAGCTGTCTTTGGCAAATCATTTAATCTTTATGCCTCTGTTTCTGTGTCTTTAAAATAAGGATAATAATAATAACTGCCTTAGGGGCACCTGAACGTCTAACTTCAGCTCACGTCATGGTCTCGCCGTTCCCAAGTTTGAGCCCTGTGTCGGGCTCTGTACTGATAGCTCAAAGCCTGAAGCCTGTTTCAGATTCTGTGTCTCCCTCTCTGTCTGCCCCTCCCCTGCACTCGGTCTCTCTCTGTCTCTCAAAAATAAATAAACATTAAAACATTTTTAAAGATAATAGTACCCGCCTTATAGGTTTATTGTGAAGACTAAACTAGTTCATGTATGGGAAGCATTTAGAATAGTGGCTGGCACTATAGAAATAGTAGCTATTACTCCTATGATCTTGATGATCTAGCAGGACTATGTAGGGAGTGGAAGCTTAATAGTGACCAGCTGGCTTCTGGAGAATACAGACCTGGAAGGCCTTTTAGATGTCATGAGTTCCAGTGTCTCCTAGATTGATGTTTATAGAGGCTTTCCTGGGTCATTTGTTAAAATGCAGATCCTTGGACCTTACTGCTAGACTTACTCAGCCAGCATCTCCAAGGAAGCAATATGGAAATCTGGACTTATAACAAGTGTTCAATAAGATATTTATGAATAGGCAAGTTGCAAAATACATGGTGTCCAATTGTTGTATTTCACAGATGGGAAAGCTGAGTGCATGGAAGGAGAGATGGCTCACTCAAGGCCAGAGTTAGTGGTGGAAATGGTACTAGAACCCAGTTACTGGTCCCTGGCTCAGTGCTACTGTCACTCATCTCTTTGTGATGGCTCTGCCATTTCTGTCCAGGTGTCTGAGATTCGCTCTACAGAAGGAGCATTTCTCAGGACAACTTTACCAAAGCAGCATTTGGCTGTGAGCACAATTTACCTGCTGAAAGGGTATGTGAGTTTCCTTCTTTAGGCAGATTTGAGTGCCCATGTTTATTCTTGACTTTGTGCTTCCAGGATAATGATCTCTGGGACCCCATGTGTCTTGAATGATCTCAAAGTCTGGGAATAGTCCTTGCTGTCCAGTTTGTGGAGGAATGAGCAATACATTTCAAAGTGCAAGTCAGTGCCAAGAGGGTCCCGGAGTGGGCAGATAGATAACATGAAAATGCCAAAGTGCTGACACACTTAACCAGTTTGCACCATGTGAACCACTTTGGAGCCTGAGGACAGAAACCAAAAATATGCTTCTGTTCAGAGGCAGCCAGTTATTACTAGTGTCGTTATTGTTATTATCATCATCACTGCCACCATTCTTTTTCTCATAAACTTACAGGTGGGTGGTTGGGTGCTGTCTCTGGGAGCAGTCCTGCAGGGAGTAAAAGCTACGATGAATGTAGACAAGTAAGTGTGGGAGCATGCGAGCCCGGTAACTCAGCATCTCCAGCTCAGACCACACTCTCAGCAACCCTGCCCACCAGCTTTGTTATCACTATGAAGTCAATTTTCCACACCCAGGACTTGTTCTAACAGTAAAGAACATAGAGAAATGCATAAAGTAAACTGATCCTGCAGGGGAATTCTTACCCTCTCCAGGGTAAGGGAGGAGAACAAAGGCTGGGGAAACCTGGACAAGGAAAGAGCAGCCCTTTATTCCTGGAGAGTAGGTGGAGACCTTGAACTTGAAGAGATGTAGAGATCGGAAGATAAGATGTAATTGGAGTCCAGGTCCTCAGGGGAAGTGCCAATTTAAACTCTGTGGGTGGGATTGGACCTTACTTTCAGGTAGAAGAGGAAATTCAGTTGAGTGCCTTAAAAAAAAAAAAAGAACAAAACTATTTATGTGCCCACTCTTACTCAGCCTTGTGTTGCTGCTGCAGATAACAAATCTCACTCTTCTCTGTAACATAGAAGATACTGGAGCCTGATGGAAATTCGTGATTTTTTTTTTTTTTTTTGAAGGCAAAATTCTTGTCTCTAGTCTGAATTTTATAGATAGAGCCTGAGTTTGAGCTAAGGAGTGTAGGGGAGATTCCCAAGGTGTAAAATAGGGGAGATTTCATTTGTCCTCCTAGCTAGTCCCGTTCTCAAGCCAAAAACTCATTTTAGGCTTCTTAACAGTTTACTTTATTTCTTCAATTGAGTAAATATTTGGCATGGCCTAAGTTAGAAGAGAAATGAAACATAGGACGTACAATTACGTGGTTTTTCCTAAACAGTCCTGGACTAAGCAACATTTCCCCACATTTACAGTGCAATTAATACTAATGTTCATGTTGATGACCATAAGGCACTAAAAGTTTCCAGAATATTTTCTTATTCCTTCAGCAATTTCAAATTATGTTCATTCAAGCTTTATTGTGGATTAATAAATATTTAGAAATGAGTTGAAAATCAGAGATTCCATGGTAGTCACCTCATTTTTCAGAAAAAGAAATGGACAGGTAGAATAATTGACTTGCCTAAAGTCACTCAGACTGGTGAGTAGCAGAACTAAGATTACAATTTAGGTCTTTTGATTCATTTATGTATTCTAATCTTTTAAATTCAGTCAGTTCATAGTATGGTGTTTCCTCTCCGGCAGGTTAAATTTGTGTTCTAGAATGTGCTCAGCACTAAACTGTTTAATATGCTTGTGTGTGTGTGAGAGAGAGACAGCAAAAATTATAAGATATGGGACTTGTCCAAGTGCTTATAACCTAGTCGAGGATATGAGACCTATACAGGTCTACCTGCAGTAACGACTGGTAAAATTCCATGGTGTTTCCCAAACTTTTATGTGCATGAGTATCACTGGGAATTTTGTTAAAATGCAGATTCTGATTCAGTAGGTCTGGGATAAGACTTGAAAGTCTGTATTTCTTAAATTTTTATTTTTTTAATGTTTTTATTTATTTTTGAGACAGAGCGTGAGCAGGGGAGGGGCAGAGAGAGGGGGAGACACAGAATCCAAAGCAGGCTCCAGGCTCTGGGCTGTCAGCACAGAGCCAGATGCAGGGCTCGAACTCACAGATGGCGAGATCGTGACCTGAGCCGAAGTCGGACGCTTAACCGACTGAGCCACCCAGGCGCCCCTGAAAGTCTGTATTTCTAACAAAGTTTCAGGTGAAGCATTTGCTGTCAGAAGAGACATACTTTGAATAATGAAGCAAGGCAGCAGATAATTAAGGGGCAAATTATGTAGTGTAATTATAAGATATGAAGGAATTGAGAGTAATGAAGGGTAATCAGGGAAAGTTTCATGGAACACATGGAATTTGAGCTCATCTTGAATAATGGTCTGAGTTGGTGAAGGTGTTGGGTGAAGGGATAAGGTGAGTAAAGCATAAAGGTACCAGGCAGGAAGGCGCAAACTGTGCCTGGAAGATGGGAGCAAACTTGCCCATTGGGATCAAATGGTGTAAGATGCTATGGCAGGCAGCCTCTGAGATGCCCCCATCTGACTCTTCCTGGGATTTATGCCCTTGTGCATGCCCTGGGGCTAGTGACTCCTTTCTGAGGAACAGAATTTAGCAAAAGCAATAGGATGCCATTTCCAAGATTAGGTGATTAAGGAGACTGACTTTCGTCCTGCTCCCTCTGATGCACCATCACTTTGTCTAAAGGAGTGATGGACTGTCCTATAGAGAGGCCTGTGTAGCAAGGAGCTGGTGGGGTGTTTCCAGTCAACAGCCACCGAGGATCCAAGGCACGACAAGAGCCATGTGAGTGAGGGAAGTCACTCTTCAGTCAGACCTTGAGATGACTGCAGCCTTGGCAGACACTGAGAGGCCGAGCCAGAGGACCCAGCTAAGCCATTCCCAGATTCCTGACCCACAGAAACTATACAATAATTAACGTTTGTTGTTTTAAGTTGCTACATTTGGGAGTAGTTTGTTACAGAGCCATAGATAACTAATACAGTTGGAAATAATTTGGAAGGAGAATGACGTCATGTGACATGTGATTTTGGAGCAGGGAAGGGCTTGAAAGACTGGCATAATTTGGACATGATCTTAAAGCTGTGGTTAAGTTCTAAGTCCTCTCTCTCTCTCTCTCTCTCTCTCTCTCTCTCTCTCTCACACACACACACACACACACACACACACAGCTTTATGGAGATATAATTCATATATCAAATAATTCACACACTCATTTTTTTTTTAGTATATTCACAGAGTTGTGAAACTCACTATAATCCATTTTTGGATATTGTCATCATCCTTCGAACAAACCCAGTACCTATCAGCCATCATACCCCATTTACCCCCAAAGCTCCCAGCCCAAAGTAACCACTAACCTATTTTCTGCCTCTATGGATTTTTCTATTCTGGAAATTTCAGATGAATAGAATAATATATGACCTTTTTTCTGCATGTGGCTTCTTGTACTTAGCGTAATATTTCTAAGGTTTATCTGTGTTGTAGCTTATATCCGTATATTGTGACTTTTTACAGCCAAACAATATCACATCCTATGTATTTATCCCATTTTGCGTATTCCTTGATCAGTTCATGGATGTTTGGGTTATTTCTTTCTTTCTTTTTTTTTTTTTTTTATAATTTACATCCAAATTAGTTAGCATATAGTGCAACAATGATTTCAGGAGTGGATTCCTTAGTGCCCCTTACCCATTTAGCCCATCCTCCCCTCCCACAACCCCTCCAGTAAACCTCAGTTTGTTTTCCATATTTATGAGTCTCTTATGTTTTGTCCCCCTCCCTGTTTTTATATTCTTTTTGTTTCCCTTCCCTTATGTTCATCTGTTTTGTCTCTTAAAGTCCTCATGAGTGAAGTCATATGATGTTTGTCTTTCTCTGACTAATTTCACTTAGCACCATACCCTCCAGTTCCATCCACGTAGTTGCAAATGGCAAGATTTCACTCTTTTTGACTGCCGAGTAATCCTCCATTGTATATATATACCACATCTTCTTTATCCATTCATCCATCGATGGCCATTTGGGCTCTTTCCATACTTTGCCTATTGTCGATAGTGCTGCTATAAACATGGAGGTGCATGTGTCCCTTCGAAACAGCACACCTGTGTCCTGTGCATAAATGCCTAGTAGTACAATTGCTGGGTTGTAGGGTAGTTCTATTTTTAGTTTTTTGAGGAACCTCCATACTGTTTTCCAAAGTGGCTGCACCAGCTTGCATTCCCATGTTTGGGTTATTTCTACCTTTTAGCTGTTAGAATTAATGTTGTTATGAACTTTCTTCTGTGAGATTTTGTGTGGCTTGTGTTTTCATCTCTGTAGGGTATATGATGATTAGTAGAATTCCTGGGTCATATCATAACTCTATGTATAACATTTTGAGAGACTGTCAACTGTTTTCCAAAGCAACTGCACCATTTTACATTTTTACTAGTAAGTATGAGGGTCCAATTTTTCCTCTTGTTGTCTGTCTTTTTAATTATACCTTATCCTTGTGGGTGTGAGGTGGTATGTCTTTGTGATTTTGATATCTCTGACTAACAATGTCTGGCATCTTTTCATGTGCATGTTTTCCATTTGTATGTCCTCCTTGGAAAAATATCTGCTTAAATCCTTTGTCCATTTGTAAATTGGGCTATTTGTAAATTGTAGTAGGTAGTTTTTTTATATACTCTAGATACAAGTCTTTTGTCAGATCTGAGTTGCAAAAATATGCTCCCATTCTGTGGACTGTCTTTTGAAGATGTCCTTCAGAGTACAACCTGGTTTTAATTTAGATGAAGTCTGATTTATCTATTTTTACTTCAGTCACTTATGCTTTGGAGTTGTATCTAAGAAAACTTTGTCTTGCCCATGGTCACTAAGATTTAATCCTATGTTTTCTTCTAGGACCTCTGTAGTTTTAGTTCTTATGTTTAGGTCTACTATCCATTTAGAGCTAATTTTTGTGTCTTTCTGTCCCTCCCCCACTTACACTCTGTCTCTCTCTCAAAAATAAATAATAAAACCATTAAGAACAACAAAACAATTTTTTAAATCTTTGGGAGAATTCACTAGTGAAACCAGCTGTGTCTGGGATTTTCTTTGTGGGAAGTTTTAGAATTATTAATGCTATTTCTTTACTTTCCAGAGCTCTATCCAGAATTTCTGTTTTTTATTTTGGTTTGGTTTTCGTAGTTTGTGTCTTTTTTCAAAAATATTTTTAATGTCTATTTATTTTTGAGAGAGAGAGACAGGGCAGAAGCAGAGGATGGGCAGAGAGAGAGGGAGACACAGAACCTGAAGCAGCTCCAGGCTCTAAGCTGTCAGCATAGAGCCTGACTTGGGGCTGGAACCCATAGACTGTGAGATCATGACTTGAGCCAAAGTCAGGCGCTTAACAGACTGAGCTACCCAGGCGCCCCAGTGTAGTTTGTGTCTTTCCAAGAGTTTCTGCATTTAATCTAAGCTATCTAATTTGTTGGCATGGGTTTACAATATTCTTTTATAATCCCTTTGAATTTTGTGAGGTCAGTATTGATGTCTCCTTTCTCATTTCTGATTTTAGTAATTTGAATCTTCTCTCATTTTTTCTTGGTTAATATAGCTAAAAGTTTGTCAATATTGTTTATCTTCTCAAATGACCAACTTTGGTTTCATTAATTTTTCATTTTTTTATTCCCTATTTCAGTAGTTTCCAGTCTAATGCTTATCATTTCATTCCCTTTTGCATGCTTTGGCTTAACTTAATTTCCTTTTTTCAGTATCTTAAGGTGAAGGTTAAGTTACTACTTTGAGATTTTTTTTTTCAAATATAGGCATTTTCAACTATTTTCCTCTAAGCATTGCTTTATTTGCATATTGTAGGTTTAATGTATTGTGCTTTTATTTTCATTCATCTCAAGGATTTTTAAATTTCTCTCATTATTTCTTCTTTGACCCACTGGCTGTTTAGGAAGGTGTTATTTAATTTGTACATATTTGCAAATCTTCTAAATATCTTTCTGTTTTTGATTTCTAATTTCATTCCATTATGGTTAGCAGACACACTTGTATGATTTCAATCTTTTTAAATTTATTGAGGCTTGTTTTCTCATCTAGCATATATGGTGGATCTTGGAGAAATTTTCATGTGTGCTTGGGAAGAATGTGTATCTACAGCTGTTGGTTGGAGCATTTTATAGATGTGTGTTAAATCTACTTTTGTAGTGTTGTTCAATTCTTCTGTTTTCTTTTTGATCTTCTCTCTAGTTTTTCTATTCTTTTAGAAAGAAATAACAATTATTGTTGTTGAATCATTTGTTCCCCCCTTCAATTCTGTCACTTTTTGCTTTATGTATTTTGGGGGTTTAGTTGTTAAATGTGTATGTTTATAATTGTTATATTTCTGGTGGATTGGCCATTTTATCATTATGAAATATCTATCTCTGTGTCTAGTAACTTTTGCGTTGCTGTTTTGCCTGATATTAGTATATCTACTCAAGCTTTCTTGTGGTTGTTGTTTGCATCACATTTTTTCCTATCCTTTTTACTTTCAATCTTTTATATATTTGAATATGCAGAGCAAATAGGTGGATCTTGTATTTTATCCAGTCTGACAATCTCTGACTTCCACTGAATTGTTTAACTCATTTACATTTAATACTATTATTGATATAGTTGGATTTATATTTGCTATTTTACTTTGTTTTTTATATATTTCCTCTATTTTATGTTTCTCCTTTGCTGCTTTCTTTTACATTAAATGAATAGTTTCTAGTGTAAAATTTTAATTCCTTTAATGAATTTTTTTCACTATTTTTAAGTTATTTTCTGATAAAATAGAGAAGTTCCTTGTGTGTGGGAAAATAGAATTATTGGGTGAGATTGTCAATATATATATATTTAAGTTTATTTATTTTGATATCTACCTATCTATCTATCTGTCTATATATAGAGAGAGCGAGTAGGGATGGGCAGAGAGAGAAGGAGAGAAGGAATTCCAAGCAGGCTCCATGCGATTAGCATAGAGCCTGACGTGGGGCTCCATCTCACAAACCATGAGATCATGACCTAAGGCGAAATCAAGAGTTGGATGCTTAACTGACTTAGCCACTCAGGCACCCCAGTTTACCAATATTTATTAAACATCAAGTGCAGGAAACTATATGTGTATATGTGGAGGGAGACAGAGAGGAGGCAGATGTATTTTTCATATTTTTGAATCTTGTAGAAACATTGAGGGGAGAATTGTGCAAGGTTGAGGGAAGAGGTGTTGGAAGACCATGAAGATACTTCTAGCAATAACTTCTAATTTTATATCATAGCAAGTAGAAAGTCTTAGTAAGCTGACATCTATCCAAGAGGGTAGCTTACCAGGTAAGTACTTACCAGGTAAGTAATAATCGGGTTGGTAATTAAACAAAAAGAAAATTTATGTGTGCCTTGAACTTTGAAACTTTCCTCTTCACCTTGAGTAAGATTGATTTTGTCACAAGGTCACTCTCATTTGAATACAGAAGTGTTTCCATGATTGGATCTGATATTGATCTACCAGTAGCTGCTTAATTTAAACAAGGTGTTTTCCCCATATGGAGACCATCTTATCATGATTACTTCCCACATTTTTCCTCAGGGAAATATTCTATATTTATGTTAATTGTTTCAAAGTGGTCACAAGGTAATTGCTGTTTATAGTCATTTGCCCTTCACTTTAAGTTTTTCAAAAACAAATCTTGGCACAGTCTCACAAATAAAACCCTGTTTATCAGATTTCGGCAGCTGCTAAGCTTTGGATCTGTGAATTCTACCATCAGACACATTCAGAGGGACTATTGAGGGTGGTTAAGAAGTTTTATGCTTGAAAGGAAACTTATTGCTTAAAGTACCTCATAGTTGATGGTGTATCATTCATATGAACTTTAAAATTTGGCTTCTATAGCTATTTTCTATATAGTCTATTCTGCCCTCCCTACCCCCCGCCAACTATTTTAAATTCAGATTTCATCTTTGATGAAATTCTCTATTAAGTTTAAGAGTATTTTGTTTTTATAGAAGTAACTTAAAGAAAATTAAGCTATTTTGATTTTGAAACCCCAGACTTCAATAATGGCAGTGAAAAGCCTTTGAAAGTATTACTCGTTGCTGCTTAAAACATCTCTGGGAAGTGAGTCAATGTTTATTATTTTCTGTTGGATGTCATTAGGTAGGGACAGTCAAAAAGAGTCAAAGTAAGATTAAGTCACTTATATAAGACCCTAGTGAAGAAGCCAGAGTTAAAATCCAGGTCTTTGTATACTGAGACTTACTCTTTCTTAAGATCATTTTCTCTAAAACAGCATTCTATTCATCAATATAATATCGGCATTTGACCTGATATTTGCTTCCATGACCCTCTTGACTGAAACAAGAGATAAAAAGGTTTACATTACTTGTAAGGTGGATTGATAATTGATTACGTGAATAGGAGGTGGAGTGGTAGATGTAATTATTCCCTCTGGGATGAGGTTAGAACCCCACATTATGCTTCTGGCTTTTTACTCCTGGGGAGTGCTCACATCCTTTCATATCTCTTATGCATGATTCTCCGTATGTGAGATGGAGCTCATTATAAGTACATGGCTTTGAGGGGACATTGTTAGGAATGCTTTATTATCACATCATCTAGACATAGAGTTGAAGGATAGGGAAGGGAAGGAAGTCACAATATATACTCATCAACCTCACCATGGACCTGACCTGTCCAGTCTTTGCTGTGCCCTCACAAATGACCACACAAATTCTGTTTTATATCCTTATCCTTTAAAAAAAATTCCCTGGTTCTAAGATGCTATAAATTTTAAGATGTGCCATCAATTTAATAGTATCATCAGGGAAAAGTTTCTATATCAAATGCATGTGCCTATGGAAAGCGGTATCCCAGTTTCAGGAACATTAATATGGGAAGAATATATCTTCAAATCAAGGAAATGAAGTTCAAAACTTCACCATTTACTTTTTTTTTTTTTAATTTATTTTTGAAAGATAGAGTATGAGCAGGAAGAGGGGCAGAGAGAGAGATACAGAATCTAAAGCAGACTGTCAGCTAGAGCCCGATGTGGGGACTCAAACTTGTGAACCATGAGTTCGTGACCTGAGCTGAAGTCGGACGCTCAACTGACTGAGCCACCTAGGTGCCCCACCATTTACTCTTTTGAATGGAATCTGCTTCCTCAAGCCCACTAAGAAAAGAATATAAAGAGTTCTGTTTCCTTAGTCCCTAGTAACTAGCAGGTCCATTGGTTGTGCTGGTGGTCCCCAACTCAAGATGTGGTATTTTCTGGGTATCCATAGTATGTACCATATTATGATTATGTATTTCCTTGCATTAGTAAATACACTTCAACCTAGAAAATTCTAAGCTCTGTAAAGATAAACAAAAGACAAAGACAAAAGTCCTAAATGCTTGGCTAAAACTTACAGTTAATGAAATACCCATTTACTAGGTAAATAGTAAGAAGAGCTCATCTGCTTTATATGTTTCGATTAGATGTCCTTTCAATGGGAGATAAAGTATTCCTTCCAGTTATAAATCTTTAAAGAACTATACTAATACCCAGAGGTGATGCAAAAATCTATGTCATAGAAGATTAACATAGGCTATAAACCTGTGGTGTCTCTGACCTCTAACTGTCTTTGAGTAGTTTCTTAAATGACAGCTGATTTTATTATGTTCCAGTGGTGTCACATTGCTCAACCTCAGTTGCTTGCTTCTGGTTGAGATGTTTGGTTTTGTTGCAGCAACTGAGAACAAAACCCAAGCCGTGTTTTTGGTTAGGACAGTAGGATGTGGGGAAAGTTACTCTGTACAGCTAAACATCGAACACATTGGGTTAAGAAAATATATTGGTCCTACAGTGTGGGGTTGTTTTAAAATGCTGTCTTGTTGTCTGGTCTTCCAAAGCCCTTCTGCTATAGTTCTCATCTGATGTTAGGGTATACATAGAGCTTTTTACAGTTAGACACATTCCCTCCAGAGTTTCTGGCACATGGCTTGAGAGCGATGTTGTAGACACTAACACAAGCATAGATTATATACAAAAAAAACTCCAAGTAATTTTAATACCTCTTTCTCTCTTGCTTTATTGTTGATTGAAAACTAGTGGTCCATTTTATTTGTTTATTTTTAATTAAAAACTCCAGTATAATTAACATACCATGTTATATTAGTTTCAGGTGTACAATATAGTGATCCAACAGTTCTCATCATGATAAGTTTGCTCTTCATCCCCTTTACCTATTTCACCCATCCCTCCAACTCCCCTTTGGTAACCATCAGTTTGTTCTTCATATTTAAGAGTCTGTTTTGTTTGTTTGTCTTTTTTTGCTTTGTTTGCTTTGTTTCTTAAATTACACATATGAGTAAAATCACACGGGTATTTGTCGTTCTCTAACAGTCCACTTTAAAATGGAATTTCTATAGAGAGATTTTCTTGGTATTAGACAAAGGAGTACTTTATGACACCTTACACACTGAGAACTAAAGCCCCTTTCAAGTCTTATTTATTAGGTTCCATCTTATAGTTCTGAGAGTTGCTCCCATTATAGTCCTCTGTTATCTCTTGACCCTGTAGGTCGACACTCTCGTTTGCTGGAATGGAGCCTGTTTCTTCTGGTCAGTTTCTTCTTCATCTTCAACTGGTGCTCTAGCTCCAGGCTTGGATATGCTAATTCCATTTCCTTGTCTGGGTTATGTTTTAAGATTTCTAAATCATTTTTTATTTTTTAAAGGCCAGCTCTCCTCTGACCTCCTCCCTGAGACTTTTCCTCAACTTCATTTGCTCATGCAATGTCTCTCTGCTCTGAATGCTCCAACGTTTGCTGTTTTCATTTCCACAGTTGACATGTAATCATTCATTTACTGGCTTGTGTTATTTTCTAATTGTTTCCTGTGTTTGCTCTGCATTTTCAGTGATCTTTCAAACTACTAGAGAGCATAAAAATATTTCATATTGCTTTTATAAACGATGGCACTTAACACACCATTCAACACATGATAATATCCCAGTAATGGTTAGTTAAATTGAGTTGAGCTTTTCCTTTAGATTTTGGTTTTACAATAATGTTCTCATTGAAATTTCCAACCACTAGTATGGAAAAGCATGAGCCTAAAAAGTGTTTGAATATCAATAAGCCAGCATCATTATAGTGCTCTGTCTCATTGAATAATGGTAAGTGCCTGAGTATGCATGGAATTAGACTGAGCATAAATTACTCAAAAGATAGATTATCTGCCCTCTAGAAAATTACATTTACATCAACATTGCACTGAGTGCGCATAATCTCCTCTTAGAAGGGCCAAGATTTATAACAGAATTTTATGTTTTCCTTTGTAACTGTCATAAAAAGCCATAAATAATTTTACTGTGCAAGTATAGTAAACATATTCAGGCAGTCATTGGTGATATACTGTTTATGCATATCTTTTAGAAAATGTTTGCTGAAAAACCCTTAGTTGAAACCACTGGCTTCTGAAAGGAAACATAAAATGAAAAAAATAGAGATGAAAGAATGTCTTGGAACAAAAATTAAGTCTGGTTTGTAAAATATTCAGAAATTTATCATTACTAGATCATATTTATTGATTGGAAACCTGTGTTTTTCTTTCTTCTGTTGCAAGAATGACACGTATTAGTGTTAAACTTATAACATTTCTTTATTCCAGTATCAATTGCTTGGCTATGACTAATATTCCTTACTGCGTTTACTGTGTTGTAACTCAAATATTCAATCCGTATTTAGATGTTTGAGGACACAAGAGAACTTGATGAGAATATGGTTGATTGATTCTTTTTCATATCAATCACTTGGAAAATAAAAGTCTAAAGGACAACTTGATCATCTTCTAGCTCTACCCTTGCTTCTGGGCACAATCATGCAAAGATTGGTTTGGGCAGAAACAATTATTGCCTGCTTCAGTTGCTCATGATATTTAAAGATTTCCAATTTGCCTTCTCCAGATTTAGGGAAAGGAGACTGCTTACCTCAGTACTGTAATGTATCTTTTAAGAGTGAGAGTTAAAGGTTCAAGTGATGAAGAGAAATCACTTACAGTGGTTTCTTAGATAAAAGCTGTCGGTATTAACAATTTCTCATTGTGCTTTGGGACATTTTTGTTTTTCCTAATTAGATTTCATGGTAGTCCCAACTATCTGTCTCAATCACTGAAGGTAGACAAACTCCTTAACAGTAACTGTATCTTTTTCCCTTCACTCTGATTTTTTCCCTTACTTCTTAGAAATGGTTTTAAGCTTCTGTTTTGTTTTTGTTCGTCTCTCAGTACTTTTATTCCCAATCCGTTTTCTTACTCAGTGTGTTCATCTCTCTCTCTGTAGCCTCTGGAGAACTAATCAAGGATTAATCAACCTTCCCCCCTAGGTCAAGCTTAATCGCTTAACAAGGGGTATGAGATAACCTTGATGTAGGAAAGATTTAAGGCTTAACTTCTTAACCAGTTTTTGATTCAATGACCCCTTTGAGAATGTAACAAATGCTAGATCTTGTCTCCACATTATAAAGCACACATGAAAATTTTGATGTATCATTTCGTGTGCTGGATAGTCTCCACATACTTCCCTACCCTGTCCATAGACCTCAGGTAAGAAGCCCTACATAGTCTGAGGCTGTGAAGGGCTTTATTTTGATTTCTTGTAGATTTGATTCTGAGATGGCCATATGGGCATTAGATGGGTGATTGGTGAAGGTAAGCAAATAGAAACTAATTCCATATAAATATCTTTATGCCTGTGATGGCATAACAGCAGTTTATAAGGAAGCCAGTGGATTAGTCACTCAAAACAGTTTTATGTCTCTGTGTTTTCAGTGTGGATTATTGTATCAGTGATAACAAAGACTCCAGAGACCACATGCCCATTCCACGGCAGTGTGCTATAGCTGGAACATCAGTTCCAGACATATGAAAACTTAAATCTCACTGGAATTAATGTGACAAATGAGAAGGAAAATGATATGATGTTCAGTTTATATTAAATATCTTGGTAAAATGATTGACTGGTGGCCAAAAAGAACACTAGGTCTTGAAATACAAGTATTTATTCATGTTATAAACTTACCTCACCATCTAATTTGGATTGTGAAAATTTTTCATCCAGAGGGCAGTCTTTGGAAAGTAGGCTCAGAAATTTCTTCAAAGTAAAGAGCTTTCTTTCTGAGGGAACATGACCTTGAAGAAAGAACACCAGGTTTTGGAGTTAGGAGCTACCGTGGACTTTGATCACTATTACCAACTTGTTGAGGTTTGCCCAGGACTTCCCCAGTTTTAGCACTGGGAACTCCTTCCTTTCCCCCAATCTCTTCCCCCTGTCTGTCCCAGTCCCAGGCAAACTGGGATGATTGGTCAGCAATTAGTTGTATGATCTTCAATCAGACACCGAATGTCCCTGGTGTTCAGTTTTCTCATGGATAAAATGAAGACGATGGATTCAGTGGCTACGGATCTGAACAGGCCCCCAAATGATTTTATCCTCAGGTATTTTTCTTCCTTCCTCATTCTTCCTTAGGTATCCATGAGTCTTGGGGATTAATTCCTCATTTATCTTTGTATCTACTTTTAATTTTTACCACATCAGTTCAGCACAAGGCTTAATCTCCTTCAGTGAGCCAGACACAACTCACACAGATTTTTGGCGGTGGGGATGTAGAATTAAATTTGCGTGCTTATGAAAAGGTGGTGAGAGTATGTAGGCAATTTTGGAATTTGTACCAGTAGCTTACCTAGATTTTAATGAACAATAGATTTTACCACCATTTATTTTCTTTTTCTTTTTAAAGCTTTCCTGGCAATTTTTATATCATTTTTGAAAAACATCTATTCATATCCCTTGCCCACTTAAAAAAATTAATCGGAGTATTGTTGATGTAACGTACGTTCATCACTGATGAACAGCATATGATTTGACAATTATATACATTACAAAATGCTCACCATGAGAAATGTAGTTACCATCTCTCACCACACAAAGTTATTACAGTATTATTTATTATGTTCCCTGTACTGTACTTTTTAATCCCCATGACTTTTTTATTTTATCCTGGAAGTTTGCATCTCTTAATCCCCTTCACTATTTTGCCTATGCCCTCATGCCCCCCATCTCCTTTTTAAATTAGGTTCTCTTTTATTACTAAGTTGTAAGAGTTCTTTATATATTCTAGACACAAACCTCTTATCAGGTAAATGATTTTAAAAATTTTCTCCCATTCTATTGGTTATGTTATCACTTTCTTGATAGTGTCCTTTCCTTGTTCCTGCTATTAGGGAAAAGCACCCAGTCTTTTATCATTAAGTATGATGCTAGTTGTGGGTTTTTCATAGAGACTCTTTATCGGGTTGAAGAAGTTCTATTCTTAGTTAGTTGGGTGTTTTCATCATTAAAGGTATTGATTTTGTCAGATGCTTTTTTTGCATTTATTGAAAAGATCATGTAGTTTTATTTTTTATTCAGTTGATATGGCATATTATATTAATTGATTTTCAGATATTAATCCAACATTGGATTCCTCACTTGGCATGTGTTGCTGGATTCAGTTTTCTCTTTTGCTGAGGACTTTTGCATCCACATCACACAGTCACATAGTGATCTGTAGTTTCTTTTCTTGTGATTTATCTGGTTTGGCATCAGTGTTATACTGTCCTCATAAAGAGAGTTGGAAAGTATTCCTGAGTCCTTTTCTGGTTTTCTGAAGAGTTAGTATTAATTTTTTGTTAAGTGTTTGGCAGAATTTATTGGTGGAGCCATCCGGGCCTGGATTTTATTTGGGTAGTGTTTTGATTTTTAATTCAGTGTCTTTACCAACAGGTTATAGATCTATTCAGCTTGTATATTTCTTCTTGAGACATTTTTGTAATTTTTATTTTTCTAGGAATTTGTTCGTTTTATTTAAATTATCTAATTTATTGGCATACAGTTGTTTACAGTATTCCTTTACAATTTTTTAAATTTATGTAACATTGTAGTGATATTTAATCTTTCATTTCTGAGTCTAGTAATTAGAGTATTCTTTTTTTGTTGATCTTTCTAGTTAACAGTTTGTTAATTTTGTTGATTTTTCAAAGTACCCACTTTTAATTTCATTGACTTTTTTTCTATTTTTTATTCTACATATTATTTATTTCCATGCTAATCTTTATTATTTCCTTCCTTCTTGCTTTAGGTTTAATTTGCTCTTCTTTGTCTAATGTCTTAAGATTGAAAGTTTGGTTATTGATTTGTGATCTCTCTCTCCCTCCCTCTCTCTCTCTCTCTTTCTCTGTTTTAATACAGGTGTTTACAGCCATAGATTTCTCTCTAAGCACTTCTCTTTTTTTAGCCGAATCCCATATATTTTGGTATATCTTAATTTTTTACTTATCTCAAAATATTTTGATATTTCTCTTCTGATTTCTTCTTTGACCCACTTGTTGGTGAGGAGTATGTTGTTTATTTTCTACATATTTATGAGCTCCCCAAATTTCTTTTTGTTACCGATTTCTAATTGTATTACATTGTGGTTGGAGAACATACTTTGTATCAAGGTTTGTTTTATGGCCTAGCACGTGTTCTATCTTGCAGAATGTTCCCAGTGTATTTGAGAAGAATATATATTTTGCCCGTTTGGTGGAGTGTTTTATAGATGTCAATTATGTCTAGTTGTTTGGTAGTGTAATTCAGGTCTTCTTATTTTGTTGTTGTTATTATTGATCTTCTGCTTATTTATCCTGTCCGTTATTGAAAGTAGTGTATTGAAATCTCCAACTATTCTTCTTGTAGTATTGAATTTTAAATATGCAATAGCAAGTTAAATCTGTTCATTTTTACAGTTAGAAATATATCATGCTGTTTCAATTCTGTCTATATTGCTACTTCTTTGGCTAGAGGAGTCTTTAACTTAGACCACTCTTCATTTTAAGGCACATTTGCAAATATAACCATTATGATAAATTTAATAACCCCAAATTTGTTGTATCTGCTTGCCTAGGGCTTTATGCATATGAGAAAAAGCTTCTTCTCACAGAGGGACCATTGTTAATTAGAAATATAGAAGCATCTTTACCACAAAAAAGTGATTAAGTGGATGGTTCTGTGGTCCTTACTCAGATCCAAAGGAGGGAGTTGATACTAGAAATTCTTTGATATTGGAATAATAATCACCCAAGAAAAAAGCTTCTGTAAGTTAAATCCTTAAAAATTTGAAGATATTGTTTTGTTCATTTCTTGACTTTTAGCTATAGGAAAAGAAGCATAACAAAAAGCCATGTCTATATTTTGTGTTTGGAGTTAAAGCAGGTTTTTTTTTTTGTTTGTTTGTTTTCTGTTTTGTAATTATAAGCGACATACAGAAAAGGATACTTGGTTTTTTATTGAGGAGAAGTCAGAGTATTTAGTAGCTCTCCTTTTAATTTGTAAAATCAGTTTGCACCTAAGTGTTGGGCACACTCATACTCCTGAGCAATCTACTGTCTTTGAAGACTCTTCCTTATTCCTTTTTCTCTTAGGAAAGAGTTGTATGGAGTTGGGGGCTGGGAGTTAACATAAGGGATGAATCTATCCTCTTTTGTTGAGTGTGAGGGACCTGGTTAGGCAACGTAGTATTTTAGGTCATGGAATTCATAGGATTGATTATTGTTTTACATCTTTACAATGTAGATGTTAAAACAAATTATTTAGATATTCTTACAGTAGATGAAATGTGACTATAAAAATAAAACAAAAACATTCAGCATTCTAGATTCAGATGAACATTGCCTTTTCTTAACAGTGACCTTAACAGGATGCCTGGGTGGCTCAGTTTGTTAAGTGTCTGACTCTTGATTTAGGCTCAGGTCATGATCTCATGGTTTGTGGGATTGAGATCCATGTCTGGCTCTGCACTGACAGCATGGAGCCTGCTTGGGATTCATATTCTCCCTCTCTCTCTCTCTCTCTCTCTCTCTCTCCCCCCCACACACACACACCGCCCCACCTCTCTCCCTCTCTCCCTCTCTGTGTGCCTCCCCCACTCAAGCTCTCTCTCTCTCTCTGTCTTAAAATAAATAAACATTAAAAAAACCTGACCTTAACATATAGCATAATGCTACAATTGCTAAGTTCTGAAACTTCTGTTTTGATACTATCTGTTAAAAGAAATTTCTGGGGAAATCATTAATACATGTGAAGATTGCATCAGACATTGCTCACATTAACTGATTTATTAGTTCGGAGTCTGAAGAATTTTGTATATCTTAAAATAAAATACATGCCGGTTAAATACATGCCGGTTCCCATATCAGATGAAAGACCTCAGCTATTCTTTATCATAGTTTATACTAAGTCAGTGCACCGAACCCGCATGGATGAAGGCTTATTCCAGTGTTCTAAGGAACAGTTGGAAGTAGGGTCATATGCAGAACTGAATTATTCTATGGAATTTTAAAAATAGTATTCTTTCCAGCCACATTTATCATAAATATATAGTGTGCCAGCTACAGTGGGCATTAGAGTCTAGAAAGGAACCTAACCACTATTCACAGCACTGTTTCCACTGCACTTGTGTCTAGGTTTAAAACACCAATCCACTTACTTTCAGAACACAATTTGCTGAAGGACTAGAGGCAGCATGGACTTTGAGTTCCTGCCAGATTAAATGTTTAACTTTTGTGGCCACAAATCTTATGAAACAGTAAGGCTTCCTTGAAACCTTTCCGTAGTTTCTCTTACTGGGCATACCATGTATTTCAAAACAGTACAGATGTTAGGGATAAAGTCAGCAACACCATGGAGAAGGGGAATTCATATCATGATGGCAAATAAATAGAAGCACATTTTAATCATATGATGTTATGGGCGTCTCACACTACAAATATTATTTGAAATTCTAATGCTTTCTGTTATTTCTTGGGGACCTCAAGGATTAAGGCAGACTTTCTCCAAGGACCAGAGCTGGGTAAATTTATCTTGGGAGCTAATGCTAATGACCAAAGAATATATTTCATTCTCATTGGTTAGTGGTTATTACATTTGGTGTCGACTATAGATTTAAAGATTATGAAGTTGAAATTTTATGAAAAATAAAACTTATGTTTACCCTTTATGTCCAATATTTGGTGCTTTCATAGTCATAATGGCTCTGTAAATAGACAGGGTTGGGCATGAGTTGCTTGGAAAGGGGGAGAGGTGGTGGTAGGAGCAAGTGCTTTGTTAACTGTGCTGTAGCACAGACTTCCCTGCCCTGCCTCCCAGTCTTCTTGTATGTGATCTTTATGTTTCCAGGATCTCCCTGGTAACTGTAATGTAGCTGGATGTGAATTGAGGGGGCAGGGGGATTTTTTGCCCTGAATTTTGCCGAGATCTAGCTGGGTGCCAGAGAAAGAGAAAACTTCCTCTCTAGAAGGAAGGTGGTGTGGTTGGAAACACATGGGAGAGTATCAACAACATTCAGTTTTTTTCCTGCCAGTTGCCCCACCTCTGTCCCACAAACTTCTTTTTCTAAAACATCTCTGCCCTTCTATTTACAATTTTACATTATTCAACATTAAGGGAACTTAAATTGATTAGATTTTGCAAATGAAGATCAACTACATGATCTAAATCATATGACCCTTTAAAGACAGAACTATGGGCAGAATCCAGGTGTTCTTTACCCCACATACCTTTCTGATTCGTGCCTGGTGCATGCTTCTTTTCTGGCATCCCATACCCTATTTTGTAGAGCTAGTGGGTCCAGCATGATTCTTTAAAACAGTGTTTTAAATCATTCTCTTCCTCTTCTAAATACACACATATAAATGCTTCTGTTAGCTATGGAGATGGTTTCTTCTTTGAGACACATATTATTCTGCCTCCTCAATTTTTGAAAGCCTTCCCCCAAATTCCCCCTTTCTTGCTGCCATGGACTTGTTAAGCTGGATTCCAGCTTCTTATCTGTAATGCAGATTAGACAGTGGTTTGTAAGTAGGAAAAATGAATTCTTGTGGCGTGGAGTCCAGTCTTGTAGACTTCAGAGTTTTGCTTATGGCCTATTTTAGTTACATTTGCTATTTGTCTACAGAAAAAGGTAATGCCAAGAAAAATTTGAAATACAGCCCTGTTGCACATTGGATAGCTTACTGTGGCCATTGTAGCCCTCTGACTGTCTGCTGTGAACTTGACAGTTCCAAGAATGTGGCCTGTCTTGGAAAGTAGAGAGAAAGGAGTGTGTTCCCTAGGTTTGATCTACTCACCACCCAACTTTCTGTGGATATCTGGGTTCATTGGAATTCTACTCAAAATATTCACCATTGGAAATCTCTAAACTTGGAATCATGCCTTACTCCAAGGATCCAAGGAAATATCATTTTAAGGCATAATGTTGTTGAGAACGAACGTGGTGTTGACACAGATCAACTTCTAGGAGAATGAAAGTTAGCAATTTTTTCAGTTTTTCTTATGAGATCACCAACTGAGGTCACCAACATGAAGTCACAGATGCTGGTTCTGTGACTAGTTTCTGTTGAGAATGCTTTCAGACAGGCAGAAATGTTAGGAATTAAAGATAACTTACAAGTAATAAAATTCCTACTGATGATTCCCCTAGACACACTCAGGCTCTCAGGTAAACAGAAAGTGAATTTTTCAAAGGGAATTTCAGAGGAATTTAATCAAAGTAGAGTACCGGAAAGGGATGGAGAGGAGGAGTTCTGGAGAAAGATGAGATTCTTTTTTAAAGGGTCATGAGGGAATAAAAGAATAGTTCAGAACAGTGCTGTGACAGGCATAAAGTAGTTATGTGGTACTTAGTGAATAATTTTTACAAATTGACTCTATGTTGAAATGATAATATTTTGAACATATTAGGCTAAATAAAACACATATTTAAAGTTAATTTCACTTTTTAAAAAAATTTTCTCTACTAGAAAATTTAAAATTCCGCTTGTGGTTCACATTTGTGACTGGCATTATATTTCTCTTGGTTGATGTGGCATTCAGTGCTGGCGAGTTGTGCCTCCTTGGACAGGTCATTCCACTCTAGACGTCAGCACACACATCTGTGAAAGGCAGGAGATAAAGGTGACCAGCTAGAAAGGATTCTCATACACGTTGTGTTTGCTTAATTTCTAAATTCGAATCCTTTCTCTGGTAGATGTTTAAGCACTGAGAAAACTATTTGATACGAACAACCATTTTATGTTCCTGAATGTCTCACATAGTTGCTGCCACTTTAGGTCCCACAGCTTGAGCTAATTTGCAAATAGTCTCTAAATATAGCTCATTCCTTGTGACATGTAAATAAAGGAGTGTACCCCAATATCTTGGGAACCCCAGCGGTGGAGTGTGTAGGGCAAGGGTCACAGAATGAGTCAGGGCTTGGGCTAGATTAGCATCTCTGTGACTCACAGTCGCCTTCTAACCACCAGATGATTCTCCTCTTGAGAAATAATTGAGGGTGATGGCCCTTTTCCTACCAGGGTACCAGGGATTGCTGAATCAGTGTTTGTCAGGCTGACTACTTAAGTGATAAAAAGTGGGTGGGAGCAGCCAAGTTGGTGGATGTTAGCCCATGGTGTTTGCTATTTATGTATAAACTACTATAGAGGATACCTCGCTGGTTTGGTCCAAGAAAGAGTGGAAGGAGAAACCACTGATGTTGTCTCTAGTGGAAAATGGGGGAAATCCCACTGCAGAAGTGAAAATGTTACTGGCTACTTTTGACAATGTTTTCAAAATGGAAACATTGTATTTAAGGCAATTCTAAGAATAAACCTACTAAAACTTTTTGGTAAGCCTGAAGCTAGCTAGCACAGTTCGGTGGGAGCTAGAGAATGTGCATAGATTCAGTTGTATGACAGAAGGTGTTTGTGCAGGTGTACTGTCACCTGACCAAGAGAGCCACACCTGTGCTGGAAGTATATTTAAGTTTTTGAAGATCATATTTGACAGGACTTAGCTTTATTTCCATAATACATTGTCCTCAACTTTCTTGTGGCAAGAACCACAGTGTCTTATTCTCGTGGGGCAACATCTATGTCTTTAGCTACTTTTTGAGTTTCTCAAGGCAAGAGACTGTGTGTTATCCCTTCTGTTCCTAATACTAAACAGTGCCTACTATGTAGACAAGAGTTAATAAAGGCTTGGTGTATTGAGTAAGTCTTATTTATTTAGGTATAGGACACAGAGGAAAAAATAACTCATGATGCACAGAAGTTTCTATTGAAAGAGACTAGTAGATAGGGAATCTAACTTCATAATTCAGAATTTCATAGCACCTGCCTATTCTTGAGCTTAAATAAGAATTTTTTTGTATTTCTCTCTCTCTCTCTCTCTCTCTCTCTCTCTCTCTCTCTCACACACACACACACACACACACACACACACACACACCACACACCACACAAATCTGAGGGAAGGTAATCCAGGGATGCTATAGACACCCGGGCTGATTCTATCTATTCTCTCCAAAAATATTTTGGACCTCTTCCTTGCCAGTTCATGGCCACAACATGGCTGCTGCACTTCCAGATTCATATACATGTTCCAGGAATATAAAAATGGATAAAGCATAAGTCTCCTTATGTTTTTTTCTATTCTTTTTTTTCTTATGTTTCTTTTTTTCTTTCTTTCTTTCTTTCTTTCTTTCTTTCTTTCTTTCTTTCTTTCTTTCTTCCTTTCTGAGAGAGAGAGAGAAAGCAAGCACATGTGAACATGTGGAAGCTGGGAAGGGGCAGAGAGGGGGGGAGAGAAAGAGAGAGAGAGACAGAGAGAGAGAGAGACAGAGAGAGAGAGACAGAGAGAGAGGCAGAGAGGCTCTTAGGCAAGCCCCATGCCCAGTGGGTAGCCTGATATTAGGCTCAACATGGGCCTTGATCTCATGACTGTGAGATCATGACCTAAGCTGAAATCAAGAGTGAGCCACCTAGGCACCCCAAGTCTCCATATCTTGAAAGACTTTCCTTAAAGCTCTACTCAGCAATTTCTGTTTATCTCATTGTCTGGATCTCAAATGGCTACCTCTGTTGCATGTATATTGCTATCCCAAATAAAATTGGATTCCTCCTAAAACCAAAGGAGACTGTTAATAAGGAAGAGGCCTCTCTGTATTAGGCCAAGAGCAGTGTACTTTTTTAATCTTCCTCCTCAAACATCAAATATTTGTAGAACTATAGGGTATTTATAGTCTCAAAAACCTTAGCAATAATGCAGATCAACATTGTCTTCTCATTTTACAGATAAAGAGCACTGAAGATCAGAAATATTAATTGAGTTTTCCATTTAGAGTCAGGGAAGAGAGAAATGGGAAGCTTAATTCTTATATAGCTCATAACGTGAATTACATTTGGTACTTTATTGTACATGCTAGAGTGTAAATTACTTTCATTACTTGAATGTGTTGTATATTGTATTTATTTCTTGAATTCATCGTAATTTGCATTAGTTTTTTTGTATTTTATATTGTGTTTATTATTTGAATTTATTGTATACTGTATCTATTTGTGTACTCGCTAATTATGCTTATTGTGTTATAGTTATTTTATATTGTATTTATTAAATAGATTGTATTTTATATGAAATTTGTGTCTTTTGTATTTATTATATATTATATTTATTACTTTAATTGATTTTATAATGCTTTATTGTAAAGGTTCAAGTGTAAATAACTTGAATGAGGAACTGTCAAATGTATCTTTGTGTCTTCCTCAGTAAATACCAAAAAATTCACTGGAGATACCTCTTTAAGTATTATTTGAACTTATTGTATTATGAATATCATTAGCAAAATGTCAGAGGGGAGAAAGAAGGGAACTTATATATAAAAGGAATCAATTCAGAAAGTAGAAGAAACACAGTAATACCAAAAATATCAGAAAACATACTTCTAATGTCATTAGCAAAATGTTAGAGGGGAGAAAGAAGGGGACTTATATGTCAAAGGCATCAACTGAAAAAGTAGAAAAAACACAGTAACATACCAAAAATATTAATCAGAAAACATACTTCAATATGTAGGAGTATATCTATTGAAACTGAAGTTTCATTGGTATCACATACTGCTTTGTGAATATCCTGATATACGGAAGGGAGAAATGAAGAGGGATGATATGGATAACATTACATTCCTTTGAGAAATGTTTCTGCTTCAGACCACTGATGAGGTGTCATTGTGGTAGATGTTGATGTCGAACCAACTTCTTCCAGGTCTTGTACTTGGTTCTCCAATTTTCTTAATCGTGTTAGTCTCAGAATTTTCTTTCTTTTCTTTATATCTTTTAGCAGTAAGAAGGACTAACAATTTCTCCCACAGCAACAATTGTTCTAATTTTCCATTCCAAAAACTAGTTTTACTTGAAAAGGCCCTGTTAGGCTGATTTTGTTCCTGATTTTCACTTTTCGTGTCTTTTCCTAGGGGTGCTTTCCAGTGTGTATCATGGGAGTTCAGGTTTGTGAATCAGATCCCCTAAGAAGAACCTCTTTATTTGAGTTCCTGATTGTTCTACAACCCTTTTGCTCAAGCTCAGGGATCCTAGAATTTAAATGTTTCTCAGAATATCACTGTTCTTGAACATACATATTGGATTTTTAACATTGATTTTATGCAAGTTGCACTTAAAGTTTCTCAGGTAGTCAAAGGCTGTGGTTTTGTTTTGTTTTGTTTATTAATTATGTTATGTTGGAAGGCATCTTTCAGTCAAGTTTCATTTTTATTTTAGGGGAAAAGGATGTTTCTTTCTCCTCATACATAACCAAGCATTTTGGTATTCTAACACTGCAGAAATAAGAGTTTGGTAAACCACTTCCCTGAGAATTGCCAAGGGTTGAGCCACCAAAAGAGAACCTGAGAAAGTTAACAGTTATCATCCTGGGTCATGTAGGGCTTAACTAGCTGGGTTCAAGGTATGTCAATTATGTCCAATTTTTGAGTGAGCTAAGAGTTGGGAGTACCCTCTTATAAAACAAAAGGTGCTTAGTGGGCATCCCAAAAGGGAAGGTGGGCTTCAAAATAAGGAGAAACATGGTGGCAGACTTGAGGCAGGATGGCATTTATCATCAAGGCTCCTTAGCACCAGCGTGAGATAGTAGGTAAAATAGCCTAAATTTCCTGAAAAGTATAAACAGCCAATACCTGCTAGTACATGTGCTTTAGGCAATATGTATGGTAAGGTACTCTAGGGGTCCGGTGATAGCTATCTTCAAGGGAGACAAAAAACCAAGGTAATTGTAAGGTATTCACAGTTCAGAGAGAGAATCTTTGGGAGATAGAAGTAAGAATAGGATTTATAGAGGCAAAGGAGATCAGAGTCGTAAAGATGATTTGGAGGTATTAGGGAATAGACTTTAACAGGCATTGAGGCCCCAACTGGAGCTGGAAAAATGCCTTTCTTAACCTTACAGACCAATTATGTTTTACAAATGAATCTCTTCTTATTATGCCTTTTCTTTATTCCTTCTCTCTTCTTCAGCTACATAATTAATAAAAGTTCCTTTTGAAATCTTATCTCAGAAGAAATCAAGATGCTTATATGTTTAGGATGATATGCGGTGGAGTGGGTATATGGACTTGTGTTTATGGATTTGTGTTTGGAAACGGGAGTGGGGGAGTGTCACACAGAGGCAAGGAAGCAAAGGGAAATACAAGAGAATAAAGCAACTGCACATACAGGAATAAGAGAAAGAATCAAGACCAGCTTATCTATAGTGACCAGAATATAGTTTTGTTTAAAAAAATTCCATTCCACTGTTGGACAGCTCTAATAGTTAGAGAGATTCTCTTAGGTTATCTCCACCCATTGAATTAAGTGTTGCCTCTGGGAACAACAACGAACAAACTCCTTCATCAAGACGTCTCAGACTCAAAGCTAAGATTATATTTGCCACAATTATGAGGGACCAAAGAATGTGTTCACAATCCAAAAATAATCTATAGTAAAAATCATTGATGATGATAATAATAAGCACATACTTAATTGTATTAATCAAATTACGTACTGCAAACATTTCTAAATGCTTTTTAAATGATCTTAGTATTAAGTATCAACTTAAATAGTATGTTCATGAATAGTTGTTAGTCCTGTTGAATTTCTCTTTTCTGGCTTTGGAACTCTCAGGATAAGCAGCTTTAAATGGAAATCTGAAATTTTAAGCACTAATCTCTTGGTATTTAACATCAAAGATTTTACCTTATTTACGGTTTTCTCTTCAAGGAAGGACTTTTCCACTTAGGGGTGGAGTGGAGATTGGAAGTAAAACTCAACCCAGACAGGAAACTAACCAACAAATCACAATAAAAATGAAAAGGAAATCTTCACCTCTGTGGACACGCACACAGCATGCACACACACACCCGTGCACACACACATCAGTCACTCTGACCTACCCCTCAAGAACGCCTTACACACACACTTGTAGAGGGCTGTATTCTCTGGACCATTGGTAGAAATCTCTGAGCTTCCAATTGCCTTCTTTCGTGTCTGCCAACTGAAGGAGGAGGAGATTTGAATTCGCTTTGAAAATAATCCTCATTCATCATTAACTACTCAAACTCTTTTCTTCCCTATCCAGTTATGATGCAGATAACCTAATCTCAAAAATTGTAGCCTCCATATTAAAACATTGCAAATTCAAATACCATAAAATGGTGTGATACTGTTTCTGGTTGGCTAGGCCTTCGACTCTTGGAGTAGTCAGGTGCTCTAATGAAGAATTCACATCTGAAGGGTGGGCAGCAAGCATTATATATCAGAAGAGCGACCCTCCGACGTTGGCTACCACAGGTACTTGAGCTAGTCCTACCTCAATCATAGATTTTGTTAGCACATGGTGAGTCAGATACATTTTTTTATTTGGTGAAATGTTTGGCTTATTAACATGATAGATATGAGAAATGGGCTCACACAGATAAAATTAAAGGTACTTAAGACATACAGAGTGGCTAAAATATTTTAAGGCTTAGGCCTTAATATAGGCCTTAATATTTTAAGCCTATATTTAAGGCTTAAAAATATTTTAAGGCTTAAAATATTTTCAGGCTTAAAAATTATAAAAATATTTTAAGGCTGAGCCTGGGTGGCTCAGTCAGTTGAGCGTCTGACTTCAGCTCAGGTCATGATCTCGCGGTCCATGAGTTCGAGCCCTGCATAGGGCTCTGTGCTGACAGCTCAGAGCCTGGAGCCTGCGTCGGATTCTGTGTGTGTGTCTCTCTCTCTGCACCTCCCCCGCTCGCACTCTCTCTCTCTCAAAAATAAACATTAAAAAATTTTTAAAAATATATATATTTTCAGGCTTTCCATTTTTGCATAAACAAATTCCAAGAGTTAGTGAATTCTATAGCCCGTTCTTTAAGGATGGTGTTCAAGACTTAATCTCTAAATAATCCTATGTCATGCCATTATTAAGGAGGATTTCTGCTTGGTTAGTGCCAATGTCAGAGTACCAGAATCTCACCTTTAGAATGGTATGTCCACCTGACAGAAACCTTTCATGGAAGATGATGGTTTGACACAAAGAAGGACAGGAAGCTAAAACTTTAAGCTAACAGAGAAGTTTGCATTGACTTTTGTTGTTGCTTACTAATGAAGCTAGTCAGCATGGTGGCAGAATTGAGCCTAAGACTTGCTTTCATTATAACATGGTAGGTTATGAAAGAGTCACTAATATATGTGTATCTCCAACATTTTCAGCAATTAACATTATCCATCAAAAAGAATCTAAGAGCTATGCATGATCAAAATGGCTTGGCCATACACGCAAAAGTTTTTTGGTTTTTTTTCCACCAGCTCCCCAATTCACTATAACACCTTATATTAAATGTCTGCAGCAGATTGAAAGAAAACAAAACAACCTCTTATAGTCACTTCGGAATTCTCTGAAAACTCAGGTCGCCGTGGACAACCACAGAGGAAGGGTTGAGAGATAAAAGAGAAAGCACATTCAGTCAGCTGTGGCTATCCTTTGCCTGGCTGATGTGATGATGTTTCCTGAAGGGCTTGTGGGGACAGGGGATCAAAGCTCTCACTCCCAGCAAGGGCCTGCTCCATGTGGTAAATGTCTCTACATTTAGGGATTTTTATGTCCCTTTGGATTAGCTACATGGGTCAAGGGCAAGAGTGAAGCCTGCATCATTTCCCTACCCCTTTCTCTTGGCGAGGCGATGTGTGTGGTCCTCCGGGCAGAGCCTTTTGTTAAGAGCAGGGATGGTGGAATGAGTTCTCCCAGCTGGATGGAGATGCGTGCGTGCCGGGAAGGGGATGCTCTGGGATAAATCAGAGACTATGTGTGGCTGTGTTTTTTATTACTCTTTTGTTATAGACTCCTCTCTCAGAGGAGCTTTGAGATAGTCCTATTGTTGACATTAACTGAGTAAACATTCAGTTTTCCTCCTTCGGCTTTATTTTCACTCATTGGTGTTGTCACCTGACGAGTCCCTTCGCAAGTGCCTTTTGGGCTTTTGTTTCAGAAAGGAACATGAGTTGCTCAGGGTAATGGGACAAGAAGCCTTTCTTTAGAAAACTCCAAGTAAAAGGCAGTGATTAAATATCTTCGAAGCTGTGTGTGTGGCCTGGTTTTGCCTCTCATCCTTCATCTGTTGGCATTTTCTTGGCAGCCGGAGCTGGAGCCACTGGTTAACAGTAGCAAGGGAGTCAAGGTCCCGCAGCCACCAGGAGGCAGATACATCATCACCCTGGTGAGCTGCTAGTCATTTAATCGGTACCAGGGGCCACTCAGAGAGGCAGGAAGTTTTCTAGGAAAAGCCGACAATGTCTGGGAAACTGGAAACCAAGACATCAAAACCTTAAAAATCCAGGTCAATTTATGTGAGTGATACAAGTTTATTTGAAGATAAAAACAGGATTTAGTATGTGCAGTTGTCAGTGGCTGTTGTAACGTGTTCACGATTTGGGTGTGTCAGTTCTTGAAACTACCATGTTGCCTTTACTTGCCAGTGTGGTCATGAATGGTTCTATTGATTGCATCTTTGCTATTTCTGGAGTTGGATGGGGTTTGAAGACAGGTACGGGTAGCTGGGAAATAATTATTTCTCTAGTGAGAGTGACATTTTCATGTTATTTGTTGCAGAATTGCTGATAATCCTTGTTTTTCAGTTGTAAAATAATGTATGTGATTGTGGTACATTTTCTTGTGTCTCCTTTTACTTAACTCTGTAGCCCTGGGTGGGTGTTTTTAGCAGGTTTGTACTGTGTTCGTAAGTGTGCTTGTGTGTCTGGGTAAGGTATGTAACTGCAGTATAGCTTTTCAGTGTTTCAGACAAGTAGTGGTTTTGCTTGTGAAAAATGGCAACAATTTGAAGTTACTGTCCTCCGGCTGGTTCTAAACAGAGAAAACCACTTTCTTCTAAGTGCTGACACCAACAGAAAGGGGAAGGAGCCAAATAAGGAAGAGTGAGAGGCAAGAGTGTGATTTCTACCTTCCAGTTCTTAGGCATTGAATTAGAATGTGGAGGATCATTGATGAATGGAGATGGGCAAGGGGAGTAGAGGCAAAGTGAATTTTGTCTCCAGGGGATGAGCTAAGAAGTGTCCTATACATTTCTTGGTCTGGAACAATTGGTTCATTCATTCATTCATTTATTCATTCAATAGGTATTTATTTTTGTGTCAACAGATATTTATTAGGTGCTGGGGTTAATGGTAATAAGCAGGATCAAGTGCCAGACCTCTTGGAGTAGGAGAGAAAACAAGAGAGAAACAAACCAGTAAACATATGAGCATGAAATATAATTTCAGGTCAGGTGAGAGGAGGAAAAGTGAGATTAGGAACCTGAAAGAAGTGCAAGAGGCCAGCTAAAGAAACCCTGGGAGAGGGAAGGAGTATGGAAGGAAGGAAACCACAGAGAGGGGGGATGGGGGACGGGGAGGGGTAGGTCTTGGAGGACTTGGATCTTTGCTGCCTAGGAACACTGTAAGGATGGCACATGGAAGTGATGGCATCTGATTTATGGCTTTAAACTGTCACTTGGGGGCTTCATCTCTTGTATGTTTTACTGGCCATGTATCAGTTCTAGCAGAAAATCATTTCTCAAAACAGTGATTGAATGGTCTAATGATACTTTTCTTAAAGCTATAAAAACCCCAGGATTCCAGAGCTGCAAATTTGTAATATTTACTTTTGACTGGAACTTGGAAAAGGAATAATTGGGCAGTTGTGAAGTAGTATATTAACCCAATTGTTCATAATTAATAGGGGGGAAGATGGGGGTATAATTGAAACGCCAAGAAAATAATTATTCTTAGTTTATTTGCTTGTTATGTACCTACTTTCTGAGGTCAGACTTTGTAGTAGTATAAGGAATTTGTTAGTTATTCAGTGCTATAGTGCAGTGAATCAGACAAGGAGTCCAGGGGATGGCTGACTGGGTTCGAAATTCATCTCTGTGATGACTAATTAGATACTTAACTACAGGGGCCTTTGAATAACTGCAAGTGAGGCACAGGAGGAGTATCCCCCTTATGGGGTTGTGTGAGAATTAAGTGAAATAATACATAGGAATCGGCCTGACATAATTTAAGTATTCGGTGAAAGCTACCTGTTACTGTTTCTGTTAAAGAAATTCCAACCATGGAAAAATTTTACACTTTATATATGATACATCAGATAGTTATCTTATTTTACGTAATTTGGAAGCTTAAATGGGTTTTAGAATATGCTGTTTTGGGAAGCAGACCCCACTACTGGGGTGGCATTGTATATCATATATAATTATATATAAATATAATACTGTATAAATACAACATATTATATATAACATATAAATATAATCTATATTACATAGGGTGCTCCAGACAAGACTCACTATTGAGATTCCCAAGTCTGGGCAGATTTTATGAACTGAGGGTAGTATGAAGGGATTTGTAGGGAAAGATGAAGGTTAGAAGTGTGAGGCAAATGGGCACCTTAAGTGGCTCAGTTGGTTGAGCATCCGACTTCGGCTCAGGTCATGATCTTGGTGCTCATGAGTTCGAGTCCTGCATTGGGCTGTCTGCTGTTAGTGCAGAGCCCATTTCAGATCCTCTGTCCCCCTCTCACTCTGCCCCTCCTCCACTCACTCTGTCTCTCTCAAAATAAATACACTTTAAAAAAAACATGGCTTGTCAAGAGTTAAAATATAGCAGATTTTAAGAATTAAAAACAAACAAAACAACAAGAAGTATGAGGCCAAGGAAAAGGAGCTAAATCAGAGAAAACCTGCAAATGAAAGGAACAGGTTGGGTATGGGTAGGGAAGGTTGTGGCTGCCTGTGGGTATGTTCCTGTTTTAGACTTTGATTTTTAGATGCTGTCACCTAAATCTCTTTTTAGCATCATTTTTAACTGAGTTCACTAAAAGACATTTTAAAATGTGAAATGTTAAATGTGGTATTTAAATATACAAGTCTCTGGGAAAATAGAATTGTCCCATAATGTTTTGTTTTGTGTCAGATTTGCCAAACACATTTATTCTATAAAAGTGAAAATACATGTTTTATAACCATATAAGTGTGCCTCAGTGTACTGCTTGCCTTTGAAAATGCCTGTGATTTAAAGCATGGGGGAGGGGAAGGAAAAAAAAAAAGGTTAGAGAAGGAGGGACCCAAAACATAAGAGACTTAAAAACTGAGAACAAACTGAGGGTTTCATGGGGGGTGGGAGGGAGGGGAGGGTGGGTGATGGGTATTGAGGAGGGTACCTGTTGGGATGAGCACTGGGTGTTGTATGGAAACCAATCTGACAATAAATTTCATATTAAAAAAATAATAATAAATAAATAGCTGCTTTAGAATGGATCTCAGTTTGTATTTATCATTGGTCTTAACCAATAACATTTCATCTTTTCTCCTCAAGGCTATGAGTTCTCTCCCTCATTTAAGGTACATAACATTTCAAATAATTCGGTTTATAAATGGAAACAATAACCTGAAAACATTCCTTATTGAAAGAGACGAAACCTTTTTCATGGGTTCCAGCTAGATATTCCTGGGGGTGTACTGCCCCTCTGACATCATACTTAGATCAGAAAACCAGGGGCGCCTGGGTGGCTCGGTCGGTTAAGCGGCCAACTTCGGCTCAGGTCATGATCTCGTGGTCCCTGGGTTCGAGCCCTGCGTCGGGCTCTGTGCTGACAGCTCAGAGCCTGGAGCCTGTTTCAGATTCTATGTCTCCCTCTCTCTCTGCCCCTCCTCTGTTCATGCTCTGTCTCTCTCTGTCTCAAAAATAAATAAATGTTAAAAAAAAATTAAAAAAAAAAAGAAAACCAGATCTCTTCACCATTTGTAGATCTCTTTACCCTTTAATCATGGATGAGGGGAAAAAAAGCTCCATTTTGTGAATGAATTCAATATCCCATTTTTCTTTCTTATATTTCTCTTTCCTTTTACTCTTTTCTTTTTTCCTCTTTTTGTCTCCTGACTGCAGAATGAGTTGATTCCTCCAGGAGCCTGCCTCCTGGGCTGTGTGGTGGAACCCCCATGGATGGGCACCACTTGGCACCTGAATGGGTGCTTTATCTCAAATTTTTTTCTTTTTCCTCACATATCTTTCTCAGACCTTCCACAGAAAAATTCAGCTCTCTGCATTGTGTGCTTAGGCCACAGCCCAGGGCAGGGTGGTGCAGATCTTTCCACCACCCTGAAAATAAGTGAGTTCAATTTTCATCATGAGATATTTCCATGGCGAGTTCAATCACATCCTGAATCAGGTGTTTGTCACAGGCAATGGTCTCTCTCTTGCTACCCCATTCTGTTCCCCACTCTCCCCATTTCTCACTGTGTCTCATCTCCTTTCCCTTTGGGAACATACTTTTTGTGATTAAGAAAGGAAAACAAATAAGCAGGTCCTCACTGCACAGGGGGAGCCATGCTGTGGTGTCTTGATGTGAGTTCACTTTGCTCCGTGACGTCTGTTCTAAGCTGTATGTGCTTTTGTTAGACTCCTGCATCGCATCTCAGTTTTGAGGACAGTGACCCTAATTGACACAGGCTTTCAATGGCAAGTGATATTTTATACAGAAACTGCATTGAATAGAGAAAGATAGAGCTTTTTGAGGACAGGGAAACACAATAGTCTAAAATGGACTCTGCATCATGTTTATGCTACTATTGCTTTTTCCACTAAGCAGTTCAGAATTCCAAGTAAAGGAAGGACAGGGAAAATATCAGAAAGGTAAAGCAGGGAATTTGGGAGAATTTC